>NC_081778.1:23645798-24925951 GCF_963082965.1 Carassius carassius
TGTCTAGGCAGCTTATAAATGACCCAGTAACAATGTTTGACCATAGTTTAGAATGATTTCTGCAAAATTGCATTTGAAACTATTCGTACACACAGAACCTCATTATATGCTTAAATTAGAAAAGAACAAAAAGCCTTTCTCAAAAATTGCAGTCACAATTGCTTAAGATTAAGTAAGGGACGTTTTTAGCATTCTTAACAAAAAGCCAATTACTTCATGGCATCTGGGTGGTTAACAGTCTAGGCACACTGACACTAGAGACAAAAATGAGTAGTTTGTTTAAATATTTAGTTTCCTAACTGCAGACACAAAGCTGCGAGCATGCAGAGTACGATAACTCATAAGGTGACACTGACTCAGGGTCTGAGTCAGAGTGCAGCCAACTGTTTGCAAAGCCTCTTGCCACAAGAGGCTCCTACCTGCCCGGGCAACCCATGATAGATGTGTTGCCGGTTGCTGACTGGACACCCCGAGGGGACCCATAGGCCAGAAACTGGAGTTAAGGGCTGATCATAACCCGCCTCAGAGGAAAAAGATGCTCCATGAGGTTTTGTAATGACAAATAGCAAAGCTGGTTAGCAGCAGGCTTGAGCACAGAAGCGGATACAATTTCAAATGGCTTGTGGGACAATGTGACTAATGATTTTTAAGCAGGTCTACAGGTGCAAAAACATGTAATTGTAAGATTTGCATTGCATCCTAAATTGCACACTTAATAGGTGAAAAACAGTATGTGAAGCGAGTAGTATGTCCGAATTCATAGTATTCGATAAACAATAGGCGAAAAGTACACGGATGACTTACTTCTTCCGTCCAGATTCTAAAGTGCGCATTCGATGGATACTTTACTATCCCATGAGGCTACTGGAGAGGATTTATGAATGAAACTTTAGCGACACAAGTGACGCTGTGACAGAGAAATAGACCGAGACGTGTTTGTCTGCTGATAATATTTTCTTGAGCACCAACTCAGCATATTAGAATGATTTCTGAAAGATCCTGTGACACTGAAGACGGGAGTAATGGCTAACATTTGAAAATAGAGTAAAACCAAATAAAAACAGCTAATCTGATCAAATTTCTAATAACATTCTTCTGTCGTCTTCTTTTTCTGAGTAAATGATGAGAGTTGTCATTTTTGGTGAACTTTCCATTTAACTGGTATGAAAGTTTAAGGTTTTTAGAGTGAGAACACAGAATGTGGAGACCAAATGGAATAAATCTGTCATATTATCCCCATTTTGGAATTTCGTTTGAAGCTTTGCCTTATTTCCTGTTTCCATGTGCCAGTGCCATGTGTCCTGTTTTTTTGGCATAGTTCTTTGTCTGATATTATCTGTGAATTAATTGTTGTCATCCCCAGTTGTCCTGTGGTCCATTTTTCCTAGATGTTCTGCTCTATTGTGTGTTTTTTTCTGCTATTTGATCCTGTACTTCTTCATTGCGGAGTTCACCACAATGTTATAGGATCGACCACACAAACAATTGTTTTAGATCTTTTTTTTTTTTTTTTATCGAATGTTACAGAGGGTAGCCCTCCGTTTGAAGTTTTCACTTTGCAGCTCAACTTCTAAAGAGATTTCACTCAATTAAAGCTGCCATAAGTGATTTCTGCACCAACACAACATAATATAAAAAATACAAATATTTATTTTTTAATGTTCTAGTTTGTGCAAGCTGTAGTCAGATGCAAAAGCCCTGCTGTATAAGAGACATGTTTGTCTACAGCGTTTATCTTTGTGAATGAAGGAAGCATGCTGTGTATGTGTGATCTTTTCTATAAAGAAGATTTGACACATGAGCACCACCAAACTGCATCGGTCAGAGCAGACGACACCATTCTCATGCTAAAGAGGGTGTAGGTCAGTGGTTTTGTGTTTGTGTTTTGGTTTATGTGTTTCTCCTCCAGGACCATTTCTGACTGGCTAGGTCAACCACAGACCTGAGGTATTCAACCCAGATGTCTCGCCTGACTGGCCAGGAGACCACTTCTTCAGGTAAACCACACCAACACTGTCCAAATCCTTCCTCACAAAAGAAAAAAAAACTAATTTCAGTCACTTGCATGTCCCTGATAAAACTCTTATCTCCCCTGAGAACATTTTATTACATTACAGAAGCTTTCAAGTTCATGAAGCAGCATTTTAGAGCCGTGTCTGACCTCGTGCTAAAATGGTAGTATCCTTTACTTGGGAGGAAGACAAAGTGCAGAGAGATGCACTTGTGACACAAGGCAAACATGAGGTCAAGGTCTACACACATTTCAAATGTAAATCCAAAAAAAAAAAAACTAATTTTTATTTAATAAAATGTCTGAAAGTGACCTTTTGATCAGAATCGACTAGGTCAATTTTGATTTAATGAGGACTTTAAAACACCTACATGGTGTTAATTTTTTTTTAAATGCAAGTATCAAACACAAATAATAATCCACCAAAGATGAATAAAATGAATGCAAGAACTCTATCATAAAAACATACCTCCACACTGCCTCTCATCTCTAAATACCAAAATAAAAGTCATCCAAATCTCACTAAATCTGTCAAACATGGTCCAGGTCACATATCACTATTAAAACCAAAAAGAAGAAAATCATATTTTACAAAAAGAAAAAGTAAGGTTTGGCATTGCAACATTGTTTTCTAGAAAATCTAACAAAATTTTACCTCAATGTTTGCCATAATTCATCCGCCATTGACTTGAATCTCACTACTGTAACAGTAATTTTTATACAATATATTAAATTTCAATCAATGAAAATAATAACACTAAATTCTAAATAATAAAGAGTGATATGTTTTTTTATTATTGTTGTTATTTTTATTTTCATTTTTTATTTACTTTTTAGGACTAAAAATGAAAGGTTTGCCCAAAAATACACTGATATATGTGGAATACACTCCCAAAAATGTCTATATGAGTGCTGCTGTGAATCTAACTGGTGGAGATTTGTTCAAAGGAACAAGATCCCCTCAATTTAAGTCAATAATTAACAACATGTCTGAAGGGGTCATGGAATCAAAAATCCATTGATCTTTCGACAGATAAGAGGTAATTGTATAAAAACATCCTGTAAGTTTCAGAACTAAAAACAGCTTAAATTGAAGCCAGTCTGCCAAAACTACAGGTTGTGGAAGGTGCCATTCTGTGACGTAATAGTGTGGCTGAACTCCGCCTCCACTGAAGAAGATCAATGCCTGCTTGCCTTCTAATCGCTGCCTGTTTAGCTCCACCCTAGAGAGCAAAAATTTACATAGTGCTGCTTTAAAGCCTGGCTCACACTACAGGGTTTTTAAAATCCTAACCGATTATGAAATCTGGCTGCAGCACACACATCTTCCCTCAAATCTTAAACATGCACACACTACAAGATTTGAACATCGCGGCGCAATACACACTACAAGATATCATTAAGATTATCATACCAGAAGGAGTGCGTCATGTGATCTCACGCAGCAGTTCATCACTGATATTTGTTTACATATGTTAGCAAGCGTGCTAGCAGCTTTCTGTACTCACCCAGTGCATTCAAAACTGAGGCGGTTTTTACTCCAGCGCTTCTCGTTCTCCTTACGGTTGTGATGCGTTTTCGACACATTATACAGACTGTCGCATTACTACAAAATGTCAAGAAACGGTTTCCTCTGTCTCCGCTATCCAATGGAGCCTTACATCAGCTGTTTTGCGCATTGGCTGTGAAAGTACTGACGTAATCATATAGCCATCATCATCCCGATTTAAATCCTAAATATCAAACATGTTTGATATTAATCAGGGCTGCCCCGATTTGTGTGCGAGCAGACCGGGAGGTAGAGGTCTTCTCGGGTCCTAAAAACTGTACCCGACCCGAATCGACCCGAATCACTACTTACCCGAACCCGACATGCATACATTATTTATTTTTAAAGAAAAACCCGACCCGAGACAGACCCGATAAAATTAGACCCGAGTCCGACCCGACCTGACGGCATTTCCTTTAGAACCCGACTGGACCCGAACGTAAACGGCATTTACATGTGCACAGCCTGCAACCATGCGTTTCTCAAAAATGCACTTAACATAGACGCGGCAGTAGGAGTAGCCTACGCGCTGAAGTGCTGAAATGTCAATCACACATGTAACCCATTACGTCCTTTAAAAGTTGGCATAATGTTATTTACCGGACCATACGATGATTAACATTAGAACCACCACAGGATAAAATTTACCGATGGCTGTTTCTCAAATATAACTTTTCAGATTACAGAATAACAGATTTTCAATAAAATATACAAAGTCTCCCAGTCATTGATTTTGACTAAACACCGATGACGACCCTGGATGTTTCTGTTCTACATATTCGTTTTCCCTCACCTTTTTCGCAATGTCTGTTATCGCCTCCATGCTTTTCTGACAGTGTCGCGTATTTTTCAAATTGATTGACAGGCCTGGCTTAACGACAATTCAAATACCGGTACTTGCATTTAGTCAAACATCCATCCACATGATGGCGCACTAGTTCTTGGCAAAGGGAGGGGGGTTGGTTAATGTGGAACTGAGTAAATAAATGCGTTGCGAGGCAACCGTGCTTATAGCCCGTTGCACGTAGAAGCGCTGATTTGCTCTCACACTTAGAAAAAATGAGAGAACGGTGTCATAGTTGTTTTAAATAATGCAATTTTGTTAAATGCCCAACATAGTTTAAAAGAATTCGGGTCTTCTCGGGTCCATTTGGAAAAGGCATATTTATTTTAAATTACCCGAGACCACTAATACCGAATCCGACCCGTGTCCGAGGTACTCGTTGGAGTTTTGGACCCGAACCCGCTCGGGTCTCGGGTCGGACCTCGGGTTTTCGGATCCAAGTGGACCCGTGAAGACCTCTACCGGGAGGTGCAAGATTCGATCGGTGAACGCCTCACATTACCAGATATTCCACGCCGAACATCGGGACAGATCGAGGTGCTCACAAGATGTTTGCTCCGATTCCCAGGAAGGGGAAATCAGGGCTAAATCGGGCAAAAAATCCTGTAGTGTGAGCCAGGCTTAAGACGGATTAAGAATGGATGAAATGAATTTTTAATAAAGTTCCAGACCATGTCAGTAAGAACTTGGTTTTTTGTTCACTTCATTTTACCGTGGCACAAGGATTTTCAGAAAGATTGAAACTAAAAAAGACGATGCTGTGCCGAATATATTGGATCTGAGAGTAATGTCGCAACTCACAAGACTAAGTAAGTGTTATTATGTGGTCATTATTGCTTTCTCTGTTATTACTGATCGTTTAATATGTAGCGAGTATTTATGCATTTTTTACCTAAATCACTGCAGTGTCCATCTATGAAAGATGTAGGCTGTCAAACATACACAACTGTTAGCCAATCATAACAGTGGATGTTAACTTCCATGTCTACAATCCACGATGACTATTCAAACAGAGGGTTCCTATCAGGAGGGTCAAAACAGGACAGAAAATTTTGATGTAAAAATCTTGATGACATTATCAGTGGACCTGTGAGAACGGTACAAAATAAAAAACAAAGGCAATTCACGACCTCTTTAATGTCAGCACAGACCCCCATGAAGACATGCTGAAGAGACGTCACACTTCAAGATAGTTGCCAGGCAACTTGCACAGGCATTTATTATTTATTATCATAGTTATTTTATGCAAAAGAGGAGGAGTCTAACCAAATTTAACCAAGACTCTGCCCACAATCGACCCTTCATTTCTTTTGTCCTCAACATTACCTCTAAGAGGTTCTCCTCTCACCTCACCTGAAGGAGAGGCTGGTGGCATTGAAGATGAGACGTTTTGTAGATCAGGGATGCCACCTCATTTACAGTCTAGCAAGTGTGCGAGGACACGTCTCGTTAAGGGCCAAAGTGTTCACTTATGCATGCTGCATAAGAAGATTCTGCCAGACTGGTGAGCAAAGACGAGGAGAAAAAAAATACTCAAGAACCTTAGAGGACATATTCAACAGGTAGGAGAGGTGCTGATGTGAATTAAAATCCAAACCAGAATGAAATGATCTGGAGAAAAAGGCTAAGGTGCGATGGATCGTTCTCGACTGCGTATTAATAATTGATACACGTCACATTTATCCAGTCATCCATTACTGAAATATATTCTATCTTGATTCGTATTTTGAAACATTAAAAGGAAGAGGAACTGAAAAATGAAAGTCATCATTTACTCACCTTCATATTGTTCCAAACCTAAATGACTTTTTTTCAAAAGAAGATGCTTAGACAAATGTTCATGCAGCATCAACATTCTGCTAAACTTTTTGCATTCTACAGCAAAATAATATTGGTGAAGTCATATATAAATCAATAAAAACTAGTTCAAATAAAGTTCAACTAAGTTTGTTCTCCTTAAAATAAATGGACTCTTAAAAAGATACACCCTGCGGCAAAACAGGCAAGCGTGAGCAAATGACACTGTCCCATTGTCACCAGCTGAATAAGTTAGTTACTGTAATCAAGTTAATGTGTGGATTGAGCTGGCTAATGAAGTTATACCGAGTGCCTGCTCCAGTGAGCAGGGTGATATTTTCATCAGACAGTAAAGCTTTTTACTCCCCCGGGGCAAAAGAAAACACAACACTATTTGTTATCTGGGGCATTAATAACCACCCTGGGAACCTGTCTGCTGTGGGCTTGTAAACATAAACATAAACATAAACACACACACACACACAAACACTCTTAAAGCTGCCCAGGAGCAAAGATGAGCAGCTCGAAGACTTTCACTGCTGAGAGCAAAGCCGCAAACATTACTGACTGGGAAGTCAGTCTTCTGAACACTGGTCTTCCAGTCTTCAGGTCTGAGTTGATTCAAGAAGTGCTTGGACCTTTCAGTCCAAATCATGAACAAATCATTCAGGTTTTGTAAACCAGTTCAATTGAATTGAAAAAAGCAGACTATATGAATCAGTGAGTTGCTGACTCCAGATCTGCTTAGACTGCTTTAGTCTCATTTGTGAATGAAGAATTCAGACTGGGTTTTGAGAACCAGTTCAACTCATTACCTGAAAAGATCAGATTCAAAAGAATGATTTGTTCACTGCTAAGGTTCAGAAACAGGCCCTTCCACGCAGTCAAAAGACATAAAATGCAGCTCTTCATCTGAAGATCTGTGAGCAAATCTCTTCCTTTAGACGCAGTCTCAAATAAATATTTATGAGTTAATAATGAAGAGATTAAGTGCTGCTCTGCTCGCTCAGTGTCTGTTCCGGGATTTGGTCTCTGGAATACCGCTTGAAATCCCTGGGCAGAACCTCTGGCGCCACTCATGCTCAGTGGACCAGAACAAATCCACAGCACCACAGTCATGCCGTTATGCAGCATCCGAATTCTACGATGTGGGTTCAGGCATTAATTCATCACCGACAGTGCAGGGCTTCCAGTGCCTTGGTAAAGCTATTTAATACTGCTGTAGAAAATAACAGCCTTAGCTAATATATCCTCAATAAAAGAAATCTAAAATCTTGCAGGACCAGAGGAGCGTGCACATACCGCAGAGTCCCATTTTGAGCTTCTGGCAAAATTTAACGTTTTAACTCAACACACAGAAAAAGCTTGCACCAAACCTCTTAAGTTTGGTTACATTCATATGTCCTGAGGTCGGACTTATTGACTGGCCTTTGTTATAGGATTATGACAACGTTTGGAGGGGGCAATGAGAGGTGGATAAGACCACATTCTTTAAAAGATGACAGAAAACCAGAACACAGCTGCCGCTGGTTAACCTTGAGTGAACCTGGTCCAACTGTGCTCGATGCACCATGATAAAACACAAGGAAGTTACTGAATCTGAGACATACTTCAAAGCTAATTAAGAATTGAGAAATTAGGGGATATCCAGAGTTGCAGACAAAACAAAGCAAACTTGGGACCTTTAATACTACAATCTATTGAGATCAAAGTTTCAGAGTTTGCCAGGTTAGTGGTATCAAAATGTACCTTAACTCTTTTGAATGGACAGAAATTTGAATCACATTTTCCACTATTTTTCGAGTGTAATCTGCACAATTGTTCTTGTAAACATTGATGCAGGAGCTTGTGTTCTTACGTAGAACCTGCATTCACTGCATCTTTTTTTCAAGAGGAATGCACACGTATGTTTCGTGGTACTCTCGTGAACAGCAGTGGACATTGAAAAATGGTTGAATAAAGTCCTTATTTTTATCAATATTGTAGTGGTGTTTCCCTTGCTGTCTATGCAGGGTAAGAAAGCTCTCGGATTTAGCACATAAATCCAGACTGAACAAACACAAGGGTGAGATTCTGAAACCGTTAATGCTGTGTGTCTCAGTGAATGTGAGCTCCCTTGAAGTCACTGAGGCCACTGTCGGCAGAGCTTTGTTTTGTTTCTACTCAGTGTCACATTAGCCACTCATCTCTTTCCAAAGCCTTCTCTCTTCGCCTCCCTCATCCACCTACATCTCATGCCGGTTTAATCCCTGCTTAAACCCATTCCAAATTACAGTAGCCAGTCTGACCAGCTAATGGATCCAGGGAGAAACAAAAGTGGTTCATGATGCCAGAGAAACAAGAGATATCACAGCCTGGTTTGATGCAATAAAGTGCAATATATCAGCAAGAAAAAAATTTGTTGCATTGTTTACAACATTGTATTCTACCCATGTTAAACTGTTTCAGGGAAATCTAAAACCACAGGACATAGTAGTTATACTTTGCAATGAAATAGTGTATATTGCATTTAGTATATACAATAAAATAGTGTTATAAAACAATTCAAATAGTGTCTTAAATTAAATTATAAAAAATTAATATTAGTCAACCACTAGATAAAAAAACAAGCACTATGGAACCAGTTCAATTCACCTGAAGTTTAAATATGAACATATCAGGTACAATATCAGTGCCAAAAAACACCCCCAAAAAAGGAAGACAAGCAACACCGCTGCTTCATCTCCAAGGATAATGGCTGTCACTGCACTGATAGGAAACATCCTGAAGGCCACTCTCATGGAGGTCTTCTTTTCACTCCTCCACTTGAAAGTAAAAATCTAAAAAAACATGTATGTAGCTTTGCCCTGAAATTTACTGCTGTGTTAAGCATTTGCTCTTTGCATAAAGCCTACAAGAACTCAAAAAATGTCCATAACCCAAAATCCTCTTGCTCTATGTGTACTGTGATAAAACGAGTAAAAACACACCAGTCTCAGTACTTATAACTTAAGACACCAAAGCTTTTAATCCATTGATCTAAAAGAATTGTAGAATTGCTGCAGGCAATAACTATATTGTCTCACATGCTAAATGGAGCTAAAGGGTAGGTCCAACTAGCTCTGAGCTAGCTGTGTTAAGATAAATCAAGAATAAAGTAAGAAATTCTCCCTGTCAGACAGTCTTCATTCCTGATTAGTATCTGGAAGCTGAGAGGCTGAGTATTTCAGGGACAATCAGGATTTGAAAGGACTGAAAGGAGACAAGAGGCACTGAAAATCTTGAAGGCCCACATAAACACTGAGACAAAGACCCCATCTACAAGTTTAATTAAGTCAATTTATGCATTTAGCAGACGCTTTGGCATACAGTGCATTCTGGCTATCAATTTTTACCAATCATGTTTTCCCAGGGATTCGAACCCCCAATGCAGTGCTCTACCAATTGAGCTACAGGAATTATTAATAAGAACAACGAAAATCAATCTGACCAAGAGTTTACATATAATATATATTTTACATATAATAAGTGAGAAACATGTAGCACTAATCTTAACGAATAATATAAACAAAAACATGATTTATAATAATAATTATTATTAAAATATTATGTAATTAGCAGTAGTAGTAACACATACATTTATCAAAAAATATGAATAGAAATATATTTTCTGCTGCTGTTACTACTACTACTACTAATAATAATAATAATAATAAATTCATTAAAAAAATATTACTACTAATGATATTAATGGCATCAGCATATAATAATAATAATAATAATAATACAATTATTGTAAAAAAAAATATTAATGTAAATATATTGGCTAACAGTTTATTTTAAAATGTACATTGTTTTATTATTAATATTGGTATTATTGCATACACACTATTGCTATTATTAAAAACATTAGAGAACCAAACAAAAATATCCTGATCCTAAAAAGCACAATGTTGGTCAATTGGTTAAAAATAATTGATTTACAGGTCTGATTGGGAATCCAGAATTTATTAACAAAGACTCAAGATCTGTCCCACATCTAATTCTCATAGCAAAGAGTGAAGTCCTTCAGGATTCCATGCGAGACATACACCATCCCACAAGACAGAACACAAACTCCAGCAAGCTCATACTAGCGCATGCATATGCATTATGGATGTCAACCAAGGGCTGCATGCTGATTTCTGAAGACTGAGAATATGAAGGGCAATGTGTGAGAGAGAACCAGAGGGACAGGATAGACAGACAGGGCAAGAGAGACAGCGCAAAAGAGATAGAGAGTAGATGAGAAAGTGCCGAGAGGAGGAAACACTTCATCTGAGGGGATCTCATCATGAACTGGGAATAAAGTCCAGAGACCCGCGGGAGACAACTGGGAGAAGAACTCTAAAAGCAAGCGATAAGCTCTTTCTGGCGGTCGGTAGTAGATCAATAATCCTTCACTCTCAGGTCTCCAGCAAACACTGGAGTCTGAACAGCTCACCTATCATGTGGGCCCTTCATTCATTCAATTATCTTAATGCTGCATTTATATAATTCATAACCATATGACAGACCATATCGAACATCATATAAATTGCTAAACATCTACTTTGGTGTGCCAAGCTGGTGCTGGCAAAGCTTCCACTGAGGTCTCAACACTATTTGAAGGGCATGTGGGAGAAAATCATTCTGTACGCCACACGATTTTAGGAACATGTAGGTGTAGACTTTGTAGCTACCCTATAGGAAATCATAAAAAATTGAACAACCAATCACATCGCACCATTCCACGCACTCTAGACAGTAATGGCGGTGCTCTAAATACACCCAACATCCTAATTTCCTCATCTTGTACTTTGTGATCAACAAACAAAGCCTGCTAGATAAATCGCATGTGATTGCCATGCGCATCTCATCAATAAATCTGGTTCTGTGATTAATAGTACCGGTAAATCTCCATCACGTGCTTATATCTATATCGCCGTTCATTTGATGAATCGCATTCGATTATGAAAGCTATATTGTGTAGCTTGTCAGTGTTTTTATTAATGCCATTTATGTTTTTGGTAATACAGCACATAGCACTATTCAACTAAATGAATGTAACATGGCAAAAATTAATGCACTTTTGGAAGCTGGGAAATGACATTTTGGAATTTCTAATGTGATATTGTTGTTCATGTTCTTGTTCATGATTAAATTTTATTTGATTGCTGTAATTAATTTATAGCATTAACGAGATGACCCTTTGAATTCATTTTTGAAGCGATTGCTGATGAATGTATTTTTTGTCCAGTGCCTGTATACTGTATGAGATTAGTACTGACCAAGTTCAGAGGCTGTCATATGTTATAATAAATCTTTGAAAATAAGAACCTGGATTTTAATTTTTTTATGTTATTATAACCTAAAGATGCTATGTATAAGTTTGAAACAGAAAATAGTGGTTTTCATCTCGCCACTTTCTTGGTAAAGAAAACAAATTTTACCTCAAATTAATCAAAATGGATTGATTGTGTTTTGGAACCAAACTCTTCATATATTTGTTTTCCTAATTACATTTGAGTCACAATTAACAGTATATCGAATTAGAATTTAATCTCTGTAATTAACCAGTAAACCAATAAATAAAAATAAACACAAATCTATTTATCAAGGACTATTCCCATGGGAAATAAATTTTCAAATCAGAGTATGTTGATTTGGATGGAACTAAAATTTCTAATTATTTTAACAAACAACAGAGCCCCTGAGTTTCCCAAAAATAGTAAGTAATTAGCATTTTTCTACTGAAGCCATAATAGAGCTTTGTCTCTAAAAAAAAAAACGTGTCTATCAACCTATCTAATCTAATTAAACTGATACTAATTTTCCCAAAAAATTTGCATACCATGTATTTTAATGCTTACTTGAAAGCTTAGCCTAGCAATATGCTACCACCAAACTCCAGAAATCAGTTGTAGGTACTGTCCTCCTTGCATTTTTTGTGAGCAATGCTATCTGTGCGACACGCACGTGAGCCACTACCTTCGCAAAGCGAATCAAAATCAATCACTAATTAGGTTCCATTTCATTTCAGATGCTGCCTTAGAAGTCTGATATAGGCATGAGATGGCAAAGCAGCGGTTTTAGGAACAGCTCTAATGTGTTTCCACCATTACATTAGCTATAGACCCCTCAGCCTTGGGGGATGTCCTTAGTCATTACAGACTGCTTGTGAACATAAATTAACATGACATATGAGTGTAAGCAAATGTAAAAAGTGAAAACTGTGTCTGGAAGCGTGATCTGTAAGCCCACACACATATAAGACACAGCACATGGAGCTCAGGTAGAACAGACAGGTGTGAAAGAGAAGTGTACTGAGGCGACAGTGATGCAGTCCCTGCTGACACCGGTCACACTCATGCCATAACCTGCCAAGACCAGCTGACACACCGGGGAGAAGTCACCCACAGAAACAGAAAGAGCACTTCCTATTCAAATAACATCCACACTGCCGTGACATGGCAGGTGTCACCGAAAGCTGTAAAATAGAGGAAACTGACAATTTGAGGCTTGATGTTATCTGTCTGGATTGGTGAATGTGTGTGTTTAAATCGAGCTGACAACACAGTTGCCATAATTCTCTTTTCAAGACAAAAGAGCTCTAATGGCTGTAATGACTTAATGGTGAAGATGTGATTACGGGCCGCCCATGTGATGCAGCCCAGCTCGCCTGAAGGATCCCCATGAGAATGCTCCTGTTCACTGCAAACAGTTGCTGAAAAATCTTTTTTGGACATATTTATAGAAGTGGAACAGGATAAGTTAGACTGTCTATGTGCTTAAAAAAATATATATATATATATTTAGGCAGAAATAATAAGGGTTGCACTAGGGCTGCACGATGTGTCGTTTAAGCATCGATATCGCGATTTACGAATCCACGATAGTCACATCGCAGGATGTGCGATGTAGGCTGTCGTAGTTGATCCCTTATTCATTAACTGTACGGGCCAGCTGCTCCCCGGCCCTTGACGGATGTGATTCGCGGATTAATTGCACAGCTTAACCATCATAGAGTGAAAGTTTTGACAGGGCAGAGAGAGAGAGAGAGCGCGCGCGAGAGAGAGAGAGAGAGAGAGAGAGAGAAAGAGAGAGAGATAGAGAGAGAGCGTGCGTGAGAGAGCGAGAGAGAGAGCGTGTGAGAGAGCGTGTGAGAGAGAGAGAGAGAGAGAGAGAGAGAGAGAGAGACGCCTGGCCGCACGCTCACCATCTTCAAACAACACGAGTGCGGTCTTGCTCTCTCTCCCTCGCGCATATTAATCAATTGACACGATGGTGTCGATGTTTAAATCATTTAAAATGAGAATGTAAGTGTGCTCAACCCATTTTTGTTTGTAAGAAAAAATTTGATTAGATTTCATATCGCAATATATATCGCAGAAAAAAATAAAATATCGCAATGTCATTTTATCCCAATATCGCGCAGCCCTAGGTTGCACAATATATCATGATCATGAGTACATTGTAGGACTTAAGAAATTAAGAAATTTGCCCTGCGGTTATTATGGGTGGCTCAATAGCGCGATATGCGGTATTACCGCCGTTTTTTTTTTACATACCTAATTTATCCTGATTTTGCTGCATACAAAGCTCTATCGTTGAGTTATGTAGCATATATTGTTGCTTTTTTAACTGACAGAGAGACACATTTTAAAACACTTTTTGTTTATTGTTAAATGCCAAACAGCAACAAGAACATGCGTTTTACAAAAATTTTTTTTAAAAAGATCACAACATGTATTACAGTTCTAACATGTATTACACGTATTTGCGCGCGACTTTGGACAGCAGCGGAAATCTAGACTGATTATCGCGTCACCACTGGCCCACAGGACAGTGGATTCGCGCTGGAGTTGGAGATGCACTCCTCATGCAGATAGCGTGTGTGAGCTCGTTATCTGCTCATGCTCTCTTGGGTATGGGCACTGATGCGGAGGTTGTCCATGATTTCAGCAGGTATGCCTGTTACTTTCACGGCTGTATTTGACAGATTTCGCAAAGGCTTCAGCTACTCTTAACTGTCGGCCGGTCTCAGCTGTTCTTATTGATGTTGCTCCGCGATCTGATGAGGGGGCAGCTGCGCTGGATGACAGGGGACACTCTAAAACGCTTAACATGGCTTAATGTACTAAGACAGTGATATTAACAGACCAAACTCACTAAAAATCATACTAATAAATTATACTATCTATAAAAAAAAAGACAGATGACCCCTGAATATGAATGCAAGTCGTATAATAACACGTTAAGCCTTATGATGGTTTTCTATGAGAGGAAAAGGCTTAACGTGTTATTAAACGCGTTGAATTCATATTCAGGGATCATCTGATTTTATGTAGATAATATACTTTATTAATATGAAGTTTAGTTAGTTTGGTCTGTTAATATCACTGTATTGGTAGGCTACATTAAACCACTTTAAGCGTTTTTCACTAAGCGTTTTAGAAAACGTCCCGATGACCTCAAATTAGATGTATTGCTGCGTCACAGGAAGCTTTTTGCAGCAAATTCTGCATATCGGCTCATCTATATTCGCTGACTCGCCCTTTTCATTGGTTTGAAAGCCAAAATGTTCCCAAACTGGCGACGTGACATTGGGTTTTGTGATGAGATCGAGCGCCTCCCATCATTTCAGCCGGCCTATTCAAAACAAACGAAGCACCATAAAGCTACCACGGCTCGCGAGAAAATTACAGTCGTAACCATATTGTATCATTAATTTATTTAACATTGAATGCACAGTGACAAATTGAAAAAACAAGAAGGCCACAGCCTCATTAAAAAAAAAAAAAAAACTGAACGCTGCGGTTGCCGTGGTTTCTGCGGTTGCTATCTTTGCTCTGCGGTTTGCTTGTCAATAGTGCGGTATTACAATATTGCGGTTATCGTGACAGCCCTACAACATCGGTATTCGTCATTATATAAAATTTAAAAAAAAATAGACACAGGTGCATCTAAATAAATTAGAACACCGTGGAAAAGTTCATTTATTTCAGAAATTCAACAAAAATTGTGAAACTTGTGTATTAAATAAATTCAATGCACACAGACTGAAGTAGTTTAAGTCGCATTTTGCTCTTAAAGGGAATGGGAGATGACACTCTGATTGGTGTATTGAACGTTACGACCATTACTTATTAAAGGGATAGTTCACCCAAAAATCTAAATTATGTCATCAATAACTCTCATGTCGTTCCAAACCCGTAAGACCTCCATTAATCTTCGAAACACAGTTTAAGATATTTTAGATTTAGTCTGAGAGCTCTCAGTCCCTCCATTGAAACTGTGTGTACGGTCTCCTGTCCATGTCCAGAAAGGTAATAAACACTCCCTCTGATTTTTGGGTGAACTATCCCTTTAAGAGAATAGGGACAACCCATTAAAAAAATGTGCCCCGGTGAATGGAAATAGTAAAAGTGAATTTGGACATGCCCTGAGTACACTTTGCCTTTAGAACGTTAAAATACATTTTTCAATCAAAATACGAATACATATGTAAAATATATACATAGACAAACAGGGCTGTCACTGTAATATATAGCTTTTATTAAATACTTGCTTTTTCAATACATTTTTTGCTCAAAATATGAATAGGCTATACATAGGGGGGGGGGGGGGTGTAATTGTAAGGTTTTTAATAAATACATAAATGCAGTGGCTTTATCAATTAATTTTTAGATCAAAATATGAATACAGTCAAACCAAAATTTATTCAGACAACTTCAACATTTCACTCATTATCACAGTTTTTATGTTTAGAAAATGGTAATAAAATATGACAACAGCTCAAAGTTAAACTGTCTCAGAATAAATTCATCTTGATAATGTTAAATAACACTTAAGCAAAACATGGTTTTTGGTCCCACATTTTTTACTGGTAGTCCACTGTATGAAGAATTTTTGGGTATAATGTGTCACAGTTTACTTTATTTTGCTATCCTCATTTACATAAATGAACTAGTAGTTATCCTGCACCAACTAGTAAAAACATTGGCTTGACTTTATATCTCAAATAAAAACAGACAGAGAACCTGTTATGCAGGCTTATAACTTTCTATACAGTAACAGGAAACTTCATTGGAAAGGACTGTTGCTCATTTGGTGGTTTCGTATTACATAGTGTTAACTAAACAGCAAAACTAAAGACTGCAAATGGTGTGCAACTTAACAATGGCTGACTGTAACTGGGCAACAAGACAATTTTTTGAAAATCAAGAAAGATGACGAGTGCTGCAGCTAAAGCCGTGTGCGTGCCAGAGAAGGAAATAGCCGAGAGGTTTGGCGCACATCCACTCCTGACCCCACGTCATATGATGAGAGTAGAACAAATCTGGTAGATTTCTGAAATTCAAACTAAATCTACTCCTAGATCGATGCCTGAGACTATGTAACTCGACACTTTCCCATAGGATCTTGGGGGGAGTGACAAAGGCTGCAGACTGTGCCCAGAAGCACGGGCAGCAACTTTCTGCTAGGGTGTCACGAAGCGTGTGAGAATGAGAAAGAGCAAGAGAAAGAAATCGACCAGATGGGATTGTTTATGATGAGATATAACAAACATGACAGACTGCATCTGTGATCTTGCGCTCGTGCTCACTGCCAATAATTGCTTGAAAGAGCCAGAGTTTCTAGAAGTTGGAATCACTTTTTGGAGATATTTATAGAGATGAATGAAGATGCATTAGTCTGTCTGTGTGCTTCCGAATTCAGTCAAAAATGACAAGGAATGCACAATATATCATGATTATATCAGAAATGGTTATTATTAGCATTTCGTAAAATGATTAAAATAAGATAAATTAAACCAATACTGAAAGCAGACATAACCTCTTTTAAAAATATATATTTTTTAATTAAAATATTAAATAAATAATTAAATAAATAAATAGCAGCTTTTTCAAGAAATTAATAATTAATATAAATAATTAAATCAATAATTAAATAATATATCCGATTTCTTTATAAATTATATTATATAGCTCTATTATATAGGCTCTGTATGGAGACATGGATTGTGTATGGGTCTTACTGGTCACAAAAACATAAAAACTATTATTAGCTATAAAATCAGCCAACATTTCTATATCGAAGTATCCCTAGTGAATAAAATTAACACATTTCCCTCAATACAATTAAAGGGAAGACAAGGAAATCCAAACGTATTTGAAATCCTTCCCTGAGGATTCCACAACACGACGAGTAAGATATTTTATGATCACATTACGTTCATATAAGTCCAGGTATGAGTCTGGATGGCTTTCACCTACTATATTTCATGTATCTATATCAGAAACACATGTTTCATAAAGGGGCTCCTTGTTTGATGGAGTCTTAGTGAAATGGACTTTCCTGGGCTCATGGATCAATAGGACTTTAATCTCTGCTGGACGGGGCCACCGAGAGACTGAGTATGGAGAATAAGGGCAAGGCCGGTGTAAATCTCTCCAGTCTGGCCAAGATGAAATTCAGAAACCTCCAGAGCTCCACCACAAACCTCATCAGTACATCCCTGAGAGTTATGTGACAGCTGTGTGTAGCTGCGCATAGTCATAACACAAAAGCCAATATAAACAGACTAAATGCTAATCAGGGGAGAAAACAATACATGATATTTCAATCTAAAACTCAACCTAAATGGTCAGGGAAATGGGTAGTTTTGTCATAAACAGTCTTATCATCACCATTTTGTATACAGTCTGGGAAATACTGCATTAAGAGAGAAGGAAATAACAAAAGAGGGAGAGGTTTGAAAGAAATGAATGAATGAATGAAAAATGAGTCATGCAATCACAAAAGGTCTGTTCTACTGAGAGGACATTTGCATCCTCAGATCATTGTACTTGCCAGGAACTGGCAAATCGCATAAATTATTCTGACAAGAGCTCACCCCATTTGTTTAAAGAAAAGGTACAAAGGAAATGCCACCAGACCACATAGATTATAAGACAGCTCTGGAACAAGCAGAGACCTTCAAAACAGGTCATGAAGACAAAAGACCAGCACAAAGACTTGCTGAGGATTGCAACTACAGAAGAGGGATGTTCAGAAAAAACAATAATCTCTGAAGATCTCTTAATAGTTATTGTAGATTACAAATGTATTAATTATATACTAACAGAACACAAAGCACATGTAACTATAGTTCAAATCAATCTTAAAACATTAAATTGATGGCAAACATTATTGAGAACATTAAATCCATCCATTTATGTCACAATTTTTTCCATTTATGTTACAATACAAAAAAGTGAAGGGAAAATTAATCAGAAAAGGTTCAAAGCGTTATGCACTTTCATGTTCCTCACCTTTGTAAAGCAAGGATGAACGGAAGTCTCCCAGCATCTTAAAAGTAATTGAGTTAAACAATTTTTTGTGGTAAATTGCTTCTCTACAACCTTAATCATTGAATGTTTCTATTGAACATTACCTCAATGACCTTAATTAGCTGTCCATTGAGGATATCTTGCCATTTTTTATTTTAAATGCTCCATGCAGTTATGTCCTTGGCTGTTGTGCCATCTCTCAGAGCAGATCTTTCAGGAGCTGAGAGGGACTCATGAGTGACTGGTAGATGGCTTTTATAATGACAGAAAAATCACCTGAAAAAGCAAAGTTGGCCAGAACAGCAGAAAGTGCTGAACTCAGAAGGCCTAACCTCCATCACAGACCAACCACTGTTCCTCCAAAAATACACCTAAGAGCCATCAGACAATAATGATGCCATAAGGTTATCGACAATCAGCACCTTCGAAGTTTGAAATAACATCCAACATGTAAATATAAGGCTTTCTACTAGGCTTTCTTACCAGCCAATTTTTAGCTGCATTTTACAAGTGTATATGGCACACAAGAAACAGAAACTCTATACAAAATAAATATATAAAATTGGGGTCAGTCTGTTTTTTTTTAAAAGACAGCTACATATTTATCCAGCAAGCATGGATTAAACTGATCAAAATGAGTAAAGGCAAGCGAAATATCGGTGTCAAAGAAGTTAGACTTTAACTCCAAAATGACTGCTATTTAGCAATCACATGAATGAATTGAATTATATTTTTAACTGTAATAATATTTCACAAGATTACTTTACTGTATTGTTTTATCAAATAAATTCAGCCATGGTGAGAATAAATGACTTCTTTCAACAACATAAATGTATATTGACATGCTCGGTGAAGTCTGACCCAATTGCTTATTTTGCAAACGGAAATATGCTTCTAAATTTCAATTCATTACAACATGAGAAAATTTGACTTGCATTTGGCACATGGCAGGTGTTCATTTTGTGCCCCTGGGGGGGTATAATTCAGAAAGCCATTGCAGAGGCACCCTTTGGTCTCAATCATTGTTTACCATCACCGCTGAAATTACTGTACTTAAAAATAAAGTATATTATTCACCACCCACACAATGTAAACACCTGCAGTCCTCTGATATGTGGTGCAGCTCAACAGATGCTAAACAAAGTTAAGGCAAAAAAGCTTCCTGAAAATGAAAATGAAAGAAATGTAGCCTAGGGCATTACTGCTTGTAAGGAGGAGAACAAATCATAGAGCACACTGTCAAGATGAATTCAAAAAAGCTGCACCTGGGTAGGCAGGATTTAACGTGGGAGATTCTAACCGAGGTGAGCAATTCCTTGAGTAAAACTCACAAAACTTGAGGGCAAGCCGAGGCTTCTAAGTGCCCTCCTGTTCTGGCGTCTGTGATGAGTCTGTCATTTTCACATCTAAACACCAGTCTCGGATCCTCTCTGAGCCAAATTTCCATCAGGGGCCCCTTAACAGTTTTTTTTTCCTTAATCCGTAGATAAATCACTGAGGAACTGAGCAGCCTTCCAGAAACAACAAAAGGAAAAGCCAGCACCGCTTCGCTCTGTTGTCGTATGCTCATTTCCCATCAGATGTTGACTGTACAGCTCTGGCGTTTGAAGAGGAGGAGGAGAGAGCCCTCTGGCAGTCCCCCTTTCCCAAAACCCCCTCCCGTCCCAGCCTCATACCTCTTATAAGTCCAGAGCAGTTTGACAGGCGAGTCCAAAGAAAACATTTCTCAACAAGAGACGGACTGCCTCTGATGCTGGGGGAATGAGCGCTCTCAGCTGTTGCTTTTCACATTTCCTGATTATTTCAGTGGCACTAAACAGTCAGGACTGAAAAGAAAAAAGAAAATGTCCTTTGAGATTCCACTGCAGATGGAAGTGCAAAAAAATAAAATAAATGAAAGGCGCTATGCAATTTCCTTAATTACAAAGGAAATACAATTCTGGTCACCAGGGTCCTCGCAGCCTCCTGTTTTACAGGTACTCTGCAATTAGCTTAGGTCAAAGAATTTGGATGTCAGGTTGATTCTGATTAATTAAACTGTTTGATGCATAATATCTGAGTGCCCAAGATATCCAAGCCCTCCTATCAGGTCTCCCGCCTACACCTGGGCACCAGGGCAGTCTCACTGATGTTCTGTGCTGCATTATCTCGTAATCAGTGTGGAAAAACATCTGAAACTTCATTTGCACTTTCATAACTTCACAGCAAACCATCCTTTATGAGCCACCTTAAAGAACTAGTTCACCTAAAAAATGAAAATTTCTTCATTATTCACTCACCCCCAGGCCATCAAAGATACCCAAGAACCCAAGCTAAGCTCGTGCCAGGCTTTCAGCCTAGTCTTTCCACTTCAAGATCCTCTGACTCAAACTGGTTCTTTTTCATCAACCAACTTCAGCAAAGATCAACTTGAGCCTTCAGATTCCATCAGGACTCCCTTTCAGACAGACAAGAATCCAATTTAGTCTTATTAATTGATACAATAAGTATCATTTGCACCTTTTTACAAAGGTGTGTTTGAACTAAGAAACTGAGGTTTCCTTCAACATCTGCTGAATATCAAATTGTACCATAGCTCCATGTCTTTATTTTTCTTCTCTAGATTAGTTTAAGTGTTTATCCAGTTAATAAAGTCTTATTTGTATCACACTTTCATTGTTTGTTCATAACCTGAGTCCCTAATCTTGCAGATTTTTCCTACATGCTCTGAGTAGTACTGTTCAGTAAGAACATTGTTTTCCTTAAACAGGAAAGTAAAGTTCTTAGAACCAACAGACATTTGACACTGAGATGTCAAGTAAATACTTACAGTGGATCTAAATATTTATAGTTCATCAGAACTAGTTATGACTGATTATTCATATTTCACCTTTGAGCTGATTCGCTACATTTCTTGCATAGTCTGGGGTTGAGTAAATAATCAGGAAATTTTGGGGTGACATTCCTTTGAAGTTGAAGTTTGTAAGATTTGTTTATGTCAAAATACATTTTCTTAACAGAGTTGTCCATTGACTAAATGTGCCATTCAAGGGGTTATCTCCCGAAAAATGTAAATGCTAAGCCTCCCAGGCACTAACAAAATATTTAGAGCAGTCTGCTCAGATCCATCAATCACTTTAGCTAAACTAATAGTGACAGTTTGGGGAGTGGTGATTGTAGCAGGCTGAGCCAGTGGGTGTTTAGCCTGTGTGGGTACATGGCTGATAAATAAGGGGGGGGGGGGGCTGATTCTGATACGGTTATAGAAGCGTAAGCCAAAATTCAAAGACTTGCCAAAATACACATAGACAGACAATGGCATATACAAAGGTAAGTGTTTTAAAACAAGATGGAGATAAAATAGTAAGATACTGTAAGGATAAGAATGATAAAAATGCATTAAAAGGGCTTGATGAGTGTAAAGGGGATTTACAAATATGCTTTATATTTACAATTCCACTAGGTCACATTATAGCACAGAAATTGGATGATTTACCTTTAAAAAACACCTTTGCAAGCAAACAAAGAAGGTTTCATGTCCTGAGGTAATTTGCATCATGACCACGATTGTGGCATTATGAAAGATAGCTGCTTTCCATGCTCTGGACTCACCCAGCTACTGCAGTGCTGCTGCAGTGGATCCCAGAAAATGGAAACCACCTTGATGCACATGCCATGCTCTGTACTTCAAGAAACTGTTGCAGTCTAAGCTATAACTAAGCTACAAGACTGAGAGTCCAGCACACCTGAGAAAGCCAATTAGGCACAAGGGAAGGACAGAAACTCATCCTTTACAAACATGGTTAATAACATATTGAAAAGGTCTTCAAATTCAAGAGCTTGTGGAAAAGATTTACCCTTCTAAGTGACAGTCCGATATCGGAGCCAAGTCTATTTATCAAGCCTGCACTTCGCCAATGAACAAAAGTTGCCATTTTCACAAATAGGGATGGGTATCGTTAAGGTTTTAATGGTATTACTACTCTTACCGATACTGCTTAACGGTCCAGTACTTTAGCGGTATTCTTATCGGTACTTTGTGTTGTGTTACTTTGTGTTGTGTTAGGCAGTCGAAAACTTTGCATTTCTCTGTCTGCACATAATGCACTTTTGAAAGATGCTTTGACAGATTGCTTGTGTTTCCGCCCTTACATGCAAAAATTTAGTTGCACTTATGACAACCAGTGTTGTCTGCATCAACTCTAGTGAAGTATAACCACACTTTGGAACGTTTTGCCGCCATCGTCACTCTTTGTATTAAGCAGGAGTTTTCGTACTGTAAGGGGCCGTTCACATATCGCGTCTAAAAACGCGTGGAAAACGCTAGGCACGCCGCTTTCTGATTTTTTTCCCCAAAGCCTTCGGGCACTTGCGCTCCTAAGGAGTCTGCCGTTGCTAAGCAACCATGACCTGCTCTCTCCATGAAGACGCGGAAATTTCAGCAATGGATAAATGGATTTTCAGCACTAAAAACTGCATGCAGTAGCACTGCTACTAAATTAATTTAAAAATCCACATACAGCTATCAGCTGTTCCTTCATCTTGGCTGAGCTTTCAACGTTGTTACGGAAAAGGTGAGGAAGTTAGGGGCCGTTCACATATCGCATCTTTTGCACGCTCAAGTTCATTATTTCCAATGTAGCCGCGCGGTATACGCGCTCATAATGGAAGCGACGCGGAAGCGACCGCATCGAGTTAAAAACATTTAAACTTTTCAGAATGCCGCAAGCGCACCGCGGGTCATGTGACAAGAACTAACCAATCAGCTTCATCCTTTCCCGTAACAACGTTGAAAGCTCAGCCAAGATGAAGGAACAGCTGATCATAGTTGTATATGGATAGCCATTTTGAAATAAATTTAGTAGCAGAGCTACTCCAAGCGATTTTTAGAGCTACAAATCCATTTATCCTTTGCTGAAATTTCCGCGTCTTCATGGAGAGAGCAGGTCATGGTTGCTTAGCAACGGCAGACTCCTCAAGAGCTGCATGGTTATGAACAGCAAAACTAAAGAAAATATCCTTGAAAGGTAAAATCACTTGGAGGTCAGCTATGCAATCATTATGCTATTCAGAAGTTAGAAGAAAAAAAATCTGAACCTTAATTATTAACCTCATTACTGATCCCAGTGCTTTTTTAATTGTCAAAGCAATCTCACCAGTGCATTGCTTTAAAATATATGTAGGTATTTTTTAAATAAATAAATAGGCCTACTAAAAAATACTTTTATATGAATGTTGAAGGATTTTGTGCTTTTATGCATTTTTACAAACGATTCAGTTCTTTTTTAATTAAGTCATCAGTGCTTATAAAGTTCAACCATTCATTACTATCATATTACAAATTCAAAATAACGATACACAACTCATAAAAGAAAAGCATGTAGCTTGACAGGGAATGTGTGAAGAGCTAAAAATGTAGAAGTAGACACTTGGTTACAATGCCTGTATTCAACACATCAGGTCATCGCTGCCTTCTGTCAACCAGGCCATGGCAAAACAAAAGCAGAAAAAACTATGGCGGAAACAACAGTCAAACACAATAAGGGTGGATTACACTGTGTAAATCAGGCCAAAAACCAACAGAAACTAAGATTAGACTGCAGCTGAAGAACAGAGGGAATGCAAGACCACAGCAGTAGTTACAGAATCCTACAGCTACCTGACAGCTTGCTAAATGGAAGTCATTTAGTAAACTGAAAATCAATAGCTTCCTCAAACGGATCATGATTGTTTGAAAAGTTTCTTGGCCGAATCATGTGACATGTTTCCTATAGCCTGGCTCAGAGGGAGTGGTCCATTATGAGCAACCACACGTGGCACCCTTCAGTTTCCCTGTATCTGCTCTGTCTTCATGCAGCCCACTGACAGTGTGGAGGAGGAAGCTGTTCATAATCTCGTGTGTGTGTGTATGTGTGTGTGTGTGTGTGTGTGTGTGTGTGTGTGTGTGTGTGTGTGTGTGTGTGTGTGGATCGGGTTATGCCTACAAGGACAGTAAATCCTGAAATCAAAAACTGTGGAGAACAGCCAACACTCCTCATGATGAAAACATCTTAAAAAACACAGATAACTAAATAATGGAAAATAATGTAAAGTAAAAATGCACATTTTGGTTTGGACAGAGGTTTGCTGGTCTTCATGTCTGGTCAGGTTTGGGTCTATTGTTTGGTTTTGGAGGTGTTAAAGGCCTTCTAGCTAAACCAGTTGAGTGTGCTGCTTGACCAGACTGGGAGACCAGCCTGAACCAGTTAACACCAGCACACCACCAGCAGCTGTTTTTCAGGAGGGAAAAAGACTATTAGATGGTAAATATGATTCCTTTCAATGTGCACAATTTGCATTTGTATATTTTCTTAATTAAAATGTACATTTAGCCCAATCTTCCCATTACATTGCAAATAAGTAAATAAATGAATAACCTGTTTGCTTAACTGGTCAGTAGGCTGGTTTTGTGCTCTTACAGCTAAACCAGATTAACATAAGCTTGGTCAGACCCTCTTTAACTAGACAAGACCAGTAAACCAACTATTTATTTCCCCATCTCCTATACAGTATTATTATTATTATTATTATTATTGAAAGAGGAGTGGCGCCAAACTCAAGATGGGCGTTAAAAAGAGAGATTTGTTATTAAACAGATTAAAAAACATGATTTGAACAAGAGATAATAGACTCTTTGACCCTAGAGTGCGTGAACAACTCATAAACAAGCTGTGATCATTCATAAGCATAACCGGATATGCGAGCGCTTTATCAGCAATAAAGAGCGCAGTAGGTTACATCACTGTACTTCGTACTACTCTGCACATATACTCCACTGTGAGGTAATAAAAATATATTCTGGTGAAACGTGTGTGATGTTTCTTTCGTAGATAAACAAATAGCCTAATGAGTTTAGGCGACGAAAGCCCACCAGATGATTTGAATAGATGATTCAGTAAAAAAAACAAAAATAATAACAACTTAAATGCTGCCTGGTGGTTAATTCACTTTAAAATTAAACTCACGGTAAATCCTTCTGACATGAATTTGTTATTAAAAACACACATTTATGAGCCACCTCACTGCATTTATAACATGTCTGATGCAGCCACAAACGATTCATTAATTTAACCAAGTGATTAAAGCTTCACAGATGAGACTGTACTTGTTTACTTTATACAGAACAACTTCTTCCAGGCGTGTTTTCAATGAAAAATACTATAACAAAAATTAAAAGATACACACTATGAATTACGTCAATCTGGACAACTGATGGAATTTATAAGCAGAAGTATCATGCCAAATAAATAATACAGCCCGAAACACCCATTCATTTTTAGCTTCTGGTGTCATCTTGACTGGTTTTATGACAACCGAGACCAAATCTCTCCGTTATCAGAAAAGTTTATCGGCTTCAAAGTACAACTCAGGGTTCTTCTGCTGTCAAGACAACAAGCTTATGTTTTTCATATCCTCAAAACACGCACAAGTTTGAAAGTGCGCAGCCTCTGTAACTTAGACAAAACGGCACTTTACCTGTTGGTCCCTCTACACTGTCGGCGTGCATCTGAACGGCCAGGATCAAGAGAAATGCGCAGGTATTCATTTTATGTTGTTAGTCCAGTTAGGAAAACAAGCCGAGATCATTTCAGTGGCTCCAGTAATTTGGATTGTAAAGTTGTGGACTCACTCCTGTTCATCGATTCCCAAAATCCAGCCGAAGCTCGGTTCACAGTCGCGCGAAGTGATACGGGGGCAGTGCGAGCTGTTCAAACTGACGTCAGGATAAACAGTTCGAAGCGATGTTTCTTTCTCTCCGAGCGCACTTTCTGGCGCTCGAGAATGCGTAGTGAACTTGAATGTGTGCGAACCACGCCCCCATGCGGGACTTTGGAGAAGATGAGCTCGAATCATGGTGTTTAGTATACGCTACAACAGTACTTCATTATTCATCATTATCTCTTTAGCCTGGCTACTAAAGACAGCTTCCATAATAAAGAGGGGAATTAATGATGTGATTTCTATTGGTTGATAAATTAGGGGAAAAGGTATGCATTCTCTAAAACATACTGACCTGTGTTTGTGCATGTGTAAACCTAAATACAGTCTAAGCAAGAGCCAGAGGGGCAAATGCTATGGTTTATAGGTTGAAGGCATTTTATCTTTTTTTTTTTTTTTAGTATTTCAGTTATGTTTAAGATAGTTCTAATGTAACTTTGTAAAGTTAACACACACACACACACACACACACACTGACACACACACACACATATACACACACACACACACACACACACATATATATATATATATATATATATATATAATTATTTTTAATATTTTGGTCAATTTGGAAGTTTGCTGAGGCCGCCTAGATAACAGCCATTGCTGTAGGCTTCATATGTGTAGCTGTCAAAACTGAATATATAATTTAAATAAACTATGTTAATAACTAAGCAGACTTCCGTGCTGTAGATTTCCAGTCTTCTAACAACAGCAATTATGAACCCAACGAGCTATGGAGCATCTTATCTTCGCAGTCCCACAGGTTGGATGGATTTGTGTTCATCTGTTTAGGCTTCACAAAAGGAAGGACTACCTATTGAGCCATGAATGGAAGTAACAGAGCCAAGTTGGACCTTGACTGCCGGAGGTCCAGCCATGTCCCACAGCCAGCAGGGATGGTAGGTGAAGACAGCCACACGCTGATCCATTAACATTTTTCATACCAATTTAAATTCACACAGCAAAGAACAGTGCAACCACTTTTTCTTTCTATCGCAATCAGTCTAACATATTCACAGCAGGGGAGTCTGACTCCAGAGATGTACATCAAGCAGTAGGATGGTCGGCTATTAAGAAAATTCAAATAAATTATGCCAGAGAGTAAGTTACACCAAACATGCATCTGTTTTAATCAGAACGTGGTGTTTTGGACCCCCAAAAGTATCTTATTTTGTGTTCTGTAGAAGAAAGTCAACATCATCAAAAAATGGCATAAAACAAAAAAATGTTTAAGTGAACAACACCTGTAAAGGAATAAATCAAAACAAATGTACAATTTCCTCAGGCCATAAGATGTAGATGAGTTTGTTTCTTCATCAGAACAGAATGAAGAAGAATTGTAGCATTACATCTCTTGATCACCAATGGACCCTCTGCAGTGAATGGGTGCCGTCAGAATGAGAATTTAAACAGCTGATAAAAACATCAGAGGTAATACACATGACTCCAGTCCATCAATTAACCATGTAAAGTGAAAAATGTTCATGTTTATAAGAAACAAATCTATAATTAATGTGTTTTATCTTTTTGTCTTCACTTTAGGATAAATACCAGTCCATTACCTATAATAATGCTTCCCCTCCTACTCTTTCATTTACACAAACTTTGCTTAATTGCATACAAAATAGTCCCTTTCTATGCCAATGCAGCAGTATCCAAATACATGATCTCTGGGATCTGCCTGGAGCAAATGCACAATATCTCATATGACCTTGTTCAGTCATTGCCTTGGAGGGAACCGTGCAGCGGTTTATCATTTGTTTAGGCGTCCCATGTGAACGTGACAATGGGGCCTGTACAGCATTATGAAGGTTGAGACAGGTGCGCTTTCCTCCACAAAACCATGTTTGAGTCCCGTTAAGGGAATCACCAGCACACCCAAAAACCTTTTTTCGAGGTAAATGACAAAAGAGTGATGGACTGTGCCGAGTTTTATTCGATTCAGGCGAAGTGTGGGAGGATTATGAAGAGCTCCTCTCACGTAAAATGTGATTGTGTGCACGTATATGTCGTGTACAGGGAAAACTGTTCCAAGAACAAATACAGTGTAAGACTGGAAACTGTTTATATGATTAAACACTTGAAGCAACAACAACAAAAAAGACTGGACTGTTGTAAAAGAAAACAGACAAAGTTGTGACCTCATACTGAGAACAGAATGATCTCTATATACACATCTATATGAACTGTAATCTGTCTGGGAAACAGATATGTTTGCATTTTTAGCACGTCAGATTGTATTTAACAGGATTGTCACGCCATCTCATTCAGCTGTTTCTTAATGTTTTATTGCCATCTGGTGGTGTATATTCAAAATGTGAAAAAGGTCAACAGATCATGGCTAGTTACATTTAAAGAAACATCTTTACAGTTTTTAAGCAGCTACCATTCCATTTTCTGTGCTATAAATGTTAGGCTTAGTACTTTTTAGACTATATTATTTAAATGTTCCAAGACATTCTTTAAAACAATTTTTTGTTCCGCAAAAGTCGTCAAACACGTTTGAAATAACGTGAGGATGAGTAAAAAATAATTTTTATATATTTATATATTTTTGCATATCAGTCAGTTTTGTTGTTCTGATGGTCCAAAACCATCTCATTAACGGTTTAAACATCTCAGTCAACTCGTCCAGAAGTGCTACATCTGTTATAATGACACAAAACACAAGGCTACATATATAAAACATTCTCCCTCCACACACAACAGATGTAGCAAATTATTGTACTTACAAAAACATAAAAATAAAAAAATAAAATGAATAGTATACAGGAGATCGCCTCGGTGACCAATACTGACATGTTGTGATTTTGCATTCACGTCACAAGATGTCAGTGTAAGTTTAAAATCGCTGCCAAAGTAACAAATTAATGATTGAGTACGCTTTAAAAAAGTTGTATTGACACAGATGAGATTTTCATCTGGACCAATTACGTATAGCATTCTTAAATGTATTTACTGGACACTATATTAGAACTAGTGAGCCATGTTTAAAAATTGGATTGAAGGTAGGTTCTGAATAAATACGTCACACGAATTAAAGCACACATCATGTAAGACATGAACTGAACTGAACTGAACTGAACATATCACAAAATATAACAATCATAATCATAATGATGATACAAACGTTACAGCATATCAATAATAAGAACGTTTCCAACCCATAGTCAACCCAGCTGTCACTGTGTCTCTAACATCTTGCCCTGAAGAGGGCACTATAAGACAATCATAAAAAAATAAATAAATGTAGAGGTATATGTGTATATATATATATAAAGTACAGACCAAAAGTTTGGACACACCTTCTCATTCAAAGAGTTTTCTTTATTTTCATGACTATGAGTCACACTGAAGGCATCAAGGGCTATTTGACCAAGAAGGAGAGTGATGGGGTGCTGCGCCAGATGACCTGGCCTCCACAGTCACCGGACCTGAACCCAATCGAGATGGTTTAGGGGTGAGCTGGACCGCAGACAGAAGGCAAAAGGGCCAACAAGTGCTAAGCATCTCTCGGGGGAACTCCTTCAAGACTGTTGGAAGACCATTTCAGGTGACTACCTCTTGAAGCTCATCAAGAGAATGCCAAGAGTGTGCAAAGCAGTAATCAAAGCAAAAGGTGGCTACTTTGAAGAACCTAGAATATGACATATTTTCAGTTGTTTCACACTTTTTTGTTATGTATATAATTCCATATATAATTCCACATGTGTTAATTCATAGTTTTGATGCCTTCAGTGTGAATCTACAATTTTCATAGTCATGAAAATAAAGAAAACTCTTTGAATGAGAAGATGTGTCCAAACTTTTGGTCTGTACTGTATATATATATATATATATCCTAAAAATTCAGCTTTGCATCACAGAAATAAATTATAATTTAAAGTATAATACATTTAAAAACAATTATTTTAAATTGTAATAATATATCAAAATATTACTGTTTTTTCTGTATTTTTGATCAAATAAATCCAGGCTTGATGGGCAGAAAAAACTTCTTTCAAAAACATTAAAAATAGTAATGTTTCCAAACTTTTGGTCTGTACTGTATATATATATATACAGTGTTGTGCCAGTTCATACTTAAAAAGAACTAGCTCAAAGTTCAGTTCACACAGATGATAATGAACTAGTTCATGTTCATAGTTCATTTTTTTTTTAAAAATGAACTAAGTTCACATATCTAAAAACGAACTAGTTCACGTTCATTTGTTAAATTCTTTTTAAGATAGGCCACTATCTTACTCAATAGAACCTCTTTACCATCCATTACCAGCTGCAAATCACTGCCACTCCAAAACGAATCAAAATTATTGTACCAATAAACAAGAGACAATTATTATAGCCAGGAGAAAAATAATGTTGAGATAGAGAATATATTTACCCCTTAAATAATGTGTAATCATGATATGTAGAAATTGGAAAATACAAGGTGCAGTCAAGGTATACTGTATGTTCAGGGAAACTTTTATTTAGCCAGCATGAACCAAATTACCCAGGACTTTAAAAAAAGTATATTCAGGTTCATAGGGAAAATATCAGTCTACTGACAAAAATCCAGCATATTCTGAATGGCAGTAACTATGTAAACCAGACCAAAGTAGTCTTGTACTGTAATGTCAAATTAGCTTGGCCTTACCCTGCTCAATGTGCAATACTCAACCAACACATTTTCACACCTTCAAAAGGAAGTAAACAGTGAGTAAACGATGAAAATGCCATTTACATTCATTTATAATAAAACAATCTTCCTGATTATATTTGTCTAAAGAAAATGAACAGCTAGCAGCTGAACAACTTAACTTAAGATGACCTTACCCTGCTCAATGTGAAATACTGGACCAACACATTCTAGCATCCTCAAAAGACAGTAAACAGTGAGTAAACAAGTGAGAACGCGTTCATGCACAACACTGTGTGTGTGTGTGTGTATATATATATATATATATATATATATATATATATATATATATATATATATATATATATATATATATTAGTAATCAACATTTGAAGTGGATCAAAAAAGTTTATCAAAGTTGTCCTGAGACTAGGCTATAACACATTTTGGTTTTAGGTTTAACTTTGATGGAAGGTTTTGAACCACTCAAATGTTGACTACTGTCTAGCATTTGTATTAACGTAACGTTACAGTAAGGACCACGCCGATGCGTTGTGTACCAACTTTCTCATTACATTGTTTGCACGGTTGCACCCTCTATCGTTCATTATTTTGGTAAAAGTGAGAACATCTAATTTTACACACGTTCAAATAGTGAAACGGGTATTGTTGTAAACAAGTTGACTAGCATGTCCTGAAGGCAATAAAACGAGAGTACATTAACCCATGCCCAGTCGGGGATGGGCTACTTCTGCTGCGTCTTAACTTGGATGAGAAGCGCGAGTCTGTAGGCTGATTACGACATTAACTAAAACTCATGGCTTAAACTCTGAACGCTAGAGTCGGAGAAGGGATATCCCGAAGGAAATCATGCACGCTAGATATGGAGCTCTTTGGGATGCTATGGAATTCTCTCGGGTTTGGCTTATTCTCAGCATCGAAACCCTGGTGTTGGTATGTGGTCAGAAAGGTAAGATTGCGCCTACTGCTCATACTCCTGAAGTACTGTTAAAGTAACACTAATGTGCCTTAATACACGTTGGAAGGTAATAAATACTTATGTTTAAAATATAACAAAAATAATTATTTGTACTTTATGAAATGATATGTACATTTATAAATTATATAAAAATTGCATATAGGCTACACGTACATATATCGTAATTGCCCTATGTTTACATTACGGTTCTGGACATTGTTACATCAAATACTAACCTTAACTGGGATTCTAAAAGTGGGCACTATTTGGCTCTTTATCCTTCACTCTCTAGTCAGCTTATTTATATATATATATATATATATATATATATATATATATATATATATATATATATATATATATATATATTTACACACACACACATATACACACACACACACAGTATTTTTTATTTTATTTTTTTTTACATTTTACAGTATTTATACATTTGAAGTGGATCAAAACCTTTCTTCAAAGTTGTCCTAAAACCAAAACAATATCCGTTCTTGTCTTAGGGCATCTTTGATGAACTTTTTTGATCCACTTCAAATGTTGACTATTGTAAACATAAACTTTAATGTATTATAGCATGCCCTTGAATACATTCTCTCAAATTAATTTTTAGAAATATCAACAAAGAATGTGTGTTTATAGCCCTATTTGCCTATATTTGAGGATCCATCAACATCCTGGACTGGATGATGTCCTCCTGTTCTGCCTGTGTTTAGAGAGTGAGTTAGGAAGAATGAATTTGTTTACGGTATTTCTCAATATGTGTGTGGGGTCAGCTTGAATCACTCCAGCCTGATTCACAGACTGTGATGACTACCGCAAATGTTTTCCAGTCAAACGTCCATCCCCAGAACTCAAAGTATACAATACCAGATGAGCCAGATGGTAAGCTGACTGTTTTATGGGATGTTTTTATATTAGAATGGAAGCGGACATATTTTTGAGTTTGTTCTAATATTATATTGTTTCCAAGCTTTAGAAGATCTAGAGAGTATCCAGGTTTTGCCAGAACACAAAAGAACAGGAAAAAACAGCTTGTCCCCAAATATTTTTGAGTTTACAGTTGTAATATGACTGACACAGAATAGTCTAAAAAGGCCAACATCCTGTCAGACTGAGCCATAGGCTCAGGCCTGCAGGGACGTGCTTGCAAATACCCTGACGAGAAAATAAAAAATTACACGCTGCCTCATAGTGTAGCGATGATGATGGATTGGTATCCATGATCCCAGTGCATTCATAGTATCTCAATGTTATATTCTGTATAACAGCAAGCGTCTTAATTATACCCAGCATCCTCATGTGCGGCATGTTTTAAACACCTTACTGTGAACTCAACTCGCAGACATCGCACAGATGTCATCACAGTGCCTGCCTGCTGTGAAATAATGTCTAAAGATTGCTTCAGGCTGTGCTTCATGAGGAGTTCATTGTGAATTGTATGCTGTGGTTACAAAGAAACTGGCCTTGGAGCCAACTATTGTGTCTAGTTTCTACACACCAGCAACACAAACTGGAATTATTGTTTCCACACAGGTTTTTCTAAACACTCGCCCTGTCTGCCATCGGTCAAAAAAACACAAAGCCACACCCCAACGTCACATAATTGTTTAAACCAGTGTTGCTAGACTGGGCTGGTCAGGATCAAACAAACAGCAAAGCCACAGTATTTACACATTTCAGGTAAAAAAAAGTAAAAAAAAAAAAAAAAAAAAAGGCATATAGTTGTTCTGGAAAAATTAAACACTTATAAATATTAAAACATAAATATTTTTCACGATTAACGGGTGGGAACCATGTTATGCATTGCTTAAATTTTCTAGCAATTTTTTTACATGGAATATGTGTTTTACTATTGTATTTTTTCATTTTGAATTACCATCTTGTTTGTCTGTCAGTGCTGCAAAAAGTGGGATACTTCGAAAGGATTTAATAATATAATAATTATGTAAGGGATAATGTACATCCAGCTGGTTGTTTTCTCAGAATAAACCCAGACAGGGTGATCAGGACACCGATACGAAGCGGAGGGGTCTTGTATCAACCTGAAGGGGTTTATTTTTAGATAATAACCGGTTGGATGTACATTATCCTGGTTATTACATGGCTAAAAAGATTTGTTTTTACCATATATGTTGAAATTAATGCTAAAGTCTTCCATTGTAACACGCGGTGGTTAAAGAGTAACTAAACCCTAAACCAAATTTTTTTAGTTAATGATCTATAAGAATGGGGCTTTATTAGTGCTGTTCATTGATTCGAGTAACTTTTTTGACATTTGAGTATAAAGTGTTTTAATTCTACAATATATGGTGTAAAAACGTGTGAGTGCTGCCCTCTTCAGGTTGAACGGTGGCTACTGCAGTTGATTTTTCCTATTGGATGTTGCGGTGGCAAGTGACGTAGGCGGTGGCAGGTGACGTAAGCGGTTTCCAGCTCACCACGCCCCTTGGTACGAGCTACCACGCCCTTGGCAGTATAAAACCATCAAAATCACTGTAGTGAGTCAGGAGCTGGAATTGCGAGTATTGGTAACGACCAGGATAGACTATTATGGCATCTATTTAGCATAGCAATTATATAGTTATTTAGATCTTCAAGTTAGTGTAGCTTTATCTGTATTTAGTACAGTGGTCAGGATGGTACGGAGGTGTGTTGCTGGTTGCTACAGCACTGCTGGACTGCATAGTTTACCAGCAGACTTTAAAATTAAGCGCCAGTGGTTGCATGCATTTGGCCTGGAAGACCGCAAGTTCCCACCTAGAGCTCGAGTGTGCAAACTGCGTTTTACACGGGATTGCTTCTCCAACGCAATGGAGGTGGAAATGGGCTTCTCCACACAGCTCGCGCTGAAAAGCGACGCGGTGCGGGAGGTAAGACCGCAGTTTGAGCCAGCGGCTCGAATTGATATGAACAGACACCTCGACACCCTCCACTTCAGGTAAAAGTGGGGGAGAAAAGTCCTCTACTTAAAATGATCGCTCTGTTGCAAAGCTACTTGCGTCATTACAGTCACTCTCCATTTTAGCGTCTCTGACAGCAGCTGTCAATCAATCCGTCACTGCGAGTCTCAGGATCACGCTGCACTCGCTCAGCCCCGCCCTAGGTTCGTCCCCTCTATCTCCGCTGTGATCTGCCCACTTTTCAGCATTTTTCAAATATTGTCAGTGGGTGGAGTCAGGCTCTGAGCAGGGGTTTAGTTACACTTTAAGTGTTTTCAGTCACAAGATGGCGCCAGACAATCAACGATAGCGGAGTGACTCGTTAAGCATATAAGTAGTACCGGTTAAGATAACTCTTACCCAGATGAGTGGTGTGTTATTCAATTTGGCGGTTGTTATCTGGGCATACCATACTGCTGGATGGCGTGACTGACCAATCAGAATCAAGTATTCCACAGAGCCTTTTAATAAGTAAGGGATAATGTAAGTTACACGAGAACAACCGCTTACACAACATTTCCCCACAAAATAATTAAGGCGATAAAAGAATTAAGACGAAAATGTTTTAAAACCTTACCGGTTTGTTAATTCTCTTAAAATCCATTACAGCATACAAAACAATCGTAGCAAAATGGAATCAGCTGCGTTTGTATGAAAATCGAGTTTTAATATTTTATTAGCTAAACAAACACAAAGCTTCCACCAAGAAAAAAATAGTTCAAGCAAGAGTAAAGCGACGACTGCTGTTACCTGGCTGAGCCTGTGTTATTAGCTTTTACAGGTTGTTATCCAGGGATAACATACCTCGGAATTTCACAACTGACCAATCAAAATCAAGTATTCCACAGAGCGGTGTAATAACTTGGGATAACATACCTTGGAATGTCGCGACTGACCAATCAGAATAAAGTATTCCACAGAGCCATGTAATAAGACTCAATATCATATATAAGGTGTTATCATTTGATCATTAAACTTTATTACCTTCGTAAAACCAAACAGATTACACACAAGATAACCAACACGCTCTCATGCCAATAACTATTTGACATTTTGGTAAACAGTAGGCTAATTTTTGTAAGTTCATACAATGTGATTTGTACAATCTGTTTATACCTCACTGTTTTGAAATGGGATTTGTTTTTGTTTTTTCTAAAAAATTGTTCATATGAAATCACCACTTCGTAAAAGTTAAAATTTCTCATGTGATTGTGTAAAAAAAAAAATATTATTTGCAATAAATGCCACCAGCTTCACCCACAAACCTTAGCTGGGGTGAAATACTGACTGAAATATATAAAAGACTGTTGTAGATAAAATCGCCCTCACTCAAATGAAACATTCAACTCTTTGAACACACTGAATCATACAGTGAATGGTTTGAACATTGCCAGTTAACAGCCTGACCTCAAAATCATGTTTGTTTTCCTATGCAATGATTAAGATAGTTCATAGCAACAAGAGGTTTGGTAGATTTAGAGATAGACTTTGCCTAAAGCAGAAAGAAGGGGACCACAGAAGCTTTAAATCCCAATGATTCAGAGCTGACTGAGAAATTAGGAATGAGGGATGGACGATGGACTCAGACCGCTCTAGTTCATCACATAGGGCCTAGACCATAAATGGAGCAAGAGACTCAAAAGCATTGGATAAATTTGGCTATTCATATTGACTCTGGGATTTAGTGGAACTCCAAATTAGTTGGCAATCGTTTTGGGGTTATGTTGTGGCGATTATGTCATGTTTATGAACTTGGTAGAGTGGGTCTACCATACAACACAACATTGCCATCAACTAAACGCTACTGCAATTATGGCTTTAATTAACACCAGTTATGGAAAGCCCCTCAAGTGTGACTAATACTGACAGAATTGGCAAGTCCCCTTACCACACAAGCTTTTGCAATCCACTCTTCAATACCCAGCCAACGACCTGCCAATACCCACAATGCTAATACTAAATGTGCTCTCTCTCGTATTCCCATGGGCTAGAAACATGTCAAGAGAGAAAGTAGGTAGCACATTTGATGATTAATGGAAGTTAAATGAGAGATAAAATCTAAATGTGGAAACAGACCTCAAAATTAGAACATTAACAGAAGAAAAAAATGCCTTTTTAACTCCCATCACATTAACATGAATGTGATCTTCCCACTCTCTTTTCCCTTTAGGCAATGGGTGTGGGCACACAGTCCTCAATCCCAGCAGTGGCACACTGACCTCGCTGAACTTCCCGGGAACCTACCCTAACCATACCCAGTGTGAGTGGAGCCTAAGAGTACCGAAGGGCCAGACGCTGCTCTTAAACTTTGGGGACTTTGACTTGGAGAGGAGCCAAGACTGCATATCTGGCTCTCTTACCATTACAGACACCAGTGGGGCCACTGTAGTGGGTAAGACCCTCTTCAAACAGACATTATGGAATGGCAGTCTTGCCCAGTGTTCTGTTTATATTTTATATAACAACATAATTAAATATACATTAAATAACTGATATTAAAAACCCAATAGGATTTTACAGTCACCTTCAACTCTAAATTTATAGCCACCTCATTCACAGTATGTTGTTACTGAGAAATTCCAGAAATCCAACCTCATGCTGCTCTTTAGCTCCCCAGTCACATGATCATAGCATGACTGCAGCTTGCATGCTGCATTCCACTCTGCTGTAGCATGACGGTTACGTGGTCACATAAGTGTGCATGAACAGCCTTTTATGACAGAAAAGGTGTGCTGGATTGTGTGTTGTATCTAAAAATGCATTAAATCTACTGAGCTTGTTTATATCATGTGGTTTGTGATTCAAAGGTCCTCTGTGTGGGCAGTTATCCTCCACAAGCAGGAATATATCTGTGAGTACTAATGAAGTCACAGTGCGTTTCATCTCCGGCACTCATCGTTCAGGACGGGGCTTTGTCATGTCCTATTCAACCAATCAGCACTCAGGTAATAGCTCATGTCCTTTAAATGTCCCACTCCATTCTGTGCACCTATAAACAGTAGAGAAAAAAAAATGTGACCCCATGGTTCTTCCAGCTCTAAGTGAGTTGTATATGATCAGAGTAAACACACCAGTGACTGTTTGTTCTCTAAATGTACAGCTTACTCAGTAAACAGCACTTCAGCTGACTCCGCAAGTGGGAACAGTTCCCATCCTAATCTCAATGACTGTTTATTCTTGTTTCGAACATCACATGGGAACCGCCCTACTGGAGGTCATGCACAGATCGCTAAATAAACACCCTTACATGTGTCACGGTAGACTATGTGGTCAGTCTTAATTTATTTCTGTATACTAAATATAATTAGTGGTGTTTACATCATTAACTAAAACTATTTAAAAACATTAATTGTAAAGCTGAAATAAAATAACATTTAAATATTAGGTGAAAAGTTCTAAAATTACTCACTGAAACTAAAATCTAAATAGCAATAGTTGAAGAGAAAGACAAAACAAAAAAATATTTATAAAAACTATAATGAAATGGAATTCGAAATTATAATTGTATATAAATAATACTAAATTAACACTAGGTATAATGATTCTATTTTTTATGGTGCACCAAGGCCCAGTGTGTAGATTATAATACAGAGAACCTTAATGGGTCGGCCCTGGATGTAAGGATTTTAAAATGTGTGTTAGGGTGACCGACTGGAATGCAGCTCTCCTCCTTGGCTGAGATTCAGAGTGTTTGCTTTGTAAGCAGGGCAGCAGACTGCCGCTCATGGCCTGAATAAGTAGAGGCCCCTGTGCTTTGCCACACACTGAAGTAGATGGAAGGCTGTATGCTCACTCCTCCTGCATTGACAAGAACAACATGCAGCTTAACCATCACCTGACCACACAGTCGAAGCCACTCATGGCAGTTTCTGACTGGCTGACATGCATAATTTAAGAGTAGAATTGTTGAGTTTTGCAGGCAAATCTTCTCTTGACTTTGCATGCAAAAAAAAAAAATTTGAATATATACAGTACCAGCAAAAATTTGGGATACACCAGATTTTTTTTTTCTTTTTGCCAAATGTCAAATATTTATGTCATTATTTTACAATTTGTGTATACCAAAATAGTAAATGTCATCAGAACTCAAATAAAACAAATTCTTTAAGCTATTATTATAGCAAGATATTATTATTATTTAAAATAATATTTATAAAATAAATATCTTTAGGCAATTTATCTAATATATAATATTTCTAACAATGTATATATAAACAAGAATAAGCAAGTAAGATTTTTTATTGTTTAAAGAAAATCTTATATACACAAAGGCTACATTTGTTCAAAATTACAGTAAAAACTGAAATATTGTGAATTTAAAAGTACTGTTTTTTTTCTTCTTTTTTTATGTATTTTAAAATGTAACTTACTCTTGTGATGGAAAAGCTGAATTTTCGTGTGCCACATGATCCTTCAGAAATCATTCTAATATGCTGATCTGGTGCTCAAGAAACATTTTTTGTTATTACCAATGTTGAAAACAGGATTTTTCTGAAAATTTCTGAAAAGTCTTTCCTGTCACTATTTATTTAATAGTGTATTAATTAAAAAATTAAATAAATAGAATGAACTCAAAATTAAAAGCTCTAACTTTCGCAGATGGGAGTTTTACTTAATCATGTTCTGAGGGCAGAAAGGAAAGTGATTGGTTTACACATTCAACCAATGAATTTGAAGCAGAGGCGGAGTAAGGAAATTTGAACGTGTGGAAGGAATACTTCAGACAGATACAAGTGATGGGAAGTTCGGATCATTTTACTGACTCGGACTTTTGAGTCTCGTTCAGCAAAATGAACGAATCTTTTTTCGAGTCATTTCGTTCATTTTAGCAAAATGTAATGAAAATGTTATGTGTTACTTCCCCAACACATCTAGTACTTACGCAAACGTTGATCACACTAAAAACAATACAAAACTAAAATGCTATAAGATACAGAAAAAAAAATTCATTCTTTACCTGGGTCTTCAGTCTGTGATTAGCTCACCTCACCTCTTATCTGACAAGAAGTCCTCGGGTTTAAGTCATTCCTTAATCACGTGACAGCCCCATACGCAAAACTAACGCAGTCTTGAGCCGGAAAGAGAATTGATTAGTTCATCTCATGAGTCTTTCGAGTCTCGGGTCAAGTTTGACTCGTTCCTTAATCACGTGACAGCCCCATACGCAAAACTAACGCAGTCTTGAGCCGGAAAGAGAATTGATTAGTTCATCTCATGAGTCTTTCGGGTCTCGGGTCGAGTTTGACTCGTTCCTTAATCACGTGACAGACCCATACGCTATTTCTGTCACTGTGTTTTTGTTACTGTTTGTTGAGGATCTGTGGTTTGTTATTATTTTATAAATAAATAAAACCCTGTTATAAATAAAATATTGATTAATTTGTCTTTTTGACTGTCTATCGGTAAATAAACACTAGACTATATAATAATATAATAATTCAAGCTTACAATAAAAAGTATTTATACTAGTTTGTTCATTTTTACTCCAATTTTGAGTTTGCTGGTATAATAATAGCTTTTCCTAGGTAGACTTGACATATTGGTGTAATATATGTATAAGAAGATTGCTCAAAAAAGGACATAATGACATATACATTAAAAGCAAATAAAATTTTGAATTTGAATTACTAATGTTAGTTTAAAACATTAAGGTTATGATAACTTCAGCTTTAACAGTTTTAACCCAGCTCAGAGTGAGGAGGATACTTCAGATCCAGTGCAGGGGCCATGTTTTGGGAAGACTTTGACAAGAGGGTAGCAAGCTTGAGGCCTTCTGCTACCTCTTCTAAGACCTCAGATGCTATAAAGGTGCAGGCCTACCTTGCAGAGCCACTCTTACCCCGCACATCAGACCCTCTGGCCTGGTGGAGGAGATGTTCACCAGTATACAAAAGCCTTTCTGAAGTCACAAAGACAAGACTTTGCATTGTGGCCACATCTGTGCCATCTGAAAGAATTTTTTCTAAAACTGGGCAGATTATCTCAGATAGAAGAAACAGACTCAGCCCATCCAAGGTCAGGGAGCTTGATTTTTTTTAATGCAAACATGCCGTAAAGCAAGTCCTAAAAATATAGCCACGGTGTGTTATTTATTTTAAAGCTTATTTATTTTTATTTATTTAGAAAAATACTAGCTTGTTGTGCAATATTTTTGTTGTTGTTGTGATTTTAAAGGTAATTTGTTATTGTTATAAGGCTCCGTAGCTTTAGTATCTCTTAATTTTCATTTATTTTTATTTAAATGGTTTAGAAATTATTTGGGGAATAGTTATCCTCTTTGATATAAAGTTTTTATTTTGGCGCAAAAGTGCTATTTATTTTAAAATGTATTCATTTTAAATTATTATATAAAAAAAGCAAAGCTTGTTGTGCAATATTTAGTTTTTTTTTATTTTTTTTTATTTTTTTTATATTGTACTTTTAAAGTTCATTTCTTAAGGTTATTAGACCCTGTGGCTTTATTATCTTTTAATTTTAATTTTATTTTGAATTATTTACTTTTTTATTATTTTAATTTATTTTGGAATAGTTGTCCTCTTTGTTACAAAGCTTTTCTGGCACAAAAATAAACAATAAACAACAATTCAAAAGTATGTGCAAAGTGTTTTTTAATGTTTATAAAGTGTCATATGTTACAAAAGTATGGTTTATACAGACAATCTGATTTAATAATTACTCTAGCCAATGTTGTCACATCACGGGACAAAAGAACGAACAACCCGAAGAACCGAAAGATGAACTAATCAATTCTCTTTCTGGCTCAATACTGCATTCTTTTACTGTCTATGGTTTTAGCGTATGGGGCTTTCACGTGATTAAGGAATGACTCGACCCGACCCGAAGACTCATGAGATGAACTAATCAATTCTCTTTCCGGCTCATATTGCATTGGTTATAGCGTATGTGGCTGTCACGTGATTAAGGAACGAGTCAAAAACCCGATAGACCCGAACTATGAATTAATCAATTCTCTTTCCGGCTCTTATTTTATTGGTTTTAGCTTATGTGGCTGTCACGTGATTAAGGGACGAGTCAAAAACCCGATAGACCCGAACTATGAACTAATCAATTCTCTTTCCGGCTCAGACCGCATTGGGTAAGCGTATGGGGCTGTCACGTGATTAAGGAACGAGTCAAAAACCCGATAGACCCGAACTATGAACTAATCAATTCTCTTTCCGGCTCAAGACTGCATTGACTGACAGGTGAATCACTACTACTAGAACAGAACCTATAGAATAATGCGCATGCGCGACTGAACGAATCACTCCCCGAGACGACTCGTTCTTCCCGAGTCACATGAAAGATTCGTTCAAAATGAACGAATCGTTCAAGAACGACACATCACTAACAGATACGTTACTGACGCTTCGTGGGAGGCATTTATTGCAAGGTAAGTTTATTTACCATGTATTTTCATGAAAAAAAATTAACATCTCTAACATTTCAAAAGATAATTAGCGAACAAAGATACACAGAACAAATAATCATGCATTTTCACTTGATTGCTTCATCAGTTGATTTCAGCAAAGCTGGTCAACAGGTAACTGGAGTAAAACATGCTTTTCCAATGCTTCCACACTGTCTGTGAAACTGAAATGAGTGAAAAAGTACTCATTCATATCTCCTTGACATTACATCAGTCAGTTAGCATTAGCATTAACACTGCTCTCAGGGCAGGAGTACTCGATATTCATATTACTATTATTTTACTAAACTGTGCTGCTTTCAGGGCAGGAGTAATCAATATTCATATTACTGTTATTTTTAGTGTATTATGTGCTGCTCTAAGGGCAGAAGTACTCTATTCATATTACTATTATTTTTCTGAACTATGTGCTGCTCTCAAGGCAGAAGTACTCAATAATCATATTACTGTTATTTTACTAAAATATGTGCTGCTCTCAGGACACGAGTACTCAATATTCATATAACTGTTATGTTTAGTGTAACGTACTGCTCTCAGGGTAGGAGTACTCAATATTCATATTACTGTTATTTTTACTGATCTATGTGCTGCTCTCAGGGCAGGAATACTCAGTATTCATATTACTGTTATTTTAATAAACGATGTGCTGCTCTCAGGGCAGGAGTACTCAATATTCATATTACAGTTATTATTACTGATCTCAGGGCAGGAGTACTCAATATTCATATTACAGTTATTTTTACTGATCTCAGGGCAGGAGTACTCAATATTCATATTACAGTTATTTTTACTGTTCTATGAGCTGCTCTCAGCGTAGGAGTACTCTATATTCATACTACTGTTATTTTTTGTGTAATATATGCTGCTCTGGGGCAGAAGTACTCTATATTCATATTACTGTTATTTTTTTCTGAACTATGAGCTGCTCTCAGGGCAGGAGTACTCAATATTCATATTACTATTATTATACTAAACTATGTGCTTCTCTCAGGGCAGAGGTAATCAATATTCATATTACTATTATTTTACTAAACTTTGTGCTGCTCTCAGGGAAGAAGTACTCAATATTCATATTACTATTATTTTACTAAACTATGCTGCTTTCAGGGCAGGAGTAATCAATATTCATATTACTGTTATGTTAAGTGTATTATGTGCTGCTCTCAGGGCAGGAGTAATCAATATTCATATTACTGTTATTTTAATAAACGATGCGCTGCTCTCAGGGTAGGAGTACTCAATGTTCATATTACAGTTATTTTTACTGATCTCAGGGTAGGAGTACTCAATATTCATATTACAGTTATTTTTACTGATCTCAAGGCAGGAGTACTCAATATTCATATTACAGTTATTTTTACTGATCTCAGGGCAGGAGTACTCAATATTCATATTACAGTTATTACTGTTCTATGAGCTGCTCTCAGCGTAGGAGTACTCTATATTCACACTACTGTTATTTTTAGTGTTTTATATGCTGCTCTGGGGCAGAAGTACTCAATATTCATATTACTGTTATTGTTACTGAACTATGAGCTGCTCTCAGGGCAGGAGTACATGATATTCATATTTTTAAGAGTAATCCGTTTTTTTAATCATTACATTTATAAATCAATAGACAATTTCTGCATTATTGAATGATCTTTTATTTCGTTTTCCAGTTACCTGGAGGAGCTGGCAGAAACAGGACAAATCAAAGGAGCTAACACTGAAGAGGCATCTGATGCTGCTGAGTGCAAAATGGTGCAAAAATGGAGATGAATGAAAAATGGTGTGTGTTTGGTTCCACCTGATAAAAGCACATAATAGCCAAGGGTATTTGAAGGGCAATTGGTTCACATGGGGACGTTAGCGATTATCAACATTTACAGGGGTTAGTCTGTGATTTTATTGCCATCTGAATCCAGAATGTCCATGAAAATCTCCGGCCGAATCCCAAGGTCATGTGGTAATTTAATTGCTGTCCAAATCCACATCTCTAAGATTTAATCATTTCCAAATTAACCGTTTAAAACCGTTTTCACCACTGTTTAACACCATATACTAACTGTTGTACTTTGCATGCATATATTAAAAAAAAATATATATATATATATAAGGGATGTCCCGATCAGGTTTTTTTGTCCTCGAGTCCGAGTCATTTGATTTTGAGTATCTGCCGATACCGAGTCCCGATCCGATACTTCTATAATACATAAAAAAAGAATAAAGAAGAGCGAAAAAAACAGATCCAGGATCTTCAATAAATTACATTTTGAAATATATTCAAATATAAAACAGCTATTTTAAATAGGTAGTAAAAATATTTCAAAATCTTACTGTTTTGCTGTACTTTGGATCAAATAAATTCAGGCTTGGTGAATAGAAGGGACTTCTTAAAAAAAAAAAAAAAACCTTAACAAGCTTACTGTTCAAAAACTTCTGACTGGTAGTATAGGCAACTTTATTTTTTCTCTAATTTCTAGCTTTTAATTGGCTTAGAAATCTATAAATGCTGGACAATAACAAATAATAATGATTTGTTTATATACTACAAACACTGTTTATCACATAATAATGCAGAATAGTTTCTATACTGTAATAAATACTATGTCAATCAGCACTGCATTGTTCATACTTTATTTATCACCTGCTGGAGATGACTTGAAGAACAAATTATTGTCGTGATCGTATATTAATTTCTTCGTGTTTGCATAAGTTTCTGTTTTCCTGTGAGCACCACAGCATAGCTGGACGCTTTTGTCCATATTAGGAATATCCTGATATCAGCGCGAGAGCGTGCTCCGGCTTCGAGTATGAATGAAACACACACTGCCTGAGAGTTTAGCGCTCTGTGATGTTCATCTCGCTGTATCCTGGGTCCGAATGAAATATCAGGTCATGCGCAAACTATCATGTCTCTTTGAGTTTGAATCTATATTTATTCACACCAGCTCTTGAAAACAAAGTGATGTCATGCCGCACGCGTTGCTGTTTCTGTGTGGAGTCAAAAGGGTCTAACTCTGTGCCACCGCATAACAAAAGATGTGTTAAAAATTAATGAGAATATATATATATCCGAGTCCTGATCGGAGGTAACGTCCGATTCCGATCGAGTCTGAAACCACGCGATCGGGCCCGATTTCCGATCACGTGATCGGATCTGGACATCCCTAATATATATATATATATATGTGTGTGTGTGTGTGTGTGTGTGTGTGTGTGTGTGTGTGTGTGTGTGTGTGTGTGTGTGTGTGTGCGTGCATGCGTGTGTGTGTGTGTGTGTGTGTTGAAATACTAAAATGTTTACAAGAATAATATTTCAGAAATGCTCCATCACAGTGACTGGATGCTTATTAAGAACAAAAAGACCAGAAGAGCACGTTAACATTTGAAATCGGTCAATATTATGGCAGTAACAGGTATGCAACACAATTTTTTTATATTTATAGGCCTACAATTACATACTTAAAAATGCAAACCAATTAGCTTTGTTTGCCTCGTGTAAATAAGAGGTTGCATTTACTTATTAATGCTAATCTCCACATTTTTAATAACACCCATCATTTTGAGAGATAAAATTTAAGAAAACCATTTCATCTATATTGGGTCTTTTTTCCTTTTAAACCAGAGATTTAAATAAATAGTAAATATTATATAATTACATTTAAATCTATTATTTCAAGAGTATGACATTTTATTTAGAGCAGACAACCATGCAACTGGCCATGTCTGCAGTGCGTTCCTAGGTTCACACATCTATCTTCTCCACTGTGAATAAATCATCAAATCCATGAGTTATCACTGAGGTGTCATGTAAATAATTCTTTACATATGTCCATATGAATAACAATTGCCATCTCAATTGTGAGAGAAGTCCTGAGTTGGCTTGGTGATACATAAATGTGATTTTAAAAGTTCCGGGTGTCAATCTATGTACAACCACTTAATGTTCTCATAGGCTGTTGCAGAGAAATTTAGCCCTGTAATTCTAAAAATAACCAAAATGTTATATATATATATATATATATATATTGTGCTGTAAATGTTGTTTCATTCAATGTCTGTTGTACAGATTATTTGTGTAAGAACAAAAAGAAATGTTAATTGAAAATAATCAGTTTACAGGTCCAATATTACAATAAAATAATGAAGTATAATAATGACTTCTTTCCTTTTTTAAACAATGCAATTACAAACAAATCCAGTGAATTAAATGCATGTACAATAGACAGGATGATTTCGCTACAAAAGGTAGGTGCATCATTAAACTGCTGTAGTTTGAACGTGCTCCCTTTAAACCAGGCCCTAGGTTGCCTTGCAAGATATCTTCTCAAAGCCAGTTTCTTAAAGTCTCCAGAAGTGTTTGCAACGTCTTCCTGCATTTGAAATGCATAAAGAGTCTGGTTTCAATCTATACTGATGATTATGAAAAAATAAGTAAAAATATAAAAATAAACAAAAACATTATTTTACCTGAAGTCTTTAGTTTTGGACATTGAATCATGAACATCCTCATTTTCATATATTTCCTGGACCAATTTCTTTTGTGGAGCAAACTTGCAAACCAGGAACATTACATATATGAACAGCTCACTGCCCAGCATCTGAAATTTAGCAATGTAAGCAAACATAATTACTAGTAAAATCATAAAAATCACATTTCAACTCCCTCAAAATTGACAATTTCTTAATGACACATAATACATCCTTAAACCCTGCCATTTCTACAGCCTACTGTACTCTGTTTGGCCTCAGTTACAACTACAGTGATTGAGGGCAGAGAAGAGTAGTAGATGTTTGAAAGACAGCCGGTGACGTCCATAGGCTGGCATTATGCAAACAAACCTAACAGGTAACTGGTAACATAAAGTGAGATTGGAGTTTCTAACACTCATTTCAGCACAGTAGTTCAGAAACAGTTTTCTTACTTTTACGAGACAAAACTTTATTTGTCGTGCAATTTAATCTGTAAACCTTAGCAGACCTTTTTACATTTACAAACAGCTATATTGCAATTCATGAAAAATAATATTTGAGGGGAAAATAATATGGGCACTTATATCAGCAATAATATGGGCACAAATATCAGCAAGATTCTCAAATAAAACTAGAGGAGCTTACAAAGAAAGTCCAGAAATGTCCTTTCTCCAAGAAGGAACGACTAATGGCTTCTGCCTTTTCCAAGAATGTTATTCTGCAAAGAGAAGAAAAACTACATGAAACAGTCACAGCTATAATAAAAACAAATGTATGGGCCCTGAGAGCAGCACATAGTTTAGTAAAATAATAGTAATATGCATATTAAACAATCCCGCCCTGAGAGCAGCATATAATACACTAAAAATAACAGTAATATGAATATTGAGTACTCCTGCCCTGAGAGCAGCACATAGTTTAGTAAAATAACAGTAATGTGAATATTGAGTACTCCTACCCTGAGAGCAGGGCATAGATTATTCAAATAACAGTAATGTGAATATTGAGTACTCCTGCCCTGAGAGCAGTGCATAGAACAGTAAAAATAACAGTAATATGAATATTGAGTACTCCTGCCCTGAGAGCAGCTCATAGTGCAGTAAAATAATATTAATAAGAATATTGAGTACATCTGCCCTGAGAGCAGCACATAGTTTAGTAAAATAATAGTAATGTGAATATTGAATACTTCTGCACTGAGGACAGCGCATAGTTTAGTAAAATAACAGTAATATGAATATAGAGTACTCCTGCCCTGAGAGCAGCACATAATACACTAAAAATAACAGTAATATTAATATTGAGTACTCCTGCCCTGAGAGCAGCTCATAGTTTAGTAAAATAATATTAATAAGAATATTGAGTACATCTGCCCTGAGAGCAGCACATAGTTTAGTAAAATAATAGTAATATGAATATTCAGTACTTCTGCCCTGAGAGCAGCACATAGTTTATTAAAATAACAGTAATATGAATATGGAGTACTTCTGCCCTGAGAGCAGCACACAGTTCATTAAAAATAGCATAAATTTAAATATTGAATACTCATGCCCTGTAAGCAGCACAAAGGTCATTAAAAATAACAGTAATATCAATATTGAGTACTCCTGCCCTGAGAGCAGTGCTAATGCTAACTGACTAATGTAATGTCAAGGAGAGTTCTTTTTTCGCTCATATCCGTTTCACAGACAGCGTGGAAGCATTGGAAAAGCATGTTTTACTCCAGTTACCTCATAACCAGCGTTGGTGTAATCAACTGAGAAAGCAGTCAAGTGAAAATGCATGCTATATAATATTTAGTCCATGATTACTTGTTCTGTGCATCTTTGTTTGCTTATTATCTTGTTAAAAGTTAGAGATGTTAATTTTTTTCATGAAAATACATGGTAAATGAACTTACCTTGCAATAAATGCCTCCCACAAAGCGTAAGTAACGTATCTGTCTGAAGTTTTCCTTCCACTCGTTCAAATTTCCTGACTCCGCCTCTGCTTCAATTTCATTGGTTGAATCTGTAAACCAATCATTTTCCTTTCTGCCCTCAGAACATGTTTGAGTAAGTAAAACTCCCATCTGCCTAACTTTCCCTGGAGGTCAATGTTCTGTCAAAAGTTCTCACTTTGCTCCAGAGCAAACAGTAGTGATTCATATCTTCCTTCTTTTCCTATGTATAAAGTTGTTTATGTAAAGCCCTAGACATGTGCTATTTACCAAATGCTGACCTTCTTCCTGTGATTGTGCACTGATGCATCATTCTATTAAGACTATTACGTCAATTCAGTTGGTAAATGTAGTCGACACTAAGCCAGTGAATATGAGCACATGTTCTGGATTGTAACTGTGCTGTTCATATCAACGCTGTTTTTATCGCTTAGAGCTCATTTCATGTTTGGATCGAGGCACACATTTTTCCTCTCAGCAGATTAGGTAAGAACAAATCTTCAATAGTTACCTGACATTAAAACAAAATAGATTTTTTTTCATGACTCTGAATAGTCCCACTCTATCTTGTAGGTTACATATTAATGTTTAATATCTGAATCCTGGACTCACTTGTGTTCCAGTGCATTCTGTCCTGCAGGCTGCAAAGGTGTCACAGGAGAAATTTGGGGCTGGCATGGACAAGGATACCGGGATGTAAGCTGGGATATTATCCGTGTGCAGTAGTGAGATTATTAGTCATGGCATTTGAATTTACAATCATATAGGGATGTTTGTAAAAGCTTACAACAGACACTTCTGATAAAAGGAGTTGATAGTGTTCTAATATGTTTATGTGTTTTATGTTTTTCTAGACCTCTGTATTATGCAAAGCTGCAATCCATGCCGGTGTTATTTCAGACAGTTTGGGGGGCATGATCAATGTGTCTCTGCAGAGGGGCATTACCTTGTATGAGTCAAACTTCTCTAATGGAGTACTGTCCAAAACGTGAGTGTGAGGCATTTTGTGTAAGATATATATATATTGTCACTGGAGAAATGTGTTATTCACAGTCAGCCATGGTTAATTTATTCAATGAGTTAAGATTGTCACTAACAGGAGGGCCACAAAATAATAGCATTAAGGCCTCCATATATATATATATAAAAACTATATATAATTTATATAAAAATATCATTTAAAAACTTCTTTTTTTTTTTTTTTGTAAACAGCGGTTCCTTGTCAGATAAACGGCTTATCTTCCACAGAGGTAATAACTTATTTTTCCCTGTAGTTATTCCTATAGATATTATTTGAGTTCATTGCAAATTGAATCTAGTAACATTAATTTTGACAGACAGATAGACTTGAATTTTGGCTTTGCACTGGATTAATTTATTTGTAATACTATTTCTTAAACTGCAAAATGCCTAATACCAGGATTCAGCCTGCATGTCAGTGTTGAGGCATAAATTAGAATTATCTAACCCACAGTTACACCTGCTACATGATCCTCACACCTTAAACATGCTGTTAGTGCCTATTTGTAATTATACATGGCTAGAAGATAAACACTAACATCTGAAAACTAACAATTATATCTGAGGTGTGAGAAAGTATGATTTTTTTTTGTCTGAGCAAGTTCTGTTCTCTTCCATGCGCAGAGTGTGACAGGGAGCTAACGGTGGTTGCCTATAACACTTCTTCAGTGTGGGAGGAGGTGAACAGATTTGGTCAGAGGGTCTTATGGTCTCCAGGACACGGGGGATCTCAGTGGGCTGCGAGCTCTGGGGATCAGCAGCCATGGATGGAGATTGAGCTGTGGAACAAGAGTAGTGTCACGGGTCAGAGTTCAGCCTCTAATAATCACTGTGCAAACCTCTGCTGAGCTATTACAGCAATAGTAAGTGTTACAGAAGCAAAATAAGAAAAAAATCTCATGTTTACATCTTCTTTCAGGCATCATGACAAAGGGTACGCCACATTACTACATTGAGTCTTACACCCTCATTTTCAGCAAAGACCGCAAAAACTGGAAAGTCTACAAAGTGGCATCGAGCAAAGATAAGAAGGTACACAATGCTACACATTTAAATAGGAAAGTAAATTAATAAACAGCACAGTTGGACACAGGAACACATTCTTTGTGAACAGATCCTAATAGTTCTGTTTTTATGTACATTGCAAGGTATTTACTTTATGACAGTGATAACTCCACCCTCCATCATGTTGGTTGACTGAAATGTGACCCTGGACTACAAAACGAGTCTTAATTCGCTGGGGTATATTTGTAGCAATTGCCAAAAATACATTGTAGGGGTCAAAATTATTGATTTTTCTTTTATGCCAAAAATCATTAGGATATTAAGTAAAGATCATGTTCCATGAAGATATTTAGTACAGTTCCTACTGTAAATAAATTAAAACGTATTTTTTGATTAGTAATATGCATCGTTAAGAACTTCATTTGAACAAATTTAAATGTGATTTTCTCAGTATTTAGATTTTTTTGCACCCTCAGATTCTAGATATTCATATAGTCGTATATTGGCCAGATATTGTCCTGTCCTAACAAACAATACATCAATGGAGAGCATATTTATTCAGCTTTCATATGATGTATAAATCTCAAATTCGAAAAATTGACCCTTATGACTGGTTTTGTGGTCCATGGGCACAAATCTTATCAAGTGTCATAACTAATTTTGAAATGTTGTGTTTGGTACCATGTCATACTTCTTCACGAAATATATGCTTTTTGTAGCATTTTTGCTTTCAAAAAACATTTTTAAGGTGAAGTCAGCTTGTATTATACCTTAATCACCAGAAAAACGTCCACAAAGACACGATTCCTATCTTCCTCTGAGCCAGGTTACAACAATTTGTTCAATTCTTAGCTGATTTTTTTTACATGTATGAATGATTCTGAAAATATTATGTTAAACCTTATATATTCACATTCTTATTTTGTGGAGAAAAAAAAAATGTGCATGCTGTTAGATAATATTTTTGGCAAATCAGCAGCATTTTTTCAGTATGCAAGGCTGTGTAATCTTCTATTTTCATATTTTTAAAAATTCTGTATATTTGAAGGTGTTTGAGGCCCATTCTGATGGTCATGTGACGGTACTCAACAGTCTGATTCCTCCAGTAGTAGCACGCTACCTCCTCCTGAAACCCCAGAAGTGGCATATAAGAGCTTCTGCACTGGTTCAAGTGTTGGGCTGCCCTTCTGCCCCCCGTTCCCACGGAGATGGTGAGGGTCTGCCCCAGAATCTCTTTTAAGTTCCTTTATGCCAAGTAAACTTCAGTTTCAATATTTTTATAGTACATATTGACAATACAAGACCGTTGTATTAGTCAAATTCCAGGCCCACTGTAGTAAACCTTGTGTTTTAAACGAATTCTCTCAATTTTAAAATCAGGATTGAATACTGGAAAGGCAGTTGTCACAGAGACTGTCCCTCTAGACACATTCTCCACTGAAGGTCCTGTCATCACAAGAAGCTCAGGTGAGGTGAATTTGTAAGGAAATCTGCTAATACTAACATAATTTGTAAACTCAAAGTAGATTTGTTTTTTTAAAGACTAAAGCTTTTATTATTATTCCCTTCAGGCCCCAGTCAAGCAATGATATTAGTGGCAGGCATGGTTTTGGGAGCGGCTCTGTGTGTGGGTTGCCTTTTAGCTGGCCTTATTTGGTGGAGAAGGTAACATACTAATTGTTCCCTATAAACCTTTATGAATAAAAAGCATTGGATATGTATTATTCAGTTCCATAACTGTTCTACATAAGTAAATGTTATGTAAGTTGTTATATTAAATGTTATTTTATCTTAATCTGTGGTTTGTTAAAAAAAAAAAAGTTTTTTTATCAATAGCATTACATTTTAATTAAATATTGTATCATTTGTTATGCTCTGTTGTATTAATTATCATATAGATCTATACTCAATAATTGGATATACACTTTTGAATCGTTTTTCTTCATTTAAAATAATTTTATTTATTTTTTTATTTAAAGAAAGAACTATTGTTAGTCGTTATATTAATGTTATTTCCCCATGCTATATTTGGTTAAATTTAACTTTTTTTTAATAGGAAATAAAAAATATAGAAAATAGAAATGTATTATTTCCTTTCTTTTGATTTTGGGGTGAAATATGGCCTATACATAATCTTGACAGGGTTTGTGATATTTACTTGTGTTTTTTTATTTCAGAAAAAAAACTGCACAAATTAAGAAATGCTGTGTTGACCAAGGTATCTCTAGCCCTGTTTTTTTTCCATGTCTCTATGTGTTGTTGGTATTTCCCGACTGACTTTCTTTGTCTCTTCTTAAGGCTGTAAGGGTTTCCATGGGAAGAAGCTTCCTTGCACAAACCCCGAGCTTGTATCTTACCCTCTGGTTCGGAACATCCACGATGCTCTTCCCAACCCTCCTCTCAATGGTAAGACATCCACAGGGCTTTTCAACCAAGTATAGCAATGAATGCCGAAATTCATGAAGGAATGTTTCAAACGACAAACGAGACAAGGCAGTGTTTGTCGAGAGGACGCCGCTGGGTACAACAGTTCTCAGAATCAGATCAACAGCCCTCAGACATCGCAGTAATATATAGCAGTGAATAAGAGGGTTAATGTGGCTCAAACAGCAGGACAGAAACAGAGAGAAAGCCAAGTAGTCATTCTGACCCCTTTGTTTGCTCGCCCCACTCTGTGTGCTTCTGCTCAGCTGAGCTGCCAGTTCAACTCAGAAGAGACATGACAAGCGAATGGCTTTCATTCTGAGCTCATTCCTCTATGTGCCCCCTGCCCAACAGTTGCTCAGTGGCAGCATAAACGTGTCTTTCTTTCGTTGGCGGTGCTTCCCTAAAAGGGTACTTTAATTGGAGCCCAAATTAGGGGCATTCAAGCCAGAAGAACACCCTCCTCACCACCCACTGGCCAACAGACCCTTCAGTAAGGGGTTCTGGGACGAGGTGGACAGAGGGTCAGTGGTCAGGACAATCAGAGTCCTTTCTAACGTCGCTTCAATTAAAACAGCTTTGCCCTCTTAGCATTCCAGCTGAGTGAGTGAAGGACTGAGAGAAGGAGAGGAAACTTGGGGCCCCTTTCATAGCCCAAACTGCTGTTGGCCACAGTTCAGTTCAGCTCACGGAGCAGCATAGAGCGCCCTCTCGCGGCTGTAGACGGTAATGTTTTAACTTTAACTTCAGTGGTAAACAGGGAGAGTGCAGTCAATCGCTTCTGTGTCATTGACGTCCTGAGCTCATTCTTCACTCGTTTAAAAAAAAACTTTCGATCCCTGGAACATTTTGAATTGTAGCTAAACATCTAGCGTCCTTGTCTTTCTTTAACTTTCTTTTTGCAAAACCACTCACGTCTGTCCATTTTGATTCATTTTCTGTAGCCGTTAAAAAAATTACACATTTGCGCGTACTTGTTGTGGGCCAACTCAACTCTGACAGATTGGGGATGGAAGGTGGGGACTGATAGTGGTCATGTAATCTTTATTTATTTATAATTTATTATTATTGTTGTTAAGTTAGTGTTCATAAACGAGTTATGTATGGTCTTTCAAGAATTTCAAGTTAATAATAAAATAATTTACGAAAAATATTTTTAAAGCTTGTGTCATGTGGTGCACCCCTAGTTGTTGTGAATGGTTGGTGCCCCTGGGCACTGGCCCAAGTGCCCTTATGGATAATCCGGCTCTGCCTGAAACGGCTAATCAGTCTCCTCAAGACTACTTGAAAATAAACATGCAGTTGTGCTCAAGCCAGGTTGAAAATAAACTTTGCATGACAGTGGGTCCCCAGGCTCAGGGTTGAAGATCTCTGTTCTATAACAGGTGCAGGGTTGAAGATTTCTCCATTGTTTCCAGACTATGCTGAGCCTGATGTAGTTGCGGGTGGGCAGATGATGGGACTCACATTCCGACCCCCACTGGAAGAGGGCTACACCGTCCCCTACACCCTCAACCATTATGACACCCCTGGACAACTTCCCGAATACGCCGATCCCTTACCTGCCGAGCCAGAATATGCAACACCCTTCAGTGAAATGCCCACAGACTTAACACCGGTCAGCCGACAGAATCAACCTGTGTGGCGATCCGCACAGGGCACAAGAGCAGAGCTGATCCAACAACAATATGACTGCCCTGCACACCGAGTGATCTCAAACGGGTACTGTACTCCAGTCTCACCTAGTACTAGCCAACATAAGGCTAGTATGATATACTTTGAGCCCCAGACAGTTGAACCACTATTGCATACCTACCACGAGCCACTTTGAGCAACATGGCATCTCCTACAGAAGCCAGTTTGTGCTGTTAAACTGCTGTTTACAACGTAACTTGGGTTAGATAGCATCAGCGATCAGCAGGTGACAAGAAATGATTATTTGGGTGGTTACAAAAATGTAGGATATGGGAGAAGTGCTTTTATAAGGAAAGCTGTATTGTTCAGGTGACCAGTGAACAGGTGTATTTGTATTTAATGCAAATGTGGGTGTGTTTTATATCTGTAACTAATCTGAATAAACTCCAAGAGGATTTGTGTCTGTGTGATTTGCAACCACTAAAGTATTCAAAAACCTTCACAAAACGTTTGTAAGTATACAATAAACTTGACATTTTTCATACCAAATCTGAAGTGTTGATACAATACTCTTCTATTGTTTTGCGTACTATCAAAACTAATTTAAAAGCACATTAAAAAAATAATCTCTCTCTCTCTTTCTACATATACACACACATAGAAAATGCAATCTTCAGAGGTTTTTGAGAAATACTTCCTTTTTTTATTTTTATAAACTTCGCCTGTCACATAATGCCCATTTCCGTTTCATATAAATCTGTAAGACAACTTACTATTAACCAGAAAAACACCAACCCCTACAAGATTCAAACAGGAACTTTTTCTTCAGAAACCAACAGGTACAGGTCTGACATGTAAACCTTAAAGAATTGTGGATTTAAATCTGAATATTAATTTTAAATTGATCTTTGCTCTGGTCAAATCTTTAAGGATCCTGGAGCAATGTCAGCTGTCGTGAATGGTACTGAGTGCCTGTACCGGTTTAAAATCATCATGATAGGTGATGGTTATGTGGGCAAGTCATGCATGCTGTATAGATACTTCAATGGTTTGTTTCCAGAGCAAATAAATGTAAACATTGGAGCGAGCTGCTGCGATCACATCCTAGAGGTGGAGCCTGGTGTGAGAGTACAGCTACAGATTTGGGATAGGAATGGTCATAAATCATTTTGGTAAGCAGTGAGAACTCACACACTTTTATTTACAAGCACAGTATAATGAAGACTATATATTATACTGGATTACAAAAGCTAGCTTATTAATAAAAAATAAAAGACCTTAATGCACACTGGTTGTATAACCTCATGAACTGTTATGTATTCAGGAATCGTCAGCTGATCCAGCTTTACATTGGTCAGTCAGCTGGATGCCTGCTGGTGTTTGACCTGGGCAATCGTGAGTCTTTCGAAGTCCTTAAGCATCGGTACACAGAGATGTGTAATGGAGTGAATACGTACACTATGCTCTTTGTACTTGTGGGACACAAGTGTGATAGAAATGAGCGGGAAGTGAATCAAGAGGAAGTGGAACAGTTCGCAAGTGAATTGGGAGCACCATACATTGAGGCCTCGGCCGTAACCAGTGTTGGGGAGTAACTAGTTACATGTAACGGCGTTACGTAATTTAATTACAAAATAATGTAACAGTAATCAGTTACAGTTACTAAGAAAAAATGAGTAATTAAATTACAGTTACTTATGAAAATTGTAACGATTACAAAGAGGATTACATTTGAATATTTACACACATCCACATACAGCTTATTTCTTTCCCAAATTGCACTAAGACATATGGCCCATAATCTCCGAGACGCGGAAAACACATTCGTAGAATCGAGTCATAAAAATGGAATTCAGCCTATAACGCGGACGCAATATGCCACATTTTGGACGAATAAATCAAAAGTAGGTTAGTACACTTGAATCAAAACCCGATATGGACTGATGTCTGTGAATATTACGCCGCAAAAAAAAAGACTGAATATGAATCCTGCACGTTCTGCGTGTCTGTGGAAATTCTGGCAGACGATTTGGCCTTCTACTTTAATATTGTTATTGTATAATTGCAGGCCGAATATACTAAAGCGATTATTTCCGAATCCGCCATTCGATAATTAAATCTCTAATAAATCATGGATCGGTTAGTCGTGACTGGCAATGGTTGGGCTCGCGCGCTCTCCGCGCCTCCGCCGAACGGTTTGGATCAGACTCCGAGTAATCAATGCGAGAGAGAGAGACAGGAGTGAACTGTGTAAGCGCACAGCTGGAGCAGAGAAGCGACACTTCTGTTCAGGGTTTCAGGTGCAGGTCAGTTTCATCTGTAAATATGCTAATGTAGTTTTGTCTTTGTTTACTTAGTCAAGCAGCAGCAGCACATTGCTCGCAATCACTCAAAATACTGTATAAACGACGTCATTATTATCTTTTGAAATGTTACAGTAGTAAGTTAGCAGACAAATCATCATATTTTATCATAGGTTTAGGGGGAGCTAGTGCATACAAAAACACAACCCTTAGGAAAATTAATGTAGCCTATGGAATGGCACTAACCGTGGTTTAACTATAGATTTGTAGTAAAAATAAATACAAGTGGTAATTCATTTGCCAAAAAAACAAAATTGCACTTACAAAACATGGTAAAAGTCAAATAAAAATCTTCAGTATTAAAGTCATGAGAGAGATGGATGGATAATGGAAGTGAAGGTGCAGTTCAGGAGAGAACTCTTAATTACGTTGCAAGTCCCCCAACCTAAGGATTCAAATCTTTTTCATGTCAGGTCCAAAAAAAAATAAGGTTGTCCATGTTTCAGAATGGGTTGTGGGTGTATGAGTGTGAGATTTCCCAGCCTATTTTTTTCCCCAGTCCGCCCCTCATGGAAATTAATCTCTAGAACAGTCACTTCATGAGCATTTTTTACTTATTTTGAGAAACTATCATCATATCATATACAAAGAGACAGCAGTGTTTCAGAAAGACACCAATGTTTCAGGAGTTTAGTACACAAAATAGGACACATGCTTATTAGATAACCGTATTTGAGTTGATGTATATGCTTTTATTTTTTTATTAACTATTTTTCCCCAAACCATTGTTAAATGCAGTTAGATGCCTGTAGTTATGCAAAGATTTGATTTCAAAAACAGTATCTATAAACTATTTCTTTTGATTTTAAATCTGCTTTGAACTTCAGATCAATCTCTAAGTAAAAGGCAGTACTAAAGTCTGATTGTGTGGTGGATGTGTTCAAATTTGATCATCTTAATTCAGGTGATGAAGGATGGTGAAAGTCTGACAGTATTGAGAACTACTGTAAGGTTAAACCTGCAAGGTGTAAAATGGTTGAAGATTAACAGTTGCAAATTAACATTCATTAGAAATTTATAAAAGTAATCAAAATGTACTCAAAAGTAATTAGTTACATTACTTTATTAAAGTAATTAAAAAAGTTACACTACTATTACATTTTAAATAGGGTAACTTGTAATCTGTAACCTATTACATTTCCAAAGTAACCTTCCCAACACTGGCCGTAACGGGTCACAATGTGGCAGAAGCTTTTGAGCTGTTGACTCGGCGCATTTATCAGGGTTATCTGAGTGGAGAGGTGCGTTTACATGAAAGCTGGGGCAAGATCAATGATAAAAAACTAAACAAAGATGAGCCAGCTGAAAACAGCAAATGCTGTGTCTCATAAAGTTAACATGAGACTGCATTTTTTCCATTGATGGCCATTTAAAGTAGCCATACATTGTGACAAAATAAAAACAAACCACTATAAATCACAAATATTTCATTATATTAAAGTAGATCTTGTGCCAGTGAAACGTTTCTTTTAAATGGACTTGAGTTTTGTAACTAACATCTGTTGTGATTAAAAAAAAATATTTTTTTTTTTTGCTTGAAAATAAACTTACAACAATTCCATATTTAATTTAACAGGTTGATTTCATTCAAGCATTTTGTGATTATGTTGCGTTTGTTAACTATGCATGTTTTTTATTAATTTTTATTTTATAAAATATATTATTTATATTATAATTTTTTTTATTATTATTATTTATATATTTGATTTTGCTTTTAGCTAGGCCTATATGATGAATGCAGTATGCTCAGCTTATATCATGTTTAAAAATACATTCAACCAATTTTCCCAAAAGAGCTAAAAATGAAAACGACGACAACAGATTCCAACTCATGAGCTGCAGGGTTAACCTTAAAATTCTCAAGACAAAGTCTGTACTTCCCCTTATTGCCATTCAGAAAAATGCATGTCGAGTTTAGTGAAGGAAATGCTAAAATGCCTTTAACTAACACAATTATACTAAAGAAATTGTCTCTTTTCTCTGTAAACAAATAATGGACTTTTTCCACTTCACTGTATCTCCACCCTTGGTGACCTGATCCAAATTACATTCAAGTAAACAGTGTACAAAGGCTTATCATTTACTTTTTATGCTTCTGGATCTATAAAATCTAAAAAGCAATAAAACAGTGTGGCTAGTATAACAGTTAACCCCATCCTGGGATCATTTGCAAACAAAGTGAAACATTCTATAAAAAGATATGAAGGATTTTTGTTGTCAAATGTCTGTAAAGCCTTCAATAACGTTTTATCTTTCTGTATCAAAAAAAAAAAACGAAGATTGTTATAAAATTGAACAATTACTGCTTTTAATGGATATGGCTGTAAACTTATTAACAGGCCAAGCACACACACACACACATAGAGTTAATAATCCAGTAAATGCTTCTCACACAGAGATAAATACTGCTATCATGACACTGAACTTCTACCATCGTTCTCAGTTCAGAGGTTATTGAGAAATACGTCCCTTTCTTGTATAAACCCTGCCTTTCTCATAAATACCTCCCATTTGCCTGCAATGTGAATCTTATAAACAGGAAAAGAAAAAAAGCAAGGCCGACACAATAACAACATTCAAAAAGGAAAAGCTTTCTATTCAGAAATGAAGAGGTACAGCTGATCAGTTTCAAACCTGAAGATTTATGTACTTCTTCATGTAATATCCTTAAAATGTAAACGTGGTTCTCTGAATACCATACATGATTTATTTGGTTCTCTGTTCAGATCTTGTTGAATACTGGAGTAGTAATACCCTTCCTCCATTTTCAAAAAGTGGAAGGGGATCAGCAGTCATGAATTGCAGTTCCAATGTCGTTGTAAATGGTGCTACCATTGATGTGGCCTTGAGCAATCACATCCTAGAGATGGATCCTGGGGTGAGAGAGTACAAATCCAGATTGTCGATACACCCAGTCAGGAATGGATAGGGTAAGCAGAGAGAATATACAGCGTCTGCATGCTCTTCAAAATGTCTTTATCTTGATCTCAAAAATCTGTGCATTTTCCTTAACTTAATTTTGGTTTCCAAGTCTTTTGAAATCATAAAGTTTTGTGTGAGGAACAGATTTTTTTATTTATTTTGTTTGTTTGTTTTTTTGCCATGGTTAATGTGTATCATTTTTAGATCTTTAAACACTTAAAAGCACTTAATATCATGCACAATGTTCAAATTCATGAACTTTCCTTCTCAGGAATATTATGTACCAGATCTTCCCTCGCTTAATGCCTGCTGGTGTTTGACCTGGTCTTTCAGCTACATTAAGTATTGCCATAGATTTGTGCAAGACTGTGAATCCATACACTGTGTTCTACTTACTTGTGGGATACAAGTGTAACAAAAAAGAGAAAAAATAAGGCAGTGATATAACAAATTTCTGTTGATGGGCATCATATATGTGCACAAGACAACCACTGAAAATCATGCTGCTTTATATATAGTCTATTATTTGTTTGGTTCATTATTAGTTTTTTTTTTTTTTTATTTAATAGTGTTGCTAATCTGGTTATGCTTTCAGCTACTATGATGAATTTAGGATTCCAGGTTTTACAACATTTAAATATAAAAATGTCTAGCTTTTCATCAGAAATTTGGAAAAAGACTCTGTCTGTCACATAAACCGTTTCTCTATTGTTAAAGTGAATGTAAGTTAATCAGCAGTACTGAATATCACTGATTGCCAGAACCATTTTTAAAATATCATGATAGTCGAAAAATGTGTTGCCAAGTCATGCATGCTGCAACACTACAACGAGGACCTGTATCGAGGTGGACTGGGGTGAGAGTATAACTACAGATTTGGGATACAGCCACAGTGTTGTTCACGAATTTCAACACCCTGCCAAATTATTACGTGTACCTGTGGGAGACAAGTGCACTGGGAGCGCCGTACATTAAGGGCCTCAGCCAGAACAGGTCTAAACGTGACAGAAGCTTTTCAGCCGACACATTTATCAGGGCTATTTGAGTGGAGAGGTGAGCTCGCATGAAAGATGGGACAAGATCTTTAAAGCAAACAAAGCCAATAAAGATTAGCCAGCTGAAAACATATTTACAAACATATTTTTCTTCCCATCTTTAGGCATTTAAAATCAGCCATGTATTTTTTTTTTTTTTGAATGCAAGACATGAACCACTATAAATCAAAAATATTTAATTATATTATGTGACTGGTCTGATTTCACTGCTTGATGTTTATAACAATGTATGTAAAAAATATAGAATTTTAATCAAATAAACTTTTATTGACATTTTCATTCCTAATTTCACATGCTGATGTAAATGTTTTTGCATACAGCTCACTTTTTTATTAATTATTTGTTGTTGCCCAATCATTTTTATTAAATATTTAACTCAGACACTTTGAAATATTTAACTATTTTAACACTTTTAAGGAATGTCATGATATTTTAGGTAATGTAAACTGTAACATCAGTGATGAGAGAATATTAATATATTCAGGGGATGTTACAAAGGTTTTTAAAAATGTATGCTCTAGTAAAACAACGGGACCAGATGGGATGTCATGCTTTCTTTTAAAGACATTTGCTGAGGAGCTCACATCAGCCTGGCATCGCCTTTTTCAGCTCTCAATTGATACGCATACAGTACCAGAGCTTTGGAGAAAATCTATTGTAATTCCAATTCCAAAAAATTCATGCCCTCAGGACAATAATGACTATAGGCCAGTGGCCTTAACGTCGAATGTCATGAAATCATTTGAGAAGATTATAATAGGAGAGTTGCGTAAGGATGTGGAGCTATCCTTAGATCAGTATCAATTTGCATATAAAAGCAATCGTGGTACTAATGATGCGGTTTCCACATTAACGCACCTTGTTTTAAAGCATCTGGAGTCCAGCTGCTTATGCTAGGCTGCTTTTTATTGATTTTAGTTCTGCGTTCAACTCCATCCAACCCCATAAACTGTTAGACAAATTAATTAACCTACAAGTTAATCATTTTATAATAAAGTGGTATTATTCCTTTTTAACAAATAGGACTCAACAGGTGAAATTTAACGTAGTGTTGTCGGATGTTGTAGTAAATAGTACAGGGGCCCCTCAAGGGTGCGTAAGTTCGCCACTTCTGTTTACTTTGTACACAAACGACTGCATTAGTCAGCAATCAAATCAATTTATTATAAAATTTTCGGATGACACAGTAATATTGCAATTGTTGACAAGAGACTGCAGTACTGATGACTACAAAGCCGGTATAGAAGCCATTGTGGTGCTGGTGTGACGACCATTATCTACAGATCAATGTTAAAATAACTGAAGAGGTCATCATAGATCCCAGATCAGTGGGGGTAGGAGCTCTGTTGTGGTCCATGGTGAAGCTATTAAACAGGTCTCTTCTTATAAATATTTGGGGGTTTACATCGATAGTGAGTTTAAATGGCACACACATGTATCATGGGTGTGCACAAGGATCCACCAGTGTTCACATTTTTTACGGAGATTGCGATTGTTTGGAGTGAGCAGTAATATCATGTTAATTTTTTATAAAGCAACGGTTGAGTCTGTTTTAAGATATGGAATTATTGTTTGGTTTGGAAGTTTAACAGTAAAATTGAGAGCCCAACTAAATAACGTGTTGAGAGTGGCAGGAAAATCATGGGGACACAGACAATTAGCTCTTTACAGGATATTTTTGAGCTTTGTATCACCCAGCATGCCAACAAGATTTTATTAGACACCTCGCATGTGTTGTATCCTGAGTATACACTGATGAATTCTGGACGGAGATACAGGGTTTTATTATGCAAGTATAACTGATATAAATATTCATTTTTACCATTGTCTATTAAATTAATTAATGAGCAAATACAGGAAGATAAAGATAAATAATGGTAATAGAGGGTACAAGAGACAGGAATTGAGGACTGTGTTGTGTATTGATATATGATATTATGTACTGTTTTTATGATTTAGGTTTTTGGAATTGAAATGTGTTTTACTCTTTCATTTTATATGTTGTATGTTGTTATGTCTTGATGTGGCAGCAGTTTCCCTAATCTTAAACAAATTACTCCTAAGGGAGACAATAAATGCTACCTTGACCTTGCCCTTGACCTTGAACTCGTTTAATTTTGCTTTTAGTTACTATAATGTATGTGGTGGTACTCAGCATAAGAGCAGAGAATACAAAAAGCCAGCAGATCCTAGTCACGAGCTGCAGTAAAGCCTGAACCTCCTTTTACAGATACTGGTTGCTTTATCATTATTGTCATAGGAAAAGATTGTACGTCCCCTAGTGGCCATCGAGAAAAACGCATGTCATTACAAGCTGGTTTGGTAAAGGAAATGCTACAGAAATATATAGCTTTCATGTTTTGAAACATTCAAAGCAATCTATAAGGAGTCGTGAGAAAAATGTCCACGTTTTAATGGTCTATTAACAGTACGTCTTATGTCTGTTTTCTTCCTCTGTTAGTAAATAATGGACATTTATTCCGTTTCATTGGATCCCGACCCTTGCTGTTCTGGTATGAATTGCCTCATTATAACTATAAAAAGTGTCTGAACAAGCTCAGCCAACATAGGCCTATCAGTGGCTTTTTTTACGCTTCTATATGTAAAAAGACTAGCAGTAACAAGCATTACAATTAAAAGTCCACTGGATTAACAACGTGGTCCACTAAGTAGTCCACTAAACTAAATTATCTAAAAACAAAGCTGGCCTAAACTGTCTGTCTCTCTGTGTCCTAAGGGAGTGTGTTCCATTGTTGTTCACCTCCTGTTTGGAAAGCCATATAACTGTGGAAACGTTCTGTAGCAAACTAACCTGTAATGCACACTGGTGAGGAGTACAGTGGGTTTGATTTCATCATGACATTGGAAGTCTTCCAGAAATCTTCAGAGGTTATGACCTGGGTGGAAGCAATCTCATGATTAGCCTATTGAGAAAGACTTAGCTGGATTTTTTTTCTCTTTTACATGTGCTTTTATGTGATGCATGCCATGAGCTGGCCTCAACAGGAAATACTGGGCTTGTTCTGATATGATACAGCATGCTCATTCCCTCTGGTCTATGAGAAATCCCTAACTTTCTGCTGGTATTTATAAACTCCACCTTTCACATAAACCCCGCCCAATAACAAGTATGAACAGGCAAAGATTAAAAAACAGATGAGCTAGACAGAAGCTCTCACCCCTACGACGTTCAAACAGACGCTGCCTTTTGCAGAACATCACAGGAGAACCTGTGGAACTATGGGTTTATTTACACCTATGTATACAACGAGAACTTCAAGACCTCTAAGTTAAGGGGTTCTCTGGTCAAATCTCCAAGGAGGATCCTGGTGGAGTGGCTGTCTTTAGGCAACCCTAGTCTTTTTATTCACCCCATTCGTCTGGTTGAAGTTATGGATCTCACTTTGTGGCAGTACCAGTTTCGAATCATCATGTTAGGAGACTCCACAGTGGGCAAAACATCCATGTTGAAGCGCTACACAGAAGATCTGTTTCTGGAGTGCATCAACCAAACGGTCGGAGTGGACTTCTTTGTACACTTCCTAGAGGTGGAACCTGGGGTGAGGGTCAAACTTCAGTTCTGGGATACAGCTGGTCAAGAGAGGTATAGGTAAGTCCAACATTGTTCTATCATGGATTGAACAAACTGTGATGTCCAAAATCAAATACCTAAGGTCAGGGGTGTCCAATTCTCCTACCAGAGGACCAACGTCCTGAAAAGTTTAGCTCCAACTTGCCCCAACACACCTGTCTGTTTCTTATAATCCTAAAGACCTTGATTAGCCAGTCCATGTGTGTTTATTTGGGGTTGAAGCTAAACTAAAGTGGCCCTCAAGAAGCAGGACTGAACAGCCATGTTTAAGCCGAACGATCCACAAGAAGAAGGACTATTTTCCCCTTAAAGTAACTTCTGTATGTTTACTCAAAAGCTCAGTGTCTAAAACAGTTTAAAGTTGCCTTGCTTCTGAAAAACTGGATGTGAAACATTACTCATCACAGCAGCAAGTATTTTCATGATACGTCCAGGAAGTAATTTGTCAGTCTACACTAAAAATGGGTTCACTGTCAGGCCTGGCTCCACGGGTGGGTGGAGGGACAGGTGGTTGGTCTTGACCCACTTAATTGGCCCAACCTGGCAATAGTGCCAACTGTTCAGCCCACCCGGAGAGAACTATGGTCCATCTTCTTATAGCTTGATTTGTGCCTGTTTTCTGGTATGCATGAATGACTTTAAACAGACAGATCACCAAAATGGAAACGTATGTCATCATTTACTCACCCTAATGTCATTCCAAAGTCTCATGGGTGGCAAGCCTTGTGACGAGATGAGGGAGGCTAATAAAAAACATTATTTGATTTAAGGTATATTGTCAGTTGTAACTGTTAAAATGCCAGTTCACTCGTTGTAATGCACACTCTTAATAACAAAGTTTCCAAAATAATGTTTTTGGCAGCCAATCCATATTATATAAGAATCATTTTGGGTTCCCTAAAAAAACCTTTCAGTGAACAATTCCGTTGTTTTCTAGTGTGAAGAAGATTTGAATAATCTATAGAAACTTTTTTTCCCCCATAGATCCTTTTGTGCAATGGAAAGGTTCCATGTATGTTTAAAGTCATTATTTAATGCTATTTGAGGATAAGAAATAAAATTTATGCCACAGTTCATGTACGAATTAACTGCTGATTTTACATGATTTAAATTTGAGTTTGACAAGCAGTTTTTGCAATTTCAGCATTTCACCCTTCAAGTAAATAGGAGTTGGTCTTGCATGCCTGAAATAGTAAGAGGACATTGCAAATAAAACTGCATAGTGAAAAGGACCTTGGAATTATACAGATTATCCAGAGAGAAAGAAAAAAAGGTTAATTGGATTTTATCCATCAGAAATGAATTGGTTGGTAAAAAATAAAAATAAAAGTTATGTACTAAAATGGAGCCAGAATGTAATGCAATGTATAAACAGATTATTGATTATCATGGTAAAGAGGTCTGGAAAAAATAACCCTAAAAAATATAAATAACCCTAAAACTATGTACTGTTTCAGGTCTGTGACTCGCTCCTACTACCGTAACTCAGTCGGAGGTCTTCTGGTGTTCGATCTGGGCAACCGCAAATCTTTTGAAAACGTGCAACAGTGGTATACAGAGATGTGTGAACGTGTACAGCCCTACACTGTGCTTTATGTGCTAGTGGGACACAAAAGTGACCGGGTCAAAGCTGGAGAGCGAGTCGTGAACCGAACTGAGGCAGAAAAGCTCGCAACCCAACTGGGAGCACCGTACATCGAGGCCTCAGCCAAAACAGGTCACAATGTGAAAGAGGCCTTTGAACTCTTGACCCGGCGGATTTATCAGGGCTTAAAAAGTGGAGAGATCCAGTTGCATGATGGGTGGGATGGAGTCAAGAGCTCTGCACCTACAGTCCAAGCACTCCAGAGGAAACAAAACAGTGAAGCCGCTGAGAAAAACAAGAGCTGTGCTTGTTAACTTACAATATGTGGTTCTCGCAACCTTTGAGAGCACATCATCTAATAGGATGGATTGGTCTGACATTGGCAAATATACATAACAGCAAATTTCAAGGTCTTTCAGATTGTTGGTATGAAATTTTATCAACAGCCATATATTTCATAACGTCATGGATAATTTTTGCTTATTTGCAAGATTTTAACATTTGCAAACTACACTGAAACGCTTGTTTAATTTCATATACATAAATGTGTACATTTGGTTCCAGTTGTTTACTCAGATTTCTACTCAGCTTTGGATAAAGGTGTCTTTAGTAGTGTGGCAACAGCGTTACTGCATCAGTTGAATATTTTAACTGCTATTCATCCTATCACGTTTATTTCCATGCATATGGCCACATATTTCCATAAACATGGATTTCTATTTGCTTATACAGAAAGGGCTGCTTGAAATGTATAGCTATTCCTGTAATTCATAATTGCATGAGATTCTGGAGGTATTTAAGACTTAAAATAATTCACCAAAATATTACTTTTACACTTAATGGGAGTTTAGATATTAATTTGCCACAGTCTAGACACAATGCGGAAACAGTTTATGTTAGTTATTTCTGAAATTATGTCCAACACAACTGGAGGGATTTCAGTGAGAATAAATCACAATAAGTCTTTTTTTATTCATGAAAAACAAGAGACTGTAAAACACTGTGATACATGGCAAAAAAAGAAAAATGTTTTAACTCCGTTTAACTCCACAGAAATGTTCAAATATGTCCACAAACCCACAGCAGAAGGGGTTTATGCACCATTTCCTATATACCACACATATTTAACTCCCTCTAACCAGTTAACCAATTTGCATTATGTCACTAGTCCCAATGCAATTAATTAAATAGGGAAGTGGTATTTATTTCTCTGGTAAAAATTACTGCTTACCTTTAGAAAGTCACTCACTAAAGATCTTCTCTATAGTACCAAATATTACTTAAGTGATGAGTTCTATAACACCGAACACTATGAACAAATCAGACACATGGTGATTGTAATTGTGCATAGCTATTAATGCCAGCTGAGCAAAAGAGTCATGTGACTCCATGATGGGTCAGCTATACACAAAATATGAATGAAAATGTGGTTTGTGGGAGAAACAGTAAACAATTGATGTTTTTCACAGGAGTCTATGAGATTCTATAATATAATAAACCCCAGTATAGCACCAAGCCAGAGACTAAAGTGCCCAAATAAAATGTTCTCATGGTGGTTTTAACACAAAGTGAACTGTACAGACAATTTACGTCACTTCCTACACACCGTTTGAATGCGAAATGTCAACAGAACCGTACTGTAAATAGTACAACGCATTCTGTCTCTCTGATTAACATAACATATATAGGTTCAATCCCTCTCCAGTTTCAAAACTTGCAGGAAAAAAAGTTTGTTGGTGCTTGCTACTTTTTGGTTGTTTTGCGGATCAATGCCATTCTCTGAAAGAAAAGAAAACTATATTTAGATATGCAAGTCATTTGTTTTTCATAATATCAGTTGAAGTGCATGAGAAAGATAGCTGACCTGTTTGTGAGCTTCTGTGGTGCAAGCCTTCTTATAAGGTCGGATCTCATCTGAGCCATAACCAGGAATCCACATGTTCCACTGTCGTTCTGTAATGCAATGTTGGATTATGGACTATATTAACACTGTTCTTCAGATAGTCATTCAAACAGTCTGCTATTGGCCTTGATTTAACCATTTATAGGATACATAAATGTAAACTGTTATTTTAATTTTCTATCATATTAATGGTAATAAAATAAAATGTGAAAACACCAAGTTCATCATGAGGGCACACATTATAGGATTAGTTCACTTCCAGAATAAAAATTTCCTGAGAATTTACTCACACCTGTGTCATCTAAGATGTTCAAATCTTTATGTCATCAGTCACAAAGAAATTAAGGTTTTATAAGGAAAACATTCCAGGATTTTTCTCCATTTAATGGTCTATATGAGGAATAATGGCCTTATCTAGTAAGAAAATAAAAATGTATAGTTTTTAACCACAAATGCTCATCTTGCACTAGCTCCACGATGTGTGTCTGCAAGTTCACGCATTACATAATCACATTGGAAAGGTTATAAGCTGTTAGCTCTTCGTTTATGTACTCCAGTTCAAAAAGGTTGGGTCGGGAGTGAAAATCTCTCATCCAACTTCAAAATCATCCAACCTTGTTGTTTTAACTTTTGTTTTACACATTCGCTCTGTAAACACAGGGTTGGCACTTCTGCCTACATCACACATAACCTTTCCAACATTATTATGTAATTCCTGAAGTCGAGCTAGTGCAAGACGAGCATTTGCGGTTAAAAAGTATATTCATTTTTATTTTTTTAAGAAAATGACCCATCATTTTCCTCGGCTGAAATCGTGTAGGCCCTTTGTAGCTGCATTGAAAATGCAATTTGGACCTTCAACACATTAGCCACCATTGAAGTATATTATACGTAGAAAAATCCTGGAACATTTCCCCCCAAAAAACGTAAATTTCTTTGCGACTGAAGAAAGAAAGAAACAAAAACCTTGAATGACATGGGGGTGAGTAAATTATCAGTATATTATGTATATGCAAGACCCTCACCCAGGTGCAGCTGGACATCTTTCACTTCAAGAGTGTTTGACTTCCTGTGTCGGGCAAGTTGGCACGCCGCAGTCACCACACTCTCAATGAAGTCATCGGCAATCTGCAAGAGCATCTGATGGGAAGGGAAATGACTTGTATCAACAGACAAAAGCATATAGTGACACTACTTGGGGTCCCTCTCTTTTACTCACAGAGACTGCATTTATTTGATATGGTAAAAATAGTAATATTGTAAAATACGTTTCTGCTTTTAAAGGGGTTCTCGATTATGATTTTACTTTTTTTAATTTAGTTAGTGTGTAATGTTACCATTTGAGAACAAACAACATCTGCAAAGTTACGATGCTCAAAGTTCAATGCGAAGGGAGATATTTTGCATCCTTGTTGAATAAAAGTATTATAATGATAAATACTAAAAAATATAAAGTAATGTTCTAATTCTTAATGTTCAAAATGGATAACTAAGGAACCATATCAATAATCTACTGACTAATTTATTATTTTTTACTAGATTTTTTTGGTTTTCACCTTTATTTTAACAGTGAATGTAAAGGGATGCTTCTTAATTCGAGATGCTGTTTTTTTATTATAAATCGTTCAAGAATGAGTAGTCATTCAGACAACCCAGGCTTGTCAAATGTCTTTACTGTTACTTTTGCTGAATAAAAGTATAATAAATAATCATAATAATATAAAGTAATCTTCTAAGTACCGAGCTGACAGAAATGGATAATTAACTAGAAAACCATATGAATACTTAACTGATTATTTTATATTTATATATATAGATATAGTTGTTATTCAGGCAAACCACAGACTTGTCAGTTACAAAAATATATACTTGTGTACATCACTAATAATAAGAGTAATACATACCTCTTCCACATCTTCGTCGAGTTGCTCATTAGGGTCAATTTCTCTGACAAGATCCTGCAGTTTCTTCTTACTAAGCACCTGTTTGGAGGATATTAGATCATAAATGTAACAAATACAAATAGAGGCAAGTCTAAAACATTTGTATTGCTCGGGTCTCACCTGAGGGCCTTCAGGGCTCAGTCTCCCTGCAGGTCCAGGGGTGCCCGGGACTTTCCCGGGGACGACGGTGCTGTTGGCCATGTTGGTGGAGATGGGTGGTGTTGAAGAGGCTTCTGCTTTCACAGCAGTGAAGAAGTTTGAGCGACTAGTCTGTGCTGGGTACTGGGTCATACTATACTAGTCAAGAGATATCTGTCATGAGCCACTTCAAAGTCAGAGTGAGGTATGTTCAGCTGCAAAATATACATATAAATTTTTTTATAAAGTTTTAATAAATATTTAGTCACTTTCAGAATCACTCTACACAGAGCTCACTAGGAAAAACACATCACAGGACTGTCATCTGCTCTTCAGGCTAACAACTTTAGCTTTTTAGCTTCGCTGATGTTTTCAGACATTATCAGCTTAAAGTACCTGGGCAAATGCGGATGTAATACTAGTACATGCAGTAATGTAAATTAAAAAATAAATCACGTTTCGTCTAAACGTTTTCGTATCAATTCATATCAAATTCATCTTAGCATATTAGCAGCTAGCATGTAAACATTTGTGCCAATCCACATCTCGCGATGCTTTCCTTTTGTTTTATATATTTCTGTCAGACGATGAATTAGTGTAGTACCTGATCCAAATAATTCTGTATTATCTTCCCATCTTCAACATTTATAAACTGGAAATATTCAAAAGCACAATTAAGTTGATGTTATTCCTTCTAGAGGCGCCTCTTCTGACTGGCGAACGGAGCTCTGGTGAATTATCGCGAGATGTCAGGGAATAGGTTTTACAAAATAAAAGCCAAGCTGAAAAAAGAAGCCATTCTATTTTAACATCTATTTAAACTTACCGCTTTTTTTGTAATAAAGTAAAGTGATTTTAATACGTTATGCTCGATGAGGCAATACATTTTTCATTCTTCCTCCAGTTTGTAAAAAAACTATTTGTATTTACAGTAATAGTAGTAGTGTTTACAATAGAAGTCAAAAGGGTAAGATTTTCTTTAATGTGAAAGTAAAAGGCACTGGATATACTGGTCATACCTGGAGCTTAAAAATGTTTGCACAGACAAGATTAGTAAGCAATTTTTATTACAAAACTGTGTAATGCTTCTTCTGGTATGGTTTCATTGTTAAGTATGTCACAGAATAATTGTTTAAAAAACATGTACAGTGTGCTTATATTGGCCTATAAATGACACGTGAGCTTTTTTTAATCCATTTATTAAAATTTTTAATTTATGGCATAAATGTTATGTTTTCATGATTATATGTATTTCCACTTTAAGAAAGTGATGGGAATTTGATTTCAGATATCTCAGAGTCTGGTGAACTACTTCCACTTTGGTCACTGTATGTGTCCCTGAGAGAAACAGAGAAGAAACATAAGATAAAACATACTGCTAGTTACCATTTTTAAATAGTTAAACTCATCTTACGAGAGTTAATAAGGCAAATTACCGAGGTGAGAGCCGGCATCCTTTCTGAAGATAGTTCTGTAGTTTCCCAGATGCTGCCAGTAGAAGACCAAAATAAGGAGGTGAGGGTTTGATGGGGCGAGAAGTGAATTCTGGGTGATACTGCACTCCGACAAAATAAGGGTGATCTGTCGTTACAGAAGGAACAAGCTGAAACAAACTGACTATTTCTCCAGACATCTGCAGATATTAGATATTCACTAAACCTTGAAGTTCAATTATCTCCATTCGCTCCCCCTCCAGGTCCTGACCCACAAATCGAAAACCTGTACCCTCAAAGTGGTGCTTCAATTCTGGATTCACCTAGAAAAATGCAAAAGAAACTCATTAAGTTGATGTACATAAAAAAATAAAAGAATTTTGTTAATATTAAGTGAACCTCAAAGCGATGCCGATGCCTTTCATCCACATATTCAGCATCTCCATACAGCCTTCCTACAACAAAACAATTCAAATATCATTCAGATCTAAAACCTTTTAATACAGTATCAGTTTATAATTATTTTGTGATAAGTGACTTTCACAGATTACTGTGGCACAAAAGATCACAACTCACGAAGAACGCTGGAGGTGCTTTTGAACAAAGTGCGCCTTTTTCCCAACCGCATGGTTCCTCCCATCTCCCCAGGATTGTGCTCGGGCATTTCAATCACCTGATAACAAACAGATCTCATCACACCACAAGAAAAAGAATCATAATGCAGATATGCTCATTTCTTTAACCAGACCATTACCTACCACTGGATGTTTTGTTTCAGGGTCAAATTCTGTAGAATTGGCATCTGTTAAGAGGAATGAAGTTCAAATAAAAACACTTTAAATGCACATGCAGAGTTTGATTTAAAAGATGGGAAGAGAGTTTGATTTAAAAGACATAAAATCAAATCTGGTTCGGGTGTTCTTACCTTCCCAGCCAAGTACATTACGAGCAAATTCACACACTGCCAGCTGCATACCCAAACAGACACCTGCCAAACCAGATTTCAAATGTAACCACAGGCATGCGGTCATAATAACACTAGATAACACTGCCAGTTTTCTGAACAGAATTTTTCTTACCTAAAAATGGCTTTTTCTGTCTCCTTGCCCAGTTAATGGCTTGGATTTTTCCCTCTGTGCCTCGCACGCCAAAGCCTCCAGGAACAAGAACCCCACTAATAGCACATTGAAATAGTCAAATACACATTCAAATGAACATTCAAACAATAAATATTCAAAGCGAAAGGCAGTTTGTAAACTATTTTACCTCTATAACGTGACATATGCTATGCTGCTTAATATTTTTGTGAAAACCATGATACATTTTTTTCAAGATTCTTTGATAAATAGAAATTAGGACAAATAATGGAAGCAGGACCTGTTTTTATCCCTTGAGTATTGATTACACTGAAAAAGTGGAGCGTTATTTGCCAGAATGAAGCCAAAGTTTGTTAATACAAAGCCTAAATAGCTATTTGGATATTGTTGAACATTTTCCAAGAGCCCACAGAGCTGAAATAGCACCATCTGAATAAAACGTATAATTGAAATGTTCTCTATTGATGGACTAAACAGAGTTTATGTTGTTAGTTACTCTGTTTTTGAGGGTACACTACACTCACTCAGCACTGCAGAGCTTCTGCCAGGCCTCATGGTACTTCACCGGCTCCTCCTGCAACGCTGCTGGCTCCAGGTCTGCCGAATCAATGTACTGAAATGGAGGTACATTTTCTTTTCTTTTTTTTGAAAGTTTCTTAAGCTCACTAAGCATTTATTTGACCAAAAATACAGTAATATTGTGAAATATGCAAAAATTCTAATTGAATTCAAAAGACATTCTCTATTACCTTCATAAAAGCACAGAAAAATGCTACTAGTTCATCTGGCATTCCTTACCTTGACCTCTAGCTTATAGTTGATGGAGAGGGCTGAGTGCTCCAGTGCTTTAATAACAGAGGCATACGAATCTGACAGCTTGGTGTACTTGCCTACTAAAGCAATGGAGGTTTGCTCCAGCAGTCGGTCAGACCTATGAAACGAGGACAGACTGCTTAAAACAGCTATACCAAACATGGTGTTTTATATAAGAATGCCATTTTTGAGACTGTTAGGCGGATCCAAACAGTACAAACCGGTCTGACATCTCCTTCCATTTTGTGAGCATTTTGCGAGGTCTCATCTCAATGAGCAAGTTCAGCCTGTGGCACAAATAGTCAACTATCCCCTGATCCTCCAGGAGTAGAGGTACTCTGTAGATGGAAGAAACATCATGTATGCAGATCACCTGTTCAGGTTCTACATGACAAAACATGGAGATCTTCTCTTTCACAGCTGTGTCCAGTGGAGTTGAGCATCGACAGACAATCTGCAAGCAAAAACAACAAATTCTCAAAAGCAAAAAAAAAAACTAAGAACTGGAGTGAGTTTACTTGGATTGGCTCTTTATAGCATATAACAAAGAGCAGAGACTGACTAGATCAGGTGACAGGCCAAGTCCACGAAGCTCCCGAACACTGTTCTGTGTAGGTTTGGTCTTCTGTTCTCCTGTTGAATTGGGCTGAAAACACATCCAAAGTGCATATAAGTATTTATTTTTAAACTACAAATGTTTAAATATAATAATTATAACTATCATATTATATATATATATATATATATATATATGTAATGATTGTTTCCTACCTGAGGTACCAGACTGACATGGATGTTACAAAAATTCTCTCGTTTCACTTTAAACTGAAACTGTCTAAATGCTTCAATGAAAGGCATACTCTCAATATCTCCGACTGTACCTCCAAGCTGTAAGGGGAAAATTATAAATAAATCGTATTTTATTATATTATCATTTATGTTAAAAGTTTATATTCTTATGTAATTATACATTTATTTATTTTTTTTTTTGAACTCTGACAATAGTGAAAAAATGCATGTCATTATTAAACGCATTTTTCATGAATACCACATTTATTTTACATTTAATAACTGTTGCTCTGTCCTTGGTAGAAATGTTTCCTCAAAGATGTAAAGCACAAGAAGATATACCTCAATGACACAGACTTCTGGTTCAATTCCATCATCGTCCACCGAGACCTTAGCCTGCCGCATGACCCTTTCCTGAATTGCATCGGTAATGTGTGGTACCACTGTGAGAAATTATTCATATTCAGCTTACTGACACCATATTTCCCATTATGTAACCTCCTCAGAAGCATGTATGGTGAGCAACAGATGCTTCAACCTTTGTAATACAATCAGAAGAGGATATGCAAAGTAACTAAGGCTGGGTGCTGTCAAATACTTCAAGATACAGTAAACAAATATCACGGTACATCGGTCACCATACAATTTAATGCACTGCAATTTCTTCAATCACTATTGTTAGAAAAACAATTGCAATATACTGATATATACACTACTGTTCAAAAGTCTGGGGTCTGTACATTTTTATAAAGAAATGAATAGAAACAATTATTCTAAATTGTATTAATATTCCACAATATTACTGTTTTACTTTATTTTTGATCAAATAAATGCAGCTTTGGTAAGGCTAAGAAACAGAAAAAAAAAATTACTGACCACAAATATTTTGAATGGTAGTGTATGGTATGGTTGTACATGCACAGATACAATGCAAACTGAATATAACAGAACGCACAAAAATATAGTCCACGTGTATTTTAGGCTCAAACTCAGACAAGACTGAGATCCTGTTTCCTCCTGCCACAATTCATATTTATGTTCAAGTCCTCTTGACATTGTGTAGCTCACCTTGTACCGTTTTGCCCAAGTAATCCCCCCTCCTCTCCTTGTTTATAACAGACTGATAGATCTTCCCCGTTGTCAAATTGTTGTCCCTGGTTAACCGGATGTCCAGAAAACGCTCATAGTTCCCTAAATCCAAATCAACCTCTCCCCCATCATCCAGCACAAACACTTCACCTGTTAAACAGAGCGTCAGAGAGATTGACAGTGGCACGCAAACGCAGATAGAACAAAAGACAGCTGGCAGAGTCATCAGCATGGGATGCTCTAGGACAAAAAATAATCAAAATAATTTTGCAAAACAAATATCGCATGTAGCAACAGTTCATATTTCTGTATCGTCAACATAAAAATTCAAACGAGGTCAATCGCATTAAAGCAGCCATGCACTTACCATGTTCATAGGGAGAGAAAGTGCCTGCATCGATGTTGATGTAGGGGTCGATTTTGATAGCAGTGACATGCAGGCCACATGATTTGAGTATAGTGCCCACACTGCTGGCTATAATGCCTTTACCAATGCCAGATATCACACCACCTGTCACCAGTATGTACTTCATTATTCAACAGCGTCTATCAGTACAAGAAAGATGATGATGTTTATTTCAACAATTATGTAATACAAATATGACAATCAGCCACAAAAAAAACAGAATAAAAAGTGGATCAATAAAAAAATAAATTGACTTATGTTATTCAATAACACAGGAATGCAATTCATAAAAAAATCCTTGAATACATTAATAATATCGACAATAGCAATTAAACTAAACATACATTTATAATGATCATGCCAAATTCTGCAACTCCCAAGCAGGTAATGTTAAGAAAGGACAAACTGCACACCATGATGACCTTGTAAACAAATGCAAAATAAACCAAAGCGTCATTGACTAAAGCGTCTCTAGCATATAAAGTGTACATGCTATGACCAGAGTGTTTCGTAGTGTCTTTTAATAATAGGCTCATAACTGAAACCCATTAGAGACTCTAGTAGATTACATAACATTGCAGTGAACTTCCATTTTGGTACAAATGACTAGCGAGGTACAATGCAGAAACTGAACATAAAATTAAGGTTTAACCGTACCTGAACCCGTGCAGTTCAATTATCTAAAAACCGTAGATTAAAAACACCGATTCAGTGTAAACGAGCCATCCTGACGAAACGTTTGTTTGGGTGTCAGCGAAATCCGGTAAAGCGCCAAAACAACACGTGGTGTGGATCCAGTGCTGAGCTCCAGTGTTGCCAGATTGGAAATGTCCAAGTATCGTACCAGAAGTTCAAAATTATCGTATTTGGAAGAAAATTATCGTACACGATTCAAAAGGCTTATTTATCTATTCTAAACCAACAACATTTTGACATGACCTGCAAATTACCACAATAGAAAACAAGGCGTATTGTTGGACGGAAGCAGTGAGACAAAATACTATCCCATTATTTTCAGTGACTGTCTGCGTCGCGGCGCATATTAAAACATATTAAAATGATTTTTAACACTTGCTTTGTCGCGTCCAGTGAAGAAGGAATTTAGCTGTTGATGCGTGGTGCAGTTAACACATCTGAGCCGCTGTCATAACCCTGCGTGTTGCCAGATGTTGAAGGGGTTCTTGCTGTCATGGACCGCCCTGTGCTCGTTGGCTTTAAAGCAGTGCACTCTCCTGCATTCTTAACACACCCTCAGGTGACTGCAACTACTATCATTTAAATTTTCATAAAATTCTGAAATTATCGTACATTACGTACATTTTTTTCATTATTGATCGTGCAGAGGTAAAAATTATCGTACAAATACGATAATTATCGTACGTCTGGCAACACTGCTGAGCTCTAACGTTAACTCTAGCTGAGCCACTCCAAAGTCCTTAGAATGAGCGTTATTATAGCCAAAGTACTTTTATTCTATAGTATTTGTTATAACATAGAATGAACACATTATGTTAACAATGTATTGTGATATTTTATGGCATAATTTCTGTATTAACTGCATTACATCGATGTAGTCTATTTTTAAATATGTTTACGTACAGTTACTGTTACCTTCCCAGAAAAAACGTGAAGGCTAAATGCAGGGGCTCACATCCACTGCCCGTTTGCAAAACGGTTTATTTAAAATGTATTGACATCATCTATACATGTGTTATAGATTTAGTATTATCAATGCATAACTGCAATGTGTTGCGCCATGCTTGTAATCACTCAAATGAGAATTAGACTTCCATATTATCCATAAAATAGCATATTAGGGTCGATATGTATTAAAATATGCAAATTAATTTTTATACAAAACCCCAACCAGTTCCTTGTTTTATTCAAAATTCTGATTTCTATTTCAACATTATCAAAGCACCATTGAAACCGCAAATCTGTTTCAGTTTTCTTTATTGGCATACAAACCTTTAGCCATTGGACTGACATTTAGCTAAAAATGTAAAAAAAAAAAAAAAAAAATTATAATAATAATTAAAAAAAAGCCTCCTTGTACTTACATTAATTGTCTTATGAGTCAGATAAATTGTTGCCAACAGGAAAGAATCTATTAGAGTGGCAACACTAGAATAAAATATCTGTTTTTCATAAGCGACGTCTGACAAGCAGAGTCGCGCGGGAAGCAGGATTTTTGAAAAACGCAACATTTACGCCTGTCAGTGATTTTGTCTCATTCTGATTTTTTCGGTTATATACAGGGTTTATTAAAGATAAAAGTAGGCAATAATTAAATATTAAAATTAATGTAACTTAAAAAACTTATTATACAAATTATAAAACCCCACAAGTTTATGGCTTGCCTTGCCGTCATAATAAATATACCACTCATATATTTATAGCCAGCAGATGGCGCCATGCGACGTCATCAGAAACATTAAAGAGGCAGTACAATTCACACACATAATGTTTATTGACAGTTTTTAAAGGTTACATGAAACGTGCTAAGTCATTAAAAAAACTAACAAACAAACAATATCAAAAACTTTTTTCAGTTTTGGTTGCAGTTTTTTTTTCTATCCAAATTGTGAACAGCAAGACTTAGATGTGAACATCATGGAGTGAAATGGAGTGGGAACATTGCAAGGACCAAACACATCAAAGCTGATTATTTTTGCCTTTCTAAATGATACGTGGTTGTGAAACATGACAGCCGTTCACATACTCCTATTCCCTCCAACCCAGAAATTAATAATCAGAAAATGATTAGCATCTGAATATGAGTCACCCATCACTGTGACTGAATATATCACCAGTGCTTTCCTCCAAAAGTGTATAGACCAAATGAATTATTCAGAGACTATAATTCATTCAATCCTTTATATAACATTTCAGTCAGCAGCTGAGATGTATCCCTCCTGGCGACAGCTGGGTTTAGGTTTGATTATTATTTATCTTATTATAGCACACTGTGCCTGGTCTAGGCTGTGCTTGAGTGAGGTGTGTCACATAGGACTAACATAAGCATTGCAGGTAATTATAGCTACCAGAGCAAACTGCATTTGTGTTTGCTGAGCTCCATCGCTCTGAATGAGACTCACATGTAGAGCTGTTAGCATTATGTAAGATCACATCAAGTGCATCTTTTAGGCAAACATTTTGAAAATGCGGATTAAATGTGATGTTTTTTGATTATACTTTTAAAGTATTTTAAATGCACTCAATCTTTTGTTTATGCCACACTTATAGAAATGAGTTTTGGATGTAGTATCACGCAAAAGCAAAGTTTTCATTTACCAAAGCCATTATGCAGTTTTAAATAGACAATTTTTATATCTGTCTCTGCTGCAGATATGCAGAGATTATTGCTTGTGTCCAATTGTGACAGATTGTAAATAATCTTTATACTAAAACAATATGAAACACAAGATTTTATGAATTATTAATAGTAGTGGTAGCGACAGTAACAATACTAATTAAAATAAATTGTAATGCGTTTTGTTTTCTGTTATGTGTATATATATATATATATATATATATATATATATATATATATATATATATATATACAGTAAATCAACATAATATTTGATAGTGTATTTGTGATGGTAATGAATGTGATAGGAAGCAAAAGCAGTGTGAACATATATTTATTGACGACAAATACGGTGAACACAAACTCAGTGAAGACAATGATGAACTCCGTGGGTGATGATGTTATCTCTCGGCTGGGTGGCGCAGTGGCTTGATGGCTGGTGATGACGTGGCGTGAATCTCCCGTGATGAATACAATCCAGTGACGATCAACGGCGAAATAAACAATCCAACACGAACAAGACCAAGACAACCCAACAAGACAGTCCAACATCCGGAACAACTATCAGACAAGGAAGGAGAGAATGAGGTGAGTATATGTAGCTGACGGTAATGTGAGACACCTGGTGCGGGGACTGATTAGCAGCTGATTCCAATGAGCATGATGTAACCACATGAAAGACACCAAATCACAGGACCTGAGAACACAGCCGATCCATGCACCGTGACAGTACCCCCTCTCTTAGGAACGTCCCCTGACGTTCCCAGCCTCCTGTACCTGTTGATTGAAATCATCAATAAGAGAGTGATCCAATATATCTCTAGCAGGAACCCAACTTCTCTCCTCCGGACCGTAACCTTCCCAGTCCACCAAGTACTGGAATCCGCGTCCCCTCCGTCTAGAGTCCAGAATACGATTGACCGAATAGGTTGGTTCCCCGTCTACGAGCCGCGGCGGCGGGGGAACCGGGGCAGGCGGATTAATACGAGCAAAAAATACAGGTTTAATTTTTGATACATGGAACACGGGATGAATCCTCCTGTACGCTGGAGGAAGATTGAGGCGGACTGCCACCGGACTAATGATCTTGGTGACAGAAAACGGGCCAATAAATTTGGGAGCAAGTTTATTAGCAACGGATCGGAGAGGAATGTTCTTGGTAGAAAGCCACACTTTGGAACCAACGACGTATACGGGAGGCCTCGACCGGTGGCGATCGGCTTTGGCCTTGGTGCGCGCTCCCACCTGGACCAGAGTCTCACGGGCTCTGGTCCATGTGCGACGGCACCTCTGGACGAAGGCGTGAGCGGAAGGGACCGCGACTTCGGATTCCAGACTGGGAAAAATAGGTGGCTGGTACCCTATACTACATTCAAATGGGGACAGGCCCGTGGCAGACACTGGTAAGGAATTGTGTGCGTACTCCACCATCGACAGCTGCTGACACCAGGAGGAAGGATTTCGAGCGACCATACATCGTAGTGTTCTCTCCAAATCTTGGTTGGCTCTCTCAGTTTGCCCATTGCTTTGAGGATGGAACCCCGAAGAGAGACTAACAGTGGCCCCCAGAAGTTTACAAAACTCTCGCCAAAATTTGGACACAAACTGGGGTCCTCTGTCAGAGACCACGTCTATCGGGAGGCCATGTAACCGAAAGACGTGATCAATGACTGTTACCGCTGTCTCCTTGGCTGAAGGTAATTTGGGCAAGGGGATGAAATGAACCGCCTTCGAGAACCGGTCCACCACGGTCAAAACTACCGTGTTACCCAGAGAGGGTGGGAGGGTGGTGACAAAATCTAGCGCAATGTGGGACCAGGGTCTCGAAGGGATTGGCAGCGGTTGTAGGAGCCCATCTGGGGGTCTGTTAGAAGTCTTACCAGTGGCACAAACTGAGCAAGCCAAAACAAAACTGCGAACATCACGAGCCATGAGTGGCCACCAAAATCTTTGCTTGACCAAATGTAAGGTGCGACTTACCCCTGGATGACATGCCACATTGGAACAATGACCCCATTGGATAACTTCGGACCGAAGACTTTCTGGCACAAACAAACGGTTAGGTGGGCAACCGGCCGGAGGCATTACCCCATGTAAGGCTGTCTTTACCTTCGATTCGACCTCCCAACTGAGAGTAGAAACAATAAGTGTCTCAGAAAAAATACTCTCGGGAGTGGACGGGCGATCGGAGCGGTCAAAAATTCGAGATAAAGAATCGGGTTTGATGTTTTTGGAACCCGGGCGGTACGAAAGTGTAAAATCAAAACGTCCGAAAAAAAGTGCCCACCTAGCCTGCCTAGAGTTTAGTCTTTTGGCAGTTCTGATGTATTCTAGATTCTTATGATCGGTCCAAACCATGAAGGGTACCCCTGACCCCTCCAACCAATGACGCCATTCCTCCAATGCCAGCTTGACTGCCAACAGCTCTCTGTTACCAATATCGTAATTTGACTCTGCTGGCGACAAACGATGAGAGAAAAACGCGCAGGGATGCATCTTGTCGTCCGAGGGTGAGCGCTGTGAAAGCACCGCACCTACCCCCACCTCTGACGCGTCGACCTCTACCACGAACTGGCGTGACGGATCAGGGGTAACAAGGATGGGGGCCGAAACAAAGCGGCGTTTGAGGTTGGCAAACGCAGCTTCCGCTGCGTCTGACCACCTGAACGCCGTTCTGGGAGAGGTCAAGGCAGTCAGAGGCGCGGCTAGTTGGCTGTAATTGCGAATAAAACGCCGGTAAAAATTGGCGAACCCCAGAAACCTTTGTAGGGCCTTACGGGAATCTGGACTTGGCCAATCTACCACAGCCTTGATCTTCTCGGGATCCATGCGCATACCCTCGGCTGACACGATGTACCCTAGAAAAGGAACAGACTGTGCATGAAAGTCGCATTTCTCCACCTTGACAAAAAGCCCATTCTCTAACAGCCTCTGAAGCACTCGTCTGACGTGTTGAACATGTTCCTGGAGAGAAGAAGAAAAAATCAATATGTCGTCCAGGTAGACATATATGAACTGATCGACCATATCTCTCAACACATCATTAACGAGTGCCTGAAAGACACCTGGGGAGTTGGACAAGCCGAAGGGCATGACCAAGTACTCAAAGTGCCCCCTGGGGGTATTAAAGGCAGTCTTCCATTCATCTCCCCTCCTGATGCGAACCAAATGATAAGCGTTTCTTAAGTCCAATTTAGTGAAGATCGATGCTCCCTGCAACCTCTCGAAGGCTGAAGATATCAACGGCAAAGGATAAGTATTCTTTATCGTGATATTATTCAGCCCTCGGTAATCAATACAAGGTCGCAGAGATCCATCTTTCTTCCCCACAAAAAAGAACCCCGCCCCCGCTGGAGAAGAGGAGGATCGAATGAACCGTACCTGAGACGTACCTGGCAGTAATTCTATAGCACAGTCATAGGGACGATGAGGAGGGAGAGAAGCAGCCCGAGACTTACTGAACACTTCCTTCAGGTCGAGGTACTCCGCGGGCACGTTACACAGATCCGCCGCCTTCTCCTGCAACACAGACTCAGATACAGACGGACAGGCAGACACAAGACAAGACTCATGACATTTAATGCTCCACTCAGACACCGATTTCAGCTGCCAATCAATCCGGGGGTTGTGTTTGATGAGCCAGGGATGTCCTAAGACCACGGGTGCGTGGGATGAGTCCAGGATGTAAAAGGAGATGCTCTCACGGTGGTTACCAGATACCGTGAGAGTGATGGGTTCCGTGATGGTGGTGATGGTGGGAAGCGTCTGACCATTGAGTGCGTGGACTGCAATAGAACTGGTGAGGGGGAGGAGGGGAACATGATTTTGATGCGCAAAAGTAGAATCCATAAAGTTACCTTCAGCCCCTGAATCCAAAAGTGCAGTGCAGTGCAGGTCCAGACGATGCCATCTAAGCCTGACCGGGAGGAGCGTGGAGGTAGATCTGAACGAGGACTTGATAGCGGAGATCCCACCCGACAGTAGCCCCTTCCTTACTGCCGGGCTGGCCCTTTTACCGGGCAGCTAAAGGCGAAATGTCCCGCCGCCCCGCAGTACAGGCAAAGGCCGTGAGATCTCCGCCTCTCCCTCTCCTCCCGAGTCAACCGAGCTCGACCCACCTGCATGGGCTCGTGATCCTGGAATGGGCCGACCGCGTCGTTGCCACTGGCTCGAACTGGAGGTCCCTCCCCAGGGGGAAACCGAGCGGTTAAACACCACCGCTCGGTTCGGGAGAGTCGAGCGTCTACCCGTAGTGCCAGATCGATGAGGCCGTTGAGATCAGCGGGTAGATCCAGGGCGTAGATCTCACGTTGGACACGGTCAGCCAGCCCATGCAGGAACATGTCCCACTGCGCCTCCTCGTTCCATCGGCACTCCGCCGCCAGGGTGCGAAACTCGATAGAAAAGTCTGAGACGGATCTCTCCCCCTGTTTGAGATCCGTCAAACGCCGCGCGGCCTCTCTTCCAGTGGCCGCGCGGTCAAACACCCGCTTCATCTCGGCGGAGAGCGCCGAGAACGAGGCACAACACGGATCTTGGTTCTCCCATACCGCCGTGCCCCACAGTGCCGCCTTCCCCGTTAACAGTGTGAGCGCGAACGCCACTTTGCTTACCTCACTGGTAAACGTGCGAGGTTGCAATGAAAAGTGCATGGAGCATCTAGTGAGGAAAGCCCGGCAGAAGTTTGGCTCACCGCTGTAAAGCTCTGGTGGGGGAAGGCGGGGTTCGGGTGACTGGGCAGCCCCGGATGGTTCCTGGTGGGCGGGCGGCATGGGTGGTGGGGTTGGCGCAGTGGGTTGTTGCCAGTTCTGCATCCGCTGGGTGAGCTCAGATACCTGCGCCACAAGAGCTCGGATCGCTGTTCCCGTATCCGCCGAGCTCTTCTCCTGGGTCTCCAGCCGAGAGATGCAGGAACGTAAAGCCTCCTCAGCCGTGAGTGGGGTGGAGCCTGCTGCTTCCATAAGTGGTCTGATAGTTCTGTGATGGTAATGAATGTGATAGGAAGCAAAAGCAGTGTGAACATATATTTATTGACGACAAATACGGTGAACACAAACTCAGTGAAGACAATGATGAACTCCGTGGGTGATGATGTTATCTCTCGGCTGGGTGGCGCAGTGGCTTGATGGCTGGTGATGACGTGGCGTGAATCTCCCGTGATGAATACAATCCAGTGACGATCAACGGCGAAATAAACAATCCAACACGAACAAGACCAAGACAACCCAACAAGACAGTCCAACATCCGGAACAACTATCAGACAAGGAAGGAGAGAATGAGGTGAGTATATGTAGCTGACGGTAATGTGAGACACCTGGTGCGGGGACTGATTAGCAGCTGATTCCAATAAGCATGATGTAACCACATGAAAGACACCAAATCACAGGACCTGAGAACACAGCCGATCCATGCACCGTGACAGTATTTTTATTATTATTATCAAATAAAATAATGCATCTTATGTTTTCTGTTATGTATTTCTTTTTTATTGATTTATTTTATACAATAATGGAAAACAACAACAACAGTAGTACATAATAATACATAATATACTTTCATTTGTGTGTGTGTGTGTGTGTGTGTATGTGTGTGTGTGTGTGTGTGAGTGTATACATATACATATATACATATAATCATCAAATAAAATAATGCATCCAGTGTTTTCTGTTATGTATTTTTATTTTACAATGTAAATCAAAAAAGCATTATATTTTATTAATAATAATAATTGAATAAAAATAAAATATTGTATATAGAAAAGAAATACATTTAAATAATATTGCATTTTTATTTATTTTTATTTATTTATTATTAAGTAGAAAAAGAAGGAGAAGAAGAAGAATTGTAGTAGTAGTGGTTCTTTAATGACATTTACTGCAAAGTTGTTTTGGATCTAAATGGTTGTAAAATGTAATTTCTTTTATCTTTTAACATCTAAGGTTAAAATGCGATGCGCTTAGTACTGATTAAAAATATTACCATTTACTTGTGTATACATTTTTTTTAATGAGTAAAGTTATACTGTCACACCCATTGTGGACTGTTGGTTTTGGTTTCTCCCTCTGTGTCCATATTTGGTTGTTCCTGTTCTTATTATTAGTTAATCACCTCATTGTGCTCACCTGTCTGCCCCTCATTACTGCGCTATATTAGTTCCTTTTTCTTGTATTCTTATTTGTTGGTTATTGTGGATGTTATCATGTGCGTGTGTGCTTACTAGGGTGACCACCTGCTAATAAGCCCAAGGGGGGACAAGGGGTATGTTTCTGAGGGACAATGTGGGACACTGCCTTGCGCGGCGGTGCCCCCACCCCATGGGCAGACTCCCTGATAGTGGTTTACCCATTTACAGCACATACTACCTTACATGGTATATTAATAATGCCCTATTCCCCTAAACATGTGTAATTGCTGATGAATGCTCATGTCAGAATTGACAGATGCACTTCCACTTACGATTCACTTTAGCTATTTTATTTATTTTTCATTACAATTTATTCACTTTAAATAAATTATAATATAAAATTATAGGATTAAAATGAATTGTAGTTGCTCAACACCACAGGAACATTTATAAAAAAAAGTCTAAACTCACAACTCCAGAGGTTCACGGAACGAGAAGGGGGAGAAAGGATGGTGAACTTGTATGTTAGGCAGGCACATGAAAAAACATTGAAACAGGACACACCTTCTCTTTTTTAATTGATGATGGCGGTGCCTCACTTTCTCCATTTTCGAATTGGAAAGCATGCATCTAAAAGGTCCTTCCCAGTGTGTCTGGTATGCATGTGCGTGCGCTGTCATGACAACAACGAAAAGGTTGACAACAACCTAGTCAACAGTTCAACTGAGGGGTGGGTGTGGCAACAGTAGCGTGCTGAACTGTCAAGTAATGTTCGTTTGGCTGCCTGGGGCTCGAGGATATAGAGCGACCAACTTTTTTTGAGCAAGCATTGATTATGCGTGACACAGTCTCAATTTGTGGGACGCATGAATTGGGCTTCAAACGCTGTGCGCGCACGCGCTACGCGGGGCGGGTGGTCACCCTAGTGCTTACCCTATTTTGATTTACAGTTTGTGGAATATTAAAATGTTATTTGAATTTGTTGTCATCGTTCTGCCCGATCACATGCACCAAACAGTGACCTATACATTCATGCTAAGGAAACCCCATAGATTTTTTAAAATATTGTGTAATGTGCATAAATGCAAAATAGTTGTCATGATGGAGACCTGTTTGGTTACCATCATGACAGCTACTTTGCATTTATGCGCATGGTAGCAAATCTAGCATGAGAGAATGGAGACAATCTAATATCAGCTTTTACAGGCCTGTGAGCTCGGAATCCACCCACAACATCCTCTTAATAAAAGCCACAGTTTACGAGGAAAACAAATGCAGTTGGAGGGTATAGTCGATTGTGAGCCCGGAATGAGCTGTAATTTGATTATGAAGCCGGGTGAAATTAAATAAACGGTGTTGTGCTGAAAGAACAATCTCCATTTTAACCAAACAAACACTATTCAAGAGATATATCACTAAATCATTTAAATGCTCCAGTATTATTTTGCCCTCTTTACTGAGCAACAACTGCTCACCTATGTTATTACAGACACAAGTGCTCACTGCTGACACACACCACCTTCACCATAGTGGTCATGTTGGGGGAGGTCGGGAAATTAGAGGATTGTGCAATTAAGTGAAAACACATGCACTATGGTTTGTTTGTTTTTGTTTTTTTGGTGTAAACACACCCTGCTCATGTACTTAGCATAAACAGCTATGAGAAGCAAATTCTGGATCAGTGTTTAAATAAAAGACCGCAAGTGTATATTCTGAATGCTACTGTGTGTTCATGTTGAGAGAATGACATGTGACTTTGAGGAACAAAGTCAACCGTCTTTAAGGATGCCCGCTGCTCTTTCAACCAGTTTTAATATAACTAAGATAAATTAGTGTTCGTTGTACACTGCACTGACCAATCAATGAGGACTTAGAGAAACACTGTCCTCTGTCTCATGAAAGTCATGTATGAAATCCAGATTTGGTGAAACATCTAGCATGTGATCTTGTGCCAGCAAGCCTAGAACACACACCATTCACAAGTCAGATGTTAAGCTTAGACAAAAGACTCTTTGTCACTTGGTCTCTTATCTAATAATTTAGTTATGTAGCTATGAGCAAACAATAAAATCCCTTGCTTAAGGGCCCACATTATTTCACAACCTCTCAAAAGATGCCTCATAATGCTCATCCTTTTGAATCATTACACAAATTTGTTCCTTAAACTCCTAGAATCATATTTTAAGTCTTATTTTGTCATAGAATGCATATATAGCATTATTTGTTCACTGCAGTTAAATAGTGTTTTACATAATTTTCTGAAATACTTTTCAGTGGTGTGATGATGCATTGTCACTCATTTAACCCATTTACCCAGTTAAATGAAACCGGCGCTACTTTAATTTCCAACAAATGAATTATTTATCATCTGTAGTGAAAATGACTTCCCTTGATTGAAGCTTGAAGATAGTATGCACGTAAAATAATGTTAACTTGAATAACTGGTAATATTTCACATACACAAATCTATTTGAGTAGCTGTGAAATAAAATGTCAGTCAGTCATTACCACTTACATATATAGGGCTATACATGAAATAACCATCCAAAAGCTTGGTGTATTTGTTTTTATCTTTTTTAATTTAGTCTCCTACGCTTACCAAGGCTGCATTTATTTGATCAAAACTACATTAAAAACAGTAATATTGTGAAAAATTATTACAAATGTAAATATATTTAGTCTGTTGTAAAACATTTTCAATGTAATTTATTCCTGTGATGGAAAAGCTCAAATTTCAGCAGCCATCTAAAAATGATATGAACGATATGTCATAATAACGTGTTTTTCCATTACTTTAACACATTAAAATAAATGTAACCAATTTTACTTCATTTGTAATGTTATGAGTGCACAAGACTCAACTTAATTTTTTAAAAGTCAGTTTAAAATTATTTGATTAAACTAATTTAAAGCAGTGTTTTATTATTATTATTATTATTTTAATAGTCATTATAGTGTCTGAAATCATTCTGATATGCTTATTTGGTGCCTGGGAAACATTTCCTATATTATCAATCCAATCCAATCCTTATCAATATTATTAAACAGTAAATTAAACAGTAGTGCTTAATATTTTTGTTGGAACTGTTATACATTTTTTCACGATTCTTTGATGCATAAGAAGTTCAAAAGAACAGTATTTCTTTGAAATATAAATATTCATAACATTAGTGACTTTTGATCATTTTAGTGCATACTTGTATATATGTGTATATAAGCTGTCACCTTTATTGATATTCTTATTGTTTTTGTGAAAAATGAGTAAAGACTACATATACCTTTTATCAACATATGAATTTGCTGAGAATCAAACCCATGTTTTTGGGGTTGCCAATACAGTAGGATTGCCATTAGCTTCAACAGAAATATAAAAATATTGCTCAAAAAAAAAAGAAAAAAAAAAAGATTCCATATATCAAATAACCTTAAAAGGTCCATGCTGTAACATTTTATATAAATGAATAAAAAATGCAAAAGTTCAGAGCTAAATTTGTGTTCTAATCTACTTCTAACACACACACACACAGATCTACATTATGAAGAGGGAGGCGCTGCTGATTCACCACCTGTCGCCCAGGTACCGTCCAAGAGACTGTCCTCACCCATGGAGTCAAAACAGTGAAGGAAAACGACCTACAAATCTCTAAAGCACACTGCACGCTTTGCATGATTTAAATACAAATGAAAAAACTAGCATTGCAGAGCCATTTTTGGCCAAGAATTGCCACAAATTTGCCACAAATCATGCTTTTTAAACTCTCACAAATGAATTGTTTTCCAATATGTATATATAAAGGTGTTGCGGAATACATCTAACTGATTTGCAGTTTTTACTTTACAGATGTAGTTACCAGAAGGAATGGATAATAGCCTAGTTGCACTGGACCAATATGTAAACAAAAGTTTTAAGTCCCATAATGTTCAAATGTATCTGACAGGCTTGTGAATGTCACATGAACTAATGCCCATCGTAATGGAGGTTGCAGGCTGCCCTTTTGTCAAGTGTTAATCCTCCAGTCACCATACACAGATGTCCCCATCACATGGGACTGACAGATTGCTGTGGAGAATCATGGGAAGGGTGAGGATGTCTCCATCCAATCAGACACTGTATGGATGGAAGACATGGAGGCAGACTGAGCTTGTTATACTCAGATCTTTACTCGTTATCATGTATTTGCACAAATAAATGTCTTTTGGAAGCAGACTGCACACACGTTGGGCAGAAACATTTATTCAGTGCAGTTAGATGCCAAATCTGCTTGCGATGTTTTTGCGAATGCCCACTTTGCCAATAACAATATCATATGACCACATAAAATTGAGCATATCAGCCACCACCTTCCTTTAAATTACATGCTTATATAACAAATAATTTTAATCGCCTTGTAGTAGTTATAGTAGTTAATTGAAGTGGTAACAAATTAAATTTTAACAATGTTAAAAATGAACAATTAATTATAAGAATTAAACAATTAATAATTAACAAATTAAATATTTTGTCATTAAAATAATTAATAGAAATATTCAATAATAATGATAACAAATAATAATAACAATTATTAACAATGAGTTAATCAATAATAAAAATCAAATGTTTTTATCAAAATAATTCACTGAAACTACAACAATAATAATGCAATCAATTCTAAAAGTAATCAAACCTACTATTAATATTTGATGAATATTTAAATTATTTACATAATCAATATAAATAGTCAATCATAATAATAATAATAGCAACAAATTATAACTTGTTAAAGTATCAATAATTATTCATACTTAATGAATAATACAAATATTAGTATTATAAAATATTATTATTGGTGGTGGTGGGGATTTAATTAATAAATCATTTAATAAAAAATGTGTTTTATAATTCTATTAAATAGTTTTAGATTAAGTATAGCATATGTTTATAGTTACACTGTAGGACTCCACTGTTATTGCTTAAAGAGCCACACAGATGGGAAATCAAAAATTACCTGTATTACAGTGTATGATGTAGCTGTCCATCAGTGTAAACAATGTGCAAAGTAATTAAACCAAAAAGTACACGATTTATAAAGTTATTGGCTTCTAAAGTAAGGAGTGGACTCTGAATCGCTGAAACGAGTCGTTATAGATTTCAAATCCTTTGCCCATCTCTTTGTACAACGAGAACACTTTGCATAATAATCTCCGCCTACCGTCTTGGGAGAAACCGAGCGCCAACCTCCCGCTCTCTCTCGTGAGGCCAATAAGGAAGTGACTAAAACTGCAATTCATCGACTGGCCGCTTGAGGCTGGCTGCAAAAGGGAGTCAGTCCCATAGACTCCCCATGTTAAAATGCCCAACTTTACAGCAGGAAAAAACATGTTTACAGCCTGGTGCAAAAAATGATTTTGGTCTAAATAGCTAATTTTGCCCTTCATGACGGGGGGTGAATTTTTTTATAACTCATCCGTTTAAATTATATTAAGACTTAAAGTTCTGCATAATTAAGGGCATAGCCACTTGAGTGACAGGTGGATTGCCGCTGCTGTCATTGCAGTTGTGCTAGGTGGGTGTGGCTACAGCAACTAGCTCCCGCCTTTTTGCCCATTTTTGATTGTCCGGGACAGTCGCGCGGTGACGCGCTCCCAAGATGGCGACGGCCCACTCTACACACTTTAGGCTTCAAAAACACACTTCAGGAGTCTACGGGTTACGTCACGGACACTACGTCCATGTTTTTATACAGTCTATGGGAGAAACAAAACTCTGACCTGCCCCACCACCCACACAGACGCTCTGATTAGTAGTTGGTGTGATAGCATCATGTTGAGGAGACAGTGTGTTTTTAATTGTAAAGGCAAGTTTGTTTTATTTTCACTGCCAAAGAATGAAGATCAGAAGAACCAATGGCTAAAATTCATTTTTACCACAATACCAGAGCAGTACAACAAATCCCTTTTTTTGTTTTCACAACATTTCACTGATGACTGCTTTTCTAATCTCTGTGAGTTCAAGGCGGGATTTTCAAAGCATTTGGCCATAAAAGAGGGTTCATTACCAACTTTATTTGGACCAACAAGCATCTCCGAATCACAACCTGTAAGTATGATTATAAAGTTATGTGTTTGTTCGTCTTATCAGTATGTCGCGCTAGCACTATATGTTAATGCTAACGCATTGTTTACCGTGAAGTTGTCAGTTGACCAATCAGAACACAGTATGCTACTGAAAGGTGGGGTTTAAGGAAACTGAATCTTTTGAACAGCTTCGCGTGAACCGTTTGGGGATCTCTGAGAATTGAGGTAATTTTAAAATGATATTTTTACAAAATGACAATGTTTTTTAACCTTGCATGGATTTAAACCTGTTGTACAGGACTTATAAACAGTGATAGGAAGCTTAGAATTTTTTTTATCTTACTGGCTCTTTAAACTTTTATGTCCACTATGATGGTTCCTTTAAAACCTGTACACTGGTTAATGGCAAAGGAAAATTTGTCCCGAGAGCAACAAAAACATCACAAAAGAGGACCTCAAACATCTCATACTAGTTTCCTGTGGTGGAACAAAAGATTTACACTGACAATACCAGAATGGCAGCATTCAATTTGCACATATTACGTATGTTCTGAGCGGAGAAACATAAAGCTTTTAGTTTCCTACGGTTTTCCCATATTGGACTCTGATCTGAATACATACATCACAGTTTTTTAAAGCTGACCCATGTCTCTCAGCTCAAGTACAGCATACAACCCATCAAGCTTAAAAGAGAGAGAGAAAGAGTAAGTATGAAGGACTAAAAAAAGACACAGATCATTTCCATAATCCCTGACTGTGGCACGCATCATCCCGTTGCCCCGCCCCGCCCCCTCCCTACCACTTTCCACATCTAAGGCGCATGGCGCTCCAGCTGGGCTGTGCGTTGCAGGCATGGCATTAGCATGTCAAAACCACTCTCTGGTCTGGGTTAAAGGAAGAGGGAGAGTCAATGGAGATCAACAAAGCACTGACAGAAACAGCTGATCCACAAAAGGTGCCTGTTTAACAGATCTTCCTGTCCCGAGCCCAGCTGCTCCCCAAAACTGCAGCGTCACAATGCGGCCCTGATGCTGCGCCCATAAGCACAGAATCAACAAACCTCCAGCAGACAAAGGATACTCCTATATCAAACCACTCCTCCAGTGTGGCTGTTTTGGCAGTGCACCTGCGCATGGAGCGAACAAAAGACCTGCTCTTGAGTCTGTCAGTAACACAAAGTACTACATGTCACAAACACAAACGTTTAAGTTGTTGTCATTTTCTTTATGTTGGCCAGAAACCACATTAACAAACAACCACAGCTGTGACTTTCCCGTGTATGTAGTACGGATGTATCAAGACCACGATTCAAGACGGAAAAAAACATTTCTACAATAGACATGTACAAACAATGTGACAAAAAGAAAAATATGTGACATAAACAGGCCAAGACATGGCAAACAAGGTTAAAGAAAGACTTCGAGATACAATAATATACAATTAGTGTGAGCTCTATCAATATGGAGCCTGTCACAAATGCAAATTAGATGCTTATAATTCATAAAAAAAGATGTTGACCCATGCGAAACTCACCGCTATATTGTAAAGATGGTTTTGGTGGTTTTTAGGGTGTTGCTAAGGAGTTTTAAATAAAGAAACCAAAGAAAATAAAAAATATTATAATCATAAATAAAAAGTTAGTGTGTGCAATATCAATATGGAGCCTGTCACAAATACAAACTGAAATGAGCCAGACGATGACATCACTGAATCAACAAAGAACTGACTTTAACTGATAAACTGACTGTCCTCTTGCATTATCAGAACATTTTCCTTATTTAAAAAAGACATGGACGACTTGGTAAATTCATTTTATAAAATATATTTTTGACAATGAAAATGGCCAGAGAGAGAGAGAGAGAGACCTTTATCAAAATATGTAATTATATTTAGAAATATTTGTTTCCCTATGTATTGTATATACACACATATATATATATATATATATACACACACACACCCACACACATTGTTTGCTGCTTTGTAAACAACACCAGAGTATATAGCCTAACGAATCTGGTATATTAAACCAAAAGTCCAAGAAGCATCCATAAATAACAAAACATTTATATATATATATATATATATATATATATATATATATATATATACACACACCCACACACATTGTTTGCTGCTTTGTAAACAACACCAGAGTATATAGCCTAACGAATCTGGTATATTAAACCAAAAGTCCAAGAAGCATCCATAAATAACAAAACATTTCTATATATATATATATATATATATATATATATATATATATATATATGTATATATACACACACCCACACACATTGTTTGCTGCTTTGTAAACAACACCAGAGTATATAGCCTAACGAATCTGGTATATTAAACCAAAAGTCCAAGAAGCATCCATAAATAACAAAACATTTCTATATATATATATATATATATATATATATATATATATATATTCTTCTGTTTGTACACTTGGCCAATGGTGCAGGTGTTTGAGTGCTTGTGAAGATGATGAAAAACATAAAGAACAGATAGTTCTTATCATCAGCATTGTGACCATAGACTTCACCCAGAGGAAATTGTCCTTTGTAATGAGAATTTAATCTTAGATGAAGCCTCTGAGCTCAGCGACACAACACAGCTCTAAAAAGCTCTGGGAAGCTTCTCCAACTTCCCTTGGTTCCATTGTGCTAAAAAATGACAGGATACAGAGGGCGGCCTCTGGGTTGCACCCAGTTTGTTTTTCCAAAATTTGCTCTTCGCATCCAAATGGAAGCAAACAATCTTCTACACTGTCATTTCTCAAAACATGTGTCACAGACAATTGACCTTGTACTGGCAGCGGGACATAAATAAATGCAGGGGCCTAAATGGAATGAAGTTCCTCCGAAATAAACAGGGAGGGTGGCATCTGAGATTAGCCGCATATGGTGAGATTGAGCTGCTCTTGAATAAGGCCGACATTATATAAGTGGATTTGAGCCCAGGAGCGGAAGCCTTGTTTTGAGTGCTTGATGTAGGGAACTATATTTGGAGCCTGATCTAAGAGAGACAGACACAGACGACTTAAAATAGCTCAAATACCCCAGTTTGGTCACTTGGTTCCTTTCCACTTTTTCTGCCTCACAGCTTCTGACCAAACTGACTTGCACTGTGATAGCTCACCTTCTCTGATAATGGAAGATATCACATCAGTTTGTTTATGTCTACATAGGAGATACAAGATGTTAGACATGAAATCCTTATTCAGGTATTCATCAATGTCTAAATAAATACATGTGATACATTTGAACATATTTATTGTCTGATTTAAAAATTAAAAGCTTATGAATTACCATTATATGCACATGAAGCCTAATTTCATTTAGACCAAGTCTGACCAAACAATAAATAAAACTTGAAAACTATTTTAGTACCAAAACTATTATGTATAAAAATAAGGAAAATATTGGAAAATAGTGTTAATATTAAATGAAGATTAAATTATAAATCCTTTTTATACCTCGAAATATTCGGATGTCATGTCAAGCGTGTGGCCGAAAAACAAAAGTTCTGTATTTTGAGTGGATTACAGCCTAGAAAGCTAGCAAAGAGCAATCCCTTTATAATCACTAAAAGCTGTCAGTCTTTGTTCACTCACAAAATTCTGTTCTGACCAATGAATCTCTCTACTCTGTTCCATCAATCTATTATTTACATTGTATATATTACAATGAGATGTTTCGACTGTATAACTGTGTAAACAGCATGGAACAAAAACTGGTTTGTGTTGTAGCCTTTAGGTATTAGACAAAACCAGCCTATACGTACTGTCATGAAGATTATGAAAATGTTTTCTAAAGCTTAAAGTTCCTTAAGTGGTTTTTTTTTTCTATTTTATTTATTATGTAACATTTTTTCATCTATTTTTCATTTTAACATCTAATTTATTTGTGTTTATTCAACCCAAAAATATTAACCTAATTAATCTATACATTTCATTATTGTGAAATTTAAGGGTTAAACCCTCTTTGAGGCAATGCCCCAGCCTATATTATATTATATTATATTATATTATATTATATTATATTATATTATATTATATTATATTATATTATATTATATTATATTATATTATATTATATTATATTATATTATATTATATTATATTATATTATATTATATTATATTATATTATATTATATTTAAATAAAATAAAACATCCTGAACTATATGGAATCATTCTCAGAAGCATACCTGAATGAATTGCTCAACAGAAAAAAAGTATATATATATATATATATATATATATATATATATATATATATATATATATATATATAATAAAAACGTCTTGCACTCAGAATAAATAACCAATTCATCACAGTACAATTTTTCAGTGTATAGAGATCCATTGTTTCATTTTAAAATCTTTTGGGTTTTTCCAAATCGAAATTCGGGCATGGTGTGAATAGGCCTCACTGATGTTCAGCTCCAAACATGAAAAAGTCTTTAGTCATGTCATACATTCCTGAGCCTTTGGCGCAAACCCTCATCATCTGTTCAACAACAATGTGTCATTCTGAGGCACCCAGACAGAGAGAAAAGCAGAGAGAGGGAGCCGCTCTCTCTCAGTGGAGATGAATGAGACGGGAAACACAATCCCCTGGTGCCGAGTGCCCTTTGCCCCCCAGTGAGGGGAGAAGTAACAGGGGAACCAGCTGTCTCCTACAATGGATGAGCTCAAAGAACCTCATTCAGACCTGACTCACCGAGACTGTATCGTCGCATGTGTACAACTGACAATGCGGTCAAACAGAGAGGCCACACTTCTGCTCCGATGTCCCAGAGGAAGAATAAGACGTGGGTGTTCAATCTGGAGACAATTAATACTCAAGCATCACATTCAAAAGTTGCAGCTGTTTGCAAACAATTATGAACTTACAGAACTCACAACTTTTTCGTTTTTTTATCTCCATGCTGCGTTCTCGTTTCTTTCATAGTCCCTTTTAGATATGCTTCTTCCCTGTTATCCTGTCAGTGATTACTTGTGGTTTACAGTGCGTGCCTTAGGGACAGATCCCTGTAGTAATTACCCCTAGTCACCAGAGTACACACAGGACCCCTCAAATCTTATCATGAGTGGGTGAATCAGCAGGCTGACCAGCAGCAGCCTCTTAAACAGCCCAGCTGGCCATGCTAATGTTTATTACCTTTATTGTGGAAAAGCTTTAAGACAAAAGAAAGTGAATCATGTCGCATTATTATATTAGAAAATTATACATAATTATATTAGACCCACTGTATGCTACATACTATAGGATCTTTTATTGCATATTTGGCAAAATCAAATCAGTGGCTAGAAAAAGTTAGGAATCAACGTGCACAGCATAAAATCTAACTCCATCCATCCATGAATCCAGAAATAATGCTTTTATCTATTTAGTTAACTTGAAGTACTAAAATTAGTCAAATAAATTAAAATAAACTATATAGACAAAAAAAAACACAATACAAAACCTTAACTAAAATTAAAGGTAAAATCAATATATTAAAATGATATATACATCAAAATATATAGTACAATGAATAAATGAATACATCTAACGATTAACTATATATTAATACATTAAATTAAAATGTGTGTGTGTGTGTGTGTGTGTGTGTGTGTGTGTGTTTGTGTGTGTGTGTGTGTGTGTGTGTGTGTGTGTGCAAACATAAATGATTCAAAAATATTGGCTTTAATACAATCAGAACTAAATGCAAAATATTTCATTTAGGAAACAGCATATTCTTTGTATAATGTCATAGCTCTGTAAATATTAAAATACATAGCTGACTTCACATTTTAGGAAAGCAGTCCCTCCCAGGGAGATTGTCATATCTGGATGTCCATGGAATTAAAACGTTTGAAAACTCCCGATTCAGAGCACCAAAATTTCTAATCAATGTTTTTCTCGTTGGTTTGCTGAAATGACATCCATGTATGTTATGTATAAGTGAATTGTGTAGGCTAATTATTCATTTGGATATCATCACTGGTGCGGTGGCGTGTGCTTTTGCTTTTGCTTTTGCTGTGTGCTGTTTAGCAGTAGTCGGGATGCTACATTCCTCGTTCTGGGATGGGACTGGGTGTTTTGTGTAAGGCTTCTCTCTGGGGACTGTCTCGCTGATACAATAGGCAGGCAGCCCTGGCTTGTGTCCTGCCTGAAGCCCCTTGCATTTTATTGAGGCACAACAGCACCAGCTTGCTGGCACACTCCTCCTCCGGGCTTTATTCTCTTCTCTCACCCCTGCTGTCTCTCTCTTTCTTTCCACAATGAGGCCCTTCCTGTGTTTACTCAACACTGCACTTCTCAACTATGTCATTATATCTCAATATCATCACTCCTGCCCTCTAGAAGATCTCCTTCGAGCACAAACCACCATGTATGTCTATCTTTTAAACAGCAGTGTTATATCTAAAAGATCGCATCCAGAAGGATTACATTTTGCTGTTTTCACTCTTCACATAAAGGCACTCCAGAGCAATGAAATACATAACCTTTGACAGTCTCTCAAAAAACTAACTGTTCAGTGTTTATTTTTTTCTCAATGCTAAATCCAGACGCTAATCATTCCGTTGTGTGCATAATTCATGTGTGCCACGTTTGAATTATGCAGATAGAAGAATGATTACACACTTGCCAAACTGTTGGCTGGGTTTCACAGACAAAGGCCAGGACTGACTAAGGAGAGCTGTGAATGATGGGTTTGTGTTTGTCGCTGCTTCGTTTATTTCCATCTAGCAGGCCATATTTTGACCTAGATTTGCTTCATAGAGTATTTAAAATATACTTATTTTTAAAGCTAACAAAAAATGAATATAAATATAAATATATATATATATATATATATATATATATATATATATATATATATATAATAATAATTATTATTATTATTAAAAATCAGACACCATGATTGATTCTCCTGACTAGTCCTCACTGGTTTGTCTCTTGTCCCAGTCTCAGGGTCTTCTCAGGGTCTTCCTTTCGAGCTACAGTTTCTCCACGTCAAAACATTTTCCCATCTTTGTTTCTTCATCATGCATACGAAATCTCTACTATGGTACATTTCTCTGTTTCCCTGTCTGTGGAAAATTGCTAATTGCTTCTACTGATTTCAGCTCTCAAAATCAATAGATCCAATCAATAGTCCCTCACCGACTGTTACTGTGACTATCGCAATTACTTCTCCGGATTTCTTGTACTAGCTATTTACGCAGCAATACACTCAACCAAGTGATTTTTTTTTTTGTATGCAAATACTACTTCTAGCACTCAAATTATTTTTTAACTCTGTGAGTTGGACCTGCACATCCTTCTGTCGAAAAAAAGCAGACTAAGAAAAGAGACGAACACCAGCCCTGCAAGACTGTCAGAGATTATGACTCAACAAACAAGCTGTTTTTTCAAATGAAAACAGATCGCTTCCACTCCCCTTCCGCTAACATACAATGACAGGAAATGATTAACAAAAAGTGCCTTGGAGAGCAGTGTAGGGTGTTGGGTCACTGTCTTGTTTAACAACACAGTGCAATGAACCCATCCTTTCCTTGTTCAGTCATATGATAAGCACGTACCGCACACTGGGGCACCACAGAAACCTGTATCAGTCTTAGTAAATCTACAGTTGAGTGTTTTAAATGACCGTAAAGCAGCATATGCTAATGTCAGTCAGGAACTTAAAGCTGGATCCAAAATGGTGATAAAAAGCTGCTGTTGGGTTGCAGCATAAATGGCCTGAATCCAAATGAGAGACTGTCCAAAAAACTTTTAATCATTGAGATTATTATGCATTATCATGGGGCTTGAGTGGTTAGAATTGAAAACACTAAGAACGTGTTTTGCTGTCACTTTCTGTGTGTGCGTGTGTGTATATTTTTCCACAAACAAAGATAAATGTCATTGACTTGTCATGCCATTCTTCAACTAAACTGATATTTGTCGGTGATCTGTGACCTTTTAAAAATATAACTGAAGGCTATTTCAACACACCAAAAAGTTGTTGCAATGTGACCTTAAAATAGGATAAACATTGGCAGTTAGTTGCCATTTAACTACTGCTTTTCATTCAAACTGACAGCACACTAATTACAGGAACAGCCCTGCTAGAGTGAGCGCTTCGGTCAAGGGCACGCTTGTAACATGGCTGGATTATGATCTAGAAACTCTCCAGGGTGCATTACTGGCTCATGCCTTACTGGGACTGAACCCGTAACCTCTGTGTTAGCGACCCACATCTGGGTGATAATGTCATGTTTCCTGAACCTCATTACAAATGTCTAAACTTTCCCCTTTAAAAAAAGTTTGAATTTTGGATGAATTTATCCTACTACATATATCCATATATATATATATATATATATATATATATATATATATATATATATATATATATATATATATATCAGAATCAGAATGAGCTTTATTGCCAGGTATGTTTACACATACGAGGAATTTGTTTTCGTGACAGAAGCTCCGCAGTACAACAGAATGACAGCGACAGAACATAAAACACATAATAAAAGAATATAAAAATACAAAAAATACAAATAAGTAGATAAGGAATGACAATATACAAATTGACAATTGTAGGCAGGTATATTACAAAAATGCAGTATGTATGTACATGTATATTATGTGCAAAGTTTAAGTGTATACTAAGTATGTGTGTTAGATAAATTAAGTGTATGTGTATATAAATATAAAGTGTAGTGTGTTCAGTGTGTATCAGCTGTTTATAAGATGGATTGCCTGAGGGAAGAAACTATTCCTGTGTCTGGCCGTTCTGGTGCTCAGTGCTCTGTAGCGTCGACCAGATGGCAACAGTTCAAAGAGGGAGTGTGCTGGATGTGAGGAGTCCAGAGTGATTTTAACAGCCCTTTTGCTCGCTCTGGATAAGTACAGTTCTTGAATAGATGGGAGAGTTGAACCGATGATTCGCTCAGCAGTCCAGACTACCCTCTGTAGTCTTCTGAGGTCAGATTTAGAAGCTGAGCTGAACCAGACAGTTACTGAAGTGCAGAGGATGGATTCGATGATGGTGGAATAGAACTGTTTCAGCAGCTCCTGTGGCAGGTTAGACTTCCTCAGCTGGCGAAGGAAGTACAACCTCTGCTGGGCCTTTTTCACAATGGAGTCAATGTGAATGTCCCACTTCAGGTCCTGAGAGATAGTGGTGCCCAGGAACCTGAATGACTCCACTGCAGTCACAGTGCTGTTCATGATGGTGAGTGGGGGGAGTGCAGGGGGGTTTCTCCTGAAGTCCACAGTCATCTCCATTGTTTTGAGCGTGTTAAGCTCCAGGTTGTTGAGAGTGCACCAGACAGCCAGCTCTTTAACCTCCTGTCTGTAAGCAGACTCGTCACCGTCCTGAATGAGGCCGATGAGTGTGGTGTCATCTGCAAACTTCAGGAGCTTGACAGAGGGGTCCTTAGATGTGCAATCATTAGTGTACAGGGAGAAGCGCAGTGGGGAGAGAACGCAGCCCTGGGGAGCTCCGGTGCTGATTGTACGGGTGCTGGATGTGTATTTTCCCAGCCTCACTAGCTGCTGCCTGTCTGTCAGGAAGCTGTTGATCCACTGACAGACGGAGGTGGGCACGGAGAGCTGAGTTAGTTTGGGCAGGAGGAGGTTTGGCATGATCGTGTTAAAAGCCGAGCTGAAGTCCACAAACAGGATCCTCACATAGGTCCCCGGTCTGTCTAGGTGTTGCAGAACATAATGCAGTCCAATGTTTACTGCATCGTCCACAGACCTGTTTGCTCTGTAGGCAAAGAGGATCTAGCAAGGGTCCAGTGATGTCCTTCAGGTGGGCCAGCACCAGTTTTTCAAATGACTTCATGACTACGGATGTTAAAGCCACAGGCCTGTAGTCATTTAGTCCTGTAATTTTGGGTTTCTTTGGGATGGGGATGATGGTGGAGCGTTTGAAGCATGAAGGGACTTCGCACAGCTCCAGCGATCTGTTGAAGATCTTTGTGAAGATGGGGGCCAGCTGGTCAGCACAGGATTTCAGACAGGCTGGTGTAACACAATCTGGGCCTGGTGCTTTTTTCCTTTTTTGCTTCCGGAAGACCTGGCGCACCGCATCCTCGCTGATCTGTATTGCAGGTGTGGGGGAGAGGGGGGATGCGGGAGGTGTGAATGGTGAGAGTGCTTGATTGGAGAGGTGTTCAGGATGGGTTGCAGGAGTTGTGAGTGGTGTGAACAGTTGTTTGGAGAGGCATTCAGGGTTGGTTGCAGGAGTTGTGAATGGTGTGAACGGTTGTTTGGAGAGGCATTCAGGGTTGGTTGCAGGAGTTGTGAATGGTGTGAATGGTTGTGTGGGGAGGTGTTCAGGGCAGGTGATGGGTGTTCTTTCAAACCTGCAGTAAAACTCGTTCAGATCGTCTGCCAGTCGTTGATTTTCCACAGTGCTGGGGGGTGGTGTCTTGTAATTGGTGATCTTCTTTAGACTTTTCCACACTGATGCTGAGTCGTTTGAAGTGAACTGAGTCCTTATTTTTTCAGAATAATTCCTCTTTGCCACTCTGATCTCCTTTTCCAGTGTGTATTTAGCCTGTTTATACAAGACATTGTCCCCCTTCCTGTAAGCATCTTCTTTGGCCTGACGGAGCTGTCTGAGTTTTGCAGTGAACCACGGTTTGTCATTGTTGTAATTTAGTTGAGTCTTGGTAGGAATACACATATCCTCACAGAAACTGATATATGATGTTATGGTCTCTGTGAGTTCATCCAGATCGGTGGCAGCAGCTTCAAAAACACTCCAATCAGTGAGGTCAAAACAAGATTGTAAATCCTGCTCTGCTTCATTAGTCCATCTTTTTACAGTCCTTAATACAGGTTTAGCTGATTTTAGTTTCTGCCTGTAGGTCGGTATAAGATGAACCAGAAGGTGATCAGAACGTCCCAAAGCTGCTCGTGGAACAGAGTGATATGCATCCTTTATTGTTGTGTAACAGTGATCCAATATATAACTGTCTCTGGTGGGACAGGTAACATGCTGTCTGTATTTTGGCAGTTCACAGGAGAGATTGGCTTTATTAAAGTCCCCGAGAATGATTAAAACAGAGTCCGGGTGTTGTTGTTCTGTCTCTGTGATCTGCTCAGCGAGTTTCTGTAAAGCCAGACTTACATGCGCTTGCGGAGGGATGTAAACACTAACCAGAATGAGCGAGTGAAACTCCCGCGGCGAGTAGAACGGCTTGCAGTTGACAAACTGCATTTCTAGATCAGGACAGCACATCTTCTTTAACACAGTTACATCTGTACACCACCGTTCATTGATGTAAAAGCATGTCCCGCCGCCGCGCAATTTCCCCGTTGATTCTGCGTCGCGATCCGCTCTAAACAGCTGAAAGCCCGGCAGATGGAGCGCGCTGTCCGGTATGGCGTCATTCAGCCAGGTTTCCGTGAAACACAGAGCAGCAAAGTGTGTGAAATCCTTATTTGTCCGAGAAAGCAGAAGGAGTTAGTCCGTTTTGTTGGGTAGAGAGCGTAGATTTGCCAGATGGATAGTAGGCAACGGCGTTCGAAATCCGCGCTTCCTGAGTCTGACGAGCGCTCCCGCTCCCTTTCCCCGCCTGCGCGTCCTGAAGCGCTTGATCAGCGCCGCTGCTACTCCGATAACAATATTCAGTAAAACGTCTGAATAATTGAAATCCGGAAAAAACATCTTGTGGTGCGTTCTGCCAAATGTTCAGCAGTTCATCCCTGGTGAAACTGATTGCAGGAATATAACTAAAGACAGGACAAACTAACAAAAAGACAAAAACATATGCAGAGCACGTCACGGAGGCAGCCATCCTGTACCGGCGCCAAAGACAAATATATATATATATATATATATATATATATATACAGTACAGACCAAGAGTTTTCTTTATTTTCAAGACTATGAAAATTGTAGATTCACACTGAAGGCATCAAGGGCTATTTGACCAAGAAGGAGAGTGATGGGTGCTGCACCAGATGACCTGGCCTCCACAGTCACCGGACCTGAACCCAATCGAGATGGTTTAGGGGTGAGCTGGACCGCAGACAGAAGGCAAAAGGGCCAACAAGTGCTAAGCATCTCTCGGGGAACTCCTTCAAGACTGTTGGAAGACCATTTCAGGTGACTACCTCTTGAAGCTCATCAAGAGAATGCCAAGAGTGTGCAAAGCAGTAATCAAAGCAAAAGGTGGCTACTTTGAAGAACCTAGAATATGACATATTTTCAGTTGTTTCACACTTTTTTGATATGTATATAATTCCATATATAATTCCACATGTGTTAATTCATAGTTTTGATGCCTTCAGTGTGAATCTACAATTTTCATAGTCATGAAAATAAAGGAAACTCTTTGAATGAGAAGGTGTGTCCAAACTTTTGGTCTGTACTGTATATATATATATATATATATATATATATATATATATATATATATATACAAAAATGCTACAAAAATTATTTTATATAAAATACCATATATATATACCAGAAAGGGACTATTTAGAAATCCACTTGTTAACACGCAAGCCAGAATTTTTGTAAGTAAAAGGAGTTTTAGAAAACACTTAGCTCAAAATAACACTCAGTTATCTACTGAATTAACATCAGCACTTTAACAATTAGAGCACATCTTTTAACCCTCTCAAGGCAGGCGTTGCTGATTTGCAACAGTTAAAAACTAAAAACCTTATTAATCCAGATACATATTTTATGTATCTGGAGTACTAAAAACTTTACTAAAGTTACTAAAACTTAATTTGAGCCTGAGAGGGTTAACAATTGTATCATTAATGTTGTGTTCACCTTGGATACTCAATTCTAATGACTCTGAAGTGTTTTGCTATTGATAGTCATTTTGTCTTCATGAACAGGTTTGTTTGCTTGAGCCCTGAATAGGCTTTTAATATGTTGTGCTCTACTGTAACATCTTAAAACAAAAGCAAAGCAGCAGTACCCTGGAGGCTCTTATCACACCTGGACAACCTCTTGAGAAGCCACAATGATTTAATGTTTTACTCAAAGTGAAAATTAGAGCAGATAATCCCCACTTGGCCTGCATGCTTAAAAGTAAACTCCTATGCTAGTGCCACAACATGAAGTTGCGTAAAGACATATCTGCCTCCTGTACAGCTTTTTATGTATTCAAGTCAACATCTCATGACCTTCAGTGCATGTCCTCTAGACAAAGGCAGGGTTTATATCAGTTGACCTTTGTGTTGTTTTCCTGTTTGGGTACTAGTATTTAAGTGGAGCAAACAAATTGAGGGTTACACATCCCACTTCATGCATAACAAGAGAGAGTCATTGTTCCTCATGACATTAGCCTCTGATTTAGGTATCTACAGTGGTCAAAATCGAGGAGAGAAACAAACATCTCATTCTGCTCCTCAACCATAATTAGCCTTCGAAATAGAGACAAGTCTATTAGTCACAGACATTCAGCAGGACTTTACATAATACAGCCTGCAGGAAACAACAAAACAACCACTACGATGGCATGATTCAATCAATTAGTGTTTAAATTAATAGTTGTATGTGAGACTGAGGCATTAGACAACTCGATTGGATGTTCTCTGAAAAAATAAGAAACAAAACACAGAAAGTGGACACAGTGGCTATTTATGTAAATGATGTTTGAGCATCTGTGAATATGTCTGGCCTTTCACTGGAGGTGCACATGGATAGCATTGCAGGAAGGCCACAAAAGAAAGAACTAAAGTGTTTGAAAGCAGCAATAGAGGCCTGAGGTGTTGCCTGACTTCTTCGTGATGTCTCAAATGCGCAGCACGTGTGGGCGGAACACTAACCCAGGGTCTAAGTGAATTACAAAAACAAAGAGATGCTTGTCCGCTGCTGTGTTTTCTCCCTCTCTTCTGTCTGTTTTGGTGTTTTAATTGAATTTGCTACTTGCTTGCACCCAATGTGCCAAAGAAGAAAAAGACGAAATGATGATCTTATGTTTTTGGTTGTGCACTACGTGACATGTGCTATAAATCAACTAGACGTTCAGAACCTATGGATGCCAGCCTGCACACCCACAAAATGCACATACAGTTCTTTTTATGTATATGACTATAGATTGAGAACTTTGAATGAAAATGATAAAGAGACTGTAAGAAAGAAAATATCCAACAAATCCAACAAAACTAGTCAAACTGTAGTGCAAACTGTTATGCTGCCCATAAACACGGATTAAAAAGTGAGTTATTTCAATACATTTTTAAAAAATATTCATATTAGTCCAATTATATTTAGTAATTATGTATAGTTGCCAACATAATTGCCAGTACATCATGGAAGTATATATCGACTATATAGATTTTAATAATATATATATATTTTTTTTATTTGGGTGAAAACATTTCTTGTGTCCTAATGGATAGAGAGTCGCGGGTTCGAGTCTCAGGTCTGGCAGGGATTGTGTGTGGGGGAATAAATGCAGAACACAAATTCCAAGTATGGGACACCATAAGTTCTCAGGTCATTAAAGGCTTAGTTCACTTAAAAATTTAAATACATATCCATGCAATGCAATGAACTCAACTGACTCTTGAATGCATTTTAATCAGTGACTAATAATTTAAATTTCACTGATCCTCACACAAAGCTTTCATATGACTTCAGAAGATTTTATGATTGGATGCTTTTGTGGTATTTCTCTTTCATTTTATCCACTATAAACTGTCATTTAATAGCAAAATCCTTGTTAAGACTGAATGATGACATTTTTATTTTTGAGTGAACTCCTCACTTAAAGTTCCTATAACCCTCTGTGAAGAAAACTGGCTGTACAATGTGTTTGCAGTACAGCAGGTGGATTCAAAAGAGCATAGTGCATGTCTTCTTAACCCTGTCTCAAGGCAACAGAAAAGAAACCTGAGGTTCAGCGATGACACAGCTAGTCTCTTCTCTCCCAGTCCAGTTGTTTCAAGTGTAAACAGGAAGCGTGTGGCACTTTTGCTATGGGGGGAAGGGCAAACCAGAAAATCAGAGAAAGCCTGAGTGCAGTCTTCATGGCTGGCTGAACAGCAAATTAAATGTCCAAATAAAACACAATAAAAAATGTGGTTTCACTTTTTTTTTTTTTTACAAGATATAAATATTTGTTTGATTTGTGGAGTTTAAATGAATGTGAATCTCAAAGGTTTTAGAACTGGGTTAGTGCTACTGTTTTCTTGATGCAAAACAGCTTTAGAGAGGCGAGGAGAGGAAAGGAGAAGAGAAAGAGAGAGAAAAGTAAGTGGTAAGTGCTGGGATTGCAAATTGAGCTGAGATGGGTGGGTGGGTGTTTGGTAGCAGATGAGGAGCATCTTTTGTTGGGGGAAAAAGCGCTGACTATCAACAGGCTACTGCTTACATCTCACTTCATTTGTTTATGCGTTTATTTATCGTAAACCTTGTAAGAATCCAGATGAGTGTGAGAGCGTGCATGCAACACTTATTCCACTATTATCGTGAAACTGTGGTCAAGGAATTCCCAAAATTAGCTTTATTAGTGGTGACATCACTACTACTCATAATTCAAGTAAATGATCTGAACAAACTCTTAACTTGCAATCATACGAAATTTTGCATGCAAAAACAGGTCCATTGTCAATCGCGTAGAGATGTATGAAGAACTGGTCACAAAGAAGTCACTTTCAAACAAAACAGCTTTCTGTTGGACTTTAAGGCAAATTCATGTGGCCAACTTTAACATGAGTGAAATCTGTGTGGGGAAATATTTCACACACGTACACAAAACTTCAGATAACATGGATTTATTTTGGAATGACTGGCGGTGCAGTGGTAAATGTTGACTGCACCTTTAAAGTCACAGTGAGACGGAAGCGTCAGATCTTTTCTTTCATATTGTGACCTACACTTTTTCCGTAGTGTGGAAAAAGTGATTATCAAAAACAGATTATCAAAAAAGATAAAAATGAAGGGCAGGAACTTATATCAGTTGGTTGTTGATTGGATTTTTGAGATGTCGCTCTAGCATTCAATAACAAAGGCAGGTGAATGCGTGCATGCATGGAAGGGGTTAAAATGGACTTAATGATTGGAAAATATGTCACCATAGAGAAGTCTGTTGTTTCACAGGTAGAGTTATTTTGTTAAAAAAAAAAAAAAAAAATCTTAAAAAATTTAATCTATTTTCTGAATCTTCAATGCCGACTGTTCTGACTCACAACAAGTATGTTTTCATATTTAAAGAATTTGCCACTGATGATTCAAACGCGAGTTTTGAGCAGTGTAGAGTAGCGCTTGTTGTTTGCAATGCAGCGCATAAAAAGACAATAAGAGTCATTATAATATGTAATTATGTCCCCACTGGATGAAACAAATGCCTCGTTTGTAACAGGTTTTATTGGTTTTGTCTCATCATGCTGGGAGATGGCATCACAGTATGGAAAGGGGCGATCCCAATGCACTGGATAGCTGGCCAATCAGAGCACTCACTTTTCAGGATGATGAGAAAAAATCAGAAAGGCGGGGCATAGAGGAGCAACAATAAATGTACAGTATGTGGAAAATTAGTTTTTTTAACCTTAAACCACATAAACACATTGCATTACACCAAATACACAAAATAATGTTCTTTTTAGCAACGTCATATGACCTCTTTAACTCTTACGTATGCAATTTCAGACAATCTATGGCTATGGACTGGGCACTTCTTATGAAATAAGCAATTACTTAGTGACTGTTTAAAAAAAGTATATTCTACATAGTATGAATGTGTGTAGCATGAATGTGATCCGGACATACAACATTTGTCATGTTCTCAAAGTCATGTGACCTACCAGCTGCTAAGTGTCCGTTTGATGCGCACTACAGAATCTTGTCAGAAATAGCAGGTAATCCATGTACTTTTTGCCTTCTACTTTATGAATACTGTGAATCCAGCACTCTCCATGTACACATGCGCACTACAATTACACAGACTGTATACATGCACATTACTTTGTAAAACAACCTGTTCTCCACCTCCTCGCACAAGTGCTCAAACAAATGCACATTCATTGCTGTGGTTTCCACCATTGTATTTTGTTGATTTTCCATCTTCTTTTGATGCTTCTTGTGACCATGGCCCAACTGTGATTACTGACACCTAAAGGACACATAAATTAGTGCATTCAAAATCAAGCACATGTGAATACAACATGCAAAAACTGAGCACCCTGGTGATGATTAAATTTGTGTGAAACTACTGCGTATTTTGACTCTATAATCTTCAGTTGTAAAAATTTGGCTTGTAACTTGGCACTGTTTGTGCTTTGCAAATGAATGATGCTTAAAATTGCACAGATTAATTCAATTCAAGTTTATTTGTATAGCGCCTTTTACTATAAAAATCATTGCAAAGCAGCTTTAGAGAAAATTAAGTTTTCTACAATATTTAGTACTATAGCTTATCAGTGGTGACTGTCAGTTTATGTGCATATGACAAAAATTTTCAGAAAAATTAATACAAGATGTAGAAGATGAACACTATTAAAAGCAATAATTATATGATGCAATCACACTTGTAGCAATATTTATTAGTTCTGTATGTTGTTTCAGGGTTAGCATCATCTGGGGTCATCTGAGGGGTTGGCATCATCTTTTCTCAGGTGTTCTGGATCCAGACTGGAGCTTGTGTAAATCCTAGTTACCACGGATAGGTTAACAAGGATAGGTGTGCTGTTATTTTTCTGGACAAAAACATTCCTATAGACTTATATTCTCAGAGCAATCTGAGCCATACCTAGGGACCAGAACGTCATATAATCACCCACAGTACCCTAGCAATCAACTAACACCACCCTAGCAACCTCTCAAAACAACATCATGGTGGCAAGTTTGGTGGCACATTTCTCACACATTCTTCAGAATGTTAAATAATGACATGCAAAGTGCTGACAAGAGAACACAGAGAACAGATCCCCTGGTTAGATTATCTCATATTAACTAGGCTAAGGTCTTTAAAGGCCGCTCACAATGACACATGTAATAACGATGAGAGGCAATGTTACACATGTTCATCATGTCATGGGGAGGGGGTTTCCAAAGCTAAAACATAACAAACATAGTTGCATGTGTTTGTAGATATGTAAGCTAGTGAATCAAGTCATTAGCATGACATTAACATGGGTCTTTATATGACCTCTGACACTGACCAACGATTTGTTGTTCTCATGGGCTGATTGTGTATGAGGACTGTTAATAACAGGCGTTGACGCCGCAACAATAGCACACACTCACACACACATTCACACAAAGAAGCAGACTCCTTTGTTAAGAGCCAAGGTGATGTCCCAGGTGCAAATTATAGCTGTGTGTGTGTGTGACTTCTGTTGTTATTGCTGCCTGTCGAGTTCTGCAGGATTATACTGAAGGTGTAATGGTGGCCGCAAGAATCCGTTTTACAAAATTCAAGACATGCAAATTTCAAAGAATTTACCGATCAATATGCAGGAAATGTGTTACAAATATCGAAAAGGTAGAAGTAATTCAAAGAGATGCTGAAAGATGTAGGGCAGTGACAAGAGGAGGAAGAAAAACGTGAATCTGTGAAACCAAGAGAGAATCCAAAAATAGGTTTCTGGGCAGAATCCAGTGCTCCTTAGCATGAATACTTAACAGCATTGTCGGGCAAAGAGAAAAATACTATGAACGAGTCTTTAGTGAGGTCTGAACAATGTGCTTATGAGAAGGACACATATGCTACACAAACTAAGTCCTCAAAGCTTAAATGGTCATGAATAATTAGGGCATTCTCTTACAGAGCAGATGTCTTTTTTTGGACTACACATTGTCTGAAAGAAGCAGCAACCCATAGATTATACAATGACAAGGATAGGAATTGAAGAAAGTGGACCGAAAGCACTGACCCCTCATCAATGAATGCTGACTATTACAACCACTGGGTTTGTGTGTGTGTCTCTCACATATACACCCTTGAGGGCTGCACACAGGCTAGGGGGGCAAGTATCTTTCAGTTCAGCATTCTTTGTATCAGTGAGTCCATAAATTATTCACCAGCTCTCGAATATTGATATGGAAATCACCATTTACACAAGTGACGGCCCACATATAGACAGAGCTTGTTCCCATTGACTGTCTCTTTCTCATCTGGCAACGCTGCCTTGCATTTTATTCATGCAGCTCAAACACTGTTCATTTAATACGTTTATGCTCTGCATTACAGTCAAAGAGGATTATACAATCGCTAAAATTATAACATTAATCATTTTCAATCTATTTTCAGTACACCTGAAAAGCACTTGAGAACACATGCGCCTCAATTTTCTACACCAATCCTATTAGAGCAGAGCACAATGTTGGTTTAACAAAGCAATGCATCTACAAACAGAGGAGAAAAGGTTTTAGTACAACAGTTTGTAGTTGATTGTTACAACCCGAATTCCGGAAAAGTTGGGACGTTTTTTAAATTTTAATAAAATGAAAACTAAAAGACTTTCAAATCACATGAGCCAATATTTTATTCACAATAGAACATAGATAACATAGCAAATGTTTAAACTGAGAAAGTTTACAATTTTATGCACAAAATGAGCTCATTTCAATTTTGATTTCTGCTACAGGTCTCAAAATAGTTGGGACGGGGCATGTTTACCATGGTGTAGCATCTCCTTTTCTTTTCAAAACAGTTTGAAGACGTCTGGGCATTGAGGCTATGAGTTGCTGGAGTTTTGCTGTTGGAATTTGGTCCCATTCTTGCCTTATATAGATTTCCAGCTGCTGAAGAGTTCGTGGTCATCTTTGACGTATTTTTCGTTTAATGATGCGCCAAATGTTCTCTATAGGTGAAAGATCTGGACTGCAGGCAGGCCAGGTTAGCACCCGGACTCTTCTACGACGAAGCCATGCTGTTGTTATAGCTGCAGTATGTGGTTTTGCATTGTCCTGCTGAAATAAACAAGGCCTTCCCTGAAATAGACGTTGTTTGGAGGGAAGCATATGTTGCTCTAAAACCTTTATATACCTTTCAGCATTCACAGAGCCTTCCAAAACATGCAAGCTGCCCATACCGTATGCACTTATGCACCCCCATACCATCAGAGATGCTGGCTTTTGAACTGAACGCTGATAACATGCTGGAAGGTCTCCCTCCTCTTTAGCCCGGAGGACACGGCGTCCGTGATTTCCAACAAGAATGTCAAATTTGGACTCGTCTGACCATAAAACACTATTCCACTTTGAAATAGTCCATTTTAAATGAGCCTTGGCCCACAGGACACGACGGCGCTTCTGGACCATGTTCACATATGGCTTCCTTTTTGCATGATAGAGCTTTAGTTGGCATCTGCTGATGGCACGGCGGATTGTGTTTACCGACAGTGGTTTCTGAAAGTATTCCTGGGCCCATTTAGTAATGTCATTGACACAATCATGCCGATGAGTGATGCAGTGTCGTCTGAGAGCCCAAAGACCACGGGCATCCAATAAAGGTCTCCGGCCTTGTCCCTTAGGCACAGAGATTTCTCCAGTTTCTCTGAATCTTTTGATGATGTTATGCACTGTAGATGATGAGCTTTGCAAAGCCTTTGCAATTTGACGTTGAGGAACATTGTTTTTAAAGTTTTCCACAATTTTTTTACGCAGTCTTTCACAGATTGGAGAGCCTCAACTTTTCCGGAATTCGGGTTGTATAAGGTACAGCATAGTTTAATGTACTGTAGTGTTATGACATTCCAAGAACACTGAATACAGCAAAGGGAACAAAGGTACATCAATTTCAAACACTAGTCATTGCATACAACGTCAGTATTACTGAAGTGTAATAGTAAAATGCAATGGTTAATTATAATGACCGTGGCTGTGTCCAAAATTGTATACTCTCCGAGTAATATTTCTGCTGCTTGGAATAATATATAAAATAATCTAAGGCTGCCCTCTTGCCCAGGTCACTCTTGTAAAAGAGAGTTTAATCACAACGAGTTTATTAACCTGGTTAAATTAATTAAAATTAAATTAAATTAATTAAATTAATGAATTTGTGTAGTTTATTTGAACGTTCTGTAATTGTCATTTATGTTACTTCACTGCATTTTCTCCCATGCCTTTAGTGGATAGTAAGATGTACATGTGATGCACACTTATTTCCATTTGATGCACACAGTAGTTCAAGCATGTCCTTTTTTCCTTACACTGTTTTATGAATTCTTTGAATTCAGAACTTAATCTCTTACATGCTGTTTGTGTATGTGTGTGTGTGTGGGGGGGGGGCACTTAAGAAGACACATTTCATATCCATGCTATATATATGGGCCTAAATATACAGGTGCTGGTCATATAATTAGAATATCATCAAAAAGTTGATTTATTTTACTAATTCCATTCAAAAAGTGAAACTTGTATATTATACTCATTCATTACACACAGACTGATATATTTCTAATGTTTATTTCTTTTAATTTTGATAATTATAACTGACAAGTAAGGAAAATCCTAAATTCAGTATCTCAAAAAAATGTGGATATTGTGAAAAGGTTCAATACTGAAGACACCTGGTGCCACACTCTAATCAGCCAATTAACTCAAAACAACTGCAAAGGCCTTTAAATGGTCTCTCAGTCTAATTCTGTAGGCTACACAATCATGGGGAATATTGCTGACTTGACAGTTGTCCAAAAGACGACCATTGACATCTTGCAGAAGGAGGGAAAGACACAAAATGTCATTGCAAAAGAGTCTGGCTGTTCACATAGCTCTGTGTCCAAGCACATTAATAGAGAGGTGAAGGGAAGGAAAAGATGTGGTAGAAATAAGTGTACAAGCAATAAGGATAACCGCACCCTGGAGAGGATTGTGAAACAAAACCCATTCAAAAATGTGGGGGAGACTCACAAAGAGTGGACTGCAGCTGGAGTCAGTGCTTCAAGAACCACTACGAACAGACATATGCAAGACATGGGTTTCAGCTGTCGCATTCCTTGTGTCAAGCCACTCTTGAACAACAGACAGCATCAGAAGTGTCTAAAGACAAAAAGGACTGGACTGCTGCTGAGTGGTCCAAAGTTATGTTCTCTGATGAAAGTAAATTTTGCATTCCCTTCGGAAATCACGGTCCCAGAGTCTGGAGGAAGAGAGGAGAGACACACAATCCACGTTGCTTGAGGTCCAGTGTAAAGTTTCCACAGTCAGTGATGGTTTGGGGTGCCATGTCATCTGCTGGTGTTGGTCCACTGTGTTTTCTGAGGTCCAAGGTCAACGCAGCCGTATACCAGGAAGTTTTAGAGCACTTCATGCTTCCTGCTGCTGACCAACTTTATGGAGATGCAGATTTCATTTTCCAACAGGAATTGGCACCTGCACACAGTGCCAAAGCTACCAGTACCTGGTTTAAGGACCATGGTATCCCTGTTCCTAATTGGCTAGCAAACTCGCCTGACCTTTACCCCATGGAAAATCTATGGGGTATTGTGAAGACCCAGACCCAACATGGCAGAAGAGCTGAAGGCCATTATCAGAGCAACCTGGGCTCTCATAACACCTGAGCCTTGCCACAGACTGACCGACTCCATGCCACGCCACATTGCTGCAGTAATTCCGGCAAAAATAGCCACAACTAAGTATTAAGTGCTGTACATGCTCATACTTTTCATGTTCATACTTTTCAGTTGGCCAAGATTTCTAAAAATCCTTTCTTTGTATTGGTTTTAAGTAATATTCTAATTTTCTGAGATACTGAATTTGGGATTTTCCTTAGTTGTGAGTTATAATCATCAAAATTAAAAGAAATAAACATTTGAAATATATCAGTCCTTGTGTAATGAATGAATATAATATACAAGTTTCACTTTTTGAATGGAATTAGTGAAATAAATCAACTTTTTGATGATATTCTAATTGTATGACCAGCACCTGTATATATATATTATCCAGAATATATGCTATTATGTCACTGCTGCATACCTGAAGCTCTTAATCTGCATCACTCGATTTTCATATCCTGTATGGGAACAATGCCAAACAAACGTGAGTGAAATTGGTCTCAGAGTTAAAATAAGTGGGTCGTGCAAAAGTGTGAAAATGGTGGCCTGTTCTTTCCATGTCAGACAAATGATTTTGGTGTAAATTCTTGTTTTTACATATTTCACAGATGACTTACCTCAAGTGTTTTGCAGATAACAGCAGTTTTACCTGTACGACATTTTTTGTTCTTTACGCACAGCACAGGAGAAACAGCGCAACAAATGACTATTATGAATCGACTCTTTAAATTACTGATTCAAAACGACACAAGAACTGACCCGTTTGAATCAGTTTCACGAATCCTTTTGAAGAATTCTTTACTGAATGAACTCTCCAAGTCCATTCACCCCCTAAACCTAACTGCCATCCGGGTCACGGCACCAATGTAATCCCTCTCTCTCGGGTCCTCATCGCCACACCTCGTCCTTGCTTCGAGTGGGCCTCGAACCCAGGTCTCTGGCATGGGAGATTGACGCACTAACAAGAAGGTTAAATGACGTTACATGTTTCCCAAAAGCATGGTCAGCTAACTATGGTTGTCAGTTCCATTGAACTTTATTACAGAACTTGCGACCATAGTTGTTTTTGAGAAACGCACCTCTGATTGGCTTCTGAATCAACATATGACTTTCTGAACAGTAAATTTCTTGTCAGTGAATCGTTATTCTAAAATAGCTATTAGACTGCTCTTATTGTACCTAGTAGAAAAACAAAATGAATCCCCCTTTTATGTGTATATCTCACAATAATATTTTGTATATTTTATTATATTTTATTAAATGTTTTTATAGCTTTTCAATAAGCCTTAATGCAATACAATTGATAGCTGACTGTGATAGAATGCAGTGTAGTTTAGTGTAGTAATTTCCCATGTATGGTTTCTGTTGTAAGGTGTATTGTAGTTTATTGAGTATTCAAAGACACACTCATATCGTCTGAGGGAGACCTTTACAGCATACAAACAAATAGTGGAGCGTTTGTGAAGGTTGACAAACATTTGTTTGTTCTGCAGTCGGGAGGTATCACATGGGCCGCGGCCTACACATTACTGATTCTCCACACCATTCATCCAAACTCTGTGAAGGTCATCTGAGGAAATCATGTGACACTTAGTGTATTGATCTGGCTGTCCAGTATTCCTTAGAAGGAGACTGACTTGAACACATTGACAGTGAACAGCTTAAGATCATTGACGCCATTAACATCTGTGTTCTAACTTTTGGTACTGCATATCCAGCAATCAATTTTAGCAAATATTCTTGGATGTTTCCCTGATTGATTTTCCCCCCTGAATTATAGGTTATTATATCACTTACATAAGAAGCACATGTGGAATGTAGTGTCACTCAACAATTCAACAATTCATAAATTTTTTATCAGACAAGAACATCCCTTTAAGGAAGTTTCTCTCTGTCTCTATGTATGAGAGGAAGTAACCGCCTGCTGTTTGTTTCCAAATCCTGTTTTGTGTGTGTGTGTGTGTTTATGAAAATCGAAACCTCAATGTTTCAGCTCACCCCTGTGACACGTTGTTCAGAATTTAAACATTCTGCATTTCTTCCCTGTGCTAGAATGAGTAATTATGAAACATCGCAGGAAATAATAACTGTCAGAACAATAAAGGACTTACAAATGAAACAACAAAACCAAAACAAAGTCTTCGTTTAGCTGTGTCAATTTTACAGCCTGACCAGAGGTTAAGTGAGCTACCAGCTACATCCTGTTCCCAAAAGCTCCAGGAAACCCCAGCAGTACCAGCATGTCAACAAAGCTCCAGCTCATTTTGATGATAATGTCATCATTGTGCACATGGGACTGAATGCTAATGAAACATTATCCACTTTGATAGAGCTGAGGTAGGCAAGATGTCTTTATTGCCAGCAGTTTCCATTGTTATATTCCACTGTCCATATGCTGTCTTTGTCTTTTAAAATAAAGACAATGTCTAGTAAGTAAAAACCATTAAAGGTGACTCAGTAAAACTGCAGAGATGTTTTCCTTCTAACATAATTGCTATTCAAATTATTATTATTATTATTTTTAATCAAGAACCAGTGAAGGGAGACCGGGATGTTATTTACTTATTTAATATTGAACTGTACTAAATTAATTTAATGAACAGAATTTAATACTTTTCAAAGTTCCACTTGTTTTAAGAGAATATGTCATTGCATTAGACTGAATGGGGCTCACTTCGTGGATGCTGCTAATGCCGGTTATGAACTTTTCTGTTGAATGCTCTCTTAGCTTCAATTAATGTTTTAGATTTGTTAATGTTTTTGTAATGTCCTTATGTTGACATATTTCCATTTGGGAGGAGTAGATTTGACATATGTGGCCTGACCAGATAACTGAGTCACAAATGTAAATGTATCTGGTTGTCTCGCAAACCATCACATCAGAGGCATTTGGGTTTGCTTTTACACTGTGTCTTTTCCCTGTCGGATAGCTAGACCAAATGTAAACACCCTCTCAGATCCTCCAGTTTTCCAAGTACACATACAAGCAAACATCTACACACACACACACACACACATCTGAAAACACATGTGTATCTTTATCTTGCAGCTCAGCATGTGGTTTCCAACTCTCCTCTGATGCGTCCCACATTCTTTATCGTCCCCAATGCCCTCTGCATCCTTAGGCTCTACTATGGAAATACGCTTCAGTCTCCCTGCTAATTATTAAAGAAGCACCATCTCATTAACTGGGCTAGGGGATAATAAAAGATTCATGCAGCATTCTTAGCGTCGCTGCACGCACAGCTCCTCTCTTGCTCTCTCCCACCTCGTCTCATCTTCATAGGATTCTCACGCAAGATACTTATCTGTTATCCATACAGGTCCCTCTGACTCTCTCAGTTTTTTCAGGCTGCCAGCCATCTTGCGTCATGGCTGCTTGCCAAGTGCCTTCAGATTGGAGATTGGAGGAAAGGTTGTGAATTAAAATGATTTACTATTGTGAAAAGCAAAAGTAAAAAATGCATTAAAATATCTTGTTTCATATCTAATATATCTCCTGTCACTCAATTAATAATGTGAGATTGAAATCACAGGCACTGAGAAATAACTAATCTATTTAATTGTTAATAACTTGTTTCAAATAAAGTAGTTTTCACTAGCGATAACACAGTGGGTAGACATGGCCATTTTCAAATGTCAACAAACAATGGCTGAAGTAAAATGTCACCATTGTGCTCCAATACATTCCATATGCAAATCCTCTTTTACAGCTCAAACCCCCAGTGATGAAATTCCTGTGGAAAATGTGTCTAATAATCCCTGAATGACACAAACAATTTACAAACATTCAAAGATCACATACAGCAGTTACTGATAAGACAATTTCTTGTGTCATCTTTTGAATAAACATGACATTCAAACAGAGACTGCTGCGTTGCTGAATGCTTTAGGAATTTCCACGTCAAGGAATCTCTGCCTAGTTCCTCTTAAGGCAAAACGTCACTCATTTACTTTCTATTTCTTGTAATTGCGGCTCTCTTTTATCACAAATTGCCATCCTAGTTTCAGTTTGGAATTGGTAGCTAATATGACACACTCCAAATCCATTCTCAAACTATATTTAAAATGTATTAAATACTCTTATTTCATTTTTTCCCTCAAACATCCCTTGAGTCAATATTTATGTTTTTGCCTACAATAAATTATATTACAATACTAATACAGGATGTGTAATATGCAGTTACTTTAATTGGAGAGCATTTATGGCTTGCTGCAGAGCTTTTGGATATTTTGTAGCCTAATAAAAACAAACACAGTGTCATTGATCTCCAGTTCTGACTTCTGCCCTGTATCCACAGAACGAGAGCTGATGGATAGCTCTGTCTCCATAATCCATTAATAATCAAGACTTTCAGTCTGGGCAAGAGTGGAGTAAACAGTGATTTACTAACAGTGGAAAGGGAATCTCAGTACCATTTAAGAGTTCTTTGAGGTTTATTTCTGAACAGATAGACTAGACTATGTGCAGTATTGGGTAATTCCAATACAATTCTTGCTAATTAATATAATATTTTACTGTTTTTATCTGCAGGGCTATTGATTCTAATTTCATTTGCAGGACTGCTTTCAACAGGATGTGGCACTCAAAAAGGGGGTTTAGAAAAGTCGAATGCTGCTCTTGCTCCCTGAAACAAGACCCTATCGTGCAAAACCCAAAGACTCTTCCTCATTGGCTGTGTATCCACCCACTGTCCTCTCCCATGGCCCTGACTCACCATGTCCAGCAGCCTCCACTTCCTAGCGATGGGGCGTTCTGTTCACCAAGAGGAAGCTCTGCATGTATTTATAGACATTTCTCGTATGAGAAGTCTGAACAATAACAAACCCCCACCCCCACAGCCACATCACCACCACAACACAAAATAAGGGGAGGAGCGCAGATAGAATCAAACTTTAGTTTCACTGTTCGATGATGACAGGAAAATAAAACTGAGAGCATTGCACTATAGTTACAGTTTACAAGGTGGTTTTGACAGCTAACATAGAATTGGGTGATTTCAATGTGACAGTAATCAGGGGAAAATGTGGGTTACAATGTCGTTTTGGTTCATGTGTTCTTGCAGCTCAGTTGATCTTAGCTTATATGGTCTCTGGAGAATATTAAGAATTGATACTTGTTCACTTGTTAAGCACTTTTTGTGAATATGGTGCAAAAGGATTATAGGCCCAAATTATTATCCATTTTGAGAATGGCTGTCTAACATAAAATTAGCCTTGCATGAAAAGAAGCTAGTTTTAAATGCATTAAATATCTGTATCCTCCCAGATTCTGTGTTGTGACATCTTAGGGGTCTTGACCTCCTTGACAATATTTTGAATTGCTATTCAAGTAATATTCAAAACATTTTTAAGCAGATTTTTTTTATTTATTAACTTTTTATTAACTTAATTTAAAGGTTATAACATTTTTTTTATTCATTCATATTCTCTTAAATGTAAATGTCTATTTAATAATACAACAAACAGCAGATTAGACACCACAAAGAAAAAATACATTGTTTAGTTTCAGGGACCATCTGTTTTTTTTTTTACATTCAAGGCCTTCTCTCAAAACCTTCACAACAACAACACAAGCTCTACGCAGGACGTGGATTCTTACAGGTCCCACAGCTGTACAAGTCAGCTGCTCCGTGAGAGGGCAAGATCATGCAAAAATGATGCACAGATCACAACTGAAACAGATTGTTTTGCGTGAACAAAACTGGGTCTGCAGGTGCTGAAACCACCAGAACTGTAGTTCACGAATGCAAAAAGTCTGCATGTAGCCAAATGTCAAGTTAGCTAACCAACATCACTGTTTAAGCACTCAACACAATAGCAGATGGTGCTGCCATCCTGATCTTCTGAGAACATCTTTTCCTTAATTATTTGTGAATGCTCCAACAGGCAGCTTGGTGATTATGGGTCAACCGTTAAGCTTAAGGAAACGCCTGTGTTGGTTCTAGAGCACTGTGATGAACACCTTCAATTGGGCGTGTATGGAGTGGGTGGTGATGATCTTTATTTTGTTAAGTGTGTGTTAAGGCTTGGTGCTTCTGGAGAAGTTGATCTGCAGAATAAGACAAAGCATTATGGATATGCAAGGTCTTGGGGGAAGGGTTGGATGAGTGGGGGTGGAGAGAAGATTCCCTGAATCTCAGTAGGTGTGTTTCTGTTCTGGTGAAAAAGTAGAAGGTCCCTCTCCTGCTGTCATACATGCAGTCTGGGGAAAATCCGAATTATGCCCTGTAATTGTGGCGTTGCAAGTAACAGGACCAGTCACAAGATAAAGTGCTGGTTTTGTTATATTACAGTCGTCATGTTGTATGATATGCTCTTGTGCAAGACCCAAGTAAAATTACTTGTTTTTAACATTCCATAGAAGTCAACAACAAATTACACAACTAAATCATATCTGAACTGTTGCAATTCATAATTGTGTCATGCATTTGTAAGGCAGCCTGCACCCAAAGCCTGACCTAACCCTGTGACAAAAATTACTTTTAATTTGTAGACAATTCATGCCAGAATATTGATGAAAATTAGGTATAGCCATAACTAAGAAATCTATATTAAAAAAAAAAAACCTGGATGAAAACAACAGCTTTGCTGAAATATCCAGCTGTTCAATTCTTGACAGAGTGAGAGCGAGGGGTCACTTTGGAGCTAAATAAACAAGGTAGATAGTAAAGTGTTTTTGTAACTGGGTTGGAGGGGGTTGGGGTGGCTGGGAAAGAGACTGATCTCCTAATAGCAAAGCAGAGTGTCTGGCAGTGACAAAAACACTGTAGCATGTTGTAACATCTACGATTTCTAGGAAATTTATTTAATAGAAAATAGCTTCTCTTTTTACTTCCACAATGTGAAGTACACTACTGTTAAAAGGTTGGTGTTGGAAATTATTTCTTTAAAGAATGCTCACTGAAAGCTGCTTTTATGTAAACAAAAACAGATTAAATGTTGTTTAATATTGTGAAATATTATTGCAATTAAGAATAACAGTACATATTTCCTATATTTTAAAAAGTAATTTATTCCTATAATGGCAAAGCTCCAGTTTTAGCAGCCATTACTTCAATGTCACATAAACCTTCAGAAATCATTTTAATTTGCTGATTTGAATCATTTTGAAATGCAAGAAACATTTCTTTTTATTATCAACGCTGAAAACAGTTGTGCTGCCTAATATTTTCTAAAAAGCATGGTGCACATTTTCAGGATTCTTTGATGAATTTAAAGTTTAAAAGAGCAGTATTTTGTAACATTATGAATGTCTTTACTGTCACATTTGATCAATTAAATTAATCCTTGAATAAAGAATGTTTATAAAAATAAAACAAATCTTACTGACCTCAAACTATTGAATGATAGTGTGTTTTTAAATTTGTTTATTATTGCTGGATGTTGAAAAGTGAGTGTTGCATATCACAGTGGAGCCAGAACAAGCTACAAAACTATTTAGCTACCGCTATTCTTTGTCCAGTAGGCCTTAAGGCCTCAGTGATTTCAGTAGCCTACAAAGGCAAAACCATTTCATATGAAGAGCAAGTTCTTAATAATTGATAAAAAGTTGTGATGATAAACTTTGCTATGCATTTGATATAGTGTGCACTAATGACTAAATTAGAATAAGACCAAGAACGTGAATTAAGACATAAAAATGTCAATAAGAAGCCTACAGAGGCATCTCCACATCAAACAGCAATTCTTTGGTGAAAGTTTAAATGGGAGTGAAACCAGCCTGAAAATGCTGTGAGTTTTACACAGAATCGACATTTGTTATCAATGGTATTGAGCCTCTCTTGAGTCCTCTAGCAGGCAGCTCTTGGTGGCAGTTGGCTGGCCCCTCCTCCAGTTTCTTACCTCTTTGCTAATCAGGCGTGGGGGAGGATGAGCCCGCGGCCGACCAGACGTGAATTGTACAAACAAGCCCGGCAAACTAGGTGTCTGGAAACGAAACCATTCACTGTAGAGCAAGTGTTCAGGTCTGTCGCGCTGATATCCACGGGCATGTCTAGTTATTTAGGCTTAATCTCATGTTTGAATTGTTTGTGTCAATAGACATGAATCCTCCATGTCTACATGCACACCTATGAAAAAGCTGTGGTATTGTAGGTAAATAAGCAGCTCCCACAGCTGAGTTCTCAATGGATCGTGCATCTGCCTCAAGGAGTGAATGAGGTCTAATGCACAGGTAATTGTGAATATGCGCTGTGATTATTCTCACTGAAATATTGATTTAACCACAGCTGCTTTATTATTAGGGAATCACAACACCTGACTCTAGATAAATGATTATTAAAAACTGAGATCTTCTGGATATTACACTCTGAATGTAAAAACGGCTTTGTGAAAGTCTTTGTATTCTATTCTTTATTTGGATCTCCATTAGCAAAGTGGCCACTACTCTGATTGGGGTCCAACTCAGAATACATTATATAAAATTAACAACAAAAAATAAGATGGTTTACATTTCTATCTGTAGTGAACCTTATTATTGGTGGATAATTTATGTTAAAGAGTTCAGAAAAGCTAACGTGTTATGTGGTGTGACAGTAATGATGCATGCTGACTTCATGTCTTATATGATGCAATTACATTTTTTTCTTTCTCTTTGGAGTATTACAAGCTCTTGGTGCACGAAGAAGATCTGTAAAGTTGCAAAGACTAGTCTCAAAGTCTCAAATCCAAAGAGATATTCTTTATCAAAGTTAAGACTCTGCCCCCCCCCCCCCCCCCCAAAAAAAAAGCGGCTCATTCAAACACTCCCCCAAATGTCTACGTCACTATGTGGAAATATTTGGCTAATGCTTCCTAAATGTTCATGCAAAGAAAGAAGGTGTGGTTTCAGTTACCGCAGTAGTGTTGAAGCAGCAATGTCAGGGAGATGCTGTGTGTATCTAGGCAAAGGCAAAAGCACTTTATTTAGCCTTCCTAAAGTAGATGCATTTAGGAATTTTTAAGATTACTTACAAGAAAACAGCAACGCATTTTATGGATGACCGTTTCGTGAACCTAGGAGAGGAGGTAATTCTGACTTTGCTAAGACAATCTGGCGCTTCTTAATCAGCTACTGCAAGTATGATTTGTTAATAGCTTAAGTATTTGCTATTGAATATTCAAATGCAGAGTTTTGCGTTTGTGTATGTGTGTGAGAGAGAAAGAGAGAGAGGGTCACACAGTGGAATCAGATGTCTTACCCGTCCAAGGCGTGTGTACTGCAAACACATACGAGCTTCATCACTGTGTCTGTCACATGACTCTGTTCCTCTTTCTGGCTTGAACTGATGGTAAAACTAAGGACATTAACTGTCTTTACATTTATTTTGAAAGATGATGGAAAGGGGCATTACATTTCCAATGAGTTCTTGCAGTGTTTGGCCAATCACAATGCACTGGGTCAGTTGGTCAATCAGAGCAGACTGCGTTTGTCGGAAGGCGGGACTTTGTAGAAAACAATGCATTTGAGAGAGGCGTGGCATAGAGGACCTACAGTCATGTACTGTATTTAAAAAATAATGTGTTTTTTGAACATTAAAGCATGTCAACATATTCTGTTACACCAAATACACAAAATAATGATCTTAAAAAAGGTAAAATTACCCCTTTTATTAATTATTTGTTAACACCGCAGACTGATGATAACTTAAAGAGTAATTAAACCCTACACCAACTTATTTTAGTTAATGATCTGTAAGAATGGGGCTTTATTAGTGCTGTTCATTGATTCGAGTAACTTTCTTGACAGTTGAGTATAAAGTGTTTTAATTCTACGATATATGGTGTAAAAACGTATGAGTGCTGCCCTCTTCAGGTTGAACGGTAGCTACTGAAGTTGATTTTTCCTATTGGATGTTTGCAGTGGTACGTGATGTAAGCGGTGACAGGTGACGTAAGCAGTTTTCAGCTCACCACGCCTTGGCAATATAAAACCATCTTGTTCCATCAAAATCATTTTAGTGAGACAGGAGTTGGAATTGCGAGTATTGAAAACGATCAGGATAGAGTATTTTAGCATCTATTTAGCATAGCATTTATATAGTTATTTAGATTATTTAGCGTAGCCTATGTAGTTAATTGGCATAGTTGTTAGTGTAACGTTAGTATTGTTAGAAGCATAGTTAGTTAGTAGCATAGTATTGCATTAGTTACGATGGCTTCAAGTAAGCATAGATTTATTTACAGTGGTCAGGATGGTACGTAGGTGTAGTGTTGCTGGTTGCAACAGCACTGCTGGACTGCATAGTTTTCCAGCAGACTTGAAAATTAGGCACCAGTGGTTGCATGCACTTGGCCTGGAAGACCGCGAATTCCTGCCTAGAGCTGGAGTGTGCAAACTGCATTTTACGCGGAATTGCTTCTCCAACGCAATGGAGGTGGAAATGGGCTTCTCCACACAGCTCACACAGAAAAGAGATGCAGTGCCTTCAGAGACTGGCCCCATTGTTTCTTGCGCGGCTGCTTCGCTAGTATCGTCAGATGCCTATCGCACTGCAGGAGTTAAGACCGCAGTTTGAGCCAGCGGCTTGAATTGATATGGCTCAGGCCCTGGCCCTGTGTCCACAGACACATCGACATCCTCCACTTCAGGTGAAGGTGGGGGAGAAAAGTCCTCTACTTCAAATGAACGCTCTGTTGCAAAGCTACTTGTGTCACTACAGTCACTCTCCATTTTACGACTCTGACAACAGCTGTCAATCAATCCGTCACCGCTGGTCTCAGGTTCACGCCCCACCAGCGGCTCGAATTGATATGGCTCAGGCCCTGACCCTATGTCCACAGACACCTTGACATCCTCCACTTCAGGTGAAGGTGGGGGAGAAAAGTCCTCTACTTCAAATGGACGCTCTGTTGCAAAGCTACTTGTGTCACTACAGTCACTCTCCATTTTAGCGACTCTGACAACAGCTGTCAATCAATCCGTCACCGCTGGTCTCAGGTTCACGCCCCACCGGCTCAGCCCCGCCCTCAGTACGTCCCCTCTATCTCCGCTGTGCTTTGCCCACTTTTCAGCATTTTTCAAATATTGCCAGAGGGTGGAGTCAGGCTTTGACCAGGGGTTTAGTTACCCTTTAATAGCGACTAATACATACTCTCTCTCCTACTTCTCTCCACACTCGAAGACGATCATTTCCAAACTTATCCTTTCCAATCATCCTACTACTTGTCCACTTGATCCTATCCCCACTCATATCCACTATCCTATCCACTATCCGATCCTATCCACTATCCGATCCTATCCACTATCCTTCAGGCCATTTCTTCTTCAGTCTTCACTTACTCACATTATCAACACCTCTCTTCACTCTGGTACATTTCCGACAGCATTTAAGCAGGCTCGGGTAAGCCCACTGCTTAAGAAACCATTTCTAAATCCAGCACTTTATGAAAACTACAGACCGATATCCCTTCTTCCATTGCAAAGACACTTGAGCGAGTTGTGTTCAACCAGCTCTCTATGTTTCTTGTAAAAGAACAACCTCCTGGACAGAAACCAATCTGGCTTCAAATACGGCCACTCAACTGAGACTATCCTGCTCTCGGTTACTGAAGACCTGCGACTAGCAAGAGAAGCTTCCAAATCCTCAGTACTCATCTTGCTGGATCTGTCTGCTGCTTTTGACACAGTTAACCACCAGATTATCCTATCCACCCTCAGAAAGATGGGCATCTCTGGAACCGCACTCCTGTGGTTTAAGTCCAACCTCTCAGGTAAGTCCTTCAGGATGTCTTGGAGGGGTGAGGTTTCTAGGTCACAACTTCTTGCTACTGGGGTTCCTCAAGGCTCAGTGCTTGGACTACTTCTCTTCTTCATCTACATGACTTCATTAGGATCTGTCATTCAGAAGCATGGCTTTTCTTATCACTGCTATGCTAATGACACTCAACTCCATTTCTCATTCCAACCAGATGATCCGACGATAGCTGCTCGCATTGCAGCCTGTCTGAGAGACATTTCTAGCTGGATGAATGACCATCACCTTCAGCTCAACCTTACTAAGACAGAACTGCTTGTGGTTCCAGCTAACCCATCATTTCATCACAACTACTCTATACAGCTGGGTTCGTCAACCATAACTCCTTCCAGGACAGCCAGAAACCTATGAGTTGTGATTAGTCATAAGTTAAGCTTCACAGACCATATTTCTACAACCACCCAGTGCTGCAGATTTGCCTTATACAACATTAGGAAGATTAGACCCTTCCTGTCAGAGCAAGCCACACAACTTCTTGTCCAAGCTCTTGTTCTCTCCAGACTGGACTATTGTAATGCTCTCTTGGCGGGCCTTCCTGCATGTTCTATCAAGCCTCTGCAACTGATCCAGAATGCAGCAGCGAGAATTGTCTTCAATGAGCCAAAAAAAGCTCACATTACTCCTCTCCTCTTCAGGTTACACTGGCTACAAGTAGCCACTCGCATCAAATTCAAGAGAAGCTTGCATTCTGCAAGTGAACGGCGCCTTGTGGTGCCATCTGTCACGGTGCAGGGTGCCGTCTCAGCTTCCCCTGCAGTCTGTGTTGTCCTGTCTGTTCGGTAGCTCGTGGTCAGGGCAATCAGCGCTGATCGGGGCGGGGTTGTGCAGATCACGAGCTGATTCTTCCCCACCTGTCGCTTGTTCCCCCACTCCCTTATATGTCTCTGCTTTTCTGTCTGTCGTCGTGAGTAGATTGTTTTGTCTTTGCCCATGTTTTGTAGAGTTCCAAGTCTCAATCTCACCTTCTGTTTTCCTGTCTAAGGATCCGTAGTTCGGAGATCCAGTAGCGCGAGTGGTCCGCAGGGTGCCGGCCAGCTCGGAGATCTCTGTGTGCGCCAGAGCATTTTATTATTGTTTATGTTATTTTGTGTTTTGTGGCGAGAATAAAGATTCTCCTTTTTCTCTACTCTGCTTCTGATTCCTCTGTCTAGTACGCACCCTGACACCATCCCAAAGAGGTTCAAAATTACTCTCATGGACCTTTTCCTGGACTGTGCCCAGCTGGTGGAATGAGTCTTTACTCATTTTCAAAAAACATCTAAAGATACAACTTTTTCTCCAGCACTTGACCAACAAATACTGGCACTTTCCTTTTCTATTCTATTCGATTCTATTCTATTCTATTCTTTAAAAAAAACATAGCTATGTGTACTTAGCAAGACTAACTGAGACTTGTCATGGCACTAGTATAGAGTACTGTTGTTGTTCTCTTGTTGGTCTGATTGCTTCTATTGTTCTCATTGTTCGCTTTGGATATAAGCATCTGCTAAATGATTAAATATAAATGTATTTTAAAATTATTTTGTCGCACTGCTGAACCATTTAAATGAACTAGGGAAGGAAATGCAAATGTGAAAATGGTACCAAAAAAAAAAAAAAAAGATTAAAATACATGGTGACCAGCACATAAAATACGCATTTTCTTTTATATGTTCTTTAAAATGTTAACCTAAAATTTTTAGGCTGGATTTAAAATAGAACTAAAGAAAATAAAGAGTATGGACATGTCAACTTGTGTTACATGTCAACTAATACATAAAAACTGTTTTATGTTTCATGTAGCAGAAGGAAATGCCAGATGATCCATGATAACTTGACTAGTATTAAAATCATGAGCAAACCCAACATACATGCACAGTTTTAACTATGCTTCCAGATGACCTTTGGTATCCAGATAAACAATGACATGGAAAGAACGATGAAGAACTAGCTGGTCTTGCTGTTTTGCTCAGTTTTTTATAAACTGAACTTTTTAGTTGGTTTAGTGTGGACTGCCAGTGTACTTATCTTTATAACTTATCTTTGACCTACTGTTGTAATGTGACTTCTGTCACATATTTCCAAACACCACAAAATTTGTCTTTAACCCTTTCGAAGTGCAGCAAGCTATTGAAGGTGCGAAAAGATCATCATACAAATTACACCCAAGGTCTTGGTAATAACACAAAACAAAGACATTGGAATTGAGTTGTTAATTTGCCAAGAGATCATGCAGTTTAGAGGTGTGAGGTTCTCCTCTGACCAGTGTTGACCTCTGAGTAAACAGAGAGCTATTTTGACAAAACAGAGAATGTTGATTTCCTGTTCTTTCAAACAGACAAAGTCCAGTGTTTTGTTTAGAGCAAGTGATCAGGGTCCAGTTGGGTATGGTACACCATATTCATCAAGATCATGGGAACCAAACTAATAGGAAGCTGCCCAACTATTTACCTTGTGCTCTGTGACTTCCACATGCAGCCCAGGCATGCACCACCACCACTCCAGCCGGTAACCCAGAATAGCACCAGCATTCCTTTCCCCTTCCCTCTCTCTCACCCAGCAGAGGCACAGCACAGCATAGTGAGCTCTGGGTCACATGGACTGACACAAAGCTGCCAGATCACACGCTCTCACACTAATGTATAAGCACTCACACCATCCAAAACAAAACAGCTCTGGAAAACAACCCATAAGGACATATATTTAAATAGACAGATAAACATTAGGATTATTAATATAACAATGTTTTGTCTTCAACCAGAGTGGATATGTTTGTTATCTAGGGCTACATGCTTATATATCAATACTGAAAAAAAAAGTGGGGGAAAAGAAACTATTTTCTCTCAGACATTTCTAGTAAATTTTAAAATTAACTACAAACAAGTAACACATTGAATCTATCTATCTGTCCGTCCATCTGTCTGTCCATCTGTCTAGGCCTATCTATCTATCTATCTATCTATCTATCTATCTATCTATCTATCTATCTATCTATCTATCTATCTATCTATCTATCTATCTATCCGTCCATCCATCCGTCCGTCCGTCCGTCCATCTGTCTGTCTGTCCATCTGTCTAGGCCTATCTATCTATCTATCTATCTCGTAAGTTCTTCTTAACATCAAACAGATCAGAAGGGTTTTATTCTTAACTTTAAATCAGAAACAGAAAAAAAAAAACTGTGGACAGAAACTGGCTAGTGTTTGACAGAAACCGCTAGGGTTTTTAATGCACACTGATATTAAGCAGCAGGGCCAATGGCAACAAAGAATAGAGAGTGAACGATAGCTCCACCTCTCCGTATCTTTTCTCATGTATAAAAGCTAGTGGAGTTGACCCAGAAAAAACACACAGACACTCGTTGGAAGATACTGAGCAGCGCTCTTTTGTGCGTCGGACCGCTGGAGTATGAAGCTTCACCTTGTGGAATATAAAGAATAATTCTTCAGAATAATTTGAACAGATAAAGCTCATTTGTCCTGCCGCTGCGAAGTCATTGAGCACAGGACAGGGGGTAAGCAATTCAAAACGCTTCAGAAGCTCACGGACTGTGTTTTAAAACGGTGTGCTGGGTTTGACAGCATTTAGCATCAAAACCGCGTGCGGCATTTTACGCTCTTGCTCGCGCCTTGATGGCCAAATTGCTGTCTATGTAGGCTACACTAGGTTTTGAGACAGCGCCAGTGTTATAGGGTTCAGAGTGGCAGATCCATTGTTTGCTTCACTGCACGGTGACTCTCTTTGGAATGATGTTGTGCATGCTTGAATTTTTTTGTGTTTGAAGTACAAGGTTATGAGAGAGATTTGTTTAAGAATTATATATATATATATATATATATATATATATATATATATATATATATATATATATATATATATATATATATATATATATATATATATATATATATATATATATATATATATATATATATATATATATATATATTAATAATTCTTATACAAATTAAAGGTTTTAATTAAGATGTATTTTCAGTTCTCCTTTTTGTTTAGATCTAGTGTTTAAAAAATACTTTGCATTTATTTAGATGGAAATTAAGCAAGGCGTTGTGAAAGGTTTAGAATTGAGGATAATACTCCACTCAATTTCAAAAGTGTTGTTTGGAATGCGCATCATTAGGACTTAAGAGGTTGTAGTATGTTGAGTGGGCAGTCAGGTGGGCTGGAAGGTGCTAAAAAAAACACATCTCTCTCTCATCTGTCCAATGAGAGTGGAAATTAATTTTAATCTTTGCTAAATGATGAAGGAAAAAATCGATTTCTTTGTGCATTTATAGAATTTGTGGGCAATTTAATCTTGGCTGAGAGTAAAACAACTCACCTCTGTTGTCAATAGTCTAATTCTAATTCTGATATCATCTGTTTCATTGAAGGAAGACTCTATGGCAGAGCACATGATGATGCCCATGAACCACGGACAGGGTAATGGGGCTCTGCATGGCTACCGAATGGGCATGAATGGAGGCCTGCAGGCGGGCCCCCAGCAGCATGTGCCCCAGCCTGGCCTGAGAGCAATGCCCAATGGACAGATGATCCACTATGGAGCGGGCTCTCAGGGAAACATGGAGGCCGCCATGCGCCAGAGAGCCAACATGGTGGGGCCTATGAATGGACAGATGGGTCACCACCAAATGCAGTCAACTAACATGATGTTCAACAACCAGGGCCAGCTGCAACAACATCACGTTCAGCAGCACCAGCAGCACCACCACTTGCACCAAGCACAGCAGCAACAGCCTCCGCAGCAGCAGCAGCAACAACAACAACAGTACATGAGCGGGGGTCTCACTTCCCAACAGCTCATGGCCAGCATGCACCTTCAGAAACTCAACACGCAGTACAATGGACAACCGCTGGGACACATGAATGGCAATCACATGGGGAACGGGGCGCAGTTCCGCATGGGTCAGGCCCAGCTGAGCAACATGCAGCATATGGCCGGCCCAGCTCTTATTCTCAATGGCATGGACGCTGATTTGATCGATGAAGAGGTTTTGACTTCGCTGGTCATGGAACTAGGACTGGACAGGGTGCAGGAACTCCCTGAACTCTTTCTGGGACAGAATGAATTTGACTTTATCTCAGACTTTGTGAGCAAACAGCAGCCGAGCACTGTTAGCTGCTGAGACTGGAACACATGGATGCTTGAAGGCGGTATGGGCAGCAAAAGTTGCTCTTTTTCTATCTATTTTTTTGTGATCGCCATCAACAACAGGTGATCAGATTCCTCTTTCTCCACAGAAATGGGTGGTCAAGCTCCTGTCAGGACTACAGTTCTGATTCTGTCTGGAACGCCGAACAGTGTTCCATGGATGAATGTAACAACGCTTCAGAACTGTGAATTGGTGCAATCTATAGACACTCAAACCTTACTTGTCTTCAATGCAGTTTTGCATTTAAAAATTTATTTATTTATTGCTTATCAGATGTATTAACATAGAACAAAAAAGCAATGACATTAGGAACCTGTGGTGTATGGGGAAACTCCCAGAATGCTGTTGCTGAATTGTTGTTTTTTATAATTTAGACCAAGAACTTTGTTTATGCAACCCAAACTGTAAGTCTGATGTTTTGTTAGATGGTAAAGCTTCAGCAAACCCAAAACGCTGCTTGCTTCCAATAGTGATTTAATGCCTGTCTCGATACAACTGGTTGAAGCTTTAGAATTGCCTTAAATCAAGTTGCTTTTATTTATTCCCCCCAACCCCAACAGTCCAGGAGGGCTCAAACCTATGTGTGACTTGTAATAAAAATGGCCATGTTTTAACTCTGGCCTAATTTTTAATCTGTCTCTACTCTTCTTTGTGGACTTGAAAAGGGGTGAGTGTTAATCCAAATTTTTTTATATCTGTCAAAAGCAAGCAGAAAAGTTAGAATTTTGTAAGCTTACTTCTTGAAATAGTTCAGATATTTTTCTAATTGTGATCTTCCATGGTTAAAGCAGTTTCTTCGCTATAGCTCAGTCTAACAATTAGCATAAAAGGGATGGTTCATTCACAAAATGGAAATTCACTCTTCTGTTGTTCCAAACCATTATATGCATTTCTTTCTTTTTTCTTGAAAATCATTTGGGTCCAGTAGGTTTACGGACCTCAATGAATGGACAAAAATCTTCTTCATAGTATAATCTTTTGTGATCTGTAGACGTCATAAAGGTTCAAGAAAAGACATTAATTTAATTTTGAGAGGGTTAATCACTTTACATGATGTTAAACTGAAAACAATGACTTTTACTCCTGTTAAAAGCTGTTGCTAAGATCGCAACACTTCTGAGAATCATTGGTGCACCACAGCTTCCACTGCCTAATCTTTCTTGGTTTAAAACAACAAACTAGTTTCATGCTTCGTGCAAAGTGGTTGAAATGTGCTCCGATGTGCTACTTTCTCCATTTGTGTGCACTTATTAGTTCTTATATAAAAGCTTGGTTATAAAGTAAGAATCTTTTGCCTACTTTCAGATGTAATGAAGGCGTGTATGGGGGAGGTAGTGGAAAGTCTCCAGGTTCATTTGTGCTTACCTTGACATTACGAGGCTTTATGTGAACCCTGGGCCTGTGTTTTTTGTCCTGGGAGTGGAGGGGAAAGTGTTGTCCATTTACGGACACGCTGTGGTGAGGGGGTTCAGGTGGGGGGAAGGGTGAAGATTGCAGTGACAAGCCGTTAACGCTCCACTGACGCTTCCTGTTCCTCCTCAGAGGAGGAAGGGTTTGAAGAAAGTCAGTTGAGGTTACTTGGTAATAGCACTTGCATTGGATTCCTCATATCGCTCTAGTATCAGAACATGCCTTAATAATAAAAATGCAAAAAATTAATGCATGTGGATGGTGAATACCAGGAATGAACTAACAGACACCATCAGAGTGTTTCAGTGTTGGCTCCAGCCTGTTTATGTTCAAAAACTATACTATTTGTTAGTCTCTGGCTTGTTCTTTAGTCTTCTAGATCTTAGAGATCCTATTTATTTTGAGCAATAAAATATGTTTTTTTAAATGAGATGGGTCATTGAATATAAAAGATACCTTAAGTGTCCTGTGTAAATGTGATAACAATTTTTAATTGTTATGTTTAGTTTAATTAATATACTTATACTCCCATTTAAAAACTTGAAGGTTTTTAATTAATACTTTTATTCAGCAAAGAACTCCCATTAGAATGACATCAAAAGGCTGCCGAATATTCATTTATACCAAACATTTGGTAGCATAAAAATATTATATTTATTATTTTATTAACACTTTAAAACATTATATATATGACAATGTTTAAAAGCTTTTTGAAACTGTTAAGAAAATGCACCTGTTTCCCAGAATGCCCTGAATGTTTTGATGCTAGGATTGTACATGAGTACACTGTAAACAAGTTGAAAAAATACGCATGTGCCAACTGACATTTAATCCAACATTTATAGATAGATACAGCTCAAAAGAATTTCGACTACACGCCTTTGAATTGAACAGTGGGGGTTTTCAGTTCAAAGATGTATCAGTAATCTCACATCTTCTCTGGGGAATTCAGCTGTGTTTGTGAACTTTGCCATTTTTAAACAGATAAATATAGGTGTGTGTGCACAACAGGGAGAGGGAAGGTGTGCGTGGCTAATTTTTTGGAACATGCTACTATTGTGTAAAATAGAACATTATAGTGTGTAACATCCCTGGGCGTCCTCAGCCAGGCCTAAGATAACACCAATGATCCGTCTGTTAGATAGGAATTGGGTGTGACCGATTATTACTTTCTGCTCTTAGCTATTGTTCTCCACAGAAAAGAATGCAATGGAACAACAATTTATCATAATTAAGTTCTTAGAAATATTTTCTATGAATATAGTTGGGAGTACTAAAGCCTTTTAGTATTACACCTTCATACATATTCACTTTGTCAAACTGTTGTTGTAAATCCACTTCTGAAGAACCAGACTAGACATACGCTAAGCAGGGTGTGCCATGGAGACATTTACTGTTGACAGTTTTTTGCTGTCTCTCTCTAAGGCCACCCACAATAATCTCTAAGCACACACACGAACACACTGTCACTGAAAATGCTGTCATCCTTTATGTCATTCCAAACCTGCATGGCTTTCTTTCTTTTGTGGTAATTTTAAAAGAATGTTGATAACCCAACAGATTTGGTGACTATTGTCTTCTAATTGTACCGACTAAAAATAAAATAAAATGCAGAAACATTTCTCAAAATATTTTCCCACACAAGAAAGTAAGTCTATCATGTTTGGAACAAATGTGATCTAAAAAAAAAAATAATAATAATAATAAAAATAATAATTCATCATATTAATGCAAGTTATCATATGTTTACAAGAAAAAGTGAAGCTTACTGAAGAACCACTGAACTTTAAATGGTTTTCTTATGGCAACAGGCTGCAAACACCTTTCAGGCTGCAAACACCAAAGATTCATTAGATCACAAAGCATGTGATCTAATAAGCTTATATCAGCTTCAGATCATCACATCAGAGAGAAAAATACAGGAAGAGAGATGGGTGGAGCGTACATCAACTTGTTTTCCCTTCCGCCAACCGACTGTCTTTCAAATAAAAACATGTTTTTTCGGACTTCAGTTGGTTTTGCCCTCTCACTGACCATTCATGCGTGAAAAAATTGTGATGGACCACACTTCCTGCTCGTGTTTCGCCTGACTGCCAGTCAGCAATTCATGTTCTGATCCATCACAGGTCTTCACACATATTAATATCTTCATTATATAGGTGCAAATGTTTAAGCAGGCCGTGGCACCAGTGTTTGACAGCTAAAATCGCTGAAGGTTCTCTTCACTCTGCTCCCATCATTCCCCTCCCCTTCCACTATTTATTGGCTTTTGAAGTTAAGGGCACTGTGTAAATTATTCATCTTCTTGTGTGAAGCTTACCTCTCAGCCAGGCCAGCTTCAACAAGCTGAGGTAGGAGCGGCACTGTTTGTTGTTTGTTCAGTGTTGTGCATTAGTGTGTGTGTGTGTATGTGGGGGCGGTTTTAAGCTCTTGTGTGTTAATCTCATCGCCAAGCACTCAACTACCGATATCCCTCAGCTCTGAGAACACCAGTCTTTAGCATAAGCAACCTACGGGCAGATGGAGTCCACTGAACATGAGCCATCCAGGTGAGGTCATCCAAGTGTGTGCTCCGAATGTCTCCAGAGTGCCGTGGCAGAATATTCTGGCAGGTTAAAACAGAGCAGATTGAGAAAGCCATGTGGGTTTTGATATCGCCTGCTAGAGATTACTATCCCGCTGGCAAATGACGTGCGACTGTGCAACATTTCCCAAACATCAGCGAGCAACATGGTTTCTGAGATGAGATCTGAAACAGTACCAGGTGAACTATAAAGCTGTAAAAACACTGAGTGGGAGCTGGAAGTGGTCAAAACCAGTATCACAGATATTAGAAACCAACCCAGCACCCTCTGGCACACAAGTGTGTTGGTGCTCTAAGCATTCAGAATATTCTAGGAGCCAGACAGACACTTTTTATTTTTTAGCATGTCTGGCTAAGAGAGCACCTGTCTGCTCTTCCGATTGGATGCCCCTGGGTTTGCTGGATGCTCTTGAATTCTAAATATACTCGCTGTGATCACAAAGACTGCAAATCACAGTTGGGATTCTGTCTCTTGATACATCTTGATGGTCATGTGGAACAAATGTGAGGTGTTTAAGGAATGTTCGGGATTCAATACAAATTAAGTCACCACAGAAAAAAAATTGACTTGTCAGTTGGTTTGTAAAAAATCACGTTTTCAATTATAATGCCCTTACACTGGAAGTCTATGATAAACATTAAAATCAACACTATTTATTTACATTTTTGGGTTGTTGACCTATGATTCATCAGATTCTTTTTTTTTTTATCAAAATGTCTAGTAAAATGACTTTTAGGTGTTGTATTATTGAGGTGGCGTTTACGCAAATGTTTTCACCTAAAAACAGAACAGAACAGTTTTGGCCGTTTATTTACGCAACAGCGGGTTTTTGAGGGCCTGAAAATGCATGTTTTTTTAATTGGCAATTACTGTCTCTGTGTAAATTGCAAAATCGTAAATTTGAGTTTCTTTACAAGTTGACATTGCCAACTGGACTGGCATGCCTAATGCATACATAATTCTTTTTAAAAACACAAAGCCGTTGCCATGTAAACACAACCTGAATCTGCCCCTTTCTTATAAATGACTGCCTACCATAGGTTTTTCCCTTGAAAGAGGTAAAAACCATGGCACTAACAAAACAACAGTATTTGATTATTTTCGACCAGCCCAACATAGCAACAGTGGCTCAACTAATGGTGTGAGCCTGGGGCGGGGCAATCTGTTTTGTCTGACCAATGACAGATGGAGAGGGCTCAGAAAACCTGTTTGAAAACAGACCTTCATTTATAATTCTGTTACAGGGCGCTAATGGCATAGAAATAACACTCTTTTCACTTTTAAACATTGACCTGTTCCAAAACGTTGTGAGCTGCATTTGACAGACTCCTAAATGGGAAAGCCAATATTGCCGATTCCCAAGATATCTTGCATGGATCATTTACAGAGAAAGCAATCATATAAGGTCGTGCAAATCCAAGATGGTGGATAAGGACTGATAACACATAGTTCATTCTAAATAAAATGGGTTATTTTACCCAATACTTGTGCAGTTTGAGTTGTATATTAGAGTACTCTTAGTTTAGCAACATGCTAAACTAAATGGTGCGCTATGAACATGGAAGATATTAATGATATAAAAAAAATAGTTTTGAAAGTAAAACTAAACTATTTCAACAATGTAAGAGGTTTGCTTGCTGACAGTCAGACTCCATTTCTTCATAATAGCTTCATTTTAAGCAAAATCTTGATGACATCTAAATAGCACAGCCTTTGTAAAACCACTGTTTTTTGGAAGGGTACAGAACACTTCAGCAAATTTGATCAAAGTAGGCAGAATTGAAGATCCGATGCAATAGACTCAGTCTGACTAAAATCTGGACCTGTTGTAATCACGCAGAGAGCACAATGAAACTCCAAAATATTTCTATAGCATGTTGGTTCAGCTAGTATGATGGAGAGGGGTTTTCCACACTACAAACTACAGAGGGATTTGTAAGTCACATGACTATGTTATTCTCACTGTATTCGTGTACCATAGTGTGCACACGTTTACTATTTGGTCAATGTGCTGCACCCTGAAAGACACCTTCCTGTTTTTTGAGAATGTGGTAAGATTTACAGTATGTTACATCCCCTCCACCAGCTCTATACGTGTACCCATGTCAGTCAGTGAAAACCGCCACAAGTTCACTTTCACTATGGCTGTGGTACTTAAAAAACAAAATAATTCTGGACGTTTGTGTTCATAATCATTTTGTTTTGATTTACTATGTTATATCTTACTTGTTTTTTTTATTACATTAATTTACTGATCAAACAACTTTTAAATTGTTCAAACAAAACATTATATATTTTGTTTAAAATAACTTTAAGACCAAAGAACATCATATTTTCATATTTTTTATAAAGTCTGACCTGTGCCGGTCTGTATGCTTTTTAAGCCAGCAAGCTTAAGAAGAATAGAACAAAAGAATCCGATAAAGGTTGTGCTGCCCCTAAGTGGCTGATAAAAGTAGTGAACCAGCACTTTACATAAACACAGTAGAAACCAGCTGAATGCCTGAAGGTATAAGCAAATTCAGGTAATGTAAAGCCTTAATTGCTAAATTTGAGATTGAATTGGTTTAAAATCCAAATTTTTGTAATTTTACTTTATAGTAATAAATTAAGTTTAAGTTTCTAATAAAGCCATTTTTTGCAATAAAATATATAATGCATTCTATAGAAATGAAACGGACATGATTTAACTAAGATCTGAGGCAAAGACAGATGAACAAAAAAACAACAACAGAAGAAAAGCTCCATATTTTTTAATTGAAGCTTGAGAGTATAACGCTGTCAACGTATGCACTCTACAAGATTGTGTAAAAAGTACAAACAACAAAGACAGTGTAAACAACACAATATAAAATACAGGCAGAGTGTATAATAGCAGTACGTAGCAGTAGGTGCGGTCATACTAGACTTCCTGTCATATGCATCTGAACACATGAATGCAAGTTAACTAAAAAGTTGTGTGCTTTGTTTTGAACTGCTTATTGGTATGACAAGACATTTGACAAACAGAGGATCTAAATGTCAAAGATTGATCTTTTGGCCAAGTGCAATGCAAAAAATTATATATATATATATATATTTGTCAGTTACAATAGATTCAAACAGATGGTACAGAGAGTGACATCATATCCTGTTGGCCTAATTTGTTCTCAGGTAATTTTGCATGCACTAAGTCTGGTGTGACCGCATCTTAATTCCTAAACACGTTATGTGTATAAAGTATGGAGGATGAGTAATGGTCTCTGAGGTGTCAGTCAGGAGTGATTCCTGGCATGATGGGGGAAATCTAGTGTTTATCTGGAGTTTATTGAAGAAAATCAGTCTTGTATAAAAAAGCCATACAAAGCACCCTTACTTGATGTAGGGTGAAAAATATATAATTAAATGTATGTCATAAAAACAAGGCCTCAAAACGGCCTTTATACTGTCCACTTCACTGCTTCAGTAAAGTCTGAACATGTGAAATGTTCTGATACGGTACTGGAACCGTAAGTGTAATGTGAGAACAACCGCAAGGATATCAGTCATAAAAACAGATCGTAACAGTGCTATAATTAATAACAGAATGCATTAAAACCTGGAGAAACGGACTACTGAACAAAAGGAAGGTAAAAGATATGGGCGGAGCTTGAAAGCTTTCCGACACCTGCTACAGTACTGGGGGACACAAAGATCCCAGCATGCCATGCATCTTGAAATGTGCTTGGAAGGGGTAAAGGCTGAAACCATTCAAGTGCCATAAAGAAAGTTCAACGGCCCTGTTTCAGTCTGTCTATGTGAAAGGTGAGTTTAAGGGCTGGACCCAACTTCAGCCCCATATATTTCATCATGACGTCACTGCGGAGCAGGAGAAGAGCTTTGCCGTCAATTTCCTGCAACAGAAGAGTATCATGCAAACAAGACAATGTTTAGCGTTTTATTGCACAAACAATAAGACAGAACATCTTTCACGTGTAGGAGGATACTGGACACAAAATCTATGTCCCAAAATGTTTTCTCGTGACACTATTTCATCTTTAAATTAATGAATCCACCATTGATAAGCAGAGTACATTAAACAACACAAGACTGCATCTCTTCAATAGATTACATATTTAACAATCTCTGATATTTCTTGGATGGCAAAAATGTAAGTGTGCTCCAAGCTCATGTCTCCAGCTGTCTAAAAAGGGAATCATATAATGTGAATGGCTCTTATGAATCAAACACGAGACAATAATAATAATTATAATAATAATAATAATTCATTATCACAAAAATTCAATCTCTCTCTCTCTCTATTCCAGGTACCCCCCCCCCCCTCAAAAAAAACAATAAACAATAACAAAAACTCAGAATAAACAATTGATATCTGAGTTGTTTTATTATCACCAAAACACTAAAATACTCAAGCCATCTTATTAATTAATATTATTAGAGGTCAACTGATAATAGATTTCACTCAATTCGTACAATAATGTGTTTAAAGAAAGACAATAAATGGATTGTGATGCTGATAATACCAAAATCTATATAATGAATGTGTTAATGTTCTTAGCCTTTCCTTCCTGTGAGGGGGCGGCCATAAATTCAAGGCCCAAGAGTTTTTTATGAAATCAAAATACCAATAATAGCCAGAAAGAAAAAAAAAAATTATCCATGACGTGAGGTTTTTAATAATAAACAAGCATGCAACAAATTACAAAATAAAAAGCATAAACAATGATAATTCATTAGGAGTATTTTGGAAGCAACTTTGAATATGCAGCATTCATTTTAATTAAATCCTACAAAAAAAAAAACAACAACAAAAAAAAAAAGAGAGACTTTTTAGGGACCCGCGAGGAGTCTGTATTCCTCACTTACATGTTTGCGGAAGAGGTCTGCATGGGGTCCGAGTTGTGGATCAATGTCTCTGATGAACTGCATAACGTCCTCCACTGTCCACAGGTTGGGGTCTTGTCCACTGGGTCGCGGGCTTTCTCTCGGGTTCAGAAAACGCTCTGAACCTGAACGGCATTCATAAGACATGTCAGGGAAAAAAGTTTCCGAGGTTCATAAATTGTTCATATAATTGTGTTCAGGATTTACAGTGGGGTCCCAAAAGTCTAAAACGGCAAATTAATTTTTTTTATTTTACATATTTTTTTGTAAGTAATTTGTTCATTACGAATTATATTAACAGCATAGCCATTTTGGTTTTTAATTGAAAAACACTGAATTGCTTTCGCTTTAACAGCAGCACTCAAGCTGTATGAACTCTACAAGTCTGTGTAAAACATCCAGAACATCTGACCTTTTGAACAAAGGAGTCAATGTCAAAAATCTGCTTGGGATTGATTAGTCACCTTGAAATAATCCTACAATTTTAAGGTTTAAATTAGACTGAAAATACAAGATGTTCACTGTGGTTTTGTGGACTTGACGTTGAGTGCAAATTATCCTCAACCATGGGCTAGTTTGCATACCTGTTGAGCCCAGACGATGTAATTTCCCAGATGAGTTGCTACTTTGAGAAAGGGAACGCATTGCTATGCCATGTCCAGGAGACAGGTGGGTTTTTTCCAACACCTCCGAGCTGCCAACCCCATTCTCCATCAAGAAGGGATCTGATCAAACACAATGATACAAAAACACCCCATTTAACATGTGCGAAGAGAGCCAAAAGACATTAGAGTTCACTAACTGAATGCTGTTTTAGCAGTCGAACAGTGTGAAATACCTTCTGAGGAGAGACGGTGGTTTTTAGCTATTTTGTGCGGTGCAGAATTGCTGTTGTAAGCATCATGTTGGAGGAATCTCTTAGTGCCCCGAACAGGTCCAGAACTTAGACTTTCAGTAAAGTTTCTCCTCTCTACAGCACACACAAGGCTCTCTTTTAATATCTATACAATGGTAACATCAAAGATGCACAAAATATAGTAATGAGTCTTTGTACACATTAGCGCTGACCTGTGTACGTCCGACTGTCATAGTGAACTCCTCCCACAAGGACGGGCTGACTGCCGAACAATGGGTCACAGTGCAGGTTGTGACAGAGTTTCTCGAGGAAGCGCAGCACGTACGTCACACTGTTCACTGCCGGCAGTGTTAGAGTGTGGTGCTGCTGCTCAAAGTAGGCTGTAAAAGTCAAATGGCCATTAATTCAGTGGTCACTGTTGTCTACGATCACTAAACTAAGGTAATTTGAAATTATACCAAATTTGCAATATGGTTTAAAATTGCAAAGGCTGAAAAAGTATATATGTGCAATGCGTTTCAGAGTGAAGTGCAACACTGTATGCCATACAAACGAATAGAAGTACTGTAGAATAAAATGATTTTTTTCTTAAATAGGTTTCTTACAGTGAAATATTTCAATAGGGAAGTTTCTTGTTTTGTTTAAAATTTTTCATTTGTAATAACATTATTATTATAATTGCAATTAGATATTTTACCCAAATTGTGCATCACTAACAAGTAGTCAATACATTTTTGAGGCTCTCAGTAAATGTGTATTAGCTTTGTGTGGGTCTGTGCATGCTGACCAGATATGAGCTCTCCTCCATGGCCTGGTTTGAGGCAGGAAAAGACTGAGCCCTGGTTATGTGCACAGTCAACACAGGCCTGAACACACTGCTGCAGCACAGAGGAAGCTCGGCCCGGCCCAAAGTGATCTGGCAGTGACTGGACACGGCGTGCATCCAGATGCGGACCCACTTTCCCATACTTATTCAGATACACACATACTAAGACACGCAAATAATTGCAGGGAAGATGTTAGCAAAGTTACGACATGACATGGACTGAAATATTTATTTGGGAAAAGATCTGAGACACTTATAGTACCTGTAGGGGCCTGTAGGGCAGCACTGGGAATGGTGGCATTGTCCAGTGGAACTGAGCTGGTGTCTGGCTCTGGAGTGCTGCTGCTTGGCGAGGTGGGCATAGGGTTGGGTCCCAATCGGGGTTTTCTCTGTATAAAAATAAACATGGTCTGTATAAATAATAGCCATTACTTTGATTTCTAATATTAGTTTCTAACATTAGTCTGCTGAAGAATCACACCTTGCTTCCAGGTTTAGGGCCTCTCTTTTTTGGGATCTTAATGGGATCTGTTGGGTTCTGCTGCACCTTCTGGGACCAACTGGCTGGCAGTTTGCCTCTGGGTTTGCTGATAGGTCTACCAGGACCTCCAATTGTTCCTTCAAGCCAAGCTGTCCTCTTGGCCCAGCTTAGCTAGAAGATGACATAAATATAAATATACGACACATTTCAAACCCCAGTTAATACATTAAAATCTGATTTACCTTAAACATTTTTTACAAGCTAACATCCACCCTATCATTTACCCAGCAAAACTGATGAAAACTAAATGGATAGGTTACCTTTACCCATTAGGGGTGGGACGGTTCACTGAAAAAAAATAAATTGAACCATTAAGTTCTCCACACACGTTTCGGCACGCTCTGGGACTGCGGTTCAACTTAAATCTGACAAAGCGTCTGTAATATGGTTTACTATAAATAACACGTAAAAGAAACAGGGTTAAGCTAATATTTGATTTTGTTGATGGGAGCGTATTCTGGCTTCCCAGACATTACAACAACAGCAATGAAAAAAAGAAACGTGGACAAACGAATCACTTTTGTTCAATGTGAATGCCATATTTGTATCTTTACTCTATTGTATTTGTTTGTGCTGTTGCTTGTAGTTAGATATCTTTTTTTTTTTTTTTTAAGTATCGTTTTTCCATAAAGTGTGAAACAAACCAAACCATGAAATAGTTGAACCGCTCCACCCCTTCTACCCATTGTCTTTATATCTCATTCATGCAAAGCACATTTAACAAACTTTGGCCTCCTTCACTTACATCAAACATTGTATTTACCCCGGCGTGCTGTTACTGGTGGATATAACCACAGCTAGCTCATATGATGTTGAAAAACATGAAATACAGTTTAGTGGAATGAAAAAACCTCAAAAGGTCTAGAGAAAAAAACATTTTTTAATTTTTATCTAGTTCTTTCAACTTCAATGCTGGGCTTTTAGAATGCATATCATGTGTGATATGTGAGCGAAACAGTTAAATGCATCCGTGTAGCGCATGTTTACATGAAAAAGCAGTGCCGTGAAATGCAAAAACGTGTTTTGTTTGATCAGCCCCTTTCTTTGCATGGCGGAAGCCCAGGTATCAAATCCCTAGGAACAGCACAATAGGACATACCTGATGCAACCTAGCTAGAAAATTATTTCTGAGCAAATCAGAAGACTGTTAGCCTTTGTGTTTTAAAATAATTGTAATGTTTGAGATGATCGAATAGCATTTTCCTCGGGTCGGTATATTTTATCTCCATTGTGCAACAGGGATTTCTCACTAAAATTTAGACCCTAATGGTGCCCATCCTATTGACTGCTGAAACTTTATTATGATGACTTTTTATACCTTGCTTCCTGGTTTGGGGCCTCGTTTCTTCGGGATGTTAATACGTTCCAGTTCCTTTCCAGGTTGGATTGTCTGGGAACCAAGTGTTCCTTTCTGACCCCAGGGCCCGGATAGTTTGTTTTTTTTGCGGCCAGGCTTACGTTTCTTCTGGGGTGGGGGTCTGCCTGGCGTAGGTGGCATGCCTGTCCCTTCTATGCCACCCTCTGGTTGGGCACTAAGTGCACCTATTGTCTTTGGTAACCCAACTGCAAAAAAAAAAAAAGAAGGAAAGAAAGAAAGAAAATACAGCTTAAATAGGGCAATATGCCACAGTGTGCAGCAACAAACTTAGTAGCAGAAGGCGAGAAAGGTAGGCTTTGTGTGCAGAGTTGACCTATTTTTCTTTGAGCCATCTTAACAAAGAAATTAGCTGTGTTATACATTTTTGGTGCAACTGGCCTCTGAAGTGCTACACTGATGAAAAGAAAATGTGAGAGTGCACAAAAAAAAGAGAAAGAGAAGAGAAAGAATGAAATACGGAGAGAGTAAGAAATCCACAAATCTGACACTGAGATTCTAGAGAACAAAAAAACTAGAGTAAATGAAAAGTTTGCAAACTTTAACTGCATTGAACATTTTTTCAAAATTCATTTTCAACAACAACAAAAACAAAACATCAGAAGAATTAAATGATCAAATTCAAGTTAAAGATAGCAATCACAAACAAACACACTTCAGAACTTTACAGACCTGTTAGTGAGGCCAGGATTGCAGTTTGTACTCATCCAACTCAGAGAAATGAAGACTGTACGATCACTGAACAAGGGTCTGCTCCTGATCTTGCAGTGCATGTTAATTTGTGGCATCTTATTCTCTGAGTCAGTTCACTTCCTTCCTGCCCCTTTAGTTTCGTTCTGCTCTCTAAAGCCTTAAAGTCTGCAAATAGTGACACAACGACCGTCTTTCTAGTACTGTTAACCCTGAAAGTCTTTCATGCACAAATATGGTAGTTTGCTTCGGCTCTTTCCCAGACTGACATGTTTACAAATTTTCCTAGTTTCTGTCAAAAATAGAGACACTCACAAATGAAACATTATAAAAACTTACCCCGACTAGCTGTGACGTTTAGTGTGTTTAGAGGCCTGACAAGATTTGTCTTCCTCTGCCAAACGCACTGGTCTTGTGTTGTCTCTTTAACCCTCTTCTCACACCCCACTCAAACAGTCACACCACCTCTTTAATGTGAGGCCTACTGTTGGGCACAGGGTTTGCAGCAGTGCCAGCTGGGTGGATGCCAACCCCTTGTAAACCAAAACTCCCATGTTCTCTCTGATCAAATGCCTTTATTGTTTAAAGAAATAGTTCACACAAAAATGAAAATTCAGTCATCATTTGCTCACCTTCATTCTTTGAGTGAATTATCCCTTTAAAAACTGTTTATTTCACCTATATATTTTCCATTTCTCTACCCAGACTATTTTTGTCTCTTCTTAGTTTTGTTTATTCTTTCTCTACTTCTGTGGTGTCACATTTGCATTGTTAAAGTAAAATCTTCTATTGCCCACTGAATTAAACTTACCTGGCTATTGTAAGTTTCGAAAGGTACTCATAAGTTGCTTCAGTATAAATAGATGCACTATAAACATACATCTATTGTGCATAAATAATGTATAAGCTTCATGCAATTTAAATAAATGCAAATTGCATAAAGTCCTTTTCCATTATGTCACAGATTCAGCTTAATAACACCCCTCTCATTAATCTCGTTAAACTCTCTCAAGTTTCGTGTAAGATTTTTATTTATATATTTTTCCCCAAGGCTGCATTTATTTGACCAAACAGTAAAAACAGTAATTTTATAAAATATAAAGGTAACAAAAACTTGTATTCTACTAAACCTACTGGAAAATGTAATTTATTCCTGTAATGGCAAAGCTGAATGTTCAGCAGCAGGTCTCAAGTCTTTGATCCTTAGTGCCACGTGATCCTTCAGAAATCATTCTAATATGCTGATCCACTGCTCAAAATTATTATTTATTATTAGCAATGTTTAAAACAGGTGTGCTGTATTTTTGTGTGATACATTTTGATCAGCATACTTTCATGAATTTATTGACCCCAAACATTTGAACAGTAGTGTATTAGCATGGGCCCCTGTATTTCATGTTCTCTGTTCTTGTAAATCTTCCCTTTATCCTTCCCTGTATATCAATGCAAACGTAAACTTGTCAGAATGAGAAAATCAGATTTTATACAGAGTTATCCGCACCTTTAGTGCCTGGCGGCTGCAGGTTGTCTCCAGTAAGTGCGCACCAGCCGACAGGGAAGATGTCTCTGGAATCGTAGCGGCAGTAGTAATCAAAAGCGCCCCGCCAGCCATCGAAGGTGATCAGAACCTCCACTCCCCGAAGTGAGCCCACTGTGGCAGGACAGATGAAGTGAGGATTCTTCCTGTCCACTGCCTCCAGCTTCATCCCCACTTGAAAACTGTTTTGTTCTGGGGCTGGTGGTTCTTGCTTAAGGGCAAGGGAGATGAGGGAAAAGTAAATGAAACATATCAGACAAAGAGTAAAGAGATAAAAGGAAAACGTATACACTTTGCTTCTTTTCCCATCAAATGACCAGAACATGCTAAAATAATCATTGAACAAAAATGTTGAACTTTAAATTATTGTGCATGTTTGTTTATTGCTGTTTGTGACAGATACCTTGTGAAAGATTCGGGCTGGGGCCATTTCTGCTCCGTTGAGTGTTTTTAATAAGAACATGGGCCATGATGATGCGTTCAGACGAAAGCCTAGAGAAGAACACAGAACGTTCACAGTCAACTATCACTCCATTTTTATCAAAGCACATTTTTATAATGTCAAGAATGTTGCCTACTACCTGAAAGATGAGAGTGTTTTGACTAAAAATGTTTTTGTATAATTTTCTCTTTGGACTCATTAAAAACATGTAAAGTAGCTAATTTTCAGAAGATCGTGTCATGAAAACACTATATTGTGCACACAAGCTATTGCGGTAAAAGCTAAAAAATGTTTCATTGTAAATAGAATCAAGTTTTTGAATTGTGAAATAAATAAAAATGCAAATAAAAAAAATACAAGACAAATTAATGGTCTACAGTTGAGTAATGTGTTGTATTTCTCACCTAGTGGTGGCTGCAGCATGCCTCCGTTCTTCTCGCAATTCCCAATAGGCTGGATTTCTGAGGAGTCAACCAGGCGCCAGAAATCATTCTTGTTGTCGCTACCATCCAGTCGCAGGCGGAGGCGGGAGCCCGTCAGGGCCACGACAGTAGCGATGCAGGTGGATGTAGTGTTTCTAGGATCTTGAGCTTCCAGTTTCATGCCAGCCTTAAACTCATTCACTGGAGGAGACGTGCTCTGAGAATAAGGATCTTTTTTTTCTTAACGTGGAAGTGGAATCAGGTATGACGTTTATAAATGCTCCGGAATGATGGCGTGTTCCTCATTTGCATGTGTGCATGGAAATACTTACCTGTCTGAAGCAGTGAGGAGGAGCAGCAACTGCTCCTGTCTCTTTTAGATACTTCTCCCAACTAAAATGTCCTTAAAAATAAAGGTAAACATGTCAGCATCAATATTCTGGACTCTGTCCTCATCGAGAATTAGCAAGCCTGTCTAACAACATGATGGTTAACAATGAGATATAATCTAAACTGGAATAATAATTAAAAATGACTACTGAAACGTCTAGGAGATAACTAACTCTTCCCTGACTACTTTCAGATGTACATTAGAATAATGCTGAAGGTGTCCCTGTCGAGGTATCTGACTAAAGTAGTTATTTAAAGGCCCCGATATACTTCAAACGAAATCGAAGAACGAACTTATATGGCGTTATTTCAAACAAAATCAGGCATCAACGAAAATCGTTTCGGCAGTTCGAAACATCTCACCAAAGCTAACTTTCTGGGGGAGTTCATTTGGCTCCTAAACACCCCTGAGTTTCTATTGGTCCGAGGCGGTTATGCAATTCCAAAGCAATGAAAAGAATGAAAGGAAAGAGTAAAGATAAAAGGTAGCAAGTACAAAATACATGTTTCAAATAAACGGTACACCATACTGCTGCTGCTGCTGTTGTTCTTTCAATAAGTGAATTTAAAAGTTAAACAATAAATGAAATGCCAAACGAACATTCACATTCACACTTCCCATAAAGGACTGATTATGATTCTTTTGTATTGCAAACATTATTCTTTTATCTATAATATTCTGACCATTGGGGCCCGTCTCACATCTAGATTGCTTACACTTCATCATTTAATCATTGTTGTGTTTAGGGGGTACGCGGAAGCCTCCAGCAGTGCGGGGATGTCGGAACGTTTGAAAACGGTACACCGTCCCGCAGCCTTTTTAAACTTCTTTTTGCCCCCAAACGAAGAACGAAAATGAACTTCGTTTGAAGTATACCGGGGCCTTAAGTGTAGTGAGTTTGATACCTTGGTACTGTGATGGGACACGAGAAGGGCGACCACTGCGAGCATGCTTGATCCGTTTTCCATCTTTCCACTCAATAGCTACTGGAAGAGAAAAACACTTCGCTTCAAAACACAAAAATATCTTTACATTTATTATAAAACCTGAATCACAAGTCAGAATATATCCCCTGATAACGTTCATTATCAAAATTCTGTCAAAATACTTGTCTTGGTGAGAATCCTCATAAACAGTCGGTTATGTCTTAAGTGAACAGTCAGAAGAAAATCAGATGTGTGTCAATATATTAGATGAGTGCATTAGGTTAGCCTAATATACCTTCTACTGTCTGTCTGCTTCATGTTAATTAAATAACAAAAGAAAATGAAAAAAAAACTCTCACTAATTTTGATTGGATACATTTTGTAACTTAATTCATACTGTAAAATCTGTGCATGTGATTACGCAATTTCTGAAGAATTTCTTCCCTGAATACTACCTTAGACCTGAAGAAAAATCTGTTTATTTTGTTTTTATCTTTGTTGTATTGTATTCATTGCTATTGCTTGTGATTACCGTAGTTTATTACTTAAGCTAGTATTTTTTGCTGTGATAATTTGCACAGAGAATTCAACATTTACTTGCTAATAAAGTTAATAAAAAGCAGATAAAATAAAAGTAGTTAATAAAGTTGGTTTATTACTCTAACAACTATATATTAGAATACATGATCAAGAACCATAGAAACAATATTTTCTTTTTTTTTAATATTACAACAATTATAGACTTTTATTTTATTTAAAAACTGTATATATGTGACAATCTAACATAATTATAGTAACATAATTTGACATTATACGTTCATTATTATTTACATTTGTTTAAAGAACCCATAACATTTAAGTAAATAGATATTAAAATACTGAACAAATAAGAGTCTCACCTTTCTGTGGTATAGGTTTTTTCATGATCCAGCTTATTCCAACCTCTCTGCAAAAGACAAAAACAAAACTGAGATTTCAAAGCAGTTTCTTAAATCAGTGTCTGTTTTAGATGCGTCTGCCCTGTGTGTCTCAGTGAATCGTGTACTGCTCAGCTGTCACGGCTCTCTCATTCTTTACATGCTGAACCGTTAACCACGAACCCCTGCCAGCTATATTCCCCAAAGGAAATTAGCATGGACATCGATAACACAGCTGGCCAGAAGGTAATTCTTCTCACACAAATTGAATAGTTTACCATTTTCCTGTTTAGAATGACCCAAAGGGTCGTTGGGTCAGACGCTTAACAAGCAGCAATGACTCAAAAGGTCAATGTGAAGTGGTAACGTTACACAACACGATTGGGCTGCTGTTAGACATATTACCATATTTAACTGAAGAACATTAAAAAAAAAAAATACAAACACAAACATCTCGTTAAACCACGCGCAACGTTTTCCAGCAGTCAACAACATTTAAATACAAGTTATTCTCCTCGCGAGCATCTGATCATTTATGTTTCAACAAAGCCATCTCTTATGACTAAATGCAGAATAAATGAAAGAAAACTAACTGTATGGGTACAGATACCTCAAAAGATGGCTCCCTGTCTCCCAGTTTTCCAGTTGTCTGTTCAAAAGCAGAGCGCGCCTTTGAGCGCCAAACACACAGTCCCTCCCTCTCCATAAATGACAGCGCAATAGTGGCGTGGATCTGATTCATCCCGCTGCTTCGAATCTTTTGAATCAGTTCATCAGAAAAGATTCATTCGTACTACAGAAAGGCAGGAAAGCAGCTACGCTCTTGAAAAGGGTAATCTGAGTCGGTTACATGGAAATGGACAATTCATTCACTTAAAAGATTAATTTACAAGCCTAACACCACCACTACTACAACCTCATTTCACTGGGACGCTAACGTTACAGTCTTCCGACTCGAAAAACTCTAGTAAAAGCGTATTATTTATTCTTATGTGCATGTAAAATCATGTCAAACTTTCCAGGAATGATTTCGATATAAAACAATAAACTTTGACGAACACAGAATAGAAAACACCACTCTATCTCAAACCCACAATAAAAATATGCTGCTAACGTTATGCTACGTAGCATCATGCCATGTTTCGTATCGCATTTCACAACATCATATTTCTTTACGATATACTGACCTTGATCATAAGAAACATAACGTACGTCTTTGGGTCTCTTATTATTAGACACCAATTCACTTTCAATGCTTATACAACAAGCATTAGCTAAAGGCTAACCTCTAGCCACTCACTTTTTGTGTTTTTCCCTCTACATTTAACAAAACTCAAGTTTTAAAGTGATGTAATATTTGCTAGGCGATTATTACGGACGGAAGGAAGGGGACTGTTTACCTTGCAGAGAAAGGTTTTTGTGTGATTGCTCAAGTGTGAGGGTTAGTGTTTATCCGCCATGTTTTAGTGCGCGTGTAGTCTTGTGTTTGTGTGAGGAGAGGGGAGGGGCTGCACGCGACTGCACGGGACGATTTTAAGACTCTTATCAAATGGGCCAAGAAGGCTACTGCTAGTTATCTGTTCTTAAAGTGTAAGATTGTTCACCACAATGTTTAAAATAAACTATGAACGAGATGTTTCGTTTCTTTTATTTATCTGAACGGCTTAACGATAACTAAAAAAGCATGCAAAAATCCTGGCCAGTACTTGCAGAATACATTCAATAAATATAATTTATCATAAAATTATTAAATACCTCATGAAATTTTTCAATAAATAAAAAAATACAGTGAAGTGTGGCCTATATCATGTATATCAGGTCACTTTTCATTTTACATTAAAAAAGAAACTTTCATATTTTGTACTCACTTTTATTATGCTTGTGTTGATTGCAACATTCCATTTAGTTTCATTCTTTATTTTCAAGGCATGTATTTCAGTTTGTTTTCAATTTTAAGGTTTACTTGTATTTAACGTGTTATTTCACATCCTTATTCATTTATTTATGCTTACATTTCATCCATTGCACTTCTGTTTTTACTGCAACTTTCTATTATGTAATTAATATTTACTTAAAAAAAAGAGTGAAAAAGAGTGCCATTGTGATACAAAAAAATATTTTGGCGTGAAATAAAAAATGAACATTTATTTTTATTTTTATCACTATTTTAGTCACTATTAACACTATTACTGTTGTAGACATTATATCTGTCAAGCAGGTAACGTTATTATTGCTAACATAGTGGACTCATCGAAAAATACACTGGCATCATCTGTATTAAAGAGAAATCAATCACTTCATCCGATGTTTAACCCTAAAAGGGGCAACATGTATCCCACATTTGAGTAGCTGTGGTGAGAAGCAGTGAAAGTGTCTCATTTCATGGTTTCATCTTGAAAGGGTGTTTTTTGTGAATATTTAGATGAGGTGACTTTTGTTTTTCCATTCTTATTTTAGCTCACAGGCAGAATTTAAACCTGCAGCCTTCGATAAAAGTTGGTCTAGTTCACATTTTTACACACGTTGGAGGGGACTTACCTGTTTAAAAAGTTGTTGCTCAGCATTAGCTTATTAGGTTTACATTCAAATTTTATCAATTAAATGCTTATATTTTATGTAATATGTCTCTAAATGTTTGTATCTCAGGGGATACGTAGCAAATCAAGATATAAAACGCTTCCTGTGACGAGAGGACCGGTCGGTGCTTTGTGCGCAACTGCCCCGCCTCTTTTTGTAATCTTGAAAAAACACATCGTTGGAAAGGTCTGACAGTGAAGATTCCATATTTGGTAACTGTTTTGTAATATAAGTCATACTGTGAAAGAAAATTATTGATTTGTGACAGTAAACTGCATAACAGAGTTTGGGTGTAACCCAGTGGTTGTTTTTGGTATGGCGCCCAAACAAAATCTCACGGGAACCACAATTTTTGTGAAATCAACTTCAAATTTGGAACATAAATTGGTTAGACATATGGCTTTGATTTCATAGTGATTTTGGAGTGCAACATATTTTAAAACAATTAGTATACTACATTATCTTTACTGTAAACTTTTATAACTTTTTTATACTTTGAAATGCGTTTTCTTTAGCAATAATCTGCTATGTGTCTTCTTGAAAAAGAGAAAAACAAAAGTTTCCAGTGAATTTATACCCCCAAAGTGGCGGCGTATCATGGGGGATACAAACATTAAAATCAAATAAAAGAGTCAAGTTTTGAAAAACGAAATCATGAAATTTTATTAGCTGAGTCCCAATAAGATGGAAAATAACATAAAAATATTTTTCTGATGTCTCTTTATTGGTTTGCCCTTCTTAGGGTGAAGTGAATGAAATATCCTTGACAGTCAAGTTCCACAACTATTGACTTTGTGTGTGTGTGTGTGTGTGTGTGTGTGTGTGTGTGTGTGTGTGTGTGTGTGTGTGTGTGTGTGTGTGTGTGGGTAATGCAGGGTTACCGGTGTTACGAGATTTTTGGTTTCAGTGGGTGGAGCTTACATTAATATTTATGAGTTTCCCGGACATGCCGTGGAACAGAGAATTTCAGTTTCAGCTCCCTATATTTAATGGATTATTTCTTAAAGCTAAATATATTTCAATTGTTGCACAAACTACATTTGTTTATCATTCCGTAACAGTTTATAATGTTTTTATTTTATTTGTTTACAGTGCACGTATGATTGCAGGCATTTTTTTGTGTAATGTAACAGCAAACTTCAGCTAGTTGTATACATTTATTTCAGTTCTCTGTGCTCTTTATTTGTAACTTGATAAAAGCTGTCTGTTATTAATGGTTATTATTTATTGAATACATCGCCTGCAACAAATAAAATAAACCCATATAAACGTATCTGAGAACTACACAGGTTTCCAATAGTAGCACAGATCCAACTACCATTTCAATTATTTATTTTTATGCTTTTCTGTTACCTTTTAAGTTTTAAAACTGTCATCTTCTGGCAATGAATGAAATAATATTCACCATCATACCAGTGGCCTAATAAACATTTTGCAAACTACACTGATGTTTTTCTATGTCATCTGTTCTTAGACCATGTGTTGCACTATACCCAGATGAAACACAATGATGATCATTGATAAAAATGCATGGTCTATTTTGATGCACAACAAACTCTCTCGACTTTATTTATAAGCTAAGTCATAAAGTTTCATAAACATAGCCTATAATCTTATTAGGAATTTTTTTTTTTTGCATAAACTGTTCCCTCCTGGTGGAATGACGTGCCCAACTCAATTCGAGCAGCCGTGTCCTTAGCCATCTTCATCATTAATAATATTAATAAAGTAAAGTTTTCCAAAATTTTGAGCAGGAACTACTATTGAATCCATGTTACAAACTAAAAAGATAGACAAGGGAGTGTGATGTTAACATCCTTGTAGAATCTGTATAAAAATATGACATAATAAAGCTTAAAAAAAAAGAGACATTTCTTAACCTGATTCTGGCATTTGATACATTACATTACCATTCAAAAGTTTGGGATATAATTTTGTTCTTCAAGGATGCATTAAATTAATAAAAATGACAATAAAGACATTTATAATGTAAAAAAAAAAGATTTCTATTTCAAATAAATGCTGTTCTTCTAAACTTTTTATACATCAAGGAATCCTGTCGCTGTATAATAAAATGGTTTCCACACTCCATTAAGCAGTACAACCATGTTTTTACTGCCTAAATGTAGTTGGTGAACACAAACGAAGAAACTTATGAATACAAATTCTTACAACAGTAAAGTATATATTTGTTAATAAAATAATTTTTAACATGAAATATGTTGCTTATTTCATTCCATAAAACGCAGTGAAGTATGTTTTCTCATTTACAGTGTACCAAATGTAGGCTGCTTTTTAAACTTTTATCCATACAATTTAAATCATTTTGACTTATTAAAAGAACACTTTCATGCTTGTGTGTGTGGTTTTAGATTCCCATTCAATTTGTAAATATAGCCCAGTGGTTTTCAAAAAAGTCCTGCAAGCACCCCCAGCATTCTCACATTTTATCTATATCTGACACACCCATTTCAGGTCTTGCCATCTATACTAATGAGCTGATGAGCTGAATCAGGTGTGATAGATTAGGGAGACAGAAAATGTCCAGGGCCTGGGGTGCTCGCAGGACCGGTTTGAAAACCACTGGATTATAGCCTAAATCTAACAGTTCACACCAGGGTAGATTATAAACGACTGGTCCACAAATACAAGTTTATTTCAGCTGTTGTACTCAAATGATAACAACTAACAACAGACACAGTTTTAAACACTGCTACAGCACAACGAACTGAAATTCGTTTCAGTTATACAAGTTATACAACTAGCTTCAGTTTGACAACTGCACAAAACGTGCAGACTAATAAAAACATTATAGACTGTTACAAAATGATGAACAAATGTAGTTTATGCTTATAGGTTTGTGCAACGCTGTAAATTATATATATATATATATATATATATATATATATATATATATATATATATATATATATATATATATATATATATATATATATATTCCATTAAACCTGTTGGGACACAAGGACACAAGGGTGAGCTGAAATTCTCCATTTCACGGGCACGTCCGCTAAGATCATGAATATTCATGTATGCCCCGCCCACTGAAACCGAAAATTTCTTGACACTGGGTTTTCACAACAAACCCCGCAGCACTCAAAACTGACCCGAAACAAGGCCGGTCCCGTTTTGAGGGGGATTCCACGTGCAAATCGGTCTAGGGGGTAAAATACACGTGTATCGGTGGGGTTCTTCAGGTAAAATTCGCCTTTAAATCACTTGGGGTCTCTTCAATCTGCGGCAACAGTAGCCCAGTTTCGCGGGAAAACCACAGACTGGACAGCTGAGGTGATGGAAAAGAGGAAAGCAGGCATTTGGATCAAAGCATTGTGAGGCTAGGGAGGGGGAGGAGACTCAAAATGATTCTAAAAAATAAAAAATGAAAATTTACCCCGTTTGCATTGTTTTACTACTCACAAAGTTAAAGTATAAAACTTTGATATTTACTATACACAGTGTTTTTAATCATATTTTTAGGGGGGACGACCCTCAGACGTATGGTATTTCGAATATTTTCATTTGTTTTGAAGGTCATATTAAAATAAACATTTTATAATTATTTTATGCTATTTTAGGCTACTTTTATTTTTTTCAGACCATGGTGTTTAATTTTAAAATATAAAAAGGAGTGGAGCAAACATGAAAACATGACAATTAAAATTATAAAATCTAGACAACAACAACAAAAAATTACCTTGAATTGTTGTTCTTTTTTTCCCAAAGATTACCAAGGAGACAAAAGTGTGATATGAAATATGAGTCATAGAACAGAAAAATAAAGCTACTTTAATAATTGATGTTAATGCTTTTTTATTGTGAGCCATTTACATCTTTTTACATATTTTTGTTTGTTTTGTGTAAAAAATTAAAATAAAATAAGAAAAAGACAAAAAAATGCTATCACTGAAGGTTTTTTTTGTTTTGTTTTTTGTTACTGAGAACATTAGATATAGCTACTGCAAAGAATGAACCCGTTTCAAAACAAAGACGGGCACACAGCGGTTGTAGTGGGAGGCGTGTAGCAGGCAGAGGTCGCACAGCTGTGGAGCGTGACAAGAGGAGGCGGGGAACCGGAGGAGGGCGCGTCTAAAAGGATCCTCCTCAGAGTCTTACCTGAAAAAACTACGGGAATACTTCTGCGCCACGGTGAAGGAATGTCGAGGACGCGGTCACGGGATGATTTTTTTAATTAACTAGCAACTATTTTCGACCTACACCATGTATACGACTGAGCGCAGGCGCATGAGCCTGCACGAGATCAAGAGAAAGGATCCCGTACGAGTTAAAGCTGGAAGTTTATGGCAGGATCCTTTGGCTCTTGAAATCGGCGGCGGGAGTAAAGGCGTAACATCACCGCGGAGTCGGACCAGGGCTTTATCCGTGATGTATATCGCCGTTGAGGACAGGTCTGTGCCTCAAATTGAGGCGAATCTTTCACTGACTTGTCTTACAGAAGCCTGCGAAGACGCGCATGCGGTGCTCAAGAGCATTTCTTTTGAGTGCCTTGCGTTGGGCACTACTGAAATTCTGGACACTTTCTACAACGCAGGCAAGTTGTGGCACGTAAATATCTGGGATTTTCAGGAATATTTCCAAAGTGCATTTGTAAGCGGTTGTAATTTTAACTCTTGTGTTTAGATGTTGTTGTGGTGGGGATGAACAACACTGTCTGCCAGCCTTCTCTTTTTTATCACCTGGGTGTTAGAGAAAGTTTCAGTATGACCAATAATGTCATCCTATACTGTAACAAACGAGAAGACGATCTTCAAGTTGTAAAGGTGAGAAACACTGCACACAAAATAGCATACTTCAGATTAGTAAATTGCAAGGCTGTTTTTATAACCCACCATAAAGTACACCGGGGCTAGTTGTCACACTTTGTGTGTTGGTGTATTTTTGAAAATCAGTATCTGTATAGACAAACCTTAAAACCTTGGCAACTAGAAAGAAAAAAGAACCTTTTGAACATTAACACAGTTTTGTCTAAGAAAAAAAAAACTTTTATTTGATCATACATCGACTTTTTGACAATATTATTTATATATTATGCGAGGTAAATTATCACAGTGGGGCATTCTGTCATCAGTAAAACTATTTTTAAATAACAAATAAAACAACATAAATGGTTGAGATATACACAAAAATCATACCATTATTTGGCCAACGCAAGGTGTTAATTGTATAAAATTCTATAAAAAAACGCATTATGTATTACTGTCTTTGTGACAACCTGCCCGGTCCTATGTCATATGCGTTTGTTTGGTCTTCTCTATTCTTCATTCTAGGAGCAATGTGGGAGCTACACTTTTATCCCCTACATGGTGTCACCACAAGGTAAAGTATTTGTCTCTGATGCCACAATGATGAGGGGCATTACAGATTTTCTTCATTCCAGCTTTAAAATCGAATCTCTGCTGACCCCTCTGGTGGATCGACTGGTCAAGTTACTGGAAAGTGTTCACATTCATTCAAGGTAGGAATATGATATATTTTTGTACTTTTCCTGTAAGTCATTTGCTAAATGTTGCTTGCTTATTTGTCTGAATTAACGTTTAACACACTCTTGCCTCAAAGTGAATACCTGCATGAGGCTGTCCGCAGGGATATCCGTCTGGCTCGAGAGCACTTCATCGGACAGGCCCTGAGTCAGGAACTGGGCCGGATTCAGAAGCGTCTGGACTCGGTCGAGCTTCTGAGTCCAGACATTGTTATGAGCCTCCTGCTGTCTTACAGGGACATCCCAGTGAGTTACATATGCACAACGCTAAACTTTCAGTTACAAACACCGTATTCAGTTACACACACAATGTGAATGATAGCATAGGTGTAGTTACAGTTATCAGTATTATCAGTATTATTCTTCGATAAAACACCCTCAAGTGTGGGGCCCGGTGCAACTGCACCAGTTTCACCCCCCTAAGGACATCCCTGGAAACAGAATAACAAACAAAAATCCAGAAAAAACACATTATATAAAGGTTAGAAATTGAATTACATTGCAGTGAGTGTATTAAGTATTTGATCCCCAAGCAAAACATGACTTCGTACTTGGTGCAGAAACCCTTGTTGGCAAGCGCAGAGGTAAGACGTTTTTTGTTGTTGGTCACCAGGTTTGCACACATCTCAGGAGGAATTTTGATTTACTCCTCTTTACAGATCCTCTCTAAATTCTTAAGATTTTTTGGCTGTCGTTTGGGAACTCGAAGTCTCAGCTCGCTCCACAGATTTTCTATAGGATTAATGCGGTGAAGTCGTCCTGTACCCTTAACAGAAAAACAGCCCCAATGCATAATGTTTCCAGCTCCGTGCTTGACTGTAGGGATGGTGTTCTTGGGGTCATATTTAGCATTTCTCTCCCTCCAAATATGACGAGTCGAGTTAATTCCAAAGAACTCAATTTGAACAAGCTCGTCCTGTGTAGTTCAGGGCTGATCCCTGACCTTTCTCATGATGATCTTTATGCCATGAGGCGAGATCCTGCACGGACCAAGGCCGATTGATGGTTGTTGTGCATTTCTTCCATTTCCGAATAATTGCACCAACATATCATATAGTAAACATTAAGTCATTGATTGCTGTTCTTCTAGATATTCTTGCTGTGATAATTAGATTTTATGAAAATCCTTTGTCTACCCAGAGGAATAGGCAAGAATATTTGACTGTGGTTCTGAAATGTTAGAGGTGCCAGCCAAATGTGTGAATAAATAATTGAAATTGAACTCTCTTTCTCAATGTGAATCAAGGACTACGACGCCATAATTAATCTGGTGGAGACCTTGAATAATTTACCCATGTGCATGGTGACATCACATCAGAACATCAAGTTTCAATATATATTTGCACTGAACAGGTAAACCTAGTTTTTTTAAAATAATAAAATACACAAAAACAAATATTTTTTGAGGAAACATTAATATTTTTCCCTACAAAACATTTTTGAAATGTTTAAAGGAGGAATCACCCTGGGGATCGTGCCAAAGCTTTAAAGCTCATTTTACCCATCGTGGAATCGAGGGGCACTGTGGCCTCAGATGTGTACTGCCTGTGCGGGCGCATCTACAAGGACATGTTCCTGAGTTCAGGCTTCAAAGACACAAACAGCAGAGATCAAGCAAGTTACTGGTGAGTCATTACAAATTACCCTCTCGATCGACAGAGCCGCCACAAGACCGTTAATCTTTATGTCTATTGCAGACATTTATAAACATCCAAATTCACTGTATAGTGCTATGGTAGGATAGCATCTGATCTGAAATAATGTAAATAATAGTTAATAACTTCCAAAAACTGGTCAGTATTTTTGTCTTGCTTTCCAGTAAAAATATGCAAATAACTTACATTTAACTTAAATAAAACTGTTAAGATATTAAAGGGGTCAAGAACTGAGAAATCAAAATTCCCTTGATCCTTTGACAGATAAGAGTTGAACTATAACTATAGTCATTGTACTATTAAAAACTAAAATTCAAAACTTTCTTGTTAGTCTAAAACTACAGTCGTGGCCAAAAGTTTTGAGAATTACATAAATATTGGAAATTGGAAAAGTTGCTGCTTACGTTTTTATAATAGCAATTTGCATATACTCCAGAATGTTATGAAGAGTGATCAGATGAATTGCAAAAGTCCTTCTTTGCCATCAAAATTAACTTAATCCCAAAAAAACCTTTCCACTGCATTTCATTGCTGTCATTAAAGGACCTGCTGAGATCATTTCAGTAATCGTCTTGTTAACTCCGGTGAGAATGTTGACGAGCACAAGGCTGGAGATCATTATGTCAGGCTGATTGGGTTAGAATGGCAGACTTGACATGTTAAAAGGAGGGTGATGCTTGAAATCATTGTTCTTCCATTGTTAACCATGGTGACCTGCAAAGAAACGCGTGCAGCCATCATTGCGTTGCATAAAAATGGCTTCACAGGCAAGGATATTGTGGCTACTAAGATTGCACCTAAATCAACAATTTATAGGATCATCAAGAACTTCAAGGAAAGAGGTTCAATTCTTGTAAAGAAGGCTTCAGTGCGTCCAAGAAAGTCCAGCAAGCGCCAGGATCGTCTCCTAAAGAGGATTCAGCTGCGGGATCGGAGTGCCACCAGTGTAGAGCTTGCTCAGGAATGGCAGCAGGCAGGTGTGAGCGCATCTGCACGCACAGTGAGGCGAAGACTTTTGGAAGATGGCCTGGTGTCAAGAAGGGCAGCAAAGAAGCCACTTCTCTCCAAAAAAAACCTCAGCGACAGATTGATCTTCTGCAGAAAGTATAGTGAATGGACTGCTGAGGACTCGGGCAAAGTCATATTCTCCGATGAAGCCCCTTTCCGATTGTTTGGGGCATCTGGAAAAAGGCTTGTCCGGAGAAGAAAAGGTGAGCGCTACCATCAGTCCTGTGTCATGCCAACAGTAAAGCATCCTGACACCATTCATGTGTGGGGTTGCTTCTCATCCAAGGGAGTGGGTTCACTCCCAATTCTGCCCAAAACACAGCCATGAATAAAGAATGGTACCAAAACGCCCTCCAACAGCAACTTCTTCCAACAATCCAACAACAGTTTGGTGAAGAACAATGCATTTTCCAGCACGATGGAGCACCGTGCCATAAGGCAAAAGTGATAACTAAGTGGCTCGGGGACCAGAATGTTGAAATTTTGGGTCCATGGCCTGGAAACTCACCAGATCTTAATCCCATAGAGAACTTGTGGTCAATCCCCAAGAGGCGGTGGACAAAAAAAAAAACACTAATTCTGACAAACTCCAAGAAGTGATTATGAAAGAATGGATTGCAATCAGTCAGGATTTGGCCCAGAAGTTGATTGAGAGCATGCCCAGTCGAATTGCAGAGGTCCTGAAAAAGAAGGGCCAACACTGCAAATACTGATTCTTTGCATAAATGTCATGTAATTGTCGATAAAAGCCTTTGAAACGTATGAAGTGCTTGTAATTATATTTCAGTACATCACAGAAACAACTGAAACAAAGATCTAAAAGCAGTTTAGCAGCAAACTTTTTGAAAACTAATATTTATGTAATTGTCAAAACTTTTGGCCACGACTGTAGTCTCACGTAGCCAGACCTTCAAACTGAAGGTCAAGAATTCATGGCAGATTTCATTGGCCAAGGCCCACCCATTATGCCGTTTGACCGACATGTCAAACAACCAATCACATTTAGTTTCGTTCATTGTCACATTTCGAGGCATAGAAATGTCGCCGCAATAATAGACCAGTGTTTAAAACTCTCTGACATATTGTAAAGATTCTATGCTGCGAACTTTAAATAGTTTACATACTTTTGAAAATCCTGCGTTTAGTTGATCCTGATAAGTGCTCGTCATCACAGTTGTAAACACGGCGGCTTTCTTCTTTCGTGAGGGGGCTTGGCGCCGCAGTATCTTTGTTTCCAGGCGGAATGTTAAAGAACGTGACACACACCTTGCGGAAATCCTGTAGAATTCAACCAATCCGATGACGATTTCAACACTCCTGAAGTGTTTCCACTTTTGTGTCCCATATGCATCAGACGTTTAGCCAACAGTCCGTGGCTGTGACGTCTGAGGCTGAGACTAGTCTAAAACAGGTTTATATTGGAGCCAATCTGCCAGAATGACAGGTTGTGGAATGTGGCACTTCATGATGTAATCGTGTGGCTGAACCCCGCCTCCGCAGGAGAAGATCAACGCCTACTTCTACATCATTGCCTGTTTAGGCCCAACCACTGATCTGCCTGGAGTATTTGTGTTTTTAACCTAAATCACTGCAGTGTCCATCTATCAAGGATGTAGCCTGTCAAACATACCCAACTATTAGCCAATCAAAGCAGTGGGTGTTTACTTCAGATTCTACAATCCGCCACACCTATTCAAACAATGTTCCAATGAGGAGGGTCAAAACAGGACAGAAAATAGCCTGTTACTTCTAAATCATGATGTTTTTTTAATGTACATTTTTTTTTAAATAAAATTATAAGTATACCTCAAAGAATAGTACAAAATAATTAAAGGTAGTTCATGACCTCTCTAAGACTTGTTGTCAGATAATATATATTTTTCCTATCAAATAATAAATTAGTTGTTTTATGCATAGACATAACTAAATTTTGTAGATTTATGCTTTAAACAAGAAAAAATTCTACAATGGGGTAAAAAAATTGAATGTTAATAATAAAAGAAAAAAAACTTTTTATATATATAAACCTTATTAAATTTTGTAGATGTATGCTTCAAAACAAACAAACATTTCTACAATGGGGTGAGAAAATACACTGAATTTTGTAGATTTATGCTTTAAACAAGAAAAAAAAACATTTCCACAATGGGGTACAACAATTGAATGTTAATAATAAAAGAAAAAAAAAACTTTTTTTATATAAACCTTACTAAATTTTCATAGATTTATGCTTTCAACAGACAAACAAACAAAAAATGGGCAATGGGCTAAGAAAAATAAATTAATTCCCTAATATATTCCCCGAGACGAAAAACAAAACAAAAACAAATTAAATACAGTTTTGCCTCTCAGGTGAATTTGTCTGGTTTAAATTGTGTAAATATTATATTTTTCTAAAAATGAGACAAAATTATTATGAATAACATTTTTATAACTTTTTGCATATTGGATTATTTTGGTTGAAGCAGAGATTCAATCATGTTTTGTTTAGGTGATTCTTTAATATTCTTTTACAGTAATGTAATGTTTTGTTTTTCTACCCTCATGTTTGTTCTGCAGGTATGGCAAGGCCTTCAAGACTGAACCAACTTTGCACTCCGGAATCAATTACGTTGTGCTCCTGATAGCTGCTGGGCATGAATTCAACACCTCTATTGAACTGCGGAAAATCGGTGTGTTTTTGTGTCCTCCTTTAGATTCACTGCTCTAGTTGTGAGCACAGTGAGATAGGGTCATGGTTTGGTATATATATCATGTACAGTAGTGTTTTTTTGGCCATTGCATGGATTTTTCTGTATAGCAGGCTGCTGTATAGAAACTGATATTTAGTGGCCTACCTGTATGATCCAGATGCTTTGAGCATTGAACATGAATGTGTGATGACACAAAGTCTGAGTATAAAGAATGTGAGAAAGTAACAGTTTGAGGTAGTTAAACCTTGTTTGAGGTGTTACCTTGCTTTCACTCTTTACATGCATGTCTCCTGCTTTTCATGCATTTCATATGAAACTGATGTCTGTACTGAGGCAGCTAGAGTTTTAATTCATTATTGAGTTATGGTGTTATTTTTGCGTTGTGCAGGTGTCACACTCAGTAGCCTGCTGGGCAGAAAAGGCAGTCTAGAAAAGATGCAGGACTACTGGGATGTGGGTTTTTATCTGGGGGCTGGAATCTTGGCCAATGAGCAAAAGAAAGTCATAGAAGCTTCAGAGAAACTTTACAGGCTCAAAGCGCCAATGTGGTGAGTAAAGAAAGTGAATAATTATTCATGTTTATTTTGATTTGTTTATGTAGTATGAAGTTAAAACTGTTTAATGTTTAAATTTAAGTTATTTCCTTTAATGAAAATTATTAAAATAATAATAATAATAATAATCAATATCATCATCATCATTAATAAAAAAAGCAATATTTTTTGTTCAATATTTAAAATTAAATAAAAATACATGTTTACTCAGTGTAAACTGAGTGAGTTTCTAAATTTATTAATAACTTATAAAGCCCTAAGTTTCATTTTCAAAACCATAATACCCACGTTCAAGAAAAGAAGCGCCTCTCAAGTCATTAATTTTTTATTTGGTTAATTACTCAATATGCAGAATAAATAATCAATAAATTGCTCGACAAATGTAATATAATTGAATATAAATATAATATAAATAAGAAATTAAATATAATTGAAACGGAATCAGATAACTGACAGATGAACACATTAAGGCACATTAACTGTAGTAGCAAACATTAAGGTGGTACTTCACGTTTAAATTGGTCATGAATGATTGCTATATTAATTTTAAGAGACTTTATTTTAAGTGATTAAAACGCACTAACTGACAACCCTAAATAACACATGTAGTATTTACTGCAAAGTGATTTCTCTGTCAAAATAGGTATGTTGCATCCATCATGGAGACCTATATACTGTACAAGCAGTTTGCCAAACCTCCAGATGTCAGTCATCCTAAACAGGAAACTGTGGACTTTTGGATGGAGTTAATGGTGCAGGCATGCAAGCCTACCGTTTCCACAGCACGCTGCCCGGTAAGACTGATTCTTTTCTCCTTTCTCGCCAGCACAGCCTTACCCTACTAGAGAAAAAAACGCTTATTGCACTTTGCTTAAGCAACTATTAAAGGAAAGGCCAAAAAGGTGGAAAAATAAACCAACCCAAAGTATCTCCTTTTTTTTTTTTAGGTTCTGATCCTGGAGCCCACTAAAGTCTTCCAACCTAGTATAATAAGCATAAGTGAGGAAGATGACAGCTGTACGGTGCAGTTGAGACACGTCACTCCACTGGAGGTAAACACCCTTGATGCTTTTTGCACACGGCTTTCAGGACTAATTGTGTAGGCTGCAGTGTGTTGTCACAGTGGAGTTTCACAGTGGAGTTTCACCACAGTGGCAGGCAGGCAGGCAGGCAGGCAGGCATCATTTAACAAGACGGAGGGCAGTATGAGTGACCCGAAGCTTTATGCTGTAAAATTCAAGTACATATCTGTGGGAGTGTAATGTGCTATATTTGGTTTTCCCAGAAAGGTCTTCATGAGTGGACATTCCCAGCATCTGCAATTCGTGGAGTAAGGTACTGTGTGATTATGGGAATATAACCATTTCGACATTTCTAAGCTTGCAGCAGTTTATAGTCCCACTAGGGCTGCTCTGTTTTGGCCACAGCCCAGCGATTTTCTCTTAATAGGTCTTTTTTTTTTTTTTTTTTTTACTTCTTCACTTGTTGCTTGGCCTAGTTGACACCTGTTATCCTCTTTCCAGCTTTTAAGCTGCTGTATAGGTCAGTGTCTCTTTCTGTTCATTTAGAGTTAATGTTGCAAAACGAATGACACTAGATGTTAATATTTAAGGACAGATTGACCCCTTGAATAAAAAGTCTCCTAGAGGGATTTGTATTCCTGGGGCCCGTTCTTCGTACGTCGCTAACTCAGTTAGCTGGATTTGAATGTTGACGATTTGGCGTGATCTTGGATCGTTTGGTTCTTCGAAGCTCATCCCGGAGCTGCTGTCATAGCAACAGGTCCGTAAGCTTAAACCTGCTCGGGAGCAGGCTTATTTCATGTAAACAGGATTAGATCGCTTCTTTTCAACCAGAACTGATACTCAAAATATGTCTGCTACCACAGCTACTTTATTACAAGTGTATCGTACTGATCCAGGGACAATAATTTAAAATAATCATTTAAAAAATTATTAAAAAATAATATAAAAATGCTGTGTAGTCCATAATAGACTATAGACAGTTTTACTCAATGAAATATTTATTTGTCATAAAATTAATACTTCATAATTGTATTAGAGTCTTACACACATGCTAGACAGATAATAGAGTCGTGCATTATTTTGAGTGATGACTGCTATTATAAGAGTGGCTTGATGGAGTGCAGGAGATGCAGATAACATGATATTGACCCTTAAGAAACGTTCATTAATGCTGTCACGTAACAAATCTGTCCAAATATAAAATGAAATGAATAGATAATTTCTACATTGAAATAAAAATGTAAAGACTGTACAACTATTATAAATTGCGAATATAAATAATTGGGAATCATGAAAAAAATTCTAATAAAATAAAAACATGCATCTATTACCTGTTTCATGTATCTATTATAACATTTATGTAGTTTTGTTTGCTTGGCTGTTTCTTTATAAAAGTCCAGAAATTTGTCAAGTTTTTCGTCGGGTGTCATTTTAAATTATATGACGTCATTACATTGCCGTCTTGCCACCAGCCAATCGCTGCACTGCTGTTCATGGTTTGAGTATCGATACATATCCCCTTTTAAACCAACACATGAACGCGCAATTATCTCAGATAACTCAATCCAGCGATACTAATCATACACAACAGGTGTGTTCGAAGAACCCAATTAGCCGGATCATGATTAGCACGATGATATCATCTTAGATGTGTCATTTGATCTCGGATGTAATAAGCGACGTACGAAGAACGGGCCCCTGGTAGACTTAGTATTCCTTATTTATTTATGTTTTATTTAGTATAATATTTGTGTTTAAAAAAAAGTATTAAATGAGTATATCTTATGTGATATGTACTGTGTAATGTGCACCAAAAACTTAATTTTACATACAAATTTAAAAACAGCTTACAGATCTTCGGAGTTTTACGACTACAAACTGAATTGCTCTATTTGGATCAGTTTCAAAAAGTGTAAAAGGCTTATTATCTTTGATGTTTAATTTTTTGGCTTGTGATTGAGAATCCCTGTTATTCCACTCTTGCAGCATCTCCAAGTTTGACGAGCGGAGCTGCTTCTTGTACGTACTGTACAATTCAGATGATTTCCAGTTGTACTTTCCCAGCGATTTTCATTGCAAAGGGTGAGCTCCTCCCATTGACACATTGCTTAAACAAGGACAACATGAGGGAAGAGCTCCAATGTCATAATTGTTTTGACAGAGAATGAACTTGTAAAAGATTATGCTCTTTGAATTCGTTTTAAGAATAATCTGATATTTTAATAGTGTTCAGTTCAGAGGTGCTCTAGGCTGTTCACTGAGCCTTTAAAACACAAGCCATATTACATTCTGTTCTGTTGTATCAGGTTCAGGAAGTCACATTTGACCTCATTTTATGAACTTGTCATTCTTCCAATGAAAATAAGCTCTTGTGAAATGGCAAAATGGTTAAGTGTAAGTGCATTTGAACATCATATAGAAATCAATAGAAAATGCCTTAATTAAATATCATGTCACAATGAAAGAGATTTTTCCATTGGACGTATTCTCAAACCCTGTCGTTTGTTTGTTGTTTGTCAGGTTCTGTGATTTGGTGAACTCTCTATTGCATCACTCAGAAAGTCCTGTGGAAGATTCCAGTCCAGTCAGGGGAGGTGAAGGAGATTTAGAGGTGAGAGAAGTCTCCGTGAATATCGTCTCCTTGTTTGTTCAGGCTAGTATCCCTGTTCAGCATTAGTGAAAATGTGTACTTGCTTGATTAAGCAGCTATTTCAATCTTTGCTTGATATACAACCCTTAAAAATTACTTCTCCTGGTGTAGACTCATGGTAGAATTGAATGATATTATTGAGTTGCATAAACCTGAATTTGACACAGTCTATACTGTATCTGTAACTGCTATAGAAATAATGGTGACTTGACATTTTATTGCCAAATAGTTCCCTTCAATGGGAATCATTCCAAATGAAGTTTTCCATTGAATACTGTAAATATGATACTACTATGTGACAGGAAGTACCATTATGCAACTGTGATGTCTGGCTCTTTTACTATCTTAGGTTTGCCATTGTTGCACATTCAAACCTACTTCCTGCTATCACATTTTTTTGACTAGCATGGGCATACAGTGTTCTTTTAACTTTAATTATTGCTTCATCTTTAATCATTGCTTGCTTAAAATATTTCATGAAACATACATTACTGCTCAGAAGCTTGTGGTTGGTATGATTTTTAAAGAGTTCTTGTACAATCGCCATGGCTAAATTTGATTGATGGAAAACAGAAATCTTTCGCTGCATCATAAATGTCTTTCCTATCACTTCTGATTAATTTAATGCGAGCTTGATTAAAAATAACAGTTTCTTTAAAAACAATGTTTCAGTACATTTATGAGAGGAATGAGAATGGAGACAAGGTGGTGCTGGGGAAAGGAACCTATGGAGTGGTGTACGCGGGACGGGACCTCAGCAATCAAGTGCGCATCGCAATCAAAGAGATCCCAGAGAAGGACTGCACGTATGAACTTGTTTGCCATTGCTTTAATTTTTCCAGTGGACGTCATACTTTAGAATGTGTTTAGCTGCAAGTTTGTTTAATTTCATGGAGTTCTATTATGAAGAATCAAATAAAAGAACTTTATAATTTGTTACAATGCACAGTTTTGCCAAACAAAATTACTATATGATAATGAATTTTTTTAAATAAAATATATTAATGATTTCATATACAGTATTAATATATAAAACAGTGAATATATATTAATACTATTAATATACATTGATAGATTTAATAAAAACTTTGTATTTAATCTTAGAAGTTTTAGGTCATTTATGACCTGTGTTCATTGTTGATCTGCTTCAGTAGAAATCCAGCGTTTGGATTTCTGACCGTGCTCAAAGGTCACCACAGCCCATTGATGTTTGTCCGCAGGACTGATAGTTGTTTAAACTGTCCCCACATGGACAGCTAGCAGATGTAAACCTCGCCATGTGATCCAAATCCTGTGCTTAACTGTTCTAACCAAATATGCTCAGAAAACCCTTATGATTGTGGTCAGAACTGCATAGCTTAGATGAACATATTTACTTTTCATCTTCCATCTTGGTCTCTTTTTCTTGTTCTGGGTTTTAGCTACTCTCAGCCGCTTCATGAGGAGATTGCCTTACACAAGAGGCTGAAGCACAGGAATATTGTTCAGTATTTGGGATCCGTCAGTGAGGATCGCTTCATCAAGATCTTCATGGAGGAAGTTCCTGGAGGTGTGGCTTGCTTTGCTTATTGTTCTGTCATCAACTTTTCCATTTTGTTGACATGGGGAAATGTTGATTTTCGCAAAGTATTGAGAAATGCTTGGTTCTAAAGAAGGATGTGTTTGTGTGTAATGTTCATTTGTGGGATGATTTCCAGCTGTGAGCGTAATTGAAATGTGGTACACTGAACAGCACAAACCAGTTATTTATGGGTCAGTGACGTAACACTCATTGATGTATTTGGTCCTACACTTCATATATGATGACTGAACATAGAATAACCTGAGTCATGAAAAAAAGTTCTGTTTTTATTTATATATATATATATATATATATATATATGTATATATATACATACCGTATTTTTCAGACTAAAAGTCGCACCTAAGTATAAGTCACATCAGTCCAAAAATACGTCATGACGAGGAAAAAAAACAAACATAAGTCGCACTGGACTATAAGGCCCCATTTACACTGCATGGTTCAAGTAACCCAATTCCGATTTTTTTCCTCTCATGTGGCACAGATCAGATATGACTGGTGAACGTGTAAGCAGGAAAAAACCGCATGGATTCCGATTTTCTCAGATCCGTTTCAGGCCTCATTCATATATGGTAATAAATCGGATATGAATCGGATACGTGCATTTGAGTGTGCCATGTAAGCAGACAAATCGGATGTTCCCCAGTAAATGCGAGTCGTACGTCATTAAAAAAGTGACGTCAACTCAGGTGGACAACACCAACTGAGATCACATGACTTCTTATAGGCGTGATTGAGGACGAAGGATACACACAGTTGAGCAATGCGGAGGTTTCATGTCTTTTAAGTCTTTAGGCAAAAATGCAGGGTTATTACAGAAATAAATCCGTGTTTGAAGACATTTCACGAGATATGGGGAGGCATGGTCTTAAGCGCTCGTGGCTACAGTGCCAAAGATAAAAAGCTTAAAAAACAAATACAAAGCAAAACACTGTATAATTTTATTTGCATCTGCATCCATTGTATTTCGTGCTGTTTTACTTCCTTTTCTGGGACAGAATGTCTACGTTTGGTAGTTTCAGCAGTGTTTAGTGTAAATGCAAAAATCGAATACGGGTCACTTTTAAATGATGATGTAAGCGGGTCGTCCAAAAAAACTGATAAAGTCAGAAAATCGGATTTGGGCATCAAGACCTGCAGTGTAAATGCAGCCTAAATCGCATTTATTTAGAACCAAGAACCAAGAGAAAACATTTCCGTCTACAGCCGCGAGAGGGCGCTCTATGCTGCTCAGTGGTAGACTACCGGAGCACTGAGCAGCATCTCTGGCAGCATAGAGCGCCCTCTCGCGGCTGTAGACGGTAATGATTTCTCTTGGTTCATGTCAAATTAATTTTGATAAATAAGTCTCACCTGATTCGTCGCAGGACCAGCCAAACTAGGAAAAAAAGTGACTTATAGTCCATATGGTGTGTGTGTGTGTGTGTGTGTATATATATATATATATATATACACGTGTGTGTGTGTGTGTGTGTGTGTATTTTATGTACCGTAATGTATTCCTGTGATCGGAAAACTTAATTTTCAGCAGCCATTTTTCAGTCTTCAGTGTCACGTGATCCTTCAGAAATGATTCCAATATTTTGAATTTCTGCTAATGAAATTTATTTTTTTCAATGTTAAAAAAAAAATTAAGTTAAAAGCAATTGTGCTTTTTAAACATTTTTGTGATGCATTTTTTTTCCTCAGGATTTTATGAGTAGAAAAATCAAAAGAACAACATTTATTTGAATTTTTGAACAGTTATAAATGTTTTTGCTGGCCTTTTTTGATTAGTTAAATGTGTTCTTGTTGAATAAAGTATCTTTCAAAGAAAAAAAATCTTGCCCTCAATTTTTAGAATGGCAGTTTTTACATTAGATTTTTTACACAATTAAATATTTTAAGTAATTTAACCTTAGCATAAGCATTGTAATAAATCAACATGAATATTATGTTTTAAAAATGTGTTTTAGATGGGTTTTTAAAAAAAAAAAATCATGATCTCTTCTGTTATCTATTTATTCTAATCATTATGGTCATTCTTAAGTTATTTTACTGATATTTTATAGTTATGTATGTGCATATGGATACACGGTGTATTCACTTGTCTTTTTATTCCTTCACAGGAAGTTTGTCCTCTCTCTTACGATCAAAGTGGGGACCTCTTAAAGACAACGAGGCCACCATTGTCTTCTATACCAAGCAGATTCTGGAAGGGCTGAAATATCTCCACGATAATCAGATTGTCCATAGAGATATTAAGGTATGAAAACAATGCAGTGCCATCGTTACTTTCAGACTCTCTGTCAAAAAATTTCAGCTGCAACTTTTTTTTTCATCACATGCCATTACTTTTCATTTCACCAGGGTGATAATGTTTTGATAAATACATACAGCGGATTGCTTAAGATCTCTGATTTTGGCACTTCTAAGAGACTAGCAGGAATCAATCCATGTACAGAGACGTTCACAGGTCAGTCTTCTAGCACATACTTCTCACATTACATTATGTACACTTGCATGTTTGCTTTTCAGACTCTTCCTGATTCATTCATCCACAGGCACTCTGCAGTATATGGCTCCAGAGATTATTGACCAAGGTCCTCGTGGCTATGGCAAACCGGCTGATATCTGGTCTTTGGGTTGCACCATCATAGAAATGGCTACAGGGAAGCCACCCTTTCATGAGCTGGGAAGTCCTCAAGCGGCCATGTTTAAGGTGCTGCAGGTTTTTGAAGCAGAATTCTGAGTGTTATTTTAAGTTGATGGTTATAAAACAATGTTAAATAAACTGTGAAGTTGATTTACATTCCATTTTCACAATCCCAGTTGACTTCATGCTCATTGAATATTTATTAGAGTCCAATTTATGCAAGAAAATACTAGAATGCAAGAGCCAGACAGTTTACACTAATGTCTGCTTTAGTGCCAATTGGACTGGTGCTGCAAAACTGCTGATGTTATAAATTGCTTTCTGGTATGTTTTTGAAGCTAAAGTTTTTGTGTTAGCATGCTTGCTTATGTTTCAGGCCTAAATGTGAATATCTCTTTCAAAGAATGCCATCAGGTTTATTGATGAACTGTCCTCCTGCAGGTGGGCATGTTTAAGATCCACCCCACAGTGCCAGAGTGCATGTCAGAGGAAGCTAAAGGATTCATCATCTACTGCTTTGAACCCAGCCCAGACAAAAGAGCCACAGCCTTAGAGCTCCTAAAGAACAGCTTTCTGAAGGGCATTCCCAGGAAGAGGGCAAAGCCTCAGTCTGACAACACTCTGAAAGAACCTGCAGGTGAGCTTGTAGAACCACATCCAGAAATCCTTAAAAACTCTTACAATTTAAAACCAACAGCTTTAATTGGGTGTTACTTCAGCTTTGGCCACTTTTGGCTTTTTGTTTTTCATTTTTTTACTTAAAAAAAAAAAGCAATGCAATATAAATATTACAGGTGAAATCATCATTATTATTTACTAATTAATTAATTTATTAATTTACTTATTAATAGTTTTATTACTTATTTTTATAATAATAAGTAATAAGTTACTTCATTATTTTATCATTACATGATTTTATTTTAAACAATTGTATTTTTATTTTTTTATTTGTATTTATTTTCAGTTATTTGTATTTATTTAATTAATTTCTAATTAAATATTTTGAAATTATGTATTTTTCAATTTAATTATTTGTATATTTTTGTCCACCACTGATCACCAATATAAGGCATTTTATATGGATATTTGCAGATTTTTGTATGATCTTAAATAGCACCAACAACAAAAAAGATTCAAATCTCAATAATAACCCCAGGACATGAAAATGCTGACGTTGAAGAAACACCCACTTATGAATAATGAGTTGTACATTCAAGTAATTTGACATTTAATTAATTATTAGAAATATGATATTTGATTTTGACTTTATTTTGGCATCCTGTTGTAGGAGACTTTCAGAGGAGCATGTCTGTACCCATTGCATTGTATGTGGAGAACACAGATGGTGAACAAAATGAATTGTTCTCATCTTTTGATCTGAGAAGGATCACCCCTGCCTTCAAAGGAAATGACATGGCTGAAAGTCCACCCAGCTCCAGTGGCTTTTTGACGTGAGACAATGCATCAGATCCCAGATGATTGGAATTATGTATTGTGAAACATACTTCCAGCACCTGAAATCTTTTATTTGCCTTCATGGTGTATGTATTTTCTGTTGACAGAGTGCCAGATGACCCTCAAGCAGACATGACCACAAGCCCATCAGGTACTGGAGAGAATCTAGGTCTGTTCATGCTGAGAAAGGACAGTGAACGGAGGGATACGCTCCATAGGATCCTTACGGAGTACATCAGTCTTGTAGTTCAGAACATTCAGGAAACGCTGCCACAGGTACATTCTCATACTATAGTGTGTCACCTGAGATGTCTGATGTGAAATGCTGTCAAACCACCAGTGCCCTTTTCTTAAATTCTTCAATGATTCTGAATTAAGGTGTGTGTGAAGATTTGCTTTTGATTCCATCTCGCAGGCAAAGGAGCCATACATCACCTCAGATGATATTAGCAAACTGATTGGCTGTCTCCGGGAGAACATCCGCTCTCCAGACCGAAGGAACCTGACTAACAGCCTCCTGACTTTGCGCTCCAGCCTGCTGAACTCCTCTGTGCCTCTCAGCAGCCTGCAGGCGGTGCTCTTTAGCTTCCAGGATGCAGTATGTGATTTGGTTTCAGTTTGCATTCATTTCAGTCAAGCCTAAATCAAACTAAAACTAAGGGCTAATTATCAGCATTTTACTTCTTTCTATACATTTATAATTTTGTTAAAAAATTTTTTTAAATAAAGTATACGTATATTTGTGCATTTATTTAGTCATGAATCATATTTCATAATATTGAATGTATACATGACTCTTGTGTTTGTAGGTCAAAAAAGTCCTGAGGAAACGGCAAATAAAACCTCATTGGATGTTTGCTTTGGACAACTTGCTGAGGCAGGCTGTACAAGATGCTATCACGGTTCTGCTCCCAGGTGCATAAAGGACAACGTTTCAATTTAAACAGTGATTCCATATGCTTTTATTGCTTCACTGAATCTTCTGTTACTTGCATATCTTCATTGCCATCCCTAAAAATCCCTTTTCAGAGCTCAAGCTTCAGCTACAGTCGTCGTTTGAAAACGAGGAGAGTTCTCCAGGAACCGAGCAGCCCATGGAGGCAGATTCTCAATCAGCCGTCACCCCCATCACAAAGAACAAAGAGGAACTGGGAATCAGTCAGAATTCTGAAGAGGGTCACACCAAATGCAACAGTCTGTCCAGTGACCTCATCTCTAACCATTCTTCACTTGCAAAAGAGTTATCAGAACTTCGACTCGAGTCCAGGAGGTATTGAAAACCTTTCCTCTCTCTGTTGTGTTCAAACCTTTTGAAGTGTTTAATGCATAGAAAACTTACATAATGTACACTACCATTCAACATTTTTGGTCAGTATTTTAATTTGTTTGGTTATATAAAATTATACTTTTATTCAGCAAGGATGCAAATTATAAAAACATGAAATGATTAAATTCATCAAAAATGAAAGACATTTATGATGAAAAATATGTATTTTAAAATAAATGCAATCTTTTTAACTTTCTAATCATCACAGAATCCTGAATGTATTGGGTTTTCACAAAAATATTAAGCAGCTTTTTTCAACATTGATAATAAGTGAACAGAATAAGTAATTAAAATGATTTCTGAATGATTATGTGACACTCTAGACAGGAAGGATTAATAACTGCTGAAATGTGTATTGTTTTAAAATATATTAAAATTTAAGAGTTCTTTTAATTTGTAATAATATTTGCCAAAATTATTGTTGTTACTGAATTTTCAATTAAATATATGCAGCCAGCATAAAAGATACGTCTATAAAAAAAAAAAAACTTTTGATAGGTAGTGTGTGTGTGTGTGTGTATATATATATATATATGTATATTGTGTGTATATGTATGTATATGTGTATATATGTATATGTATGTGTGTATATATATATATATATATATATACATACACACACACACACACTATATATGTATGTGTGTTTTTTTTTAAATAGCCACAAGAGGACGATGAATAAAAACCACACTAATTTCATGTGGTTGGGAATTGTTCCATTGTGTTCCAGGTTGCTAATTCAGCTGAATGAAAAGGAGAAAGAATTCCAGGAGCTTCTCATGAACACACTTAAGACCAAACAAAGGCACATCACCGCCCTGGAGGTCAGAGCTGCGTCTACAGCTACAGGTTGCTCATGCTTTTTTAACTCTTAACTTCTGAAATGAGCACTGTATTTACCACTGAACAATTGTTTGCAAACTTCTTCCTCAGTACGAGAGAAAGTTCTCGCCCGAGGGAGTCAAAGGGCGTGGCCATGGAGCGATATGTGTCACATTTATTCACATCCACTTCCACATGCCACTGCTTGTCTTTAGATCTGGGAGGAGTTTTTGAGACTCATGAAGAACACACCCTTTAATCGCTTAGAAATGTTACCCAATTTCAACCAACCCAAGTTTATGCCTTACCCTCGGGACTTGCGTTTTCACTACAACATATAGATATAATCCCTGTTCTGGAAGTGTTTTAGAAATAAAACTTTTTGTAATGAGTAGTAATAGCATATGACAGTGACATTGCTGTAAATGTGCTAATTATGCATCTATAGTAACAGTTTATGATATGCTTATTGTTTCCCACAGATAGTAAACCTTCACCCCACAATGCTTACAATGCTGCTATGGTGCACTGGTTAAAAGGTGTTCCAGTGGATAAGAAAACCATAGAAATAGTAAGTGGAAATATGGAAAAAAGAAATTAGTTTTGACCACAAGCTTTGATTTGCTCATTCATATTTATAGACTTCATGTAGTGAAAGTCAGCTTCAAAATCTAAAATGTTGAAGTTGATGGTGATGCCTGTTCTTTGATTTCTTTCAGCTTGTTTTTCATGAGTTCACCTTGGATAGTCTCCTCCATCTCGCTTGCAGAGATGATCTGCAATACTGTGGCATCAAGTAAGTCCTTCAGTCGATCCATACCGAACAGGAAGAATATGCCAAGGTGTAGGAGAGACATTATAAATATAGCTAACATGCACTATTTAATTATCAAAAACACAGTAAAAAAAATTATATTGTTAAATATTGTTACAATTTAAAATAACTTTTCTATTGTAATATGTTTTAAAGTGTAAGGAAAAAAAATTCTGAGCAAAGAATGCTGTTGTATAAGGTGAAGTAAATCTGTGTTTATGCATTTGTCACTCAGAGGCGGGATACTGTGTCGTTTGTGGGCTGCCATCTCCAAACAGAGGGAGTCTCTTCTCAGTCCAGTCAATGAGGACAGGGCAAATACCATTCTCTAACAGACATGAATCTCTTGACCTGTTTTTAGATTCTATGAGCTCAGTGAGTTTGCTGTTAATAGAGTCTGTGCCTTTTTTGGCACTATTATTTTATGCACATGCTTGACACACACACACACACACACACACACACACACACACACACGCCACACAAAAACACCACTGTTTAAAAGTTTGGGGTTGGCATTATCTTTTAATGTTTTTGAAAGAAGCCTCCTATGCTCTTCTAGACTGCATTTATTTAAGTAGTCATTACTCCATACTTCAGTGTCACATGATCCTTCAGAAATCATTCTAATATGCGGATTTGATGCTCAAGTGGCATTTATTATAATTATCAATGCGGAAAATTCTTATAAGTTATGATGCTTAAGATTTTTGTGGGAAAATTATAAGAGTACAGAATTGATTTGAAATAGAAATATTTTGTAACATTTTCTAAATGTCTCTACGGTCACTTTATCAATTTCCTGTGTGCTTGCTGAATAAATCTATTAAGTTCTTAAAAAAGAAAAAAAAACGTAATAACCCCAAAGATTTGAATGAACATTCAGTATCTCAGATGTAACCTGTTAGAAAGAGATTCAATGTTTTTTATGAATATAAAGTTAATGTGTGAAGTATTTATGCTAACATCATCTGAAAATTATGTGTTATTGTGCAGGGCATTGAGTTGTATACTGTACATATGTTAGGGTACCAAAACACTGTATTTGTATTTATGAATCGTGCATTCTTACTAAATACTAAATATAAACTACCTTTACAGATGAAAGCAATACTGACAGCAAAACTAGAAAAAAGTAAACTACATTTAAAACTAAAACTGCAATTTACTAATTTATTTTTGAAATAAAGCTTCTTTTAATCGTAATGTAAAAGTGAAAAGAAACTGTTACATTTCTTTCTTGTTCATTTTAAATGGTCCTATACTATAACAAATTCATTTTTTGAACGCACAAATATTCCAAGTAATGCTTTGTTCGATTCATGTGAGATAATACAAGTTACAAGAAAATAAGTAGTAAATGTTGTTTAAAATAGTTTTACATGGAGTATAGTATGTTGCACCAGACATGTCAGCTTTCCAAAAATGTATTTGATGTCAGCTATTGTATTTTTTAAGCCTGAGGAAAAATATTAGTAATGAGTAGTAATGAAAATACAGTATGCAAACCCAGCCACACAGTGAAAGACTGATAACTCCTGCTAAACACACGAGTCACCGTATTCACGTTATTCTTGATGCATTTTTAATAAGCCAGATTTTGAAAAGCTTTCTATGTCGACAAGCTTGTTTGCATCCACCTTAAACATCCGGACCAATGTGTGAGTTTTACTTCTCAGGGTATGTTGTTTTAATTGTATATGTAGAAGCTACTGCAGAGGTGCATTATTTGAATGCATATAAAACATGTTCTATATTCTTTATTTTCCAATGAAAAATCTCACTGATGTTATTCACATTCCTCAGAGAGCTATGAAACACATTCAGTCCTTAACCGGCAATACAAAGCGTGAGTGTTGAGTGTGTTTGGAAGATGGGCGTTTCACAGTCCTGTTTGGAAGAAGTGATGCCATGCACTGAAGCTGATCTAAGAGTTCCAGCCAACTTATGTTTCTGAACTGTTGATGTTGCCTTGGCAACAGCCATTACATCATCCTCTGACCTCTGCCTCCAGGTTGAGGATCCATTTGCCACATGAAAATTTTTGTTTGTGTGGCTTTGATCCATTTTTTTTGGTGCAGTCAACCACTTCGATGATCAAGCAAGAACATGAAGGGCTTAATCACCCAATTCATCATAAAGGATATGAGCTAATCAGTGGGATGGGCTTCTCTAGTCATTCAATCAGCCATACCTTGCATTTTCAGTAATAGGCTGGAATAAACTACTCAACTTTTAAAACTGCAAATCAGAGCAAAAATCTGTGCAAAAGTTGTGTAGTCCAGCCTTAACTGGAAATTGTACAGAGTTTGAAATAATTTTGAACCCAATTTAAAACTTTTGTTGTTTTTGTCTGTCATTTTACTTTTAATCCCATTGCAGTTAACAATGCTAGTCCAATGTATTGATTTATACATCAATTGCTTTTTAATGACTTGGCAAGAGTAATAACTAGTAGAGTATAGCTTGCCCTTGAAATCTGGTTGTAGTCCAGGTCTCTCCATGGCTAGTGGTGCTTTTCACCAGGTGGAGCAGATGTCACTCTGCTGGATTTTAAGGTTAACTGAACAGGATTTGCTTTTCATAGCCATATATTTCTTCTTCCTTTTTCGGTTCTTTTTTTCTGGCTATGTTTTTGAGCTCATTCTGTACTTCTTTTTCTGTCGAGACTTCTTTATCTGTCTCCTTGTGAAGGCTGGTGGTGCATGTGATTAATTAAATAGGCAATACTGTACAGGGATTATGGTTTTCAGACCAACTTCATTCTGTTAGCGGGAGGTTGTTCTTTTTAGTCAATTAGATTTTCTACCATCAAATAAAGCTTTCTCATATCTGCACTACGGACTCAAGTTTCCTGAAACTGCCCTGTGGTCCCCATTACAAGGAGAGATGACATTGACATTTGAACTTATGATAACTGTTAGATGCTCAAAAAACATGAAACTATGCAATGAATTCTGGAAAGGAAAAAAAAGGGTCCAGGGAGATTTTTTACAGAGGGAGAGAAGAGAGTTACAGGGGTTTGGAGAAAATAAAAATAGACAATTTATTAAGGTGTTGTACAATCGTTTATACGTTTAATACAGCATCCAAACTTCTTAGAATAGATTTATACTATTTTAGAAGAGTTTCCAGTGGAATGAACATCTGCCAAATGCTTGTTGGAGGAGAAAACTGTCTCAATCTGCAAAACTGACCACAGTGGTTTAACAATAATTTAAGTTGGGTGATTTGAGAAGGCAAGTGCAGATTTTGAAGTTAATCTTGGTGCTCCATCTGTCCAAGTTTTATGATCGTGACACCATCATTTTAGCATTGGTGTCTGTAATTAATTTTTTTTAGCAGTTGCAGCTCTTTGATGAATGTTGGCTATGTGAAGGTTTATGTTGGCTGGTTCTTGTGGAAATAGAAACTTCAAAGTGAATGTTAAGGTTTGCTCTCACTTTTGCTGCAGTGTTTTTGTGTTGCTTGTCAGTCCCATCATTCACCTTCAGGGTTTTAAAAGCTTCGCTCATGAAGTTGTGTCATGCTTTGTGTACGAAGTCATAATCACAAAGACATGTTCTTAAAACACTTAATCAGTCTAAGGCGACAGACGCTCCTGCTGAACGAGCTCCCATGATTTGCATTTTCCTTTTTGGATGTCTGACAGTCACTCATTTCATACACTGCTTGTACTAACCTCTGGTGAACATAACTTATACTACAGTGATATACAACCTAAAGAATATAGATAAGGGAAAAAAAGAAAAAGAAAAGATAATCACCACCCCTACAATATGACAGATCATATAGGCCACATTCTTAAAAAATAAAGGTTCTTTTGGCATTTGGTTCCGTGAATAACCTTTAACATCCAAAGAACTTTTCCACCACACAAAAGTGTCTACTGATTATTACAATTTTATTTAAGAAAAAAAAATTGTTCCTTTTAAAAGCTGTTCAGTGTTGTTAAGGAACCCAAAAATGGTTCTACAGCATCACTGCAAAATTCTCAGTTTGGAACTTTTTGAATTTTGTTAAGTTCACATCCCGATCAGATCCAGAGAAGTTTTGATGTGTTTGCAGCTCAAGAATTGTAAATAAGTACCATCATTATAGTACAGTCTTAGCTTGGCTTATTTAACTGCACCTATAGTGGATGGAAGATGCTCACTGCATAACGGCTTCTCTTAAGCCAGATACATTTATATTCTATTATAAACACTGTCATTCAAAACACCAATAGGCTATATTTCAACAGCTTTTAAACTCTTCCAATAGGGTCAAAGTGGGTCATTCACCCACTCAAGTCTTTATCTTCCCGGTAAGCACAATGTTTGTCATGGTAATGAAAGGGTCTTTGGGCGGATCTTTGGATGGTGGAGTGTAGGGGGTGGAGGCCACATGAAGGTGTAGAAGGGCAAAAAGGGGAGCTGTAGTTTCTGCAGTGTAGGGTTCAATTCATGGCTTTAGAAAAGGGTCTGGAGATGAGGTGAGGTGTGTTTAGTTGCTATTGCAGAAAGTTAAAGTTCATGGCTATGCTACCATATGGATAAGAACAATGTGCAATTATAACATATCTATTTAGTTTAGTTTAGTTTTTGGCTAATTAAGCTGCTTTTGCAGAAAGTTTAAGTTCAAGAATCAGGTAAAATGAACTCCTATACTGTTTGAAAAAAAAGAAAGGAAAAAAAGAGAGATAATGTCTTTGCAGAAAATTAACAGTACTTTTCCCCCCAATTAAGCTTACGGATTTTTCTTTCAATTATAAAACATATCAAAACATATTGCATTGCCTTATTTCAAAATACAATACAGGTGCATCTAAAAAAAATTGAATATCATGGAATAGGTCTTTATTTTTTTTTTAATTTAATTTAAAAAAGCTAACTTTCTTATATTCTAGATTCATTGCACACAAACTGAAATATTTCAAGAGTTTTGTTTCTGATGGTTATGACTTGCAGCTTAGGAAAATAAAAAATTCAGTATCACAAATAATTTTAATATTCCATTTTGAGCTTTCTTCAGTTTTTTTTTTTGAGTAAATACTGGGTACCTCTTGGGCTAGTTTAGAACATGCAACCACAATTATGGGAAAGACTACTGACTTGACAGTTGTCCAGAACACAATCATCAACACCTTCTACAAAGAGGGTAAGCCACAGAAGGTCATTGCTGAAAGGGCTGGCTGTTCACAGAGTGCTGTATCAAAATATATTCATAGAAAGTTGACTGGAAGGAAAAAGTGTGGTAGGAAAGGGTGCACAAGCAACAGGGATGACCACAGCCTTGGGAAGACTGTCAGGAAAAGCCGATTCAAGAACTTGTGAGAGCTTCACAAGGAGTGGATTGAAGCCAGAGTCAGCGCATAAAGTCACCAAGCTCAGATGTCTTCAGGAAAAGGGCTACAGCTGTCACATTCCGAGAACCAAGCCACTCCTGAACCAGTAAAAACCGTCAGAAGCATTTCACCTGGGGTGAGGAGAAAAAGAACTCGACTGTTGCTCAGTGGACCACAGTCCTCTTTTAAGATGAATGTAAATTTAGCATTTCATTTGGAAATCATGATTTGGAGTCTGGAAGAATACTAGAGAGGCACAGAATCCAAAGTACAGTGTGAAGTTTCTGAAGTCAGTGATTATTTGGGGTGCCGTGACATCTGCTGGTGTTGCTCCATTGTGTTTTATCAAGTCCAAAGTCATTGCAGCCATCTACCAGGAGATTTTGGAGCACTTTATGCTTTCATCTGCTTTCAAGCTTTATGGAGATGCTGATTTCATTTTGCAGTAGTACTTTAGCACCTGCCCACAGTACCAAAACCACTTCCAAGTGGTTTGCTGACCATTATATTACTGTGCTTGATTGCCTTTCCTGAAATTGCAACTTTTTTGCAACTCACCTGACCTGAACCTCACAGAGAATCTATGGGCTATTGTGAAGTGGAAGATAAGTAACATCTGACAAACAATACAGAGGAGCTGAAGGCCGCTATCAAAGCAACCTGGACTTCAATAATGCCTCAGCAGTGCCACAGGCTGATTGCAGTCATTCGTGCAGAAGCAGCCCCAACCAAGTATTGGTTCAAAAAAACTCTTGAAATATTTTTTTCCTCATCGTGACATTTCACCCAACAAATTAAAGACTTAAGATTTAACTGTGACCTCATTTTGTGAGGCACATTTATGATTATTTACCTTATTATCATTATACTTAATATAAAAACTCTTTGTGATAATTGTTACTCTGTAATGTTTAAATAAGGTTAATAGAAACAACTTTGTGGTTGTCTTTGCCCATATTTTACAAATAACATTTCCCAACATTATTTAAATTTGCAACACACATTCACATTGAGACACTGTTTAATTTTGGTTTTCATTACTTCACTTATAATATCTAATGTCATGCAAGATTACACCAGAACTGTGTCTGACTGGGGACATTTATTTCAGACAAATGACATAGTATGCTGACTAACTGGTTTCTCGTTCTGCTTCACATTATTATCTCTAATTAACAAAGTAGCCTGATTTATATGGCACAACATTGTTTGATTTATGATCTGTCAACCCCATCCTGTTGCTTCCCATTTGAACTATACAAGGCAGGACAGACATTGGCAGAAATGTTTCAAACATGATCAGATGAGACTGCCCAGGCTTCTTCTCAATGCATAATTCTCTCACTAACACTGTTGGCTAATTCCACATTCCTCACATAGAAACACACTTATGAAAGACTTAAGGTCTATCTGGGTGCATTCTGGGAATTCCTGTTATTGTGATTTCATTAAGGGGCCACTGATGACCCTGATCACGCCGAGATGTTGACCCTTGGGTTCTGCAGGACAATACACAGGCTGCTTGAGACTTACTCTATTGAACCTGAGCCTCACCAAGCATATAAAACTACTGACGTTTTAAGGCCAGTGTCCAGAATGGGTATACAAACTTAACTTTTTTTTCTTTTCTCTTGACAATGAAAATAGTTGCTTCTCACTCCGTCTAATTTCTAATTTAGAATTTGATTATATTAGAGCTCTATTTTGTCTTGTTTACTCCATGGTTGGATGTCTCTCGGTTCAGCCTCTATTCAGCTATCAAATTCAACAAAGCCATCAGAAAATATTGCCCAGAATGTGTTAAAGTTTGTGTACGCCCACAGAGACATAAATATTCTGTGTCTCTGTGTGTGTTCACATTTTTAGTTTACTGTGCCTTTTTTGTGAATGGCACATGGTTGTTTTGTCCTTATTATCCATAATTAAATGCTGTTTAAATGTAATCACAAAACTGTCCTCGTTAAAGCAAATCTGCACTATTTTATGTTCATTCTTCATTTTCAACTCATGAAGCTTTTGAGTAAGTCTTTTTTTCTTTTTTACATTAGCGTCATGCTTAAACAGTGCAAGTGAAGAACATGAGGTCAGTGAATAGCAGGATTTGTGAATGCATTAGGAGATTTGTGGTTAATTTTTGTATCTTGAAATTTACATCTGAAGCTTTGCAGGATGAATCAGCTTCAGAATGAGGTCTGTTCACACTGTAATGAGTGGCAATAGTATCATGTGTAGATTTAGAGATGATTATATATGCTTCCCATATAACTAGAACAGGGTTGTATGCCATTTTACATTGAATTGAGAATGCTGTTTAAATTCCAATTCAATTCCTGCAGCCGAATGGAGATACAAACATAATACAAACAAAAAAGTTTTAAAAACTTTGACATTTAGAACTTTATAGGGTCCTATACAGAAAGACAGTTGCAGTGACAGGTGTCTCTTAGGGGGTTTGTGATAATACAGGCCAGCATCTGCACAAAGGATCCTGACTGGTCTATTCGGGGGACGGGATGTCCCCTCTCAAGCGTGCCATTTGCACACTCTGATTTCATTCCTACATGACACCCCCTTCCTCCCTTCCCCATAGCGTCCACTTTTATCCTCTCTTGAGCAGATGCCAGCTGTGCTCTTCAGGTGGCAAGGAGCTTTGTAATTCACAAGATTCAGCAAACCATCTTTTTTCCCCATTTTTATTATTTTGCAGTTCAGGTTATATTAGGTCATACTGAACTGAAAATTAGACAGTTTGTTTCAGAAACTGATTTCTTCTGAAATATGAAGAATATGAAACCTTATGTTGTGAAATTTCACTATATGTTAGCTAATCTACACCATGATATCAACAAAAACACCTATAGTTTCTGTATTTACACATTTCCTATTGAAATGTGGAGTTTGGATGTGATTTTGAAGGTGTAAATGACTATTTGCTGATGGAGTCATCAATACTTTTGGTCTGTAGCCTGGGTGAGAAAGCATATATAACAAGAAAATAGGTAAATGTGAATTTTGTCAACATACACTAGCATATAAATGACCTCTATGCTAACACATGTGGACAAAAAAGGCTCAAAACTGCAGTTTGATTCATTTTGGAGAAGCAGGAAGACGGAACCTTCTAATGTAAAGCAGGTTGGACAGGTAAAATAGGTGACAGTATTTATTTAAAATATGCCAGCTTTTAAATATAAAAAAGGACAAAGTACATATTTTGTAACTTGTTCTGACTATATTTGTAATTTCTAAACAGTTTTAACAAACCATCGTTGGTAATTAGGGATTCCTTTATTTCTAAATCCACCCCTACGTAAAACGTGGTACATTCCACACTGGAGGCCGAGTTGGGACGGTGTTCAGCTTACACTGAGCCGCATGCCGTCACCTTCAGAGCGGCTGAGTGAGCACACAGAAGCCGTGTCCGCTGTGTGCCAGAAAGTTTATTCAGTCTCACCGCTCAATCAGGCCGGGACAAATTTACAGTTTTATGATTGTACTTTAATCACGGGCTTTTCATGCGTCAATCCTAATCCTTAATATTTTGCCAAGACCCTTCAGGTTGATTGTTTTGGGGATTTTTGTGCGCTGATCAGAAACAGGGATCGGTTTCGTCTGCCTGTGGAAATCCGGAGCGATCGAAGAAAGTTTCTCCCTGTCTCATGGAAGGAGTGAATACATTTTAAATAGGAAAATCCGCGTGATTTAACGACAAACATGGAATTCAACCATCCTGACACGCAGCCGGGGATAAATCAGTTGACACCAGCAGAAGCACGTAAGTCGGCGTTCATGTTTTGATTATATGAATGAATATCCGTTCATTATGATAGTATCATAGCAACGATTTGCTGTTATTTAAGGTAAGGTATGAAATAATAATAATAATAAATAAAATATATGCTATATTCTAGAGTTGTATTAATTTATTTTGCATAAAATCTTTATTAATTTATTTAATGTGTTTTTACATTGTTACTTTGTATTTTTATATATGTTAATTTAAAAATGGACAGATAAACACGTATTTACAATAAGGGTTTTGAGTTTTGTGTAGCCTACTATGTCAAACTGTCCAGGTTCCTGCAGCATCTTTTTATCCACGGCATGATGTGTTCATGGGGGCATAGGTGACGTGTTACAGTGAATTAACCTTATTCATGAGATATTCACACTGGAATTTCACAATCCGTCCAGGCTGAATGGACAACGAATGAGCTATATGACGTATTCTTAATGTTTCACAGTACTCGCTATTAATTACTAATCCAGCGATGATCTTCCTACTAACATGATGTTTTCTCGTCATTATCTGCGGATGTCATGGATTATTGTGGCACTTGATTTCAATGCACCACCCATTTCTCTGACAACACTCTTGTAGTCTATAACGTCAGAATACTAAATGATTAAAGACGAATTTCAGTTGATCCCTATGATTGATTCATTATCATCACTTCTGGTCACGTGCAGGTGGTTTCTAATCAATCTGTTGACTACATCATCTTGGCAGTGACACCATAGTGACCCAATAAATAGAAGCATATGATCTTCAAAGTGATCTGGATGAAACACTCCCTGGTAACAGCTAGTCTGTGCAGAAAGTCATTGAGTTAGGATACACCCTGTAATTGTGCATGTCCTGATAAGTATTAATATACATGACAATCGATTTATTTCTCAACTGAAATTACAGTCATTTAATGGGTCTGCTGAGAAGACGGAGTGGATCTCTAGGTCTTGGGGTTTGGCTGTTGCCTCTGAATGGGAAGATTTGTTATGTAACATGGAGCCCTCCTGCAGCATCACTAGATGTTGCTTCCTTTTTGTGCTTTCTTCTGGCTTCTTGCTGAAGGGGATCAGTCCTGATCCTGATCATCCTTATAACTGAGCATTGGTCTGTTCTTCAAATCTTGGGGGTGGGGTTGTTAATCGATGCGTTTACCAAAAGCAATTTAGAAGTAATTGTACTTCATCATCCATTCGTTTCAGATGTGTCATTTCTTGTCTTAATGTTTAGTCTATGTATGAGTATCATGCCTATGAGTGAGGTAAATATCCTTGAGACTAGGTTGAAACACTTGATGACTATTGTCACTTGCAAAACTTCCTAATGGAAAACATTTTGATATAAAATGGACTTGTGTTTCTTTCTTTCTCAGAACCTGAAGATGCGCTTTTGTGTTCAAGTCCTTTACATTGAGGACTTCATTCACTGTCGACTCACTGTTAGTCATTAACTTTCTTTTTATCCTTCATAGAAGTGCTCGGTTTGTGCCTTTTGACTGAATAATTGCCTTTCATTGTCCTTTCATTTAATACCAAAGACAAAACAAGACACATTGCATGCTAGTGCACATTTAGGAGCCCATTATTAAATTGTTTGATAGAAAACACCAAGGAAATTTAAGTTGTCAATGTTTATAGCAAGCCCTGAATGGGAGCTGAGATGTTTTCAGTCTGATCAGGTCTGCTCTGTTGAGTTTTGCCCTGTCAGGACTTTTGAAGAGCACCTTCTAATCTCTCTTTTCTTTAAATCTGCATTCAGGAACGAGTGCTGCTCGTTTCCCCCCTCCTTTCGTTTCACACCCCCAACTATCAGCACTGTTTGGTTATCTTTCGTTATATTCTCTGTTCTCTCTTTGCTAACCTGAATCGGTCTGTTGTGTGCTTGAATCATTAAGATTCATTGCATTAAAAAAAAAAAACACTTCACTGAACCTGTTTAAGTTGGTTTATTTTATAGATTGAAAGGTAACAACTGAGAATTGAAATTAATGAAATATATGAAATAAAAATGGTGAATTTAAATAAATACTTATTTTGAATAAAAGTTGCTAAAAATTTTGATTATTTTTTTTATTTGCCCAAATATATATTAAATATAATAATAATAAGAACATTTCTCAAATATTGTCTGATTAATGAGCCAAGCCCATGTATTGGCCTATTGTTATTCCAGGACAGTTTACTTTAGTGCAAAAAGGACTGGTTTCAGCAATGTTTTATTACTTGTGAAAGCTATGTTGACTTTTATTCATGATAATCCCAAAGCACCATGGTGTTCAGGTTTCAACAGAACATTAAACATGTTTGTCAAGGTCTGTTAGTTCTTGTTGTGGAGAATGTGCCAGTGTTTATTGTGATCAATACATGGTTGCTGTTAGTAAATGGATATCCATTTGAAATAGTATATTTGTCCATATATTTCATTCAGCATTTCTGTGATCATATATATATATATATATATATATATATATATATATATATATATATATATATATATATATATATATATATATATATATTATGCATTGTTTTAGGTGAAATATTTGGTGTTGCTAGAAAACCGTTTCAATCGTTATGTCCATGTCAGCTCTGTGGAGGCCAAAGAGTTTGTCAGACTGACAGGGGCCAGTTTCTGTTGTGTAACAGTAACAACCCCCAACACACATTCTTATACACACACCCCTCTCTGTCACGCCCGTGAAACAATATCATTCCGTTTCAAACCCTGAACCAAGAGGCTCTTATGTAATGAGCAGAAAATTACCGCTTTTTTGGGATGAGAATATTAATGATTTTGTAACAGGAGGAAGAAACCACAACTTTGAAAAAAATAGTGTGCGCTAGGGTGCGTTCACACTTGAAGTTCGGTTCTCTTGGTTAGGTAGGTAATTGGCTCATTATTTAGTTCCTTTATAGTTGTGGGAAATTTTACCTTGGCTTCATGCAGATGTTATTAAATGAGTGCTGACAGCCTACAGGGGACTGTGTTTAGTTGGCATAACAATCAGTTGATAATTTAAAAAATAACAATCCCAACCACAAGCTTTTAATACTGACAAACATACACATATGAACCAGTGATAACTGAAGCACATTCAGCCTGAGGAATAGATGCGCTTCCTTAATGCATCAAATCTGGCCTAGAAAATGTGTCTCTGGAGTAATTAATCCTCTTGGAAGATTTGAATATTGTCAAACCCATAAAATGGGCCACACACTGTACTCCAGATTCTTTCTTAATATATATTTTGTTCTTTGCATTCATAATAGGAAGGCTTGACTCTTGACTCAATTTGAACGACCTCAGAAATATTGCACGCCACATATGAATTAATGTGTTCATCCAGTTTGCTTTTTACAGCGCATACAAAAGTTTGCACTGAATAAAGGATCTGGTAAATCCTCTGCTGTGGTAATATTTTGCCACTACATAACAAATATGCTGCAGTTTCCAGTTGTTGGGAAAAGGGAGAGTTCACCCAAAAATAAGCATATACTGACCTTCATGTCATTCCAAACCTATGGAGATGCTTGGGGAACATGGCGATGAAAAGACGGAAAAAAAAGGAAAAATGGAGGAGAAATAAATTCAATGCTTGTCAAGTCAAGTCACCTTTATTTATATAGCGCTTTAAACAAAATACATTGCGTCAAACCAACTGAACAACATTCATTAGGAAAACAGTGTGTCAATAATGCAAAATGATAGTTAAAGGCAGTTCATCATTGGATTCAGTTATGTCATCTCTGTTCAGTTAAATAGTGTCTGTGCATTTATTTGCAATCAAGTCAATGATATCGCTGTAGATGAAGTGACCCCAACTAAGCAAGCCAGAGGCGACAGCGGCAAGGAACCGAAACTCCATCGGTGACAGAATGGAGAAAAAAACCTTGGGAGAAACCAGGCTCAGTTGGGGGACCAGTTCTCCTCTGACCAGACAAAACCAGTAGTTCAATTCCAGGCTGCAGCAAAGTCAGATTGTGCAGAAGAATCATCTGTTTCCTGTGGTCTTGTCCTGGTGGTCCTCTGAGACAAGGTCTTTACAGGGGATCTGTATCTGGGGCTCTAGTTGTCCTGGTCTCGGCTGTCTTTCAGGGCAGTAGAGGTCCTTTCTAGGTGCTGATCCAGCATCTGGTCTGGATACGTACTGGATCCGGGTGACTGCAGTGACCCTGTGATCTGGATACAGACTGGATCTGGTGGCTACGGTGACCTCGGAATAAGAGAGAAACAGACAAATATGAGCGTAGATGCCATTCTTCTAATGATGTAGCAAGTACGTAGGGTGTTATGGGAAGTGTTTCCGGTTCCGGTTAACCTAATTAATGCAGCCTAAAAATCCTTTAACGGATTTGGATATTAAAAGCATATTAGTATGTTATGTGTAAGCCAAGTTAAAGTGATAGGTCTTTAATCTAGATTTAAACTGCAAGAGTGTGTCTGCCTCCTGAACAATGTTAGGTAGGCTATTCCAGAGTTTAGGCGCCAAATAGGAAAAGGATCTTCCGCCCGCAGTTGATTTTGATATTCTAGGTATTATCAAATTGCCTGAGTTTTGAGAACGTAGCGGACGTAGAGGATTATAATGTAAAAGGATCTCGTTCAAATACTGAGGTGCAAAACCATTCAGGGCTTTATAAGTAATAAGCAATATTTTAAAATCTATACGATGTTTGATAGGGAGCCAGTGCAGTGTTGACAGGACCAGTAAGAACTCTTTCTGCTGCATTTTGGACTAGCTGTAGTTTGTTTACTAAGCGTGCAGAACAACCACCCAATAAAGATATAAAAACAATCTAACCTTGAGGTCATAAATACACGGATTAACATTTCTGCACTTGACATTGAGAGCATAGGCCATAATTAAGATATATTTTTGAGATGAAAAAATGCAGTTTTACAAATGCTAGAAACGTGGCTTTCTAAGGAAAGATTGTGATCAAATAGCACACCTAGGTTCCTAACTGATGACGAAGAATTGACAGAGCAACCATCAAGTCTTAGACAGTGTTCTAGGTTATTACAAGCAGAGTTTTTAGGTCCTATAATTAACACCTGTTTTTTCAGAATTTAGCAGTAAGAAATTGTAAAACCTGTGTTCTCTTGCAAAGGTATTGCATTCCGAGAGAAACTTTGCATTGGCTCATAAAACCTTTTTTCCCCTTTAAGGACCTTAGTGACATTCTGTCTTCTGCAAAACATAAAAGAAGATATTTTCAAGAATGACTATTGATTTGTCATTGGGGTCAAAAACAGTATTCCACCATATTAATTTTATTGTATAATTCTATTCACCAAAAAGTTAAGTTTGGAACAACAACTTTTTTGAGTGAGCTATACCTTTAAGACTGCAGATATGTAATTTTTGATGTTGGTCTTGTAATATGGACAGACATCGAGCGATCTGAATACAGAGACAACATTCATATTTGTCATTTACAGCAGGCACTGTGTTTTCTGGTGTGGCCACTGAGTGCTAGGAATGTTAAACATTCCTCACTGAATGTGTGTCTTCTGTTCAGCTGAGGAGCGAGAGAGTAATGAAGGAAGAGGGAGCAGACGGGCAAGGAACGGTGTGACAGGATTCCAGAGCTCATGCCTGCATACAGATGGAATCTCATCAGGTCTCCTTTCCCGTGTAGCACACAGATGGTGTAAATCACAGTCCTCAGACATGAAGCGCTTGCAGGACAGTGCGTTCCCATCTTCCCTAACATTACTGAAATTGCATAGAGTAGCTTTAAGGTGGTAAAAATGTTGTTACTGATTATGCAAGGAATTAGGAAATGGGAGGATGTGAGGAACTGGGAACGACTGGAACTATAAAAAAATGTGTTTTAAAATTGGTAACGAGTTACAAAGTTGGCATAGCCTACTTATCACAACATTGTCAATCACGTCATCAATCGCAAACGATAATTTATTAAAACGTCTCGCTACCGAACTACCTACAGTAGCTTAATTTGTGGAGGACAAAGAGAAAGCACCCATTTGGTAAATAAGCCAGTGAGAAATAATAACTTTTAAGTAGGGTCCAGTGCCTTTTCGATACTTTTAAAACGGTATCGGCGTAAAATAAATCCATAGCTTTCACCTTGGATGCTCTCATTTCCCAAGTTGTGCTTCCCTTAATCTAAGGCTAATAAATGTATTTCACAATCTGGGTCATTATTTAATACAAAACCACACATAATGTTTCTACTGTATCTCTGTTACTCACTCTGATATTTAGTTAAGATGAGTGGTGTCTATCACTGTCTTTAATCAGTTCTGTGAATGACTGTATGGTCATTCTTTATAAAGTAGCTACAATGTCGTTTTTAAAATACAGTACTGTGCAAAAGTCTTAAGCACATTAGTATTTTCACCCCAAAAAAGGGTTTTAAGACAGTTATTTATATATTTTGCTGTAGTGTGTCAGTAGGAATTAGTTTGCCATTAATTTTAATAATAATCTAGTGCGATTTTGAATGCACAAGCAGTCTGACAACGGCAAAATGAATGTTTGGAAATGTAAACTGATATTTTATACTGACACACTACAGCAAAATATATAAATAACTGGCCGAACACCATTCTTTTAAGTGAAAATACTAACGTGCCTTAGACTTTTGCACAGTAGTGTATGTATAAATTACGTATGATTAAATTAAGTATATTTAAATAAGTGTAATTAAAGTATGTGTTCGTTCATATGTGTTAAGGGCTAGATTTTCGCTGGAGGAAACAGCTGTGGTGTGATGAGTGAAAACTTTACAGAAGATGAGAAACCGACTGCTCCCTCGTGACCTTTTGTAAACTGTATTTATGACAAAGAACTGCACAGATACGGATATTCTAACAATCTATCGAAAAACACATACCTTGTGTCCTCTGTTTGTGTTTAAGTGCGCATGCGCTGCTCCGCTCGCGGTCTGCAGATTGAAGAGTGCGCTGAAAGACGGAGAGGAGACCGATCTGATGCCGGTCTCATATGAAATTTAAGGGGACTGACTCTGAGGTGATCGGATACCGGTTCCATACCCAACCCTACTTTTTTAAGAAATATAGAACCCAAAACTGTCTATGTCCTGGCTGGAGTGTGATGTGATTTGTCATGTGCAGGTGCGATGGATCGCGTACAAACCAATAGGGTGTCGGAGTGGTATATGTTTATACTTCTCATCCAACCACAATCAAATTCACTCCATCTGGATTGTGCGATTTATCTGGATAGTTGTTTTTTTAAATATGAAAATAAGCCGAAATGAACAAGCAGTAATGATCCTATTTTTAAAATGTAAGGAGTAGACCGTACAGATACTTGCGTGAAAATGTAAGGAGTAGAAGTAATAAGTCGGCTGAAAAATAATTACTCAAGTAAAGTATAGATACCCAAAATTTATACTTAAGTAATGTAACGAAGTATTTGTACTTCGTTACTTGACACCTCTGGAAATGCAGAATTGTTCACTAAGATCAGTGACATGCATTTCAAATGTTCTTTTCATGCTGACTTTAAAGTCACTCTGACGAATCTTTAAGTTCCTTTTAAAAACCTAAGCCACATTTTTTTCGTCACATAGGTTGTGTAAAGTTCAAAGCTCAAATCACGGGAATCCTTGGAATTCAGTGAGGTCATTTCCTGTGTGTCACTCTTACTCTTCCTGTGTGGAAATCTCATGTTTTGATGTCTGAATGTGTCCTACGTTTAGTAAATAACAGCTGCCCGTACTGCACTTTGAGCCCTGTTGTATGTTGTCAAAGGCTGGATTTACAGTCCATTTCTTCTGAGAGGACTGGACATGTGAAGATCATAGAAGTTTTGTTTTCTCAAATGCTGACTTTTACATTGTAATTTATTTAGGGATACACATTTTTTAATTCTGTACATTACCAATAAGCCAGTAGTTATTTAGATTTTATGGTCAGTATTATTTTTTGTGAATATTTAGGATTACTATTTTCGTCCAGAAAAGTTTTAATAATTAGCTAAAAAATCTAGTCAAATTAAATGCTACAAATAAATTCTAAAATATATTTTGCATATATCTATATATATATATATATATATATATATATATATATATATGTATATATATATATATATATATATATATATATATATATATATATATATATATATAATATACAATGACTTTGTATCAGTTAAAGATTTACTAAAATATTACATTTAACGTTTTTTATTAAATTAACTTGAAAGTGGTAGATGGTAGCAAAGGGATATTAAATGTAAAAATAGGGGAATGAGCATGTATAGTTAAATTTCCAATATCAGCCGGCATATATCCATTGACTGGCAGCAATAAACTAAAATATTTAATATGTGCCAAACAACCGATATGCCGATATTATTTGCCTCCAAAACATTCTTAATTTTTTTTTTTTTAGAAGAAAGCAGGGATATGAAACCAGCGGGTGCAGTTTGAAAAGTCTTGATAAGGCAAAAAGCAAAAATGCTAACAAGTTATAAAGGTGATGTGATTAAGAACTACAGACAAAAGATGCATTCAACCTCAAATCTTAATGTGGTGGAATTATTAGAAACCACTTATGGTGCTGTCAAGCTTTCATGATGACGCCAACTTCATCGATATTTAATAGCTGTTATATTTTGTTTTGGCCATCAATTCAGCAGCACACTGCATACATTAGCTAGATAGAGATGCTAGCAGTACATAAATTTACCAATCCATTCAAATCATATGACCATTTTGTTGGCCAAACCAAAATAGCATTCACATGTAGAGGATGAATTTCGACTATTTAATAATTTTATCACATTTCTAAATGTTTGTCTAAGGCCTCTTGTTTTTAATTTTCAACATGATAGTTTAGCTCACAGTTTGCAGATCTTGCTCTTGGCTCTGGTTTCATCCTGCTCATGTTTACAGTAGCCTACATGTAAGCTCTTTAGTGCTGAGGTTAGAGCGTATGTGGATCCCATAATTGGTTGGGTTGTTGGGTGGAGCTGGAAAGCCAAACCCTGATTTTAGCAGAATCTCCAGACTGTTTTAAATTGATGTTTAGGTGGTTTCAAATTAACTGGTTGAAGGTTTCTGACTTTTTTCCCCACCGAAACTATTGCTGGTTCTCAAGGTGGACCTCAACCGAAGCACTGCTCTTAGTTTGTAGGGGCTGGTTTGGGGTCAGTGAATTTTTTTGCTGTTTAAAGAAATGAATACTTTAAGTATTCAGCATGATGCATTCAATTAATTAAATGATAGTGTATGAGGATATATGAGAGCTTTGTACTGAAATTGGTTTATCTCTGCACTAGTCACCAAGGATGACCTTGCATCATGACGGAGAAGGAAGTATCGCTGCATGTCAGCTATATCCTTCATCCGTTTCAAGCCTGGTCACTTCCTCCAAGGATCGTACTTTGGAGGAAAACATGCTTGAGCCTTGTGGTTACAGACCCAAGAGAACTGCTGGGTTCAGACCACATGCAGCCATCTTATTTCCTTGTGTCTGTGGTTTGAAGAGGGATACTGCTATTTAGCAATGAATGGTAAATATCATTGTCATTGCACAACTCTTAATTGTTCACGGTTGTCGAGCAACATCAACTTCTCACATTGATATAGAATTACTTTAGTTTAACAGATGTGCAAATATTGGATATTTTTCAGTGGCTTCCATCAGAATCCTCACTCCGAACTATTTTTCAACTGTTTTGTTTTTAACTCAAATGTAACATCGGTTTTTTCATTGATGCCAGACTTTTGCATCTTTTCTTTTTGGTTTGCTCCCCAAATTCCAATTTAAGAAATTAAAATCGAGATGAGAAACTTTTCTTGTCTAATGTGTTTGATTCACTTGATTGTCCAAAAGCAGACATTTCCACGTGGTTATTCATTATTTATTATATAAAATACTTTAATCGAATTTTTTTTCTGTTCCGTGGCATTATTTAGCATTTCTGTTATATTACAGGGAAATTATATGTACACACAATTTGCATGCATGTATATATGTAAATATATGTGTACCGTATTTTCCGGACTAACAGTCACACTTTTTTTCATAGTTTGGCTGGTCCTGCGACTTATAGTCAGATGCGACTTATTTATCAAAATTAATTTGACATGAACCGAGAGAAATGAACCAAGAGAAAACATTACCATCTACAGCCGCTTGATGGTAATGCTTTCTCTTAGTTCTTGGCTCTAAATAAATGCGACTTATAGTCCAGTGCGACTTATATATGTTTTTTTCCTCGTCATGAAGTATTTTTGGACTGATGCGACTTATACTCAGGTGCGACTTATAGTCCGAAAAATACGGTATGTATGTAAATGAATATACATACCTAACATTTTTTTTTAATTTAAAGAATATAAACATGCATGTACACACACACACAAATTTAGTGTCAAATGATGTGATATTTCATATATTTAAAAAGCATGTATATTTGTTATTTCCCTATAACATGACCGAAACACGTGAAGCTGAAAAACTAAATGTAATCCTGAGCTACTGCTAACTTGCCCATATCTTCTTTTCCTCTCTCAGACACTCCCTCACACACAAACTCACAGAGAAACAAATTTGAGTTTCAGATACTTTCGAGAAAATCCTAAGTACGTTCATTGAGCAAGCAGCGACCAAGCCGTTCACTGGTACAGTGCACTGGATCGCACCTCAAGCATGAATCTGAGGGGCTTAGGTCAATTTGTTTTGCCACATCACATTTTAGCAAATCCAGACAGTCAGAACTTTGGAGCACCATTACAGTTCACAGTCTTGCTCTCTGTCTCTTTGGCTTTGCCCAGCAGCTGGTGTTTACTCTGGGCTTCCAGTGAGTCTGCTCCTTTCCCTCACACTTCCCCCAGAAGAGGCGCCCTGCCTGCTTACATCATCCATCCGGGGTGAGGGGCGAGGGGCCGAGGGGTTGAGGATGAGGTAATTCATTATGCAGATCCTTTCTCAGTCGGCCTCCCAATTCTTCTGTTCACCCCCGCAACCCCCCTCCACTCACCTTTTCCGATCGCTGCTTGCTTCCACTTCCAGCTCCCTGTTTGTCTCATTTCCATATTTGAAAAAGAGCATTGCTCAAGCTCTATATCCTCCAGGATCAATGGGCCATTTTTGGTGAGACTGCTCTGCGCTCTTCATTTAACTGGTTTTCTGTGGTTTTAGGGCAAGTTAATGGCATGATGTCCTTGAAAAAGAGTGACAGAGGTACTTTAAACTAGAAATTCTAGTTTGTTTTTATTCATTTATTTTCATTTTTAATAGATAAAGACTATTTTATACTCAATTGAATATTATGTGTATTATATACTTTTTTTAGCTTTTAATGTCAGTATGCTGTTGAAAATGGAAGATTTTGTCATGATATGAAAATATGTTTGCCTGTTTCATAGTGGTGCACCAACATTTTTTTTGTGGGGGGGGGGGGGCATTTTGCTGTATGCACTATTTTACATATTCATTATATATAAACTGTTGTCCTCATTATTTAATGTATGCTTGAATAAATCTGTCATGAAAACAGCCATTGTTTAAAAGATAATTTCAACAATGAAATGTAGTAGAAACATAATTATATCATTAAAAAGTAGATTTTTAAAAACTGCTTTATGCAATGTAAATGTTTTTAGACAATTCAAATATGTTTGATTTAATTATTAAGTAGACTTTACCTCTACATTGATAACTGGATATATTGCTTCTACAACCCGAATTCCGGAAAAGTTGGGACGTTTTTTAAATTTTAATAAAATAAAAACTAAAGGAATTTCAAATCACATGAGCCAATATTTTATTCACAATAGAACATAGATAACGTAGCAAATGTTTAAACTGAGAAATTGTACACTTTTATCCACTTAATTAGCTCATTTAAAATTTTATGCCTGCTACAGGTCTCAAAAAAGTTGGCACGGGGGCAACAAATGGCTAAAAAAGCAAGCAGTTTTGAAAAGATTCAGCTGGGAGAACATCTAGTGATTAATTAAGTTAATTGATATCAGGTCTGTAACATGATTAGCTATAAAAGCTTTGTCTTAGAGAAGCAGAGTCTCTCAGAAGTAAAGATGGGCAGAGGCTCTCCAATCTGTGAAAGACTGCGTAAAAATATTGTGGAAAACTTTAAAAACAATGTTCCTCAACGTCAAATTGCAAAGGCTTTGCAAATCTCATCATCTACAGTGCATAACATCATCAAAAGATTCAGAGAAACTGGAGAAATCTCTGTGCGTAAGGGACAAGGCCGGAGACCTTTATTGGATGCCCGTGGTCTTCGGGCTCTCAGACGACACTGCATCACTCATCGGCATGATTGTGTCAATGACATTACTAAATGGGCCCAGGAATACTTTCAGAAACCACTGTCGGTAAACACAATCCGCCGTGCCATCAGCAGATGCCAACTAAAGCTCTATCATGCAAAAAGGAAGCCATATGTGAACATGGTCCAGAAGCGCCGTCGTGTCCTGTGGGCCAAGGCTCATTTAAAATGGACTATTTCAAAGTGGAATAGTGTTTTATGGTCAGACGAGTCCAAATTTGACATTCTTGTTGGAAATCACGGACGCCGTGTCCTCCGGGCTAAAGAGGAGGGAGACCTTCCAGCATGTTATCAGCGTTCAGTTCAAAAGCCAGCATCTCTGATGGTATGGGGGTGCATAAGTGCATACGGTATGGGCAGCTTGCATGTTTTGGAAGGCTCTGTGAATGCTGAAAGGTATATAAAGGTTTTAGAGGAACATATGCTTCCCTCCAAACAACGTCTATTTCAGGGAAGGCCTTGTTTATTTCAGCAGGACAATGCAAAACCACATACTGCAGCTATAACAACAGCATGGCTTCGTCGTAGAAGAGTCCGTGTGCTAACCTGGCCTGCCTGCAGTCCAGATCTTTCACCTATAGAGAACATTTGGCGCATCATTAAACGAAAAATACGTCAAAGACGACCACGAACTCTTCAGCAGCTGGAAATCTTTAAAAGGCAAGAATGGGACCAAATTCCAACAGCAAAACTCCAGCAACTCATAGCCTCAATGCCCAGACGTCTTCAAACTGTTTTGAAAAGAAAAGGAGATGCTACACCATGGTAAACATGCCCCGTCCCAACTATTTTGAGACCTGTAGCAGAAATCAAAATTGAAATGAGCTCATTTTGTGCATAAAATTGTAAACTTTCTCAGTTTAAACATTTGCTATGTTATCTATGTTCTATTGTGAATAAAATATTGGCTCATGTGATTTTGAAAGTCTTTTAGTTTTCATTTTATTCAAATTTAAAAAACGTCCCAACTTTTCCGGAATTCGGGTTGTAATATTTCTTATACTTCGTATTTGTCATTTACTTGTTTGATTGACAGCATTGTACATTACTATGGTATCACTCTATTTCCAGAAATGATATTGAGCAGATGCATAATGCAACAGAAATAAGCAGTCACATTATAGAATTTTCCCTACGTAGCTGTACTCTATTATTTTAAATCCCAACATTTTATGCATGCAAACCAGATCTTTTCTTATTCTTAATGTCTTTATTATCATTTCGTGTTTGGTGGTAATGGTATTTTTAGCTCAGCATGAATAATGCAGTGCATGGTGGCATTTACTTGGTCTGTCGCATGACAGCGTGCAATGCCAGTGTCGAGATGAAAAGGGATTCGGGGGGGGGGGGGGTTGTCTGAACAAGTCGATTATCGCCTTAAGCACACCTGAAGGCTAAAGCAGACCTTAAGCTGAAATCTCCAAATTTTAGTCTCTGTAAAATTATCAAACCTCCATTAAGTCATTGCCATACTGTCCAATCTCATTCTCCCAGGGACAAAACAGGCCACCACTGAAGGTTTTTTTTTTTTCTTTTGGTCAGAATAACTCTTCTGCCTCACAGAAGCTGAATAGACACGTTGTGGTGGAGAAAACACAGCCGTCCCTCTGAGTGAAATCAGGATGTTTTCATATTTACTAGACAAGCTAATTTCTACTCTATAGAGTGTAGTATATGTATAGGGCTAGATGATATTGAAAATCCATGATATATTTGTATGCTTTTATTTTGTAGAATAACAACAAAATTACATCTTTTTAAGTTTGACCTTTAAGTTTTCTAAAGACATTAGATGTCTCTGATTTTAACCTCAGTTGGTAAGTCAATCAAATCAATGTCTGTTTCATTGTATTCATTGTGATTCATTTGTTTTGTTTACTTGAAAGTAGCTAGAGCATATTCGTCATGTGTTAACATGTTTTAGTCATAAACTACAGTAGTTATGCACTTCTACGTTTGCTATGTTTTGTTATATTGGTGCATAATATGCATAAAAATGATTGTGATTCGTCCTTCTGTTTGTATAGCAGAGTGGACAATTTGCCTTAATCATTTCTATATTTTTACTGTGCTTCAGTTTTTGCTTCAAACTTTACATTTAATTGAGACCAAAAATTATTAATAAAAAAAAGACTAATATGTATTTGATATCATCAAAAAGGCTGAAAAATATTGAGTATTCTTTTTTTGTAAACTATATTACCTCAACATACTCTGACATCTGTCTTTCTTTCTGTGTGTGTTTATGCATAGACGCTTTACTGAGTCTGTAATGTTGGCCAACATCAAATCGGACTCTAACCCAGGTCACACTCTTATCAGTGGAAATCTGGTGATCTGTTGAACCTCCTCCCTTTGTTTTGACTGTCTCGACATGACATCATGGCTTTAAGATCTCAGACATGCAGAACTTGTTTTCTTGGATGAAATTTTCGATTTAGAGTTTTATTGTTCAATGATCCAGGTAAGCAACACGCTTGTCAGTGGGGGTGCAAATCATTGGCTCCTCGCGATTCACTTCAGGTGGATTTCGATTCAGGAAGTCGTGATCTATTGCTCAACTCATAACTCATTAAGTGCCATCATTGTGGTTAATATATTGTGATTGTATTTCTTTTAAATATTATTAATAATGCAGAATGTTGGTTGCACCTTTTTTTTAATTTTTTTATATGTGCCCCCTTAAACATAATTTTACAGTGTTGCACACTGCATGGCACCTACAGTAGTATTAATTATTTATTCAATATTAAAAAAATAAATAAATAATGCGACTCCAGGGCATGGAGATGGCACTTTTGTCATTTGTGTGGTCATCTAATGTCTATGAGTTGGGAGACGTTGGAATGTTTTCCACTTGCAGAAAGTAAATCATATGGACTAGTCTGGAGTGTCTGATCATCAGTAAGAAAGTGTTTCTCCTAGCCACTAAATCGATTTTCTTGAGGGAACTGGAAGGTGGCAAGATCACCATTATTTTCTTGTGTCTACAGAGCAATCCTTCAAACTTCCAATAATCAATTGTTTGGAGGGCAGTTGAGGTTCATATCGAGCTGTCTTGAGGCATGACCCTTACTCATTTAGTCTTTGCTCTACCAAAACATTCTGTTATGGATCATGTGTGCAAATCGAACAAATTAAACTGGATCTAATCTCTGCGGAATGTAACTGTGAATGACCCTTCTTTGTGATCACATATCTAGTAGACAAAACACTTGAGTGTTTGCTGTAGCTTTGGAATGAATTTCGAGTGGTCTTCATTTCTCGGTTGACATTTGTCACTTTTTTTTTTCTTAGATTCCCCAGCTGTTCCAGAGGCCTATCCCAGCTCTGAGGAAGTCAACACCCCTTCCAAAACCGAATCAGGCCTTGAAGCCAGCACGCCTACAGAGATGGACACCACAAGGAAGTCAACTACCACGAAACAGCCAGACGTCATTCCAAAATCCCCTGCGACACCCACTCCTCGGTCAAGTGGTAGCCCTCAACACAAGAAAGGTGGGTGAAGGTCTGAAGGTCTGGAATAAATGGCAGCTTTCATTGGCCAAGGCCCGCCCGTAAGGCGGTTTGATTGACATGTCAAAAAAACAATCACAGTTTGTTTCGTTCATAGTCACTTTTCGAGGTGTGGAAATGTCACCACAATGACAGACCGCTGTGTAAAACTCTGACATATATTAAAGATTCTATGCTGTGAACTTTAAATATTTCACATACTTTTGAAAATCCAGTGTTTAGTTGATCCTGATAAGTGCTCGTCACAGTTGTAAACATGACAGCTTTCTTCTTCTGTGAGGGGGCTTTGCGCCGCGGTATCTTTGTTTCCAGGTGGAAACAAAGAAATGGCTTCTTTTGTCCTCTTAATTACCCTTTTACCCCAAAACTGAAGATCAGATTGAAAGTAGGGTTTACATGGTTTCTAGTTGGTTAAGCTGAATTTATGGCCTTTTAGTCGATTTATGAGGTTGATCAACAGCACCATGGTTCCCAGATTGGCTTGACAAACCATTCTGGTCAAGCTAGTTTGGGTTGGTGGACCATTTTGAGGTGCTTAAGGTGTTCTTACACAAAACTTGTTAACCTGCGTGATCTCTATAACCCAGAATGGCTTTTTCCAACATAACAATGATGGCGATAAATAATTTAAGTGCTTTAAATTCACTCAACTCAAATTCATTAAAAAAAGTTGTCCCTTCCATGAGAAGTATTCAGGAAATCTCCTGAGAAAGAAGCCAGTCATTGAGGATTTACCCCTGACCAAAGTTTTGAAAGCTTTTGAGGCATTTGTATATTGACCAACAAAGAATTTCCATGGTCATGCCTCTGTAAATGCTCACAGAATTAAGTTATTTCGGCTGTATTACATTAATGTAGAAATGGATCCGTTTAGTGTGGAAAATGTTGGTGCTTATGCTGATTCGTGGAGGCTGGCGACAGGCAGTTCCTAATCGCCTCTGGTCATCAGCTGAGGTGAAGCAATGAAACCTGACTGGGCATCAAATTCACAGTGCTGTGCCAACTGGAGGGATTAAACCCTCCTTTCTGGTTTTGTCACATTCATAGTATAAAGCCTTCACTTGTACGAGCACATGCAGATAAATGTTAATGGGAGGGTTGTTTGGGTTTGAGAATGTAAGCAGCTTTTTTTGCCTACTTCATTGTTGTCTCTTTATACTACTGAGGATGTGGTTGTAGAGCACTTGGCGGTTGTTAATTTTTTGGGAAAAGTTGGTTCAACTGTGTCTTCCTAGCTGTTTATATTTTGTTACTGTGCTTGATACTGTGTGTATGCAGTTGTAATTTATTGTTATGTTGTTATGATGTTTTGATTTGGTTCCTTTTAATGATCCGTTCCTACTGATTTGCACAGCATTTGTGAATCACTCAACTGTAAAGAGTTTGGGAGGAAATCCAATGTTTGATGAGGTGTCATGTTGGAATCACTTTAACCATAAAGTAAACAAAATTGACCATAAATTAATGAAGCGGTGTTTAGCTAGACATTTATTTTAATGCAGAAGCGAACATATTACATGCTGGGACTTCTGGGAACAGTTCTGTCTCAAACAAATAAAAATGAATGACTCAAATGACTCATGCATTTTTTCTGTAAACATTAATGCATTTTAAATCCATACTAATCTAGATGCATTAAAATAAAGTTAACTATATATATATATATATATATATATATATATATATATATATATATATATATATATATATATATTAGTGCTGTCAATCGATTAAAAACTTTAACTAGATTAATCACACATTTTTTCTGTGATTAATCGCAATTAATCGCAATAAAAAAGAAATGTTTTTGTACGTTTTTAATATATTTTTTATGTAATAATTTCACAGTTAATCAAATTAATGTAGAAACAACAAAGACAGTATATTTTAAATACTTGTTTAAATGGCATCTTTTTATGAATGAAGGCCAGTATTACTGATATTAATACAGCTACTGATTTTCTTTTATTTTTTACATTTATTATTAGGCTTCAAAAATATAACAGTTTTTAATTTAAGTAAACTTAAAACAATGCTAACAAACCCATAATAAATGTCATGTTTACTCCTGCCCTTCCTGTCTTAACAGTTAGGAAATATACAGAAATTTAATAAAGTTATCAAAGTTATATGCAGTCTGCACTGCATAAACTATAAATTAAATAGTTAATCCTTATTAAAGCTACAAAAGTTATTTAGTCAAGAGCAGCGAGTCATTTTCTCTGTTCCCTTTGTTCTTTAACTTTACTGACAGGAAGCTTTATTGGCTGCTGTCCCTTTAAGAGCAGACAGACACACGGATCTCACCGTTTATATACTGTCTATGGATCTCGCCTCATTCTCTCACAACTCTTTTTGTTCATTTTAGACTTTATATAAATCATTTAAGATTGCTCTTATGAGGATAATCGACAAAACTAGCACTTTGGGATGTTTATTGTTAGTTCAAGCGCTTAAGAGAACTGGATTCTGGCGCCCTGTCTATGCATTGTGTGTGTGTGTGTGCATAGGCGCCGATACCGTGGGTGCTCCGGGGCTCGAGCACCCACGGAAAATACCGAGCACCCACGGAAAATGAGCACCCACGTGTGCCAGTGCCAGACTGCCAGTAGGCTACATTTATTTAAAATTAAACATTGCAGTTGGCGCTATGAAGCGTCTGCCACACTGTGATTGGTTATGTTGTTGTCAGTGACAGTGACATAACCAGTCGCATGCATGTTCCATATCCTATCCACCAATCACAGCGTTTCTGAAAACGTCCCATCCCCCACTATACAGTGCCGTGCGAGTATGTAATCATTTACTGCTTTCCGTAATCACTAATCATTAATCAGACTAAAATGGACAGATTTGTTATAAAAAAACTGCACTGAAGATTTCGGTTTATTTTCTAAACCGAAAATAAAAAATTATTTTTATTTTGCTTTGGTTAGATTAGGTTTAGATTAAGGATTGTTTTCTTATATTTTGTTCTTTCCTTTGGCGCCGCTTTCGTTCTTTTCCCATTTTATTGTTTGTTTGTTTACATTTTCACCTTGTACATAGCGCACATTATTATTGTTATTTTACTGGATCTAGTGGCTTTGGCTTTTTGTGAATAAACGTCCAGTATTTTTTCTCTTTCAAAGTTTTGTCTGTCATGTTCTTCCACCTCATTTCATACCCAGCAGTACGTTAATATGTAAATGTTACGGTACATTCCCTAGACTCCTTAAAGTTCGTAACAGGGTTTAAATGGGAACATTTTTCTGCTCAAGTATAGGCCTATATACACGGTTTAAAAGAGGAAAAACTAATGGACACAAAAGTAGCCTACTTTTGGACAGAATACGAGTTCTTTGTTAAATACATAAAATAAAAAAATATTTTTTTAGCCTATATGAATAATGGATTCGAAACCTCAAAGAAAAGCCATGCCACTATCAAAAGAAACCTCGAAACATAAATGAGGTAGACATTCCCAGAAACTCATTATTTTAGTCGCAACAATCGGTTAATGGAAACGCCTTCCTTTCGCAATAGTTTTTTAATCAATATTTACAAAACATTAATTTCCCAAGAAGCTGAACGCATTAGCGGTTACGTGTCAGTTAAACTTTTCATCTCCAATCCTGTTTGTATTTTTGAGAAGTGACGCTGTTGTGTTTGTTTGTATCGGCCGCTGTCCATTAGCCTAAGGTTCTGAAATGCAATATTTTTTGAATAGCCTAGTCTATTTTTTTTTATTTTTTAAATGGCGTGTGCCCTTGAGCACCCACGGAGAAAAACATAAATCGGCACCTATGTGTGTGTGTGTGTGTGTGTGTGTGTGTGTACGTGTGTATGTGTCACATAAGGGCATTCACAGACAGCGCTAGGGCTGCACGATATTGGGGAAAAAATGACATTGCGATATTTTATTTTTCTGCGATATTTTTTCTTACAAACAAAAATGGGGTGAGCACACTTATATTCTCATTTTAAATGATGTAAACATCGACACCATCGTGTTAATTGATTCATCTGCGGGAGGGAGAGAGCAAGACAGCGCTCGTGTTGTTTGAAAACGGCTCGCTCTCTCTCGGTCTCTATCTCTCTCAGTTCAATTCATATTACTTTATTGGCATGACATACAAAGGTACATATTGCCAAAGCATTGTACATAGCAGAATAGAAACAAACAAAACAAAAATACATATATATTCATAAGAAAAAAAAAAACACATGCAAAATAAATCCATATACATTTCTATAAACATTGATGGTACTTCTAATGTACTCTCTGTCTGTCTCTCTCGCGCGCGCTCTCTCTCCCTGTCTCTCTCGCGCGCGCTCTCTCTCTCCCTGTCTCTCTCGCGCGCGCTCTCTCTCTCCCTGTCTCTCTCGCGCGCGCTCTCTCTCTCCCTGTCTCTCTCGCGCGCGCTCTCTCTCCCTGTCTCTCGCGCACGCTCTCTCTCTCTCTCTCTCTGTCTGTCTCTCTCGCGCGCTCTCTCTCTCTCTCTCTGTCTCTCTCGCGCGCTCTCTCTCTCTCTCTGTCTCTCTCTCGCGCGCGCTCTCTCTCTCTCTCCGTCTATCTCGCGCGCTCTCTCTCTCTCTCTGTCTCTCTCGCACGCTCTCTCTCTCTCTGTCTCTCTCGCGCTCTCTCTGTATCTCTCGCGCGCTCTCTCTGTCTCTCTCGCGCTCCCTCTCTCTCTGCCTTGTTAAACTTGCATGTGGTTTTCAGTCCTGTCAATTATAAACTTTCACTCTATGATGGTTAAGCTGTGCAATTAATCCGCGAATCACATTCGTCAAGGGCAGGGGAGTAGCTGGCCCGTACAGTTAATGAATAACGGATCAACTATGACAGCCTACATCGCACATCCTGCGATGTGACTATCGTGGATTCGTACATCGCGATATCGATGCTTAAACGACACATCATGCAGCCCTAGACAGCGCATTCTCTTTTGTCGCGCTTGAAATGTTTAAAAGCATTTAAATGAATAAGAGCGTGATCATATAATGTAAAGCTAGCCAACGGATGGCAGAAAATACGGATTCTGCGTTAATTGCATTAAATATTTTGACACGTTAAACCAGACAAAAATTAATGATTTTTCTGATTTTACCTTTAATTGACAATGTATATTTTTGGGTTATCTTTAGTTCTGCTTTATGTCATCATTCAGTCTCAGATGGTTTTGTTATTACATTTTTTCATCCGACAGGTGGTGCATAATTCCGCTTATCTCAGCTCATCTGTCAAGCTCCTTAACATCTTGTAAAACTGAACGCTGTGTTTATTAGCTATGAGAAAGAACATCAGGAGACCTGAAGGAAGGGAAGAGCTGAAGTTCAGACATTACTCACACTGCTTGCTGTTTCAAAGTTGAATCATGTTTTCTTCTTTTTTCTCACCTAGCCTGTTGCAGTTCACCTTTAAACTGGTTGTCTGCATGACTTAAATTCACATTGCAAACGTTTGGGAAGGATTTTGAAATACAGCTGGTAGCTTGCAAAATAATACATAATTTACAATAACAAAAGAAAGTATTATGCACTGTTCCCTTCCATTTATGATTGGTTTTTGAAAGGTTACAAAACCTTCTCACACCCCTTGTATTTAGTAATTTAAGTAATTAAGATAATGAATCAGCGCATAAGTAATTATTCTCTTGCTTTATACTTTATATCTCTTGCTATATGTGAAAAAAAGTGTGAAACAACTGAAAATATGTCATATTCTAGGTTCTTCAAAGTAGCCACCTTTTGCTTTGATTACTGCTTTGCACACTCTTGGCATTCTCTTGATGAGCTTCAAGAGGTAGTCACCTAAAATGGTCTTCCAACAGTCTTGAAGGAGTTCCCCGAGAGATGCTTAGCACTTGTTGGCCCTTTTGCCTTCTGTCTGCGGTCCAGCTCACCCCAAACCATCTCGATTGGGTTCAGGTCCGGTGACTGTGGAGGCCAGGTCATCTGGCGCAGCACCCCATCACTCTCCTTCTTGGTCAAATAGCCCTTACACAGCCTGGAGGTGTGTTTGGGGTCATTGTCCTGTTGAAAAATAAATGATGGTCCAACTAAACGCAAACCGGATGGAATAGCATGCCGCTGCAAGATGCTGTGGTAGCCATGCTGGTTCAGTATGCCTTCAATTTTGAAGAAATCCCCAACAGTGTCACCAGCAAAGCACCCCCACACCATCACACCTCCTCCTCCATGCTTCACGGTGGGAACCAGGCATGTAGAGTCCATCCGTTCACCTTTTCTGCATCGCACAAAGACACGGTGGTTGGAACCAAAGATCTCAAATTTGGACTCATCAGACCAAAGCACAGATTTCCACTGGTCTAGTGTCCATTCCTTGTGTTCTTTAGCCCAAACAAGTCTCTTCTGCTTGTTGCCTTTCTTTAGCAGTGGTTTCCTAGCAGACATTCTACCATGAAGGCCTGATTCACACAGTCTCCTCTTAACAGTTGTTCTAGAGAAGTGTCTGCTGCTAGAACTCCGTGTGCCATTGACCTGGTCTCTAATCTGAGCTGCTGTTAACCTGCGATTTCTGAGGCTGGTGACTCGGATGAACTTGTCCTCCGGAGCAGAGGTGACTCTTGGTCTTCCTTTCCTGGAGCGGTCCGCATGTGAGCCAGTTTCTTTGTAGCGCTTGATGGTTTTTGTGACTGCACTTGGGGACACTTTCAACGTTTTCCCAATTTTTCAGACTGACTGAACTTAATTTCTTAAAGTAATGATGGCCACTTGTTTTCCTGTACTTAGCTGCTTTTTTCTTGCCATAATACAAATTCTAACAGTCTATTCAGTTGGACTATCAGCTGTGTATCCACCTGACTTCTGCACAACACAACTGATGGTCCCAACCCCATTTATAAGGCAAGAAATCACACTTATTAAACCTGACAGGGCACACCTGTGAAGTGAAAACCATTTCAGGTGACTACCTCTTGAAGCTCATCAAGAGAATGCCAAGAGTGTGCAAAGCAGTAATCAAAGCAAAAGGTGGCTACTTTGAAGAACCTAGAATATGACATTTTCAGTTGTTTCACACTTTTTTGTTATGTATATAATTCCATATATAATTCCACATGTGTTAATTCATAGTTTTGATGCCTTCAGTGTGACTCTACAATTTTCATAGTCATGAAAATAAAGAAAACACTTTGAATGAGAAGGTGTGTCCAAACTTTTGGTCTGTTCTGTGTATATATATATATATATATATATATATTATATATATATATATATATATATATATATACATACACATATACATATACATATATATACATATACTTTTAATAAAAATGTTATGTTCTCTTTTTGTGTTTATTATATCATTTTCATCACTGACATATTTGCAAATTCTAAAACACTTTGTGATGAGTGCCACTTGCCTTTCAGAATTTGCATAGTATTTATTTACATATCTATTTCTTACTCTAGGGTATGATGGTAGGATCCGTAACCATTAGGCTTCATCACCATTTGAAGAGAGCAGAAAGAATGTTGTAATTTTGCTTCAGTGGTTTTACTGAGAGAGGAAAACACCTTTGGAATTGTTGTTTGTACTTTGCTTTTGATATTGATTTTATGTCATTTCAAATGGATATATCTGGTGTTAAATGCTTTTCCAGCCATGGAAAATCCAGCAGATTGGGTTTTTAAGCACTTCTGGAGATGGTAAGGTCAGTGTTTATGCAATCTCTCTGCTGCCTCAGACCGTAGGGAAGCCCTTTCTGGGTCAGTCTGCTGCTTTTTCTGTCTCTGGCCAGTGACTCATCAATGGAAGCATGGGCCGCTTGTCAGGGCCCACAAGACTCTGCGCTTCAGCTTCCTGTGCTCTATAAATATTGTTCAAAGTGGAGCACAGGTTATGAAGAGGAACACTGCTGGAGTCTTATGATCATTATTAATGAGTCCGAGTCATCAGATAAAAGTTGTACTAGACTTTGTGGATTGTGAGACGCCAACTCAAAGACTTCTTGGGACTAATTCATTGGGGTGCAGTTGAAAGTGCTGAACTCTGAGTGAACTTGTTTGAATGTGTAATTAGTATAAAACAGGTTTCTTAGTGGTGTTCTGCATTACACGTGCTGTGAGAGGTGTTTTAATGTGTTGTGGAACAAATCAGGTGCACAGGGATAGGAACGTGTATGGACAAATACCAGTGAAGCCACTGTGTGACAAATGGCAAATATTGTTGGGCACTGCTGCTTAATAAATTGTTATGGTGAATTTATGATGACATAATTTAGCGAGTGATTAACATATTTGATTAAATACTGGTTCATTAAAATATAACTCTAATTGCCTTGAATATTTGTCATGGATCAATGTTGTTCAACCTCAATATATCATATATTAATAATAAAGTAATGCATATATACACAAATGATGAATTCTGAAGGATCATGATGAATTTTGAAGGAACCGGAGTAATGGCTGCTGAAAATGAATGAATTAATTACGTTTTTAAATATATTAAAATAGAAAACAGGAATATAAATAATTTTTGATCAAAGAAATGCAGCCTTGGTGAATTTAAGACATTATTATTATTATTACTATTATTATTATTATTATTATATATACACACTAGAATACTAGCAGGATGCTGTTATGTTTTAAGTTGTTACTAGGGCATTACAAAGTGGTTGCTAAGGTGTTAAAGCATTTGAGCAAGCTCGACTAATTATACAGTAAAACTATCGTATTTTCTGGACTATAAGTCACGCTTCTTTTCATAGTTTGGCTGGACCTGTGACTTATAGTCAGGCGCGACTTATTTATCAAAATTAAATTGACATGAACCAAAAGAAATGCACCAAGAGAAAACATTACCGTCTACAACCGCCAGAGGGCGCTCTGTGCTGCTCAGTGCTCCTGTAGCATACACTGAAAGCATAGAGCGCCCTCTCGCGGATGGAGACGGTAATGTTTTCTCTTGGTTCTTTGTTCTAAATAAATGCGACTTATAGTCCAGTGCGACTTATATATGTTTTTTCATCATCATGACATATTTTTGGACTGATGCGACTTATACTCAGGTGCGACTTATAGTCCGAAAAATACGGTAATTACCTAACTAGTAGTCTGTCTTTCAGTCCAGGTAAAGGTTTACATTAATAAATGTTAATTGTGTGGTGTTGAATTGATTGTATCTTTATTGTGAGTCCTCAGTGTTTTCTGCTGACAGTCTGAGTGTGTGAATGCTGCCAGTCTCTGCTGCTGCCAGCTTCCAGTGCTTTCTACTGCTGCAGATGTGAACGCGGCCTGTGCCACACAATAATCTCTCTCAGTCCTCGCACCCCGCTGTCTGACTGTCTCTATCTCTCTCTATCTCCATCCAGGAGAGCTTTAGTGGGTAGAAAGACAATCTCACAATCCCACAAAGCAACAGTGCGGCAATTTCTGAATGTTTCACCAAAACTAAACATTTGATTCTGTATCTTTTCTCAGATGGAATCAAATCAGATGAGCGGCAGAAACAGGCAAAGGAGAGGAGGGAGGAGAGGGCCAAATATCTCGGTAAGACAACAGTGAGACAGCACCCTCTACTGTCTGGGGTCTAGATGTGTTTGGACAAAAAACACTTCACGTCATTCATGCTCGAAGTCCTGAAGCTTGTGCAAAAGCACAGGAAGGCTGTAAAGAAATACATGCAGAAATTCGATGGCTTTTATATATTTTAATTGGTTAAGAGGTGTAAAATCTGTCATTGTGACATTTGACATGTCACATTTTTCAGTCTAACAAGCATGTGCATGCAGTTTACATTTTTGCCTACTTGTTTTTAATTTTTAAATTTTTGTAATTAACTTGCTTTTACTACAAGCAGTTTTTAAGTAAAAGCAGTTTTGAAAATGGATGTATGGATATTTATATAACAATATTAAAATACTAAATGTTTATATATTAAAGTATTTACTGTATATTCTAAATGTATTTACGGTATATTATTTGCATTTCTTTTTTATATTTATATACAATAATAATTTTATATTATTATATTAAAACTAATTTATATTTTAAAATGTATTCAAATACAGAAACACTATTAAAATGACCTCTGGCCTGGTTGCATACAATCTCTTTTTACTGTTTTCTAGGCTCCTAATGAGTAATATTATAAACTTTTCCCCTAGTTTTAACAGTTTTGACTGAAATAACTGCTTCTGTGTCTTTACTAAACCAGCCCTGTGAGATTTTTTGTCTTCTACAGAGAATGAATATCTCACATGCTCAATGTTTTGCTTGTCCGTCATGTCACTGTGCTTGTCATGGCTGAGACTGCTGTGCTGCTCTGCTTTGCATGATTGACACAATGTTTTTGTCTTCTTTCTCACCTTCCCTCCCCAGAACAGCGTGGCCAGACTCAAGGTAAGCCACTCCCCGGTCTCTGGTGGTGTTGGTGACTGATGCGCTTCATCCCTTTCTCTATCAAATGCTTATCCTCTTGTAGAGCTGCTTTCCATTTCCATCGAGTCTGATAATCATAATTAGTGACAGGTTTTTGTGTGCCTTAATTTTGAGTCAAAAGCAGCCAGCCAATATCACATTCCCCTGCTGGAAAATTTATTTAATTTATGCATTTAGCAGACGCTTTTATCCTAAGCGAATTAAAGTGCATTCAGGCTAAATTTTTTTACCAAACATGTTCCCTGGGAATCGAACCCACAACCTTTTGCGCTGATAATGCAATGCTCTACCACTGAGCCAATTCTACATAACTGGTCAAAGGTGGCATTTTATGGTCTTTTTTGACCTTTTGACCTCTAAACCTCCCTTCACATTGGTGTGTTTTTCAGAAACCTTGTTTTCATAGCAGGTTTTTACAAGTTTCCCATAATTACAAACTGCAGGATTCATTTAGGCCCAGAAATAACATCTGCTGCTGTCTTGACGTGACTGAACTGAGAATAAATCGTGATTGATGTTTATCATGATTATATTCACACATCATGTTACATTCCGGCCACATGAGTGTGAAGTTTGTCATTTACACCTAACAATTCAGACTGTAGTCAATAAAATCTCTTCTGCCATTACCATGGACCTCCACATTAATATTTAATATTTGTGTGGGCTGCTCTGAGTGAGTCAAATGCTTATAGTAGGACATGTAGTATACTCTCTGAGACCGTGGGATGTCTTCCAACTCATCTATCTGCCAGCAGGATTCTGGAAGTTTGATGAAGAGCGTCACCGGGGCACTCTTAGGCCATCACTATTTTAAAATAATGTTTTCATTTTCTTTCTAGACGGTTCCTATATTTTGTGCAGAGTGGAGCATGGTAAAATGGACCTAATGGGGCTTCACTCTTATTGATAGTCAAAAACGTGATCGAATATCTAATAAATGATCATGCATTAGGAATTGGGAATGTGTCCAAATTTGAATGATTGGTGTGTGAATTCTATTCAGACACTGATGACTAAAGGTCATGAAGCTGGCCGGGTTTTGATAGGGCTCAAACTCTTCCTCTCTCTAATGTAGCTGCTAAAAAGTCTCAGTGGCTGGAGAAGGAGGAACGGGCACGGCAACTGCGGGAACAGCAGCTGGAGGAACGGAGGAGAAAGCTGGAGGAGCAGCGGCTGAAAGCAGAGAGACGGCGCACAGAGCTGGAGGAGAGACAGAGACAGAAACTTGAGAAGAACAAGGTGAGAGAGTAGAGGGGGTCAGTGCAAACCCACATGACACAACCTGTTCCTCTAATTTTACACACCCTGACGATCAGAGTCCGTGAGGTTTCTGTCAACTTGCCAAGCATTGTTTTCCCTTTCAGCTCTCTGAGTAATGCTAGATGATGAGTTGTTTTTCAGTGAAAGTGGACCACATTGTACCAGAGCTCTTAGATTATCTCTTTGAAAGATCAATACAGTCGTCTCTGTTATTCCCAGTGCTCATTATATTCAAATGTGAATTGTTCAGGAGCGGTATGAGGCTGCCATCCATAAGTCTGGTAAGAAGACTTGGGCAGAGATTCGGCAGCAGAGATGGTCCTGGGCCGGAGGCTTGAGCGGCAACTCCAGCAAAAGCCAGAGTGAGTTACATAAAATGCACCTACATAAAAACAAAAACTGTACCTGTAGGTGTTGCTTCTGGTTCCTTTGCATATTAACTGCCTTCGTCATCGGTGTTAGGAATAAGCTGGATTGGAGGTGATTGCGATGTTTGATGAATTTGCTGAGACTGATGCATTTCAAATAATTCTCTCTCTTTGTGTCATTTTTGCACATTATATTTCTATAAATTGTTTAAGAATACACAATTAACAAAACTATAAATGTATACATTTCCCTGACTTTCCTCATGAGATGGTTTGTTATGTCTTGCATAAAACAGCCTCACAACCTTCTGCTCAATGCAGGCTTAATGCTCTTTACTAATGTGAAAATTAACAAGAGATCAATTACTTTGCTTCTGGAGATCATAGGGACTTTAGCGTGCAACTAGGCAAATGCAAATACTAACTGAGATCTGCAAACGCTTTTCCATTTTTACTGCAGTATCCTGTCATAGCAGTAGCTTCACTGAGATTTGTGAATCTCACTAAACACACAGAAGGTGCGCGTATGCCTTATTTTCATTTTCTGTCAATAATTTAATAATTTCTGTCAATTTATAGGCTAACCAATGCAAGGATCTTATTTTCTAACTGACTTAATTTAGTTTTTCCTCTCCAAAAAGTTGTGCACAGTCATTGCAGTCTCTGTTGGTGCCCTGAGAGGAGAAGTGGAGGCAGTGACCCCATTATAAAGACTGTAGACTCTGCTATAATGAACTTTAAGCAGCGCAACTCAATAAAAAAAGCAGTTGAGTTAATATTGAGATACTGCAAACATACCAATGGACATAGATAACTATCTTTAGCTGCTCAAACAGTAGTTTTAAGGTATATTTTGACCCATATATTTACTTAGTTTCTGTTTGAGGTTTGACTGCTTCCCGTCGTTCCGCCTTGGTCCCCTCAGCATTGTGTACATGTATGTGGTGTTCTCTGGATTTTACAGGTAGATGCTCAATATCAGCAGTCAATCTGCCCAAACATGTGGATTCAGTCATAAACAAACGACTATCCAAATCCTCTGCCACTCTCTGGACGTCCCCTAGCAGAAGTAAGGACACTCCTCTGGATCTAGCCCCGCCTCCACATCTTCACAGGCTCCTCCCTTCACATAATTACAAGTTTTCATTTTACTCCCCCACCTTTGATTTCTCCCTTGAGACCAATCACCTGCTCGTGTTTCATGATCATTCAATCATTCCCTCCTTCCAAACCGTCTCCTCGTCAGCAGCTTCAGTTTGATTGATTGATTAGACTTTTTTGAAATCGTCATCATCTTTCACCATCAACTGTTCTTAGTGGTGCTCTTTTTTGTTTGTTTATCTTTGGTGGTGGCTTTTTCTGTTGCTTATTCCTTTTTCTTGATGTAACCGTCTCTAAAGCTGAATACTTGAATACTTCTCCATACCTTCACATACTGTATGCATATGATGCATGATGATACAGTGGCCCCAGAAAGTATTTGGACACTTAAGCCACACTTAAAAAGTCTGAATTTTAGAGAATAAAAAAAAAATGAAATATCAGAAATTGATGCTAGAACATTTCTTAGAACAATATTTTTAATCCAACATACAAGTGTGCAAATACTTATCAATTTGACCAATATATGTATCTTTTTATTGGTTAACAGCTTACAGTACGATTTGTTAATGCTAGTTAAAGCATAAGATATCATGAACTTAATTTTACATAATTTTATCAATCTAGGTTTAATTTAATTTGATAAGATTTTAATTGCATTTGATTCAATATTTTAATTTAATGTCAAACTGTATAAATTAACATTAAAGGACATGAATTAGTGTGATAAAAATTCATTTTCTCTAATGCATTAACTAATGTTAACAAATTGATGCTTATTGTAAGACCTTTTTGTGAAATGTTTAAAGTGTGCTTGCTACATTTATTTGAAGTTACTTTTTGGAGTTTTTGTCACTAGCTTTGATGTTTGTTTGTTTTTTTTTTTAGCTGAACGTCTGAACATTGTTTGTGGAGTCTGAATGTGCTGAATCTGCTGGCATATTCAAAAATAGAAATTTGTTGATGGATCTATGTTCCACTCAGAAAGGCTAGAATTGAGGTCTAGTTGATTTTATTTTCCACCCAAAAATGTCTGGTGCTTCTTTTCTTGGATGTACTGAGGTCACCAAACTCAATTGTAAGTAGGACACACTCTATTTGTGAGTGCTTCCTAAAACAATAGATGGAGCAGAGCAGAAAGGAGAGTTCACAGCTAATCAAGCCTTTTCCTTGAGTGGAGACTTTACTGCAGAGTGCTGATGAATGTTCAGCTACGGGCAATATGTCTCTCGATCTCTCTTTCTCTTTCTAAAATGCCTCTTTACCCCCCAATTGTTGCATCTTACCATGCATTTACCTGTGGCTCTTTCTTGTTTTCTCTTTTTCTTTACCTTTGGGAATCACATAAGTTTAGAATTAGGGTTATTGTAAATAACTAAAAAATAAATAAATAGTGATAATAAAAATAATAATTATATATATATATATACAGTACAGACCAAAAGTTTGGACACACCTTCTCATTCAAAGAGTTTTCTTTATTTTCATGACTATGAAAATTGTAGATTCACACTGAAGGCATCAAAACTATGAATTAACACGTGGAATTATATATGGAATTATATACATATCAAAAAAGTGTGAAACAACTGAAAATATGTCATATTCTAGGTTCTTCAAAGTAGCCACCTTTTGCTTTGATTACTGCTTGGCACACTCTTGGCATTCTCTTGATGAGCTTCAAGAGGTAGTCACCTGAAATGGTCTTCCAACAGTCTTGAAGGAGTTCCCCGAGAGATGCTTAGCACTTGTTGGCCGTTTTGCCTTCTGTCTGCGGTCCAGCTCACCCCTAAACCATCTCGATTGGGTTCAGGTCCGGTGACTGTGGAGGCCAGGTCATCTGGTGCAGCACCCATCACTCTCCTTCTTGGTCAAATAGCCCTTGATGCCTTCAGTGTGACTCTACAATTTTCATAGTCTTGAAAATAAAGAAAACTCTTTGAAGGAGAAGGTGTGTCCAAACTTTTGGTCTGTACTGTATATGTATTTATTTATTTATTTATTTATTGAGAAACAACTTTTTTTTCAGCTAGTTGTCAAGGTAACATTTCTCATTTTTGTGTAGTTAAAACATTTTAAGAACATATTAAAATAAAATCTAAGTTTACAATTAAAAGACCTGTATTTTGCGTAACACACAATTTGATACATTAATGACTCTTTGCACAGTTAATAGTGAAACACCACTAAAAAAGTCCATATTGCACTGGTTTGATGGAGCATTAGGGTGAATAAACTGCAGAATTCTTATTTTTGGATGAATTCTTACTTCAGTGCGTTTCATACTTGAGTTAATTCTCACTAAAGTTTATTTCCTGTTCATTGATCACCTATACTGGCTTTTTAAACATGTGGCAGTATTGTGAAATCCTCATGCGGACTCACCATCATCCATGTTGACAGCGATGGATACAAGCACAGCTGTTTGTCATTGCCATGTTTTTAGCATTATAAAAAAAAGGAATTCCACTATTGCGTGTATTGTATTCAGTTAGGAAAGGTATTGTTGCTTATATATTTTAATGGGAACTAATTTTAGTATTTTCTTGCAGCTCGTAGCATGCAGCTGAGTCCATGGGAGAGCAGCATTGTGGACAGGCTGATGACGCCCACTCTCTCCTTCTTGGCTCGCAGTCGCAGTGCTGCCAGTGTGCTAAACAACACCAGAGATGGCCGTGAGTGACAGGATACAATCATACTACCCTAGAAAACTAGATTTGTTATTAGCATTATTTAAAGTAGCTCAGGAAGAACTTTAGCATTTTTGCAAAGACTTTTTAAACACTAATTTGCAGTATTCTTCAGTTTTTTGGGCCTGTGCAAGACATGAATAACAGCATGACCTTTTTCTGTTCTATATGCTGCAAATTGGGAGTTGAATGTGTTTTCTTTCATGCAGAGTCTCCGTTGTGTCCGCGCTCGGCGTCTGTCAGCCCTCTCTCAGCGTGTGTTAATCGGCCACATCAACGCTGCTCTGAGCGCTGGAGGGTCACCACCAGCACACCCGATATCACCCAGCGCAGACGAGACTCCACACCTGTGAGTTATTTAAGACTCCTTTCTCATTTTCCATCCATCCCACCTGTTATATTTTGCTATGATATCTATTAGATATTTATAAGTACATCTTTATTCTGCAACATGTTAATGTTGCCTTATTAATGTTATAATTAATATTATTAAACTGCCAATTAATACAGTAATTCATTTTTAAAAACCAAACAAACAGCAGACGCTGTGAATGAAATATCGTCCATTGTCAGGTAGACTTTCAATTGTACAAATTATAATGAGACATAAAAATATAGAGGTAACAAGGCTTGTCCCATCTTTTCTCAAAAGATGAGGAAGGATAAGAAGGAAAAGGAGAGAGAGAATGAAAAGGAGAAGAGTACCATCATCAAAGAGAAGGTGCTGAAGAAGAGACAGTCCATGCCATCAATGAAAACTAGAACGGAGTCCAGGTAAGATGACGATTAGCAATAAAACAATAACAAATAAAGCAATTGAAAAAATTTAAGGATCATATTAGAATAGAAAGGGAATATATATATATATATATGTATATATATATATATATATATATATATATATATATGCTCATTTATACTATATTTAAATTATATTATACTATATGTAGACATTTATGTGAATTTTCCGATCACTAACAGTTATACATGCTCATATTCTGGAAGCACTGCCTTTTTTGTGCAAGAGGAAAATACAGGAGATTTGCGTTGGACCTTTTTGCTCTAAGCATCTTCTAAATCTGTTAGACCAAAGCTGTCTTATGTAATGCTCTCTCTGAATAAACATTTCTCCTTTTAGTAGTAGACAGAAGTCTAGTTTAGTTTAGTTTCAAGGTATGCTAAATAGATGTACATTATAGCTTTAGTTTTAAAGATGATTTTATCTGTTATGTGTATTTCTAGGACATTATTAAATATCAGGCCACATATGAGCTCATGTTTTTGCCATGCAGTGAACGTGTTGTATTAAACATTTTTCCAGCTCAGCCATTACATTGAGCTTCTCTTCATGTTTCCAGTCCGAGTCCAGTGTCCAAACTGAGATCAGCGTCTCCTGTGACACCCAAAGGCTGTGCATCCCCCACCAGTCCTGCAGTATCTCCAAATCCTCCCTCAGCACGAGTGAGCCCAAGCACTCCTAAAGCCAGACCCAAGAGGGCCAAGACCCCTGCCCGCATGGAGACCCGCACCGCCTCGCCAGTAGCCACAGAGAGGGTCAGAGAGACCCGCAGGCCTGCTACTCCTGAAGAACCAAAGAGTGAGTGTGGTGATGATGATTGTGGTGTTGCCACAGGACTGTCTTTTAACAGAAGTTTTTCCCATTTAAACATGCTAGTTTGTCATTTCACACTTTGTTCGTCTCTCCAGTCCTAATTTTTTTCCCGTTTCGTTTCTCTGTGTTTTCTCTAGCCTCGTCTCCCGTCCCCTCGGTTGTTGTGTCATCTGTTCTGGACACCCCCGCTGTTGGTAATGCACCAGAGTTGTCCGTTTCTGCACCCTCTGTCCCAGTGGAGTCCCCTGTTGTCCCTGCTCTCTCACAGGTGGCTTCTCCAGCTCCTTCTCCAGGCAAACCCATGGCTGGCACCAATAACCCAGAGGAAGCCTCCCGCATCCTGGCTGAGAAGAGACGACAGGCCCGTGAACACAGAGAGAAGGAAGAGCAAGAGCGTAAAGAACAGCAGGAGAGAGAAAGGTTAGCTGTTTTAGAATTTAATTGGTTTTATTTTATTTCAATATATTTTATTTTTTAATTTTATGTAATTATTTGATTATATATATTGATAATTTGAAATGGTCTGCCCATTCCTTAAAGCAAACTCTGTACTGCAGCAGTTGTACTGCAACTGGTGCTCACATGGGAAAAATAGGTTTGAGTCCAGCCTGCAACATGCACTGATTCCATTCCATTATCTCCACAATAACTATCTATCATTCTCCACTACACCTGTCTAATAAAGAGGCAGAATAACAATTTAATCTCTATAAAATGTCCACTTTTTAAACTTTTGACCCTTTGTATCCCTAATGTCAAAGACAAACTCAACCTCTGTTAACAAGTTCTGGTATGCTTTTAAACATGTCCTGCTCCATCAGGCCATGTGTGGTGAGCTCCAGGAATAGCCTTGGCAGTATGGAGCTGTTGACGTCTGGTGTTCTCAGTGACAGTTTATGAGTTTAGCACATTTATGAGCCATAATGGACTTTGGCAACTGTGTAATGAGAGTTCCACACTGTTTATGCTCCAGTGCTTCTGGTAACTACAGGTGCGGATATTTTGGTCACGGCTGAAAAGATTCACCGATTCACAATCCCCATCCACTTTGCATTTGTCACTGTGCAATGCTTAGACCATATGTGCAGTTTAAAGTTTCATGTCATGTTACCAGCCACAGCAAAATGATCAATTTTGCAAGAGACACCAAAGTCCACATGCATTCCCATGCCATTTTGTTTCAATAATTCACAGAGTTCAATGTTTAATGCCTCCTGAAGAAGCTTTTTTTTATCTTACATATGTACAATGACTGACTGTCTTCCATCACACAGGCTTCAGCACGAGGAGAGGCTAGCACAGGAGGTGGAAGAGAGGAGGCGCAGGGAGGAGGAGGCACGGCTCATGGCAGAGCAGGAGAAGTTAAGAGAGGAGTCTCAACGCCTGCAGGAGGAGAAGGAGGCACAGGAAAGAGCTAAAATCGAAAAAGAAGAGAATGAACGCCTTCAGAAACAGGTCAGAAATGCAACCACATTTCCCTCATTCCTAAGTAACACACTTCACTCTGTCAAATAAAAGCTGTAAAAATACATATACTGACAGTCACATTATATATATATATATATATATATATATATATATATATATATATATATATATATATATATATATATATATATATATATATATATTTATATATATATATATACTGGTACTTTGTGCACATGGTCAAGACATTTTGAACCGTGGTGCTCATATGGGAGACATGGGTTCATATCTGGCCTAGCTTGTATTTGTATTTTTTTATATTTTTAATTTTATATTTTTAATTTAATATTTATATTTAAAAATGTTCAGCTTTATTTCAATTGCCAAAAATGATTTTTTAATAGTTATAGTTTTAGTTAGCAGTAACATCACTGGTCTTTAGTTGTTGTTGTTTTTTTAAGGTTTGATCTTTATTATATGACCTACGTTTTCTGTTAAATGCTGTAAAATATGAGTATGCACTTGTAACCACAATTTTATAGCATGATGACAACAAAAAAATTTTGTCAAGTTCTTACAAAGCCGTTCTTAAAGGGATAGTTCACCCAAAAATGAAAATTATGTCATTAATAACTCACCCTCATGTCGTTCCAAACCAGTAAGACCTCCATTAATCTTCGGAACAGAGTTTAAGATAGATTTAGTCCGAGAGCTCTCAGTCCCTCCATTGAAACCGTGTGTACGGTATACTGTCCATGTCCAGAAAGGTAAGAAAAACATCATCAAAGTAGTCCATGTGACATGGACTACAGGGTCAGTTCGAATTTTTTGAAGCATCGAAAATACATTTTGGTCCAAAAATAGCAAAAACTACGACTTTATTCAGCATTGTCTTCTCTTCCGTGTCTGTTGTAAGACAGTTCAAAACAAAGCAGTTTGTCATATCCGGTTCGCAAACGAACCATTCGATGTAACCGGATCTTTTTGAAACAGTTCACCAAATCGAACTGAATCGTTTTAAACAATACGCATTAATCTGCAAAAGACTTAAGCTGTTAACTTTTTTAATATGGCTGACACTCCCTCTGAGTTAAAACAAACCAATATCCCGGAGTAATTCATTTACTCAAACAGTACACTGACTGAACTGCTGTGAAGAGAGAGATGAACACCGAGCCGAGCCAGATAATGACTCGTTCACGAGTCAAGAACCGGTTGCATCGGTTTTCGGATCACCAGTAGGTCTTTCTGACAGTTCGATTCAATAAACCGGTTGAAGAAAACGGTTCACCGGTTCTTTTGCGCTCGACGTAATGGCGTCATTTGCGATGACTGCCCTTGATTCAAGCCTTCGGTTTACCCGCGCTCATAACATTAGCACAGAATCAGTTCAGAATTAATCACCAAAAGAATCAGTTCGGTTCAGACGCTCTGTGTGTCGGTTTGCTTCACGCTGTATCACACATGCTCAGTATCATCAGCTCCTCGGTTCTCGAATCGGACACGTCTGACAGAAACGGTTCTTGACTCGTGAAGTTGAATCTGGCTCAGCTCGGTGTTCATCTTCAGTTCTCTCTTCACAGCAGTTCAGTCAGTATACTGTTTGAGTACATGAATTACTCCGGGATATTGGTTTGTTTGAACTCAGAGGGAGTGTCAGCCACATTAAAAAAGCTAACAGCTTAAGTCATTTGCGGATTAATGCATATTGGAGACGTGGACCGTTTAAAACGATTCAGTTCGATTTGGTGAACTGTTTCAAAAAGATCCGGTTACATCGAATGATTCGTTCATGAATCAGATATCCAGACTGCTTTGTTTTGAACTCTCTCACAACAGACACGGAAGAGAAGACAATGCTGAATAAAGTCGTAGTTTTTGCTATTTTTGGACCAAAATGTATTTTCGATGCTTCAAAAAATTCTAACTGACCCTCTGATGTCACATGGACTACTTTGATGATGTTTTTCTTACCTTTCTGGACATGAACAGTATACCGTACACACAGTTTCAATGGAGGGACTGAGAGCTCTCGGACTAAATCTAAAATATCTTAAACTGTGTTCCAAAAACAAACGGAGGTCTTATGAGTTATTAATAACATAAATTAGCAAATTGGGCGAACTAACCCTTTAATTCTAGGAAATGGTTTAACTGTGCCATTTTTGAGGTTTTACCACCACCTGGTGTTCAAAACAGTATTTAAATAGATCTTAAAGGGATTGTTCTCCCAAAAATGAAAAATCTGTCATCATTTAAACACCCTATAATGGCAACCACCAAGTGTTTGATTACCAGCAATCTTCAAAATATCTTCTTTTATGTTAAACATAAGAAAGCAACTCATACAGGTTTGGAATGAGATGAGGGCGAGTAAATGATGACAGATTTTTCCTTTTTATATGAACTATCCCTTTAAGTAGCTTAAGTAAGTCATGGCAATTTCTGTAGCTATCATAACATTTTCTAGTAAATGTTAATGTTTCATCAGCTAAAGTAAATGGTATTTAATTAAAATTATTTAAAAAGAAAATCAACCACTATAAAAGGTCATCAGCTGGAGATGAATAAATGGCTGCACAGAAAGCTATGTTCAGTGTGAATCTGATCATGTGATCATCATATCTGTAGAAAGAGGAGGCTGAAGCAAAGGCCCGAGAGGAGGCTGAGAAACAGCGACTGGAGAGAGAGAAACACTTCCAGAAGGAGGAACAGGAAAGGCTGGAGAGAAAAAAGGTCAGAAGGGTTTCCACCTCACATTTATATTTTTCTTTATAAGGTCATTTTGAAATCATCATGCTGCTTTAAAACCCATATTACAGGGAATTGTTTGCATATCTGCTCAAACTGTAAACTCCTTTCATTTCCTCTCCTAACTAGTCACACGTGCCCACAGTAGCTTTCAGGTACAGGATGTGGTAGAGCAAAATAAAATAAATTTTCAAGGTGCCTATGTAGGTTAATAGTGAAGTCGTATGCCTTCACATACACCCCGTGATCCCGTTCTGTGAGCCTGTTTAATGGAAGATGGCCTTGTCAGTGGCCTTCCCAGTGGTGTTACCCACCAGTCAGTTTATTCACGGCTGTGTGAGAGTTTTGACCCAACTGTCCTCACCTTGTGGTGAGATTTTTTTTGGAAGACACAATGTCCTCAGAGCTTGACACACTGTAGTGTTTATTCAAATTCTGAACATTGTGTTGGCCATAAACACCTACCGCTGTCTTATGGACTGCTTTAAGCTGCAGTTTCAGATTTTGAAACTTTGAAAGATATATAAAGGACACAAAATATATACTGATAAACAGTACAAATCATATTTTGGAATTTGGAGAAATGTAGAATCTAAATTAATTTAAATGAAAATATAAATAAATCACTTGTAAAAATGCTTATTTTTTTCCTCTCATTTAATAGATCATTTTTCATTACAGATATGTACAAAAATAGATACAGGGGACCAGAAACATATCTGTCTGTAAACGGCACAATTGGAATTGAGAATAGAATAAAATAAAATAAATCTGAGACCACTTGCATTTTTCTAACTTAATATTTAATTTTTCATTGCTAATTACATTCTCATAAACATGAGTGAATAGTTTAACTGAAAAATTTGTATGAAAGGGTTCTCTTCTCACCTAAATGAGCTCCACAAGTCAGTGTGAAACCTGAAGACCATGTCCTTCGGCATGATTTGGGAATGATCCGAAGAATATCTAGTGTAAATAACAATGTCACAATGTTTGCAAAATATTTCTTCATTTTACGTCATCATGTTTTAAATGTTTCAAAGTTCTAAAACTTAGTTTACTTCCAGGTTTAAATTTGATTGTGAAACTCTTGAAACATTTTCCATGCTTTTCTTTTGTCTCTTCTGTTATGTTTTTAGCGTCTGGAGGAAATCATGAAAAGGACACGCAAAACAGATGCAGGAGACAAGGTACAGTGGCGTTCTCATTTAAAATAGCCTCACTGCGGCATTAGCAAGGCTCAAGTTTCCCCTTGTGGTTCACGAGCTCACAATCTAATTGTTTTATTTTTTTCTTCATGCAGAAAGATACAAAATCTTCATCTCAAGTCAATGGAAAAGCTTCAGATTCTGAGATGAATAAAGGTGACGTTGGTTTAAAAATATGAATGCTTAAGAATGGTAGTATAAGTTGTGTTCATATCACTAATTTAGTTCAATTTGGCATTCAGTGCACTGTTCAGGTCTGTTTGAACCTTCTATTTAGATCTGTTTGGATCAGCAACAGCCCATTTACGTCAATACCACATAATGTTTTCCCTGGCTCTGTCATTGTACATGTACCTTTTTATTTTGTTGGGCATTTTCCCTTGTTAGGAAAAGCATAAATAAAAGTTCCCACATCCACGCCTCTTTTTCTAAACCCCCCTTTTTTAAGATTAAGCTTGTTTCTGTAATATTTCCTCATGGTTGGGACATGGATTTGTTGCTCTGTGTAGTCAGCCAGAGAGGGAATAGCGTGCAAAACTGTGTATACACTCTAACGGCTTGTTATTTGCGTCATGTCGAATCCCTGTTGCAAAAACAAGTGCTTTTTGTAATAGAGTATAAAAACTGGCACAGCAGCATGATGAATCCATCAGTCTATTTACGTAGGGCTTTGACACTCAGTAGCTATAAATTGTTTTCATCCATCGGCTATAGTATTATTCTGATTAGCCACTAGAATTACATATACAGTATTGTTCAAATTTGTAGTTTTTCAAAAATACATTAAAAACTATTATTATTAATATTATTTACATTGTGAAATATTACAATTTAAAAATCTGTTGTTGTTTTTTTAATATATTTGAAAATGTAATTTATTCCTTTGGAGTAATGGCTGCTGAAAATTCAGCTTTGCCACCAGTCTTCACATGATCCTTCAGAAATCATTCTAATATGCTGATTTCAGGATTTCTTATTGCTTAATATTTTTGTAGAAACTCTGATACATTTTTAAATGACAGCATTGGTTTTAAATATAAATTTTATTTTATTTTGTAATATACATTTGTTTACTGTCACTTTTAAACAATTTAATGCATCTTTTTCTGAAAAAAAAAAATAAATAAATATATTTATACTTGCTATTGTAAATGCAAGGAGCTCTTGGAATCTGGGAAACGATTCCAGATTAACTGCTGAAATGTTTATTCTGTCAATTGTACAACCATCTGGGAAAGGAACATTGATTTGGCAAAGGAATTCTAAAACAAACAAGATTGCAATTTTAATAATCTATTAGCATGACATTCTGTCTTTGTCCAAGCAGCTGCTGACTACCAGCCAAGCACGGCATTGAAACAAGATGGTGTGAACGAAAGGTAAGTCATGTGGCACTTTTGTTTTCTTGAACACATGGGATGGAAATGCTGCTTTATTCGCTAATTGTTTTGCAATCTTTAGATTTTTTTGCATAGATTATATTTGTAGTAGTTTAATGCACACTTAAACCATCAATTGTCTCCTGCAGTCTGTCTGTTCTTGTGGTGAATGGCGTTCAGCCTTCCAAACACGAGAATGGCCTGCCAGCAAAAGGGGAGGGTTCTCACTTCGGAGAGATCATTCAGCTGTCCACTCACAACAACGGAAGGGAGAAATCAGAGACTGACAGACCTGACGAGCCAATCATGGCCTTTGAGAGTGGAGAATCATTCCTTAAGAAAACAGGCCCCATTAAGCCTCAGCATGTGGCAGGTGAGCATCTATAGAAGTGTCTGTTTCAGTGTCGGTCTCTTCTCAGACTGCAGTGGGAACAGTGATCATTTGGAGGCGATTTGCAGAGACAAATCCATTACATTTGAACAGTTCTTGCTGTATGTTAACAATGAATGTTTCTTTTGGAGGGAAAGAGCCATTGTCAACTTTTTTTGCACTTGGAGGGTTAATGTTGTCTCAGGTGCGGGTGTCATAGTGGCCTTAAGTTGCCCTGTGGGTGCGTGAAGCTGGGGTAATGGGTTGAAGAGCCTGGCACTTAGACGGATTCGTGAAATGGTGTCAGGGAGACCTGATCTGGCCTCACTGGCACCCAAGACTGGAAACAGGAGCTCTTGGCTTAGCTCTTCACCCCACGGCCTGGTCAGCATTACTTGGTCTCGCTCCCCTCAGCACGTACCTCCACCTGTCCTCCCGCAGACAGCCCTCCAGTCATTAATAATCTGTAAAGAAAACACAAGGGGGTTTACCTCATACTGTGCCAGCCCCCGTAAACTGAGCTGTACATTTTTAATCCAAAGTAGTATTCAGGATCTTGCGTTTCTATATGTGGAGCACGAGTCCCATCTCATGTCAAGTTTAGAATAATCACGGATGTATCATGTGACTTTTCTCAGCACAAAAGTGCTAATTTTTTGTTCACTTTGCTGGAAAAACCAACAACAAACAGGTTGTTTCAAATATGCTAATCCAATTTAAATGGGTCCATACCAGTTTGATAAACTAATGACCTACTTAAACCAGCTAAAATAGGAATGGGCATGAGTTACTGATCATGAAACATTAAAAAGGTTTGGGGTTAGTAAGATTTAAAAATGTAAAAAAAAAACTCTTATATGATCACCAAGGTTAAATGTATTTGATTAAAAATGCAGTATTAACCAGTAATATTGTGAAATATAACAACAGTTTAAAATAACAGTTTTCTATTTGAGTATATTTGAAATGTAATTTATTCCTGTGATAGTCAGCAGCCATTACTCCAGTCTTCACATGATCACTTTTGATTAATTAAATGCATTCTTCTTGAATAAAATATATATTTTTTAAATCTTCTGACCTCAAGCTTTTGAACAGTAGTGTATATATCTACTAGTGAATCCAGGTGATCTTGACATAAGTGCTTGTTAAGCATTAAAAAAAAACCTTTTAAAAAGGACAGTTGAAATCTTAAAAACGTGATGCTCATGGCGTAAGAGGCTGAAATAATCATCAGCTTTGAGGATCTAAGCAGTGTGTCCTAATTTTGAGAAATCTAATTAATTAATTACATTTTGTAATGCATTAAACAGTTACATTTCTAATCTCCATATTCTTCCTCCAGAGGTCCTCTGAGGTCATAAACTGTTAAATGAAGCCTTGAATCTGAGTCCTTCAACACCGTCTGCCTGAGGAACCCAGTGGAAAGAAGCACAGCATGCAAGAGACCTGTGCCAAACCCAAAAACTGTCTCCTGTTTAGACTGTACAGAGCAACCCCACCATCAGAGCCTCTCTTATCTACACAACAATCACCATTCATCAAGACCCTGACCTCACACACTTTATGGCAGACCAATTCATGCCTCCTCCTGATCACCACAGTACAATGTTAGGTTTTTTGTTTGTTTGTTTAAAAAAGGCTTGTGACAAACAGTAATCCTTGTCGTTATTCATGCTATTATGGGTCGAACGCAGAAGTGCTTTGGGTGTTTTAGTTTTTAATGTTTAGTTATTTAAGTTAAGAAGAGAATTATAACTACTGGGTACAGTTGTATGTGAATAATGTAAATTTGACCATGGGAGGAGACTGTATGTGAATAAAACAGAATTATAGGGACTGCCGTCTGAACTGAGTTTTTTAATGCTAGAGATGTTTTTAATATTGTCTCATAGTCAATTTTAATGCCAGAGTTGCACCAGATTAATGCATACAGATGTAAACATGGACAACTGCCCGAGTGCTTACTTGCATAAAAGATGTGTACAGTAATATCCAAATATCAACAGCCAGATGCACATGTAACTGCAATACCAAAGTTTGTTTTAAATTGGAAATTTAAAGATGGCTTGGCTTTATCATTGTAAGAATCTGTTATCACTAACTGACATGTTTTATGTTAGAGCCTTACCGTAATATTTAATATATTAAAATACAAATACATAATTACATTTCATAATTTAAAGTTTATAATGGCAATTTATAGCTACTCTGGAACTTTGTTAGACCAAGCGTGCAAACTAGTGACCATGGTTATTGGCATAATAATTTTGTGTAGTGTTTACTGTCATGGTCCATTCTGACGAGCTGAAACTGAGTGTATATTACTTATGCCCTTATTCATTTTGGTAATAATTAATTTTGGAGTAATTACTTGTAAAAAAAAAAAAAAGAAATTATGAGGAATATTGAAGGCTTTTTTTCTGTCTTATAAATATATGGTGCGTGTCAATGTCGTTAAAGGGAAAATTTATGTTCTGAAAATTTCCCTTTAATTTCATTCAGTCCTTAAAGTTAGATAAAATGGGCAAAATAATGTAAGATTGAAAAGGCCGGGTAACACCAAGAACAATATAACTATATTGGAATCCACACCAACTCCCAATATCATTTTGTTTATTATAAGCATGCGCTGCCATTCTGTAATCTGTTGCCTTAAATCCTGGCGCTCTTTAAAGGAACACTCCACCTTTTTTTTTAAATAGTCTCATTCTCCAACTCCCCCAGAATTAATAAATTGAGTTTTACCGTTTTCAAATCCATTCAGCTGATCTCTGGGTTCTGGCGATACCACTTTTAGCATAGCTTAGCATACATAATTGAATCCTATTAGACCAGTAGCATCGCATTCAAAAATGACCAAGGAGTTTCAATATTTTTCCTATTTAAGACTTGACTCTTCTGTAGTTATATCGTGTATTAAGACCAGTGGAAAATGAAAAGTTGCGATTTTCTAGACCAATATGTTTAGGAACTATCCTTCGATCCCGGCGTAATAATCAAGCAACTGTGCTGCCGTAACATGGCCGCAGCAGGTGCAGTGATATTACGTAGTCCCTGAAAATAGTTCCCAGCATCTCAGCAGCTACACTGGGGACTATTTTCATGCACTGCGTGATATAATATTTATTTATTTATTTATTTGTTTCTACATTTATGCAAACAGTCAATGTCCAGTGCAATTTAAATTTAATGGGGGAAAAACTCTTTCTTAAATCTGACTGAAATAGCGATGATTTGTGATTATAGAGGTAATGCATATCCTTTTGGGTAAATCTAATAAGTTCCAAGATGGTTCAGTAGCCCCTACTATTATTTCTCCTGTTTCACATCTGTAAGGTGAGACTTCTGTTAACAGTTTAACTGACCTTTGTAGCACAGTTTGTCAGAGGTTATGGTTTATTTGTGTCCATTATGACACATCTGTCATATTCATTCACAGCAGAGGGCAGCAAATCAACACATATATATGGACCCACAGATCAGGTTTCTCTCACCCAAAGACATTCCGACAGGTTGCCAAAATTTATTTTTCTTTGCTGCCTCTGTTTCAAAGAAGAATGTGAAGTATGGGATTCGCTATATTTTCTGGCCTAGTGTTCCTTGTAAGTTTAGATGGTCCCACAAATGACAGGTTTGTTTCAACATTGTACTGTTGCTGTAGGGATTGCTCCAGTTGCGTGTACCGCTTGTGCTTTCCTGCCTTTGGAAAATAAGAGAAGCTATTTTTAGGCCAGTGTCAGTTGATAGTGAGTTTCAGCTTTGAGGGAATACCAAGTTGATGAATTAATTTAATAAAGAATGGGGACCAGTGGAAGGTATACGATTGACGTAGATGTGATGGAAACAAGAAGGCAGTCCTGGAATAGCTTGGGTGTGAGATGGGGAAACACATCATAAAGTTTTTGATATGTTGATTTACAGCGTGTTACCTCTTCAGGGCCTTTCTGGAGTTCCTCTGATAACAAAGCAAATAACTTAATATAACTAACAAGCATAAAGCAAATTGAACAAGACTAAGGCACAACTGATATATTCTTCAGTAAAGAAACATTTTCAGTTAAATTTTCTTCAGAAAATGTAATATAGCCTATAGTCTACTTTGTTTATTGTTTAGTGAGATTGAAAATTTCTTTAACTTACATTTTACACAACACTGCCAGCAAGATTGTTTACTTTTGCTCTACCAACTGAAAAAAAAAAACATTGTGAAAGCAGTTATCAAGAATAGCATACCTAAATGAATCAATGTTTTTCAATCTAACTGTAATGAAGGATTTGACTCATTCATTTGAATTATTCCTGAATGAATCAGTGATCAGACATGTAGTACCAATTCTTAATTTTCAGTTAGGCCTACATGACAGGCTCGAAACCTGGCGGGTAAAATATCGATAGAACTGCACACAAGCCAGTACATTTTCTATCTGTTCTTATCTAAAAATATTTAAATAACCCTTAAAAAGAGAAAAACAAAGATTTCTGTCCATTAAGAATCAAGAGGCATTTATTTGTCATTTGCATAGTTAACACTGGGCAAAACTGGGCATTGAAATGCTTCTGACGAGGCTCAGACATACAATGAGAATAACAAGACATAAAAGACATATATGTACTTGGAGAACAATGACATTTTTGAGTGACTTCAGTGCATAGACAGAAAGACACGGACAGAGCATTATATACAAGTGATGCGCGGGTCAATGTATTAATAACCCGCACCCAACCGACATTTTCAACTAACCCGCCCGCAACTCGGACCGCAAAAAAATAAAAATAAAATATTGTAGGCATACCCGACCCGCATTTTTAAAAAGCAGTAAATGCTCACCGTAGCGTCATTGGGCCAGGCAAAACTAACTAGGCAAAAAAAAAAAAAAATATTAATATATTATAATTTTGTCAAGAATTATAAAAAATCGTCAATAAGCTCATAATTTGTACTAAAATAGTCTAGTCTGGCTATGTCTATTTGTATGTTTCTCTACAAGGTCAGCAGACAGCGAGGTTCGGGTTTGTTCCGATCAGAGCTCGTGAGCAGAGAGCGCATTTCTGAATATCCCGATCCGCTCGCTCATTCCGTGGGGTCTCACTCAACCCAGAATGGCCTGCTGGTTCGAAAATATGCAAGGAGTCATTTTATTGTTTAGTTATAAACTGGTGTTTTCTGTGTTGCTGCAAAGATGAAGTTGACGATGCAGACTCGCCATGAACGCCAGAGAGAAATGCACATTTCATATGGATTAGCCTACATCATCAGAGTAGCCCGTTTATTTTGGTTTGAATATTTTCGTTTAAAAGAAGACATTTCAAGCTTTCTGTAATATATAGCCTATATTTCTCAAATCTGTGAGGCACACGCTGAGTATAGTTCACATGCAATGCAAGTGATCCTGCCGGCGCCTTACATTGTCTGCTAGGTTATATATTTGCTTCTTATTTATTAAATACGGGCAACTGATTGATAAAACATTGACCAAAATTAAGATACAATTTATACAAAACGAAAATCTTTCAAAAAGAGTTTTCTATAAAACAAAACTTAATGAAGTCGTCAAAATCATGTTCTCTTATGAGAGTTCTCTCGTACTGCGTCTTAGCTAAGACGCTACGGGAAAAGTCTCTTTTCACGATACACTGAAGCAAAAAATTATCCTTAATTTTGAATTATTGTAAAGCGCATTTGCAGCAGCACACAGCCATAGGCGAGACGGCTCGCTCGCTCATTGGCTGCTCTGCTCTGCTCTCCATGCCACTTCCCGCCGAAACGGGTGTGGCCTAGCCCTATAAAGGGAGCTCGAAAAGGCTGACTCACCTGATTTTTCATCTCTTCAGCGAAGCTCACGCATCGTTGATCACGAGAAGAAGCAACGCGTCGTCTGATAAGCATCTCAGCGGGACGAGCCATTCCTGAAGCTGCTGGCCAACGCCGCCCTCCACTGCCGTTCCTGCTGCGCTCTCCGGCGCCCATATCCTTTTCAATTCCTTTTTATCCTGTGTGTGTTCACCCTGCGACACACACTCGTAAGAGCTGCGTCTTTTTAAAAATGCCTTCTTGCGGCTCGTGCAGAGCCCCACTCAGCGAGGGAGACCGTCACGTCATCTGTGTCTCCTGCCTGGGTGAAGATCATGCAGCGCTCGCGCTCGCTGACGGCGGATGCCCTCACTGCGAGCTGTTGCCAATGGTGACTCTGAGGACTCGCTTGGCTTTTTTCTCTGAGCCTGCATTCTCCGCTGCTCTGCGGCACCGTAAAAAGCGCCGCTTCCAGCGGATTACGGAACCGCCTCCAGCTCAACCGAGCTCGCCGGTTCGCCCTGCTTCACCGGCCTCCCCTGCATTGCTTCCCGATGGTCAGCGCCCGCTGTCTGCCACCGCGTCTTCCGAGGAAGTCGATCTCAGGGCCGCGTCAGGGGAAGAGGACACGTGCTCTCTGCTAGCTTCAGAAGCCCAGCAGACGAGCTGACATCGAGAAGGAGCTGATGCGAGTGCTCACGCTGACCGTGACGAGCCTCAGCCTCAAGTGGTCTGCACCAGCGCCCCCCTCTCGTTCCCGGCTGGATGGTAGTTTCCTTTCGGATGAGCGTACTTCTCCGAACTCAAAGCCCACCCCATTTATTCCTGAGCTTCCCGAAGAGGTGGCAAAGGTTTGGAACGCTCCATATTCAGCGCGAACTCGTTCGTCTGTCTCACTAGCATTCTCTACACTGGATGATGCTAAAAACAGAAACTACCAGTCACTTCCGCCGGTGGAACAGGCGATAGCGACGCACCTTTGCCCGCCCTTTGCTGGACGGTGGACGAAAGCGGTGTTGCCATCTAAAGCCTGCCGCATGACGTCATCTCTGCTCGCGCGGATCTTTTCTGCTGCTGGGCAGGCTGCGTCTGCACTACACACCATGGCCACGCTGCAGATATTCCAGGGTGATCTCCTCCGTAAGCTGGACGAGATGGGACCTGAGGCTATCTGTCTCGCGGATTTGAGGAGTGCTTTGGATCTCTCTCTTCGCGCTACTACATCCGCTGCACAGGCCATGGGACGAGTTATGCAATGCGCAAGCCTGTACAGTTGCCCGCTTGCCTGCACACAAAAACCGTTATCACGGCTACCCAGATATTTCCCGAAAAAGGTGTAATTTCTGGTGTCCCCGCCACGGCCGATGGTGCTATAAATGTAGTGACGATGCCCACTGCTCAGTGCCCATCTCCACATATAAGCACAGCCCTTCACACAGGGCTCGCGCCCATAAAAGCGACTCAGGTCGATCGCACGCACTACATAGTAAACGTGCCCACTCCTCAGTGCCCACAAACACTATGTCACACACGTCATTTGGTTTCTGTAAAAACGAAACCCGTGCACGTTCGTTCTGCCCAGACAGACAGCGAGTCAAAAGCAGTAAATGTGCATGCTTACAGCCCACAATTACTCACAGACAGCACGAGTCCCACGGGACCCGCTCAGCCCTCCCTCACTCGGTTAAGCACCGTGGAGGGGTCGAGGACGAGCGATCTGCCCGCTGTGATCAGCGCGCTCCCCGCCTCAAATGTCACAGGCATAACGCCCATGTTACAGCACATCGAAGCGCTGCCGTTGCCCAGCCAACAGAGCGCGCTTCGCATCCAACCCTTAGCCATTCATGCAGACGCATGGTCAGCGCTTCCAGGGGTTTCGGATTGGGTGCTAGACATTATAAAGAGAGGCTACTCGCTACAGTTTTTTCGACGCCCTCCGCGCTTTTTAGCGCGCGTCGAAACTACGGTCAAAACAGAAGTAGCACACCTACTTCGAGCCGAAATATCAAAACTGTTGAGCAAAGGGGCTGTGGAGCCTGTATCTCAAGCTCAAAGCGAAGGGGGGCTGTACAGCAGATACTTTCTAGTGCCCAAGAAAGACGGGGGTTTCAGACCCATACTGGATCTAAGACAGCTGAACAAAGCATTGGCGAAACGCAGTTTGAAAATGCTTACAACCAGGAGACTCCTCGCGCATATTCCACAGGAGACTGGTTCATGTCGATAGATCTGAAGGACACGTATTTTCAAATACAGATAGCGTCACGTCACAGGCGATACTTGAGATTCGCCCTTGAGGGCCAGACATACCAGTATACAGTCCTGCCGTTCGGCTTGTCCATGGCTCCTCGTACATTTACGAAGTGCTCGCTCCTCTCAGACTCAGAGGCATGCGAGTGCTGAACTATTTGGACGACTGGCTGATTCTGGCTCAATCACGATCAGAGCTCGTGGAACACAGGGCCATTTTACTCGATCACCTCGAGAAACTTGGTCTCAGTGTCAACTGGACGAAGAGTTCGCTGAACCACAGTCAGGCGATACTGTTCTTGGGTATAGCTCTGGACTCACGCTCCATGACGGCACGGCTGTCGCCACAGCGCGCGTTGGGCATTCAGTGCGCAGCGAGCTCTCTCCGATGCGGCGCGACCTTCTCGCTCAGAGAATTTCAGAAGATGCTAGGTCTCATGGTCTCATCACCAGTTCTTCAGTTGGGCCTGCTCCGCATGCGCCCCTTGCAGTTCTGGCTGAAAGCGCGAGTACCGCGCAGAGCGTGGATATCCGGTCAGTTGCGTCTCAAGGTCAATCAGAGCTGTGTTACAGCCTTGAAACCCTGGACAGTGAACGACTGGTACCAATCAGGTGTAAGCCTGGGGACTTCCTCGAAAGTGAAAATGGTGTCGACGGACGCCTCCACTTCGGGATGGGGAGTGCTGCTCGAGGGCAGACCGTTCTTTGGCCTGTGGTCAGAACGGGAAAAGCTCCAACATATCAACTGTCTGGAAATGCTGGCAGTAGAGAACGCGCTGACGCGCTTTTGTCCCCGAATCAAGGGCCACCACGTCTTAGTCCGTTCGGACAATATGTCTGTGGTGTCCTACATAAATTGCCAGGGCGGTCTCAGGTCCCGAAACCTGTACAGGTTGGCGGAACGCCTCCTGGTTTGGGCTCAGCGCAACTTGCGCTCGCTGAGAGCAGTTCATGTGCCTGGGCTACAGAATCTGGGTCCAGACAGACTGTCCAGAAACAACATTCCCACGGGCGAATGGTCTCTACACCCACAGACAGTCCAGCTGCTGTGGGAGAGATTTGGCAGGGCAGAAGTGGACCTCTTCGCGTCCCACGAAAACGCTCACTGCCCCGCGTTCTTTTCCAAGAACGAAAGCGCGCTGTCACAAAGGTGGCTGCGCTTCCCGCTCTATGCTTTTCCCCCAGTCTCCCTCCTTTCGCAGGTGATAGAACGGGTGAGGGAAACAAGATGCTCAGTACTGCTTGTAGCACCACTTTGGAAGAACCAACCATGGTTTCCAGATTTGATGCAGTTAGCAGGCACTGCCCCGTTGCCAGTGCCGTTGAGGAGGGACCTCCTCTCGCAGGCCAGGGGCTCGATTTGGCACCCTCAACCGGTGTTGTGGTCCCTCCATGTGTGGGCGCTCAACGGTTACCCGCTGATCTCTCAGTGGGAGTGCTAAATACTATCACTCAGGCTAGAGCTCCGTCGACTCGACGGCTATATGCCTCGAAGTGGTCAGTATTCTCCAGCTGGTGCACAGCTCGGGGAAGTTCACCCCTTAGTTGTGAGGTGACGGAGGTTCTCTCCTTCCTACAGGAGCTGTTGGATAAGGGCAGAGTCCCCTCCACGCTCAAAGTTTACGTGGCGGTTATCGCAGCGTTTTCTGAGACAACGCTCGGTCAGTCAATAAGAAGGAACGATTTGGTCATCCGCTTCCTTAGAGGAGCTAGGAGGCTGAATCCTCCCAGACCTCCGTCAGTCTCTGTATGGGACCTCTCGACGGTTTTGGAGGCCATGAAAGGTTCCCCTTTCGAGCCTATCCAAACGATTAGCCTCAAATATCTGTCATTCAAGACAGTGTTCTTGTTGGCTCTCGCTTCAGTGAAGCGTGTGGGTGACCTGCACGCGCTCTCGGTGAGCCCGACGTGCTTGGAGTTTGGGCCTAATGACTCAAGGGTAATACTCAAACCTAGGCACGGTTATGTGCCGAAATCCCTCAACACGCCGTTTCGGGTTATTTCCCTGTCTGCCCTGTCTGTGTCAGGAGAGGATGGAGACTCGAGTCTTCTTTGCCCCATTAGGGCTTTAAGAGCTTATGTGTCTCGCTCCGCTGTCTTCAGACAGACTGAGCAGCTGTTTGCCTCGTTCAGTGGACGTTCCAAGGGAATGGCTGTTTCGAGACAGAGCCTATCCAGATGGATAGTTGATGCTATAGCGTTAGCTTACGCTTCCAGGGGCCTTCAGTGCCCACTGGGCGTAAGAGCACACCCCACAAGAGGCGTCGCCTCGTCGTGGGCGTGGTCTAGTGGGATCTCCTTACAGGATATATGTATGGCGGCAGGATGGGCCTCGCCGTCTACATTTATCAGGTTCTATAACCTGGAGGTTCCCGCCCTGCAAGCAAAGCTGCTGTCGGTATAGTTGAATCAGGGTCCTGATTGGAACTCTGAGATCGCAAGCGCTATGCGCTGCCGACTGTTATATGGGCAGTATTGCGTAAGACCCACATTACCACATTGGTCAGGCCTTGCCTTGATTATGTGATGTCATATTGCCGCGTCTACGGACGCTGCTAGATATGGGACGGAGGGTCCCCCCCCCCCCCCCTCCTGTTCTAGGACTCTCTGTGAGTCCCTCTGGTGATTGTGCACTGTAAATCCTGGGCGTCGCTTCCAGGTTTATTGGTGTGTGATCCCTGCACGCACGGCGCTTTACATTGGGTTCCCGTAGCGTCTTAGCTAAGACGCAGTACGAGAGAACTCTCGTAAGAGAACGTACTCGTTTACTAACGTAACCTCGGTTCTCTCTAGAAGAGGGAACGAGTACTGCGTTCTCTGCCGTGCGTACGATTCACTCTGGTTCGCTTCGGCGATGAAATTAATCAGGTGAGTCAGCCTTTTCGAGCTCCCTTTATAGGGCTAGGCCACACCCGTTTCGGCGGGAAGTGGCATGGAGGGCACGAAGCAGCCTATGGCTGTGTGCTGCTGCAAATGCGCTTTACAATAATTCAAAATTAAGGATCATTTTTTGCTTCAGTGTATCGTGAAAAGAGACGTTTCCCGTAGCGTCTTAGCTAAGACACAGTACTCGTTCCCTCTTCTAGAGAGAACCGAGGTTACGTTAGTAACCGAGTACGTTTTACCAAAAACAGCGACGTTGCTCCCCATGCAGTCTTCTTTGCTGCCTCAATCTCTACGTGCAGACTGAGCTCGTGCGTAATAAAGTGTAGGTCTATGTATTTCGACCGACCGCGACCCGAATATCATTAAAAATATTTTTGAATAACTCATAACCGCGGGACCGCAGGCACCCGCTCATTTTGGATCAACCCGCGCATCACTGTTATATACACATAAGTGGCAGTAGCCTAACAGATAAAATAAAGGTAGAAAAAAAGCAATCCAATCAGCAATTAATTAGAAATCCATAAAAATCAAGTATTTCAGTCACTAAGAACATTTAATGTGAAAACACTTAAAGTGCCTTTAAAACAGTAATATTAAAATATTAAATTTAGTACTCACCTTATTGATGATGTATGCTTTACACAGGCAAGCAAATGAGCCCGGAATATGAAGTTTTTTCTTCATAATGGTTCTCTATAGGAAAACATTTAATATTAAACTTTGCGCTTTGCATTTATATTCTGGGTTCATCTGCCAACATGGCTTATACTATGCACATACTTATAATATGCTGTAAAGTATGTACTCTTTTTGAGAAGAAGTAGGTACTTTTGAGTGTGTGGCTTTTATATGATAAAGTAGTATGCCAGTATGCTTTTTCTTGTCACTAGTTTTGTTTCAGAATGAATGATTTTCTTGTGTTAATGTTTCCAATGACTCACTCATAAAGACAACTGTCACCACCTAATTGGCAAAATGATGTAACCTGCATGCACAAAGATTCACTGAAAAATTCTCACCACTAATACAGACTGAAACATTCTATTTGGAACAGAAACTCGGAGTGATACAAAGTTTCAGTGATACAGAAAACCCAGTAACAATTGAAATTGGTGTTTGTTGCTGTTTGTTGGGAAAATTAGTGTTGAACTAACCTTAAACATCTAATAAATGTTGCTGAGAGGCAAACATGCAATCCATACCGCCCATCTTCATGAAGTATAAGGGTTATCGAGCAGTCAAGCTCTGTGGTGAGTTAACATCCATTGCTCCACACTATGAGATTCTACACCATCAAAGGACTTCAAACAAACTGCTGTCCCCAGCCCTACTCACTCTCACTCTCAGCTGTCTTATATCACAGGCAGTAAGTCCCATTCTCACAGCTGTTATCGTACGATGGCATATTGACATGAGGTTGCAGTATGGTTGGTGCTCAAAATAAGCCCAATGGAAATTGTTATTGGCATTTGAGTGATGGGTGCTTATACCAAACAGGCCTGTTTTGCAGTTCTTCCAATGAGAGATGGCTCTTTCACTTCAGCTTTGGACTTTCTGGTATTCTCACTCCAATTTACATGATCTTTAAGTTGTTTGGCTAAAGTGCCATTATAGTAGGAGGCCACAGGTATGGGGGGTGGGAAAATCTGTAGTCACTGAGCAGCTGGAGGTAAATGGGCAGCAGCTGGATAAGCTGTACTCTTGTTTTCTTCATGCATTTGGGCATTGGTTGGCTGTGTGATCACGCACCTTTGATCAACACCAATGTGGCTTTCCTTTAGGCTTTCTCCAAACCTATTCTGCCTTTGGAAGTCACATTCTTATTTTCGTAAGTCATTGGGCCCTTTTCATGAAAGACATTTTGTGTGACTCATATTTCAAATCAAATTTTATTTATTGGCTTTTGTCTTTTTATAAAATAGTGTAATAAAGAGATATTATGCTTACCAGGGCTATATTGATTATATATATATATATATATATATATATATATATATATATATACACACACACTGAAAATTGCCCCCATTTTCCATGAGCTGAACTCAAAGATCGAAGACTTTTTCTATGTACACAAAATGCCTATTTCAAATATTATTCACAAATCTGTCTAAATCTGTGTTAGTAAGCACTTCTCCTTTGTCGAGATAATCCATCCACCTCACAGGTGTGGCATATCAAGTTGCTGATTAGACAGCATGATTATTGCACAGGTGTGCCTTAGGCTGGCCACAATAAAAGGCCACTGTGTTGGGGGGTCCAGGAGGTCCAAAACAGAACGTGGTGTTTGAACATGAAGAAACAGAACAAACTGAGACAGACTAAATTCAGAAGAACTGTGGCAATGTCTCCATGACACTTCAAGAAACCTACCTGCAAAGCTACATGAAAAACAAGTGCATCTAGGACAAAAGCTTTTTTTTATTTATGTGGTCACACCAAATGTTGAATTGATTTAATAAAATTAATAAAAGTTAATTAATAAAAATCTATTTATGGCATTATTTTTGATGGCATCCTCACTTTACAGCATTTTTACACAAGTGCCTAAAACTTTTCACAATATACTGTAGCTTTGCAGGTTTCTTGAAGCATTTTGGAGACATTGCCACAGCTCTACTGGATTGAGTCTGTCTCAGTTTGTTCTGTTTCTTCATGTTATTCCAGACAGATTGATGATGATTAGATCACTGTGTGGAGCACTGGCTGCTGTCAGACTCCATGTGCAAACAAAAATCTCACTGGCAAACATTTAATGGCAAAAATAATGTTTGGAAATGTAAACCGATATTTACTGCTGATACACTACAGCAAAATATATAAATAATTAACTTACAAAATTTTATTTATTTTTTGTTAGTGAACATAATAGTGGCCTAAGACATTTGCACAGTACTGTATATATAAATAACAACAAAGGTGTTTACACTTGTATATTTACAGTTATGATATACAGTAGTATTTTAGTTATAGAATATGTATTTATTTATATAGTATACTTGTAGTATATTTATATAATATAGTTGTATATATTTTTTTTTTATATATATATATATTTTTTAATTCAAACAATTACATCACCCAGACATTTTAATTACGTTTTAAATTATTATAATTTTTAATAGCTTAATATATTCATAATAAAACGAGTGCCACAGCACTATTTTAAACTGTATAAATGAATGGCTCAAAAGAAAAACTGTCATCAAAGGAATGAAGCAAAGCTTTCATGAGGCTAGTCGGTCAGGGGTTAAACTTCCGTGTAAGTATATGTGCATGTGTGCACACGAGAGACACTTGAGAACAGACACTTAGGAACTGTGGGCAGTGTGTTAAAAGGTTCAGGGTGTTTGTGTGGATCACCTACCAAACTACAGGCACAACACTGTACCTGTATATAGACATAAGGCCTGATACAGTTTTCTCATTTATTAAACTCCAGTGTATGCTGCAATACCCTTCGTATGGCTGTTGCTAGATTTACTCATACCTTTCCCTTTATTCTTCTATTTGTTTTTCCATAAACCAACGATTAAAGTAGATAAAACCATTAAACCAATAAATTTGAGCAGCTGTCTAACCAATCTTGTTCCATCAGTCATGCATACTGCAAATTTTAATATTCCGTACCATAGCCATTCAAAATCTGTCCTAGATTCCCTCTGACATGTAAAAGATGATTTAGACCTTGTGTGCATGATGAATAGATCTACGGATGTTGATATTTATTACACATTTTGTACATACTCAGACGACAATATCCTTGATTTCATTTGCACATCTGTGGACATTAGGGCTTATATAAAGTCTCTGTTGGCCTTCATATACCTAAAAGTTTTGCTTATGACAAAGAAAGCCATGAGCACTGTAATGACAAAAAAGTAACAAAACTATATAGCCGATCCAAATGTTTTTTTTTCCTGCCATTTGCACTGTAAATACTTCTGTACTTTCCATTCTGTACTGTCCTTAATGTATTAGTTTGATGAGTGACACTGATCAGCCATAGTAAATGTTAAATAATCTATTGCATATACAACTAGTCGTCAAAATATTCCAGATGTTATTTAATATATGACAGAAACTACAGTAAATGACTGTGCTTCTAGAGTTGGGGAACCTTTACTTTTCAACTTTTTAAACATAAAACTATAAAATCTAATAATAATTTCTAATTTAATATACTCAAACAGCAGCGAACAACATTATTACTATAATTATGATTGGGACTGTCATTTATATATAACATTATAAAGAGAACACTGTTCTAATAAAATGTTATGCATTCTTTGATTTTAGTTGTCGTGTTTTAGCGCATTGTTACAGGAAGAGTGCATCCACAACAGAAGTTACACATTCTGTTTAGCACATAATTTAGTTTGAGTTCACTTGTGGATTTACGTCATTTTGTACATATATAAGTTGTAATATTATGTTTATGTATAAATATATAACTAATCTCATAATAATGGGAGTACAGTAAAGCGCATGACAAAGAAGAATAAACAGGAAATAGACTTTAATAGCAAAATCGAAGAAACATTACCAAACACTTGCAAAAAGATGACAATCAACAAGAACGGACAGAGACAAAAGGAGAACTAAGGCCTAGTCCACACGGACACGGGTATTTTTATAACTGGAGTTTTTCCTCCTGCGTTTAAAAAAAAATCCCGTCCACATGAAAACGCCAAAACATGCTATCAAGCGCTGTCAAGGGCATGCCACACCAGCAGGCGGCGATATAACCCAAATTGTAAAGTCACCTTGGCCAATCAGAAGCAGTCAGCAGAGCACAATCTGACGTCAAACACAGCGGATAACGGCACACACTCTGACGTCGCAAGGCAAAAACCCCGGTTATACTGTCCACACGACAACACTGCAACCGGCGTTTCTGAAAATGCTCACCCTGGCCGTAGTTTTCAAAAATGTTCGGTTTCGGTGCCCTGAAACTGCGTTTTCGTGTGGACGAAAGACCGAACCGCGTAAAAAAAGTCACGGTTATAAAAATACCCGTGTCCGTGTGGAAAGGGCCTAAGGGTTTAGATACACAGTTAACTGATGAGTTAATTAAGGAGGCAACAGGTGAACAGGATAACTAATCAGACAACTAAGGAAAACTAGCCCTGCGTTCCATTCAGAATGGGCTCATCCCTATGCCATAATCCCATCAAAGGGTTTACCCTTCAAAATGAGAGTGAGAGCTTTGAAGGGATGAAGGGTGTAGGGGTCAAAAAAGTTTTTTTTTGGAACGCACTTCTGCGTCACCTTAAAGAAACGATCAAGGTGGTGCCTTTGTCGCACATTTTGTACACTGGTTGACCCCAATCGTCTTTTACGTATTTCTGTATGTAATGTAACTTTAATGATCCAAAAACTGTACTTACAAAAACAACCCACCACTATGTCCAATACATTTACCAAAAGTGAACAATTTAACTTTTGATTTTAAATGTATTATTCGCCCTTCCCCCCTGCCCCTCAAATACTTAGTTACGTCCCTGATTCAAACGTGCAGAGCGGCGTTCGCTCAGTCTGGCTCATACACACAGCGAGTCTGCTTCGGTGCGGTGGCCCTGCAACTGAGCTGCCACGGACAGATCCTCTGAAGGTGAAGTGAGTTTCCCCAGGTGTAGTTTAAACACACGTTTAACTTAAAGTTACATTTGTAATGAATGTATTGTATGCTAAAGACGATTCAGCATCAGCAAAAACAGCGAGTCTATTACGTTAGGCAAAATCAGCGGTCAAATCGCTCCCTCGTGATTTGTAAGAGCACTCTTCTCTTTGATTAGCCTGATTTTGATTTTAGTAAAGACAAGAACAGCTTAATAAAAAATATAAAATATTGAGGGGCAGCGCTAGGGCTGGGCTAATGGGGCTTAAGCCCCGAAAGTTTTTAGTAAAGCCCCGAATATTTTGTTAAATTGTCTTTCTCACAGAGCAAAACAATTCATCAGAAAAACAAATGTGAATAAGATTACAGCGACCGTGATTAACTAATCATGAACAGTGCATATTACATTTTTATTTATATTTTTCCTTTTGCATTAAAGGTACTTTTGACGTGCTTTTGCAACGTTGAGCATTGTAGCCAATCACAGACATGTCTGTTGATCACATCGGCCAATCAGAGGCGTTTAAATGAGTCGCTGTGCTGAAGATGTGTTTTGCGCGAGCTCACAGAGTTCACGTTCGCAAACCTGTCATTATTATTGGCAATAAACTTAAGATGCAGATAAGAGATTCACTTGATATTATTATTGATGCTGCTCTGATGCACTACATTACGCAACGCTCTGTTTGTTGTTAGGAAGACTAAAAGTTCAGCGGTCTAGCTCATCAATGTCAAAATTATTAAATAAGTTAACAAATGCCTGGTAAAATGTAAGTAGATAATTTAATATTTGACTGTTTTACAATAGAAAAGTTAAACTTTTTTTATTTATTTATTAAATTGTGCCTTTTTGAATTGAAAATATGCTATAATTTCCTTGATTCATTTATGTAAATTAAAAATAAAATATTAGTTGCAAATAGTTACAATTATTTCACTAATACAACAAGCCTTTCTTTTTCTTTATTCCCTTAAATCGCTTTAATAATTAATTAATTACTTTAAATAACAATACCCAATTTTAGTTTGGGCTGTTACGTTACAACACACAATACAGTGCCAGTTAGGAGATCGATCATTTGATTAGCTAAGCCTAAGCAGTCCTATTAAATCCAATTCCTCTCAGATATCACAGCAATGAAACCAGGTTACAACTGGGGAAATAACAAATACAATAGAATTAAGTAGTCTAAACATAACTGGTGTGTGTGTTGTGAATTAAAAAACGTTGTAGGGTGTAAGGGCATGATTAAACAATAACTACTGTAGTTTAAAAGTGTTTTTGTGTTTTTTTTTAAAGCAATTCATATATAGGGATTCCATGTACCCTTGCCACCCTGCCAAGACCTCTTGCCACCCCTTTGCCCCCCCATGCAAAATTTTCTAGATCTGCCACTGATGGATTGATGATGGTAGCTGTAAAGTATTTTTGTTGAAGTACAGTGCCATTTTGACCATAATAATGTACCAAATCTAACTCATATAAATAGTACAGTAGTAGAGAAAAAATACTATACATACATTTATAAGTGAATTCGAACTCTGTGACGCCAAACTCCTTTGTGCAGAGGATCATGGGGAGCCAAAGTGTCCATCGGTTGTACCCTTTGAAATCCTTCATTTCGAAGGGCCCTTTGAAGTGGCCAGTTTGAGCACATCAGTTTGGAACAACTCTTCAATATGGTGGCCATGATTGTTTTCACTTCGAAGTGCCCTTTAGAGGGCGATATATCCCATTTGGAATGCATTAATTTTAGAACTTACACTTGTTCAAATAGGCTGCTGTATATATACATGCATATACTGTACAGGGGGCAGTTGTGGCCTAATGGTTAGAGAGTCGGACTTGTAACCCGAAGGTTGCAGCCTCCAGTCTCAGGTCCGTAAGAGAATAACCAGTGCTGTCTTCCACCCTCAGTACCACGAGTGAGATGAAACCCTTGAGCAAGGCCTTGAACCCCCAACTGCTCCCCGGGTGCAACAGCAATATGGCTGCCCACTGCTCCAAATGTGTGTGTGCACTTGGATGGGTTAAATGCGGAGCACAATTTCTGAGTATAAATACTTGGCCACACATCACTTCATGTGTCTGATTTATGTTGAATTGTTTAGAATATGGCTCTCAAAAATTATATAATAATTTGGATTTAGAATTTAGATTTATCAGCCAATGTATGGGTTATTAGCTTGCAAAAATATAAAGAATTATCGGTTATCGGTTTCGACCAAAATTTTTGTATCGGTGCATCCCTAGTGGCAATGCTGTATAACCCTTACCTAGACCTAGAACAGTTTGTGTTTTTAACTTCTTCTTGCAGTCAGCGCATATATATATATATATATATATATATATAATTTATTTAATTAAATTAGTTTTAGTCATACCAGTCTGGCTGCCACGCTCATTTTAATTTTATGTGCTTTTTTGTTTCCCTATTTTTTTTCTTCTTCTGATGGTTGAATGACAGTGAGGTTCAAAACATTCTGTAATTCTCTGAACAAATATGTAATGTTAAATAAATTCATCCCTTCTTGGGAAGCCTCTTGTAAGTTCTTTATGGAAATGTTGATCTGCCAGCACAGTTAAACCTTATTAAACACTATAAGTTGACATACATCCAAATAGAAATAAAGAAACTTTGCCTATGTCATTAAGGTTTGCAGAAGATTATATGCTTGATATGGGGAAACATAGCAGATAGCTTTGTGCATGTATCTCCTATATAACCCAGAGTGCTTTTCTGTTCTTCCTTACTCAGTGCACTGGCATGCCACATCTTATTAAAATAAACTCTCTTCTGGACACCCACCGTGGCAACAAGGAGATTAGCAATGAGTCAGATTTCTTTCAAGTGCTGCTAGGCTGACCTAACCACATTATCCTTTGGCATGATGAGAGAAACCTTCATTTATAATTGAGATGCCAACTATTCCAGATCTAGTACTTAACATACGCAGTGTCCTTGGTTCTCATATTCCCTCCAACATCTTGTTGCCTGTATGTATGGTTTCTTGCCTCTAGGAAGGTTTAGAGTTATTGCGGAATTATTGCGGCTTCATTCCAGGTGCTTTTTTGAGAAACATACAGTACTGTTCAAATGCTTGTGATCAAATACTTATGTTTATAAAATAAATTGATACCTTTATTTATCAAAGATGCATTAAATTGATAATTGTAATCAAAACATATTTTAAGAATGCCAGACCGCTATACAAAATTGTGATGGTTTAGACAAATGTTAATGTAAACAGAACACATTATGGTCAGAGATGTACATGATGGATCAGCATTCATAGAAAGCTCTTTTTCACTGAAATGTTGATATGCCAGCAAAGTCGAACCTGAGAGTGGCATTTTATTCAAAGGCATTCAAACAGAAACAAAGGAACTTTATGTATTTGTAATTTAATTTCTTTATTTATTTGTAGTATATTTTACTGTACTGCGTTTCTAGAGAATTTGTTTCTTTGTTAAAATTTTAAACAAAATTTGTGAGTATACAGTGAAATTTTCTACTGTGCTTTTAATAAAAACTATTTCATAAGTATTAAATTTGTACACTGAAATGATTTTTAAGGATTAATTAAAGGATTTATTATGTTTTCTTAGTTAACGAGGAATTGCTGCTGACAATGAAAAAAAATATATTTTTAATACAAATGTTTAATAATGTTTAAAAATTAATAATATATTGGTAAACAAATGTGTTGCATTTATCTTTTACATTTCTAAACCAGGTTGCTTGTTTCTAAGCCACTTCTGTTCAAGAATTCACAGAACAATAAATAGCTGCTTCTGGCACAGAGTACTGTAAAAGTAGTAGTTGACATGTAGATGATGGTGTGCAAAGGGTTTTTCTGCAGTTTGTACATCATTCAATCCAGAAGTGAGCCTGTCCCATATCCAGAAAGATACTGCAAGTTTGAGGATATCTGAACTGAATCAGTCTGCTCAAATAAAGTGATATACCCATCAATTCTGGATTACAGATAGTCACTGCTGCAGATATTTACAATATAGTTTTGCTCATATGACTCACCATCAAAAAACAAAACTAAATTTGCTTACCATACCAGACCATTTAAATTATATATGCACAGTCTGAAACCAAATCCACATAAATACATTGCAAGATTGTGATTTAGGGGGCTAACGGAAACCATTGTATTCCTGTGCATGACTAATATGATCTAAAGAGCAAAGAACAAACGGCTTTAAACATAATTTATGACCCACAGTACAGTGGGGAGTTTTCTGCTGGAGGATCCTTCAGGATTAGGTAATATGGTTCACTGATTATCCATCAACGTGAGTTTGGCAACTGTGCCATCTTTGCAAAAGGGCATTTTTCTTTGCTTTAATTCGAGTGTGCACTAATTTCCATATCAGGTTCTTTTGTGTACTGAAGGATTAGTTGACTAAAGGACAATGACATTGATACTTTACATACTGGAAGAATGATATGAAATTTTGCCATATGAAGAGGCTCAAATCAAAGGTTAGCATTTAGAAAGGAAATGGAAAAAGGGTGTAAATACACTATGGGGAAACACAGTGTTAAACCTTTCATACAGGGTTTAGCAATGTTTTATTGGAAAGAGCCTCATGATTTGACAGTGGAGTCACTTGTCTGCCCAGCTGCTTTGGAAAGCTGGAAGCTTTTCGTTCCATATTTTTGGGACAGCCATCTTCCTCTACCCACTTGCCCACTGTTAGCGGGTACCAAGTGTCAAATGGAAATTAGGAGAATGTATTTGAAATCAGAGCTGTCAAATATGTTGCATGTTTATGTTTGACAAATGTATGTGCTTGCAGGGGGCTGACCGGTGTGAATGGTTGTGATACATGTATGTAAGACGAGATGTGCAGAGACACAATGCTAGCACCCCATTTGCTTAACAATGGAAGGCACCAAATAGCCGGAAGAGAAAATCTGGAATGGATGAAACGGAGACAGAAGCAGAACAGTGGATCCATTCAAACCAATAGTTTGCCCTGGCACCATTTTCAAAGGGTAGAAAATGAGATCACTGAGTTTTGGTGTTTAAGGGAAGGTGAATAAAATATATATATAAAAAAACAGGACATATTTAAAGAGGAGGTGATATGCAAGGTCAGTTAATTAAGTTTAATTCAAATATTTTTATTTTTAATCAAATTACAGATACAGATTCTTTCCTTCTTACAGTTGTTGCTGTACAGAAATGAACGAGCCATGCCATGTTTTTCTGCTTCAGGAATGGGGATTTGAAGAAACACCTTGTGCTCTTAACCCCACCTTGTTCCATGCACCTTTGGCCAGTTGAAGCCAATATCACTGGTATGGAAAATACTGAGTTCTAGCCTTCAGACTTAAGCTTTTGGTCCATGACTAACAATAAAGTACCAAAATGGACCACAGTATTATGCACACTGGAGAAAGGTGCCCTGCATATGATATTTACTATTATCTAACACTTTTTATCAAACTGCTTGTGTACTTAAAACCAGTGTTACTTTCATATCTCTTTGGACATGGAGCCTTATTGAAATCTCCATATATCTGAGATTAAACTGAACAGGGCTTTGAAAATGAAGATTCTTAAGAGCCAGATCCAAAAATCCTATTAATATCCTATATCTTTAATACTTTGAGTTAAAGGCGTGCAAACATTGGAAAAATAAAATGTATGGCTCTCAGACAGGTATGTAATTGTTTTGATAGAGGGAAACAAGACACATGTCATTATTTGTTATTCAGACATTCCACTTAAAAAAAAAAGGGGCTGACGAGTCATGAGACGTGCGGATTCATGTGCAAGCTTTTAATACACAGAGATGTGGTCATAACAGACATGGGTCAAACACTGGCAAACAGGTATATAGAGTGCAAGACAAATAATATTCCTAGGGCAAGCGTGGGTCTTTGAGCGAACAATATCCAGACGGCAAAGCAAGAGGGATAATCCAGTATCCAGAGCAAAAGGGTCAAAACAAGGCAAGGCAAAGACTAAACTATGAAAACTAGAAACAGAGACAAGACTATGAAAACAAAGAACTGAAACAAGACTATAAAAACTAAAAACTAACATGAAAAGGCTTACGTATCGCAGCTATCACTAGGGGAGGGATTTTACAATACTCGGCAGTGTGTGAAAGGAAGTCCAATGTTTATAAAGAGTGTCTGATTGATTGTCCTGTGTTTCCAGACACTCTTAAACAATCTAGGAGGGTGTTGGAGTGGAGGAGGAACAGGGGGAGGGACGGAGGGCCAGGTCCATGTGGAAGTGGATTGGCCGAGACCAAGGCAGAGCAGCAAGCCAGGGTGGAGCTGACAGAACAGGGGTCCACCAGGCCAGAGCCGATGGAACATGAATCCACCATGGCAAAACAGGGGGAACCGGAGCCCACCAGGTCGGAGCAGATGGAACTGGATCCCACTAGGGAGGAGCCGATGGAACTGGAGTCAACCAGGGCAGGCAGAATTGGAGCCCACCAGGGCAGAGCAGAGGACCACCACAGCCGAGCAGACAGGACAGAAGCCCACCAGGGCGGAGCAGATGGGACAGAAGCCCACCAGGGCGGAGCAGACGGGACCGAAGCCCTCCAGGGCGGAGCAGACGGGACAGAAGCCCACCAGGGCGGAGCAGATGGAACTGGAGTCCACCAGGGCGGAGCAGAAGACTTCCATGGCAGAGCAGGAACCCACCAGGGTGGAACAGATGGGACAGAAGCCCACCAGGGTGGAGCAGATGGGCCGGGACCCATGGCAGAAACTAGGGCCTAGAGGACGTGGAGATAGACAACACAGGCAGTGCAATCATGGTCTTATGGATAAAGGCAGGGAACACAGAGAGTTCATAAATGGCCTCTATAGCCGTGACAGGAAAGGAAGAGACTTCGCAGATGGCCTCCAGAGCCGTGACAGGCAGAGAGTTCACAGGTTGATAACACTGACACCTATGGCGGTTCGCAGCAGATGCTGCCACCTCTGGAAGTTCTACAGCGGTACCCATAGAAAACAGGGGAGTTCATTAATAGTTCCTTCGACTGTGACATAACAAGTTGAAAGTGAGTTGCCTGGTGCCACCACCACGCAAGGAGTGTGTGGCGAGTGGGGCGGGGCAGAGGGACGTGGGAACAAGGATTGAGGCCGGCAATGATTGGGCAAATCAGTGGCACCTGCGGCCCACCGCCAGTCTCGAGTCCCACGTAGGAGATGGAAGGATATAAAACTGGAGCGACGACAGTGAAGGACGAGAGAGGACCAGGCCTGGGTTTTTAGTTGTGTTTTGGTTTTTATTTGAGCGCACCAATCGTCCGTGAGGGGCTGGTGCGCTGTTTTGTGTTTATTTTGTATTATTAAAATGTTATTGGATTGAAAATGGATTGTCCGCCGGTTCCCGCCTCCTTCTTCCGGATGAATAGGAAGTTTTATATCATTACAGTGGTGCCGAAACCCGGGAGAAGGAGGGACGCGCTGCTGAAGATCCCTCGCCACTGTGGGGAATCCGCGGTGCCACAGAGCTGGCGAGGAGGATGCCGCCATGGACGCTCAAGGCGGTGGGCTGGAGCGAGTTGCCGGGGACAGGCGAGCTCGCTGCCGACCGCCCGCTATCTGGAGGGGCGGCTGCCGTCCGTGAGGGAGCGGAGGAGTCGGCGCCGTTAGCCAGAGAGCCGGAGCCTGCTGCCGTCCGCCTGAACGGGGAGGAGCAGGGAACGGGGGACTCCTGCCGGCTGCCCAAAACCGGAGGAGTGTCGTGCCATCCGCCGAGGGCCATCCAGTGCCACCACCAGGCACCGCGGAGGAGATCGCCCAGCCGGTGGAGGGGCGAGCAGCAGTGCGTCTGGGAACTGGAATTTTTTTTTTCTTTTTTCTCTCTCGTCTCTGTCGTTCCTCCTTCCATCTCCTTTTCTCTCGCCTCGTCTGTCCTACCCCCAGGTTCCCGCAGGTCCCCGTGAGCGGTCCCCCCCGGAGGGAGGGGGGGGGGTAGAGCGCAGTCTCGTGGGTACCCCCCGGCCTGCGAGGGGCGATGGGGGTATGTGGCGAGTGGGGCGGGGCCGAGGGACGTGGGAACAAGGAGTGAGGCCGGCAATGATTGGGCAAATCAGTGGCACCTGCGGCCCACCGCCGGTCTCGTGTCCCACGTAGGAGATGGAAGGATATAAAACTGGAGCGACGACAGTGAAGGACGAGAGAGGACCAGGCCTGGGCTTTTAGTTGTGTTTTGGTTTTTATTTGAGCGCAACAGTCGTCCGTGAGGGGCTGGTGCGCTGTTTTGTGTTTATTTTGTATTATTAAAATGTTATTGGATTGTCCGCCGGTTCCCGCCTCCTTCTTCCCGAGGATTATGAAGATTATATCATTACAGAGTGAAAGTGAGTGCCACCACCTCGGAAGGTTCAGCAGCATGTGCTGCCATCTCTGGAGAAACTGCAGTGTACGTCATTGCCTTTGGGGACACAGCAGCAAGTGCCACTACCTCGGAAGGTTCTGCAGCATTAGCTGCCATCTCTGGAGAAATCAGAGTTGACGCTACCACCTCTAGTGTTTCAGTAGGGGTGTATGCAGTGCAAAAGCAACAAAGTGATCCACATTATGGGAAGCACATCAGACTGGTAATTAGTTCCTGAACAGGAGGTGTTGAACGTGCTGGTTTAGGGATACCAGCTGCTCTTACTGACAGCAGTGGTGGATCCTCCATGCTGGATGCCAGTCTGGGTTACTGAAATGCTGATCTCCAGGCTCTGGGTGCAAGAGACAAGACGTGACTTGACTCTGGAAGTTCAGCCGAGACGTGACTTGACTCTGGAAGTTCAGTCGAGACGTGACTTGAATCTGGAAGTTCAGCCGAGACGTGACTTGAATCTGGAAGTTCAGCCGAGAGGTGACTCGACTCTGGAAGTTCAGCCGAGAGGTGACTCGACTCTGGAAGTTCAGCCGAGAGGTGACTCGACTCTGGAAGAGCAACAGTGAATCGACTCGACTCTGTAAGAGCAACAGTGACTCGACTCGACTCGGGAAGAGCAACAGTGACTCGACTCGACTCGACTCGGGAAGAGCAACAGTGACTCGACTCGACTCGGGAAGAGCAACAGTGACTCGACTCGACTCGGGAAGAGCAACAGTGACTCGACTAGACTCGGGAAGAGCAACAGTGACTCGACTAGACTCGGGAAGAGCAACAGTGACTCGACTCGGGAAGAGCAACAGTGACTCGACTCGGGAAGAGCAACAGTGACTCGACTCGGGAAGAGCAACAGTGACTCGACTCTGGAAGAGCAACATTGACTTGACTTGACTCTGGAAGATCAGCTGTGGCTGCCATTTTGCAATCTGGCTCAGTTGTTACCGCCATTTTGTGCTCGTGCAGCTATAACGAATATAGTTCTCCAGTGATCGTGGACCTTGTCTAAGGGCTAACTAAATTTTTGCCATGTCCATACCTGGCCAATGTTCCTCCAAAAAGCTGCTGGATCCTCATGTGGCCGAGTATTCTGTAACAGGGCTGACGAGTCATAAGACGTGCAGATCCATGTGCGAGCTTTTATTACACAGAGATGTTGTTGTAACAGACATGGGTCAAACACTGGCAAACAGGTATATAGAAGGCAAGACAAAAAATATTCCTAGGGCAAGCGTGGGTCTTTGAGTGAACAATATCCAGAGAGCTAAGCAAGAGGGGTAATCCAGTATCCAGATCAAAAGGGTCAAAACAAGGCAAGGCAAGAAAAAGACTAAACTATGAAAACTAGAAACAGAGACAAGACCATGAAAACAAGGAACTGAAACAAGACTATGAAAACTAGTAACTAACACAGAAAGGCTTACATATCGCAGCTATCACTAGGGAAGTGATATGTGCAGAACAATACTCGGCAGTGTGTGAAAGTAAGTCCAATGCTTATAAAGCGTGCCTGATTGATTGTGCTGTGTGTGTGTGTGTGTGTGTGTGTGTGTATAATTTGTCTCAGGTGCATGGTGTGATTGTTATCAGGTGAATGTGATTGGTGCAATGGAGCATGGGAAATGTAGTCCAGGGAGTACTGTGTAGTGTAAAAGTCTGTGTGGTGAATTAACGGCAGTTCAAAGACTGGATCATGACACCCACATTTGATTTTTGACCACTGAAAATGTGTACAATTTAACAGTTTACTCTCAGAGCCACATTGAGATCACCGTAGTGCAAGAACTGAACCAAATAGGGCCGGCCTTAAATTAAAAGTTTGTTAAGACACAAATTCTAAAATAGCATTAAGATATCTTTAATAGCCTACTTCTTCAGTTACATTTCTGAACTGTCACCAGTGGCATATGAAGCTTGCTGAAGTCAAAAGATTTTACTAGTTGTGCTACCAATCTCTGCGTAAAAGTAACATAATTATGCTGCCATCTTTCTAAAGTAGTTTTTACCCCCTGCCTCCAAATGTCAGGTGTCATTTTGACCCCCTCTACAAAATAGTGAATTACTAAGTAAATATATTAATCACATTTAATATTTTGACTTGCATAACTATTTATGTTTGTGTTTCTTCAAAAAAAAAAAAACAGGGAAGTTTTGTAATTTTGGTTGATTTGACATTGAATGATCCAATAGCTTTTGGGTTCTCTCTCTAAAAAAAGTTTGCATTCCCCAGAAAAGCAATATATTCCATCACTGAAGTTTTGCGTTGTCCTAAGAAACTTTGTGTTTGCTTGGATAACTTCTGCATTTCTTCATAAAATTTCAATATAATGCATTATTCACTTTAATTAATGCATTAAAGGATTTATTTTCCCCACCCATTTCATATATGTTTTCCATTACTATGTCCCTTAGAGGCTTTGTAGTTTGTCTTGTTGGTACAGCAATTGCTTTGTACATTGTGATCCCTTGAAGCTGTCTTTTTTTGCTTAGTAGTAGCTTAGATCCAAAAACATATTTTGAGACAAATGCTATTTGACTAGTCAGTATATATTAGAACTTTCCCCAACAGAAATTTGCAAAATTTAACAGCTTCATGCTGTAAGCGGTTAACATCTACTACAGCATAATGAAGCCACAGTAGCAATGTAAGAGTGCATATATGGAATGTATACCTAGGAACAGTAGGATGGAGTCTACATGGTCTGAATAACAGGAAAAACAAGGTATTAATCAGACATGGGGACTTGTGACTTGGTGACTTGGACTCGAGTCGACTCGAGTCGCTATTTTTATGACTTGTGACTTGACTTGACAAAAAATAAAATACTTGAGACTTGACTCGGACTTGCAAGTTAAAGACTCGGGACTTGACTTGACTTGAGACATGATGACTTGAACGACTTGAGTGTTAATCACATCATGTTTTTAGTTTGAATATAAAATATATCAATTATTTTAAAAAAATAAAGTTGATTGCTCAGCTGGAGCGCAGGCTGAGAATAGCGTTGTCATGACTGGATCAGGACACTATCATCAGTCATGCTCTCTCGTACCTTACGCGTACCACGCCCACTTAGATCAGATATCACATCACATCAACATGTCAGCCGGAGGGGTACCAAGGGTCATCGCTTTTGTCTTCAATAATTTTTTGCAAGATGGCAAAAGAAGAACAGCACTTTGCAAGATATTCAACATACAAATCTCTGACAGCCAGACGACAACCTCCAATTTCGTCCGTCATCTGAAGAGCCATTCTGCCCAGTAAGTGCTTGTCAATTTGTTAATGTTATCTGGTTAGTTGGTAGTTAGCTAATGTAATAATAGCTAAAGTAGCCCTTAAAGGTTGTATCAGCGATTTCAGGCCCAAAAAAGGCCCAAACATAAATTATCACATTCATCTAATCTTTCCTTAGGGGCCGTTCACATGTCGCACCTAAAAACGCGTGGAAAACGCTAGGTGCGCAGCTTTCTCCTTCTTTCCAAAGTCTGCCATTGCTAAGCAATCATGACGCGCTCTCTCCATGAAATTTCCCAGGAAATTTCAGCAAAGGATAAATGGATTTGCAGCACTAAAAATTGCTTGCAGTAGCTCTGCTACTAAATTTATTTCAAACATGGCAATCCATATACAGCTATGATCAGCTGTTCCTTCATCTTGGCTGAGCTTTCAACGTTACGGGAAAGGATGAAGCTGATTGGTAAGTTATTGTCACATGACCTGCGGTGTGCTTGCGGCATTCTGAAAAGTTGAGATGTTTTTAACTCGATGCGGTGCGGACGCGCCTGGAAAAAACGAGCGCGTCGCACCGCGTGCGCGTCGCGACCGCGTGAGCGTTGCGACCGCGTCGCTTCCATTAGTTCCAGCGTTGAGCATTGTAGCCAATCACAGACATGTGTGTTCAACGCATTGGCCAATAAGAGACATGCAAATGAGTCGCTGTGCTGAAGATGTGTTTTGTTTTGCGCAAGCTCACCCCATGGTGGGATAGGCCACATCGTGCTCGGCTTGCAGACAAGACTCTCTTGAATCTTATATTTTGCAAGTGCAATACCTTGTAAAAGAGGTAATGACTTATGGATATACTCTGAGAGAGTGTGTGTGTGTGTGTGTGAGAGAGAGAGAGAGAGAGAGAGAGAGAGAGGAGAAATGTAACAAAGTTTAATGTTGTATGTAAACTGTTTGAGAGAGAGAAAGAGAGAGAGGTGTTCAGAGAGGAGTCTGTTGGATGTTAAGCTGTTTTTTTGTTTTATGGACTCAATGTTGAAAATGTAAAACATTTCAAACACTGTTGGCAGAAGTGAAAAATAAATAATTTTATGAAGTTAAAATTTTGTTTGATTACATGATGCATTTTACTGAACATGAGTATTTACAATGCAAATCCAAATTATTTTAATTTACTGACAGTTACTTACATCTTGTCTTTTAACTTTATTAAGATCAGATTCTGCAGGTAAAATTACAATAATAAGGTGACTTGACTTGGACTTGACTTGACTTACTACAGGACTTGACATAGCTTGTGACTTGACTTGAATTGACTTGCCCAAGAAAAAAATACTTGGGACTTACTTGAGACTTGAAGGTTAAGACTTGAGACTTACTTGAGACTTGCACATGTGTGACTTGGTCCCATCTCTGGTATTAATTAGCATCAATTTTTATTTAATTATTTGTGACGAGTGGAGCGGGACCAAGAGACGTGGGAACAGGAGCGAGGCCGGTGGAGTGATTGGAAATGAGCGACACCTGCTCGACCCACCGGTCTGGAGTCCCACGGAGGAGATGGAAGGATATAAAACAGGAGCGACGACAGTGAAGGATGAGAGAGGAGCAGGCCTGGGTTTTAGTTTGTGTTTTGATTTTTATTTGTGCGCGTCAGTCGTCTGTGAGGGGCTGACGCGCTGTTTTGTCTTTATTTTGATTTATTAAAGTTTGGTTTGATTGTCCGCCGGTTCCCGCCTCCTTCTTCCCGTGATCATGAAGTTTTAAATTGTTTTATTATTATTTTTTTGTCAGCAGCAGGACAATAATGACACATAATCTAATAAAAAACTGTATGGGGTCTTTTGCCTGTTCTAGTGAGAGGGAAACCATTATTTTCAGTTAAGTAACCAAATGTGAACAGGAATAAAATCCAGATGGTCTTCTTGGATTTTGTTTCCATAGTTGGGCATCATTGACAGAAAAGGGGGTGTGTGAAAAAGGAGAAAATGTGTAGTTTAACCCTGCTGTTACATTCACTAGTTCACGCTTACATATAATTAGCTGAGGTATGGTAGGCGTATTTGGTGTGCTGTCCGTGCTAGCTCGGGAATGGCCCGAACCTAGAGTACCCCCCTTCCCCGTCTATTTATAAAGTGAACTTAAAGTGAGGAGATGGGGTGGAGGAGGGATGCTGATAAACCGTCAATGGATAGAGGGAAGTCAGCGATATTTATACTATGGGATTGATTACTTGATTATGGTCCACCTGTGTTGATTAGGCTAAGTATCTGACGCGCTCCTCCCGAATCTTATTAATAAAATTTCATTTCACTAGTTCACGCTTACATATAATTAGCTGAGGTATGGTATGCGTATTTGGCGTGCTGTCCGGGGAAGGGCTCCGAGCTCGGGAATGGCCCGAACCTAGAGTACCCCCCAAAAAAGCAAATGTACAAGAGGACAGCCGCCAGTTTAAAGAATGCCCCCCCCCCCAAAAAGCATAGAGTACTGGCGGGGGCTGATTTGGTTTCCTGAGAAGTCGTCTTGTTGGCAGGCTGGAAGGGCCTACGTACTCCAGAGGGAGCGACTTGGGCGTTGGGAGAGTAGGCCCTACCGGCTGCAGCTAGTGAACTACGTAGTTGTTGGCGCCCGGTCGGTAAGGCTCGAGCCGATGCTCAACTGGAGCTTGTGGCGTTGGAACGGTGAGCCCTACTGGCCGATGAGGAGGAGCAGCGTGGTTGTGGTGCCCGACCGGGAGGACCCGAGTTGCCTCGACCGGAATAGGTCACGGTGTCGGCGTATGGGCCCTACTGGCTGATAGCCCCTGCTATTCAGTGGGTGAAGGGCCTAATGCTGACCGAAAGGGCCCATGAAGCCTCCGACAGGAGATTGAGACACAGAATGACGGACGTCTGGGTCCTCTCGGTTTGACAGATAAAAAGCTTTGGGCTGGCCGACAAGGAGGACTCTAGCAACATCCGAAGGGAGATCCCGACTCACGGATGGATGAGACTCACTTGCGGCCGGCAAGCATAGGCCCGACCGGGAGAACTCTCGCCAGACGTTTGAAGGGAGCACACGCATCAGACGGGTAAGCCTCGCCGGACGGGGAGAGTGGAAAGGAAAACCCGACTGGGAGGACTCTCGCGGCATCCGATGGGGCATTAAACTCAGAACATCGAATGGGTAAGCCTCGCCAGGTGGGGTTAAAAGATGTGAGGGTAGCTGAGAGTTGTTGGGTTTTTTTTTTTTTGCAGGATTTGGCGAGAGGACGAGACTCATAGCGTCGGACGGTTAAGCCTCGCCTACCGTCAAATGGAAAGGTAAGTTGCGTGGCCGAGAGACTGTTACCGACGTCCGAAGGGAGCACACGCATCGAACGGGTAAGCCTCGTCGACCGTAGAGTGGAAATGTAAAGCAAGTCTGTCCAGGAGGCTCTCGCCAGCGTCCGAAGGGAGCACGCGCATCGAACGGGTAAGCCTCACTGACCATAGAAAAGGAAAAGGTAAGGTTGTCTAACCGGGAGGCTCTCGCCGGCGTCCGAAGGGAGCACTCGCATCGAACGGGTAAGCCTCTCCGGATGTGGGACAGAAAAGGTAACGATAGGTGGCCAGGAGGCTCTTGCCATCATCCAACGGGGACTTCCTGTTCCCCAAAACAACTGGGTGAGCCTCGCAGGCCGTAGGATGGAAAAGGTAAGTTTGTGTGGTCGTTAGGCTGTCGTCGGCGTCTTATGGGAGTTTGCTACTCACGGCAAGAGACGGGTAAGCCTTGACGACCGTAGGAAGGAGGGAGGGTTTATTTGTGTGTTTGGTACCTGCGGCATCGAATGGCTTGCTTGTAGGTTTTGTAACCTAAACCACGTGTAATGGTCGTGGTTGGCTGGCCAGGAGGCTCTCGCCAGCGTCCGATGGGAGCACTCACATCGAACGGGTGAGCCTCGCTGGCCAAGGATGGAAAAGGTCAGGTTGTCTAGCCGGGAGGCTCTGACCGACGTCCGATAGGAGCTTAGCTCCAGGAATCGAACGGGTAAACCTCTCTGGCTGAAGGACGGAAAAGGTTGTCCAGCCGGGAGGCTCTTACCTTCAGCCGACAGGAGCTTAGCTCCCGGAATCGAACGGTTAAGCCTCGCTGGCCAAAGGACGGAAAAGGTAAGGTTGTCTAGCCGGGAAGCTCTCACCTACATCCAATGGGAGCCTTGACTCCATCCATTGGATGGGTAAACCTCTCCGTACGTAAGACAGAATGGCAAAAGGGCAGCCGGGGGCTTTCACCTACGTCCGAAGGGAGTGTGAGCTCCTGGCAACGAACGGGTAAGCCTTGCTGGCCGCAGAATGGAAAAGGTGAGGTTGTCTGGCCGGGAGGCTCTCGTCAGCATCCGATGGGAGCTCGAGCTTCTGGCATCGAAGAGAGAAGCCTTGCCGGCCATAGGATAGAAAAAGGTAAGGTTATCTGGTTATTGTCGCTGGTGGTTGGATGGAAAGTCCAAGATTGCTTAAGCGGGAAAGCATCTGACAGGAGTTTAATACTCACGATGTCATACGAGTAAGCTTTGCTGATAGTTGAATGGAGAAGGCTAAGGTTGGCTCAACCGGGAGCACTCTTGCAGCGCCTGACAGGGAGTTCGATACTAAGGAGGATTTGGTTGTCTACGAGGGTAGACGCTGTGAGGCTTACTTGAATAATTGTTTAGCGAATCCAATAAGCTGCTTCCGATAATGAGTCCGAAAAATTTTGGTGCAGTCGTTGTATTCGAAATTAAGCGTGCAAAAATAAATTGGATTTCCTGTGCCAGTGTACCCCGAATAGGTGCCATGTATCGGCGATGTGGTCGTTGTCGAATTGTCATATTGTCAGCACATCAGATCGATGGTACATATCGACGATGTAATCGTGCATGGGTGGAGTAAGAGAAAGATTCTTTATACTTGTCTGAGCTTACTATTTGCCATTTTAACCATGCAGGTGCACGAAAGAGCCTATGGAATCACCAATAATCGAAAAAATATATATTTTTCGGACGTGCTGATAAACTGGCATTAAATATAAAATACTATATTTAAAACTGCTAGTTCATGTAGTCGGCACTACTGTCATCACGCTTGTCCTGTCAATTTATTTATTTATTTTTATTATTATTATTATTTTTATTTTTTTTTATTTTTTTTTTTTACGATAGTAGATTCCATTTAAAGTCCAACGATTTAACCCTAATATGGACGTATACAAATGCCTGAAATATAAGGTATTCAAAAACCAGTAAGTTCATATATTTGGAGTGAGTTCGGTTGAAATGATGCCTTGGTCATACGCGCTCCGGACCACATGCCTCATGATGGGACCGACGCGCCGCCCCTGAGACCAGAATGAGATGCATTCTAATATAGCTGTGGCATTAAACTCCATTAGTGAGAGTTCCTTTAAAATATGGCACATATCGGATTTACCTGTTAAAGTACGATGGAATACCTTATATCTGCTAACGATGCATGTCTATTTGTGGATGGAGACTTCTTTGCCACCTACAGGCTCACATCATCCTTTGAGAGCATGGGCGAGCGTGAAGTGCAGTGCTGAGATGGGATAACGGAGCGGTTTGATAGCCGAATTATGGTAGGCCGCCTAAAAATTATAATAAAAAAAAAATGTGGATTGGAGATTGAACGTTATTAGGTGGATATGGGCCTAATATCGTCTTGGCTATTGTCGATACATGATGCTATCACCGCAACCTAGGATGCATGGCATACCTATAAGCGGAGGTGATGTGTGTGTTGTTTTTTTTATTTTTATTTTTTTTTTGCGTGTGAACAGACGCTGCTGCGGCAGCGGGGAGATATGGGAAAGGCTCCATGCAGGAGCAGACACTGCTGCGGCAGCGAGGAGGTATAGGAAAGGCTCCTGCGGGAGCAGACACTGCTGCGGTAGTAAGGAGGTACAGGAAAGGCTCCTGCGGGAGCAGACACTGCTGCGGCAGTGGGGAGGTATAGGAAAGGCTCCTGCGGGAGCAGACACTGCTGCAGCAGTGAGGAGGTATAGGAAAGGCTCCTGCGGGAGCAGACACTGCTGCGGCAGTGAGGAGGTACGTGCAAGGCTACTTGCTTCGGCTGCTGTAGATGTTGGCTGTGGGAAGAGAAAAAAAAGGGTTAGTGACATTTGATGGGGCAAGCTAAAAATGAATGGGTAGCCTACTGTGTCACCAGCTCAGCAATTGGTTGCCTGATTTGACAATTCCTCAAGCCTTGTCCACATTATTATGTTCCTGTTGGAAAAGCATCTTTCCTCTCATTTGGCCTCCGGGCTCTTTAGACGGTCTCCCGAGTGGATACGTTTGGAACGCTGTTTTCAAGTTGTAGTATGGACTGTGGAAACAGAGGCTTTTGGAAACGATGAAGCATGTTTAGTCTTGTAAGACGTTGTACCGAAAGACATGATTACAGCAGTAACGTTAACCCCTTACCAGTCACCCCCCATTTTTGGCATGGAGACAGAAATTACATACCCAAGATAAAGATGTTTCTGCTCATGATTCTTTCTGACTAGATCCATGATCAACATTTGTCCACGAGCTAACACCGCGACGTTTACCATTCTGGAATAGGAATCGTTTTCCTGACATAATTACTAAATAACTGTCACTGAAATGATGTTTTATCGAAATATTGGTCAAATATCAAAGCCAAAGTCTTTAGACTTTCAATTGATGCAGGGTTTATCCAGATCAAGTAAGAGAGTGATGTTTAACGTGCTGTGAAAGTGAAACGATAATAAACTGGGGCCGTTGGCGATGCTTGCAAGCAAATGGGTTAATAGCAGTTATGTGCTATTCGCTTCCAAGTGGTTTCTAAAGATATTTACTTGCCAGTTTTTTTCGTATTACGGTCCTTAAAGTCCCCGTGAAACGGAAGTTGCAAACGACTTTTCTCCAGTGTTGTGACGTATTCCCGAGAGAAACAGAATAATACATGAGGAAAATAGTGGGCGTGGCTTATTTTCCAACTAGCACCTGATTGGATCTAGATAAGTAGGTGTTTAATTAAAAAAATGGAGGCAGATGTAAACGCAAGTTTACAATCACCTGAATCACCGCAATTTAGTTTTCAGCAGGAGGAGGAGGAAGATGAAGAACAGGAACACAAGGAGGATCATTTACAAAAATGCACCTCCTCGCCATCTCTCCTTTCACGCGCTGTCAATGCTCGCAAACACACAGGCAGCCTGTCTACTGTCAGTGTCAGTTGGAGGGGCATGGTTACGGATTAAGCAGACACCAAATTCCTCAAGCCTACGTCATCAGTGAAGGTCCTCCAATGCAGAGGGGAGGGTCATTTTCAGATTTTGATTAAAGATTATGAAGCCAAAAATTTTTCTTTTTTTTTTTTGTGGATTGGCTCGCATGGATGAATTGTTCAGCACAAAACGATCAATTTAGGCGAACAAAGTAAATATAGTCAATTTTGATTTCATGTGGACTTTAAAAGGCGACAGTTATTTTACTCACACTTGCTATCCTGCGTCGAAACACTAGGGCAGATGCGTTTTAGATGAATTTTGAGTGATCACGCCGGTGAATGGTGAAATAGGTCCCTAAATGATTTGGTCCTACCAGAAAACTTGCATGGAAATTAAAATTAAATTAAGCATTAATTGTAATTAAGACTTACAAGCTTTTTTTTTTTTCTCCATGGAACTTATGTCTGTATCGTTTCCGTGAGGTTTAAACGTGCGCGGTAAGGCGAATCTAATGCCTTTGCTTCGTGGTTAAAAGTGGCATCATCATCCGACAGAACGTTTGTATCTGTAGTCCAAATCTATGTGCAATCCACACTCCAGATCAGCAGGTCGCGGTAATGCACCTTTACGCTGGTTTGCCAAAGCACTAGCAGAAGAAGACGGAACTGCGTCATGACGTCGTTTAACAAACTTTAGCCGCGAACCTGCTTTTAGATGCAACACTTTGGATGCCAACTGCCGAAAAAATCCAATGAAGAAAAAGAAGAACCTGTTTTTTTTTTAGCGTCTTCGCCTGAAAATGTATTGGTTAACGTCGCGCGGTCTGCGCCGCTAGAGGAAGCGGCCTCGAACTGCCACCCGGCCGGGAACGCTGCGATGAGAACTGGGGTTCGGCCCAGGCTGGTTGGCTTCTTTCTGCTGCAATCCAGCGCTCGGGGAGAGCTCGGTCTCGGGCGGCACGATCGTTGTGTCGAGCAAGGCGAGCTCGGAGCTTGCACGGTCTATTGGCCGCGACGTGTGGCTTGGCGAGGAGACCAGCTGTCACGATGACGCTTAATGCTGCTCAACAGCCGTGTTTGGCTGGGTAGAAATGATCTCGGGTCCGGCAAAAGCAGCAGGTCTTATAAATCCCCTGTGTAGCTCTCTTCGTTGGTACGAAAATTGGGTCTGTGGTAAGGTGACAGACGAAACGAACCAGCATGCTGATAAACCGTCAATGGATAGAGGGAAGTTGTCATGTGATGTGATATAGTGTATGGTGGTTTCAACACTGTTACTTTAAATCTGAGTGACGTGAATCATCAGGGGCGTGTCGGGGGATGACGTGGGGGAAATCAGTATATGTGAACTAGTATATGGCTGGATGTGAATAAACGTGAGGTTCATAAAGAGAGAAACTGCCTATTTACGGTCATTTTACATGGTGTCAGAAGTGGCGGATAATGGCGAAGTTTAATCCACCATCGAGTTTTTCTTTCGACAAGCCAACGGAGTGGATGGATTGGAGACAAAGATTTCAGCGCTTCCGAACGGCTACAAAGCTAGATAAAGAGGATGGAGAAGTGCAAGTGAGTTGTCTCATTTACGCCATGGGGAGTGAGGCAGAGAATATTTATAAATCGTTCGTGTTCGCAGAGGATAGACAGAAAAACGACTTTGAAATAGTCCTGGGAAAGTTTAACGAGTACTTTTTCCCGAGGAGAAATGTCATTCACGAACGTGCGTGCTTTCACCAACAAATGCAACAACCCGGCGAAAGAGCAGAAGTGTTTATCAGAGCACTGTACGAGCTGTCTGAGCACTGTGAGTTTGGCGCCATGAGGGACGAAACGATTCGCGACCGCATTGTGGTCGGCATTTTGGATAAAGATCTCTCTCGGAGGCTGCAGTTGATCACTGATCTCACACTAGCACAAACAATCCAGACTGTTCGTCAATCGGAGGAGGTGGCCACACAAGTCAGCATGCAAGGCGAGACGGTGAGCATGGTCAGAGCAGTTGTCAGCACAAGTAAGCAACCTGTGAGGGGACAGCGCAAGCCTAAAGACAAAATCCGAGCTGACAGTCATGGAAAATGTGGATATTGTGGAAATGCTGTGCATGCAAGGGATGAGCGCTGCCCTGCAAAGAAAGGCAAATGCCACAAATGCCAAAAAATCGGACACTGGGCCAGAGTCTGCCACAGTAACAGGTCAGTGAGAGAAGTCACAGAACGTTTAGACCAGCCTTCATACTTTCTGGGTTCAGTTTACAATGTAAATGAACGAGAAGACCAGTGGATGGTGCAGCTCCTGATTGGGGCGACCCCTGTAAATTTCAAAATTGATACAGGGGCTGACGTAAACATTGTGGCAGAAGAGACTTTCAACACACTAGTCCCAGTAAAGACACTAGAGCCAGCTAATGTTACACTGGATAGCCCTGGGGGGAAGATAGACTGTCTGGGTCTGTTCCAAGCCACTGCAGTGTACAAAGGACAGTTGTATTCATTTTCTGCCTATGTGGTCCGTGGATACAAAGTCAATAACCTGCTGAGTCGGTCTCTATCAGCTGATATGAACTTGGTAAGGAGAGTGGAGGAGGCGAACCTGGTGGCCTCTGACTATGATGCGTTTGGTGAGCACGGCACACTAAAAACCGACCCCGTCAAAATTCAGTTAAAAGACTCAGCACAGCCATGTCAGACACACACAGCGAGGCGCGTTCCAATACCAATGCTGCAAAAGGTGAAAGAGGAGTTGCAAAGGATGGAGAAAAATGGCGTCATAGAGCGCGTGACACAACCGACTGAATGGTGTGCACCAATGGTTCCCGTTCTGAAGAAAAATGGCAAAGCACGCATTTGCGTGGATCTCAAAAGATTGAATGAAGCAGTAAAACGAGAACATTTCGTGCTACCTACTGCAGAGGAGATTATTGCCAAACTGAGCGGCGCAAAATTTTTCTCTTCCTTAGACGCATCCAGCGGATTCTGGCAAATCCCTCTTCATCCAGATAGCTGCAGACTTACCACCTTTATCACACCATTTGGGAGATATTGTTTCAGGAGGCTTCCCTTCGGGATCTCGAGCGCTCCAGAGATCTTCCAGAGGAAAATGCAGGAGACGCTTCAAGGTCTGGAGGGGGTAGAGGTCTTCATGGACGATATACTGGTCTACGGGTCCTCCCTGAAACAACACGACTCTCGTTTAGAGCAAGTGCTTCAGAGAGTGGAGTCTACAGGGTTAAAACTAAATCCTGAAAAATGTACGTACAGACAAAGCCAACTTCGGTTCCTGGGTCACCTTATTAATGAGACAGGGGTGCAGCCAGATCCAGACAAGGTGGATGCCATCCGACAGCTATCTCCACCACAAAATGTGCAGGAACTGAAAAGGGTGCTGGTTATGGTGAATTACCTGGGGAGGTTCATTCCTAACCTCTCAACGGTCAGCCAGCCTCTGTACGAACTACTCCGACATAAAAGTGTATGGATGTGGACACACACGCAGCAGACAGCGTTTGAAAATATTAAAGAGCTTCTCATGAAGGCACCAGTTCTTGCGTATTATGATGTCACTAAGACCACTGCTGTCTCGGCTGATGCAAGCAGCTATGGACTTGGGGGGGTGCTCTTGCAGCTACACAAAGAAGGATGGAAGCTGGTAGCATACTGCTCCAGATGTCTCACTGATGCAGATACCCGATACGCACAGATCGAGAAAGAATGTCTGGCTGGTGTGTGGGCATGTGAGAGGTTTGAAAATATCTAAGCGGCTTGGATGAGTTTAAGCTGGTGATGGATCATAAGCCGCTGGTTCCTCTCATCAATAGCAGAAGTCTTGACAACGTTCCTGTACGGTGCCAGAGACTTTTGATGCGTCTAATGCGGTTTAAGCCCAAAGCAGAGTATGCGCCAGGCAAGACACTTGTCGTTGCAGAAGCACTGTCCAGAAGCCCGCAAACTGTTATCACTAAAGATTCAGAAACGCATGCCAATGTGGAGCGCTACGTGAATGCAGTAATACAAGGGGTACCTGCGACGCCCCATAAAATGGACTGTATCAGAAACACCACTATAACAGATGGTGAGCTACAAGCCGTAATTAAGCTGATCAGAGCTGGATGGCCACAACACCGCAGTCAAGTTCCGGCAGCAGCCAGAGACTATACGGTTGCAAAAGCAGAGCTCTCAGAGCATGAGGGCTTAGTGATCAAGGGAAGAAGAATCGTTGTGCCAAGGGCGATGAGGAAGGAGATCCTGGAAAAGATTCACGATGGTCACCAGGGCCTTACAAAGTCTAGAGAGAGAGCACAGGAGTCTGTGTGGTGGCCGGGAATTTCAGCGGACATAAAGAACACAGTGCTGTCATGTAAGATATGCCAAGAGTTGAGAAGTACACAGCAGAAAGAGCCCCTGATCTCCACACCACTCCCAGAACGACCCTGGAAAAGAATCGCAGCTGATCTTTGTGAACACCGGGGACAGAATTATCTAATTGTGTCCGATTACTATTCCAGATTTCTGGAGATACTGCACTTACCTTCTACAACGACATCTCATGTCACACAAAAGTTGACGGCTGTCTTTGCCAGATTCGGAATTCCAAATAAGGTGGTGAGTGACAACGGTCCTCAGTTCTCTAGTGCAGAGTTTCGAGAACTAGCCAATCGGCTGGATTTCCAACACATTACATCAAGTCCTCACCATCCTCAGGGAAACGGTCACATCGAAAGGGCTGTGCAGATTGCAAAAAGAATTCTGAAGCAGACAGATCCTCTGTTAGCCCTCATGTGCTACCGATCGACTCCCTGTGCCACTACTGGAGTTAGTCCGGCAGAGCTTCTTATGGGAAGGAAAATCAGAACAACACTTCCAACCCTAGAGAAGAATCTTCATCCCAGGTGGCCAAATAGGAAGTCGGTCATGCTGAAAGACAAAATAGAGAAAGACAGACAAGCTTTCTACTATAATTGTCGCAATGGAGCTAAGAATCTGTCAACACTAAGACCAGGTGACACTGTTCTTACCAAGCTGGACCACGAGAAGGTCTGGGCTTCACCAGCAGTGATCAGGCACGAAAGTGTAACACCTCGTTCCTATGTCATCGAGACGGAACAAGGAGCGGTACTGAGGCGTAACCGACGTCATCTTCAAGCAGTGCCAACACCAACATTAGCAACAAAACAGGCTGTACACACACTTGCACCACAAACAAAAGGGACTGTGGACATTGAGCCTACACATACTGATACAACCGAGACTTTACCGACCCAACCATGCAGGGAAACATTTCATACTCCAAAGCGTGGACTGTTGCTTACCAGGTCAGGAAGAGTCAGTAGACCGGTTGTCAGACTTGACCTGTAAAAAAAAAAAAAAAAAAAAAAAAATCAGGAAACGATATGCTTCGTAACTAGTTGTGCTACAGTAGTTGTGTTTGTTCTGTTCGATAGTACATTAACAGTTACACTGCTCAAATTCATGTTATTGAGAGATGTTTACCTAAGCTGATTACATGCTGTTTGTTATGTATGATAAAGTTACTGTCAAGGGTTTTCTAAAAAAAAAAAAAAAAAAAAAAAAAAAAGGGGGAGGAGAAGAGAATAGCAGACTTTGTTTTCAGAAAAAGGGGGAGATGTCATGTGATGTGATATAGTGTATGGTGGTTTCAACACTGTTACTTTAAATCTGAGTGACGTGAATCATCAGGGGCGTGTCGGGGGATGACGCGGGGGAAATCAGTATATGTGAACTAGTATATGGCTGGATGTGAATAAACGTGAGGTTCATAAAGAGAGAAACTGCCTATTTACGGTCATTTTACAGAAGTCAGCGATATTTATACTATGGGATTGATTACTTGATTATGGTCCACCTGTGTTGATTAGGCTAAGGTGTACTCACACTAGCCAGTTTGAACCGTGCCCGAGTGCGTTTGACCACCAAAGCGCGGTTCGTTTGACTAGTGTGAGTGCTCCGAACCGATTAGCCGGCCCTGGCCCGCTTGGAAGAGGTGGGCCAGAGCACGGTTCAGTTGGACTCGGGCGCGGTTCGCATGCAGTGTAAACGCTAACCGTGCTGGAGCATGGAACAGGACGCGTGGTGTCACGGTTTTGCGACGCTCCAAAAGTGCAGCTGCAAAGTCCTTGCTGCACTTCAGCTGGTACCTTGCAAACCTCCTCATACGAGCAGCACGATTACGTGAAAATTTTCGCGCCACTAAGGCAACACATCTGTTTAACAACAGGCTGTGAGAGGGCTGTGGACCAAACAACACACAATTATCCACAAAGAAAACAGAGTGATGTGATCTGTTTCAAAACTGATTTTACTTTAACATTTCTTTCTCTGAAAGTAATGGAAGTAAACCCTTGGAACGTTGTATTACCCTCAAGATGTAGGCTAGTCCATGATCCAAAGGAAAATATGTTCTACAATGAGTTTCATTGTGTTTTTATGTTTTCAGTGAGTGGTTTGGTGCACTAATAACCCAGCGCGTATAGTAGATTGTTGAAATCTAAGTAGATGCTTACATTACATTAAATGTTCCTGTTATGCTAATTGATAAATGGACAATATTAAAATTCTACACTGAATTCTATAAAATTCTATACCGAATGGTACAGCCTCACAGCGTGTGTGCCCATATATTCGTGAACAATCATCAAGTGTGAACTTTAAATGTACTGCCAAGCAGTCAGTCACACAGCAAGCACAAATCTAGTCCACAGAACAGCTGCACACCCTCAGAGCAACTATTGTGCACGTGCGAGGTCACGGTTGATGAGATTCTGGTAACATATTACTCTAGAGACCAAGTGGTTCATTCAAACATGTATCTAAATATATATTCACTTGTTGACACATAAATTGTGCAGTGTAGCTTGCATATTATTAATATAAGTTCAGTGAATCATATGATGCACAAAACACCACTGACTAGCTAATTAATAAATGTCAATGTAATCATTTGATGATAATTAATTAGCATATGCTTTATATCACTATTTATATTCTTGAACTGTGTTTTTTTTTTTTTTAATTGCTGAGAGTCATTGTTGTGAGTCGAGCAGCCACTTGTTATTAATGCAAATCATCTGGGCGTAAATGTACATATCCCAGTGGTATAGCCTGCTAATTAAAATGTGTCCATGGAACATCAATATTTGACTGGAAAAGGTGATCCTTTGAATGTTTACATCCGCAAGGAAAGCTGGTCAAGGAACAGTGGTTTTACAACCATGTGTTTCGGCCAACCCTGAACACAAACTTGTCCCGAATTCTGTAATATTCTGCATGAAGTGCCGTTTTGAACAGGATGTTATTTACGTTGGATAATTACTGTTGTTCATGTTTGCATGCGGATTATGAAAATGAAAGTTTTGGTTTACTTAGCACTACTGCAAGAATATTTAGTGCTCTATATTTTGTGTGTAATAACTTGAAATAAACTTCTTAAAGTGACAGGACTAATCTGTGTTCCACATGGGCTCATAACCAATCTGTGGGAGCCAGAATTCTTGCTGGTTGGTAGGGGATCAAATACTTTAACTCACTGAAATACAAATCAATCTCTAACCTTTATATAATGGGATTTTTATTTATTTATTTTTGGTCAATATTCTATCTCTGTCCATTAAAAGAAACCTACCATAAAAATGACAGACCCTTCATTTTTTTGTAAGTGGGCAAACTTAAAAATAAAAAGCAGGGGATCAAATAAATATATATATATATTCTGTATATTAGTATGAAATACTAGAAAATGAAGCATTTACAGCTATAGAGTTTCTGATGTTTAAACATAAAGATGTTTAAGTAGAATACATACCTCCTATATTCCTGTATTCTATTTAAACATCGGCATAACTTTTGAGTTCCCAGAAACTCTGTAGCTGCTTAATTTTCTAGTATCTAAATACTTAACACTTTTCAAAATTGATTTAATGATTGAAATGCGAAGTTCACTCCTTTCTGGCCCTTTGATTTAAAGATGCAACACAGGACTGGCACGTGTCAGCAGCAGGCATTTAATGCCTTGGCCCCATCTTAGAGCTTTTAGTCTAACCATGTCGACTTTTTCAAATTTAGTGCTGGTTCACAGTTTCCAGACTTGCTGTATGGGTGCAGACTCTGTGATTGGGTCTCTCTGGCTCTAAAGGTCTAAAGCAGAGTCTGTCTACACAGGAAGTAGAGTGTGCCTAGTTCCTCCTCCCACCCACCATCCCAGCGAAAGAGTGTTGAGAACAGCCTGTTCCTTTAACCTACAGTACACATGCTCCACCAAAATGTCAGTTGCCTGAAGCATCAGCTGAAATTCAAAGTTGGACAGTGTCACAACCCAAAAGTGGTGATGGCCACCCACCGCAACCTTTGCAGTGTAATTAAAATGATCGCTTTCTCTCATTCAGCCTTTTAACAGATAAATGCTTTTTTTTTTGCTACACAGCAGAACTCATGTTTTGTTTTCCTGTTGTTCCCACAAACCTTCCAACTCCAGATTTTTTTTTGCACCAATAGCATGTTGGGTTAGAGAACCAAGCTTGAGTGAGTCATCTGTACTCTCTTGTTGTTTTTGATGTTGTTGTTTAAATGTTTGAAGGTTGTTGTTTTTTTTCTTTTTTTTATGGTGTCTGCAGGGACAGCTTGACATATGGACATCATCCTGTTGTTTTCAGCTGAATCTTGTTAATGTTCACTAAACAAAAGCTATTTGTCTCAATTCTGAATTCTAAAGTATTAAGTTAATCATTCTTAAACATGCCTTTAAAGCTTAAACCCTGAGTCATTGAAACTCAGGGTCCCTCATGTCATTACAGACCTGTATTTTTGTCCATATGAGGACATGTATAAGGGATGAGAGGATAGTGATTGTGAAAATCACATAAAATCTCCATAAAGTGGCACTTTTATGCCACCACTTTTATGCATGGTGATACTCCACCCTTTTAAATCTGGCACGAATACGAGAATGTCCATGGCATAAAACACTATACGCAAGTGTGTCAATGCTTCGACCAAGCACTTGTGTAAAGTATGGTTCTGGTCTCATGCTTTTTCATGCTTTGAGTTTATTAGTCCAACATTTGAGGGAGTTTAACAGTCAAATAAAAATTAAACACTTCATACAGTAAATACAACCTAATGTTGTATAGTCTATGTGGGGTCAAGTCAAGTGTTTTAGGAGTAGACTACTGATACTTCTGTGAAGCGGATGGTTGAATAATATGGTGGTGCATACCATGGTTTGTGCAGAATTGTTTTTTTTTTTTATAATAGCATCTAGCCATTGAGAGTTCAAAAGAGTCGCAGCTAATTTGCGGTGCAGGGTTTGACCCCCTCTTTAATATCAGTTACATGAGCTGTAAATGGTCCCTGCAGTGAGACTGAATGTCAGTTTACAAAGCCAAGGTCTAGAGTTCGTGATACACATATAAATAGCATTCTTTGATTGCTGATATCATGTTATGGTAAAGGAGATGACCTTTTGAACAGGGGGGTCTTAAATCCAAAGAAAAATACCAATAAATATAGACATTTTATATTAGTTAAAGCTTTTACTTTTCAAAGCAGAATCATTTATTTGTAGGGGTATGAGTTTTTCTTTTAATCAGCTAGCAATCAAATTTAAAACCTTTCTTAGAGGCGCCACGTGTAGGTCTTGTATCACCCTGAAGGGGTTTATTTTGCAATTATGACCGGCTAAATTGAACATTATCCCGCTAATTACAAGGCTGCTTGTTAAATAAATAATAAATGGCCATGAAAAATAGAGATTAAATTGTTGTATGATATGAGAAATGCAACATGACTTGCTTGAAACCAGCACAGCTGTGTAGGACATCATTTTAGTGGTCATTAAACAAAATATTTAAATGCCGCGATTGACCGATTTTGTTAACCCAATCAGCACCAGCCACCCTCTGGAATCATTGCTGCTATGTTGGAAAGTTAACTGTAAGTGAGACTTTTAACAAGCTGTAAATATTAACTGACAGTGCTAGGGAAAATGGCATATGGGAGGGGTGGATTAGCATAGGCGCTAAATTTAACCTTGGTGTCTTGGGGGCTGGGATTGAGAAGGACGTTTGTGAAAATCTGAAACTGCTTTCAAAGAGCTGTTGTGCCTCACTTTTGTGAAGCACCCTGTGTACTTCAGTAGCTGGAGAGGCCTTGCTTGTAACTTTCTTTATTGAAATAACAGATCACAAATATGTCGGCAGCCAGGTGGATTAACCTGCGTCTGGGGAATTACACGCAGTTTTCTTCCTCAGCTGCTGTTTTCTCTCAAATGCACTCACCATGTTGCTCAGGGAGCTCTCTTCAGAGAGGGTGGCAGCTGGCTTTGCCATGTTTTTCAACATTATGTGCCTGTGGGCACACATTTATTAGTCAAATACACCTCCATCTCTACATCCAAAGGAATAACAACTGCCGATTTGGTAGTGAATGGGCTTCATAATCACAAAATAAAAGAGCATTCTTGGTGCTCTTCCCAGATAACATTGAGGCTTTTGCTGTGTCATTTTATTTGGTTTATTTTGAAAAGCGCATCATCATCCTTAGATGTGGTGTTTTGGGGGAAATAGCACATGCTGAGATCTTCATAACACACAGTGCTAAGAATTTTATCAATTAAAGTCATACGCCGCATCTTCAATCAATCAGAAGTACCTGACTTTTTCATTTGTCGGGCAAACTTACTACATTTATGCATAATTTGCATGGTTGGCCATGCAAGAGTTGTCTCTTTTTTCCAGGAGCCTGTTTTATCCTATTTCATTGAATTAGAGAGAGGCATAAATGCAATCATGATAGGGAAGGAATTTCATCTGACTGCAGCCGTCCCTCTGGACTGACTCTTAATGACTCACGGTCAGTGGGGTCAAATATTCGCAGACCCCATTTTAGCTCAAAGCTTCCCTTGAAATTGCTTAGATACTGATTAATCAAAAATCCACTTGCAAAAAGCCCCCCCCCTGTACAGTCTATTCTTGACACAAATTTTGCTCTTTACCAGTAACTCCAACTGACCCACCTGTTATGTGTGTCTCCGTGAGGGCTCTTCTTTTATGAGTGGGCTGCACTGCATTATATTAGGAGTCTATTTAGGTCTGCATGTTTGGCAGTGAGCTGCAACTAGAGGCTTAAAACCCATACTTAGCCAAGGACAGAAGCCAGTCTAGGGAGGGCTCACTCGCTTTCATTCACCTTCTTTCTGGTTGACAAACAAGGCTGTTTGCTTAAATGAAAAGGTGCTGGCTGACACAAAGCTCCCTTTCTTTTAAAAAATGCTGCTGTGCTTTGGTGTTAACAGGAATTCTGTCATTTTCTTTTGGGGTTTTAGGACATTTACACAACAGTACTAAAATGATTAATTTCCATCCGTAATGTCTGTGGCTTTGGGCTCTGGGCTGTGGAAAGCAACTTTTTGGTTCTTTCCCATATGTGCTAGGGGTGTAAAAAGTACTGAAATTATTCTTTTTTTTTTTTACATAATTTAAAGAATATAAAACTATTTATATTAAGTTCAAGTTAAATTTTTGTCAAAAATGTTCAGTTAAAAACAAGTGTTACATTAAAGTCAAAACATACTTAAAAAACATACTTGTTTGAAAGTAAAAAATATATAATAATAATAATAATAATTGTACATAAGTACTTAACTGTAAATTATTTTACTATTTAAATCTATAAAGTTAAAATTTGTTTCTTAAGTTTAGCAATGGATGAAATGGATGTAATCTTGTCATTTAAATAACTTTGATATACAAACTGTGTAAAGCAAGCTGTATAAACACAAATGGACAGCAGACCAAATCTTATTAAACTGAAACCAGTTTACCTAGTACTGTTGAATCTGCAGAACATGACTTATAGTTTTTCAGTACAGTAATAACATACAATTACTCAAGGACTTTATATCACTGGTGCCTGGACAGACTCGATTTTCAGTTTATTTGTCATAATCAAGTTTCCTTTCAAACATTCATGCACAGATGTTTTTCACTGTATAAACAGTTGCCCCACTAACAATGTGAATATATCATTAATGCCAACAGTACTGAAAACTTACTGCAAATTTATGACCGTTTAGTAACTGGTATCTGAAACAGTTGAATACTCTGTTTTGGGTTGATATTCACTACCTTCTCACCTTGACTTACTGTTGCACAGTCATTCATGTTCCCTTCCATATTTTGACATTAAGAGCTTTTCTATCCAACATATTAAACAGTGCATTTAATAAAGCTGACACTTCTAAATGACAGGAAGTACTGTAAATGGGTGAGGAATGTCAACTGTCTAGAAGATTCATGAATATTTTCCAGTTCCTGGACAAACAATGTTCGAATGCATGCAGCTTGGCAATCATTCTCTCTTGAATTCCAGCAACCCACTTTTCTAGCAGAGCTGCTAACTTTTACAAATCTTGATTAAAATGCATGGTTTCTAGCACAGACTAATGATGAGAAATATAGCTAACACTCAAACTTTTCTTTTCTGATTACAAAGCATTATATAATGTGCATTAGTTTGATCTGTCCCATCATCACTTTCCCCTGATGACTCTAATTACACTATGATAAAAACCTTGAGATTGTGCCACACTCTCAGATTTCTTCCATCAGCACTGGCAGACGTCCAGTGTGGACTGATGGTTTGCACCCAGTGGAAGCGACTAGAACATAGTAATACACTGAAAAAAATTATAAACGCAATACTTTTGTTTTTTGCCACAATTTTTCATGAGTTGAACTCAAAGATCAAAGACTTTTTCTATGTACACAGAAGGCCTATTTCTCTCAAATATTGTTCACAAATCTGTCTAAATCTGTGTTCTCCTTTGCAGAGATAGTCCATCCACTTTACAATTGTGGCAAATCAAGAGGCTGATTAGACAGCATGATCATTACACAGGTGTGATTAATTTTGTATATGCATAATTTTGTTCGGTGTAGATTGAAAATAGCTGTGTCACCTCCTCTGATGTCTTGTGCAATTGGTTGCTTCACAATCCTTTTTGGGCTTGACAATCAAAGGTGTGTGCATTGCCATGGATAGGAAACAAAAGAGTACTGCAATGAGATTGAGCAATCTTAGAGCTTTAATACTGGCATTAAAACTACAGTATATATAATGCATGTAATTAAGTATGTGTATGCATGGAAAACATGGTTTACATAAAAAGAGAGACGATTGTAAAATAATAAAACTGTTTAATGGAGAAGCTTGATTATGAAAGCACCTTCAGTTGTTTAATCAAAGAATGAAATCAGTTTATATAATGCAATACTGCAGTTTGACAAGTTTATACACTCATTAAATATTGACTATATTGTTTGATTTGTGTTTTGATGGTGTGTCACTGAGGACACACCTGTAAATTGAACATGTCCCCAGGCAATATGTGCTAAAGCTGGATGAGATCAGAAAACACAGTTCTGCTCAGCTTTCATTGAGTCTTCAAGAATGTATATATCCAGAGTGAGGAAAAGGGCTCAGAAAATCACACTGGATCCCTCAAATCCAAGCCATCTCCTTTGTGAAATTTTGCCATCTGGCCGGCACTATAGAGCAACTAACATCAGGACAGCCAGACACAAAAAAAGTTTCTTCCCCAAGGCAAACTACCTCATGGACAATTAAATGCTTGCCCCATTGTGCAATATAAATATGTGCAATAACCCTTATATGTATTTGATACCACCCATCTTAGTCCATCTCTACATCCTATTCCATCATAAATCTCTTTCTTAATTCTGACTCTGACTTCTGAGATACATGATTTACCAGAAGTTAATCAGAAAGTAGTGTTTATTATTATCTGGCATCTTTCCTCATGGTCATCTTCCACATATGGTTTTATAATACATGGTTCCTATGGTGCATATATTCATGTGGACAATTTTGTATGATACTTTTATGGTGTTTTTGCTTCTTTTTTAAGCTTGACAGCCTCAGTCCTTGTTCACTGTAATTGAATGGAAATCAGAATGCAAAACTGTTGGAGGTTACAGTTTGGCTGATGAAGTTTTGAACTACAAAACATGCAGCATTCAAATGATATGGTTTTCATTAGGCAAGCAATAAAGTCCCATATTTTCCATGTGGGTAGAGCAAAATGTCCAAAATCTCTTTTTAGAATTTCATCTGGTTGGACTAAAACCAAAGGAACAGAACAGGCCTATCCCATTCCAAAATGCCCTGTTGGCATTATATAGATTGCCATAATACTCTTTGTTACATAACTGCTCAAAATCCACAATTTTAATGTGATAATATTTTTTTCTACATCTCTATACTCTCTAAAATACATTTCCCCCCATTACGTTAAGCACAGTTCACTTCTTGTGGTATTGCATAATAGTAACTGTGTCTGAATTTACAATTTTGGATCATACCAGTTTCCTCTTTCCAAAAATCTCTTTGAAAAAACTCATGTCAGATGTATGATGACAAACTGTTCCAGATTGTCTCTGGCATGCATCTATATTCTGCGTTGATATCATGACTTTACTGCTTATCTTAAGCAAGTTCTTGATGTAAATGTAGACGAGCAAACACTGAAGCTAATAGTTGCACATGCTGAAACACCCGTTTTGTGTGTCTGTGTTGCGAGTGGAAGACACACAACACAAAACAATAGGACCTTGTGTATTTCTGTTTTGGCTATCACACCAACCTGATGTAACAGTTAACAGATGGCCAGAAATGCTATAAAAGCCACAATCATGAAAACACTGGCGAAAAGAAGACTGTAACAAATCAGAATATGCTTGGAAAACAAAGCTGGCACTAAAGCTCTCTTCCTCCCATGCTTTGTCCATTGAGGTGTTGTAAAAATGGTCATAACTGCTCTCTGCTGATCGTATATTTAATAGTTATCATATGTGTCAGACAGCTGAACTACATTCTGAGTAATGAAAAGGAAGTGAAATGAATTCGTTTTGACCTCTTAGTCACGGGCTGTTTAAATAACCCATTTAGGTTTTGTGATATATTACTTCAACCAATACTGATTCTTTTGGCTCAAAGATTCTGTCAAAACTGTGATATTGACTGCTCAAATGAAGTCTGCATTGGTAAATTTTGTCTGTATCCTTAAATATATTTAATACTAGATCAGATTCAGAGTCAATCAATTTTGGGGCTGTCTGTCAAAACCACATGGACATCCATGAACATAATCAAACACTATCTGTTTGCCTAAAACATTTGCCTAATATGATCATTTCTGTTTGGTCACCAGTTTATATTTACAAAGTAGGTGTCAGTGAGGAAGTCTTCTTTTATCCCGTCTTAAATAAGCAGTGCTGATGCACTTCATATGTCCAATTCACTCCCAGCACACACCCTTAAAATGTGGGAGGTTAAAATTGAAAAGAAAACTGAACTAAGTGCAAGTCCTATTAATATTACCCTTAAAAAGACATTCAAACCACAGATAACCACTGCACACATAATCATAATGCTATTAACAAATATCTCACAATTTGTGCATCCATGCAGAGTATGATCAATATAGTCAAATAGTCACCAGTTGACACCAGTTTTTGGTTGCTTTCTTCTTTGACTGAATGTCAGCATCTGTCAAAACCCAAGGACCACACATCATGGCTTGATTTGAGGTACACCCCCAAACACACATGGCTAAATATTTGCCTTGCAAAGGTAAACTTATGAGTAGGAGGGCCTAGCACAAACCCTGGGCATAACAGCATGTTTATTTGATGTAGGTCTAGTGTCAAGAAAATTATTAATTCAAACAAGAAGAAAAGTAAAGTGAATAATATCAATGAATAATACACTTTATTGCTGACACTGTCATTTATTCACTGTAAAAAAAAATGGAACAAGCTATTTACTTAAAAAAATAAGGTAACAATATTACACACAATATTTTTAAATAGTTTCTCAGGCTTGATTTTTTAAATGGAATCTTCTTGAATAAATCACGTGAAATTTCCTAAATTAATTAATCTCTGACACAATTCATTTAATATAATTAGTGAAATGTGCTCATTTATTTTAAGTTGCTTCTCAAAAGTCTGTGATTTTAAGTGAGGTCTGTTTGTATTTGACTTTGAGTTATTTTATACATTTAAAAGACTGCCAAAGAGCTCAAGTAGGAAGATTCTTGAGAAATAATGGAAAGTATAGTGCACTAGCACTAGCAAAGGTACTGCTCATTAAACAAGGCTTAATGCCTTAGAGGAGTATCCATAACCATAAGTTCTGCACAATGGTAACGATTGCACTTTGCAATGGAAACTTCAGTGTAACAGAAACTCTTTCAAATGTCAAACATAACTGAACATTAAACATAGATGCTTCCATTCACTCAAAAACATAAAATAGCATTTAATTTCAAAATTTACTCTCCGTATCAAGCCATATGCAAAGCATGCAGGGAACTAACAATCACTTCTAAAATAAAACTGCAAAATTGAGTTAATTCTCTTAAACTGAATAGGCAGCCTTCTTTCCTTAATTTTTTTTTATTTATTTTTTAGTTTATTTAGTTCCTCAATTCAAGGACCAAAACTGCATAAGTTTTGCTTAAAATGAGGAAAACACATCTCTTGGTTCTATTAGTAAAAGGTCGTCAATATTTTCTATACTACACCGAATCACATTTTTTTAACGGAATCTACACATTATTTTTAATTATCACCTTAATTTTTTTTATGAGAATTAAAAGCCCATGATTCATTTTTTTACAGTCTTGCTTTTTGGTCTGTTCAGTCCTGACATACATTTTTAGGCCTTCCTGAAAGACTAATTTGTCATGATTTCTTAAAGGATACTGTTCACCCAAAAATTTGCACCCTTTGCTTTGTTTCTTCATCTGAACAGATTTGGAGAAATTTTGCATTATATCCCTTGTTCATCAATGGATCCTCTGCAGTGAATGGGTGGCATCAAAATGAGAGTTCAAACAGAAAATTTTCCATATGAGTGAACTCTTCCATTAAATAGCTTTTAATTAAGCCATTTCTTGGGTCTATAAATAAAATAATGTCTCATTATTTTTTCATCACACCTTTTATGCCTGCTTTTGATCAGATGCGGATGCATTTCCCATTCCCAGTCTAATGTTAATAAATGACTGGTCTTACTTTTTTATTAGCTAGGCTATTACCATCCTCAAGGAGGACAGCTTATCTATAGTCAGTGCAACCACTGTCACTGCACTCTCTCACAAGACCAAAACAGAGTTATATTTAGATTTTTATCTTATGTCATAGATTTTTTTTTTAGCATTGCAAGCAGGCTAAAATGTATGCAACACAACAACTTATACTGGTCTATGATGGAAAGAAGATTATACACATTTCCGGCAGCTTTCCTTAATTGGCAACCTCATAATCTTTAATACATGTAGATTGCATAAATAAATCTATAGTCAGTAACTATACATTTAGTATATTATTCACTTTAAAACATATTTACTGCATTTTTACTGTTTATTTTATATGCGTTTTTACACTGTATAACAATAACAGTAAGATCCTAGCATGTACAAAGAATCTGAAAAGGAGCGCCTGTTCCTTTAACTCATTTAGGGGCGTGGCTAGCTGTCAGCATGCATTTGATTGACAGTAGAATGCTTGAGAGAAACTTGATCCGCGCAGCCTGTAGTATCCACGCTGTATCTCTGCTGTGTCACAGCCCCAGTCTGTTACTGTGAGCACTTAAAGCTGCTTTACACCATTTGACTTGAATAGTGCACCGTGTTCACAGTTGGGTTACAACTTAATACGACACGTTTGTCATTTGGAATTAAAATACGTTTTGAATGCGGATACTTCAGATGAAACGGACTGGATATTGCCACCTTCTCCTTCAGAATGATTTAAATAGTACTATAATAATATAAAACGAAAGCTGTATTCTTTTTAAACTAGGGGAAAGCATTTTAGTGAACTGTAACATTTGACAGTAGATGCATCTTCTCACCCTGGACTAAATCGAATTATATGGTAAGTGTTTATATATATATATATATATATATATATATATATATATATATATATATATATATATATATATATATATATATATATATATATATACTTAGAATAGAGTGGAATAAAAGAGGATACAATTTTATTATTATTATGTTTTTTTTTATATATATATATTTTTTTATATACCCTGGGAACTTCGAAATGTAAGCTGCTTTGAGATGGTGCTTTCTTTAATTCATGTTTTTGGTGACTGGTTGCTGATGCCAAGCTATAATGTTGTAACAATAATTAGCAAAAATTCGAAAAATTATCATAGTAAGGTTTTATAAAGGAAAACTGTAGAAAAAAAAAAACTTTGATAATTTTTGCCATCACAGTAACATCTACAATTATTTTCAAAGATGTAAAGCTTTTATTTATTTATAATAATAATAATAATAAATAGACAAATCATCCATAATATAAGAATATTTATATATATATATATATATATATATATATATATATATATATATATATATATATATAAAACAATGGTTCTACACCAGGTTCCAAATATTAACAAAATACAAATTGAAACCATCAGTTTACAGACTGCTGCATTACATGACTACATTGTCAGTTTTTAATTCACAAAGTTAATAATTTTGATCCATTTTCAATCTTTTGTCCTGAGCATGAAATTCATTATTTAAACATACTTTTTGCGCCTATCATGCTACCTTTTGTGTTTTTTACTATATACTTCTAGAATCACTCTAAAAAAATGCTGGGTTGTTTCAACCCAACTTTGGGCCAAATTTGGACTAACCCATCGGTTGGGTTAAATTTTTACATTAAATTTTTAACCCAAAAGTTAGGTTAGTCCATATTTGACCCAAAGTTGGGTCAAAACAACCCAGCATCATTTTATGAAAATTAAGAGGGAATGTCTGATAATGTAGGCCTACAAAAACGAGATTTGTTTTAAAGTCTTAATTAATGATGGATGAGACCAGTACATGTTCCTGATCAACATCCTTGTTGATCCTGGAACAACATTACAATCAGCTAATCAGAACTGAGGGATAGGTTTTCAAGAAATGTCAGTTTTAGGTTTACAATCAGGGTAAGATGCTTCTACATCCTTGTTATTCACCTATACTTTTCCTCTGATTTTAGGAATAAATTATGGGTAGCGTTATGTTTAGGGGCAGGGATTGGGTTAGATATTTCTGGACAATAATGTTGATCCAGGATCAACAAAAGATGTTGATGGCAAAATCACTGCGACCGATGTGTGACTCTGACAAATCATTTTGTATGTCAGAAATGGCATCGTAGTGCCATAAAATGTGTTACACATTTCTTTAAATAATCTTAAATATATTCAACTACAATTTGCGTTTAGGTTTGTACATTGTGTAAGACTATCCAGTAACTTTTGGCTTTGTAAAACATGCTCTTGGAAAAATAATTCTTGCCTTTTCAGTAACTCACTTAATTTGGAAAGTTTGGTCAGCAGCCCAATTTTTTTCTTTTCTTTTTTTAATAATCAGTTTTGTCAAACAGACTACAGGGAGCTTGTGAGTTATTACTACATCAGTTCTCCATCCTCGTATAAGACTAAAATAGAGAAGACCTTCAACTGATGAGTTCCCATGTGAAATCAACGGCAAGATGAGACACAAGTCATTTCAAATGAATAACTAAAAAAAGTTTCCTCTATAAGCAGGGTTTTAGGTCTTATGTCTATTATGTTCTCGCTGCCCTTTTCTGTTCAATGAAAGTCAATAGTGAGATGACTTTTATCAACCAGAAGCAACTCCTGACGCTATCTATGATTTGACTTTAGAACACTTCAACAGCCATTAGTCACAATTTACTTATTGTGAATATCTACTTCTGTGACCTAAATAAAATAGAAAAACATGCAGATATTATGGTGGTGAGTAAATGTTGACAGGATGTGAAACTCTTTGAGCCTTGAGAAGCTGCAGCTCATTGCAAGCGAAAATTATAGAGCTTCATGTAATGTCATGCAACGCATCCATACTTCAGTTAATATTAGAGTTGTTGAAGAAATTGATTTTAAATTCCACAATCAATCAAATGTTTATCTCAAAACCTGTGGGCTCCAAAGCTCATATGCTTTGTACACTTCAAAGAGGTTTTCACATATCTGTGGAGTCTTTGGAAGAATGTAGCAGTTGCTGTGGCTGTTGATAAGTGTCTCTTTTGCTGCATAGACTAATGCAGATAACAAATGGGATTTTAGTGCTGCTGGTCTCACATCTGTGGTCTCAGTAATAGAGCGGCTGATTGAGTGTTGGGAACAAATTGTGGTCGTGTCGGGTTGCTCCATTGTTTACATCAACTCTCCCCCTTTAATCGAACAGGTGAGAAGGTCCAAATGCAGCTGTCACTGTTGGGAGGCATATAGTAGATGTGTGTGCATGTGTGATGTAATGACAGCACAAAAGTTTATGACCACAGGAGATGTCTGACACAGATTTAGCTATCAAATCCTGTTAATCAGGCCACGGACCACACTCCACTCCCATATAGGCAAATAGACACTTAGATACTTTATTGAGGAAAATTAAGGATTATCTACAGAAGGATCACAAGACAGCCGCTCTTTATTAACCTTATTAAATGATACCATGCTTTAAAATGAATCCTACATAATTTCTTAACCCATGCAAATATGCCTTCATTATCATAAAAGTGTCATGATCAGACTCCTCAACCCTTTTGAGTCAATTAGATAGACCTCATTTGCAGATGGGAAGCAATACTGTTTACAGATGAAAGTATCTGTAGACTTGTTTTTTTGCTTTCTCTATTTTAAGCATCTGAAACTAACTGTGAATGAGAAACTGTTTCTGCTGGGTTGTTGAACACCAGATGCAGACCTGCCAAACTTTGAATTTTTTCAGCGTGGTGGTGGGGGGGTGGTTGTACTGTTTGTACATTACTGTTTACTGTAACTGTTTACCGTAACAGTTTAGTACATTTTTGCTATTTAGTTTTTTAATGCTATTTAAAAAAGAAACAAGTAATTCTAACAATGTAACAATACAATCTAAAAACAGATAATACAAAATAAAAGGCTATTTTAATTACCCCATTAAACTTTACAGTTATTGCTATCATACAAATACACATACTTGTAGGTTTAAAATTCAACTACAAATTTCAGCAAAATGTATATTTTAATCAGAGTTATTGCGCTCCTATTTCATTGAGCTCAGTCTGTTTGGCGTATATGTGCGGTGGTGCTCTTTCTAAATAAAGTCTGTGGAGTTTAGCGGAGAATCGCAAAGCAAAAGCTCATGCACTTTTGACCAGTGGCAGCTCATGGGTTTTAAAATAGAGGATGCACACTAATTGTATTGGTCTGGGGATCCCTGCTGATTGTTATTATTATTTGCTTAAACACTTTAAAATGGCTTTTTGGTGGCTTTTAGTCAGAAAACGTAAAGAAAACGACACACATACAGCAAGATAATATAAATTCACTTACCTGTCCTATCACTTAAAAACAAACATCCATCCCTTCTTAAAAGTCTGTGTTAAAAGAGAGCTGCCTGTTGTGCTATTTAATTAGGCCTACTGCTGTAGCCTATAGTTCTAGCTCCCTTTATTTTAAATTTGTATATATATACTGTTTGAATGACAGCTTGGGAAATCTGTTGGCGATCAAATATCGCTACTCATCATAAGTAAATGGTACAGCCCAGCTGGGAGACGTTCAAACTAATAGCACGTGATTTACGTTTCTATGATGATTGGTTGATATACCAGAAGGGAGTGTAGCCTCCTCTATGATGTTCCTTTTCTCAAAACTCCTCAGCGTTGAAAGTGAACAATCGATGCTGTTTGGCAAATTTTTTTTAACAACGGAGGCACGAGAGCTCATCTCTCCCCCAGCCTCCCCCTCCCATTCCCTATCACTTAGTGGTTGTAATTACAATAGCAGATTCGGCACATTCGCAATAGAAAAGCAGTGCTTTCACGTTATGGAATTGGTAAATGTGAAATTACAAACAAAAATATATACATTCTGAGACATGAACTGAAATTAATTATGAATTTTATTAACATTAAATCATCCTCATTTTCACCTCAACATTTTGGGGAAGCTGTGCCTCCCCCTACGAGCTGCCACTGCTTCTGACAGCAAAATGGAAATATTTCCATGGCTTTTTTTTACATTTACAGATGGACAAAATTCCTGTGAAATGCAAGATATGCATTAAGGAAAACGGCACATCTCAAACACATTAAACAGCGAGTTTCTGTCAGCCTCACACGCCTTTCTGTCAGACCATCTGACGTGGCGAGCGCAAACAGCTTTGAACTGAAACTACAAACTATAGGCTACTACGGGAGAAATAAAATGCAGAAATTATTTAAATGCAAAACCAAAACCCAAGTTATGTCACTTGTATAGTTTTGAATGGGGAAAAATGCAACGCTCAATATGGCCGCTCAATCACGGGAAGCTCTGCCTACTGAATGAAAGACCAACTTACGCTAATTGGTAAAGGCACGCGTCAATGAAGCTGCCGTTAGAAATCCCGGTTGCTATAGAAACAGTCAGCTTTCCAAGACGTGCTCTTAGGACTGCACGTGTGCACTGGCTGATCTAGACTGAAAAATACGCTTTTTATAACGCTATTTGAGCAAAAGAAACAACATTTCTAACACAGTTGTCAGATTTCTTTGGTGATTTCAAATATGAAATTTAATTGCACGCTTAGTGAACCTTTTGGAGAACTCGATGTCTCCCCATTCAAAGAGATAGGAGTTGCACTTGGATGCCCGAGAGGCGTTTCTAAGATGGCTGCCGAGTGACATGACTTGTCTTAAAGAATTTGGTTTAGAGTGACAAATCGTACCAGCGTACCTTGAGGTCAAAATGCATAACTGCTAATCAAAATGCGTAAATGTTGGCAGGTCTGCAGATGTCTTAGCTGACGTACTTTATGTAAACTTGTTATTCCCATAGTACTTCAGTATACGGTAGAAGTAAAGTAGCTTAGAAACTTTGCACAAGCCAAATATCTGGATGTCTGGAGGCTGCAGGAAATTATGGACTGCTGGCCAAAACCAACAAGCAGTCAAAAGGAATAAAAAAAAGGCTTTAAGTTAATTTCGGCCAATGTTTGCTGAAACAGCAGCGCAGATCTGCTCAGACTCGCATGCTGTACACAAAGACACCATACTGAATTGTAGCTTAAGTGTTCTGTCTGCAATTTCATTAGCATTTCATTGAACACAAAAAGGGTTTATTCAGACCAAGAATGACAACTATAATGATAACTATAACCATAAATAAAAAAAGAAAAGTTAAAGATAACAGTTAAAGTTAGAAGTAAAAAAAAAAAGTGCAGTCCACACCACAATTATTACAATAATGACACGAAAAAAAAACAATATATGTGAAATCTCTTTTAAAGAGTTTATTTCCAGTTAATGAATGGAAAAAAAATATTGACCAGTATCAGAATCCAGTCAGCTTGAAAGAGCATTGAAAGAGAAGTGTGTCATGCACTTAGAATAATCAGAAGGTTATCATTCTTTGTGTGGATGCTAATATAGTTATCGTAATAGTTAGCGTTCTTTGTGTGAACGGGCCTTAAGGATCTATCTGAGATCCTTATGTTAGCAGTCCTAATGGACAAGATAACTGACAGCTAATTTGTGGTGCGTCATCAGGCTATTTCTGTCTAAATAAAGTAAACTAATAGCTTGATGGTGTCACACTTAGTAATGAGTGCAAAGATAGCTAATAAATTTAGCCAGGATTTGAATCAATGTTTAGGAGCTTTAATTAATTGTACTATCTCATAACATTAATAGAGATCTTTCATAATGTGCATTTGCACATCCATGATTAGAGTCATGACAGGTATGGTGACAAGCAGTTAAGATGCACCTTATAATATGAATATTTGCAGCCATCACAGTGAACGCAAAAGCTATCTCTTTATCTCTAGTGCAAGTCTATTTGAGCCACAGTGCTGTCTCTCTTTGATCACCAGTGTTCCCTGTGGTAAAAACCCAAGTGTGAGTCCAGCTTAACAGTTGGGGGCATTTGTGGAGGTTAAGATGACAGACAATAGGCAGAATCACCTTTCAACACCTCTTTAAATACATTGGGGATAACATTAAAGAGCTAGTAAATCACTCTCACCTCCATGCTAATGTGGCGTCACTTTACATCTGTTCTGCCAAACCTGCAGCATTTCCTCACAGTTGTTCTTGTGAGTAGACTTAACACATAAAGTGTATATTTAAATATTTTTGGCTTAAAGAAAGTCAGATTAATTAAGGCTGAAGTGTGCGTTTTTCAGTGTTAAAATACTTTCTCCTATCCCCTTTTAATGTATAGAGAACACTTTAAGCCGTTAGCCTATTTTTATGACTATTTTTATGACTTATGACTTTTTTAAGTGGATTTCCCCTGTCATTGTTTTTTGCCATTACTCTACAGTACATCATGACATTCAGCACTCTTATACTTACTAATATAGTGTAATAGTGGCCATCATTTTACAGCGACTTTGGTTTCAGGTTTCAGAACTGTTTTTCCGCTATTCCACTGAATTCCCCTATGGAGAAAATAATGTGGTTTTACTTCCAGAACCAGACTGCTGCACTGTTGCTTCTCATCAGTAACTGAAACTGGTGCTTATTTTCATGCCTCTCGCATCACACTGTGAGAGACATACAAATGATGCTGTCTTATATCCGAGTTATCAATTGTAGTGAAAATTACTACAGTATTAATATTACTGATTAATATTGTTGCATTGTTGGCTGATTGTTGTAATGATTTTTTTTCTTTGTGAAAACTTTTAAGATAACGTATAGGTAAGAAGATAAAATCATTTAAACTCAAATCAATATTTAGCTGTGTAGTGAGTGGTATAATGTACAGTTAGCCAGTCATTATCTCAAAATAAACAGACTGTAAATTATCATTGAGAAATGGCAGACTATCTGTTGATTATCCCTCACATAAACAGCCTTGTAGATCGACATTTGCTCCGTATTCCATAATTACTTCCTGCTGTGCCTTTAAACAAAGCTTTTGTGCTCTTTTTTCAAGGATGTAGCCTGACAAACTGTAATTTGAAGACATGGAAAATGTAATACTCCACAGCCAAGTCTTCTTAATGTCCCAGAGAAAAAAACACCTCAATGTAAATTGATGAGTGGTGATTTACATAGAATTTTTTTTAATTCAAGCAAGCCCCTGTAACACTATAAACTCTATTTCCCTTGCTTTTTTTACTGAAAGAATAATTGGACTTGGATTACAATAATACATTTTTAAATTACTTGATGAATACTAACTTCCTTTTTGTAAGTTGCTGGTCTGAATGGTTTGCATTCTGTTACAGGCACGTATGTGAAAGGCCACAATGTCTAAGACAAAGAAATCAGAGTCCAGGTCTCGCTCTCAATCGGCCTCCAGATCAAGATGCCATTCTGATTCCCGCTCTCGCTCCAGATCACGAAGCAGCCCTAGACCTAGATCAAGGAAGCGCAGATACGGGTAAGTGTCCAGTATGCTAATAAACAGAAGTTACTGACTTTGCAATCATCATGTCATACAAAATATTTAGTAAATTAAAAATGAGATGGTTACCATTACTGCAGTGCACAAAACAGGCGTGTGCAGATGTGGGATGAAGGAGTTGGTTTCGATTATTCATTTCAGTTTTGAGTCAGATTTTGTACTTTCAAGTTTTAGTCATCACTTTTATTCCTCTCCAAAAAGAGGAAAAACGAATTAAATTATCTCTTAAAAAGTAATCGGCAGTATTCCTTTTCATTTTCCTGACTATTGAGTCATTCATGCAGATTCATTTAGCCTCTTTTGCTGTCTTACAATCAGGCCCACGTGGAATTAGCTCACAATTTTGCAATAAATAAACCCAGAAAATGCAAGAAGAAAGATTACATCTGGTAATGTATAATCTTGCGCTTGATAAACAATGATCTTTAGCTACTCATTCTGACCATACTATAAAGTACAAATCTAAACACAATAATGCTTACTGTGTCTTGACAGATGTGCTTAATGATTGAGTGGGTTGGAAAATTGTTAACTTCTCACTATGTTCGTAAACACACAGTGGAACTTCATTTATAAACACCCACCATGTGACTCATGCTCGGCTTCCCATCCATTACTCTTTTTTTTAATTAAAAATCAATATTCTAGTGCCAGTCTCAGCCATCTAGCCACAGCTGCCAGGCCAAAGTTATGTAAGGTAAACATACATTAAAGCACCCTGTGGTTTTATAATGCCTTTACCCTGGCTTCCTCACTTGTTGAAAAGGGGTTGCTCAGTCACCGTGATTTTACTCTCCATGTGTTCATCAGCATTGCATAAAGACTGATATTTGGGAAGGGCTGTGGCTTTGGAAAGGCTCACCACACTTTCTTATTTCCCATGCTAAAATTGTACTTTGCTCATTCTCATAGGACTGCTGGTTTTGTGCTTACAACACAGTGGAGCCTGTTAGGTAGCAAATGTAAATTGTACCTGCAAAAAAAACCTCTGCTCTTTATTAGACAAAAACAGATACATGCTTGTGGTACTCGGGTTATTTTGTTTCATTGTTTATTTTTTTGAGCATGGCTCCTTTTTCTTGTGTGGTTGACAGTATACTTTGAGCGCATTCAGAGATATGTACTATGTTGATTTTTCATGCAAATGGAATTTGTAGAGGGAAAAATCTGATGTCGCTTATTTGCAAGGGAAATCTTGTGATCCTGGTCTCTTATTGCTGACCAGTTTCAGAGAGGTACTGTTGCTAGAAAAAGCTTGATGCATACATGTCAGAAGAATGAAGCATAGCTGCATGGCTTTGAATGAAGTCAAAATGTCTAATGAAAACTCATAGGCATAAGTGGATGAAAATGCAGTTACTTCCAAATTATAAATACCCTTTTTGTAGAAAAGTTTGTTTAAAATGTATCCATTTACTCACCCTTATGTCATTCCAAACCTGTTTTTCCTTTTGCTTCTGTGGAACATAAAAGAATTGTACTGTAGAATTCTACTAGTTGCTTTTTTCAAGCGCAATTACAGTTAAAGAGGACAAGTGCACTATTTAAGTCTTATTATGTCTGAAGTCATATAATAGCCTTTTAAAAAAACAGACCAAAAATTATGTCATTATTCATTGATCATCTTGTGAGATGTGAGCTAAAATATCAACGTTTTCAGTCAATAATGACTTAAAGTTGTTCAGTTTGTAGATTAAAAAGACCTTTTTGAAGATTAAATGCCTCAGTTTCCATTCATTGTATACAGGAAGAAGTGCAACCAGTGCAATTCAAATGTCTGCTTTTGTGCTTCAGAGAAGAAATAAAATTGTCTTTTTGAAATTATATGGGACTTGCTAAATAAGGACAGAATTTTAATTCTAACTGAAGTTAACTAGTGGATAAATAGCTTTAGAATAATTGTTGTAATTGTTACCTTCAGTTTAAGTCTACTGTGCAAAGCTAATGTGTTGTAACTGGCAGGCTGAGAACCTCCTCTTTGCTTCGTAGAAAGAGAGTACAAATCTTTCCCATATGACCCATGTGACTGACTCTTTCCATCCACGCTCACTAGAAGAGATGCAAAGTCCCTCTTGCTCGCTGTGAGAGTATCATGTTGCTCTGTGCACTACCTTCTTACTTTGTATTCCAATGAAAAAACGCATCAGGTGAGTACAAAACCAACCGAAACTGTAGATTATTGTTAATGTCATTATGGATGTAGTTGTTTGTTTGATTGTAAACTGGTTGCAGGGTGCTTTAGTTGGATAATCATTTTCAACACGGTTTCACTTTCCAAATGATGAAAAATTCCACTATATTAGAAAGGCAGGTTTTAATTCAATGCTAGATATAATTGCATGTCTTTTATCATTTTATTGTCTGACATAGTTGACATGTGCATAGTGTTGAAATGTCTCAATTGTTTGTTCTTTTTCCAAGGAGATTATATTCGATATATACATATTGAATATTCTATAGATCTGAGTGTAATGCACTGTATGTATGCGCAAGTTGTTTAGTCAGTTAATATCAGTGTTTGTGATGTTAAGACACGCTGAAAGAGACGAGAATCAATAACTACTGACTGTAGATGTGTTCATAAATAGAACAACAGAGCCACCATCTGGCTGAAGTTGACCTTGCACCTAAAGCTTTTAAACGTAATTGGTGGTAGCAGCAGTGTGTACTACTTGAAAGAATTATGTGAAATATTGTTAAACTAATTATTGATCTTAAATCTTTGAATTAGTTTAATCAGTAATGGAATACACAGAATACATATTTCTTGTATATTTGTAAAAGTTTTAGAACGTTTAAATTAACGTTATCAATTTAATTATCATTCTGATTTAAAGGGATAGTTCATATTTTATTATTATTTATTTAATTACACAATAATTTATTATTATTATTATACATTCTTTTAAGAGAATCTTTTTCATACAACTACTGGGCATTCAAGATCCAAAAAGGACAAAAGGCAATATAAAAGCATAGAAAAATGGTCATGGTTTTTTTATTTTTTATTTGTTGAGGAAATGGGTCATCTTTCTTGTTATGACCTAAGGCCTCACGTTGGACATCAATAAATCAAATTTCATTCATTATAAAGTGTCTCATAACCAAATGTCTTGACATTATAACAAACTTACATTTGAATAAACTTTGATTTGAGATCTGCACTGGAGGTAGAGATTAGTGAAAATCGTTAGTCTGTTGATCCTCACGTAGAGGTATCATATGGGTCTAGAAGAAGATGTTTTGAATAGGGATGCACTGAAATGTAAATTCTTGGCCGAAGCTGAACAAAATGAAACACTGGGCCGAAGGCTGAAAACAGAACATGGTTTTTAAAAAAAAAAAAAATGTCCCCATGTAGGCCTATTTTGCCCTTTTTTTTCACCATTGCATAAATTAAATAACCAAAATGTGCTTTTCACTGTTTTGTCCTTATTTTCAAATAAAAAATAAATACATTACAAAACAGTAATTTAAACATGTTTACTTAACACTGAACATTCTTTTAACATTCTAGCAGACATTATACCAACAAAGCACAATTAAACTTAAAATTAATAAGTTAGTAAAATAATATTTTTGGCCATTTTTGAGACTTGAATTAGGCATGTCTTTTTTACTGTACAAATAAAGGAAGCCTTGCTGAGCAGAAGAGACTTCTTAAAAAAAAGAAGAAGAATATATTACAGATCCCAATTTGAACACTGTGTGAATGTTATAGGCAAATAAATGTATTAATAGAGCTGTTGTATGGTACTATTATCATTATTATTGTCTTATTTTTTTAATTTTTTTTTAATATTTAATTTTTTACAGAACAACAGTAAAATGACATTACCGTCATTTATGAATGTCGATGGAGTTTTTCTAACTTTTATTTCGGCAGAAACCCGCAGGAAGATCTCAGTGCTTCTTTTTGCAGCATGCAGATTTATAAAATTATTCTCAGAACAATTTTCAGAAAATATTTGTCGCACTTTAAACCCTGGTGCCGCGAGCTCATGCAGCGCTGTCAGAATACATGCAATTCATGCGTGCATTACAAAATATAACATTCTGCAGTTTATGTACTAATAGTTTGAGGACATTTCTTGATTTCAGTCATCATATAGTTGCCTAACCACCAGCATCAGTCACCTCTTCTTCTAATCGGAGACATGTGATACAGCACTAAACAGTCTCTCGCTTTCAGTGCTTCATGCTTTTAATGATTTCTGCATGTTTATCTGATAGTTTGAGATACTTTCACATCGCCGACATGTTTGCTGCATTAGTGCGTGTCTCTATTTGATCGTGTTAGTCATTGTTTGGTACATATTATTCGCCCTTTTTGCTTATTAGGCCGAACACCGGAATATATATATTTTTTGCTATTTTCGGCTAAATAATTTCAGTTTGCCTAACATTCGGTGCATCCCTAATTTTGAAAATGGATGAATACTATTTTTCCTTAGAAAATACAGTAGCATATGTAATATCTCTTTGTGTCATTTTCTATATCCCAATGAGCTTTAATTTTTCAATTTTTTTGCTCAATCCTTTCTTTTATTGTCTTTTATGCTCTAGGTCTCGCTCTCGGTCAAGATCCCATTCTCCGTCCCACAACCGGGAGCGGAACCACACGCGGGAGTACCAGAACCAACGGGAGTTTCGAGGCAACCATAGAGGCTTCCGAAGGCCATATTACTTCCGGGGCAGAGGTCAGGGCTTTTTCCGTGGTCGCTTTCAGCGTGGTGGAAGGGGTGGATATAATAACTACCACCCCAAAAATTGGCAGAACTTCCGACAGCACCATCAGCAGCAGCAGCAGCAGCAGCAGCAGCAGCAGCAGCAATACCACTCCAACAGCCCCAAGAGGGGCCACTCGCGTTCACGCTCTCCCAAGAAGCAGTCAAAAAGCCCGCAGTCCCGCAGCCATTCCCGCCGCTCTGACAGGTCGTCCTCAGGGAGATCACCTCAGTCGCACCATTCTTCCTCCTCCAACTCTGGGTCTGCCAAACACAGTTGCAAAGATCTAAGAGAGGACATCTCTGTGCCTGAAGAAACCCGAGGAGGAGGAGATGGGACTCTGGCAGAGCAGGTGGGAGGCTCTCCTGCGGCTGAAGGGAACTCTGATGGAGACAGGACTGTGGAGGATTGTCAGGTTTTAACAAACCGTGATACTAGTCCTAAAAGGGCAAGTCCGCAGGTTTTCTCCACTGTCACTAATGACCAAGTGATTGTCCCTGCAACCAACGAGACAAGTCCTGCTCAGATTGCTCCTAATAAAGGTGCCACCACCTGGCAGAATGTTGAAACTGCACCTTCAAACACCAGCCCCATAAAGAAAAGCTTTACACCAGCTTTCAATGGTTTTGAGCTCTTTTCAAATATTGACCAACAGACAAATGAAACGACTGCTATGTCCACTGCATTTGCATTATTGAAGTAAGTCTGCTTTCTTTTAATGGAAATATCTGTGTGTTTCATTTATACATTTTTTCACTACCTTAAAGTTTGGGATAAAAGAAGTCTCTTAGACTCACCAAGGCTATGACTTATTTGGTCAAAAATAAATTAAAAATTTAATTAATAATATTATGAAAAATTATGAAAAATTATTACAATTTCATATAACTGTTTTCTATTTTATTATATTTCAAAATGTATTTTATTCCTGTGATGGCAGTTAAATGTTCAGCAGCCTATTCCAGTCTTCAGTGTCACATGACCTTCAGAAATCATTCTTATACACTGATTTGGCACTCAAAACATTTCTTATTATTTACACACAAGTTGATGAAAACTGACAATAAAGACATAATGTTACAAAAGATTTCTATATCAAATACATGCTGTTCTTTTGAACTTTCTATTCATCAAAGAATCCAAAAAAGTAAATAAAATAAAATAAAATCATAAAATATTAAGCCATTTTCAGCACTGATAATATTAAAAGCTAATAATAATTAAAAGAAATTAGAACCAAATCAGAAGATTACAATGATATCTAAAGGATAATGTGACACTGAAGACTGGAGTAATGGCTGCCAAAAATTCAGCTTTGCCATCAGGGGCATACATTATATTTTAAAATATATTAAAATAGAATGTAGTTTTAAATTTTAATAATTATTAAAAATATTGTTGTTACTGTATTTTTGATCAAATAAATGCAGCCTTGAAAAGCGACTTATTTTAAAAACTTATCCCTTTTATCCCAGGCTTTTTACCAATAATGTATTATTATTTCACTTGTTTATCTTAGGGCTGGGTATTGTTATAGGCTTCCTGGTTCGATTCCAATTATTCTCTCTCTCTCTCTCTCTCTCTCTCTCTCTCTGCTAATGCTGTATATTATAAAGTGCAGGGTTTTAGACTGATACAAATCAGTAACTCATCTTTTTGAACCATTCATAAAATGAAGCATCCCATGAGATATTAATTGCTGGAATCAGGGCTACACTAGACACGTTGTATATTTTTGATTCAGTAAATAGGACTGATTCCTAAGAGTCATTTGTTAGTGTAGAGTAAATTGTTCAATTGAAGATCATAATTTCTGCCCAGCCCTATATTTAGTTTGTCTTGTACATACTTTTTTAGGCATTTCAAGCTAAATAAATGACAGATATTCATCATTTTGATGGATTACATGCATTTGAAATTTGCTTTCTATTTTCTTTTTTACCTTCATTTTAGTCAGTGTAAGAGAGGAAATAACACAATAAATCCTGCGTGTGTGCCAGACAAAAAGTAAGATTGCACAGTTGGTTTGCAATCTGCCCTTCAAATGCATCAACAGAGCTGTACTGAGAAAGAACCAACACGCATGAAGAGCTAGATATGCCTTGTTTACAAATGTCAGCTCACAGTCTGTAATTTAGATGTTAAAAAAAAGTCTTTATTTGCTCTTTGCAAATGGATGAAGTGAAATTTTCCCGGCTGTACACACTTGTTTACCTGTTTCAGAGTGGAAGCCATTCATTTGTGCACGGTAAAATGAACAGAATCCATTACAGCTTATCCATAGTTCTGTCAATCTGACTTGCTGCAGAAGTCCTTGGTCACGTTAAAATGACAACTGATGTATTTGAGCACATTGTTGTAAATAATAATAAACTAAAAATCTCTTTCTCTCATTGACCAGATTCCTGGAGGAGCAAAAGCTTAAAAAACAGGCTTCTGCATGGGACAACAACACACATAAAGGGAAAAGTAATGGAGATATAGTATGTGATCAAGAAAATGGAGAAATTATTGAAAAGGGCATTGAGCTGTCTCGCACTGTAGATTACGACATGGCAGGAGAGGAGAAATCCAAATCTGCCAAGAGTTTTGATGGTAACAAGTTATCCATAAGCTCCACTAAAAGGGGTTCACGAAACAGACTGACATTTCAGTGCGAGGATGTTGAGGACGATGATGAAGAAATTGAGATCTCTAATAGGGTGAGGGATATGGAAAACGATCCCTGCAAAAGCAAAGTGACGCTGTCTGCTCGTGAGATGTTTGAGAAGCATATCAGGAGAATGCGGGACATGGCATGGGATGATGAGCTGGAAGCTCTCCTGCTCTGCCATAAACAGGAAAGAGCAGCCAATATTCTAGCTGCTCTCTCTAAGAGAGACCAGTTCAGTGGCATGTTTAAGGATCCCTCACCTGAAAAGCTCTCTAATGTTAACCGAAAGGAGAAATCCTCTTCTAAACCCACTCTGCTGCCCAGGAGGAGCTCTGAGAACCGTGAGCAAGAGATGTTTGTGGTTATGAATGAGGAATCCCCGCCAAGAGCTTCAATGAAAAGAAGTGAATTCAGTGTGAGGATGGATTCTCTGAGGTGATTTTTGTCCCCAACCCCCCCCCCACACACACATCTCAGAAATGACTTTTTGCTCCTGCTTGCATCTTCGCAAAACATTGAATTGTTGTGTGTATGACTGCTTCTGACTATCAGATTTGAATTATATTTCATTGTATCTTTCCTAACCATTGTTGCATTTGACAGGACACCTGTTTTGACCAATGAAAGAAGGAATCTTCTGGATTTTCTGCATCTTAATAAGAAGGATTGGGAGTTTCAGTCTGTCCTTCAGCATCTTCAGGCTCAGCTTTCACCCAAAAGTCCATCTGAGCTGTTTGCCCAACACATAGTTTCAATTGTCCATCACATTAAAGGTGACTGAAACTGAATGCTGAAGTCTTTTGCAGTCAAGGTTCTGAGGGACTACACTGGCCTTAGTATTTGTATTATTCCATTTTTTAAGTACATTTATTCATGTATAAAATATTTTTTGTTTTATATTTGTTTTTGTATTATCCAGGGTTTATTATTTTTCCCACTTGATGAAATACGTATTTTTTTATATTCAAAAAGTATAAATATTAATTCATAATTTAATAAAAAAATAATTATTTTTTTGTCCACCCGCAGCTCAATATTTTCCTTCCTCTGGATTGACCCTAAATGACCGATTTGCCATGTACCAGAGGAGAGCTGCTGAGAAAGAATTCATGAAGCAGAGAAAGAGTCCAGAGATACACAGGTACAATAAAATTCAGGAACAGCTTCCCAGGCTGATTTCTCATGCACGTATTAGTAATATTTTTTTTGTGTGTTGACAATTTAGAATGCTCTAAGAAAAGAGGATTAACATTTATCATATTTATCATTTATCTCTCTCCAACTCTCACAGGAGAATTGATGTTTCTCCCAGTGCTTTTAAGAGGCACTCTCTTCTGTTTGATGAGATGAAAAGCTCCATGGAAAACAGCTTCAAGGTGACCGAGCATTTTGAAATATGACATATTTTGGAAAAGAATGCTGCGCGAGTGATCCACCCAGAGCATTCTTAGGCTTCCTTCTCTCGCTAAACTCTTGTTTCTGATGAGAGAGACATAAAAGTCCAAATGTGAGATGCAAAAAGAGGTGCATTCAGGTTTATGTGTTGTAAATGCCCCCTCAACGTTTGATGGTAACCTTTTACTATGGGTACAAGCCTTCCTAAGAGGCAAGAAATCAGAGGTCAGAAATGGAAGTGACCAGTTGTTCCCATGTCATATCCATTTAAAGGACACTAAACAAAACTCATAGTAAGTATTCCTCTTCAAAGCCTGCAAAGAACAAGTGAGGTGTTTAGGCCAAGTAAAAACAACAAACTTTCATGAGCACCAATGAAAGTATTTCTGCTGTGGTCCTGTAATGTTGCCTTTTGTACTGTTTCATTTAGTTTATTATCTTTTTTTTCTTTTTTTTTTGTGAGCAAGTAAGAGGAAATCAAAATGTTACCTTTGCGGCCTGTTTCCAAGTCTGTGAAATACTGCTTAATTAGCCTGTTGAAAGACTGTAAGAAGCCAAAATGCCACTTAAAATTATATTAGAATAGGTCTCTTCCTCTCATTCATTTGCATGGTTGTTTTAATTCTGCTGTTGCCATGTTTTGCGTTGTGGACCCGCCCCATACAATGCTACACAACGCTACTAGATCGCTGCTAACCCTCATCTGGCCAAAATATCTCTTTCTCCTCACCGCAGGTCGATGGTAAAAAATCTAAAGGTGATTCAATGGACCTTCGGCTGGATATTGAGTGCAGAAAGAAATACTTGAGTGGAGAGAGAGAGGAAGAGTATGGAGGAAGAGTATCGAGGAAATCTCCAGATTCAAACAAGGAAATATCCACTGAGAAAATCTCGAAGAACCACAAAAAATCAAAGTAAGCTGCTGCATAGACATGTCAGAGTGATCTTCAGTATGCAATTGTTCAATTGTAGAAAACAGATTTAAGACAGACCTAAACCATTGGTGACAAAGCTAATAAGCTGACAGTTGTATTTTTGTTTTGTATTTTATTTTGCCATGTTGATAACTTCTCTAAATGTGGTTGAAACGGCAATTTTGATCAACCAGTAAGCAATCTGCAATTTCAAAGAATCTGGTTGAGGCAAGTAAAGATTAAACAAGATGAAACCAACAAGAAATCCATCTTGAGCCTCTCAGGAGACCTTAAAAAACATTTCTAAAAAAGGCCTAAAGATGCGTTCACACTCCCAGCAGTCTGCAGAAACAAGAAGTCGGATGCTTTTAAAGATAGTTGGTGATGTGAAGCGTCATGAGTGACAGAAATCGTTGGCAGTGCGAATATTGAGCAGATTTAAAATTTCACAAAAAACACCTGCAATACGATGCAGCTACTTCCAATGGGAGCGGAGCTCACATGATTTTAACCTCCTGATACCATCAAGTAGGAACACCTGCTTGTGCCCAGCAGGACAGCAACTTGGTCATCTTCAGCTATTAAATCGCTGTCAGTGTGAACACATCTTTTTGTCTTTCTGGTCAGCTGGATATTTTGAATATCTTGGATAAAGGTTGTCATTGTTTGAAAATGTCCTGATTTTTTTTTTTTCAGATTCAGGTAAAGATTAATTTATAGTTGCTGAAGAAGCAAATGATGATGAAGTCATATTGCACATATTCAAAAAAACATGCTGAAGAATGCTGAACAATGTCTGAATCTAATGTTATTTCATTCCTAAGGAAAAGCAAGAAAAAACGGAAGCATTCTGAGTCATCATCCTCATCGTTTTCCTCTGTTTACCATGAAGAAGAGGCTGAGATCAAGGCAGAAGGCTTCTCCAAAGTCCAACAGGAGCTTAGAGAGTATGGAGAACCTGCAGAGAGAAGATGGACACGAGGAGGCTTTGTAAGTTTTGGGGGATATTGAAGAACTAAGATGTTTGTTTGTTGCTGTTGTACTTTTGGTTACCATTTGCTGTTTTCTCAGCAGCTTAGAAGACGTGGTAGAAACTGGAACCGAGGAAATTTCCATGGAAGCAGTAATGGTGATTCACAGATGAACATGCCAGAAAAGGATGATGATTGGGATCAAGAATACACCCCCAAGAGCAAGAAATACTTCTTAGTATGTTGTGAACTTTGTAAAACCCATTCTGCATCACCTTTATACAGTTCCTGGAAAAAAATCAGCAAGCTATTAACATAATTCTAGTAAAATAACGATAAAATAAATAAATAAATGTATTTTTTACGCATAAATATACACATTTACAAATTAATATAATGTCCATATAAAGAAGATAGGTTATATTAAAGACTATAGATATACAAAGATGGTTCACTCCTATTATTTATGAAGGGGAGAAACTGTAATGCACAATATGGCGGAATATGTCTAGCCTTCTAAATGAAAGGGCCAGTCGCTGCAGCTGCCATTAGAAGCTCCGGTTTCCATATAAACCTGAGACTCATGCTTATGATTATACATGTGAATCTAGCCTTAAAAATAAGTTTTTTTAATGGTATTTGAGCATAAGGAACAACATTCATGGGGGACAGTTCATTTAAGATTCTGTTGCTGATTTGAAATATGTCATTTAATTGTGAGTTCAGCAGGAAGTTTTTGAGATTTCAGGATTCCCCCAGTCATTTAGATAGGACTTGGTCTTGGATGCCTGAAATAGCTGCCCGGAGGCATTGCAATTACGGCTCACAAGTGAACAGACTTTCCTTGAAAGGCACTTTATACAGTCCTTGTATCATAATCTCTTACATTGGGGGTCTGTATGTGTTCTATTAATACAATGTACAGTCAAATATAACACTGATGATTATTCTTAAACTCATATAAAAGGTTTCCAAACCTTTAAGTTATATTAATCAATTAGGGTAATATTTTCTGTCTTTTGTTGTTGCAGCAGAGTGAAAGAGATTGTGAAGCTGAGAAGAAGATGATTGACACGCGAGTGCGTGGTCGTGGTCGCGGTAATGCTGTTCGTGGAAAGGGACGTTTTATCCTCCGGAGGGCCACAAATACCAACACCACCAATAATACGAGCCCTAAATGGGCCCATGATAAATTCCAGGCCACTGATGATGATGAAGGCGAACAGCAAAGAGAAGATGTAGAACAGGACCAGTGAGAACGGAGCAGTAAAAATTTTATAATCCCTTATCATACTTTAAACCCTGGGATAAGACTTGCTGGCCTTCACATTCTCAAGAATGGATATAATATCAGCATCCTTATGCATCTAAAACTTTTTGATATGAAAGGGCTTTTTTTATTGTAGTTTTCATTTTATATTTTCATGAGGATGCTTTTGTCAGCCTGGTGGCAAATTTTTTCATTTTGTTTTATTTTTTGTTCGTTTTGTTAAAATTTTGTGCGAATTTTGAATGTGTAAAATGAAGTACAACTCAATATAATCAATACATATATTGTTTATTGGCCACTCTGCTTTCTAGATGTTGATATCAAGCATTAAAAATCCATTTCGGTTGACCACTAGTTCAAAGGTTAGGTGCCTTCGATGCACCATAGTGCCTGAAGGGCAGAATAGCAGTATAGAACTGGTTATGTACTATTTGTTGCTTTTGAAAAAAAAAATAGATGTACATATTAATGTTTTGTGGACTTGATTGAAATTCTTTGAGACCAATGTGTGTTTACTTATAGAAACAGAGATGTCAACTTTGAAACTGGACAAACAGCTTATAGAGAAAGTAAAAAAAAAAAAACTATAAAAAAAACATGCATTTACTAATGTTTTGAAGACTTAGAAAATTAAATTTATTGAAGTGCAAGTTTTTGACAATAAGTGTGTGCATACGTTTTTTTTTATGTGTGTCTTCAAATTGTAAGCCTATTTCTATTGGCTAAGCACCTTCTTTAGATAGAGTAATCATTTTGTCACTTAAAAAAAAAAACGGGAAAAGTGAATAATTTACATTCATACTAAAAAATTTATTTTAGCTGTCTGGGTTCTAATTTGCACTGTATCTGATAAATACATTTTGACTTGCATTTATATACTCACAATCAGAAATAATAATAATAAAAAATGCGACAATTTCACATCTGACTGATTTTTGTGTCATGTAGAAACTACGATAAAGGATTTTCAGAACCGATCCAATACCGAAAAGTATCTGCCGATAACAATCCAATCTGATACCAGCTGTTTTTTTTTATTCAGTGTACAATTTCTGTACTTATCTGTGTTGACCTGATCACCACTCTTTTTTGTGGTGAACACTATCTACTACATATAAACAACTTCATTTTAATGAAAAATAACAAATATTATTAAATATATATATATAATCATAATCTATGACAAAAATACTATTATAAACTAGGTTAGTGGATAATTCAGCACCAAAAGATACTCTAGATCTATAAAATCTAGTGAAATATCTTATTTACAAATAAAAGTGAATAAGTTAAAAATCTGGTTAAATGTTACACATTGTTCTTTGTATTGTTATAAAATACATTCATGAAAAAACAAGTATATACATCTATATAGAGATGAATAATATCATGCATAATTAGATATTTCATTGAAATATGATTGCCCATTATCTGCATTTCATATACAAGACATGTGATAAAGAGGGCAGCAGCTTATGTGTCATGGTAAATGGACTGCATTTATATAGCGCTTTCAACAGACCACATGGCCATCCAAAGCGCTTTACAATTTGCCTCACATTCACCCATTCACACACTCATTCACACACCGACTGTGGTGTCAGCCATTCAAGGCGCCATCCAGCTCGTCGGGAGCAGGTGGGGTTAGGTGTCTTGCTCAAGGACACCTCGACACTTGGTCAGGTGGAGCCGGGGATCGAACCACCAACCTTCCGGTTTGTAGACAACCTACATGAACCACTGAGCCACTGCCGCCCATGTATCACTTATCATATCTTTTGTTGATTATAGGTCTTGCAACACCAGATCTGTGGAAATAACTGTGGGATTTTTATGCTTATGTATCTTTTTTAAGCGTTAACACTATTTCTGTTAACCCAGCAGTGATTATGTTCTTCATTTACTATTTCAGTGAAGTGGAAGAATTTAATAGGGTGATAGAGAAACAGTTAAGAAAACAGGGGAGAGCATAGGTGGCAGGTAGTGCTGCTGCATACATCACAATGTACGCTTTAAATATTTAAAGGTTTAGGAAAAGTTATGTCAATAATATATTATTTCTATTCAGATTTCTTGCATCTCTTTTTTTCTCAATTCAATTCAATTCAATTTATTTGTATAGCGCTTTTTACAATACAAATCATTACAAAGCAATTTTACAGAAAATTACGTTTCTACAATATTTAGTAGTAGCTTATAAGTGGTGACTGTCAGTTTGTGTGCATATGACAGGATTTTTCAGAAAAATTAATACAAGACGTAGTCAGCCAGAGGATGAACATTAATAACAGCAATTATTATATGATGCAGTCACACTTATAGCAATATTTGTTAGTTCTGTTTGTTGATTCAGGGTTAGCATCATCTGGGGACCTCTGAGGGATGTAAATCCCGTGGCAAAACATAGAAACAAATAGAGACATCATTAGCATAGCTGCTGATGTTCAGATGGGCTTCATTGACATGAAGAACCTTTGTTCCCACAACAACAAAATATTTTTTTCCAAATCTTTGAACAGTATGCAATAACAATATTATGAACATTAATTTGTATGAAGATTTATATAATTATTTTTGTATTGTATATGTGTGTGCGCTCTGTGGTCACTAAGATCTTTTAAATATGAAATGTAAAATTAGACAGTAGAACATGTTCAACTAAATGTTCCTTATTTCATTTCATTCTCTCTCTTTCTCTCTCTTAGGAGTCGGTGAAGATGTTGTCCATGAAGTTCTTTTTATGTGGTTCACGTAAAAAACTATTATTATTATTTTTTTTTTTGTGTTCAAGTTCAACTATGTTATTTTATAAAATATACACAATCTAGTAACTGAAAAGACTGTAACATGATTCCTTATTTATTTCACTTGATGAGTTATTATATTATGATACTTACACTTCGATACTTAGTGTTCCTGTAGCTCAATTGATAGAGCATTGTGCTATCAAGTGCAAGGTTGGGGGTTCGATTCCCCGGGAACACATGATAGGTAAAAATTGATAGCCTGAATGCACTGTAAGTCGCTTTGGATAAAAGCATCTGCTAAATGCATAAATTTAATTTAATTTTAGACCCAATAATTACTCAACATTCCTATGAACCAGGTTTAATTGCAATAAATAAAGTAGTATTTGGGTGAAATAAACCTTTAAAAACCTCTTAAACTCTTAAGTAGTTTAAACTGGGTGAAACTAGTGCATTGGTGGCACTTTTTTAGCTCTCCAAAACTACAGGTCCTTCTCAAAAAATTAGCATATTGTGATAAAGTTCATTATTTTCCATAATGTAATGATAAAAATTAAACTTTCATATATTTTAGATTCATTGCACACCAACTGAAATATTTCAGGTCTTTTATTGTTTTAATACTGATGATTTTGGCATACAGCTCATGAAAACCCAAAATTCCTATCTCAAAAAATTAGCATATCATGAAAAGGTTCTCTAAACAAGCTATTAACCTAATCATCTGAATCAACTAATTAACTCTAAACACCTGCAAAAGATTCCTGAGGCTTTTAAAAACTCCCAGCCTGGTTCATTACTCAAAACCGCAATCATGGGTAAGACTGCTGACCAGAAGGCCATCATTGACACCCTCAAGCTAGAGGGTAAGACACAGAAAGACATTTCTGAACGAATAGGCTGTTCCCAGAGTGCTGTATCGAGGCACCTCAGTGGGAAGTCTGTGGGAAGGAAAAAGTGTGGCAAAAAATGCTGCACAACGAGAAGAGGTGACCGGACCCTGAGGAAGATTGTGGAGAAGGACCGATTCCAGACCTTGGGGGACCTGCGGAAGCAGTGGACTGAGTCTGGAGTAGAAACATCCAGAGCCACTGTGCACAGGCGTGTGCAGGAAATGGGCTACAGGTGCCGCATTCCCCAGGTCAAGCCACTTTTGAACCAGAAACAGCGGCAGAAGCGCCTGACCTGGGCTACAGAGAAGCAGCACTGGACTTTTGGACAAATTTTGCATGTCATTCGGAAATCAAGGTGCCAGAGTCTGGAGGAAGACTGGGGAGAAGGAAATGCCCAAAATGCCTGAAGTCCAGTGTCAAGTACCCACAGTCAGTGATGGTCTGGGGTGCCATGTCAGCTGCTGGTGTTGGTCCACTGTGTTTTATCAAGGGCAGGGTCAATGCAGCTAGCTATCAGGAGATTTTGGAGCACTTCATGCTTCCATCTGCTGAAAAGCTTTATTGAGATGAAGATTTCGTTTTTCAGCACGATCTGGCACCTGCTCACAGTGCCAAAACCACTGGTAAATGGTTTACTGACCATGGTATAACTGTGCTCAATTGGCCTGCCAACTCTCCTGACCTGATCCCCATAGAGAATCTGTGGGATATTGTGAAGAGAAAGTTGAGAGACGCAAGACCCAACACTCTGGATGAGCTTAAGGCCGCTATCGAAGCATCCTGGGCCTCCATAACACCTCAGCAGTGCCACAGGCTGATTGCCTCCATGCCACGCCGCATTGAAGCAGTCATTTCTCCAAAAGGATTCCCGACCAAGTATTGAGTACATAACTGAACATAATTATTTGAAGGTTGACTTTTTTTTGTATTAAAAACACTTTTCTTTTATTGGTCGGATGAAATATGCTAATTTTTTGAGACAGGCATTTTGGGTTTTCATGAGCTGTATGCCAAAATCACCAGTATTAAAACAATAAAAGACCTGAAATATTTCAGTTGGTGTGCAATGAATCTAAAATAAATGAAAGTTTAATTTTTATCATTACATTATGGAAAATAATGAACTTTATCACAATATGCTAATTTTTTGAAAAGGACCTGTAGGGTCCTTGAAATAGGTTCCTGGGACAGCGTTTCTCTGACTCGGTAGGTGGCGCTGTCACAAAGAAGCCAATGAACGTGTTTTTTTTTTGTTTTTTTTTACCTTGCATGCATGTCAACCTGTGGTTGGGGACTCCCAAAACCAAAATATAAACCTTTCATTGCAGATAATAGGGGCACTTTAAATAAAAACATTAGTCTCAGGACAAATTTCTGCTATCTGTTCAGTTAAGTGTGGCATAGACTGAAAGAACTAATGTCAACACACTCTTGTTTAACAAAGATTACGCTCCTGTAAAATCAAGGTTGTATTTAAACATGATGTTTTTCCTCGAATTCCTTTCAAGTGAGTACACATATTGTCATCATTTTTGGTGGGACACGTGACACTAGAAGGTTCATATCCTCACAAACCTGTCTCACCTGTTACACACTCTTCAGCGCTTCTTCTCAGGGTTTAACGTGTCTTGACTAGCTGAGAATTTATTTTCCCCCTACAATGCTCACGGATGACTAGAAAGAAGGAGGTCCGAGAAAGCTTTCAGTTTCTCTGGATTGTGTAACACCACAAAATCAAGCCGTGCGATTCACAGGGATTCCATGACACTTGAGAACTGAACAGAATCTTCATTTTCTGACTTGGTGCTCCAAACACAGCTTTCACGGGGTCATGGGTGAGTTTTTAAACTTTGTTTCAAAAGGATTTGGCAAGCTGTGCTGTTTGTGGTAGGCCTTATGTTATATCTATATACAGGGTGCGATTTGCCGGGGTGGGTGGGGTTGATACCCCTCTGGTCTATGCATCCCTGCTTCTGCTCAATTACTTTAATCTCCGGTGGGGATAAAAACATCCCGCGAAACCGTTCTGACGTCCCGATCTGAATCAAATGATTCGCGATCCGTTTGTATCGCTTCGAAACAGTTTATCATTTTGCGACGCAATGGTTTACGGTTTCGGATTTTCAAAAAGCTCAGTTGTGTTCTTTGCTCTGTTTCTCTATATGATTTATTCGTTCTTTGAATGACCGTGGAAATTAAATCATTACAATTAATAGGCCTAACGTAGGCCTGCAATGTTTTTATTAAACTGTGATCAAGTTAAGTACAGTTTCTGTCGAATTAAAAACATTTTCATAAACATTTCCAAAAGCATCCCCCCCATCCAAATTATATATATATATATATATATATATATATAATATTATTGACATCCCAACATCTATGGCTATTTTCATGGCTAGATCAATGTATTATAAAGAAACAAACAGTGGGTATATACAGTATCTAGTGTTCATGTGAACTGTAGTATAGGCTACTAAGTGCAATATAATTTAAGCAATATACTAGAAGTAAACCATAAATGACAAACAAGTGACAGATGACTGAGCGGAGCTTTTAATATTATTACTTACATTTATGCATAGCTGTATGTATTTATGTATTTACTGATTTACTTAGTGTGACATTTGGTAAAAAAAAAAAAAAAAACCTGGACATGACGACAGTTTATGACACCAGCATCACTGTTGTTGATGCTGTTTGACCTGATCACAAACTACGCTTGGCATTCAGACTGATAAAACACACAAGGGTTTCTTACTGGAAATCAGATGAAATGCCACTGAGAATCATGCAAAGTGATCTTTGTACTGCTATGCATTCTTGAGTGCAAGTCGCTCAGGTTCAGCGCACATGCCTGTATGCCTGTTGAAACACATGGCCCATGGCTGTCCAGCTCCAGTAGTCTGCACTTGAGAGTCACATAAATCCTACCACCTCTCTGGCATGTTTTTTTATGCCTTTCACATAATTAGACTTATTTGTCCATAGGGTAAGTATTTCAGAAAAGATAAGGCTTTCTCATGAATGAGAAAGTACAAAGGAGTAACATCATAGGTGGCCCATATGAAATCTGCAGACTTTAGGAAAACAATTTGTGGAATGTATATAAATATGTTAAAATGCATTTTAGATGTTTATCCGTTCACCTCTTACTCCTGTTCTTTTTAGAGGTGCTTGTGCTTCTGGACTTTGAGGCCACCATGCCAGATGAGTTGACGATATGTGTAGGGGATGTGGTGAAGAACGTCTCAAAGGGCAAAGAGGAAGGATGGCTGGAGGGAGAGCTGAGAGGAAAGAGAGGCATGTTCCCTTGCAACTTCGCCAAGGTCTGGACCTGTAGAGCACTCTTTCCATAGCTTTCCTAGTAGCCATAATGGTCACTTTCAAAATGGCTATTTTCTTCTTACAGGAAGTTCCTGTTTACTTAATAGGGGAAAGCAACAGAGAGCCAAGAAGCATAAGGAAATGTAAGTTTCTATTATAAGTTAAATAACAAACATGATAAACATAAAATCGTAAATGTATCTTTTAGGTGAACAAATCTCGTTTTCTTCAATTCACTGAATTATTTTCTGTATAAGTTTATATAAATCTAATTTGAAGTGTGTGACTATAACCTGCCTTAAAGACTGACTATAGTACGAACCGATGAAATCTTGAGTGCTGGCTGTGCAGATGCAGTATGTTTGGCTGGACAGAATGAACGAATATACCCTTCATAAAACGAGTCGTTGTTGAGAGTCTCTTGGAGTGGCTCCAAACAAGAAGGGTGGAAGATTTAAAATTTGCTAATGATATCAAATATATGGGGATATATTTAAATTGTTGATGTAGTTTGTTAAAAGTCGTGCAAAAATGTTTTTTTTTTAAATTAATTAATGAGTCGATGATTCATTCATCGTCAATGACTCGCTTATACACGCAAAACAAACTCGTCACTACTTCTTGGCTTAAAGGAACACTCCACCGTTTTTTGAAATAGGGCTTATTCACATTATTTCCTACATTTAGATAGGTGGGCAAATGCATTTTTGCGTCAGTGCATGCATTGTTTTAGTTTGACTGGGTCGGCGTTAGCTTAGCTTAGCACAATGAATGGAATCCTTTGTTGCCAGCTAGCATGGCCTGAGTAAAAGTGATCAAAAAAATTTAAAAAACCCACCTAATTACTTCTTGTGGCATGCGTATTCACAACGAGTACAAATAGCGATCCAGATTAACACTAGGCGATTTCCTAGGCAGATATTGACTTGGGACTATATTATGGGGAAGCACAGGCGAAGCACTGCTGCTTAGGCGAAGCATTGCTACTTCGGCGCAGAGATATCACGCAACACATGAAATCCCACGACTTCCGTCAACATACCGGCGTGAATAGTAGCTGCCTGGCTATTTTCCTTACAGTACACGAATGGTGATGAACATGGCTGATTTTGAGAGAGACGAAGAGGGTGACTTCTCAGACAGTCAAGAACCAGAACCATACCTATTTGAACCAGAGTTTACAGAAGACGAGCTGCGTGCTTTGGAAATAGAACGACAGGAGGAGGAGGTTGCGATCGCTCGTGATGAGAGCCAACATGAACTGGTGGTGTGAATGTGGGGGAATATGCCAATCTATGCCGACAGAAATAGTGTCTATGCTGTAGAGAGTGGGACATGTTTTTGCCATTGATGACCAGGCTCAACACGTCAGATCAAGATGAGCGTGCCCGAAGTTGTGTCACATCTACAGAGGATTTCACGGCGCTGATCCATTCTGCAGTACTCGATTTTTTTTCCGGTGTGACAAAGTGAACTGGAAAAAACGCCCCACGCCGAATGGACCAAATGGACAGCTGTCCACAGAGTAAGTGATTATTTTAATCATGACGCATGTATAGATCGACCCATATTATAGCTGTATTCACATAGAGTTGACGTTTTCACAGGCAATATAGGTTATATAGGAAGAGAAATAAAAGACAACTTACATGTGCACTTTGTTCTTCCTGTGTTTTCAAAGTAGTCCTCTGGTGCAAAATGTTCTTCGCAAACACGATACTGCTTTATTTTGTTGAGAGGCGTTGAACTACAGATCTCCAGAGCTGCTAGCCATTTATTTCTCAGTTCCACATTAGGTGGAATTCTGTGAAACATTACATTCGTGTATGTCCTTTGCTTGTTCTCACAACCTTTTGCTATGGAGGTAATAACCATGTTTGCTGTAACTTCTCAAAATAAATCATCCAAAAGCGAAGACACTCGGTGCAGGTCACGCCGGTATGTTCTTCTTCTTCTGTTTTTTTTGACGCGTTGCACGCCGCTATGTTGACGGAATTCGTGGGATTTCATGTGTTGCATGATATCTCTGCACCGAAGTAGCAGTGCTTCGCCTAAGCAGCAGTGCTTCGCCTGTGCTTCCCCATAATATAGTCCCAAGTCAATATCTGCCTAGGAAATTGCCTAGTGTTAATCTGGATCGCTATTTGTACTCGTTGTGAATACGCAGGCCACAAGAAGTAATTAGGTGGGTTTTTTAATTTTTTTTGATCACTTTTACTCAGGCCATGCTAGCTGGCAACAAAGGATTCCATTCATTGTGCTAAGCTAAGCTAACGCCGACCCAGTCAAACTAAAACAATGCATGCACTGACGCAAAAATGCATTTGCCCACCTATCTAAATGTAGGAAATAATGTGAATAAGCCCTATTTCGAAAAACTGTGGAGTGTTCCTTTAAACCTACAGAAAGTGCAGTGAACAAATCATTCTGAACGAATCTTATTAATGAATCGGTTTACTTGGATGAATCTAAGTCACAATAACGGACATGTTCCCTTTCAAATATTCAGATTTTGTTGTAGATGTTTTCTTAAAAAAAAAAAAAAAAAAAAGACGTTCTGAAACTACATGCGAGGCGTTAGCATCTGAAGCTGTCCAAAGCATCCGACTTGGTAAACTAAAATAATTAACATTAGGCTAATGAAAGGTTTGTGCGTCCAACATCTGTTCTCAAATTATACCCACTAAAATCCATAGGCTTTTACTATATCCACCATAAAATAGTGTTTGTCATAAAAGTGAAGTACTTGTAAAAGTGAAAGCTGGAAGTGCTTTTGCAGTCTAGCTCAGTTCAGTTTGTCATCACACATTAACGTCTTGACATGTTACAAATGTTTCCTTCCTACTTTACCGCTCCAGCGAAGAAACCAAAGGTACAGGCGAGGAAATGTGAGGTGGCTTTTCCCTACACCCCACTGAACGAAGACGAGCTGGCGCTAGTAGTCGGAGAGACCATCGAGGTTCTCAGAGAGGTAATACGTTTTCACATTTCTGTAAACTTCATTGAATGAGTCTTATGTGGATGGTCTCATGTCTTACTAGTAACTTTTGCTTTTGCTTTCTGTGAGCAAAATTGGTTGTCTTTCATAATCTCATCGTCCTTGTGAACGAAAAACACACACCCTCAAGTATTTTCAAATCTATATTTTTCTTTCAACAGATATATGAAAAAAATAACCGTTTTATACAGTATTTTGGGTCAATCATATTTACTGTATATGTGGAAAATGTTTATGTTTCCAAATCAGATTTTAAACCTAGAAATGTCTGTTGTTTTAAACAAATGTTCTGACATATTTACTATTTTGTCTGGCAGATTGAAGATGGATGGTGGATGGGGAAAAAAAATAACCAAGTTGGAGCCTTTCCATCAAATTTTGTGAAGGAAATTTTTGTCCCTTCAAATGGTGAGATTTTGCATTGAAACTGGAGCTTGCATTTCTTTTGCATATCTAGTGTAATCTAATCTGAGAATCTTTACAATGGATACAGTGCTCACCGTAATTGTTGTGATAAAGATTGTTGGAACTTGGGCGTCCTGTTTTTGTGGTGTACCAGTAGTTGAATCTTGCAGCATAACCTCATGCAGTCTTTTGTGGACAAATCCACAAATGCTTTCTGAAGAGTGTTTTTGTCAGAAGGTGCGTGTTTATAGTTCTGGGGTCCCTAAGCATGCTGGCCCTGCGGGGCCCCCTCATTAGAAATGGCCCCCTCTGGACCACGGGGCCCCATGCAACTGCGTGGTGCCTAAACACTGTACTGTTTGTCAGACATGTCAGACTGTTTTGGATTTGGTTGGATGTTGCTTGCTGTTTTATTCTTGTTTCACAGCCTTACAATGGCTTCTTCACTTTTGCTGGCAAAACTCTGGTCCTTATGTTAACAAATAGCAATAAAATAATCCAAAGTTCACCAGAAGCTTAGAACTTAGGCTAAATACCAAATATTTAAATAATTGAGGAATCATCTGTTCAAACATCTGTGTTCTGCAGATGGTAAGACAACTGAAGCCACAGCCAGGCCTAAACTCTCTGAAGTCTTCAGTAAAGAGGTGAATATTATATTATATTATATTATATTATATTATATTATATTATATTATATTATATTATATTATATTATATTATATTATATTATATTATATTATATTATATTATATTATATTATATTATATTATATTATATTATTTTGTTATTTTATTATTATATTATATTATATTATATTATATTATATTATATTATATTATATTATTTTGTTATTTTATAATTTTACTCTTTACTTTTTTTCATACAGGGAAAAGTACAACAGAGACCAAGTTTACGGAGAAAAGCATCAAGTGGTGAGAAGTCTAAAAACATGCCATACCATACAGATGATGTTGGTGCAGTAATGTAAATGCTGTTTAGCTGGTTCTTGAGGTTGTATTCTTCAACGTGAAGAGGTCTGAATAAAACTATTCTCATAATAGACAGTGACAGAGAACACAGAGTCTTAAGACAAAGGTTACTCAGTTATCAGTGAATGAACAGATCTATTCTTAAAGGACTTCCCTAAGGGTTTCATACCAGAAGAGTGGCAACATGTGCTTTCAGATACACTCACCAAACCTTCAGGGCAAATCTGTTAAGGAAACGCCCAACTTGCTAATAAGTTAATCACAATGTCAGTACATTTGATGTCACTAATTACATATTTAATTTCACCACAGTGAAAGAATGTTGTCAGGCCATGTTCGACTACACAGCTGTTGCCGAAGACGAGTTGAACCTGAAGAAGGGAGACGTCATAGCAATCGTCAACAAGGTGTGTCATTGGTGACCAAATGACTGCTTTCTATTTATATGGCACGCAGTACATTTTCTAAAGAAAAACGATGTTAACTCAACAGATTTGTATGTAAAGGATAATATCAGTCAGCTGTTCATTGCGGCAAAATAATAAATGATGATCTGGTGATTAGAATGATACACAATTATTTTGTGTTGGCATTCTTAAGTGGTGTATTTTGGGATAATTACAGCATTATCTTGCTTATAACGTGTCTACTTAAAGAACTACTGTACTTATCAAATAAGTAAATAGATGCGCATGAATTTAATCCTCCTTGCTGAATAAAAGTATTCGTTTCTTAAAAATCCTACTGACCTCAAATTTTTAGAAAGTGGTATGTAATGAAAAAGGGTGTGGAGTGGTCTATTATGTGTATTTATAACTGACTACATCCTTGTTTGGTTGTTTATACCCCATATACAAGTTTGTGTGTTTTCCTGGGCAGTGATTCAGTTTTGTGCTTTTATTTTCTTTCTCTTTTTCCCTGAAGACCACTGAGGACGAGGGCTGGTGGGAGGGGGAACTGAACGGACACAGGGGCTTTTTTCCCGATAACTTCGTCATGGTGATTCCAGCGGATGCTCTTCATGTGAGTGTGGGACAGAGAAATGTTCTTATGATTGGCCCGGTTGTGCACTCTTAGAGAATGGGAGTCTCCCTTTTGTCAACACTACTCTGGACTTTTAGTAATGTGCTGGCTCAGAAAACCAAGGCCAAAGGACATTTGTTTTAGTTTACAAATAGTTAAATTTGTTTAAACAGACCAGAGGTTATAAATCTGTTTATAATACATTGATCCTGTCTGTGATTACACAAGAAGGCTAACCGTGGTCTATACATGACTGTATCTGCTTCCTGTTACTTTGGGATTATTAAAAGCGGTTGAGTCAGAGGTTTCCATTAGAAGAGAGGAACACTAAAAACGGCAATTTGTTTCCTTCTACATGGAAAGAGTGTGAGCTACATTCTGCTCAGAAGGACTAATCTGCATTTTGTTGACAATTTCTTGTTTCTGACAGACTGGTAACGCAGGACAGCCACCGGTGAGACATGGCTCTCAGAAAAACACTGGTAAGACATCAGAACCTGTCATAGCAGAAGGGCTGGTTTGACAAGTAGCAGGAAATGTTGATAGAAAAAGCATTAAAAGATGTTTTGGGGTCGTGTAAGCTGATTTGATAAGAGCCATCTTTAAGATCAGGCCATCTTTAAAGCACTTGTTACTGTCAGGTTGAATCGCAAGTTTGTAGGTTTGAATCCTGCAACGATTTGACCACTAAGCCATTACTGCTGAGATAACTGTTTTCGTGCTAAATTACTACTTTTTGTTTTGTGAAAGTGCTATATGTTATACGCTAACTATAAGTACTATAGATATACGCTATACTATAAGTTATATGCTAACACCATTATACACTACAAAATAGTAAATGCTCAGCTTGAAAAACAGGATCTTGTAATATGAAATTAGAATTTTTGCATACTGTTCTGTGTCTTTATAACAACTTGGATGTCTTCATTAAATAAAGGATATAGTTCATCAAAAGACACAAATAAGTACTTTGATCCCAGTTAAGGTGGAATTCATGGTAAATAATGACTCTTGAGTTATGGTTTTAATCAAAGAAACCCCCAGTAGTTGCATACTTCACTTTTTTAAAATCAGACAACCATTATTAGACGCTGATAAGAATATTTTTACTTGGTACAATTTATATTCAGTTCAAAACGGAATTTAAATTTCCTCTTTGCAGTTGAACAGCTTAGTTCTTTTGCTTTTACAAAGAATTTAAACATTTAATGTACATTCCATTGACTTTATACAGTGCTAAGCAATCTTTATTGGTACACTATAAAAAAATTTAATCAGCTTGACTTTTCTGATGAATTAACAAGTTGAATATTAGCTTATGTTTGGTAGTTCATAAACATTCTCTGATGGAAACTACATGGATACTGTAAAATACAGTTTCTGCACCTGTTATTTCTAGGACAGGACGTAGGCTTTTTGCTCATCTCATGTTATGTTTTGTTCTCACTCCAGCGTGAGACTCCATTTCCCCTCAGGCTGATCAGATTTGGTTTACTGCAGAATTATCTGTGACCGTATTAAATTGATCTTAAGAGCCAGGAAATGTAGCGCAAGAATCTCTGTTCAATACTGAAGTTTTAAATCTGACTACACACACACAAAACTCATTACCACAAAACCGCTTTAAGAAACACTGATGCAGCTGTGTGGGGCTGTGACAGGAAGTCATAGGCCATGAAGAGATTTCATGTGAGCAGACTCTAGAGAAAGGCAAGAGTAAAGCGGAGTACCACAGTGATCTCTACATATAAACGTCTTCATATGGACATAGGGTTGTAATGTTGGAATACTGACAAAACTCAGAAGGTATGTATAGACATATTTTCAGTTCTTGGATTTTAGTGTTCTCTAGATGCTAGATGTGTTTGCAGTTGAAATCGCTTGTCTTATGTCTACAGGCATTTAGGAAGTCACAGAATGGGGTTTTTAATAGGTTTTTTGGAAGATTTGGTTTCAAAAGAAAAGCTCTTATCATTATTATGATGGGAGGTGAACTAATGTTCTGTATGAGCGGATGTTTACTCAGAGTAATTACATGTGATATTTATGGCTTTGGTTAGATCTAGGATTGCGTTTGATTTTTGTCTTGTATTGTGACTTTAATGTCTTGTTTGATTTCTGAATGAGCACGGAGATTTGATGTTTTTGTTTTGTAGGATAAAGTAAAGGCTGGTGATACTTGAACTCATTCGGGTTTATTAAGGGAAACCATGAGAATTTTTTTGTGTAGCCACAGGAAGCTGCAGACTGGCTCTTTTGCTCATTTTTCAGAGAAAGTTCCCATGCCACTGAGATGTCCAGCATGTAACCCGTGTAGTTGTGAGAATGTGATGTTTTTTTTGTGCTGTCATTTTAAAAGTTTGTAAAGGGCAAATTATGAAAAAGAATGAGGGTGCTGACTGGCCTCCTCTGGTATTCTGGGGATAAAAGATACTCTGTAAAAATGGCTGGACTTTTTTTTTTTCTTTGTTACAGTTGTAGCAAAAACAGGCAAGGGAAGAGGGGGAACAAAAACAACAAAAGCACAAATGCATAAGAGCCCCTGCTGTCAGATTTTAATGAAACATCTTGATACTAACTGCCAAATCTTGTATCTTATATCACAGTGAACCAGATACCAGTGATGGACCAGAACAGCTCTGACACAAACCCAAAAACGGAGACTAAAAGTAATCATTATGAACACACCTATAAATAACCTTGCTGAAGTGTAACATCCTGTATTGATGACTGTATTCTAAATATTTGAGTGCATTTAAAAGCACTGCTTTTCTGAGGAAATGTACCCATTATGATAATATTCATCTCACCTTTGGCCTTTCTGCCCTTTGCACAGGTGAGAAACCAGACGCTAAAGATTTTCGAAGTGACCCTCCTGGTAAAATTAAGTTGCCTGGTTTACACAAACCAGCCGTTCCACCACCACCAGTGAAGGAGAAGCCCATAAAACTAGTACCAAAGTAAGTGATGCCTCATCATCTTCGACCATACAACCTTCTGTGATGCTCATGAGTAATGCTTAATTAAGTAATGGCAAAAATATTGAAGTAATCTGAAACACAAAAGTTTTTCACTATTTCACCAGAGAAATAAAATCATGAATCTCCTTCCATCGGTCAGATTTATAATCATGCTGAGGGACTGAATTCCCCTCATTAGACAATCATTTAGCATGCCATGTTACTCTGAAGGGTCTGTGAATGCTCAGCCTTGCAAAGAACGGTAGAAATTTTATGAGTTGCTGAGGGACTAAACAAACTCAAACTGCATGTTTCCTGTTTTTTCCTGTGAGACTGAGTCTTCAAGCAGAGCTTACAGAAAGAACTGTCATTCTGACTATAATGCATGCACAAACAGAAGACATTACTGTCAATTAACAGTTAGATTGAATCCTTTCCACAACAAATCAAAGTAGTGCATTGTTTGAAAATAAGCTGTCGGTACTTTAAAACACATTAGACACAAATTGATAGCATAGTCACCATGTTACAGATGCTGATGTTTATTTTGATTTCAGTGCAGAGAACAGTGCTATTACATTGAAACTGCACTGAAAATCAGTGGTTCCTGCTTGCTTTGTATTTGAAGTACTTAGAAGTTTCTTAAATGTGTTTAATGCATTGTAATACATATTTCCCCCTTAGAAATGAAGAGCCACAACTTGTCTCGCCTAAACAGCCCCCAGTTTCACCAGTACAGAAAGAGGTTAAAGACAATAAGGAGGTCAAAGAAAAAACCCCTGACCAGTTTGATGGTGTAGATGTGTCCTCCGAGAAACTGAGCCATCCCACAGCCAACAGAGCCAAACCTCCACAGAGAAGACCACCAACAGCCCTCACCTCTGCGGGACAAGTGAGCTTAATTTGAGTTGATTGGTTGATTTGAAGTTGATTTCTTTTTAAGAGCTGAATTCCAACAAAATGAATCTAGTATTAATACTTTAATCAGACTTGTGATTTTCAATGCTTGAGTTTGTGCCACTCAAGCCAAATCAGGGGAGGTGCTTGAAGAATGATCGAAAAATTAGGACTGTCGATCATTTAAAACAATGAATTATGATTCTATATAAGAATTATACAAATGTAGTCGATGTAGTAGTTTTTAAATAACTTTAGTAAATGTTAATACATTCTAATGTCTTGGAAAAATAATGCAAATGACATCTGTTTTTCATAAAGGTTCCAGCTGAAATTGACAACAATGAAACTTCAGAAGAGAAAGATGGATTGGCGCAAAATATTCCAGAGGTTTGGATAACTCTTTATAATAGCTTTCATTCATAATATTATTACATTATATAATGCTTCACAGATCAGATCAGCTCATGTGCCTTCAAATATTTAAAATGGGATTGATGCACCGTATTATCATAAAGATTCATGCACATTAACTATTGATCTGTTAAACATTATGTCATGTTTTAAAGGGCTATTAATGAAAGTTGTTCTAAAGTGTTACCAAAGGTTGGAAAAGTAATGGCATTAGATTATGGAATTATATTTCTAAAACATGTCTGGTATATGTGACTGTTAAAGGGTTTGAGGGCGGTAAGATTTTTAATGTTTTTGATGAAAAATACAATTAAATACCGTAATATTGAAAAATATGATTAAAATTTACAAATATTCTATTTGAATATCTTTGGAAATGTAGTTTATTCCGGTGATTTGAAAAGCTGAATTTTTACTCCAGTGTTCAGTGTCACATGATCCTTCAGAAATCAGTCTAATTTGCTATTTTGGTACTCAATTTTTTTTTCTTCTTCTCCTCCCCCTCCTCTTTTTCTTATTCGTAACAGTATAAAAGTATTTACTGTCACTTATCAGTTGTACGTTCCCTTGTGAAATGATCAGTTTCTTAAATTACTTTGGTAATGCATTTATTAACATTTTGTAATCTTGTCCTGGAAGTTATATCCCTCAGTTGCTCAGCTGCTGGTATTTTTTTTTCCACAGGCTACAGAACCTCAGTCATCACCTTCCACCAAGACAGACCAGGAAGCTAAGACCACTTCATCAACCAAGACACAGACTGAAAGCAAAGCTGTGGTTCAGGAGGAGAGCGCTTCCCTGGCCTCTGTGCTGACAGAACTCAAAGATCTCCGCATGTCACTGGATCTCCTCAAAGCACAGCATGAGTGAGTATAAACCCCTAACTACCACACCTGAATGATCATATCACACATTTCTCTTATTGCAATATCTCTCTTTAATGACCAGGAGTGACATAAAGGAGCTTAAAGATGAACTGAAGGATGAGATGGAAAAAAGAATCCGAATACAGGTGAGTGGTGAGATTTGAGTCTATTCTGTGAGTTTAATTTTGTCTCATCCTGTCTCATTTTGTTATATATGCATCTAAAACCGATGTAGAGTTCACAGAAATACCATATAAAAAATTCTGACACATTTGTGGCTTTACGTTCTTCAAAGACTCGGAAGAAGTGTAACAGAATTAGATCAAACTTTATCTGTTGTTTAAGCAACAAACAAATAAGAAAATATAAATCTATTTAAATCCTGTATTCCATATTAAATCTAGTTGGAAATGGCACTAAAAAAGGTACCATCTTCATCCTCAAGAGAGCAGCAGTGAGATAAAAATGCACCGTTTAAACTGATAGAACTTCCAAACATCTGCATCGCATAAAGGATACCCGTTCCATCCATAAACCACCTGAAAAATAGCCACATATACATCTGCCAGTATAAAAATTGTATAAAATAACTTAACAATATTTCTTAACTGATGGAGTCTTTTTTTTTTTTTTTTACTTCATAATAATGCCCATCCAGTTTGTTTTACACTGTAGAATTTAAATATAGTCTCACCTTAATGCTGGTCTTCCATTGTTACGGAGTACAACTTATTAAATAGTGTTTTAATGCTTATAGGATGAAGTGGAGGCTTTGAGGAAAAAATACTGAACATTGAACATCGGGAGTTTTTCACTACCCCCAGTGATTGTTCTCTGGGATATGGACGTAAAGGCTACAGAAAGAGGATGGAAATCCAGCACATGTGACTGACTGATTGATTAATTCTTGGTGGAGTGGACTAGAAGCTAGAGCTCCATTCCGACAGCAGAACTACAAAAGAGTTCTTGATTTCTCGTACTCCGCTTATGAGCTCTTTTGGCTGTGGGAGTCTTCACCGCTCAGTTCTTAAGACATATGTGCATTTTGAAATGTGTAAATATCAGACATCCAATATCTTATTTTCATAGAAATTCAGGGATAATGTAGGTCATATTTTAAGATATTAACACACTTTCTTTTATTAATATATTTCTGCTTGGTGTTTGTGTTCTGTGACAAATAAATCAATAGATTGTTCCACTGATGTTGTACAAATGTTTTAGCTCCAAGCCTGATTTAACCAGAGATGTTCATGATGAGCATGACATGGCATACATTTTTTGTCTGTTTTACAATATAAAACAAGATAACTTTATTTTTGTGAGTGAAATATACAATTGTACAAATACAGAACTGGTATCAAATGCGCGCAGCCTCTATGAACTTTTCCTAACCCCATGACCTGATTGAAAAGAATCTTATCAAATGACACAAAACACAATTTGACTGGTTCCAGGTCATTTGTGACCAATTATTACATCGCAAATGTTGTTTAAAAGCTCTGAATGACGTGAATAGGCTTTGCTTTGACACTAACCAGAATGTGAAAGTCCAGTTTCCCTTGGTGAAGATGTGAAGCGAGACTGGTGTGGATTTAATTTCCCTTTAGACTGAAAACAGCATCTGGAAACCATGTGCAATACATCTTCACAGTCTGACTAATCATTGGGAATGGACTATATTTAATGACATACAGACTAATTCCAAATAGAAATATGTCTGTAAGGTTTGTAGGTTGAATTACTGTGATGACAGTACCATAAATCAAAACAGACTCAGATTCTTGACTTTTCCGGGCTCATCTATGATGTTATGTGGGTTCCTAACAAATTAGGTGTCCTATGAGCAGTTCTCAAGTTCAATGAGAAAAGTACAATGACAAAAAGTTGTTGTACAAGAAAACTAGCATTCTGTCCTCTGTAAACACTTTATTGGTATGCTTTGGTCTAAATGTTTGAGTTTCAGTATTTTCGCTGAATGTAAAGCTCAATGATAATTAAATCAAACACATCTTACCATGAGCTCTACGTATTCACATTCCATTTAAAGAGGGAATTTTTTTTATCTAGAAATAAACGATAAAATAACATCAATTGGGTGAGCAAATATAACTTGATCATGAAAGACAAGATGGCCAAAAACAAACATGAAATTTATTGTAAAACACACATAAAGATCTGACTAATCAGGTGTGCAAATACGTCATTTAATATTTGTTACTGATATACTCTGCTGGCTCTGAGAGTTTTAACAGATGATTGTTTGGCAAATCAACCCTTGATTGTATTAACCTGCATCTGCTGATTGGTGTAACCTTTAACCTTTATATTGTGATATATTACAATTTAAAATAATTGTTTTTAAATTTATTATACTTTAAATTATCATTTATTTCTGTGATGCAAAGCTGAATTTTTAGGATCATTATCACATGATCCTTTAGAAATCATTCTAATATGATGATTCATTATCAAAGTTGGAAACAGTTCTGCTGCTTAATATTTTTTCAGAACATGTGATACTTTTTTAGGATACTTTGATGAATAAAAAGTAAAAAAAAAAGAAGCTATGTTTTTAAAATATAAATATTATGTGATAATAACAATATACACTACTGGTCAGTAATTTGGGGTCAGTCATTTTTTTCTTTCTTTTTTTTAAAATAAAATCAATACTTTTATTCAGCAAGGATGCATTAAATTGATAAAAAGTGATAGTAAAGAAAATATATTATTAGAATATATATTATTAGAATTTTTATTTTTATTTTGAATAAAGGCAGTTCTTTTTAACCTTTTATTCATCAAATATATTAGACAGCAGAACTGTTTCCAACACTCATAATAAATCAGAATATTAGAATGATTTCTAAATGATCATGTGATAGACTGGATGTTACATGTGACACTGAAGGCTGGAGTAATGATGCTGAAAATTCAGCTTTGCATCACAGGAATAAATTATTTTTGAAAGTATATTCAAATAAAAAAATATTATTTTAAGTTGTAATAATATATCACAATATTACATTTTTTTCTGTATTTTTGATCAAATAAATGCAGGCTTGATGAGCAGAAGAAACCTCTTTCAAAAACATTAAAAATAGTAATGTTTCCAAACTTTTGGTCTGTACTGTATATATATATATATAATTTAGGAATGCACAATATATATTGGTACCATATCAGTTATGAGTTTTTAGACATTTTGAAAGTTTATTGATATTGGATTTCTTTTTTGTGCAGGCTTATTTCAAAACCCCCCTTTTATAATTTCATTTTACGATCTATCTCTCACAATTAATCTTAAAATACATTGTAAATCTCAAAGTAATATGTAGTTTTCATATACATTACAATGTCGTGATGCCTATTTGCTATTTCACATTGTTGCATTAAAAACAATTAACTTTAGCTTTTTTTATTATTATTTATTTAGACAAATTAGTATAAATCATGAAAATAATGATCTCATCTGCATCAAATTGTAATTTCTGTTCAGAGTTACTGCATGATTTGACATTGGGGGGGGGGGGGGGGTTAAGTAAAAAAAAAAAAGCAAGGATAAAATCTATACACAATTAATGGCATGGTGCAAAAGTGCATTTGCTTTCAGTGAGCTTCTAATAATCATGTACAATTCACAAATAATTTTTAAACATCAACTCTGACATCAAAGCCTAAATTCATGCTTTAAAATGACTTTTTAATAAGCACCATGACATGGGGAGGACTGACAGTAACCAAATATTGCATACAGAACAGCTGTACCCGTGGTCTGTAGGATTACAATAACATCAGTATTTGGAAACACTGTCCATTAACAATACTGCACTCAACAGGTGAAATGGCTTGAGTTTGTGTTCAGGAGTGTTAGTAGTAGTGCACTCTTCCAATAGTGCCTGTCCCTGTTCCCAGAATATCTGGCTGTCCGTTTCTCCAGATTTCCCTGATGATCCTCTCCCTTTCCTCCAATCGCTGTGCCCGCTCCAGCTCCTCAGCTGAGGTGAACACGTTCCTGCTCAGAGTCCCGTCCGGCGTGATGAGGTGGTTGCTCATGGGGATCTCTGTGGTGCTGTGCTGGATAGAGGACTCCAGGCCTACTGCATCTTCCTCCTCCTCTTCATCGCTCTCTTCATCTTCCTCCTCCTCCTCCTCACTATAGTCTTTCAGATGTTTTTTCTCTGGCGTGGGGGGCGCCGTAGTGGTCCGAGGCTTGCAGGAAATCCGAATGACCAAGAGGCAAAGAGTGAGCACCAGGCCAAAACAGACACCGATGACAAAGTAAAGGCCGAAACTCTCTGGATTGGCTGAACAGATGGGAAAATGAGTCTGGTTTATTCACTGGAACATATTCATATGAGTTTGCTGTTCTATTAACCCTGAGCTGTATGTTAAACATGGGAAAAGCACAGACCTTTAACATGAGCATAAGCAGCAATAGTGTTGCTCAAGAAATCCATCTCCTTCCTTTTCACATTCATCCTGGCTTTGTCCTGTTTTTCCAAACCTAAAGGATAAAAACATTGGAATTAGAATTAGGTGTTTTCTTTTTTAGAATTGGGTGTTTTCTTACCGTCATAAAAACACTTCAGAAATCATATTTTTGAAATCAGTATTTTTATATTTTTTATTGTTTTAACTGATTGATTGATTAAGCTGTATGAAGCCAGGAAAAAATAAGACAAGATTTAAAAAATTATGTGGTGCATTTTACTGATCCTTTTTTTTTTTTCTTTTTTTTTAACAGTTTTGTTTTTAAAGGTGAAATTTTTAGAGGTAAAATTAGCATTAAATAGGTATATTAGAAGATTAAAGTAAGTTTACAAAAATAAAGAATAAATAAAAAGGCATTTTGTTATACATTTTTAGAGGTGAAAACAGCTATAAAAATGTATATTATGGAATTAAGTAAGTTTTCAAATAAGGAATACATTTAGAATTTAAGAAATAAATCTTAAATATAAAACTGTAAGATTAATTTAATAAAATATTTGCAGGAATTTCAGCCAAAAACAAAAAATAGGCCAAAGGTCAAGCCTCTGTGTTCCAAAAGCAAAAGTAACAGGCCAGTCAAACTGAGCATTTTATTCTGCCACTGTGAGGCACAGTATAGACACACTATATATAACTATTCAGTAAAAACATCCTCAAGTCTATAGCCCATCCCTTCTCCTATTGTGAGGTCAAAAGGTCAGCTATTGGGGCCCATTTCCTTTACAAATCTCCTCCTAATGGAGTGTAGCCAGTAGTCAGATGCTTTTGTATCTGAATAAAGGACATGATACAATACTCTTCCCTAATGACGTCCATCTGAATACATCTACAGCATTTTCCTTTCCTGTTTTGGTTATGTCCGTTGTTTATTTCCTCTCTGGCTTTTTTCCCTCTAACTGTTAACTCCCAAGGAAGATTCATGTGTCCAAGGGCCAACAAATACAGCCACACCCTCACATACAGTATGAGGGCAAGAGTTTCAGGGGTTTAAATTTATAACCCCAAACAAACATATCCTCCCTATGACAATATGTCAGTTCTGCGACTGGTTCTTATCTCAATCCGCAATGCATGGGGTCACTGGGGTCATGTGTGCTTGCTGGATCTTACCACACTTCCTGTGTCCCCACGCTCCTCTTTTATATCCCATCCACTACACCTCCTGCTGACTTTGGCTTTTCTTGCTAGCTTTTGTTCTCTGTCTGACATCATTGCTGCATTTTTGCAGCAGCACTCTGGAGCAGCTAGTGGTTCAGTGCCTTGCTCAAGGGTCTCATATTGACCTACAATCCCTGCAAGTACCGAGACTCTCTAACCTTATATTCTTTTATTCTTAGAATCTTATATTCTAAGTTTTCTGTTGTCATATGATAGCTTTGTGTTTAACTTTGTTTTTCACAGAAAATATCTTTGAAATACTTCCTTTTGTATTCCATAAAAGAAAGAAATTCATATAGGAAATATCAATGATTGCATAAATATAACTGAGTGAACTATTCCATTAAGAATTCTTAAGTGTCAGTTATAAAACATAATACAAATGTGGAATTAATACACAGATATTTTCTAGAATTGAATAAGCATACCATTCCCAGTTGTGGAAATAGTCCCGAAACAAAACAACGCACAACATAGCAGAACAAAACAAAATGCATAGCAACTATAAAACAAATAGAGTTAGCCTAGAAATAAATGTATTGAAATTTACCATGTAAAGCAGTCAGTTTCTCCTCATGGTGCACCGGGGTTTTTTTTATTTGTATTTTTCTTAGATGGGTCAAGCTTCTCACTCTTGTTCTCACTCTTGAGGCCTTGTGTCCTCAGAATATCTTGGGTCTTCGTCTATACAGTGACAAACGCAAACACACACACACACAGAGAGAGAGAGAGAGAGAGAGAGAGAAAGAGACACACAACCTTGTCAGACCACATCACATCTAGAATCACTGAGGCATCTGCAGTGCAAACAAATGACTGATTGTGCTGTACGTACACAGGAAGTCAGCTTGACATCTAACAGCGTACAACCGATTCACATTTCATCTAGGAAAATGCAATAAATCATATCCCAGACAGGAATCCGCTACATGATGAATGAGTCGTTCTCAAACTTAGCAGGAGTGAACTGAATTAGAAAAATAAATCACAGTGTGAACTGGCTGAACATGAAAATGTTTCAAAATTAACCTTTGTGTTCATTTTTGTCAGCTTCTTCATATGTTACAAGGCACTAGCCTAAATTATTCAGTGTTTGCCAGTTATAATGCTTCTAGACATTTGGCCCAAGCTTAGAAATATTTCATAGGCAGATGTTGTGAAAAATTTGCTGAAACAGGAGGTTTCTTTTGAGTTGGTTTAGTAAAGCCCCTAAGCTTTGCAGTGCTGATTTGGATCTCGCCGACTCTTGGAAGCTTGTAACGTGGATAGAAACCACAGCCAGTGATCATTACAAATTTTGACCCACATGGAAAACCCAGGAATGACCCAGAAGAGAGACAGTATGAAGAAACTGCATGTTCCTGTTGGGTTCCTGTCTGATTTATTGCAGTGGTTGATCCAAAAAGTCCATAACACCGATGCACTAATAAAAATGATAAATACACAAAATACCAGAAAATGTAGAAAATTAACTTATGTAACACTATAATCTCCAGAAAAAGTTCATTATACTAGCTGTTTAACTCTTCACTCACAGCAGTCATGTCTAAGTGGAGTCTAATGGCAGCTGGAGAAAGGTTTAAACATCTGTTAACCTGCCATGTTGTTTTGTTTGTGTTTTGATTTCCCCCTGAGGAGCCCTCATGCGATCCTGTCAATCCAACATCAGCGGTTTACTTTCTCTGACCTCATGTTCTGCTCCAAAGCAGATGTTGCATTTAAACATGGAAAAGCAAAGGGGAAAATACCAACGTATGTTATGTTCTGACATCTGGGGACATTAATACGACTCAGAGGATATTTATTGGTTTTATTAACTACAGGCACACCTGCATTAATTTACTAATATATATAATGTGTAGCCTGAATGCACTGTAAGTCACTTTGGATAAAAGCGTCTGCTAAATGCATAAATGTAAATGTAAATGTATATATATTACTACAATTCAAAATATCTGTTTTCTATTTTTAGATATTTTAAAGTGTAATTTATTCCTGTGATGGCAAAGCTTAAATTTCAGCAGCCATTAATTTGAAACATTAAAAATGTTTTTACTGTCAACTTGCTGTGCAGTTTGAAAAAAACTGTAGCATCCATAAGACATAAAAAAATGAAAGACTTCATTGTTTATATTTCATGAGTAAAATATTAAACAGGCCCTTGAAAACAATTTTTTCTATAGCCATCATTAATCAGATCCCAAATAAACACTTTGACTTTTAATTAAATACTTAAGCAAGAAATAAAACCCAGTTCAAGGAAGCCACATCACCAAACCAAGAAGCAGAAAGAAAAAAGCTATAAGGTATTAGGGTTTCAAATCAGTTAGCAGAGAATAAATTGCTGGCAAAAATAATAATAATAATAATAATTTTCTTACTCATCTTTAGTCTAGCCATAAATTGTTTTTTTTTTTTTTTTTTTTTTTTTACATGTATAATTTTAAGAAAAAATTGCTCTGGAATTCCAGATAAAGCTATGCCTTAATATGACTTAGAAACCAATGTTTGCACACCACTTAACAGTTGATTTAATAAGAAAAAACACAAATGAACACCAAAGCAAATGCTGCCTATATCACAAAGCCTGGGAAAAGGTCTGAAATACTCTTTCTAAAATAAATGTTTTTTGCTTAAAGGCACAGGAGAGACAGAGGAAGTCCAGAAATTATCCATTAAAAATAGTTCTTGTCTTTTCCACAATAAGAAGACCACAATAGCATTTCCTTCCCCTGAATCTTTCTCTATCCGACAGGAAAAATTGAGACCTAGTGCCAATACCTAATCTACCCCTCCCCCCCTTCTCTGTTTTTCTCATTAAGTTGTCTGTCCAAACAAAGAGTTTAGGTAGATGGTTTGTTGGGGACAAAGTGACAGGCCAAAGACCTCTGGAGCGATTCCTCTTTCTGCTAATCATTGAACAGAAGCTTCAGTCTTGACCACCAAGGGACACATCGGTCAAAAACAATCGGACCAAACGACTGAAGCACTCAAAAATATCATCACAAAGCATGAACAGAATTTACTTCACAACTTCAAAGGCTGTAATTGAATTCACCAATATCAAAAGAAAAACATAACCCGAGCAGCCAGTGCAGACTTCTCGTTCATATGACACACCACCAGCCAAAACAAGCAGATGGATATTTCTGATACTAAGAAATGTTCTTTCAGCCACTGGAATTTCCTGGCAAAGTGGATAAACCACTTGTGGTCTTCTTGGCAAAGGGCTTGGGGACTGATACTCAACTTCAAATCTAAATATAATTGGGTTTCTTTCACTATTCCCAAACTGTGGACAGGCTGGAGGAGGTAGGCTAATCTCAATATACAAAATACTCTTAATGACTATTTTATTCTGTCAGCCTCAGTAGAAAACAACTTCATCATGACTGGAGTTGCTTCGAGGAGTGTTTGCGCTCCAAAAATGTCCTTTTAAGATAAAAAGTTCACTTCAGAAATGAAGAAAACTAATGTTTTTGTCTTATCCCATAAACAGTTATGTTGGAAAATGGAGAGGGGGGGTCAAATGTGTCCCTGAACGCACATTTGAAACTTTGAAACATTGCTTTTATCATCATTTTTGTGTTTGGCAGAATGCTACAACACTAACATCCTCATAATCTTGAGCTTTTCCATAAACAACCGTCCAAAAGCATTGTAGAAGTACTGACTGTGCAATCTCTCAGTCAGTATGAAGCCCCTCGGGTCTCATTTTCTCCCATCAGGCAGATTCACCAGAACACAAATCCATGTCCAGAATTGTCTCAACAAATCAAAGTTAGAAGCTCAGTGTAGCTTCCAAAACCTCAGAGGTGAGGGTAACTGTCCAACTAGTGAACTTGGACACATTTCTACCAGCTGTGTTGCCTGTAAAACTGCTCAGGAGGGTTGCATGGTAAAAGCATTCGCTATGTGAATTAGCTTGAGCTCTTTTCAGGCCTGGACCTCACCATGACATTTCAAAAACAGTGTAGAGTGTCTTTCTTTCTTGTTTCTCTTGACAGAGATTCTAGCAGATTAGGTTGAGTAACTCATTTGGACTGTGTTTCCTGCCAGTAGCTCTTACTGAGTTGGATATTTAATTTGGAGCCAAGTCAGACATGTAGTTGGCATCAGATTCTTGACCCCTGCACCAAATGTGAAGTTGACCCTAAAGACACATGCCAGCCGAGAAAGACGATACTAAACAAACACCACACAAACTCCTTTTCTTCAGTTTCCTCAAATGCACAAATCCCTGCTCAAACTTTACTCTTTAAATGACTTCTATCCCCCATGAAGGAATTTTATTTTTCTGATATGTTAAAAATTATGAATATAAGACTCAATATTAATATCAACAGCCTAATACTACTAACACTTATGTTTAAAAGTGGTCAGTAAGATTACTTATTTTTTATTTAAAAAATGATTACTTTATTTAACAAGGATGCCTTGATCAAAAGTACTGACATTTATAATGTTACAAGAGATTTATAGATCAAATGAATTCATTTCTTTTGAACTTTCTATAAAAGAATCCTGAAAAAAAGGATTTCCACAAAAATATAAAGCAGCAAAACTGTTTTCAATGTTTTCAGTGTTGATAATAATAAGAAATGATTCTTTAAAAACCAAATCAGCACACTGTATGATTTCTGAAAGATCATGTGACACTGAAAACTGGGGTTATGGCTGCTGAAAATTCAGCTTGGCATCACAGGAATAAATTACATTATAAAATATTTTAAAATACCAAAATGCACAAAATGCACAAAAAAAATAAAAAAAATAAAAATAAAACCTTCTAAAATCTTACTGACCCCAAATCATCTTCTTTATACTATATACTATTTATTTTTTATATGAAGCAGGTCAACTAATGGGATCTTACAAGCTGAGATCACATGACCAGTCATATACGTACTACTATTTAAATTAAATTAAATTAAATTAAATTAAATTAAATTAAATTAAATTAAATTAAATTAAATTAAATTAAATTAAAAATTAAATAAATTAATTAAATAATCAGTTAGACAAATTGTATTATTTTACAAAGTACATGTGGGCAGACATGTTCTAAGATTGCATGACCAGCCATATAAAAGTTTAAGTTCTCTTTTTCAGTTGAAAAAACAAAAACTTTTTATGATATATGATTGTTGTTAAACATATGGACTGAAAAGTGAGGTAATAATGAAGGTTAAGTAAGCTAATGAAGTCAGCTTAATGCTAATATTTACACAAGATGCAATTTTGTGTCATGGCAGTGGCATTACAACAGTGACAAACTGTAAACACGCAACAAACTTCCCCATCATCAAGAGTATCCTGTACATACATTCAGTGCATGGACTCAGTATGAATTGGAATGCAGTTCAAAACTTCAATAATTCTGCTAGAAGTTAAAAGCCTTTTTCAGATTATTCTCATGTTGTGTGTACCATTCAATGTTCTTAAATAACAGAGGGTGCCAGCCTGGGTTGTCAGTGGGGGTTGTGTGGCTGAAGGCTGTGCTCTTGGGTGTTAATGTGGACCAGATGTGTTTCTCAAAGGAGCCAAAGAGCCTCAATAGTTTTTTATGCAAATGCAGAGTAGAAAAACACTTCTTTTAATAATGCGTGTTTCATGTACCCTGATCGTTGGCTCTAGTCCACCTCTAGGGTCAATAGGGACAAAACATATATATGGGAATGGATGAGAATGCAAGAGTCTCTACCCACTGCTAAAACTCTAAATTAAAAGCAATTAAGACTTGCTTCAGTTTTAAAACCCTAAGGAGACCTATCATGAAAATGAGAGCGTGAGTTATTTGGATTTAATTAATCACGTGCATCTGCAGTCTCGTTCCTGCTAGTTTGGGTTCAGTGTGAAAAGCACAGAGAGTATGTGGATGATGGCACAACTAACCCTCAGGTGATCCCAGCTCTAAAGCTCCACAAATAGCACAATGATCTCATCTGCAGATCGATCTGAGCCTGGGGGCCTTTGCAGAAGAAACATGCTGGATCCATTACTCAGACCCTCTGATTACTGTACGACACAAAGCATGCTGTTCGTCTTTCCCATGGGTGGGTGGACATTGTTAACCCCATACTGACCATAGAGCTTTAAAGCATTAACATAACACAAGTACTCAGGTTTATGAGAGCAAACAGATCAAAGAAAGCTGTGATTGGATAAGGAATTTAGGAGTAGTATATGTTTTATTACATACTTTCCTCTTTTTTGCAGAAATTAATGATTTTTATGTTTGTAAAGCACTTTGTAAACTTGTATAAAATGTGTAATTTATTGAAAATAAATATTTAATTGTAATTTATTGAAAAGCTGCATTTTCAGCAGCCATTACTTTATTTGTGCTGAAAACCATTTATTATAATTATCAATGTTGAAAACAATTGCTCTGCTTAATATTTCTGTGTAAACTGTGCTATATTTTTGATAGTTTTAATAAACTGAATGCATCTTATATATATACACACACACACAGTACAGACCAAAAGTTTGGACACACCTTCTCATTCAAAGAGTTTTCTTTATTTTCATGACTATGAAAATTGTAGAGTCACACTGAAGGCATCAAGGGCTATTTGACCAAGAAGGAGAGTGATGGCGTGCTGCGCCAGATGACCTGGCCTCCACAGTCACCGGACCTGAACCCAATCGAGATGGTTTAGGGGTGAGCTGGACCGCAGACAGAAGGCAAAAGGGCCAACAAGTGCTAAGCATCTCTCGGGGAACTCCTTCAAGACTGTTGGAAGACCATTTCAGGTGACTACCTCTTGAAGCTCATCAAGAGAATGCCAAGAGTGTGCAAAGCAGAAATCAAAGCAAAAGGTGGCTACTTTGAAGAACCTAGAATATGACATATTTTCAGTTGTTTCACACTTTTTTGTTATGTATATAATTCCATATATAATTCCACATGTGTTAATTCATAGTTTTGATGCCTTCAGTGTGAATCTACAATTTTCATAGTCATGAAAATAAAGAAAACTCTTTGAATGAGAAGGTGTGTCCAAACTTTTGGTCTGTACTGTATATATATATATATATATATATATATACACACACACACACATACACACACACACACACACACACACACACACATTTATTTATTTTATATATATTTCTTAATAGCTGTCAAAGAGAACAGCATACAGAGAACTAATGATGTTTAACTTTGTACACAGCCATGTTCAGTCTCATTTCAAGGGACGTACTTCCCTTTAACTGTATTATTGCTCCATAATGTGAGATAATGTGAGACTCTCAATGCATTTGTAAATCAAGCCAGTGGCATTAATTGAGCAAACGCATACCACTGAGATGAGATTTTGTGCTCTATTATCCGGGGTTTTCTGTATTGTTAGATTTAGGGATTTATTCTCTCAATCAAAATCCACAAGCTCATAAAAACAGAGATGGGGAGAGAAAGAATGTTTGGGAGGTGTTTAAAAGCACAGACTGACATGGTCATTAAACTTTTCAAACCTTCAGAGCAAAAGGAGTGTCAGTGTTAACATTCCTCTGAATCAAACAAACTTGGATAAGACATAGCAGAGTAAAAGCCTTGATACATTTGAGTGCCAATGAAAGTGTGTAGAATTGAACTTATGTATGAAAATGTTGTCTCTCCGAGACAAATTCTGACTATAAAAGTGCATGTCAGTGTCATTTGATGCCATTGATGCTTATGACCAAATGACACCGACATCAAATCTTTTGGTGCCATATCTCATTTAAGAGTGGAAAGGAATATTACATGTGAATGTATTAATAATAAATGTGATACGTGATACATTTTCGTCTGTTCCTCACACAATTTTATTACTTACGAGCTGCTCCTCACACAAAACTTTCGAAGATTTGCAATGCAATATAATATGTATATAATATTATTCTATAGATTTAATATCAAAAGTCATATGAACCATTTTTATGATACTTTCATAATACTTTATATGATTAGTCAGCACTATATTTTGTGAATATGTCAGTAGTCGTTTCATCCCAAAAATACTGCAGTATTTACAAATGCATTTAGATTAAAGATTGACCTCTGACCTTCCCTAAATCGACAGACTATGTTAACTTCCGGGACTGCAGAAGACAAGGAGGCTGACTGATCAACAGTAGAGTGTCTGCAGAAGAAAGCAGATGCTCAGAGCAGGGTTGAACAGATATGAACACAAGTCAGCCATCTCTAAACAAAGAGCAGCTGCGAGTTTTGCACGTTTCTCCATCGGGTTATAAATCAAAACTAACATTGCATACCAAAACAAACAAAGACTTTAACAATCAGCTGCCTTAAAGGTGTGAGACTCTGAATAGTTTTTCATGTCAAAGGTAAATTTAAATGGTGCATTTTTAATAACTGAAAAAGTGTGGCATGCAAACACAAGGGCCTTTTAACTACTCACTTGGCTCTTGCACAAGAAAACCCCTTTTAGTTGACGAAACACATCAGCCATGCATGAAGCCCTCACCTCAGCAACCTGGTCACATTACATTATTATTGACCTTCCTGCAGATAAGCACACAATGAGCCCGGGTGTTTATTTTTATAATGATAAAACATTAACCAATTTACAGCTACAGCTCTGGCCCTAACACAACTTATATTAGGGATGCTTCTCTCCAGAACTTGGATCAAACTCTCATGCTGGAAAACATCCATACACACATAAACACGCTTCATGCAGAGCAAAATTAACTAAAATAACTTCCATCCGTGCAGATGATATCTCTGGTCGGTGGATTCAATAATCATAACAGGATGATGACCTTATGATCATATGAGTCAACAAATTCATAGAGACATGACATGTGGAAGAGCTCTATATTTACAACACTCAGCATCATCACATTAATGTGAAAAAATAAATTAAAAAATGTATGCTATATATATATATATATATATATATAATGTGTGTGTGTGCTTAAGATATTAGGATATTAAGTTATTATATTAGGATAATTTCCTGCTTAAGATATTAGATATAATAGAGAATAAACATTTTATGCTTAAAATATTTTTTCTGATTTTAATCAGTCTACCAAAGTGAGGTTTATGCTTAAAACATTAACAACAACAATACAACACTAAACTTAATTCAAGACATGTTTCTTCAAAGAAAAAAGTCTGGACTATTTTGCCTGTCAAGAAAACATGTCTTGTTTTAAGGATGTTTAGATATCTTTACTGAAACGCAAAACACGAATGCGGTGCAAAACATCACAGAACCATTTCATATTTCTTATCAATTTTCATACAGTGCAACAGGATTACTAAAGTTATATCAATGTAATATCACTAAATAGGGCATGCTAAAAGGACAGAAACTTACCACATATAAATCTCAAAGCTGTTATTCTGCAGCATCAGACACTTCATCAGACTTCTTGGGAAGTTTAGTCCAGAACTGACCATTCTAAACACTACAAGCAGCAGGAAAAGCTGGCACAGAGTCCTCACACACAGAAGGGCAGAAAGACATGGAAAGAGAGTGAGAGAGGGAGAGGGTGGAAAAGGGAAAAAAGTGGTACAGCCTTAAATGGGCAGGGTTTGGGAAATAAAAAAGGGAGGGAGAAGGGGTCTTTCCCCTGTTGTTAAGGAAACAGCCATGAAAAGCCAACTCTAGACCAATTAATTAAGATTTTCCACACGGAATAAAACATGGCAGAACAGAAGAATGAAAGAGCCATTGAGAGAATCACTGACTGAACAGGGAGAGTTTGCTTCAGTTTGGAGAAGCTACTTTGAAACTGTAGCTTGCCAAGCTACATGCTAATCATAACTGAAAGCAGTTCACTGTACAGAACTACACTGAATTTACTGTTTTGAAAAAGTAGTGAGCTAAACTTCAAGCAGCAATCAAAAGTAGACAACTACACTGAAGTAGCCTAGTATCACTTTTTTTTTTTAGTTAAGATACTTCCCAACACTCAATGGTGTTAAGCCTGTCACATAATAAAACACATAACACAACAAAATCTAAACTTAAGCCCCTTTCACACTGCCATTCCGGCAAATACAAGGGTAAAGTGTTCCGGCAATTGTTCCCGGGTCGCTAGATTTTGCACTTTCACACTGCCAGTGATTACCCTGGATATGTGCGTGCTTTCACACACAATCCGTAAAGATCCCGTAACAACACGTGACATCAGGGCGTGACGTGTAATGTACGAGTCGAAAACGCTAGGCACGTTATAGGCTACTTTCACTGAAGCAAGCGAACGATCTTGGCGTCAGCGCGGAAAGTGAGGAACTAACTGCTTCATTACAGTTTGCACTTATTTTTTCGTCGCGAACGTTGATCTTCCTTCAAAACAGCCGTTAAAAGACATGGCATTAGATCTGGCTTTTGTTCACACAGCCCTCGTCCCGGGTTGAACCCGGCAATGTTACTAGGTCCCCTACCCGGGTTCAATGCCGGAATTAATCCCTGGACGTGGTTGCTTTCACACAGAAGGCGACCCGGCAATGTTCCGGCAAGTGTGAAAGGTGCTTTAGTGTGTTCATTTGTTTTACTAAATTGCTAGTTTTATGCAGTACACAAAACTAGTCAATAATGGTGAATAAAAGTCATTAGTGGGTCTAGGAGCAATGACCACATCCAGATGACTACTAATAAGATAAGAAAAATTTATCAAATATGGCATATTTATAATAAATATACCATGATGCTAAATTCTGGGGTAAACAGTATTTTTCAAGAAATTAATTATTTTATTCAGCAAGGAAATGTTAAATTGATCAAACGTGACAGTAAAGACATTTACAATGTTACAAAAGTATAAAAGTATATATTTATATATATATTAGAATGAGTTCTGAAGGATCATGTGACACTGACTACATAAATGGCGGCCAAAAATCAGCTTTTCCATCACAGGAATAAATAAATATTTTGCAAAAATAAAATAAATAAAATAAATGTTGCAATATATATTAAAAGAGTAAGCAGTTATTTTAATTAGTAAAAATATTTCACATTATCTCAGTGTTTGCTGTTCACATGCAGCTTTGGTGACTATAAGAAACATTTATCAAAAACAAAAACATCAATGACCATATATATTCAGGAGCATTTGGACTCAGCCTGGACTCAGACTCAAAAGAACTGGTCATAAAAAATATGGTCTTGAATTCAGACATAAGACTCATTTACTACAACACTATCACACATCTATAAGCACCACTCCCATTTTCTTCAGAAAACTTAAAATAAATCTAATTGTTACTGTTACCTGCCAGACACATATGCATCATATCTGTTGACGTAACAGAGAACATAAATGATGTTTGTCCAATTCAATTACTTTTACTTCTCCCCCCACTTTTAGAGAAGATCCAGTGGTGAGCTCCCTGTCTTCTATGACATTCTGACCTGGATCTCCACACAGCTGGGAGATATCCACCTGTCCCATGGGCTGATTTACACTCCAGTGCAGTGGCTCTTCGAAGCCAGTAGGGAGCATGGGGGAGCAAAATTGGAGACAGGCCAGTGGGAGGCAAAGGCTGTCTATGTTGGACCTGTCCTACATAAACACAGCGCTCCCATTTAACACTAAGGAGTAAATTACAAGAATATCCAAAGCTTAATGAATGAGTGGGGCGATTTGCACTTATCATTGGCATATTTGCCAAAAGCAGGTCATGAGGTCTGAAGATGCACAGATGTGTTTATGGGAGAAAGCTGCTATAATGGGTGGTGCAGACAGGAGGATATCACAGGCAAGATCGTGCCTGTCTGCTGAGACCATAACTGAGGTGAAATGAGGTGATAAAGCACACGAGGTGTGTTAGCTAACACTACACCAGTACTTCAGTTAACACTGCTTGAGATATGGAATGGAGATCTACACAACTTTTACTTATTTGCCCTTTTAGATTCTTTTTTTTTATTTATTTATTTTTTTGCAAAATGAGATTTTTGATGTATCTATTTATCTAATTCTATGTACATCTGCTGTGTATCATTATGTATCAACACAGCATAATATACACTACTGTTCAAAAGTTTGAGGTCAGATTTTGAATTTTTGAAAAAAGTTTCTTAAGCTCACCAAGGCATTTGATCAAAACTACAGTAAAAACAGTACTAATGCTAAATGTGCTAATTTTAACATACAGTATTTAAGAATGTATTTCTAAGATCCTTAAGAAATCCTTCTAATGATGTTGTGCTCAAAATCATTTCTTATTATTATCAATGTTAAAAACACCTGTGTTCTGCTTTATAGATTTGTAGAAAACATTTTTTTATTCTTTGATGAATACAAAGTTCAAAAGAACAGCATTTATTAGATTTTTATTTATTTAATTTTTTTATAACATTATAAATTTAATGTGTTAACTGCCATTGATCAGCTTAATAAAAAAAAAAATGATAATAATAATAATAAAAAATTATATCTGAACAACTATATGACTTCTATGCAGAAAAAAAAAGTAAAAACTCAAGACAGGCAAATTTAACCAATTTCACCCAATATAATGTAATAATATAACAAATATAATATAATGCTGTCCACACCAGTGAACTCTGCCACTATACTGTCTCCTTTTACAATTAGCTCTTTAACTGAGAGCAGTTTCCCGTAGAGTAGTTACTACTTTTCCAGCCAACCGCTAATCTGATAATTGACTGATATAATTGCAGCTGTGAAGAATATGTATTCTATTTCAGATGCTGCAACAGGAGCAAGTGTGTATGATAGAAAAATACCATGCGCTGAGATTAATGCCAAGGATTCCTGGAGGGAGTTCAACACGGCTCTGTTGAATCAAGAAAAATGATTAAATCTACAGACAGAACAGAAATAATAATTACTTTACAAATGTATTTTGCAATATATTTGAACCAATTAAATGATTAAGATGTGTACAATTCAAATGTATTCAGTGTGTTTAAAAATATACTTTTTGCTTGGTGAATGCATCACAACATTTTTAGAGTAAATCTTTCATTTCCTTCATTTTCTGCTAAACAAAATCATGACTGACTTTGACATCTGACTTAGACAATGTTATCTTGCCACTAAAATCTTTAAAAACAAGAATTGGGATGGAGAAATGTTTTGATGCAGAGAATTCTAGTAACTTCTTACCTACTAATTAACCTCATTAATGCCTATGGACTGATGACATTTCCCTCCACCCTCTTTTATAAGGATGAAACATAAATAGGCCTACATAATAAGTTTTTCCCACATTATCCCCTGTAAGAAACTGCCACATACATCATAAGCAGATGTTGTTTATAGCAAAAGTCATCAAGCTCATTGCCCTCAACAAATAAGAGAAAAGATTCCATGCTGCTACAGCGAGACTGAAAATATTGAAACTATTGTTTAACACTCCATGCTGACCATCTCTGTTTTCTGAAGTGCAAAGAGCATGGAGTGTTCTGGCACACCCATTCGCTCAGTCCTGTCAGGGAATATTAGGGGTATTAGATGGGAGGGTTACGGCAGAAAATGGCTCGGAGGAGACTGACGTGGTCCCTCCACGTTCTGCACCAGGCCTGGAACCCCGAGCCTGGACCACTATAGCCTCAGTAAGGCCTCAGTGTTCTTCCTTGTGCTAAAGAAAGGAGAGAAAGATTATGTGAGGTTTAAAACAGGGGGCTGGGGGGTGATGGCTGGCTGCATTATATAAACAGTTCAACACCCCAGAGTTCTCCTTCGCCCCATTCAAACACATGGCCATAGAGAGTTTGGTTTTAAAAGAAACACAAAGAGGAGTCTTTTATGGGTGTAAGATATATATATATAGATGCTAGCATGCTAGAATTAGGAAATTGATTTATTAACTTTGTTTTAAAATGCGAGTTGTTCTTTAGTGTAAACTAAAACTAAAACTAACTAACATGCTGCCAGGGTGTTACTATGCAATTGCTCTGTTTTTTTTAATTAATACTCTTGTTTAGCAAGGATGCATTAAATTGATCAAAAGCGACAGAAAATGCACTTCTAATGTTACAAAAAAAAAAATCTATAAATCTATCTCTCTGGTTTTCTAGGAATCCTGACAAAAAAATAAATAAATATTGCAGCCTCCACAAAAATATTAAGCAGCACAAATGTTAAAGTTAAGCATTTGTTAGAATGAGCATATATTAATAGTGATATTAACCTAACCAACTTATTTTTTCAAGCTGTTTGGAAAAGACATAACTGATAAAATAATAAGTAACACAGACTCACAAGCGATCCAACCACAAGCCTCATAAAAAACAATATCCTTAATTTGTAATCTAGATAAGGCAAATGTTCCCTTAAGAGTGCTTAAATACAATTTAAACTGCCCCAAGATGTTTTATTAAGGTGAAATGTTGGCAGTTTAGAAAAAAAAGCGACCTAAGAGATACAGTACATTCCACAAAACACACAAAAACACTACAAATGTAATGGTAATAGTTGTGTGTCGTCTGGCCAGTTCTCCTGAATGAGCCCGATTTCTCCCTTTCTGTCACCAATGGAGTTTTGGTTCCTTGCCACTGTCGCCTTTGGCTTGCGTAGTTGGGGACGCTTGACTGATTGCACAGACACTACTGGAAGAGAGCTGAACTGGATGATCACAACACTGAACATTGATTTGTCAATGAACAGGCTTTATCTGGAAAAATGACTCTTTGTTATTGTCTTCTTGCATTCTGTATTGTCTTCTGTCTATAAAGCTGCTTTGACACAATTAGTACTGTATAAAGTGTAAAGGTGACTTAATTTGACTTGACTTGTGTAGTTCTCCAGTTCTCCAGTCAGCCTTGAGGCTCCAGCTGTAGGAATGTTGGGGCTGCCATCATCAGCACTTAATGGAGCTCTGGTGTCACAAAATCACAAGGCTAAACCTGTAATTATGCCAGCAGTGAATGAAAGGCAGCTGAGTATATACTGAAAGACTGCAGTCTTTAGAAATGACTCATTAATGTTCACATTTTTCAAGAGGGTAAGTTTCAGAAATACCAGTTTTTTTTTTCATGAATAAGCTTGCTTAAACATTTCTTTATTGTTTCTGGATGCAAAAGGGTACAGGGGAGACCTCAACTATGCTTCTGTGCTGTGTTACTTCTGCCGTTAATAAATATTGAGACTATATATTAACTCTGCTAGTCTCAAGAGACAGAGGGTTAATACCAACACTAGCTTCTGTCAGCCAGCCATGTGACTCCATCCTCATCTAGAGCAACTTTCTCTGAAGATCTTGTGAGGAGCCGGAGGCTGGAGACATATGAGACTGCTAACAGAGGTGTCTTTCTGTTTAACAACTTCTTGTGATATAGACACATCCATGCTTTATTTCAAAAGATCTCTGGTAAAAGAACTGCCAGCTTAAAAATATAAAAATGTGTGCTTTATCTTGCATCGTGAGAAACCACCCACACCACTTTCATTTTTCTTGATAATACCAGTCGCAATAATATAAACTTTATTTAATAAAAAAAACAGGCAACATAGGCTTGAAATTATAGGGTAGAATTTTTACTTATATATATATATATATATATATATACACACACACAGTACAGACCAAAAGTTTGGAAACATTACTATTTTTAATGTTTTTTAAAGAAGTTTCTTCTGCTCATCAAGCCTGCATTTATTTGATCAAAAATACAGAAAAAACAGTAATATTGTGAAATATTATTACACCTTAAAATAATAGTTTTTTATTTGAATATACTTTAAAAAAATAATTTATTCCTGTGATGCAAAGCTGAATTTTCAGCATCATTACTCCAGCCTTCAGTGTCACATGTAACATCCAGTCTATCACATGATCATTTAGAAATCATTCTAATATTCTGATTTATTATGAGTGTTGGAAACAGTTCTGCTGTATAATATATTTGATGAATAAAAGGTTAAAAAGAACTGCCTTTATTCAAAATAAAAATAAAAATTCCAATAATATATATTCTAATAATATATTTTCTTTACTATCACTGTTTATCAATTTAACACATCCTTGCTGAATAAAAGTATTGATTTTATTTAAAAAAAAATAAAGAAAAACAAATTACTGACCAGTAGTGTATATTGTTATTACAAAATATTTATATTTTAAAAACATAGCCTCTTTTTTTTTTTTACTTTTTATTCATCAAAGTATCCTAAAAAAGTATCACATGTTCTGAAAAAATATTAAGCAGCAGAACTGTTTCCAACTTTGATAATGAATCATATTAGAATAATTTCTAAAGGATCATGTGATAATGATCCTAGAAATTCAGCTTTGCATCACAGAAATAAATGATAATTTAAAGTATAATAAATTTAAAAACAATTATTTTAAATTGTAATAATATATCACAATATTACATTTTTTTCTGTATTTTTGATCAAATAAATGCAGGCTTGATGAGCAGAAGAAACTTCTTTCAAAAACATTAAAAATGGTAATGTTTCCAAACTTTTGGTCTGTACTGTATGTATGTAATATATATATATATATATATATATATATATATATATATATATATATATATTATTAATTATTAATAAATATTATTATTTTTATTTTTATTTATTTTTTAAATTAAGCAATTGTCATTAGTTTCACCATATCATTAGTTTCATCAGCCATTAATAAATTAATTTTTTAGAAATGCTTGAATCTCCCACAGCGTTTGCATTAGTGACCTGGTCCAGCTTGCATTAAAAAGATATGCCTTAAGGCACAATGAATAGTTCCAGCCATGCAAACAAAATACAATAAATGGGTAAAATGGGTAAAAAAGACAAATGAACATAATGTATCTAAATATCTTCACCAGAAGGTCATATTTGCAACAAGATTAATTAAATACCACTAACAACAAACAAGATGTTTCTGTAGTGCTCACTAGCAGGCCTTGGGGCAGATTTCATTGCTGAGCAGGACCGGAGAAAAATCTCCATTCTCTGAGAGTTGACCTGTGTGATACTGCACTCTTAGAGAGGTACAGAACCTAAAATGAACCTTCCCCAAAAAAAATGCCACAGCTGGGAGTCACTAAGTCTCTACTTCGAGGGAAACACTATTTGCGGACGCCTTGTGGCATTCTGGGCTGTAATTTGGTTAAAGAGTAAACAAGTTAATCTGTCAACAAGAAACCAGTCCAAGTCAGTTTGAAATCACTGGTTATGTCTAGTTCTTGCAGAACCCCCCCCAACACTACCTAAAGGAAGTGATTCAGTTGTGTTAACATAAGCGCCCCACAGGAACAATCGCTGCACTGAGCTCTAGGTTCTAGGCTAATGCGCCTGTTTATTAGCTTCTCATATTTTATAGCTGCTAAATAGGTTGTGAGGCACAGTCTCAGGAAAAGTCAAGGGGAAAAACTGTCATATATGTATAAAAAAAAAGGTCTGTGTAATGGCCTTCACTTGCAAATCAAAGCATTTTATCAAAGAAAAAAAAATAATGGAGAAAAACCTCCTGTTAACCAAAAAGACAATGTCGCTTCCTCAAATATGATGTCAGTAAAATTAAAACAATATTTTTACATCAAAATTTGTAACTGGTGTAACATAACAGGTATGAACGGGACTAAATCTAATTATACACTTTCCATAAAAGTCACGATATCATTACATTTTTATTTCAATAAGTACAATTTAATGTTTGCTTTGAGTAAAATTTCAATTTCTTATTTTAAAATGTAATATATTATATATTCAAATGTTTGATGACTGGAGATAATTGGCAGAATTATTTAAAAATAAGTTCTTGTATATTAGAAGCAAAAAGAATCTATCAAACACTGTGAATGACTTTCAGTATTTTTCCTGATGATTATATCATAGTAGTTAATGCGGAATCAAAGGAGGCCTTTTCCTGAAAATAGGTCAAAAAGAACAGAATTATTATTTTTTGGTGACTCATGCCTTTGAAAGGGCTTCATTCTGAATAAAACCCCCAAATCTTGACGGTTACCCTCATGGGACATAGCCTGGCTAGCAGATGTCAAATTTTCGTCACCGATCACCCTCGAACTCCATGCTCTGCTGCTCTGCTGCTCTGCTTCCTGGTTCCTCCTTCCTCCCAAAGGATGCATGGCCTCACAGACATCCTCATTGTAAAAACACACAATCCTTTTCTTTGTGCTATAGTGCACTGTATACAAGAAGATAGACTTACTGTCTGACTCCTGTCACCCAAAGAGCGTTCTTGCAGATGCAGAATGTAATTGTATACCTGGCAGGTTCAATTCTCTTTTATTAATTCTCATTTCTCATGATGTGAGAAGACATATTCTTGGAGCACAAAAAACATAATACTCCCCACATAAAATTAAAGAAGTAATCCTGCTTCAGTACAAGTTAAACTCAACTGACGGAAATTGTGTATAGTGTCAATTACCACAAAAAAAATAAAAATAGTTTGCATTTGTCCAAGGGAAAAAAAAAATACAATGGAAGTGAATGGGGCCAATTCATAAACATGAAAATACTCAGGATTTCAACTGGCAACTTTAACAGCTCAATGATTACTCAAGTTTTAACAGAAGAATTCATGTGAAAATTGCTTTTGTAAAATTAGATGTTTCACATTTCTTCTTTGAAAAACCTCCTGAAATTGTTTCCTTTCACTTACATTGAAAGTGCTTTACTGTAGACTTGTGGAGAAAGAAAGAACAAAAAAACTAGTTGAAATTAATTTTTTGTTATAATCAACATTGACCTCTGCAGCAAGGAATAAACTATACAACCTGTGCAACCAGAATGTCACTTATTTTCTTATTACTTGTTTTCTTAAAAAAGGAAATATTACAGCTTCAGAAAGTAAGAACAGAAGGCGTTTTAAGCAAAATCCTGTGCATGTGGCATGTTTAGTCTTGAGCAGCACTATAAAATACAAGCAGCACTGCAGATTTATGGGTAATCAAGGGCAGGCAGAGGGCAGTCAGTGTGTGAATGATGTTCTTTTGCGATATTACAGGGGTGTGCTGATGGGGCAAGTCAAGAGGAGCCAGGCTGGCAGCTTTACTGCAGGTTAGCATTAGGTTAGTGCTGCTCACACTGCCCAAGGGCCAGTAAAGCCCAACATCTGACACAAAACACACTGATGGGATATCACAATTCTCACTTTTTTTCCCCTCAAAGTTCTGTCTCAGAATTGTGACATATAAACTGAGAATTCAGAAAATTCAAGTCAGATTTGAGATATAAATGTGCAACTGCAAGAAAAATGGACTTTATATTGACCTCAAACTTTTAGATCCAACTTTTTATATTTCATACTCATCATCATTTCAAGATGAACTGGTTATGGTTTATACAAAACAAATGCAAATTCAAACATATCCACACATTAAGTTCCTGCTACACACAACAGGAACATGTGTCATGATGCAGTCAAACCACTGCCATGCCCTCCACTTTTTTTACAAGTGACTCACCAACATTAAAATAAACAATCTGAGCTAGACCACAGGACTCTGGGATTGCAGTAACCACACAGCAAACCTACGACCATTAGCCACTGCCAGTTAATTAGTGTATCTCATGGTTAAGTATTCCGGTAAGTAAGGCCGGTTTCATTTTCTTTATCTAATCTGGATCAAAAGAAAACCATAGAAATTAGCCAAAATGTAAACCTGTATTTTTCCCCTACTAGTTTCAGATGTCACTGTGGATGATTTCTTGGTGCACAACATTCCAAAGAAGTAACATGTTTAAATTGATAATTTTGTGCAATTATCTGCTTTAGCTGTTAACTTATCTTATCATCCTTTTCAACCCTTCCTCTTCATCCTCCTGTCATACAGAGACCCTTTTTACAATCGAATCCCACCATATTCTTTTTTTAATCCTATGTCTCACTCTGAAATGTCACATTATCATAAAACTATGGCTGATAAACAGGTGTCAGGTTGCTTTTATAATGATTAATCTTTTTGCGAGGTTCCTGAATGATACATGCATATCATGGTGGTTAAAACGCAAATGTAGTCTGTGATTACCTGCACACACCTAGATGTCTCGGTTTCTTTTGAAATGGTGCCATTTGTCTGCACATCTGTCTATGACATAAACATCAGTCAAATGCTTTCCTATCTCCTTTCATACAGGTTAGGACACCTTAAGCATGTTTGGCAGGCTTGTGCGAATATCTACGTTGTTTGCGACAAAAGGACCCTTCAGAATATGTATACACTCTTCCAAATTTTGTAGTCTGTAAGATTTTCGAAATATTTTTGAAAGAATTGTTTTATGCTTACATCAAGGTTGAATTTATTTGACCAAAATACAGTAAATTTTGAAATAATATTTAAATTATAAAATTTAAAAAATCAGTTTGATGTTGATATCTGAAGGCTGAAATTTCAATTTGTTTGTCTATGCAAAGTTATTATGTTGCTTCAGAAGACACGGTACACCAGTCTTTTGTATGGATTCATTTCACAGTACCATTATGACCTTTTTGAAAGTTCTTTTGACTTTGATTATATGAACAAAAACAGTTCTTCAAAACATCTTATGCATTCTACAAAAGAGAGAAAGACAAACGGTATAAGTTTGGAATGATGTTAGGGTGAGAAAATGATGAGAGTATCTTAATTTGTAATGAACTAACCCTTGAAAATCTCACTTTTCATTGCTTCAAACTCTTTAAATTCGTCAGATGTGTTTTTCTAGCATTTCAGCCTAAAACAGAAGCTATGGAAAAGTGCAAGCTGTGCATGTTTGTTCTTGCTGAGTAGCTGTTTCAGATGGAAGGGGGAATAATGATTAGTCATTTCATATTACAGTGGTGTTTAAAAGACATGTTGTACATATAATGGAGCATTAATATTTTAAGTAAAGTAACGCTGGCGCGTTAACTTATCTTCTTAGCTTGTAATCTGCATTTACTGTATCAGGCTGTTACCATTTATCAACCATGAACCCCTCCTATGTTTTTCAGTCATATGCTGTTTGCTTTCTATGGTCATGAACAAGAGATGCAAATGAGACATTTCAACTCTATACTACTGATTCCAATGATTCCAAACCTGAAATTCTCCAAAATGTCATGACAGACACATCTTCATTCACAGCTCATTCCAGTCACACAGCTGTGGTTCAGAGGTTAGATGGATCATGCAGCTCCGTGATGGATAGCAGATTTATCTCTCTATACACTGTGGAATGAAGCAGATGGTTCAGCTCACAGGCTACACTGAGCAGCCTCATTCAATCACCATGACAAAGTTTGCATGAAGCTAGCTTTATTACACATTTAAAACCCATCAGTAGGCCCAAATAGCATTCTCGCATTTTGTGGACAAAATCTGTGGAATTCTGCAGAAATAGTACATATGTGTTGAAAAGAATACTACAGTTAAATTTAGAATCTGAAAGCATAATCCTATTAGCCAAAATATTTAACACAAACACACATGGGCGAGAAGATGTGGGGAATTTGTTCAATTATGGCCATTACAATTCTGTAGCCTACTATGTGCCCATACTAATTTAAAAAAGATCGGTCAGGCTGGGAATGGAATTACAAACAAAGTGTTTCAGGCAGTGTTTTCTGTTGGAGAGATTAACTAAGGTAAAAACAAAAAAGCACGATATGCACCCTTAAAAAGAAACATGTAATACTGATTCTGGGAGATATTACAGGGTTTATCTTCATCCAGACCTCCAGAGGGGTCTGGGGCCTATTTATGAGTTCAAGTGTAAACACAGCTGATGCTAAAGAGGAAAAAAATAACTTCCTTCCACCTGTCTGGGCTCCACTGACTTAGAACAAGCTGTAAACAACTACGTCTGAGGGGAAACTATACATGCAGCAGACATCAACATAAACAAACTGAGCTATATGCTTGGAATCAATTCAAACGATGCAATGGTTCAAATGAAACAAACAACCAAACTTCCTCCATTCCTCCACTTGATGAATTTATAACGGTGGTAGCCGCCCTAACTTAAATAACTATTTTAAAGAAAAAAACCTTCGGGCGCCAGACAGGATTAAACCTGTCAAAAATTAATTTAACCCAGGATAGCAGAAAAATAACCACCGGTTACACATCAAATTATAATAATAATCCCAGACTAAAGGTCATCAGGATATTTATTCTTGCATATGTTCACAATCATAATAACACAGAAAACCGAAATGGACAAAAAAATGAATAAAACAAAATAAGAAATGACCACACGTTCACACTAACGGTCTCTGGTCTTCGAAATCCGTGCCCGTGCCAGAAACCGACATAGACAGTAAAAGAAATGGACACAGCGACCCCATTGGAACTCAATTGAGACAAGTGAAGCCCACTTTTAGCGTTTTTTAGCACTTCCGTTCCTGACGCGCAGACTCAAACTAAGCTTGATGACGCCAGCAATCTGTCTGACAGATGTAAATCTTCTAAGTGGCTGTGCGTGCAAACTGCCATCGTTAATCTTGCAGAGACGGCGAGCTTGACCGGGGAGTTCTTTGGCGTGAGTGAGCAGGAGTTAATATTCTGATTAATTATTTTGTATAGTATTTTAAAATGTAACGCCAGTACGCCATACTAAGTTAATTGCCTGCGAGCTTCTCCTCCTGTCTGTACGGTAATTTCTCTACTGTGCGACAGAGAGTCGAGTGGTTATGACGTTAGCCTTTTTTTACAAAAACTGTTTCTACGGGGCCATAATGTAACATAGAAGGTAATGGATCCCTTTATACATTGTTGTGTATCTTTAGAAATAAATAATGGACAAATGGAGTCTTTAAACGCCTCAGATGTACTGTCAAAGTGTATTCGCTGTCAAAGTGACGCCAAAATGAATGCAAAGTCAATGGGATGCTAACGCAAGTGAAGTTCTGCTACAAGATGGCAGCTCGCGGCCGACTTCAACTTCCGGTCGACTTCCTTGCCGCCTGGAAACCGACCGCGTTGGTCTGGAAGTGCAATGCTTCAGTCACGCACCAGACATCATACCCATGAAACAGCTGATTGACACGCAGCCGTCTTTCCACCGTAAACCATCACTCATACGGGCGACCCTCATGTGCAAACAAACGGATGACGCTTCTGATTCAGGTACGACACGCTCCCTCTTAATACAACTCCCTTCGTTAATTGACACCCTCCACCCAAAATAACGCTAAAATGAAAGTGAAAGTAACCAATGTTGTAGAACAGATTCTTTTGTTTGCCACAAATTGAAAGTTTACTTTCTTAGTGGATGTTCCTGGTCTTATTGGGAACTATTTATGGGACCTACTGGTCTAATATGCTCTGAATTCACTGGTTTCAGGATTTTGAAATGCTCCTCCTGTTGCTAAAATGCCCATGTGTTGCAGTATATTGAACTGGTGGCCATGCAGAGATGTAGATGGAGGCATGTGGGGCAGCTAATATATAACAGAAGCACCACTTTCATCCTTTACAGTTCATTTTTACGGCAAAGGTTTTCAGCACCAAAGCCTAGGCTGAGCAATTCAAGTCCAGGGCCGGTGCCAAGTGACAAAAACATTTGAAAAGAGAAGGTCAAATAATTGTTACTTTGGCTAATGCAAAGAGTTCACTGCCTTCCTTTTAGAGAGGTCATGTGTTTCCATTCTTTCTCCCAAAAGTCTCATTGGGTTGCTCTTCTGCAAATTTCTTCATCATGCAATGAAAATTGTTTGCATTTTCAGTCCAGCTTCATATAAATCACATATGCATACTTGTGATAGTTGAACTTTCCACTGTATTGCATTCTCTGGCTTTTTAATCCAAATAAAATATTTCAAAAGTGCTATGCGGTTCCATGCAATCCAAAACAAATCCACCCTGTTTTGGTAGCTGAATGGAATTAACATTCATTTTATGGACTTCTGAAACAGTTTCTCTGTCTTTGTTATTTCAGACTTCTTCATCTGAACCGTCTGCAAAGCTTCCATAAAACCCTACAGATATACAGCTGCTGTCACATATTTCAAATGCATGCATTATGACAGGAAATGGAGGGGATCTTTTACAAATGAACGCAGCTTCTGGCTTTTGAAAATCAAATACCATTCACAGAGGTTATTACAACACACTTTCATTCAGTATTTTAATAACCATAATGTTTCAACTGGAATATTATGTTTGCATATAATAAAAACACCAAGCGTGCAAAACAAACATACCTTTTTCTTCTAAGTAGGTACCTCTAAAATCTTCATTTTCTGTGCAAAATCACATGCCACAGTCAGGATTCTGGCTAAACAAAAACAGAAGTCCAAAATAAACTTATAAAAATCGTACTATAGGTACATTTCTACAGCAAAAATGGCAATATACATTTATTCCACAAGAACAAGTATAATAATGGCAGACTGTGGTAAGACGTGTCAGTAATAATATTTTTTAAAATCTAATTATTTGGCTGAAAAACAGCCACTAATTTATAAATTATGCATTTCCCCCAAATTCTACATGGTCTGGGGAAAACCTTGTCAAAGCTTCAGCTAGCAATATTACAAATTCAATTAATATTACAACATATTGAAAATGGTTAATTTGTTCTGCACAGTATTAGAAATGTCATTTATGAGAAGTTATAATTTATGTGAAATGAACTCACTTTATATATATATATATATATATATATATATATATATATATATATATATATATATATATATATATATATATATGTGTGTATGTGTGTGTGTGTGTGTATATATATATATATATATATATGTATATATATTATGGCTGTAATTACAGTTGATTGCACACATACTGAAATATAATAATACAAATATCTTATATCTCTCATTTGTCCTTACCTAGGAGCTTATCTTACTCTCCTTATTTTTTCAAAATTAAAGATGTGCGCGCACATGTTATGTTTACTGCTATTTCATCATAAGAACTGGATTTCATTTCTGCTGATTTCACAGGATTTTAAAACGATTGCCTATTTCCCCAAAGACAATGATTTCAGTGAACATTGTGTGTCTCTGAGATGGGACAAGGATTAGTTTAATGTAATAGAGGCTTCAAAGAAGTGAGTGAATTAGAGAGTAGAATTTGGTATCAATATCCACCCGCCACTTCTGTAACATACTGTTAAATTCTTAACAGTTATTATTTTACAGCATATAATATTACACCATATAAAATCCTGTCCAAGCCCTTTCAGCAGATGGCCGTTTATGGTGTTTCATATATCTCACCCAGAAAAGAGTTCTGGCTTCTCCCAAACACTCTCACCTTACACAAATATGCTGCTATTGAGTATATATATATATATATATATATATATACAACCTTTAGAGAATAAAACTTGGCCTGCAATCATCAACAGAAGCAGAGATGAGTGCTCTCCCATATATGCTTTTATGTACATAATTTACAGATTTCTTTTTACATTCTTTAACAAGCATCACTACTATTTCTCATAGTCGAGCTAGAAATATGAATAACACCATAAATCACATTGCTATTATTTTCATAATCAACCATTTTTGTTAGGTGAACAATAAAACACCCAATAAATAAATAAAATAAAAATAAAAACCCCACAATACCCTGGCAACCACACTAAAAAGCAATGTTAAGCAACATTCTAAGAACATCCCTTTCTTAACCACATAGAAACACATTGGCAACTAACTAAAACACCATAGCCACCACATTTCTCCTTTGTATACACCCAAATCAAGCCACCACATAACTCCTTGTCAACTATCTATATGTAATGTATTTTTTATTATTCTGCAGAGGTATTGGTGACCCATACTCAGAATTTGTGCTCTGTATTTAACCCATCCAAATTGCACACACACAGCAGTGAACACACACACACACCGTGAACACACACTCGGAGCAGTGGGCAGCCATTTATGCTGCGGTGCCCGGGGAGCAGTTGGGGGTTCGGTGCCTTGCTCAAGGGAACCTAAGTCATGATATTGCCAGCCCGAGACTCGAACCCACAACCCTAGGGTTAGGAGTCAAACTCTCTTACCACGAGGCCATGTCTTCCACGACTTTAGCATTTCCCCCATAAGACCATGATGAGCATGTAGCAGTATCCTTCACTGAGAGGCCGGAGAGGAAAAGCTTAGTAAAAATAGCCATTTACCACAAAGCTTCATAAGTTGCCATTCTTCTCTAGGCTGGTGTGTGTATAATACCAAACACTCTCTCTTTCACTATCCTGAGTGAAAAGGATTCCAGGAAAGTGAGAGTCATACTTTATAAAGTACATGAGAGGCAACAAACATTCAAACAGAACCAACTTAGTTCAAATGAGAACAATATTCACCACACTGTGCTTCAGAACAGGAAGTTTTACTCATAAAGACTGGAAGGGTTGTTTGAGAAGTCAGAGCAGTGCCAATACTGGAACACACACACACACACACACACACTGCTTTCGTCAACGTCTGATGTGCCAACATCTGAACATGTATCCTGTTGTATGAAGATGGGCTTTTCTAAGATTATAAGGTTCTCTGAAGATTAGCTTTCTGATTATAGCATGTCAAGGGAGACTTTTCCAGCCACCCACACCAAAGCTTGCTTTAGATACAGAGGAAACTCAAATAATGCCCCCCTCATCTCTTAGGAGAGACCGGGGAGAGCAGGAAGCAAGTACGTGGAAAAGCAGAGGACTGGAAATTCTTAAGCTTACCATGACGTTAATGGCCACACAGCAAGACTTGAGTTTATATTTTAGCTTTTTTTTTTTTACTGTAGTAAGTTGTGTTCTCACTGTTAATGTGTTCTGGGGAGTTGTCAGGGTTATTGGTAGGATTCTTAGTGTGTTCCCCTTGAATTCACTTAGAACACTTTATCAATACACTAAGAACCTCTCAAAACACATTGTCAACCCTTATGAAACAAAAACATATTGCAGTATATTGGAAAATATCATGTAATATATTAGGCATATATTCTTATATATGGGATTTAATATTTATTTTTTTCCAATATATTGCAATATATTGAAAGCGGCAATCATTTGTATATTTTGCAATATATTATTTAATATATGTATCATCAATATATTATTAAATGTATTCAAATATATAATATATTAGAAAATAAAAAGGGAAAATAATATATTACAATATATCACAATATATTTTCCTTTCGTAAGGGAACCACATAGCAACACCCAAACCACCCAGGACACTAGAACAACACATTACAAACTTTTCAATGCTTAAGTGTTCAGGATGGTTACAGAATGTTTTTATGTGGTTACAAATGTGTTTGGGAAAAGTTCTTAGAATGTTGCTAAGATGTTTACGAAGGTTCTTAGAATGCCATTAAGGTGTCCCAGGTGGTTGCCAGGGTGTTGCTATGTGACTTTACAATACCGTGAGAAACTTTCAGAATGCCTTAACAACATCTAGAACACCAGAACAGCATTTGTCTAGCATAACTTGCTGCGCATTTGTCCCAAAACAAAAAGACATCCTTGGTAACCTGTGGAACAGATGAATGATATAAAAAGAAAGAAAATTCATGTTTCTTTCAACACAGCTTCCTTGATGTAATGGTTTTACCGAATGTGTTTTCTCCCTTTAAATTAGAAAATTCAGTCTTCCATCAGTTTAAATCAGCAGTTGCCTTTGCGCAGGAGCCAATGCCAATGACAACAACAGGACATCGGTTGCCAGTATATGAAATGACTGGGGTGTGGCGGAACATTGTTTTCAACACATCTCATGGCAAAAACATTATTGCACACCAGCGCTTGCCTGCCTTCAGTTCGAAAGGAATGCCGATGCTGTGTTTTGCCAAAGTTTGTTTTGACTCCCAGCTGTGATTTTTTTTCTCCACTCGTCTTGGAAGCTGAACATGTGTCTCTCTCCACAGAGATGTTCCTGTATAAGGAAGGACAGCTGTAACAGTCGTAATCACTCTCTCTCAATGTACATAATATATACGCATACACACACGTTAGTCGCTTTGTAAACGCTGAGGAATTTCAATTAGTTTTTGATGTGCAGAGAGTGAGTTGCTGTTTTCCAGCAAAAATTACCAGGTTACTACTGTACAGTATTAATCTTCAATCTGGACATTTGGATCTTCGGCAATACTCATCCCTTACAGTTTATGCTGTGGACATGAAAATACCTAATATGTATATATATATATATATATATATATGTATATATATATATATATATATGTATATATATATATATATATATGTATATATATATATATATATATGTATATATATATGTATATATATGTATATATATATGTATATATATATATATATATATGTATATATATATATATATGTATATATATATGTATATATATGTATATATATATATATATATATATGTATATATATATATATATATATATATATATATATAAAAATATATAAAATTATAATTATATATAGCTACACAATTATGATATATCAACCTAATCCTGTTTCATGCATTAAAACAACTCAAGCACAGAATCTTTTGACTGGTTATATGTTTCTGAGATTGCCCAGAATTTTTTGAAAATTCCCAGTGAGTCCTTAAAAAAAACAAAGGGAATGCTCATGGTACTGAACACACTGGCCATCCACTCTGACACACATAAATATGCAGTCATATAGGCATCCAGGTCCATCTCTCAGCTCTGGCACCCCTCAGTGCCGACAGAGGAGACAAGGGCTCCCACTGAAGAGGTCACCCCTCTCTCCAAAACCAGATGTTCACAGAAAGCAGGCAAGTGCTGAAAGACAGCCTCACTCTCAACCTGTTTTCAATTTCTCAAATACACAGAAACACATGAAATAAGCAGACGTGACAAGAAAAAATGAAGGGAATGAGAGAAAGAGTGTACTTGGCCTGTGAAGAGTTCAGAAAGATATATTTTGTACAGAAATATGGCACTTTACACAAATAGAGTGTAAAAAAAAAAACATTCAAAATTGTTGGTTGTCTAAATCATGTCAGTTTAAATTTACATGATGCTTGTAATTTTTTTTAAGCTTGTTACTATAAATTGAGGCATCTAAATACAACATAGCTCTGATTAGTGTGATTAAACATTAAAAGTTACACATCAAAAAATAAAAATAGGTAAAAAATTCCACGTAAAAAGGCGGATAGCTTTACGGCAACCACACATTCACAAGTGTACAAATATCGACCGTAATAATGACTGCGATATATTTACAGCCGTGAATTCCACTCACTTAACAGTGGGGGGCTCTACTGAGTTGCAAAAAATACACAAAATTACATACAGATGCTGTAATTTTTTATTTTAATACAGAAACAAACCTGTAAGAAAATTGTGGGCCCTGGGCTCTGGCAGATACAGGCTTAGTCCTTGCAGGGTGGCAGATAAATCAGTGTCAAGTCTTTTGGGAAAGCAGTGAGAGCGGTCATATCTCATACACTCAAGGTCAAGGATACAAAGGCCTCTGAGACAGCGGGTCACTCAGCACGTCCTCCACTACAGTAGAAGGCTTTAACTGACAGAGTCTGGATCTCATCCAGCGGATAATGGAATCAATGGGGCTCTCGGGTCCGATGGAGGATACTGCTCCCAGAATGGGGTACTGAAAGGGGAAAAAAGCCAAGAATTAAATGAACAAAGATGATCCTCTCTGGAGAATCACAACTTCAGTTACAGCTTGGCGACCTTCCTGACTCAACAGAACAAGAAAACAATTACTTTAGGAGAATGTTCTCATTTACACTAAAAAATTGGGGATCATGGACTGTGAGTGATGTCATCATATGCAATTAACAGGGGTACAGAAATGGTCTGAGAGAAATCAGAAAGGCCTTCAGATGTCAGACTTCACCCGAGAGACGACACACGTTCAGCTGTCGCTGAGACGGACTTGCAATATTTAGGGAGTTACACAACACAAAACTCCACTGCTGCTGAGAGGCGGAAACAAGTGTATCCTGTCATGAATCCCCTGCATCCTGTCAAAGCCAAAGCTGTGTTCAAGAGGAATGAAAGATAAATAGAGAGTTCACCCAAAAATAAATGACATCATGTACTCACCCTCACATTCCAAACCTGTAAGACATTTTGAAGATTTATCATGCTTACATTGAAAGCCGACAGTCAGGCATGAACAGTATGGATTTTTATCCCCCACTTATCAGAAATTTTTGTGACAGAGGACTCCTCAGCACACTGAAATCCAGAAAAGCAGTGCAGTTGCTGTCTTTGCATAATGTAGTTTAGACAAGTTAGAGGGGGAAATGGGATTCAGCCACTCCTTAAGAACTCCTCCAAATTCCTTCTCTCTTCAGTAATTCCTGGTAACTTATCAATCAGGTGTGTTTTATGGCAATACTAAAGAACCTTGACCTGTCTGACTAGGTCGGATATCTTACATGGAGCAATGTTCATACCAGACAGAGAGATAAAACAATTAAAAAAATTATGTAAGAGAAGAATGCACTGGTGTATATATAAATGTAATCAAAATAAATGTAACCATATATATATATATATGTATATTAGGTTACATTTATTTTTATTAATTTCCAATACTTTTATGCAGTGTATGTATGTGTATATACATGTGTATTTAAATTTTTAATTATGTATTTAAAAAAAGGTAATCGAATTAAAATAAGAAATGATAATTATACATTGTGTGTGAGAGTGTGTGTATACAGTGGAGATCAAAATTAGAGAATCCATAAATACTAAAAAAAAATTCTGAAATATTGTTAAAATTCAACAATCAAAATTTAAAGGATTACCACTGTTCTACCTACTTGTTTTAAAAAATAACCAGAGAATTTCAACAACAACGAAACATTATTTTGTGGAAAACACAGTGATCAAAATTAGAGAACAGTAACCACTGTTGCACGAAAGAAGATTACAGCTTCTGGAGGGTTACAGCTGTCAAAAATGAGTAGGAAGTGTAGAGGCCCTGGCGGCTGCAGGATATCACTAGTTTCTCACACTGCGCTGGTGTGATTTTGGTCCACTCTTCTTCCACTATTTTTTTTAAATCTGGTTTTGATCAGGACTCTGGGCCAGCCATTTCATTATTTCAGTGTTCTTAGCGTCAAGGAACTGCTTTACCCCATTTGCAGCGTGATGGGGACATTGTCTTGTATGAAAATTAGAGGCTGATTGAGAGATGCTTGTAGGAAAGGAACCTCATGTTGCCATGAATCTAAGAGGCTGTCCCCAGTCTGACACCGAACAAAATGTTTCCCATCGGACCCAAATAAATTAAACTTGCTCTAATCACAAGCGAACTTTGGACCAGTTCTCCTCTGTCCACACAACATACTCCTCAGCAAAGGTGAGCCTAGTCTTTTGATTCTTTCTGTTGATGACAGGTTTGGTCACTGCAGAGTGCACTTTCTGTCCAACTTCACTTAAACATACCAAGACATATCCCTACTCTGTTCAGCACGGAACTTGCAAGTAATTCCAGCTGCAGTGTTGAACCGATTCCCTATTGAGAGTCTTTGCATTATCTTTTCTTTTCATGCATTAGTCTTACATGGACGACCAGCCTTTTTGAGAATTTGAATGATTGTCATTGTAAAGCTGCAATATTCAAGAAATCACAGATTTGGAATAAAAAGTGAAAGTGAAGTGACATTCAGCCAAGTATAGTGACCCATACTCAGAATTTGTGCTCTGCATTTAACCCATCCGAAATGCACACACACAGATTAGTGAACACACACACACACACTGTGAACACACACCCGGAGCAGTGGGCAGCCATTTATGCTGCGGCGCCCAGGGAGCAGTTGGGGTATCGATGCCTTGCTCAAGGGCACCTAAGTCGTGGTATTGAAGGTGGAGAGAGTACTGTACATGCACTCCCCCCACTGGCAATTCCTGTCGGCCCGGGACTCGAACTCACAACCTTTCGATTGGGAGTCCGACTCTCTAACCATTAGGCCACGACTTCCCTCGCAATGGTTGAATGGATCATCCGTTTGGGCTTCGTTTGGACAACTGTTGCAGGGTTTCAGTCCCCTTAGTTCACCATCTTGCAATCTCAGTGGAGATTAGAAAAATGCTGCCAGTTAAACAGGGTTTGTCATATAATTAGAGAAATTAGCACCAGGTGTCAGAATAACACCAACATTTAGGTATCTGGAAGTGTTGTCTAATTTTGATCAGTTCTTTTTTAATTATCTCATTTAAGTTTTTTTTATATTGTGCTTCAGAATGCAACTAATTAATGAAATATGCTTTAAAAAAATCTGCCCTTACACACACACACACATATAAAATTTTAAATAAAATATACATTTAATATACATTTATAAATATAAATTTAAATATATAATGTGATATAAATCAATTAAAACATGTAACCAAAATGTAACCAAATAAAATTAAATGTGAACCACTACCAACTGAGCTTCATAAGACTAGAATGGTTATCATAAGATTGGAAACTTTAATGAATGCAGTACGCAACAGCTTCACAACCCACACCAAAGCATTCACTACAAATGTCTCCAATTTAACCCCGTGTCTTGAGTTAGCCTGCACTGTTTTCTGTTTTCAATATGGCCATTGAGGCATAGTGGTTCACACATTTAATGATGATTCGGAGTCAAAAAACTAGTGCTGAACCCCAGGGTAGCAATTTATCAAACACTTCAAATTTGCTACATTAACCCCAGGTGGACAGTTACAACAGTCTTATAAAAGAACAGGACCAACACATTTGGCATTCTGATGATGTTTTAACAGCAAATCATATCATCGATAAAGGAGGTCCAAAAAGTGCTCTGCATCTTGCATGTAAATCCCATATGTTGTTTTGAGCACACTACGGACCGGCACAGCGAAATGAAAACAAACAGCTGAGGAATTTGCTTTGTGAGCAGTTTTATTCAACAGCTCATATTGATGCCTTGTGTGCATCATGTGAATGTTTTTGCTGGTCAAAAATCGCTCAACAATAGAGGATTAATGAGTTGAATATGTTAAAGGAGTGATTTCTGTCAAAATATGCTTTCAACAGATAAGCGGCTTGTAAACTAGGCTAAAGTTGGTTTTACAACTCTTGGGAGATGTATTTGAAAGTGTTGGACTTACAATGTTTGCGTCAAACTAGTACTACATGTCAAGGCCTTGATTAATAAAGTTTGGTTCACACTGAAGCTTATTCTGGCAAACTGGAAGACATCTTAAATTCAGGAGAGAAAGGTGAATAATGACAAGCAACCGCTCTGAGTTCAAACCTCTACACAGGGATTCAGATGATTAATGAGGACAAATACACAACGTGCTGGAGTAAAAGACTTCTGTAAAAGGGGAATTGTTGATACTCGAGCAATACATGAGCAACTGATGAAGCGAGCACACAAATCAATAAATTTGTCTTTTTAAGCTTACGAAAAAAAGTTTATAGCTTAAGGGTTAGTCAGGATGATATTGCAACAAAACAGTTTAGAATTGTACTCATCACATCATCCAAACAAATCTACTGAATTTATATTGAGATGAGAGATCAAATTTGTCTGGGCAAGTTTTGCATGTCATTCCATAGGTTTACCACAAGAGGGCAGGACTGCACCTAAAATGTATACCTAAAATTGCTCTGACTTACATACTGACTTACATTAAAATCTAACATACTTCAAACACACAAGAAACGCAAAGATTTTCCATATCAAAGTTTATTGCTGACATGCATGTAGAGATTTGATGAAGTACAAAAATATGTCTTTTATACAAATTTGTTTTTCATCTCTGTACAATTACCCAGTTTTTTTTTCTTTGACACCATTCTAACCGAGCAGCTTACAACATCAAATGTTCAGGCTTTTGACCGGTTTAATCATGTTTTGTTTAACACCAGATTTAGATTTTCCAGTTTTAGCAAAAGATGCAAAAAAGTAACAATTCTAAAGAGAAATCTCCCAATTTATGAAACATCTGCACAAAGTGGCCTAAAAAGAAAATAAAATCTAAGCCAAACTTAACTTTCAGTATCTTCCCTTGCAGTGTCTGTGTTTTTTTGGGTGTATTCATAATTTGCACAATACCCACATCCACTCCAATTTCTGCTGCATCTTGTGACATGTCTTGCTAATTAGAATCATGCACTAATTTAATTGCTTTGAAATTGTATACAGAGTTCAAAAAAACGTACACTTTTCATGCTGCAGACAGAATTTGGATATCACGAAATGGTCTATGCGAGGGGGTTGCAGTAACTAACGTAGGGGGCATATTAAACAAAAATTTACTAATTTCTTTTATCTAGGTTTTAGGTACAGACTACACAACCACATCAACCGCAGCCATATTGCAACTACAAATTTGCTATGATATAATGGCTTTCGTAAGAACTCTACGTGGACCTAGCATATAGCCTTGAGGCACTCCTTTTTTAATATAAGGACTTTGATTTGCTCACAAAAAGTCCCTCTCCATCAAGTCACGCCTATTATCCACTACGATACTGCTTTACAACCAAATATATTCACATTGAGTTGGGAAAAACTAATGCTTTCAATCGTGGCTTGTGTAGAAACATTGGTGCAATTTTTCAAAGTAATAATACCCTGCACTGGGGTTTGCACTATTGACGCCTATTCGCCATTACAATGTCTTTCACACTGGCCAGAGTGCGGTCTCATCCTTATCTAGCAAGATAAACTCTACATCGATTCTACATGTCATGCTAATGCGCACGATAATTTAGTTGACTTAAAATAGAGCTATGCAAAGTCAGTCACCTAATTAGTGTAGCTTAATATACCGACAGGATTGTTGCAATAATTATTCAAGAATAAAAAAAAAGGAAAAGATAGACAATAAAACAAAACCTTCACTGAAGATAGAAGAAAAAACGTGAGAGATCACAGCAATGCTTTTGAGTGATACATGATCTCTACATTTACCATGGCAGATGAATTAAAAACAGCAAATAAATTAAAATGAAAACCGAAAGGTACAGATATACTACCAGGCTGTACGTCTTCAAAAGATGAAATTAAAGTGGAGATTAAAAGGACAAGCCAAGCAGCTAGTCATAAGCTCAGAGATCTACAGTACTGAATGACATTTTCACCTAATGACACGAGTGGAGCCAAACATAAAGGCATTGCAAACTAAGCCACAGGTCCATGTAAGCCAACTGCCTATTATACTAAGATATATTCTAGCATCAAAAGTACATATTCACTGCTCACGGTTGAGTTGAAAATCTGTTGATAATCTAAGGCAAAATATCCCACAGTTATGCTTTATAGACATGGGGTAGCTTAAAACAGGTCTGAAAAAAGCCAAATGACATTAAGAATACATCTCCTTGCAATATTCTCACACAATAAACAGATTGAGAGGAGTGAGTTTCATGGCATTTCCTTTTTGATGATCATGAAGCATTCAATAATCATAGATGGAAATGAGTGGTAGGTAAGAGAATAAAAAGAAAAACTAAAAGAAACAATCCCCTATGCAACTGGTTTCTTTGTATCACTGTGGCCAAAAACGTTCCCTAGCGGCCAATCTTCGATCCCTGAGCTGCAGCTGAAATCTGTGTGGGGAACAAAAGCACCGGAGATACGGAACATGGCAGAAGATGCACTTTGATGACTTGGCATGCTATCAGAGGGTGAGTGCTCTTGACGGAGGGACACAAAAGGAAAGGAGGGCTTAAGGGCTGTGCTTACAGGGCTTATCTTGGCTTAGACTTCCGCATGACTGCCGGATCAGCTGCCCCACTTCCTGACAGTTTCATCCCATCACCAGTTGTCCCGTATCTCATCTTTTTCTAAGCAGAGCCCTGTGATGAGTTCCTGCATGACACACACCAAAATCAACAAAAGTACCACCTAGCTCAGCTCTCAGGAGTCCACTGTAGTGGCATATCACATGGTTAAATGTGCATTTCCATTTGGTCGAATACACAGGAAATGGTGATCTTGCACTTTCTGCTGCCTACTGATTGGCCGATAGCAAGAGAGGGAAAAAAAAATGTACCATATCCACTGGTTTGGATGCCAAGTTATGCTTTTGGTTGTATGCATCCAGACATAGATGCTAGCTGCCAACAGAAACCCATTCAAATAGAGGAAGGAGAAACATGCGCTATGTTTTCAGTAATATGAGGTTTTTAGCTTTCTAACTTGTGATACTTAACATCTTCAATGGAAAAAGACAATAATCTTACTTAAAATGCTACCATTTTAGTAGGAGAGGAGGGGGAAGCTTATTTAGATTGTGAGAAAAAAATAAAAATCACTGGTTTTGAAACAGAACCACAATGCTAATGCTCTTGAGCCTGTGCTTGTCTCCCCTCAATATAATTAGTCCTGCTTTCATAAGAATGGACAGCATTGTTAGAAACTGACTAAGAAAGGAGGAAACAGAGAGACTGAAAAAATGGTAAGAGGTAGATTTGCAGTCATAGATACAGATGGGAGCGGAACAGACGAACTGGTTGAGGGGACCAGAACAAAAGGGTTGATCATGTGATCCGAGGCGTTACTGTAAAAAGTGCTGGGGGAGATGTGGATGGGAAAAGGGTGGTTGTCTGTGATCTGCTACATGATTCTGTTGGGGTATTGCTGAAAATGTGTGTGTCTGTGCGTGTGTGAGAGAGAGAGAGAGAGAGAGAGAGAAAAAAGAGAAAGAGGGAGAGACAGAGTGTGTGTGTGTGTCAGATTTGGGCAAGGATTGGCATGGTGGAGATGATGTTGGCGTCTCATTGTGTGCCGGCCTTAGGTAGAGTTTGTGTCCTAGGCCAGTGAATGGAGCAACAGAGTGCTGATCTGTTCCTTGGCCTGTGTTTGTGACTGCAAGACTCAGGCTGGATGCTCACACACACACACTTTCACACGCAAATGTACATAAAAGTGTGCGCCCAGTTCCAATGGCTCACTCCACTCCAATGGACCCCCGTCTGTGGGCAGAATGGCGGTGCTACTTCCGGAGGAAGCGCTGGGCCAGTATTGCGGCATCAAGAGGGCTGATTGGCTGAGCATCATGGCCGAGGCGCCTTACTGGAGGCACGTTACCGAAATGCCTCTTGCTGAGGAAGTTCTTGGTCTCGTGGATAGTGTTCTTCTCTTCCGCCAACAAGAGCTGTTGCCTCATGTAGTTCTCAAATTCGTATTGAGACGACTCCTCTGTCACTTTCGCCTGGGGGGACAGATAGAGACCGTTCCATTGCCAGAAAGTACCTCATGTTAATGCAGTTTGAAGAGGAAGTTTCTATTGTAGTCCATGACGACATATTTTGGCCCATATTTATAAGATACAAGTAACATGAACAAGTTAATAAGCCAGTTCATACATAATTGGCCACAATGATTTTAATGCAACATTTTACACAACAGTAATTAAGCAGTGGCTTTAAAACATAAAAAATAAAAAGGTTTGAATGTATATATAAACACATACCAAGTAAAACTGAAACGACTAGTTTAAAGAATGAAAAATCATAAAAAAAAGGCCTTTCATATTATTGTAACACCTAGAAATGGTCCTGACCTCCTGAAGATGTTCGGGGTGGTTAAGCTGATCATCTATGTCCGGCACCACTTGTAGAGGGCCACTCAGCGAGGACACAGATTGCCTGTTTCAAAAAAATGTAATGTATTAAAAAAAATAATAAATAAATAAATCAGTCAATGACAAATGGGAATTTTCAGATCTACAGACACCTTTTGCAAAATTGCAAAAATGTGGCGAGACAACATCACTGACCGAAAATGACATCACCCTACCACATGAATTCCTAAGATGTTCTGTAAACTCTGACAAGAAGTCTCGGCTAAAAATGGAACTATAAAGCTGATCTCAGTTCAGATGAGAGATGAGACGCACCAGGATGCGATGATGGCGCTCAGAGACTCGAGCACCTCAGTGGCAGTAAGTCTCTGCTGGGGGTCAAGCATCAGAAGCTTCCTGATCAAACACACTGTACTTTCTGATACCCGCCCATCCCTGCACAAATAAAACAGGCGCAAAGACACATAAGCATTTCCATCTGCAAAAATATTTTTTTTTAGTCTTCAGTTAAAGGAACAGCTCCCCAAACAAAATAAAAAAGATAAAATTGAAGCACAGAGAGATAATAGAGAGACTCACTCAGGGATGGAGTACTCTGCTGCCTTGATCTTGCGGAAGAGCTCTTGAGGTATACTGTCGTAGAATGGGAACTGGCCATAGAGCATGGTGAACAGCACCACACCAAGCGCCCACATATCACTGGGTTTACCACGGTATGGACGACCTACATGGAAACACAAAGTGCAATTTTAACAAGCAGCTCTATAACAGTTTGCTTATTCAAGCAGACTGGAAATTTCTCTTGGGTGAGTAACAAAACCTACACAAGAATGTACATATGAATCCCGATTGATTTACATTTAAGTGTCTGTGCAATTAAAACAGGACGCGTTCTTCTGGTAGTTAGCTATAAACAAGTAAACAGTTGCTATTGACTTTACTAAACTGTTGCTTTGGCAAGACCTAGAGAAAACCAAAGCATGTTTCAAGAAGCACTTGCATGTAATACATCTTGGATTAACCTTAGGGGCTTCACACACAAAAGAACAACAAATGTCAAAAGATGGGCTTACGCACAATTAAAAAGCATGCCAAAACTACTGCAACTTGTCTACATTTTAACAGCCATTATTTCAGCCTTCAGCATCTTTGTAAATGTCTTTTCTGTCACTTTTAATCAAATATATCTAATCTCAATCTAATGAATGTAAGTGTACATATAAAACATATGCTACCAATAGTTTCAAAATCTTTTAAAGTCCCCCAAAACCTGTTCATACTACTTTGTTTACCACCCTAAATGGGCAGAACGCAATGTGCCAGAAGAGTAAAAATGAGTCATGGGAGCTTTTAAAAGAGGGGTTAATTAGGTAGTTTCTGCTTGGTAAACAGCGTGATTTGTATGGTATATTTTTCTGTAAGGTACACATTTTCTCTGCTTCTACTTTGACCCTACGCATGAAAAAGTGAAAAATAGTGTGAGTGATGGAAAAATAGTGAGAGGGAGAGAGAAAGGGAGAGAGAGAGAGAGAGGGAGAGAGAGCAGGAAGTGTAGTTCCTCTCTGCATGACTCATTGTGATGACTCACTGAAGCAGCTCTCCCTTTGTTCTGCTGTCATATTCGGCTGATTTACTCCTGGTTTCTTTCTGTCATTTTACTGTGAATGGAGACCGCAAACAAGAGCTCGTCTGCACCTCTATTTAACATTCATGCTCGGAATGCACCATCTTACCAGAGCCTCCATCCATAGAAGTCTTGGAAAACCCCCGAAAACACATGAAAGACAGTTCTGGAAAGGTGGTGGTGTTTGATATTTTAGCTAGTCAACTAAACAAACATGATTTAAAAGCAGGGATCTTCAACTTTGTATCATACAAACAGCACTCTGCACACAATGTTATTGAATGAATTATACACAAATCAACGTCACATTGTTTCGTTTACATTTTTCACTGAGCTGATGGTGTCTTTGAATTAAGCAAAATACTAAGCGTTTCAGACAGACACCGTTTTTTTTAACCATATAAATGTATTTACATACTTTATACCTCATCCTAATCCCTTTGCAATGCAAAAAAATCTAAGGAGAGGCATAAAGTTACATTATATTTTAATTATACTTGTAACGAGGTAATGACCTGAGAAATCAAAATTCCCCTAATCTTTTGACTGATAAGAAGTCATTGTATTATAAAAACATGCTGTAAGTTTTAAAACCATTGCGTTCCGGGAAACAGAAAATAATCCATTACTTTTAAATCATGATATTGGTTTATGTAAAAAATCTTGATATCATAAGTAGACATCAGAGAACAGTACAAAATAAAAATGACCCCTTAAATTACAATGTGAGAAGGACAATGGAAATATTTAATATTAAATAATACATCTTTTAGGATTATAAATGTGTTAAAATAAATATTAATTTAATATAATTTTATCATATGATATTAAGGAATATTATAGGTTAAAATTCAAGCTAATCTTTATGGACAGCAACTGTAGCATGCTGATTTTTTTTAATCTCCAAAAAATAAATACAGACTAGCCACTTTTAAGTTTGTGAAACCAAAAAAGGTCAAAATACTTTTAGCGTGTTGACTATTCAGTAACTGGACCATGCTACATAAACGTTTGACACAAGATAAGCAGCTAGTCCCTTGTAATGAAATTACATCACTTGAGTTGAACTTCAATTCCGCACAGAAAGAGAGAGATTGTTTGGAAAGATACACCTCGTGAAACAACCGCTGTTTATTTGATCCGTCTCACTGCTGAGATCTGCTCGAGGCCATGACAACGAGCTTAAGGGAAGAGTTTCGCACGTTGATGAGCTAACAGGTCAAGTCTTGCGGCACACAACACAAGTAATGACTTTAATAAACCTGTCTATTGCTCATCCATGCTGAAAGTTTGTGACTGCTGTCCTGATTAGGTCTGTGTAGGTGGTTGTGTTTATGAGCTTTGATTACAGTGGTGACATGGAGGGTGAGTCATGTGAATCACACACACAATCCTCACCACTCAGGACATCTGGGCTGATGTAGGCTGGACTGCCTCGCTGGTCCTTTAACAGATCTTCCTCACTCACCAAATGCTTGCCAAGGCAAAAGTTTGTGATGGTGATCCGATGGGTCCTGCAGCACACAAAACACCAATGATGTCAAACAACAACGTAAAGGACATTATAACCTAGCTTGTCCTTAAGAAAAGGCATAAATTCTCTCGGAATTAAAATAAAAATACAGAGCTGATGGTTATAGGGGAAGGAGTCAGGTAACATCAGACGACATCAAAAATATTTTTCCTTTAAATCTGTTATGACTTTGATATTCAATTCATTCCTACTGGTTGGATTAGTGAAATACAAGAGATATATACCTGTGTGTATACATAAAAAAAAAAAAACTTTACACTATACATGCATTTCAAAACGAAACTAACTGTTGTTAGGCAAGTCGTGTTTGTATCTGCACAAACATGCCTCTGATATTTTTGTCTATGTCATTAAATCTTATCTGTGGCAGGGAGCCATTCTGCCTTTCAGAAAGCAGAACCTAACATGACAGAACACACCGTGACTCCACTTGACAAACAAGTGAGTCACCTGTGGCTTCTCACAAGCTTGTAGATGACTAATCTTTGCACCTCAGAAAGGAAAGAACGACCCTTTTTTTTTTAAGTGACAGGCAATGAAAACAAGCACTCTAACACACATAGAAACACTTTCACATAAAAAAATGCATTCACATTTACAGTGAGCAAAACTAACACGTCAGCTGATAGAGCTGAACTTGGGGACCTTTAAATGTGAGATTTCACACAGTCACAGCTGAAAAAAAAACAAAAAAAACACCACTACAGCTACATCCTCTTTTCCCATGCTTCCCCAGTTACACTCTCACTTTCACACCCTGTCACACTTATGCTTAATAGTTACAAACAGGCCCTTTCCTGAAGCTTGATTTTTCCCAGCAGAGTTTCTTACTGCTGATTACCATCTTCATTTAAAAAGGAGGGTCATGATTAAATTAGATTAGAAGAAAAAAAAATTATTAGTCACAATGGACTATGTGGAAATAACGTTTAGTCTTTCCATCTTACATTGCATCTTTACCAGTTACGAATGTTTGTAGTTTTCAATTTCAGTTTACTTTTAATGTTGCATTAATAGCCAATTTATCAAACACAACAAATCAAATGCAACAATATTTTCATGCATGAACTGGATCTGCTAAGCTCCAGATACATCACACTAGAGGACAAATCGTTGATGATTCGGTAAAGTTTACGTAATCAATTCAAAAGTTTTGTTTAATAATGGTTACATGAAGCAAACTAATCCAATTTCATTGGTTTTCTCTTGTATGGCATAACTGCACCTTTTTTGCACTGTAGTTTCATGTGGCGTCAACCACTTCAAATGTTACTGCTCCTATTGTCTAAGCATTTGCGCCCATCTCAAGCTAGTGTTCATCATTCTAATAGTTTTAGCCTTAATATAAGCTTTTGTCTGGCTTCATCATGACCATGTGCCTTGGTTCCCAAGCGAAAAGAGTCAGTAAGCATTTCTCCTCAGGACATTCTCATTGCTCACTCTCCTCTTCCCGCACATGTGAAGAGACCAGAAGCCTCCCAGTCTCTCACTCCTGCTAAAATTAGCCTGTTTATGGGAAAAATAGTTTCAACACATGAGGAAGTCTTGATGCTGAAATGAGGGATTTTGGTGCAATTGTTTGGTATTGGAGTTCCTTTGCTTGGGCAAGCAGTGTTGCAAGAGGAACAAAGCTAATGGTGAAAGCAAATGTACAGATCAGGCAATTTGTTCACTTTTATAGAGTCTTGATGGTGACAGCCATATGGTGCTCCCTGAAGAGCGGAGTGTGTAAGCTGTGAAGGAGGGAAAACTAGTATGAAGTAATGGGAACACATGCTTGTGAAATATGAGCGAAGCTTCTGCACTACAGGTAGTTACTGACAAAATGTTGAGGATAAACAATGCTTGCACAGGTCGATTAGAACTACCAGATTCGACAGTCAGTTTTGAAAGCCTGAGTGTCTTGTCAACAAAACACACACACACACACACACACACACACACATAATGACTAATACCAAGTACTTTCCATTCTACACAAAGCCAACACTCTGCCGGCTGGGCAGGGTCACACAAACAGTAGAATCAGATGGGTATTTGCAGAATTAAAGAGCAAGAGCTCTGCCAGCATTACACGAGTGTGACTCAGCTCTGAGCTATGGGTCCTTTGGCAGAGGGCTGTATTATCTCCAGCTGGGACATGGTGTTCTGCTTTCTTGCTGAACTAAAGCAGACAGACCAGACTGCTCGGTTTCATCACCACAGGGTCCAGTGACAAATGAGGGTATGTGTGGATGTTTTCTTTTTTCGTTCAGCAATGATATACCGGTCCATGCCTATCCTGTTAATTGACTCCCGTGGAACAGGCATAAAATGCTCGACTCAATGACACAAAAATCCACGCACAAATGCACTGAAACAATGTGTTACTCAATTTTCAGATTTCCCAACATCTTTCTGAGATGTTACGTCGCTTCTTGGTAGTTTACCAAGCTATTTTATTTTTAGCCTAGCTAAATTTGTATCATTTTATTTTTGCTTTCCTGTCACTTTTTAAATTAACAGGACTAGAAGAGAAAGGAAGCGGGATGGGAAATTCTCCTCAAGCAAGACTGCACTGCCACAGCTCTGACATTTACCTTTTAACATTCTAAGTGCAAAACCCAGCTTTAGTAATTTTATGGAGATATACATCTATAAATAAACTCTAAATTCTGCCCACCAAGTTGCCAGGTGAATTTCTGAGCAAAAAACACAGAAATAACCACAATGACACATGCTCTTCCTTGAATGCCTACTTGTAAAAACCATCCAAAAAAGGATTTTCTTTTTAATGTTTTTTTAATCAATTTGCTTATGCTCATTTGCTCAAAAATACTTAAAGGGCTTAATGGCAAAAAAAAGGTACATAATGCATACCTTCAATTCAATAAGCCAGGACGCAAGAAGTACAGTTACCCGTAAAGAGATGAGAAAAGGTAGTGAAGACGAAAAAAACAGGCTCCACTCCTCCTCTTACTACACACGCCACTGAGCTTATCTGGTGTGACAGGTTTCATAATTAGACAAGCTGTGCACTTATGTGACCGAACTACAATATGTGAGAACTCAGCAGTGAGCAGCACATGCTGGCAAATGTGACAGGCAGAACTGAGGATTTTCAATTAGTCAGTGAGTCTCTCATTCCTGGGGACATTTGAAATGACAAAGACAACAGAACTTTGGAAAGCATACCAGTTCCACAAGCAGCAGAAAACACACGTGGCGCATATGGTGTTTGGAGAAGGGTCTTTATGGATGAGGGATTGGGAATTCCACTAGGCCTATCCAATTCACAATGCTTGCCGACCTCAGATGCCTTCAAGCCAGCATGTGCGGTTTCATCACCCACCCGCCCCCATTCCCTGGCTCCATCATTCTATACTTTTTTTCCAGGGAATGAAACGGGGGCACGTTCCATGCCTACTCTTTTTAACCGGGATAGCTTCCCACTGCTACCTACCCCTCCCTTTTCATCCTGTGGGGATGAATCCCACTCTCACTAAGTGCTCAAAAGGAGAGAGGTCAATAGAGCCAGACAGTGCTTCATGAAACCCCAACAGAGGGCTGAGCACACAGAAAACTCCACCAGCACAGCAGGTAAAAGAAAAATGGAGGAAGAAGTCTTACCTTTTATTAAGCACCATGTTTCCAAGCTTCAAGTCTCTATGCACGATGTTCTTCTAAAAAGGCAAAAACAGTGAACAGTTACTATATTTACCTAAAGATATGGGCTACACTTTCGACAGTATGAATCACACAGTAAACATAAAATATCATGTGCAACCATGTTACTTCTGGAATATGACAAAGTTCCAAATAAAGCTAAATATTAAATTAGAAAAAGAATTGCATGACTTCATATTATCAAGGGGAAAACAGCAGGTAGTTGCAAGTGAAGGAGTTTGGTAGCAATGAGCCAAAAATGAGAAAAATAAATAAATAAATATTGTAAAAATGACATTTATTCAAGTGCTTTTGTTAGCTAAAACTACTAGAAATATTTTTGGTGACTGAAAATTACATCAAAATGTTGCCATGGCAACTAACTGAAATAAACATTTAAGTTGTAGTACTACTAAAATTAGTAAAACTAAACCTGAAATAAAAGTGAATTTAAATCTATATGAAAAAAATTACAAAAACATAAAACTACTAAAACTTAAAATAATTGAAAATAATAATAGTATATAAATACTACTAAAATAACATCAATTTATATATATTAAAAGGTACAATTTGTAAGATATTTGCAGTAAAATCTCCAAAAGCCACTAGGCTAGTGTTATATATTTTGTCCAGCTGATTACTAACAATATTTCTAATGTTTTCAACTACTTGTAAATCTTGAGAAAATTCCCATTCTAAACAGTGACACGGGGCAGTGCCGTGGACAAATGCGGAAGTAGTATCTAGCGTCCAGCAAACCACTAGCTTGCTTCAAGCAGTTCCTTATTTACTTCTTGCACGTTTTATGGTGGATTGTGTTACTTATTTAGGCCATCCTTAAAAATATTTTGGTTTGCAGTAAAAGTAATTTTTTTTTTAAAAAGGTCGGTAGGTAGGTCTATATATTTTTTTCAAGTTTCAATGTAAAAAGAAAAAGTAACATTTTGGTGATGGTGATTACGTAGGTATTATTTAAACAAATTAGCATATCGTGACGTCACTGACTGGGTCTTCAACCCGTGCCTTCGGGCGTATCATTGCAAACCTCATTTTCATGCAGGCTATATAGACCACAAACAAATTGAAATCTTTGTCAAAAATATGTTTATTGCATGAATTTCAGGTGAGAAGAAAAAAAAATGAGGTACTGTTATATTGTTTTAATTGCATCCACCGCTACGTATCAATGCAACCTACAAATGAGAGACTGTTTACTTTGCTTTCTTGGGTTGTCACTTTTAAAAAAAAATTCTGTTTGATTTGAGAGACAAGTGTTCATTGAATCGATTGTAAAATCAATTTAGCATGTCTAGATGCATTTTATACAGCAAATAAAACCAAATATAGGTAAATCCACGGACAACAGGCAGGATGAATGTAAAGATTCAATATATTGGTAAACACCAATATTTCTGATGATTTATTGGCGTGAAGTTACGTGCACAATGACAAACAGGAGTGCAACATCCTCAAAAAACAAGGCTTCAACATGGCTGTGTTTACGATTAGAAATGTCAACAACAACAAAAAAGAAAAAAAATCGAATACGTAGGCGATTCTAGCCCGAATCTGTATGCATGACTGTCTGAATCCCTGCAGAATTCACATTTCTGTTGTAAAAAGAAAAACACTGTGCAGAAGTATTATTTGCTGTTATGCGTGTGTCTGAAGCTGCAGTAGCTGTGTGACGTGTGTTCCAAAAAACAACAACTGGACGCACTCCGATAAGGCCGTTAAAATCAATTTCCTATTTTCGTTTCTAAACTTGCGTTGGTTGGTCCAATCGATTTTCGAAGTTTTAGACTAGACGGGAGATGGGATGGGAAAAGATCTGGGCACAGTTTTTCCAGAACTTCGTGCCAAGTTAAAGCGGTGTCGAGCTGTTTTAATTAAATTTTTTGATGTATTATGGTGCCCGAACCCGTATGATTTTGAACAGTGACCGCAAACATTTTGTTTACTGCAGCCGCAGCCATCATTACCAAGCGCGAACCATTGACTCTGACAGTGAATGAGATTATGAGATGAAGCGAATGCACAGGCCATAGTGTGACATCCATGTAAACATAGGTTACGTCATGGGTTTTTTTTTAAAGAAAGAACGTAGCCTTCTTTTGTATGTAGGCCTAGGCAATTTATATATTTACAATACTTACTAAAATATAATTCATGTTATTTTATTGCTTTTGTATTAGTTGTTTGAGGAGTAAAAAAAAAAAGTCGGTCGGACTAAAGGCAAAAACAAAAATTTAGTCGGTCAGGTAACGGCAAACAAGATTATTTTTAAGAGTGGCCTTATGGAACATAATTACTGTTTACCGTCTGCCGCTGGTTCCGTCAACAAAGACCGCTCCCGTAAACGTAAAGGCCAACCAAATGACACAAGAAGAGTTTGGGACAAGAGGAGAGCAAGAGCGAGGATCAATATCGGTGTTGGAATTTCTAGATGGAGAGAGCTTCACGACAAACTTCAATTAGAAAGAGATGGCGATCTTGCTTGTGTTTTACTCGACAGGTGAGTTGTTTTGATCCGTATCTTTACAGAAAACGTATGCTATTATAACGATCAACAAGATTAGTATTATGGGGCATAAACGCCAAACGCGGGGCATCGTCTCTCTAGACCCGCGCGAGGACGCATCTGATCCATAGTCTGATTGCGTCTTTGCATTGACTTTGTATGTAATCTACACGCGCAAATCGTTGAACTCGCGTTTGCTATGTACGCCCAATTATTGTGTCTGAATGTACATGAATGTATATATTTGTTTAACAAGTGGTAATCATTTTCATATCGTCTGATTGATGGCCGTCAGCGGTTGGGTAGAAGACAACAAATCCCATCATTCCACGCTCTTTCTTAGCGTCATCAAAACACGCGATTGTTATTATTTTGGTACAACGCCCTTTAGTGGCAGGTCCTACAACCTGTACCTTTAACTGATATTTTGTCAATTCCTGCATTCCTTGAAATACAAACTCCTGACCTTGTTATTTCTAGTGTCATTAAGAAAGTTGTCAAGAAAAAATAGACAATTTTGATTTCATAGGAGCAAAACTCATTTTACTTTTTACTACAAAACTCATACTTTAAAAGCAGTTCGCAGCAAAACTCATTTTACTTTTTACTACAAAACTCATACTTTAAAAGCAGTTCGCAGCTCACCTTATGCAATGCCTCCACCACTCTCACCACATCATAGAAAATAACAATGGCCTCGCGTTCACTCAGTCGCTTCTCTTTGATGACGTAATGCTGCAGGTTGATGAGGTCGGCAGTTTTGTCGCTGAAGTCGTGGGCACAGAGGCAGTCAAGCGCCAGACAGATTCGTCTCTTCATCTTTCGCACTTTGTTGGCCTCCATGTCCTCGACAATCTCACAGGAGCGGTCCTGAGATGGAGATGTGGAAGAGATAATGCCTTAGAAAAGATTTTTGCAGAGAATAATGGGACAGCATAAAAGACTTTACCTCAGACAGCCCAGGGGTGCATTTAACAATGTGCAACAAAGCAAACAGAACGATTAGCCTAAGCTTTTGAATGGAGCTAAAGAAGAAAATACAGGGTTTAAAGAACAAGATGACGGTAATGGACTGGTAGTACAGGAAAGCACAGCAGCGGTCTTCCTGTATGCCTCGCCATGTGCAACAGCTTGAATGATGAAAGCCCTCCTTCAGTCACCTGAGACTGGGGTCAAAAGAGGGCCATGAATCGATCGGCAGTGTGGTTTGTGTTTGCAATGACTGTGCCTTTGAACACAAGAGGCGATCCATAATTAACTGGCCCACTCTAGAGAGAAGCTATAATAAGCCAATCAATACTGCAAGCTTCAATGAATGGCCCTGACAGCACAGTACAGCTTGTTCTGGAGCCGATTTCCACCAGGAAAGAAAGGAGAGGTCTAGATATAGATTAAAAACTTTAAGAGTAAAAAAGAAAGCGTCTTGCTCAAAGAGAAAGTAAGTGGTGAGTCACTGTGAGCCCTTTGTGATGAAAAGGAAAACAACTGAAGGAACAATGATAGAACAAATTAAGTTGTGGGAATGAGAATGTACAGTACGGGAGGGAATATTTAGGCATCTCACAAATCGATTCAATTTTGATTTAATGAGGCATAGCCAGACTCCAAAACAAGTCTATTGTGCATTTCAATTTTGACAGACAAATCTTTGACGAGTTAAGGTGGATTGTGGACAGATGTGTACTCTGATCTGCTAATCAAAAGAAAAATAACTGGTATAATAACCTAGAAGATTTAAAAAAAAAAAAATGAAATGCTTTCAGACTATAGGAATTGTCCTGTGGACAATTTTGTTTTTTTTTTAAACAAAATGTATGAAAAAATGTTTTTTTTTTCATAATTATTAATAATTAATAAATATTATGAATTTGTGTGGCTCAAACCAGAAGCATTTGAGAAAGAATCATGACGCATCAATGATGTTTAAGATGCCAAACAATTCCAATTAAAGCATTGTGACTGACATTAAGAAACTGTAATGACACATTGTACACATAAGCTACTCATAATTGGTCTTACCTGGAAGAGGCCGTGATGGTGAACCACTCCTTCTTGGTTTGAGAGCAGTGACAATAAAGAATACTCTGTATGCAGGAGCATTTTCCCTTGCCTTTCTTCCTGTGTCTCCCCTGCTGTGTCCCCACGTTCTTCCAGGGTGAGAATCTACAACAAAGGTCGAAGGTAAGAAGACACCACACCACTAGATTCTGGGAGTCTCTTATCTTCATTGTGATGACATACTAAGCTATCAATGATCTTGAGGCAATACAGAGGGTCCATTAAAGACTTTATCTACAGAGGGGACAAAGATAAGTCTCTCACATATCCTTCAACACATCTGGACAACCATCCGAGGGACACTAGACATGGAAGAGTGGGGTTAAAAGGTTAGACTCCAGGTTGACAAGCACCTTTCTTTCAAGCCCCACCACTAACAGGCTGGTGCATAAACAAAGATGTCTGATGGTCATCTCTGAACCATAGTTGGTCATGAATTGGACAGTATTGTGAAGATTTGTTGAGGCAGGTCAAAGGTTCATGCAAACAGTGAGCGAGACACAGGGGCTTTTGTGTTCAGAAGCAGTCTCACTTCCCTGGTCAGGACATTATTCACATGGGAGGGGTTTTGAAAACCGTTTTTTTTCTGTATCACCTCACATCTGGTTTTAAATGCCACTTTGGCTAATCAAATACCCCCAAAATTTTTAAAAGGGGACAAAAAAAACTTTTTCCAATTAATGAAGATCTTTAAAAAGTTTCACTGAACAAACACATCAACTTGTCATTAAAAATTTTAGAACATTTATAATAAAATGCATAAAAAAATGCAGTTCTTTGGAATTTTCTATTCATCGAAAGAATCCTGAAAATTTCCACAAAAATATTAAGCAAAATAACGGCATAAACTACATTTGAAAATATACTGAAACAGAAAACAGATATTGTAATAATAAAAAAACTAATCATTTTTAAACTATTAATAGTTTTTACTGTATCTTATCAAATAAATGCAGTCTCTGTGAGAATAAGATGAAAAAAAAAGAAAGAAAAAAAACTTTTTATCTTTTAATAACTGATTCAGCTCCAAAGTTTTATTACAGTATAATCTATCATACAACCCCCCCATGCAATCTGATCACATTGTGTCACAGGACATGAATTTGGTGGCAGATATAAATGGTGATCTAACTCGCCTGACCACTTGTGCTCCCCCAAGATGTTAACACCCATGTAAACAAGGTCTAAAAAAAGTACTTACTTTTAGCTGGTAGAAATCATCTGTCCCATCTTTTCTGGCTAGACACTGCACTATACTCTGCACAGGAGAGTTTCCCAGCCGTGGGCCTGTTGAGATGGGGAGGAATAAAGAAAAGATGTGTGAACAAATGCAAAAGGTGTTCTCAGTACAGAGCACAGCAATTCCCTTTGAGGCCAATCATAAACACTGTTATCACAGCACCCTGCACTACCACGTCACATTGCTATTTCCAACTGCGACGGATGCATTTCAAAAGGCAAGATGGCAGTGTGATAGAGGCATACAGGGAAAGACCTGCAGATTCAGAAGTGAAGCTGTCAATCTAAAACATCTCTGCAATTCTTTTCAAACAGAGGCCTCAGAACGGAGTTTATACCACCTCCTCCTCCTCTCAGCTGCATTAAAACACAAAAACATAGGGCTAGTGTTGAAGGTTCACTTGCATTACCCTAGGCAGCTTACCTAAAACAAAGGGACCGACTCTTTTAGCATTGCCAGATATCCCAGGACAAAGGAGCTTGCTGGGTCTGCCGGAAGACTCTCCGGCCCCTCGGTCCGAAGCACGTCGTTTAGACATTCTGCAGATCTGAAAAGGGTTGAGGAAGTGTTAATACTCGATTGATAAAACAACCTTACTTGCAACCAGACAAATGTGACTTTTAGACTAAAAACTAAAAACGCATCCAAACAAAGAAACCCATGACACGCATTCCATTGTTGCCTTGAGGGACAATAGCCAATCCAATGAGGTCTTTCAGTTTACACCACCACCAAAGTGTTCGTTATAAAGTGAGCAAATAACAGGTGGTGGAAGGTGATCTAGCAAGAGTCAAGCCCTCTCTTAGACACCTCACAACAGTCAGGCGCCATTAACACCTCTGCCCCTGTTTGAATGAAAACCCATCAGGTGCCATTTGCATGAGAAAAGATCAGCAGCAGATGTGATTTGATGATGTGACTTCCATGATCGCGTCCCATTCACAAACAGCGCCACCATCCACAACTCACTCAAGAAAGGCAACTGTTCAGCACCAATTGATCTCAAATTGACTAAAATAACCAATGAATCTTGAACTGCAATTTAATCTGCTGTTGCAATTCGTGTTTTCCCCTTTACTATTTGTAATCCTTCCGTTCCTTAATCTGCATGGGTTTATCTGCAAATCTCTATGGCGTAATCTGCATATTACAAGATTGCAATACTGACTGGCCTGCAACAAGAACTGCTTTGAGAGGAAACACATTCAGATATCACACGAAGTGCATTAATTATGGTCAAACATTCAGGATAAAGGGCTTATTTCAGAGAACGCCAGCTTGTTGTGTTTGGTTCTTCTAGAATCTGATTATCGTTTCTGTGGTTCTACAGAAAGACATTTGCTGCTACGGATGGATACAGCATGATTCACACAAGCCCTGGAGTTTGCACTGGTGACAATTTGTCAGAAATATGAAATGCTGCTGTTTGACACCAATGGCAGTGTGACAAAAGCAGCCTCCAGACGTCATATCACAACGCAAGCGGGGGGTGAGAGAGTGCATTTAGTGTCGCGGACAGTTCTGCACCCCTTGGGCTCTTCAAAATCAATCTCAACTCTGTTTAAATTAAGGGACAATACAGAGACTGGGCATGAAATCCCATTCATACAATGACAATCAATGTGCTCTAATAGCAAATACATGCAAATTAGGACTCAAATGGCATCCGAATTTTGAATTACAGACAGTTGTGATTCACTTTTAAGCTATAAGCTTGGTCGCATAGTAATTTTGAATGAAACAGACATTGAAATGTAATTCTGCAACAGATCACAGCTTGACTCGAGGACGTAGGAGGGGGTACAGTTGGCAGTTATCGCAGATCATTTCACACGTTTAGTTTTTTTTTTTGTCTTTCTGGACCAAGACTGTTGACAATGTGACAGACGGGGGTGAGAGACATGATTGCTTTCTCATCAACCCTTTTGACATGCATTATTGGAGATCTGACATCTTTAAAGCACCATGCCTTGTTGCAAAGACCATGTCTCTGCATTGGCTCAATCAAGAATGTGAACGTGACCTGCAACCTCAAAAAACAAAAAAAAAAACAAAAGAAAACTCCATGGTCGGTTTTAAACCATCTGTAATAATTTATGTCATGCCAGACCTGAATGCAGTTTAAATTCTCTTAATTACATGCACATATGCATACAATCTTGAATCAAACAAGAGGTTTTTCTGTGGAACAGAAAAGGAGATGCTAGACGGTACAAGTAAACATTCACTTCCTCTGTAATTGAGAGTTGAGAGAGAGAGCGAGAGCGAGAAAAAAACGTTGCTAATACGTAATACGTCTCTAATATTAACAATCTTGTGTGTTCAATTGAACTAATGAAAATTAAATAGGTTTTTAAAACATAATTAACTGATGACCAAACCTTCATTTTTTTTGGTGAACCATCACTTTAACAATAACAACATGATGATGATGAAATAGTGTTATACGAAGGATTACTCATACTGCTTTGCATTCATCAGACTGAATTGATGCACTGTGACCGTGGTCCTCCTATGGCATTATACAAACATCAAAGTCATCAGAGAAGCGAAATATCATCCCTGCATGATTTAAACGCTCTGATCCCCTCAGTAGCAGAACATTTTAATATTTTATTAGATCTAACAATATACTAGCTGTCACTGCACGCAAACTTGAGAACCTGGCAACCTCCGAGCGCCGACTGGCAGCTTGATGCAACCCCTATCAGATGCGCGTTTTTGCACACGTATCGTTTGATATTTGGATGTCTAAGATTTTTGGTGTGTAAAAACAAGTGACTAATGATTCCATTTATAGTTAAAATGACAGCAGAGGGAATAGAGACAGGAACACTGCAATGTGATGATAACAGAGTACACGGCGTAACGTACATTGCCAACCAGCTAACGTTACAAGTAAGATTATAACAATGATCACTAATATATTTGACTTTAATACGCGTGTGTAAGAAACAAAGTTCGCGCTCTTATTAATACAACGAGCCTAATCGAATGGTCTAGCATTTGCAAGCGAAAACTTGCTTATTTTTCTTTGTATTCCTGCATATACAGTCTATATCGCAACATATTTAAAATACGACAATTTAATCGTTGATTTGAATTTCAAGACGAAATTCAAACCCAGAAGGCCAATGAGTTCACCGTGTCCCTTTAACGGACAGTGAAAATCTCCTCAGTCGAACGTCGGGCCATTTAACAACTTACCAAACCGCCGAGGGAATCCTCTGTCGTACACTAATTTCCACTCATTTCGGGCCGATTAAATGTTCAGCAGGGCTGCACCGACATTTACACTCCACCACGAAGCGGTTTGTTTCAAGCGAACTGGAGAAATTTCACGATTACCGACAGGGGTTTTGAGGGAAAAGCCTTCTTAGGACAACTGATCACATCTTTCCATAGCAGCACCACCTGACAACGGAAATGACGCACATGCTGTGAGTGACGGATCGGCGCGTCCAATAGAAAATTATGTTTGGTGTTCCCGCCCCTTTACGTGCGTTCTTGAGATTGGCATTCTTCGCTTAGTGTGGAATGATAAACGTACGCACTGTGTAAATGAGCAGTAGAGTAGGCTGCTTGTACTGCATAACTTTTTTTTAAGTTTTGATAAATGTGCAGTTTTGTTTAAACAAAAAAAAAAAAAGAAGAAGAAGAAGAATTAGGATGGAAATCAGTCGCCATAAACGAAAATAATAAATAAAAACTGACTCTAAGCAGTACTAATGAAACTTGATAGACACATTTATATTATTCAGTGAATAATCTTTTGATGCCAAAGTTTTTTTTTCAGCTCCGTCACAGTAATGTTTCTTTAAAATATGCATGTGTATTAATATAATATTAAAGTTCCGAGTTAACTGAGGACAGGTGGGTTTAAAGGTTATGAGCCATATTAGGCCATATGTCTTCATTTTGCTAAAATAAAGAAAATCAATAAAAATATGTAGCATTTGTGTTAAGGAATCTTCTTTGAAACGCTGGTACTTTAAGATACTGCAGTGGGATGTGTCTCAAGGATCAGTGTCAGGTGAAATAAACATGACATATGGATTACAGGTTAAAGAGTAAATAAATGGATAAAAAAATAATCGACCTCTGTTCATGAGAGTGCAGCAAACCTCTGGGGTTTGTTGCATGCACAAGATCCTTGAAATCATATCCAAATTTAGATCCCCCAACACTTAACCAGCTTCACCCACAACAGCAGGTTTCAATTCAGTGGGCTGGTCCAGAGCTGCATGTCAAACAGAGAATGTTTTAAAGGGCAGTAGCTGATTTAAGGCTGTGCTGTCTTCTTGTCTTGACTCAGCATGGCCTTTGCTTTAAAACACACTTTTATAAGCCTGTGGCTAAACATTTGCCAACCCACAGTGTGTGGGGAGGAAACTGTGAATCATATTTCACTAGTGTACTTGTCTAATAAAGAAGTAGTGGATTTGAAAAAGGCTGCAAGGACAATTTCACGAGTGCACACCTTACAACAACATATGGACATAGCATTTATAGTCTGTCTCAATACCTCTATTTCTTTACTTTCCTTCAAATAACCATCTCATGTTCTTGGAATAAGGGCTAAACTGGAATAGGTTATAATAAAAAAAAATGTGTCAAATTAATATCTATTATTCTATAATTTGTTTTATTTTAATATTATTTATAGATCTATCTATCTATCTATATCTATATCTATATCTATATATATCTATATATATATATATATATATATATATATATATATATATATAGTAGTGCATATGTGACAAGACTTGAATGAAAATAAATCTGTTGTTGTTGTTGTTGTTTTTAATAATATTCATGATGTTCTGGAAGATCAAGTGTCCCACAAATGCAGCTGTGTACACAGTCACATTAAGTCTAAATATTTTGTGCTGTGGGAGTCGAAAAAGCACAGTTAATGAATATTATACGTTTTTTCCCATGGAGGAACAACTGACAGCGATTCATTCATAACTGTGTGGGTGAGAAATTCGTCTCCCACGACTATTCAAATGAACACAGGGGTTTTCAGTATAGCTTGTCTGGAAAAGTCATAACAGATCAAGTGCTTAAACAGCATGTGCCAGAGACTTGGAGGGTTAGGGGGAAAATGCAAAAACAGGAGATTTATTTCATAAAGTTTACATTCCATTCACATAAAACCACAATCAGATTTCTTTCAAAATTCTGTGCTATGTGTTCAAAATGTCAGTGTACACTAAAACTCAAGTTCAAACTTCACAATATTACAATGAAGTGACTACTTCTTAATGACTTATAAGTTATTTCTATAATCATTCCTGTGCAAAAAAACAAAAACAAAACAAAAATACATTACGCCATCTAGTGTTCACAAATAATCACTAAATTAGATTTTGTGTGACTGAAGTTTTTAATTTATGAACGTTTGAAGTTGAAGGCTTTTCATTTTTATGTTCACCTAAGAGGAATAGTTCAGCAAAAAATGTCTCTTCAAATATACTCATCTCAGGCTATCCAAAATGAAGATGAGTTTTTCTTCTGTGAAATCATTTGATTTCAACATCACAATAATCCACAAGTCTCAAGTCCATCTATTAAAATACTTAAGTGAAAAGCTGCATGTTTGTAAGAAACAAATCCATCACGTTTTAACTTTGCTTCCAACCTAAATACGAGTCGTCTATATCTAATAGGAATATTACTTTCTAAGCCGTCTTGTTTGAAACAAGAAGAGAAATATGCACATTGAAACACTGTTTATTAGCATCTATAATTATAGACGGTGGCCTCATATTTGTGTCAGAAACGAGGGTTTAAAGTAAAAATGCCTTATTGATGGATTTGTTTCTTAGAAAACACACAGCTTTTCACTTCACAAGACATTATTTGATGGCCTGAAGTCATGTGGAATACTTGTGGATTATGGATTATTGTGATGTTGAAATCAGCTGTTTGGACTCTCTTTCTGACAGCCCCCATTCATCCATTGGTGAGCAAGTGATGTAATGCTAAATGTCAAAGTAAATTTTCATTTTTGTGTGAACTACTACAAGAAAGTATAATTTAAAAACAAATATGAACCTTTGGTATATTGGCAAGTCATTATTTGTAAAAAGATTTTATTTCACATTCAGATCTGTTTCAATATAATGAAACAGTAAACAGACACTAATGAACATTCAGTACATTAACCTCAATAAATACGCTCTATTATGGTTATGAAAAATAAACAATTTCATCCACAATTCATATTGCATTGCTTTCTTTCTTTCCATGGAAGGTGGTTTCATGTTTACATTGTCCCTTACATTGTACATAATGCAGCAATTGCACAGTCTAATTTTAATTTCTTGAGCTTGAAATACCTGACTTTGTGGCACTCCCTTTAAATAAAGACAAAACCATACACACACCAATTGTCCTGGGGATTCCTGTAAACCAGTTTTGGGATCTAAAGTAAATATTTACTGCAAGTGCACTTCGGTTTCCTTCATTACCCTGTCTTAATTAGTGCTTGTTGTTTGAATGCATATCCTGCATCTCTTGGTTGCACATCAAACTGATTTAAATGAATTCCATGTGCACAGATTGTCCTCTTAGATAACGAAGACAGTCCAGAAAAGGCATTTTATTCTGTCCACTGATCTAAATGTTACAGAAGTGTCTGTGACAACAAAGCCTTGCAGACGTTTCTGTGAAGACCAATATCAAACCATTTGCTGGAGTATGTGATGATATAAACTATGCCACTGCCGCCACAGTAGATCCAAATTAACTGTAAGACACTGTAGCACTTTATCCCGCTTAACAGCTCAGTCACTCTGCTCACTCAAAGGGAACATCAAGTTTAAGTCACAGTCCATCCATCATTGCCAGGAGGTCGTCACCCTTGCTGCTGGAACTGGGGGTGGGTTCACCCGTCTCTCCAAACTCTCCCATGATCTTAGCCAGCGCCGCATTGGTCTGTTTGTCCTGAAATGAACCAGTGTGTCTTTACTCTCAAGGTCCACCAGTAGTTTAAAGTTAAGACTGAGAATCTTTAGCCTGTCAAAAACCAATTAGACAAGCTGAGAGCTCTGTCTCAGTGTTGGTGGATCAATGATAATCAGGCATTACAATGTTTTCTGAGGCCAAGGATCAAACAGCTTCAGTGTATTACTGTCCAAGCATCCAAACATTAAACCTTACCTTTGTTGCCTGTATATTAATAACTTCATAGGAAAGCTCATCCGGTCTTGATATTAAAGCTTCCCTGTGGGGAAAGCTGTATTTCAATATTTGTATGAAACCTCAACATGGCAGAGTCACATTTTACTCCACAATAAAAAAGTAATCCATTCTATTTTACATAAAGAAAATGTTTTATAAGCAAATTTTTTTATGTATACATACATGCATATATTAAACTGCATATAGACACTGTTGTCAAAAGTTTTGAATATTTAAGATTTTTAAGGTCATAGATTTTTTTTTTTTAAAGCATGTCTCTTATTCTGAACACGTATCCATTTATTTGATAAAAAACACAATAAAATATAAATATTCCTAAATATTATTACAATTTTAAATAAGTGTTTTCAGTTTAAATATATTTTACAATGCAGTTTTGAATTTACAGAAATAAATCCGAAATTTCAGCACCATTACTCCAGTTTTCAGTGTCACGTGATCCTTCGGAAATCATTCTAATACGCTGATTTGCCGCTCAAAAAACATTTAATATTATTATCAATATTGAAAACAGCTGTGTTGCTAAATATTTTTGTGGAAACCGTGATACATTTATAGGATTCTTTGATGAATAGAAATTTAAAAGTATATCATTTATTTGAATATTATTATTTTTTTATCATTATAAATGTCTTTGATGTCACTTTTGACAAATTTAATGTATCCCTGCTGAAAAAAAGTATTAATTAAAAAGAAAGAAAACTCTTACCCAAACGGTATTATATGCAATGTTAAATCTATTTAATAAAAATAAAAATCACTGTATTACAGTTATGTATTATTACTTACTATTATTAAATGGCATAACTTTTGCTTTTATTTTGGGGTGAAATACCACACCTTGTTCCAATGAGACACAGCCTTAAATCTATTAGTGAGTCTAGATAGATTCTATTTTGACTTTAGAAAAAAGTATCAAAACTCAAATAAAGACTCACTCTTCCTCCTCATCTGTGGCAAAAAGGCTCACACGGAAGCCAGAGTCAGTGTTAGCTGATTTCTGCACCTCCAGACCTCCCATTAGTCTAGCAAGAAGGTTCAGCTCTTCTTTTGCCAAAGGATTCGGAGTTGTGTTGACCTTCAGAAGTGCATGAGTTTTGTAAAATATGCATGCTAATTACATCAGCATTACACATTTTCATGCATTTTTTTTGCCATAAGTAATTATGATCTATTTAATGAACCAACGTTCCAAAATATTTTGAAAGAGACCTGCATATAAGAAAAGGACACAACTTATCAATGTCAACTAGATTAAAGAAGAAATTACAACTTTTCACAATAAGAACAATTTCGTAATCCTACCTTGGTGTGCTGTGAGGAGTTTTTGGAGATTCCAGACATGTGTGTCTCAACAGGCCGGCTCACACTGTACCTGAAAGAACAAATAGGACAATTGTACAGCTGTTGCTCCAGTGAAAGGCTACCTTGCTCAGGTTTGCAGCTAAATTATTCACATAATAATTAAAGATGTGCTTTGCAGTAGATAAAACTTAACACGTGATGAATTACACCGCAGTATTTAAAGATACACAGAAGGTGTGAGTCATATGATTCCACTATTGAATATCAGTAAAAGTAAGTGTTATGAGAGAAGCGGTTGATGCTCACATGTTTGTACCAAGTTTGATTACTCGATCACCATACATTTCAAAAGAACCCTCACGGAGAGTGGCGCTGTAATTGCCACCGTCCCGGAACTGAATCCTTCTCAGCTCCTCACCACTACAGATGAACATCCTGGGAATTAAACACAGTTATGAGAAAAAAAAAATATATATTTATATTTTTTCATGAAGTTATATGACCTTATGTTAATTCTTTGTGAGATGCAATAATTGTACTTTTATAATGTATTTTAAAGAAAATAAATGGTGACCAATTACAGAATACATAAATACATTTTTAATCTAAATCGTGATGTGAAAAATCTTATATCTCAACTACCTTAACCTCTGCTAACTGCTTTCTGTCACAGTCTAAACACAGACCCTGCTATATTTAGAAAATGTCCAAGTGTCTTGACAATGCAATTAACTATAAACCCTTACCGTCAGACTCTGTCAGTTCTAAATGAAGAAGATGATTTCAGAGCAAACATATGCACAATTTCAGCTATAAATTTAGAGGCTATTTATTTCTAACATTTCAATCAAATCCTGCCATTCTCATCCTTTTAAACGCTTTAGTCACCTCAATACTTGAAAAATGTTTTTTCCGATCCTGCTAACCTTATGAGTCCTGGGATGTGCATCCCATACGGAACAGGGCCTGATGTCGGGAGGACAAATCGCCCATTAGAATTCTGGACTTTGTCTTTCAGGAAAATTGATACCTAAAAAACAAGTTTCATATCATATTGAAATATGTGGTAGCTTTGTCAAAATTATTATTTTCTTCACCTTCATGGACTTTTAATTCATTCATTTTTAAGTAGAATTCTGTATTAACGTACATATTAGAATAAAGAAAAGACTTACTCTAATATGCATATCTTGAAAGAAGATGAGGAGTGTTTGTCTAAGTAGCTGAAACTCTCCACCAGATAAAGGGGTATATATCTAGGAGTTACAATAAAAAAAGAAGACACATTCAAAGCCAGAGTGGAGCTGATGATAGCAAAAATAATTGCTTAATAATAATATTATAATATATTATTCATGTACTCCTATCAATGGAAACATATAATAATAATATTAATCATATAATATAAATATACACAATACAATTAGAAGTTATCGACAATGAAAATAAACTGAAAATCTATATGACCCTAGCTACCTCTATGAGTTGCTTGTTTGTTTCATCCACTTGGCTGAGGATGCCGGGAGTGTCTTTCACAAAGTCCCTGATGGCATCCATGTGGTTGAAGGACACGAGGAGGATGTCTTTAGGTCGAGGACACAGCAGGACTTGATACTTGAATGCCATGGTCATCAAATCATAGAGCTTGGCATAAAAAGAGCACAACATTTCATCATTTTAAACACCAGAGGGAGCCATTCAACACTATTTGGCTTGTTAGAACACTATTATTTAAATAGAATTTTAAAGCAAAGCTCAAACTACAATAATTTCAGTGAACAGAAGTTACTATATAACTTTGGAATAATTCAAAAGTACAGAAAAAAACTGATTCATTAGAAGGTGTAGAAAGAGATATTTGTAAAAAGATCTCTCTTGAAAAATGTGCAAGGATCGCACTCAAATATTCGCAAACAATTCATTCAGGAAAATGTTGATGCATCCTTGGCATTAGTTTTCACCTTGTCCATACTAGCTTGGTTGAGTCTCATGATGGAGGCATGAGCCAGTCGGTCGAACACTGTCCTCAGGGCCTTCTTGGAGTACAGCTCCTGTGGTTTGAACAGCTCCTCCAGGAACTTCTTATTGAACATGGTGGTAATGATATCATTCATAACTATCACAACACAAACACACAGAGAGAGTGGCAGGGAGTCAAAAGCTATTCTGTGCAAATATGAAGCTGAAAACCAAGCAAGCAGAATTCAGTCTGTGCTGTAGAAAGCTGGTTTGCCAAGAAAGATTGATAAACAAAAATAACAAATCAAAATGTAGTTTAAAAAAAACAATCTTTTTGTTTTCACAAAGAAACGGCAAGTGCTAGAAACATGTATACTGTCATATGGAGGATTTCATTTATACCTCAGTACTTAAAAAAATAACTGTACAGGCTTTTTGAATCTTTGGGGTTCTTATTCTACAAATTCTTTTTTCTTTCATGCAAAAACAATAAAAATAGAAAATTACAATTAAAACCGCACAGAAACCCCAACTCCCTCTACACAGCGAGTGTCTATGAGAACAAGTATGTTCACACGCACGCTACTTTACTCTACGGACAGCAGCAAAGCAAGCAGCATGTTAACAATACCTCTTTTCTGTCCTCTTCTAGCCAATCTGCTACAGTTGCAACAAAGATTGCAAACTAAGAAGGATATATTTAAAATGTTCCTAGGAGGAAGTTAACTAAAAAGCAGGAGCAGCATAAGCTACATGTATACATGTATATCACATCTGCAAGCAAAAAGCAACAGATTCTGTTTTTGACCTGTGGCATCTGATAACAAAGTGTAATGTTGGCATAACTGCAAAGTTAAGTTTAAGTTCATTAAAAATATTTCAGAATGCAAAAAAAAACAAAAAAAAAAACAAACAAAAAAAACACAGGAAACCCTGATACAGGAACATATATTAGAGAGGAAACCATGATACTGACAAGCTGTTGAGTTTGTAATTGAGCCACAGTGTTGCCATCAATAGAAGTAACATGAACACACACAGTCCATTTGACATGACAGTTTTTATAGTAAAATCAAGTCACCTTTATTCATATAGCGCTTAAAAACAAAATAAATTGCGTCATAGCAGCTGAACAACATTCATTAGGAAAACAGTGTGTCAATAATGCAAAATGACAGTTAAATGTTTGATTTCTGTGACAATATTTTTAGGAGGGCCACTCTACATAGAATCTATTGCATAATAAAAAAAAAAGGAAAATTATTTAAAGCAAAACAATTAACTAATAAACACCACCATACTTCCTGAGGTGATTGATGACATTACTGTTACTTCATTTTTTTAACCTATTAGAGTCAAAGGTTTTTGGAACTCCATAAATCAGAAAATACTGTTAACAGCCAGAAAGAAAGACATTCTTACCATGTTTTTCTGAATTTTTTTTTTTTTTATAAAACCTGGCAAATTGTTTGTGAACAAACCCTGCTGTAAAAGCCTTCAGAATATAGATGTGCAAGTGAGTAACTACAGAGATTTCTGTGCATAAGTTCATAAGAAAAAAAACTCCTTTAAAAATATGTATTTTAATTGAAATCTACAGACAGAAATAGATAAAGTGTACTACAATAAACATTTCAAAGTGTTTTTGGATGTTAGACTAGTTATGATTATTCTGAAACGACCCATTACGAAAAGCCAAATAGCCCAAAATCTCAAAATTTACAAGGGCATCAACAAAAATGTTGTTTACAAATAATGGCATCTCATAAAAGTCATGTTTCATGCATTAAGCTGTAACTGAGCTGGGCCATCACACTGCATTCACACACAGGCTAACCGGCCAATTATGCACAGCAACAGCAGACGAACTAGCTGCTTCTTTAGAAAGATCATAAACCATGATCTTAAATACAAGTATTAAGTTACATGACTTGCTTTATCAACTCCCTGGTATATTAGCTGCCATTTACCTTTCTTGGCTTTATCTGCTGGGATATTCTGAGCCCGCAGGCGCTGATCCAGGATGTAAAGCATTTCTCCACCCAGATTAATGAAGAGCAGAGGTAGCGTTCGCGTCGACATCCTCTCTGGAGATGGATGAAGAGCAGCTAGTATCGGTAAGCAAACACAGGTTGTCAACAAAAAGACGCTATCTGCGCTCACTGAAGATCCTGCGGAACATATAAGCGTCTGTAAACCCTCTCTCTGTTGCCAGGTCACCGCCAACAACAGCCAATCAGAGGCGCTCGTACTGCTCGACGATGATGTAATACGAAAATTCAGGTAACGTAAACGCAACCAACATTTTTGTACGATTGTATGTTATGTGTTGACGTAAAAATAGTTATATGATTTGTATGGTCGTTTGTGAAACAAAACAAATATTAGAATCAACAGCAAGCGAGTTAAAACAGTAACCAACGTGAAAAGATGTGCTTTGTTATTGTTTTTTATTTTATGATTTGTTGTATGAATTCATAATCCCATTTATAGCCTACTGTGTTTGGGTGGTTGTTAAATATGACACACAGTTCCTGTACAGTAACATATTAATGCTGCAGATTGACACAAATCGAGCATTAGAGGAAAATGTTTAGCATATACAATGTATAAATGAATATTGCAAGAATTAACACAAATTCAAGACTTTTAAGCTGCATTTATGAAACACTCTTTACTTTGTCGACTAAGTAAACAGTATTGGTCAGGCTTTTGTATTTCCAAAGAATGTATGTTTATGAATGCTGTACTGGTTTGAATTCTCCTGACTTAATAATTAATAATCAAGAGAATATTAATAAATGACGTGTTGATTTCAATCAATTTGAATGCTTTTTAAAATTATAAAAGAATCTTAAGACTGAAATTAGTAAAAGGGATCCACTAGGTCTCTCCATTCCTGATACGGATTTCTCTGGCCATTCGACATGTTTCAAATATTCCACAGCAACAGGTCATCAAAGCATCATTGCATATTGTGCCCTGCAGAGGAAAAAAGAAAGATGTTGTATAATATGTACAAAATGAGTGGCGACAGCAATGGATGATAATTCTTAAATATGCAACATGGGAAATCCAGTCCTTAATTTGTGGTATACATTACCTGTATGCCATAGGTCAGTCGCATGTGTGTCCTCATTGCAGCCATTCCTCCAGGTACACATGCTAGACATACGTTCTCACCGTACTTGTTTGCTGTGTAACAGCTGAGAGCTATCGGACAGATGAAGCCAAGACCACCTAGACAATGGATAAATGCAGGGAAATGCTCAAAGATCATGCATTTTATGTAGACAACGTGACTCTGCCACTGATAAAAGCAGTAAGCTGACTAACATTATGAATCCTCCTCGGCTAAATATAAAACCACAGCTAAAATGTGCCAATAAAATGGTATCTTTGAAGTTGGTTGCATATTCAGATGATTTGTTGACAGCTCTCAGAACTTACAGACAAGTAGGTCACTGCAGCAAGAACAAAGACCGGTGCTCCACTCTCCAGTCTGCACATTTGTACCATATGATCCAGCACCAGGCTGAGTGATGACTGGGTTTGACATGTCAGTCAAAATGAGCAGTCCAGCAAAATGAGAATATGGCTCGAGAGATTTCCTTCCTAGATGATTCGTAAGAAGAGTGACAAATGCATATCTGTCAATCGTTACACAAAAACGACACTTCCAAACTACCATTTAATCACTATTTTAGAAAGAAAATCCATTCCATTCTGCTTTTTTGGGTGTTTTGTGCTAATAAAGGAATAATTAACCCCAAAATGAAAATCATAATTTACTCTCCCACATTTCATTCCAAATTTGTACTGTTATTTCATGTGTATAAACAAATCATTCTGTCCCCCTATAAAATGAAAGTCAATGGTGTCCAATATTATTTTTGACCTATCTGACGTTTAGTGTAAAACAGTTGAAATGCTTTTATTAAAAATATCTTCTTTTGTGTTCCACCATAAAAAGAAAATCTTGCAGGACAGAATATTTTATATTCCCATACAAATTTTGATATGTAAAAAATACAATAAAAATAAAACTGGATCAGATCTTATTACTCTGGTTATTTTAACAGATTTTACTAGTCTGTATCCCACCAACATGTAACAATTAAATAATAAATAAATACGGCTGATAACAACATGATATAAGAAACTAATAGCTTTGAAAACTTTTATCTTAAAAAAAAAAAAACTGTAAAAATTTCTATAACATAAAATAGTAGACTACTAAAAAGTACCTTGTGTTCTCCTGAGCCTCTTGATCTGGGGCTTGCAGCTGAAAAGGAAGTTGAGAAACACCAACACACCGCGTTTGCTACTCTCGTATGCAGCGTTTCCGATTCACGCATATAAGCTTCACACAAAGTACATCACAAAGGGGGAGGTCTGAGATGTAATAGGAAATGTGACCTACCAAAATTCTTAACAATCAATTTATAATCTCACATGAGTAAAGGACTGATAGTTTGACCTCAGATCATTCACCTGATTGTCATGCATTTCTTGTAAAATGACAGAGTTCAGGGAACTGAGAGCAGCCAAACCATTTGCACTAGCCACACAACCACAATGCTTCAGTCTCTTGCATATGACACAGGTCTTCATCAGTTGCCAATTCAAAACTAATGAGTATGTGAAACTAATATCATCAAAGGATTTCTGTGAAGTAATTCTGATATAATTATAAGTATTTTTTTTTTAGCAGTACTGTATGTTGAGGAATGATGACCAAACAATGAATTTTAAGATCTTTTATTAGATGCAGGTAAAAAGGGAACCATTAAAAATGGAAAATAAATGACAAAATGTTGTTCATTTGATGTGGAGCATGATGGTTCTGTTCAGTTTTTCTTTGAAAGTCACGTATGAATCAAAAGAGGATGCATCAGATTGTTCTTCTGGACTTTTCAGCACGTGTCTTGTCAGCTGTCTGAACTCTACGCCGCAGTTCCTTGTGGTCCTGTAGAGGATGTTGGCTCCTTTCCCATAGGCTCAGCTGCTCTCTGTTTTTCTCTCTGCTTTGCCCTTTGTTTCTGGACTTCTTGAAAGACCTGAGTGGAAGAAAATACTATGTAAACAACAGTTGAAATGCAAACTCTGATATCTGGAAGAAAAAAATCACTGGGACATTTTGGCTGAGCTGAGAACGTTACCTTATTGCAGAAGGCCTTTTTTGCCAGCCAACGTCGGGTGACCCGACGATAATATTCAGGAGGGAACGTGTAAGTGATTCCAAGCTCTCGACACACCTTCACGAAGGAATCATATCGGGTCCTTCTCAAAAACGTAAGCTTTTTCTTCCTGCTGTCGATGGCCATGAGCATCCATCTTTTGTTAGCTTTATCCTGATATAATATAACAAAAGAGTTATGCTGTTATGCTTTGTCTCTCTGAAATGAAAATTCTGTCGTCATTTACAGTTTTTTTGTTCATCTTCAGGAACACAACTGAAAATATTTTGACTATTCTCTCATCCTTTTTGTCCATCCATTGAAAGTCCACCCAACCATATATATATATATATATATATATATTAGGGGTGTAACGGTTCACTAAATTCACGGTTCGGTACGTTTTAGATGCAGCAAAAAGAAAAAATTGGCAGATAAATTTCCTTGATTTTTAAAAAATGTTTTATTTATTAAAACTAACAAAGTATGTTTTTTTTTTTTTTTACATTGAACAATGATGGAGCTTTTCTTTACCCATCTTCTATGGTGTTTTCTTAGCAGCATACTGTATAAAACAAAAACAGCTCCTTATAAAAAAAAAATGAAAATGTTATATTAGTTATGAACAAATACAAAGATGTAACTTTTTATATGGAACTCTATAACTCTTTATATTGAGTGTGTTTTTACTCAATTGGTTCTCTATAGGGCTTATGTTTTTTGGAACAAAGCAGGAATTACGGTCTGTCTGAAATGGGCTCGTGAAGGAATATTGTAACGGGGCTCAATTACATTAAGCATGTTCTTAAAACCTACGTTTTCCACTACAGAGTAAGGCGCTCGCTCACTCAGTACGCGCTGAAGGCTCGTTGCAAAATGGTTAATGCGTTTAACAGACCAGAAATAGAAGATCCTCCAATAACCAACAGGTCTGGTGTTTGGGTGCACTTTGGATTCCCTGTAAGCTATAATGGGGATGATAGAATGAATGGTAAATAGTAAGGTCTCATATCCGCAGCTATAACGTAAATGTAGCCTACCAATCGCCGTGGTGATGTCTTTTGCCCTGTTTGAATCCGTTGGAAATGTCTGTCTAAATGCTGCGGGGATAGTTTGTTGTGTGTATGTTTTCTCCTTTTTTCCGGCTTTTCCCAGATACTGGCACGCTAAGGTGATGTCGGCGTAAATGAGTTGACATGTTTCAAGTATTCAATATTTTTTTTTTTTTGTATTCCAGCTGGTGTACCCTAGACGCGACATATCGTTGTTTTTTTTATCCACCACTCTCTAGCCATCACCATTATAGCTTACAGGGAATCCAAAGTGCACCCAAACACCAGACCTGTTGGTTATTGGAGGATCTTCTATTTCTGGTCTGTTAAACGCATTAGCCATTTTGCAACGAGCCTTCAGCGTGTACTGAGTGAGCGAGCGCCTGACTGAGTAGCCTAATATAAACATATAAGTTGGTGGGTTTTTCTTCTTCGGGGGTGTCAGGGGCGTTGCCTGTTACGTCGTTTGGGTTATTGGGCTACCTTGTTGAACGCATATCATTATATTTCACAATTTTTTTTATTTTCCAAATATAATTAATTAGTCCAACGAACCGTTCAGTCCATAATGCGTACCGCGTACCGAACCGAAAGCCTCGTACCGAACGGTTCAATACGAATACGCGTATCGTTACACCCCTAATATATATATATATATATATATATATATAAAACTATAGCAGAAAAATATGCCTTATGACATGAACATGTTTACAATTATTCATATAAACTAGCACATGCAATGATTTATATCCTTAAACATAATATGAAATAAAGTGACTTCAGCAAACAGATTCTAAAGCTTTTCCCACGGCTAACTTCCTTATTTCAGCTATTTTTGCAATTACATTTTGCCATCAGGTTCCTGTAAAGTTCAGTTTTTCAAGCAGAGTTTATCAAAATAATTATGAACATTTTCATTAAAGAAATATGACCAGAAAGAGACGACTAGAATATAAATTGTTTGTCTTCATTTTTAACCTCCCCACCCCCCATGCTCAATGAGGCTGCATTTATTTATACAGTAAAAACAGTAATATTGTAAAATATCATTAGAATTCAAAATAATTGTTCCATTTGAATTTTTCTCATGTAAACTGTTTTTTATTATACCTGAATTTTCAGCAGCAATTACTTCAGTGTCTTCAGTGTAACATTATCCGACAGAAAACATTTTATGATGATGATTTTGTGCTTAAGAAACATTTATTATTATTATCAGTATTGGAAACTGTGATGCACTTTTTCAGGATTCTTTGATGAGTAGGAAGTTCAAAAGAACGGCACTGCTTTTGATCGATTTAATGAGTCCTTGCTGAATAAAACTCTTCATTACTTAAAAAAAAAAAGGACTGATCCCAAACTTCTGAACGGGTGCTTATGCTTCAATCATATGCACAGGATATCCTGTTTGTGTCTGTGGGTGTTAATCAAGTTGAGTGGTGACAAATGTTCTGACACCTTTACAAAAGGCCGAAAAAAGTCACGCTTCTGAAAAGCTGTGTTTACCTCAGGTGCTTGTGCAAGTGCTCCTGGAAGTTGCGAATACGTGCTGTCAAAATTGCCACTGTAATGCAAACAAGGACATTCCACATGATTGAGTTATTTTCTGAGATTCCAGTAAGGTTAAAGCACTGACTTTGTTAACTTTAAAAAAAGAGAACTTGCCCTTGACTTCTGTTGAGCTGCGGTCGTTCTCATCCCTCTGCACCTTGGCAATAAGCTGTTCCTCTTTCAAACAAAGTTTTTCACTCTAAAAGGAAGACATTATGACAGATAGTCAAGTTAAAATATGTTTTACTGAAAGAAACTCCTAAAATGTATCAGTGCCATTGTTTTGTCTCAAGATGCACTCCAGTAATATTTTTTTAAGGAATGTTTAAAAAGATACTTAAATATCCCAATTGAACTATGGCCTAAACCTTGCTTAGTCTAAAGCCCTGACTGTGAAAACATCCTTTTATTGTGATTTAGAAAATTTAAAGTTACCATAAATATACTGCAGCTGAGGTTATTCCACCCCATTTTGAATTATGTAAATATTAAATAAAGAACAAAAACTAAATGAAAACCCATACATGATCTGAAAGCTCCAGTGTAAGCAGTTTCTTCACCACATCATCCACCCTGCAGAGATATGACATAATACTGCTACCATTCAGCATTCACGCACATAAAGGAAGTCTGAAGAAATCATGTACTTCCTAATCCCAAGCATGCAATCAGTGTTATACAAGTATGAGTGGCTCAATGCAATAATGGAAAGTACAAAAACAAGACCATACGATTGTGCAAGTGGGACAGATGCATATTCATGCTTCAGCAAGGATGGATGAAGGTCCTGAAGTTGACTTGGGAACTCTAGGAAGAAAATAAAGCAAACAGTTAATGAGTCCTATCAGAAATTGATATCAAACAGACATGCTAACAAACTGACTGTATATGTAGAGGTTGAATTATTTTCTCTTATACCTTGTTTCATTCTAGACGGCCGAGCATACTGCCTCACTGGTTGGTTTAGGAGGGTTTCATCACCTATAATGAACAGTAAAGTTAATATATATTTCCTGAGTCAATTTAAAAATGCTTAAAAAAAAGAATAATCCATAAGTGCAGACACAACATTTCCTGAGCACCAAGAAAAAGACTTCATCAAACAAGTAGTAGAACATTGTTTTTAACTGATGGCTGTTTGTATTATTGCACGTCTGCTTTAATAATTATAAATTATGTTGAACCCTTTAAAAAGGAGGTGTTTAAAAGTATTTGATCACTAGCCAGAGTTTTTTAAAGCTTTAGTCACTCTCCTCTCCAGCTAAACACTATTTAATACACGTCAATAGTGACAAAGTGTCACTAAGGGTGGGGGTGATTTGGTTGGCCACATCCTTCCCGCACACCCACTCAAGGAAAAGACGCGTCTGTGAGACTGCCATGATGCCACTTGTCAAAAAAAGGTAAAATAAGACAAACTTGTGAAATGTTCTTACACTATTTATTCCTATTGCATTGTCATATCAGGTAACTATAAAATGAAAAGCACTGGATTCAAACGAAACTGAACACAGTTTTACATTTACTATATATTTTAAGCAGTTCCTCAAATTTTAAATGCCTAAAATAAATATGTTTTAGACAATTATTGACCAAACCATGAAGCAAAAGGGCTCTATTTAGAGTTTATTAGCTTTAGTGGTTTGCAAGCAAACTTGGGGATAGTTTAAACTGTGTATCTGTAGCTGATCTCATCCTCTTTACCCCCTTATGGTTAAAAGGTAATATTGCAGCTAGGAATGCATTTAGCACAGCAAATGATGTCAAGTACAGTAACATCATAAAAAAAGCAAAATTTGTTAGTAAATATGAATATGTCATGGAAACCTTTTCTTTGGATTCTACTCATAAAACCTTACATGTGACTTCTAGAGCCCGATGGTTTTTTGGGGGCCAATACTTATTCAACGGATCACATATCTCACGGTTTGAATCACATTACAGTTTTTGACCCACTGATCGGATCATTTTTCGGATAATTAATCGGATAATTAATTAATGACAGCATCAGTATAGGCAGCTGTCCCTTTAAGACCTGATGGGCTGATTTTATATAATGATCACATTTTTGCAACGATCACTCAAATATGGTAATCAAACACTTATAATCAGTGTTGGGAAGGTTACTTTGGAAATGTAATAGGTTACAGATTACAAGTTACCCTGTTTAAAATGTAATAGTACTGTAACTTTTTCAATTACTTTATTAAAGTAATGTAACTAATTACTTTTGAGTACTTTTTGATTACTTTTCTAAATTTGTGAAAATTAAAGAATAATAAATAAAAGCATATACATCAACTTATACAGTTATCTAATAAGCATGTGACGTATTCTGTGTACTAAACTCCTGAAACATTGGTGTTTTTTTTAAACTGCTGTCTCTGTATATGATGATAGTTTTCTCAAAATAAGTAAAATGCACATGAAGTGACACAGAGCAGTTCTAGAAATTATGTTTATGTGCTCGTCTACTCCTATATTGAGGCAGCAGAGGTTGAAAACACTGCGAGCTTCAGTAGGCCTATGTGTAGTAAATGAAACCATGTCTTTGCCATTAATTTACAGCAGGGGCGGACTGGGAAAAAATTCAGACTGGAAAATTCAAACTCATACAAAGAAATTCATGGACAAAACTATTTTTTGTATGGACCTGACATAAAAAAGGTTTAAATCTTTAATTTGGGGACATGCAAAATAATTAAAAGTTCTCTCCTGAACTGCACCTTCACTTCCATTTTTCTCTTCAGTCTCTTTATTTTGCCCTGTTATCAATCTCTCTCATGACTTTAATACTCAAGATTGAACAAAACTATACTTTACAATACAATACTCTACAATACTACAATATCTTTATAGAAAAAATCCTAATACTGTACACGAGTCATGTTTTTCCCTTACAAAAAATTACCATGCTTTTATTAGCCTCTATAAAAGTAAAATAACCTTGTTTTTTTTTTTGTTTTTTTTTTTTCAAATGGATTTGTATTTATTTTTAAATAAATACATTTGTAAAATAATTTCATTTTTGGTTATCACAGTTAAACAATAGTAACTATTTTCTCTGGATTTATAGTTAAATAGTAAAATGTTAATTTTCGTAAGGGTTGTGTTGTTGTCTGTCGTAGCTCCCCCTACACCTATAAAAAAAATAAAAAAATCGAAATTTTTTGGGGGGCTAAATTACTACTGTAACATTACAACAGATAATAATGATGACCTTTATATAGTATTTTGAGTGATGACTGATGAGCAACGTGCTGCTGCTTGATTAAATAAATAAAATAAAAAAAGACAAAAAAGCATCTTTACAGATGAAACTGACCTGAAACCCTGAACAGTAGTTCTGCTTTTCTGCTCCAGCAGTCCACTCTATTCTCTCTCTTTCTCTCTCTCTCTCTCTCTCTCTCTCTCTCTCTCTCTCTTTCTCTCTCTTTCTTGCATTGATTACTCGGAGTCTGATCCAAACCGTTTGGCGGAGGCGTGGAGAGCGCACGAGTCATGACTAACACTTCATGACTTATTAGAAATTTAATTATCAAATGGCGGATTCACAAATGATCGCTTTGGTACATTCGGCAGGCAATTGTACAATAATGATATTAAATAGTGGGGCAAAATCGGCTGCCAGGTCACCGGGAATTGTCCCGGTTCTCCCGGTGTCCAGTCCGCGCCTGATTTCCACAGACACGCAGAATGTGCAAGTCATATACTGCATTTTTGGGGCTTTATATTAACAGACACTAGTCGATGTCATGTTTTGATTCAAGTGTACTGACCTACTTTAGATTTAGTCATCCAAAATGTGGCATATTCCGTCCACGTTAGGCATTTCGTTTTTATGACTGGATTCTACGAACCAGACTGTATTTCCGCATCCCGGAAATTATTAGGGCGGTATGTCTCAGAATAGTCAGTGCAATTTGGGAAAGAAATCAGTTAAATCTGTATGTGGATGTGTGTAAATATTCTAATGTAATCCCCTTTGTAATCGTTAAAAATTTCATAAGTAACTGTAATTTAATTACTCATTTTTTCTTAGTAACTGTAACTAATTACAGTTACAATAATTTTGTAATTAAATTACGTAACGCCGTTACATGTAACTAGTTACTCCCCAACACTGCTTATAATTACGTGACAGAGATATGTAATGGAGGCAAGGAATTTAACAATAAACTTTAATATCCAAAATGTTTAAACATCCATGTAATGAACAGCAAAGTTGAAGTTTATTCATCTTTAATTCAATTCAATTCCTTTTAAACTTTATTCAGTTGAAGTTTATTTCACTTCGGAACATTCATTCACGGATTTGTGCTCGTTTGTCTTCACACACAGACGAAACTTACTACAAAAGTGTGAAATGAAATACCGCTGTAAATAAATACAATATAATTCACGTTAAACAGTGCCTTTTGAATGTAATGTGTAGGCTAGGATTCTCTGTGCCATTATGGAGATATGGCCGTTCAAATTTTCAATGGTTTTCTATAAGCATTAAACATTGGCTCTGCTGGACAAACTAAGTAATTACACAATTTCAAGCATTTTAGCTGCATTATATATTTTATATTTATAAATAATACTGCTCCGGGTGTGTGTTCACAGTTTGTGTGTGTGTTCACTGCTCTGTGTGTGTGCACTTTGGATGGGTTAAAAGCAGAGCACAAATTCTGAGTATGGGTCACCATACTTGGCTGTATGTCACGTCACTTTGTCACTTTCACTTTTAAAAAAAAAAAGGGTTCATATCGGCCGATAATCTCAGCAAAAAGGTATGTCGGTCAGGCTCTAGTGACTTCATACAATCACTTACATTAACACATGTAATTGTAATGCGCAGTATCATCAGCTCCTCGGTTCTCGAATCGGACATTGTTTTGAACTCTCTCACAACAGACACGGAAGAGAAGACAATGCTGAATAAAGTCGTAGTTTTTCATGCTTCAAAAAATTCTAACTGACCCTCTGATGTCACATGTCACACTACTTTGATGATGTTTTTCTTACCTTTCTGGACATGGAGGGACTGAGAGCTCTCGGACTAAATCTAAAATATCTTTAACTGTGTTCCGAAGATGAACGGAGGTCTTACTGGTTTGGAACGATATGAGGGCGAGTTATTAATAACATAATTTTCCTTTATGGGTGAACTATCCCTTTAATAGTGAATAAATATGTCCCCCAAAATAAATTAAATAAATGAATAATAACTTTGGACTTTTAACTGATCATTCACCTAAAAATAAAATTCTGTCATCATTTACTCATCCTCGTGTCATTCAAAACCTGACCTGAATTACTTTCTTCTGCATTAGCCAACAGTTTAGTTTACCATGGACTTCCTTGGATAGACGAAAAAACACCATTTATCCAAATAAAAAAAATATATCTATATTAGAGGAAAGAAAGTCATAGAGCTTTGGAACAACAACATGAGAGTGAGTAAATGATAACAGCACTTACATTTTGGGTTAAACGAGTGAGCTAAGCATACTTGTACTACTAAATTATCAAAGTGTCAAAGAAGGCTGAAACATTGACCTAGTTAACTCAGATTACTAAGAAAAAGACTTACAGGCACAAAAAAATGGGTAAGTGTTTTGCTGATGCATTTCTATGCAAATGTGTGAGTTATAAATTCAATACATGGGAAAATCTCTTAAGTTTGGTTTCAAAAATCAAACCAATAAACTTTTAAGGGTGTTAAATACCCTATACACCCACTCTTTCATAGCTCATAAGTCTCGCTGGAACTGGTAATTCAAAGTATTTTCCCCCACACATTACATTTTCCCCAAATACAAGAAAACATGTGTGGGAAACAGAGGTGTAACCCGTGTGAAATATAGTGGCAACATCTCTTTCAAAGCTCAGGACCTGAAGTGTGCTGCCAGATTGAATTTTTCTTTAGGGGTGGTGTTAAAGATCAAGGTCAATAACCCTTATGTTTCCAAACACACAAAAAAAGGACTTTCCATGTATTAAGTGTACCTTATGTCACTTTGAATAAGAAATCATCAGTAAAGGACAGTTAATAGTAAAAACCCACAAGGGAAACATAGATTAAGATCTATTAAGAGAATGGCTAATTCATAACCCCATCTATCATCCTACACAATACATGCAGCCTTAGCAAAGGACATACCGTAAAGTGCTTGTAATTTTATTGAGAGAGCAACTAAGACTAAAAAGCAATGCTATAAAGACTAGTTTATTAATAAGAATAATATGGATGAGTCAAGTATTGCAGGTAAAGCAAGATGTGCAGTACAAATAACTGCAGTGCTTTTATGAAGCATAAAACAATTAATTATTGATGCATTAGTAGCAGATAATTAAAATATGATTATAATATTACTGCAAGGGAGATTCAAACCATGACTCAAATATCAAATGTACTGCCCCCCCACCTCAACAAGACTGCAACATCAAAGTAGACCCACAATCATTAATTTTCTCACATTGCTGAGATGACAATTCACACTTAGTCATAAAGCTACTCACTACATGACAACCGTCTTTTGCTTTTTTCCCTTCAACTGGTCCTAGCCTAGAATATTGAGAAATTTTGCTTTTTTTTTACTTTAGAGGAATGGTACGACACTTGGTGATGGTTTTGGCTCTAGCTATGTTAACACTCACAAACACACACACACACACACACACACACACACACACACACACACACACACACACAAAATTGACATGATTCAAAAAGGCTAAATGGTCTTAACTGGTCACTAATGTTCTACCTGATCAAAAATTACGACCACGGAAAATTATTGTGAAATACAAAACAGAAGAAGACAGAGCCAAACAAATGATGAATGACACAATTGGAAAATAGACAGGTATTATAGGATCATATAGGATAAGTTCTAGCGTTTAAAATATGTGGACATGACAAAACAAAGGTCATTAGACAAACACTGATGATGTGACTGGGCTTTTGGAGCCCCCTACGGGTAAATACTGTACAAAATATAAACACACAGCCATAATAAGAAACCCATCTGGTCTAACTTGATGAAAACTCAACCTCAAAAACCGGATAAGTGTTGAAAAGACCCATCATTGAGTCAGAGTTAAAATGTCAAAAATGTAATACTTACGTTTACAAATACCGTTTAAAGTCCAGTTCGCATAAAATCTGCATTGAGACGGCTTGAAGGTAGGTAAGACAGGATTGCACTTCCTTGAGCTTAAAAATACACTCCATGTCCGTAAGCCCAACACTGTAGATCGGAAAATGTTTTTTAAAACCATTGTGATTATATATAGGAATCGCCTTTAAGTTGTAGCCTATATACTCTAGCAGAACGCATATGCCCCTTCAGTTCATGTAAGCCGCCATCTTTAAACCATAGAGAGTAAAATAAGGCTTTAAACAGACATTAGTATGCACAGAAAGTTCAACCAATCGAGTGACGATTGAATCGATGTAGCCTTCGTTTCCAAAAACACTGCACTGAGAACATTTGCGTTTTTCGCTTTATGACTTAGAAAAGGACCAGAACAATGACTGTACAGTTCTATCATTATCTAATAGCCTACTTTTATCTGGCTTCTGTCATTAGAAGGCCAGGACGCTGCACACTTGTCCTTTCAGAGAGAGATAGCCTACATATATAAATAGTATCATAATATTTAGGCATAATGTTCCGTTGAAATGTATTTTCTTTGTGTTTATTTCCCATTCAAATTCCATTAATATTATTACAATTGAACTTTAATATAAAAAAGAAAATTCTTCTAACTTAAATCACAAAAGATATAGTCCTACTGTACAGTACAGACCAAAAGTTTGGACGCACCTTCTCATTCAAAGAGTTTTCTTTATTTTCATGACTATGAAAATTGTAGAGTCACACTGAAGGCATCAAGGGCTATTTGACCAAGAAGGAGAGTGATGGGGTGCTGCGCCAGATGACCTGGCCTCCACAGTCACCGGACCTGAACCCAATCGAGATGGTTTAGGGGTGAGCTGGACCGCAGACAGAAGGCAAAAGGGCCAACAAGTGCTAAGCATCTCTCGGGGAACTCCTTCAAGACTGTTGGAAGACCATTTCAGGTGACTACCTCTTGAAGCTCATCAAGAGAATGCCAAGAGTGTTCAAAGCAGTAATCAAAGCAAAAGGTGGCTACTTTGAAGAACCTAGAATATGACATATTTTCAGTTGTTTCACACTTTTTTGTTATGTATATAATTCCATATATAATTCCACATGTGTTAATTCATAGTTTTGATGCCTTCAGTGTGACTCTACAATTTTTATAGTCATGAAAATAAAGACAACTCTTTGAATGAGAAGGTGTGTCCAAACTTTTGGTCTGTACTGTATATTTAATTTAATTAATTAATTAAAAGAAAACACAATAAAGCGAACAGTAGGAACAAAAAAGAGAGAAAGAGAAAGAATGAAAGGGGTGTAGTGTTTTTAGAAATCTTTCAGGGCATTGCACTGATTTATTGGGTCTCTGAGAAAAGGATGTAGAATTGATGCACATCACAGAGGATCTCACCTGGACCACAAACACCATGTCACTCTCCAAGAAGGCACAACAGTGCCACACTTTCTCCCCCGGCTGAAAAGAGCAAGTTTCCCTCCACCCAACCTCACCACATTCTACAGGGGAACCATAGAGAGTGTGCTGACCAGCTGCATCACTGTCTGGTATTGGAACTTTAGTGCAGCAGACTGTAAGACCCTCTAGCAAACAGTGAACACGGCTACAAAAATAATCGGAACCCCTCTCCCCTTCATCCTGAACATTTTCCTTACACGATGCTCCAGCAAAGCCAACAGTATCATGAAGGACCCCACCCATCCCTCCCACAGTCTCTTCCAGCTCCTACCATCAGGAAGATGGTACCAGAGCATCAGAACAACAGCTTTCCCCCCATGCTGTGAGAGCCCTGAACTCAAATCACCACGCCCTCCTCTGAAACTCCAAGCATGGAGTTTTGTAGTTTATGTATTGGCAAACCTTTATATATATTTTATATATGTCAGTAGGTTAGTTGTGTATTTATGTGAAGCATTTGTATAGTTGGTATTTTTTAGTTTATATATAGGTAAACATTTATATACAGTATATTTATAGTCAAAATCTGTCAGTAGGTTAGTATGTGTATATACTGGTTTACTTCATTGTTGTATTTCTGTGAAGGATGACATTTCAATCCACTGTATGTCCACACATGTGGAATGACAATAATGCTCAACTTGACTTGACAAAGTATAGCAATTTATACTTCAGAACAATGTATAACAATTTGAGAACATAGTATCACAATAATAATAATTTGCACAGTTTGACATGATTTGAGCTAACTTTGCAATAGTTAGATTTGATCAACATTGTTAGGGCGATTTATTGCATAACTTTTTTTTTCAGTTGGTCAGAACAAAATTAGCAGACATGATATTTTTCTTTAATATCTTTAATTACAGTGAGCATCTACACTGGTACATTGACTGACAGTCCACCTCAAAACATTAGATTCATCCAGGTGGAGGAGCTGTGCATAACCCACGTAAAGAAGAGAATTCAGCAAAGAAGTGCAATTGCAGGTTTAAAACAGAGATGGCGACAAAGAGCAAAATGTATGTACTGACGCTCTAATTTCATGTAAAAATAAATAAAAAATGCATGAGTGTTGTATAACATGTTATATCAACACCTGAAGTATTGTTCTACAAATCTGTGCTTCATTTTAATGTCACAGGTCTTAGGAAGGTTAACAATGACATATCTATTTTATATGCTTTGATTTGTCATATTTTATATGCCATCATTTTGGCATTAGAGATATGATTATATAATGTAGAAAATGTTTTTGGAAAGCTTTCCCAAAAGATTATTCCATGTAGTAAGTGCCTCTTTTATTTTGAAAAGATAAATGTTAAAGGCCTTATGGCCTTCAATTGCTAATAACTTTTATTGGGATATAGCTGTAAAATGGTTGTCTTTCAGTTATACTTTTTGACAAGAGGCTATGCAGGGTTTTCATGATAATATTTTATTGCTGATATATCTATAAATAAGCCTATACACAGTTTTTAATAATCAGTCAAAAATGATTTTTAAAAATCATGATAATAGTAACAGTTTTAAGATCCGAAACTTACAATCCTAAACGATCACGTTTTAAAAAAAGAGGAAATATTCACTTATATAAGATAATATCTTTATGATACTTTAAGATATATTTTAATAATGAAAAATAAATAACAAAGTAAAATATTATTAAACAATAAAACATTTGATAATAATGATAATGAGCAATAGTAGTAAAAGTTTGCTCCAGCTTTTCATTAGTATATTTCGTTTTCACATTAATGATTAGCAACATTTTGTGTGGCGTGACACCTGTACACTAATCAGGTTAAATACTGGAAGCCTAGTGCTCTCTCACTCTTTAGACAAAACGTTTTTTTCATTGTCAACAATTTGACATTCACTGCCTGAAGTGTTGGGAGAGAGAGAGAGAGAGAGAGAGAGAGAGAGAGAGAGAGAGAGAGAGAGAGAGAGAGAGAGAGAGAGAGAGAGAGAGAGAGAGAGATAGACGAAGGGGGCGGGGTTAGGCTTCACGTTGTCTTCACGGCTCCCATACGGCACAGCTGTGTGTGTGCGTGAGTGCGGGGATCCGGACACGCGCGTGCCTCTCTGCATCTCTCTCTTTAATTGACGAATCCAGAGGGGACTGATCTCGGTGATTCAAGTGTAATAATCTCTAACGGACGCATATACTTAGCATTCACCTCACAGGAGGGCATTCCTTTAATTTCTTTAGCAACATAATAAAATAAAATGGACAGTTCAGACAAGGAAAACAGGTCAGATGAAGAATTTGACTCACCCAAGGAAGAAGAGGTGGACCCGAGAATCCAGGTAGACTGCCATTGATATGTGTAATTAAATGCATTTCAATCTATCGAATGAGATAAAAGGAGCGATCATTTCAAATGCACATTACATTTACACGTTGATTTAGTTGGTTGGTTCATATCACATTTTGCTTATCGGACGTATTACATGTTAATCCCTATATCGAGAATTATTGATTAATTCCCTGCAACTTGCTTTTTATTGACGGCTCGTCTGCGGCACTGAGTGCACCGATGCCCCAGTTCAGTGTTGCCAGATCTCAGCGGAAAAACGAGCCACCTGCTCTCACAAAACGAACAATACGCATGAAAGAAACCCTAGGGTTTTTATCGCAGTGAAAATATGCGTATTCCATTGATGTAACGTTTTGTAGAATAAACTTACTATAAAAATTCGGAATTTGGATGGTAACCGAAAATAAAAAACAAGAAACAGGAATGAAATGGCGAAACAAAAATAGCCATTATCAGAATCAGAAAGCTTTATGCACATACAAGGAATTTGTTTTAGCGACAAAAGCTTCCAATGCACGAACAGAATGACAGTTACAAGACAAACCACACATAATAAAAATGGGATAAGTGAATAGGAAATAATATATAAGAAATATATTTTTAAATTCACAATATACAAAATAAATGGTATTTGTGTACAGCTGTGTTATCTACAAATGTAAGGAGATGTAAATAAGAAGTATGTGTTTGAAATAAATTTCCAAGTTAACTGTTCATGAGGTGGATCGCCTGAGGGAAAAACCGACCAGACAGCAACAGATCAGAGAGGAAGTGGCCTGGGTGTGAAGGTTTACAATGTTTATTTTCCAGCTCTTTTACTCGTTCTGGATGAGCAGTTCTCATCAGTGTATCAGTGATTGCTCAGCAGTCCGGACTATCCACTGCTATCTTTTAAGGTCTGATTTAGTAGGTAGCTGAGCTGAACCAGACAGTTATAGAAGTGCAGAGAATGGATTCAGTGACTGAAGGTTGGACTTACTGTCAGGGAGCTGGCGATCCACTGACAGATGGAGGTGGACACAGAGAGCTGAGTTAATTGATGAGTTAACAGATGTAGTGTAGTCCCATGTCGACTGCATCATCCACAGACCTGTTTGCTCGATAAGCAAACTGCAGGGGTTCCAGCAAGGGTCCAGTGATGTTTTTCAGGTGGGCCAGTCTTTCAAATGACTTCATGACCACAGATGCTAATGGCAAAGGTCTGAAGACATTTAGTCCTGTAATTTTGGGTTTCTTTGGGATGGGGATGATGGTGGAGCGTTTGAAGCAGGAAGAGACTTTGCACAGCTCCTGTGATCTGTGTGAAGGTAGGAGCCAGCTGGTCAGCACAATATATAGTGACAACTGCAATTAATGGTGGATCAAACTTCTTTATAGGCTACAATGGATGTCATGAACTAGCAATTGTGGAAATAATAATAAAGCGCAACTGGAGCCTGTGAATTTAGCAAGTTTATAATTTGTATAGCTGCTTACAATAAATGAACATGGCAGCACTGCATTAATTGTCAGATTTTAAAGCCCAGCTGCTTGGAGTTCTCTACAGGATACTCGTATCAAAATATATGTAGCATTAACCAACTTATCTCTCTTTTCTCTGTGCTACTGCAGTCTATGAAAAACCGAAATCAGTGGAATATGTCTCTGTTTCAGATTTCTGACTCTGAATTGTCTTTATAGGGAGAGCTTGAGAAGCTGAATCAGTCCACAGATGACATCAACAGATGTGAAACTGAGCTGGAGGTATGATTGCACAAATATCCAAAATATGTTTTTCCTAAAGACAAGAATTTTGTCAGTTTTAACTTTTTCTAATAGGAAAATGCCATACATCAGCTGGTAAATTGTTAATCTATGTTTGGATTTTGTACCATGGCACATCAAGTAACAGAATGTGTTATAATGTCAGGATTATGCAATAGCTCAAGGGTTCTCTGAGCACATTAAATGACTGGAACTTGTATCCAGTAAAAATATATTTTTGTGCTTTACGAAAATAGAAAATCACATTTGGATAGTTTTAATTTATCCCACAAAATGACCAGGAATATGACATTTTGCTTTTATATACCTCTTTGGTTCCTATTTTTTCCCCCATTAAAAAGCATTTCCAGACGCAATGTCTGCACGCAGAAAACAAGGACCTTTTTTTTTTGTTAAAACAAAAACACACTTTTCAGGCTCAGTCATGTGGTCACTCTGGTCACACTAAATTGTCCCAATGCCATGGAGTTCATTGTTTGGGCATGTCCTAATGTAATAATTTAATAAGATGACTTAGCTCGTCTGTAGTCTGATTGTGAGGCAAAAACATACTGAAGGAGAAATACTCTCCTGCTTCCTGATTTCTCTGGCAGTTCAGTTTTATTGTTTAATTGGCTTAAACAGGACTCGTATTTTGTCCTTCATATTGAAACTTCAGCACAAACACAGCCTTCCACACTGAACATATGAGCAAGTTGTTTCCTGCAGATGAAATGAATAAAGTATAAGTAATAGAGTATGTTAACTATATGTGAAATTTAGGGAAGATGAAGGTTTTTATAGACTTCTAACCATCTTTAGACATTAAGGTAAGATTGTAGGTTGTTTTACACACACAAAAAGTTAGGAAATGACAATAGTTCTTGCTGTAGAAATATTTATCTCCGTTTATGCAGTTTCATGAATCCAACTGACTGTTCTGAGAATCCCATAATTGAGCTATTTAGTTATCAACCAAATTAGTGTTGCTTTTGCGTCAATGGCCATGTTGCACTTCAAAGATTGAACTCTTGTTGTTTAATTTTTTCCTGGAATATTTGTCCATTGCAAATAATCAATCTGTGTTCTGACGAATGGAATTTAATCTCATTACTTTGTCTTGGGCAATAAGTATAAAATAATGATTGAATTACCTTTAAGAAAAAGCTTGTTTACAACGCAAGTGGAAAGAATATTTTCTGTGTGCTTCACAGATCTTCTTGCAAATCAGATTACAAATAAACAGATTTTACTCCCTTTTCATGTGAAGCACTTTTTATGTGCAAAGCAGTTGAAACCTTTTCTTATCATAAATTCTTAGTGGGTTTAATATTTATGTAGTTGCATAACATTCCTTGTGCTTCCAATAACTCAGTTGATTTCAGATGTGGTCAGCATTATACAGAATTTACATAAAATTTTCATTTGATTATTTTTGTCTGTCCATAGGAAGCCAGGCAAAGGTTTCGCTCGGTGCTGGTGGAAGCCACTCTAAAGTTAGACGAGCTGGTGAAGAAGATTGGGAAAGCGGTGGACGAATCGAAACCATACTGGGAGGCCCGGCGGGTGGCACGGCAGGTGAGGCAAAAAAAAATCAAAACAAGAACTCGATATCATCTTCCTAAAGCCAACTTTATCCATACAACGTCTATTTTTAATTGGCACACCTCCATTTTGTCTGTGGTGTGTTTTCTTTTATCCCTCTCTGGAGATTACTGTGCTATCATCTTGTTATCCGCTATAAACTGGATGGCACATTGGCATTAACTCCGGTGCTTGGCTTCGTTCATCACTTTGCTTAGAAAGAGTGAATGTTTAAATGCTCAAATTTCAGTTCTCTTTTTTTTCAAGGGCCTGTGCTGTTTTAAGAACAGATTATCAGTTTATCTCAGTTAGTCCCTTTACAGCTGGGGTGTTGAAGCAGGGGGTGAGAAAGGGGTGTAAAATGTCACATTTGCTTTGACTTCCTTATAAAAGCAAAGTTCGTCTTATTTTTATACAACACTTTGTAAACTTTAATTGACTGAATCAGTTAAAGTGAGAGCGTTGACCTATTCTGAAACTGGGGCAAGATTGTTTAGAGTGTTGCATTTTCACTCCATGAAGGAAGAATTATAAATGGCCTATTCAATCACATTTTTTAGGCAGTTTACTTGGTTGTGAAAGAGAGCGATGTGTCCTTAGAAGTTATTGTTTTCCTCAGGGACAAACTGCACTGTTTTTATGGAACTCAATCCCGTCTGGGTTGCCAAGGTCATTTATTATAAAAGATGTGGTGGTAATTCATTTGAAATGGTTTAAACTGTCTTCATTCTGTTGAAGGATGTGCTTTTATACTGGCTGGTATTATTCTAATTTGAAACCGTTTCAAGCAAGACTGTAACATTTAAACGATAAATTAAACTCTTTAAAACATGGATTAAAAACCTAAACGTTCTCCTGATGTGATTGTATGGGTCTTTAAGAGAAATTAGGGAATTGTATATGGTTTTCATATGTATAAAATAGATGTCAGGCTTGTCTATACTCTGCATGCTTAGTCCCTCCAGTCTCTCTCTTCTCCCCTCTTTAGTGTCTCTCTGCAGTGGAGCTTTAACTGTTGCCTGTCTCTGTGGTTTGCCATGTCTTTTTTCCCCCACCCCTGCACTGTCTCTCGCTGACAGTCTCCCCCTAAATTTCCTCCAGTATGTTTAAGCATTTTCAATAACCACTTATGGCCTTTGTTGCCAGTTTTTGTGGCAACCATCAGTGGAAATCCTCCCTTATTTAAATTATACTTGCAGTTAATTAATTTTCTTCTGAGCTAGTTCTTGTTTTATCACTTCCCTTATCAGATGTTACACTGTGCTATATTAAGAGAAGCAGTTTTAGACTACAACATTTTGTAGATCTGCTACATTCCAGCGTCTCTTTGAATAAAAAGAATTGTCTCGTTTTTAAAGGGGACAGTCTGACGTACCATAAAACTGTACTATAACTTTCAGAGATTAAAAACGCTTGTTTATCATGCAAGTTATATCATGCTAGTATATTTTCTCTTACGAATATGATTTTTATTTGTGCTTTAATGTGTTTGGATCGGCCGACTTAAAATTTTAGTTTACACTTGTACGATCATCAAGTGTCCATCAGTGTTCTTTACAAAAAAATGCATGGATCACAAAGCCTCTGCAGCAGTTGTCAGTATATCTCTGCTTTGAGAGAAGTTGAAGACTGTTGAGTTTAGATGGAATCAGTGATGAGGTGTAATGAATGCAGGAAACTGTAGCATTACCGTGTATGACATGGTCTGTTGATTCAAGGTGGAAAGATTTTCAAACACTATTCTCCATAGTAATAATTCAGAAAACATTTCTCAATAAGAGCTCTTCTGAATAACGCGCACACATGTTCCTTCGCATATATTTTCCAGCTACTGTTTGATGCTCTTCCAGAATACTTGTAAAATATGATTTTACTAGGTTGGATTTGTGAAAACCTTAGCTTTATTCAAGAGCCTTGTTATATAGGTGAATACAATTTTGAAGTTAAATGGTTTACTGCAATTATTTTGATCGTATTAATGGAAGAGTTTATACAAAAAGTATTGTTATATTGTCATAATTTATTCACAGTTTTCTTACTGTTATCATTTCTCAAAACATTTCTGCTGCCTGATGTTTGTGGAAACCGTGATATATTTTGTTCAGGATTCTTTGATGAACAAAGTTCAAATTAACTGCATTTGTTAGAAATTATATGTATGTCCACAAAAAGTCTTAATCTTAAACAGGCTGTTTTTGCTATTGTACCTTTTGAGACTTCTGTATGTAAATAAAATAATTTGCCATCCTCGTGTTTAGCTAATCATTATATAACCACGATGTAGAGTGTGGAAACGCTTATGCTGTGAACATTAGATTCTGTCTACATATAACACTGAACTCCTCTGCTTTAGAAGAGCCGTGATATGTCTTCAGAGCACAATTGAACACAGGGAAGGACATTTATGCTGCAAATAATGATTTCAATGGTCCTACTCAGCACTTGAGTTTGAGAAGTGGGCACCGCCCTTGTCAGATGGGCAGCACAGGTAAAACACCTGCAGCTATTTGCGAGTGTCATCGAACTCTCTCAGAGTGCCACTGCAGCATTTCTGCCTTCTCATAAAAACGTGTAGTTTCAATGTAAATTCCTTCACTTTAAGATTAGCTCAGATGCCCTAAATGTGACCTTGTGTTCTCCTAATGCCATGATAAAGACACGTTTCCACTAAACTACAGGAAAGTGTTGCTTTCATACAAACCGGATCATTGCAACATTTATAACATTACTTTTCATGTATTTTGATATGTATGTATGTATGTGTGTGTGTGTGCGCACACATGCATAAAATGTATATTTTCTCTCCCCTAATGATCACCTACTAACCACAATGAGCCTTTCTTGGACGGTTCAGTCCCTCTTTAAACTCTAAGACTTAATCGAAAGCTGGTGGCAACAGTGCAAAATTCAGTTCTGTGTTGCTCTGTTATGTGGAGAAAATCTGTTAGTCTGCTTTATAACATCATTTTGGCAGTCAAACATTGAGGCAGTACAGTGAAACCCCTCAGATAATATTCTGTAATGTTTGGCTGTAAGACTGTAGGGATGGTTGGAAATGCCTTTATCTCATCCGTGGCTACCTGTCATCTTTCCTTGTTTTTTTCTGATTGATTATTTTTCCTGTACCCATTCTCACATGGCATATGTGTTGGCAGGAAGTTGAGAAACCACAGTACTCAGAGGAATGAGAGAGAAAATTGTGTCAATTTGCAGAAGCCCTCATTACCTCTGCTGTGGAATGGGGAATTGGACTGTAATGTATGCTTGGTTGGTTGAATGTGTGCTTTCTTGGTGGTAAACCGTTATAATGGTGAACACATGACACCAAAGCAGATTTATTGCAATCAGTTTGTGTGTCATAACCTCTCCACTGCCTTCCGCCTTCAGTCAATAATCTTTAAACAATAAGGATCTCTAGGTCAGAAAGAGCCACAATGACCTTATTTATTTATTCCATGTTAAACAAGATGCATAAAAGCATCGTAAAATAATTGACTTTATTGTTATGTCAGAACCAGGACGATTGTTTAACATGTTAAAATCAAAACAGCCAGTCAGCTAGGTCACCCTCGACCCAAAACATCTCATTTTGAGACCACCTCTGCATTATTTTTGGTCAAAATGTGATTAAAGCTGGAGTCAATAAAATCAGGTGTCTGAAAGCAGATAAAGCTTTGATTTAAGAGGGCTTTTTTATTAATGAAGAGAAGTACTTTTTTTCTCCATTTAATTGGGGTAAAATGAATAACCAGCTTCTCTGTGTAAAAGTCAGCTGAACTGATATCACATTAAAAAAATAAAAAAATATTAAATAAAATCATTTTTGTACCACTTGTTAAATGTTAGATAGTTTATTTCAGTGCCTCACTGTGCATTGGAACTGATTTGAAGCAGTTAATATTAACACGCTACTCCTTAGGAAATAAATTTTGACCTCAGTATACCTTTTAATGAATATTGAAAGCATCCAAACTTTTGACATCTGCTGAATTCTTTACAGTGTACTGACATTATAAAATCATATAGCTTGATTGTTGTCTTATGTTTTATTTAGCTAAAATACACTTTTTTTTTATTTAATTTTATTTTACAACTTCCCACTTCAGCCTTTCCATCCGTCTGTATCCTTTACTGATTGGATTGGAGTTCTGTCCTGCCATCTGCAGCGATTCCCCGCTGTCAGTTCTCCATGGCAATGCGTCAGCAACACATCAACTCTGAAGCCTGGGCTAAAAATAGCTTGTGTGTGTGAGTGAAGAAGGGAATGGAGGAATTGGGAAAGGAAAAAGTAAATGGATTGAGCTGTCTCAAATGAAGAATGAAAGCCAATGATAGGACAGATTGGAGGAAAGGTAGAGGATTATCCCTGGGATTATTGGATATCCATGGGATTGCCATTTACAGTGTCTGATACTGTAACTTTACATATTCAGTTTTTCATTTTATAGTAGAGATGTAAATCACAAGTATATCTAAACTGTTCAGTTTTATTGTGAAAGTCACCCTATTTGCTATGACTAGCCTGTATGACTTTCTCCATTTGGTAGAATATTCATGCTGCTCTTTTCCAATATAATCAGTTTAATTTTAGTTTAAAAGGCACTTTATAATGCTTAATATATCTCTATATATGTTTGTATAGATTGATAGGTAGATAATATCATAGTAATATTTCGCTTTAATGCAGAAGATCAACCTTGTATGAATTACAGTATTATTTTCTCTAAATTTATTTGATTTTCTCTACACTGAAAATGGCTTCAAAGTATAAAACTGTCTTCTTGCCGTTGGTTGGAATTGGAAATTTGATCCAGTTTTGTTTGGATAAGCAGATAAGCAAAAGATAAGCAAAGAGGTTTTGGCTGGCTTTTCTGTCAGTGGGAGTAACTTGGAGATTAAAGTTAAAAAGTGAAGGAATAGGAAAGGGTTATGATTGCACAGCTTTAGCATGACTGGCTTTAATTTACCATAAAGAAAGTTCAAGGGTGGCTTTAATATGTCACCATACAGGAATCTCTGTGTATGATTAAAGTTTCTCCATCTCTAGCACTGATTGCTCCATAGATTTTCCAAAGGCCATGTAAGATCGTACAGATTTGTATGAAAACGAAATGTTCATATATACGTATATGAACATTTAGTTAGTCCAGTCTGCCAGCACTGTCCTGTTCAAAGTTTATTTATGAAGGAGCACTGGTTGCTGTCTGTCATCAGACACACAAGGTTGATGCTCCTGCCCTCTACCTGTCCCACAGACTCAGCTTGAAGCACAGAGATCCACACAAGACTTCCAGAGGGCCACGGAAGAACTGCGGGCGGCCAAAGAGACCATCGCCCTGGCTGAACAGAGGCTGTTGGAGGATGATAAGGGGCAGTTTGACTCAGCCTGGCAGGAGATGCTCAACCACGCAACACAGCGAGTGAGTGATGCAGAGGAGTGGGATGGTAGATTGGGTTCTACAAGAAAACACTCAAAAATCCATGTTTTGGTTTGTAGGTGATGGAGGCCGAGCAGATAAAAACACGCAGTGAGCTACTGCACAAGGAAACTGCTGCTAAATACACTGCCGCCATTAGTTGTATGAAACAGCTGGAGAAGAAGCTCAAACGCACCATCAACAAGTCTAAGTATTTACAGATTAATCTGTTAAACACACAAGCATTCAGTAAAACCATTTAAGCTTATAATAGTCTTTGCTTAACATATCTGATGCATATTTCACACAAAACAGCACCAATAAACTAAAAAATCCAATGGAAGGTGACTAGGTTATATGTTTATGGGAACTGTAGTATTTATTCATTTTTTTTATTTAATTTTTTTGCTGTTGATGTGGTTATATTTAATTACTAGCAATATCAGCAGATAGCTAGGTAGTTTTTGTCTATAATTGTCAAGCATCTGTGAGGCTTTTTGTCAAGCATCTGTGAGGCTAGGCTTATGTTAAACCCATGAATATCTGAGGTGAACTTCAGCTGAGGGTGGGTTTCTCACCAGTGATAGTGACTCAGCAGGATCATAGAGGAGCTCAACCCTACTTATCTTCTTACTCCGCATTTGCCTAATGTGCCAGCATATGTGAAGAGTTGCCATGGTGCTATGTACTATGCTGTTTATAGGTCTTTGCAGTAGCTCTAATCGCTTTTTCTCCCTCTCTCCTTTTCAGGCCCTACTTTGAAATGAAGGCCAAATATTACTTGCAGCTTGAGGTACTTAAATATGACTTATGGAAATTTAGTTTTAAAGGTGCTGTTTGTAAGATTGACACAGAGTGGTTGACCTAAGTATTGCAGTCCAAATTAAAGATATTGGAGAGGGTTTTTTCACCCAGCCCCTCCTCTTCAGACTCGAGCGCCCTTGACGATGAATTAAATTATATAAGCTGTGTTTTCCGCCAGTTGGCAACAGGGAGTGCTTAAATACAATTGACCTATCTGTCCCCCTCCCCTCGAACGTAGCTGAGTCAATTGCAGTTGAGTATCAGTTGCACGGGGAGCGGAACTCCGACATCTATAGGTTTCAGTGCCATAGAAAAAAATGATATGAAAATGGAAAAACGATGACTGTGGTGCTTGTAACACTGATTCCAGGTATCCTGAGAGGATAGGCAATATATTTTATTACATTTCCTAAAACCAAATAAAACAGAGCAAAATGTCACTATTCAACCCCAATCTCAATGAAGACAAAAATGTTTTCTGGTTGTCATACTCTCGTTAAGTTACAGTTTTTATCTGCTCAACCAGAACGTTAATGTCATCTTGTGTTTCAGCAAGCTAAAACTAGCAAACCTGAAAGTTAGTGAGTCAGTGCTCTTACAAACCTAAATAGTGAACTGTTCTCGCATCATGAACAGTGTAGGGCAAAAACACATAAACGAAGGTCTACATTTCACTGCCTCTTCATATTAAACTGGTTAAATGTAAATTCATTCAATCGTACCCTGCGGTACATGAATAGTGTTGATCTGGAATGTTGTTATCTGCGATCATGACGAATGTAACATGAGGCTTCTCCCGCTTGCATTGTGATCTGTAAACCCTCACATCCAAATTAATACCCACAGTATTTATTTTAAATTTATATATATATCTATATCTATATATATCTATCCCTCCATATATCCCACTTGAATGGTGGTCCTTCTGTGTCCAAAATTTATCAAAAAGTTATAATGACAAGGTTTTCCCACTGACAGCTGTCATTTTAAGACCGTTAGCAACTCCGTTTGTTTGTCTGAATTCGCAGCAGTAACTAAGGGGGGACAGGGCTTACCGATAGGTCAATTGGGTAAACTTGCAGTGGGCGGGTTTCACAAACCAAAACAAAGACCCACATTCCGGCTGGGAATGCATATTTTCAAAGGAGAATAACCGACTGTAGAACTTTTTTTTTCAGATAATGTTACCTTAGCATGTTTCTTAAATGTCTGCAAACAAGTTATGGTATTTCTGTGCTTTAGTAGAGTCAAAAACTTACATACAGCACCTTTAAATAATACATGATAAACACATAGTGCAAAAAATAGTATCAGTACTTTCTTGTTTTCCACCGTCTAAATAGCTTCTCTTATAAAAAAATACTTTACTTAATTCCTTAATTCTTCAAACAGTTACAAAATTTCACAATGAAATAAAACTTGTTTTCTGAGAGTGTTGAATTAAAGGGACATTTAACCCAAAAATGAAAATTGTCATCACTTACTCAAGTTGTCCCAAAGCTGTATGACTGCTGAACACAAAACTAGGTATTTCTGAAGAATGTTGGTAACTGAAAATTTGTTGGTAGCCATTTTTCCATCTTCCATATTTACTATGGAAGTCAGTGGCTACCATCAACTGTTGTTGTTTTTTAAACTGTTTCTAAGTTTATTTTCTTTATCCTGTTGGCAAACTGTTTTTATCTTATTTTAAGAATACATTTAAAGAAATTTAGTAGGTTTATGCTTTAAACTAGAAAAACATGCCACTGGATTAAAAACCATTTAGCAATTTTGCTTCTCAAATATCTATTTGCCTTTTTGTTTTTTCTATTTTTAGACCATGTTTCCATGTACCGTTTTCAACATCCGCTTAATTGTTTTCTGTCCTTGCCTCTTAAGCAACTGAAGAAGAATGTGGATGACCTCCAGACCAAGCTGACGCAGGCTAAAGGGGAATATAAGTCAGCCCTGAGAAACCTGGAGATGATCTCCGATGAGATCCATGAGCGCAGACGCTCCTTAGGCATAGGCCCGCGGGAGAGAGGCGTGGGGGCAGAGGGTGATGGTGTCATTGGTGAAGACTTGTCTGGCTTCAAATTCGAATCTGATGGAATTTCAAGTGAGTACCAGTTATCTTGTGCTTATATTTTCATTCATTCAAGTTATATGTATTAATTCTGTACATAACATATAGGAGCTGTCTGTCTGTTTATAATACAATATATAGATACACAGGTTAACCCCCCCCCCCCCCCCCTTAACCAAAGTCCCCAAACAATTCTTTAAAAAAATCAAATGTTACCTTTAAAAATGCCTAAGGATGTTTCAGAGCCCGTGTCACCTTGTCTGATCTTTCCTTTCTTCTTCTGAAGTGGCATCTGGGTCCTACGAGGATGAAAACTGCAGCACCAGTGCCATGTCCACGGAAGACTCAGAGACTCAATCCAACAGTAGCTTCAGTTCTGGGCCAAACAGCCCGCAGGACTTGCCCTGTCCTTTCTACTCATCCTCCTCTTCCTCTGGATCTCCGACCTCCTCCTCCCCGACCTGCTCCTCTCGCCCCTGCAGTCTGGACCTGCCCAGCACCGTCTCTTTGTCTGACTTTAGCCTGATGTCTCCCATCCTCGGCCCACGCAGCGAATGCAGCGGCGCCTCCTCCCCTGAGTGTGACATAGAGAGAGGTGAGAGATTCTTAGATATGTTTGTGTTGACTGATTTGACTGATATATATATATATATATATATATATATATATATATATTAGTGTGTATATATATTAGTGTGTATATATATATATATATATATATATATATATATATATATATATATATATATACACACTATATATATATATATATATATATATATATATATATATATATATATATATATATATATATATATATATATATATATATATATATAAATCGAGAATAATTATGAAATATTACGTTATTTAGGAATGCACAATATTATCAGAGCGATGTCAGAATCGGCCGATAATGGCTTTAAATGTTCATATTGGCACCATATGAAAAAAAAATACCGATATCGATATCTTGCTGATAAGAGAAATACTATAAATAGGAAAATACTCTCATGTGCTCAGGGTTTGCTAGTGATTAGATCACATCAGCATTGTGGCTCATTCTTGTAGTAAAGTTTTGCCTGAATGATGATTAGATTAATTGTTTTGGATCTGCTGCATTTAAACTGAGAATGCGCATAAAGAATGACCTTTAGGTGTATGATAAACCGTAATAGCACGTGCAGTGGCAGCCTCCCCCTGGGTCCTAATGCCCGTTATATAAGAAGTTTTAATTAATAACATTTATTAGACTGTTTCTGATTCAATAAAGCAGTAGTTGATGTCACAAAATCATGAGTATGTTTTTGATTTAAAGGTCAGAAGCTATAGCATACACGAATAATAATAATAATAAAATAAAATCACAAACATGACACTTGTAAATTAAATAATTTAGCCTATACTGATTTATTAATTTGTGTAATATGTTCTTTTTAAACAAATTGAGCTATAAAATCTTTAAAAAAATTCTAAACTCTTTTGCTTTATATACTGATTTATTAATTTGTGTAATATGTTCTTTTTAAACAAATTATGAGCTATAAAATCTTAAAATTTCTAAACTCTTTTGCTTTAGACAATCTACAAATGTTAAACCTTAATACAAAATGTTAAGGTTACTACTGCATCTTTCTGGGGGAAAAAATGCAGCGATTTAATTAGTTTATTTATAGTTATTTTCAAAGCTTCAATGTACTGTCATAAAATAACTTATTGTATATTTAATTCTAACAAATAAGTTATTGTTCAAAACTAACCAAAATTAAAAACAATTTGCTTATGATTTCCACACAGGAGAGACTTGGTGTTTCCAAACAAAAGCAAATATAACAGCATCGGCTATCGGCAAAAAAAAGTGTTGAAAAATATTGGGATATCGTATATAGGCAAAAATCCAAAATCGTGCATCACTCATATTTATATTTAACATTTATATTATATAAAGACTGCATTTAGTATAATTATAAAAATATATTACATTATATAATATTACTAGATGTCAAAAATACAAATATATGAAAACTATTCTAAAATTGTATATGCATAGTTTTTTATTAAAAAAGATTACATTATATTTTATAATACAGTAACATTATTATTATAATTTGTATGGTGTATATTTGTATTATTAAAAATTTACTAAAAATTTAAAAATCAAAACATTTCTGTAATGTATGTTGATTAATATTGAATATTAAAATATGACAATATTATAGTACAATATATATATATATATATATAGATATATAGATATATATAGATATATATAGATATATAGATATGAGTCGTGTATATATAATCATGTATACAATTTCAGTTATTAATATTAATAACAATTTTTATTTTGCTTCGTTATTAATGTGGTTTATTAATTGGCTTAATCTTTACATACAGGTGACAGAGCAGAAGGTGCTGAGGCTGTATTGGAAAACGTTCTCAATAAAAATAGCAACACCAAAACAACCTTTGGCCTAGATAGCCGTTTCCCCCTGCTGTCTCTAAAACTTAGCCGAAATGAAAGCAGAAAAAGCGTTGGCGGAGACCCCCTGGGTCTGGCTCAGCACACCGCCCCAGCCACAGTCCTGCTGGATGGGATGTGACTGCAGTGCCTGCTACATCAATGTACCTGATGCATTCATTCACATTCCGTGCGAGAAGCACTGGCAGTTACCCGTCCTCCACTTCACCAGTATGTCATCGCAGCCCATTGTTCTCACTGTCTAGAATGTTCCACCAACTTTCAGACTAAACTTTCACTCAATCTCACGGGTGTGAGAAAGGCAAACCATGACACAGTGTGGTGAGGAGACAAATCTGCCATTGGGGGCATAGAACCGAGTTAAGCTTTGAAAAGAAGACAAGCATCTCTGTAAAACACAATTACCGTTCCAGATCTAGAGAGACTCAAGACACGTAAGGATGGCGTTAGCACTTCACTTTTTACTTAAAAAATGCATATGAGATTCATTATGCTCTAATTTATGCCACTGGTTGTCTTTGTAACCGTGTCATGGAGAATTTAATTTGTGTGGCAGTATAATGTTACAGTCATTACTGAGTTCTTCTATATCCAGGACATCGGCGCATGATTTCGCTTCAGCCTGGTGCTCAACAGACTCGCCTGCACATGCTTCATAAAGACTTCCATCTTCAAAAAGTACTCGAAACCTTCAGAGGTGCTTCTGTGCTGTAACGGTGACTTACAAGGAATGAAGCCAACCACCTGCATCACAGGTCAGGACCTCAATGTTATCCAGGGACCTGAGCAGCTACAGGTTGATCCATACTGGTCACTGGAAGCTATTTCACCTTCCGCCAAATCCACTGCATAGCACCCATTTCTCTCTCCATGTAAAGAACAATTTTTGTTTTCAATATAAATAGAAAGAGAGCAATAGATTCAGATTCACTATGTTGTTGTGCAAGACAATGGTTCAAGACAAGTAGCATAAAAAGCTGGAATGCTGTACTTGCAACTGTTGAACTGATAGGTGGCAGAAAGCTTATGGAAATGATTTGATGGGTCTCGGTGGAGGACCTGCAGAGCTACCCTGATGAAGAGGGCGATTACTGAATGTTCCATCCAGCTTCTGCGTGAGATTTTGATACAGATGGCACATCTTCAGGTCTACCAAGTAGGCTGTGTGGTGTTTTTTAGTGACTTTATGTCTCATCATTTTGTTTTTTTGGACTTTTCAAACAATCTCCATCTGTTTGTTCTGTTAGTTCATTGGTTATTGTCGATTGGAGAACCGATGGGGAGGAAAGAAAACTTGTAGCAGTATTAAAGTGACTTATGGCGTTTTGTCATTTGTTGTTTACAACAAAGTTGTGTAATTGTTTTCAGACTGAAATAAAATAAACTGCAATGATACCTGACGCATTATTATAAAACAAGCCTACAAATGCTTGAATGTGTGCATGGTGAAAACACAAACAGGAAAATGTTTGCTTCGTCGCACTTTAAAATTGCAAAGTTTTGAGTAGTTTACGTCACAGAATATTACTATTATGTGGTTAATTTATTTCATATATTTTTAATTATAATTTATTCCTTTGATGGAAAGGCTGAATCTTCAGCAGCTATTATTCTGGTCTTCAGTTTAAAATGACAGCATTTATTTGAAAATGTAAATCTTTTGTGGCATTATTTTAATCAACTTAATGACTTCAGAATAGAAGTATTAATTTCGTTTAGAAAAAGGTGGAAAAACTAAAGAACAAGGGGAGAAAAATACTCTGACCCCAAACTTCTGAAAGGCACTGTATATACAGCTACCAAGCTCATGGTGATACACATACAGCCAAAATATAAACCAAGCACCTGATAAATGTAAATGTGAAAATTAACCAAGAACAATAAATGCTAAAAAAAAAAAGTCATCGTGATATTCATTGTTAGTTTCTTACTGTAAGGAGTTCGAAAGATGTGATCATGTCTGACAACATGTACACCTTTTAATTTGCAAATAAATACGTCAGAGGAAATTAGAATCAACTTGAGCAATCCCCATTACAGAACATCACCTTCAGTCAGAAGATTATGATGTTAGAAAATTCAGGTCATTGTATGTTCTGTGAACGAACAGTACTCTGTTGTGCTGGTAGATAGATAGTGACAAAGCAAGCAAGTTGACATTTTATGCACATGATGGGGAAAAAGGCTAAAAACAAAAACACAAAAAGCAATGCTTTAGATAGATGCATATCTCTTTTCTTTTTTTGTTAAAAGTGCACTCATTTTGTGCCTGCTGAAGACGGAAGCCCAGCAACTTGGAGGTCTTTCTACCTGGACACCAGCGAACAAACCAGAGGAAGAGCCCTTAGTATGGAGACAGAAATAGATCACTCTGATCTATCATCAGACATCATTAATATACATCCCTGTTTTATTGCAGTCTCCTGAGTGAAAAACAGTCATTTCAGGTCAAGTGTACATACTGTCATCTTTGAATGTGGACTGCAGAACTAAGAGGAGAGTATAAAGCATCTTCAGTGTCTCATAGCTGCAGAACAATCCGGTGGGCCGATGAAGTGGGACTGTTATTGCAGCTGAGAAACCCGCAGTGGAGTGGCACTGCTGAAGTCCAGGAAGAACGGGCCTTCCTGTTTGGGCAGGAAGGTAGAGGGGATGACATTGTAAATCCCGGCAGGCAAGTTCTCAACCTCCATGTAACAGAAACCGCATCTGAGGATAAAGAGATGAAATACCATTATAGTATAACAATGGAATGTTTTTAAACCTTTTTTTTACAAACGCTTAAATCTTTGAACTATTGCATACCATCAATTTAGATAAGTCAACCATGCTGCTGCAGGATGAGACCATGAAACATTTCTCTCAAACATATTTTGCTGTTATATGACTACATTGTAAATAATCAACTATCTTTGACCTAGACCTAGATTTGCAAGCTTATGTTAAACTGGAACACAGGCCAGCTGACTGTTATAAAAATCCACAAGATTGTATTCAGAATATCATGCTCATGCTACCATATTACTTACCGTAAGTTATTTTTGAAATCTTATATGTGTCTTTGAAAATACATACACTACGGTTTAAAAATTGGGGCTCAGTTTTTTTTTTGTTTTTTTTGATGAAAGACAATAATAGTTTTAATGAGCAAGGATGCATTTGAAAGACTTTTATATTGTTACAATATAAACTACAATATAAACTAAATGTTTCTATTCATCAAAGAATCCTCAAATCAGAACAGAATTATTTATGCAGGATCATGTGGCACTGAAGAACAGAGTAATGGCTGCTGAAAAAAAAAGGAATACATAAAATTGTAATATATAGTAAAATACAAAACAGTTATTTTAAACTACAATATTTTATAAAATATGAAATAATCCTAATCGACCGCAAACTTTTGAAAAGGGGTCCTCAAAAAATGGTTCATCATATTTTTGGGGATTTACCATCTAAAATCTGCATTATACATCAAAGCACACTGCATTATATACTGTATCCCATAATGCTTGTGGTTCACTCACTTGTGACATTGCGAAATAGAAGTTCTATGTAATATCAACCATCTTTTTGTTATTGTTATTCTTGAATTTGTTGAAAATTATTTACACTAATTTTCAGACTCAAAATGTAAAATGTTTTACATGAAACTGATAAATAAATAAAAAAAATAGCCAAATAAACATTTTTTATTTTATAGGTAACTAGGTGCTATTAACAGAATTAAACATTGAGGTTGTGTAATTAGGACATTTAGCATACTAGTAGTTCTGAGTGTGTAAGCACTCAGTGAGCACTCAGTGAGTGAGTATGCAAGCATTATGCACATAATAATTTCAAAAGAATACTGTAGAAGGCAGTATAAGTATTTTGCAATGTATAATATGCAGTATGCAAAACTCAGTACACTAGCATCCCATCACAAACATAGCAAATGTGTTTCATTTAAAAGAACGGAAGTCAACACAGGGTTGGGCTCTGCATCACCTTCTATCTAGTTTTCTTCATCACAAAGAGAGTATTACTTTACCTGTAATCTCCACTCCCTCTTTTTTCTGATGATCCAGATTCCCCTGCAGAAGATACGGTCACCACCTCAAAGCCCACGCTGTACTGCCTGCAGAGAGAAAGCCAAACTCCTTTATATTCACATGCATCACGCTACAGCATACATCCTCACACTCTACAGTGAAAAGAGAGAGAGAATGACAGATCTGAACGATCTGAATTTCATCCACAATGGAGTAGTTGCACAGGATAACCCTGCCTTAAAGTCAAGGGAAATGCAATAACCCATGAGATCCCACCCACTTCCAATGGCAAAAAGGATTTTTTTAATTCATAAAAACACATGCAAAACACTATTCCCTTGCTTACAGTTAATAACACCCTATGTGAGTTACAGCTAATCATAGCAAATTTCTTAAATTATAAAGACCTTCAGATTAGATATTGATATTCAGGTGTTGAAGGATATATATGTTTATTGCAATTATTTTAAATACCAATTAGAGGTCGACCGATATTTGTAATTTTTTAATATATCGGCATCGGCCGATATCCGTGTTTAGTAGCACCGATTTAAAGTCAGGCACGTCGGCGGGCAGCCCTGTGTTATTGGTGCAGTGGAAAGTGCTGCTGCCATGTGAAGGACCCAAAGCCAAAACACAACAAGATTCCACAACAGTCCTGGGAAATAAAGGTAGTCAGAGAATTTCACTCTGTAAATGGGGTGGAGATGTTGGCAGCTCTCACAAACACTGCAGCATGATTGAGGGCTACGTTACTCCGCCCTGCTCACAGACAGCAGCGAGCTCGGAGAGACAACTGTCCTGGAGCTGCCCAGAACAGTGAAGGATATTTGTTCGGAAGCATGGTTTGATGCAGATAATAGCCAGGTTTCCATCCAACCCATTTGCATTTAGGGATGTCAATATTTGATAATTTCCATGATCGATTGTCGTTTAAATGAACGATCAATTAATAACCTTAAAGGGTTAGTTCGCCCAATTTGCAAAATTATGTCATTAATAACTTACCCTCATGTCGTTCCAAACCCGTAAGACCTCCGTTTATTTTTGGAACACAGTTTAAGATATTTTAGATTTAGTCCGAGAGCTCTCAGTCCCTCCATTGAAGCTGTGTGCACGGTATACTGTCCATGTCCAGAAAGGTAAGAAAAACATCATCAAAGTAGTCCATGTGACATCAGAGGGTCAGTTAGAATTTTTTGAAGCATCGGAAATACATTTTGGTCCAAAAATAGCAAAAACTACAACTTTATTCAGCATTGTGTTCTCTTCCGTGTCTGTTGTGAGAGAGTTCAAAACAAAGCAGTTTGTCATATCCGGTTCATGAACGAATCATTCGATGTAACCAGATCTTTTTGAAACAGTTCACCAAATCGAACTGAATCGTTTGAAACGGTTTGCGTCTCCAATGTGCATTAATCCGCAAATGACTTAAGCTGTTAGCTTTTTTAATGTGGCTGACACTCCCTCTGAGTTAAAACAAACCAATATCCCGGAGTAATTCATGTACTCAAACAGTACACTGACTGAACTGCTGTGAAGAGAGAACTGAAGATGAACACCGAGCAGAGCCAGATAACGAACAACAGACTGACTCGTTCTCGAGTCAAGAACCGTTTCTGTCTGACGCGTCCGATTCGAGAACCGAGGAGCTGATGATACTGCACATGTGTGATTCATTGTGAAGCAGACTGACACACAGAGTGTCTGAACCGAACCGATTCTTTTGGTGATTGATTCTGAACTGATTCTGTGCTAGTGTTATGAGCGCGGGTAAACCGAAGGCTTGAATCAAGGGCAGTCATCACAAATGACGCCATTACGTCGAGCGCAAAAGAACCGGTGAACCGTTTTCTTCAACCGGTTTATTGAATCGAACTGTCAGAAAGACCTACTGGTGATCCGAAAACCGATGCAACCGGTTCTTGACTCGTGAACGAGTCATTATCTGGCTCGGCTCGGTGTTCATCTCTCTCTTCACAGCAGTTCAGTCAGTGTACTGTTTGAGTAAATGAATTACTCCGGGATATTGGTTTGTTTTAACTCAGAGGGAGTGTCAGCCACATTAAACAAGTTAACAGCTTAAGTCATTTGTGGATTAATGCGTATTGGAGACGCAAACCGTTTAAAACGATTCAGTTCGATTTGGTGAACTGGTTCAAAAAGGTGCGGTTACAGTGAATGATTCGTTCAGGAACCGGATATGACAAGCTGCTTTGTTTTGAACTGTCTTACAACAGACACGGAAGAGAAGACAATGCTAAATAAAGTCGTAGTTTTTTTTTTTTTTTGCTATTTTTGGACCAAAATGTATTTTCAATGCTTCAAAAAATTCTAACTGACCCTTTGATGTCACATGGACTACTTTGATGATGTTTTTCTTACCTTTCTGGACATGGACAGTATACCGTACACACAGTTTCAATGGAGGGACTGAAAGCTCTCGGACTAAATCTAAAATATCTTAAACTGTGTTCCGAAGATTAATGGAGGTCTTACTGGTTTGAAACGACATGAGGGTGAGTTATTAATGACATAATTTTCATTTTTGGGTGAACCATCCCTTTAATGCTCCAAAATGCGTCTGCAGCGGTATTATTATTATGTGCAAAAACCACTTGGAAAAAAAGCTTTCGCACCCGAATCAAAGGGGTTTTAGTCTGAATAAAATGCTAGTAGCACGACTGTAAAATAAATATATGTGATTATGATCATTTGATAAAATGAAGAGAGCGCGCCATACGTTGGAGATAATTTCACTTTGTTGACTGTTTCCCATCAAGGAGACCCCTGAATGCGCCTCTTTAAATGGTATCGTGGTGCTCGTTGTTCTATTTTAAAACGCAATTGCAATGTTTTCAAATGACATTATAGTATTAACAATAAAATTATCCCAAATGTGGCTGTGCTGCGCAGTCAGTGAACTGCTTTTTTCACATCAAACATCAAACAAACAATTTATGCAAGTATTATGACCAGTACTTTATTTGATACTGTTCTGCAAAATGTTCGATTTTGAATTTTTGCATTCCGCTAAGCCTATTTGTTTAAAAAAAATCTGGCATTTACAGTGCATTAGATTGTGACAGTGAATGCATGCTTGTGTACGAGGACAAGCGAGCGTGGGTTTGACTAGGTGTATTTGGAGGTTATTGCTCATGTTTCGTTCTGCACATATCCAAATGTTTCCATATTCACAATGTATCTGAATTAAACTATTTTATATATATATATATATATATATATATATATATATATATATTTATTTTTATGTAAACTAGACGGAAAAGATCATCTTCTTCACATGAGCAAAAACATCCTTGGCATAACAGCAGAGTGGACCGGTATACTACGGTCTATTTAAACTGACCAGTGTAACCTTTTATATGTTTGGTTGACTGTACTTTATTTTAATTATGAACAGACTGCGATGTAAGTTTGAAATTAGAATGCACTTTAGATGTTCTGTGTCATTTATACCAAACACAAATGTTGCTGGTTGCTAGTGTGTTTGCAGCACTACTATTATTTATTTTTAATATATTTCATTTTTATATATTTTTCCGTGTAAATTCCGTTAAAATTCAGCTTGATAAATGCTCTAAAACTTTTATGTAAATGATTGATTGAAATTAAGATTCGAGAGATGGTTCAAGTCAGTGCTCAATAAATGATGGTGAGTTAAGAAATGTTGTGCATCCACTTATTATTAGTGTGACATTTTAGCATGCAAATAAAGGGGAAAACTTCAAGATATCGGCCCTAAAAATCGGCAGAACATATCGGCCATCGGCTGACCGGGACCTCTAAACATCGGCTATATTAAAACCCATATCGGTCGATCTCTAATACCAATTGCAACCTTTGAAATGTAATGAAACCAAAAAAACAACAAGCAGTCTGACCTGGAGCCACGGAGTTCGATTAGCAGAGGGCCTGCTTTGTCCATGCTGAACTGGCATATGGGGTTGTTCTTGAAGGTATCTCTATAGTTTCCACAACCTCCAGCACTGGCCCCCTTCCACTGCCCATTTATCTACACATAGAGAGAGAGATATGTTAAACCACCAGGAAATATTTTCCAACAAAAACAACCGCTAACAGTGAAAGCAGAGGTGTGAACTCACTCTTTTGGTCTGGGTGAAGGGTGTTGGGATTTTGGAGAAATTAAACTTGCATACCGAGTACACCTGGAAAGGGCATATTCATTAGAACAGTTAATATGATTAAAATACTATAAAAATAAAAAGCATCCATCGCACTGGATTGTGTTTTTACCCTTAATGTGTAGTTGATGGTGTTTTGTTTCTCATACTGAGAGACCACCAGTGTGAAGGCGTGAGTTCCTGGACTAGTCAGCTTGATCTTGGTTAAGTAGTGGGGACTGTTGATCCTGATGCCATCAATGTAGGGAGGAGGTTCAGCTTCAGAAACAAATTGGAACCCGAGCATATAAATTAAATTAGAAACTATAAAGAATAAAGGTATACACAAGTGAATGTATTTGACTTCTTGAATTATGTGCTCACTTACCTGGATAATAGACTTTCTTTCCATTGGTCTTGTAAACTACTAATGTAATAAACTCCCGGTTTTGAGCAAAGTCGTCCTTGAGAGTGAATGGAAAAGTAAGAAAATCATAAGCACTCACTGTAGCAGTAGCAGTGTGGCCTTGCTAATTCATCAGAAAAGGCTGCTGGATTTATTGATTTTTTTTTTTATGTAATTTTCTTGTAAATTACAGGTTGTTTTGTAAATGTTTACACAATGATTTTGGAAACCACAGCTGCCATTTTTTTTTCTGTGAAAAAAAACATGATCGTTTTACTGTCTTCTCAATCCATTTGTATGTAGTACACTGCACAATAATCTGTTGCAGTACCTTGTCAGTGATGTGTCTGTTGAGTAGAACCCATACTGCAGCGCCCCCTTGAGGACACTGCACTTCCAGCTTGTACTGAGGATTATTGGCCAAGCTGTAGGCATCTTTCACTGGTCCCTGTTTCCCATCCCAGCTACTGCAATAGCATAATGCACATACATTTTCTAATTATCTGATAATAATCAGACGTCATAGAGACATTTATATAGATGTAATGACAATGAGACGGACCTGTGAATGCATGAGGATTCTTTAAACAGTGCTGGACTCCAGCTCAAATAGATGACGTCGTAATACTGGCACAAGTCTTCCCAGATGATCCAAAATACACCTTAAAGAACATCACACAAATCAATAACAACTTCTTTTACAAAATTTGTCTTGTGGCATTGATACTTCAACACTGACATGCCATTGTCAAACTTCTGTGCCGTTTTGGGGTCAAAATTGAGGTATTTGAGAAGATCTGGTGTCCAGTTCTTCTCGTCACGTTCGCTATATCGCCCTTTCCACCTGAGATGGCTCCATGGGTTCTTCAGCTGGAGGAAGCGTTTACCCTGAGGGAACAAGCAGGAGATAATGCTGCTGTTGTTATAGGCTCATGAGGCTTCACTATGTCAGAGATTTTTAACACAGACCAGGGGGCGTTGAGTTTCACCTTGTGTTCCCTGATGTCTAGGACAGCGTATGCATGGGTGGGCACTAAACCCCACTTCTCCCCCTCCTCCTCAGTCATGACCCCTGTCGCTGTGGTGATGAGAACATCTCCTCTGTGAAACCTGCAAGGATAGATCAACAAAACACCAGTATTGTTACAGTTGAAGGTGCACAGTGTAATCTTAAGCGGCATCTAGCGGTGAGGTTTCGAATTGCAACTAACGGCTCAGTCCCCCGCTCACCCCTCCCTTTAGAGAAGCTATGGTGGCCGACACAGATAAAGATGTCATCAGTAAAGACAACAGAGAGCATTGAGATTTCTTTACAAAAGGTAAATCAAGGAATTATATTTACTTAATTATTCAATAAATCAATGTTATTTCGAATGTTAATGTACTTGTTCATCATTGTGTCAGTGTTTTATTTGCAAAAACAACAAAGTGACGAAACACGCTCTGTAGAGCAGTTTTTCCATTTAGGGCTACTGTAGAAACAAGGTGGCGACTTCCATGTAAGGGGACCCGTGGTGTCTGTAGATATAAATAGCTCAACCTAAGGTAATAAAAACATAACGGTTCATTAAGAAAGGTCTTTAAAAACCTCTGAAAACATAGCTATATATATTATATTGCATTTCTGTAAATAGATCGTTGTAAGTATTATACACTGCACCTTTAACAAATTTTTTTTTTAAATGGCAACTGAAATAAAAACTTAAACTTAAAACAATTTAAAAAGGAAAGAGAAAGGTTGCCTTGTCAACTAACTGAAATAAAACAAGCTTAATCTGAAGAACTAAAACTGATAAATCTAAAACAGAAATAAATACAAATTAAAGTTAAACTGACAACAGTATATAACAAATTGAAAGTAAAATGAAAATGACAACTGAAACTATAAAAAGAATATATATAAAATAACACTGCACAAAAACTATTCATGACCAGAATCAAGACAGGCAAGTGGGATAAGGCCAGTAAAGTATTGAAGCAGCTCCATACCACCGACTCAAAACAGCCATGTGACCTTACAGTGGTCAGAAATCAATAAACACCAGTGGACTGTGAATGTGTGCTTACCTCTGGTAAAGCATGCGGAAAGTGTCATCTTTGTTAAAGGACTGATTGTCTGAGTGCATAGCGATACGCTCTGGGATCCAGCCAGTGAGAGCGTGCAAATCAATATTCTACACAGAAAACATGAAAGTGACACCATAGTATTCACTACTGTTCAAAAGTTTGGGGTCAGGACAACTGAACAATTTAATAGATTTCTATTATTTCAAATAAACACTGTTCTATTGAATTTTACATACATCAAAGAATCCAGAATTACATTTTTTTTTTATTATTCATTAAGCATCAGTCATAACATGAAATCAAGTCAGTAATATGTAATATCTGTGCATCCCTTCATATTTTTCTATAAAAGTGATATTAAGTTTGGTGACAGAAATGTCTTGTTTAGAGCAGCACTCACAGAATTGGAGCCTGGGAAATCATATCCTCCCATGACCTTCATGTAAGCCTTCTCAATGAGTGACACCCAAAGTTCATTGCGATTACTGGAGTAGGAGCAAAGCAGCTCGCCATTGCGATCCACCGGGAGGAAATCATCAATAATCACCTGACAGAGAAACACACACCTGAACTACAACAATACAATCCTGAACCTGTTGGTCTTCAAACAATGAAGACGACGACAGAAAAAAAAACTGCAGTTTATTTGAGGAGGTGGGCTAAGAGAGGTTGAGCACCTTTCTCGGCACGCCGTTAATGTGCAGTTTCACCATGTACTTCCCACAAGGGTTATACTCTGGCTCTCCTTTCCTGTTCTGTGGGTAGATGATGCTAAATACAAACACGGAAATATATATTTTATCATTGTGGGAAACTCCCATTGACTTCTATTATTCTTGTTATATAATTGTTATTAATTAAAATGAGAGTAAAACAGTGAGTGTTCAGGAAATTTTTACATTTCAGCCTGAAGACACTAGACATTCTCAGCCTCATAATCCAAGGGTTACACATGAGTCAAACTATAATAGTGTGAGGTCAAGCACACCCGCTGTACCTTGTGATTAACTTTTTGTTGTAGCGTCTCTCATATGCTGCACTGATGGCCAATGAGGCAATGAAGGAACAGTCTGACACAACTGTCTGCAAACAAAAGAACTTTACATAAGCTAAAAATTCACATTAACAACAGAGCATCCTGAATGGTAAAACTGCTTTAAATAAAAGTTGAATTTATTACTGGTTAAGTTGCATAACCTGCTTGATGCTGAAGCTGGACACAGTGTAGATCATGGTGGGGTTATTGCAGATGTCATCAGGTCGAACCCAGCGTGAGAATATGGCTTTCTGCTTCGGCGACAGAGCCAGTTTTCCACATTTGTCCCTATGTAGAAATGTGAGAAATCTTTTGACAGTGCAGCACTTCACAGTGTTATAGGACTACTACTCTTAAATATACTATCAAAAGTTTGGGATGGGTAAGATTTTTTCAAATGTATTTCAAAGAAGTCTCTTATTTTCATTTAAAATAACCGGATTCTATTTCAACATATTTTAAAATGTAACTTATTCCTGTGATGGCAAAGCTGAATTTTAAACAGAAGTTACTTCGGTCTTATGCATCACATGATCCTTCAAAAATCACTTATATGCTGATTTGGTGCTCAAAATTCAGTTTATTACAATAAATGTTGAAAAAGGTTGTGCTGCTGATTATTTTTGTGGACACTTTGATACATTTTTTCCCCAGAATACTTTGATGAATAGAATGTAAAAAAGGCACTTATTAGATTTAGAAATATCTGTTACATTATAAAAGTCTTTTCTGTCACTTTTGATCAATTTATTTTGTCTTTGCTGAAAAAAACTATTAATTTCTTTAAAAAAAAATATCGGCCCCAAACTTTTGAAAGTTAGAGTGAGTAAAAGCAAAATACAGCTGTTGCAGTGTACAAAAATACCAGTGAATATCAGTGAAACTTGCACTATATATAGTATAAATTACACTCGTACATAAAATACTCACGAGAATGGAACAGGAAAAGCAAAACGTTCCCTCAGGTCAACACTCATGAATGGAACATATTCAATTCCATTTATCTTCGAGGTCTTCCTACAGAACACACAAACACACAAAATTAAGAATATAATTTCAAGATTATATTTTCAAACTTCTTTATTTCTATATACGTGCAATGTTAAAAACATGCTGAAAAAATGTAAATGAAAAATACACTTGTAGCTGATATAAATTAGTTTTTAGGAATTTTTTTTTTTGGTTATGGCTGATAATGAACAAATTAAAACCCATATTAATATTATATAATATTAAGCACAAATAAAACAAAAATTACAATAAAAAATTTAAAAGAATTCTTGTAAATGCCACAAGTCAATTTAGGCACTCACAACATTACACATGGACAGCATGAAAAAACGACTTGGTTACGTATGGTAACCCTCGTTCCCTGATGGAGGGAGTGGAGACGTTGTGTCAAAGTTCAAACATTAGTGGGCAAGAGCAATTGGAGAGTAGATGACTCTTTATGCTTTTGAATTGCTCTTGCGGTACTTTGGTGTCATACACCGATTGGTTTACACGGTGCCAATGCAACTCGAACAAGACTATATTTAAAAGCCTTCAGAGTTGAGGTAAATTAACAACAACAAATAAACATGGCAGTTCACTGATTTCATGATTCGATTCTCTCATAACTTTTTTTTTTTTTTACAAAATGAGATTTGAGACAGCCGCGATATAGCATTTCCTTGGTTTCCAATGTAAACAAAGCAGCACAGCGCTTGACCCTACTGATGAATGCTGCTTTAATATCCATTATACAGAGTCAAAATGAAAAGAAAATATAATAAAAAATTTTCTAAAAGACAGTTCCCCTCAGAGACAGATTTATATTGACTCCTACCCACAACTGTATCACGATTAGTTTAATATCTCAAACGATTTGAATCATCACATTCAATCAGCTCGTGGTGCATTGTTACATCCCTACAGGTTGGTGACATACAGGGTTTTGGTCCTAGTTGACGAAATCGTGGAAGGTATCGTACTATCTAAAGCCTACACGCTGACCCTCTTAGCCTGGAGGGCATAGTCGGTTGCGAGCGCAGTTCTTGCAGAACCTCTGGGTTGGGACCACCCTCGTGCAGCACTTTCAACACCTCGGCCTGGAAGAGCTTCAGGATCGGCATGAACTGGCAGGGCGGATGAAAAAAGGAACTGGAGTTGGTCTTGGCAGTGTAGCAGTGGCAGCCACGAGTGTTCAGGGCAGGGTGGAGGAGTCCATTCAATCTTGATGCTCTTGGCTGCCAGGGCAAGCACAGCTGCCATCTCAGCATTCGCATCAGACTGAAGTCATTTAATTGTCAACTTTGGATGGTTCCAGCCAACACCCCGCTGCAATTGACAACTTATCCTGACTAGAGCTGTAATCGGGCCATAAAAGTTAGGCCTGACAGGACCCGAGTCAGACAGGTTTCGGCCTGAGCCCGACAAGTACATTTTGACTGACAGCTTTTTAAAAGCCCGAACCCGTTTACAGCCTGAGATTATTCAAATGTGCCAACACACACAGCTCTTTTGTCAAGAATGAGTCATTTATACATGTTTTAACATAATTTATTCATAACTAACGTAGACTACACCACTACACAACAAGTTGGAATAAAGAAATAAAATAAGTCCTCTGTGACATCTTAACATCTCAGCACTCTAAATAGACATAGGCAAATTTAGCCTATAAATAGACCAACGTAGCAATAAAACGAGTCTTTTTTTAACAAATTAAATTAAGATAAATTTTAAATTAAGATAGGTATTTGGCAATAACGAAATTAAGATAAAGGCTCCGCCAGATTTGCTTCGCACTAGCAGCTGGTATTTAATAAAAGAATAATGCCAACATTAGCGTTCACATTATGCCTTTTAGAATATAGAATTATGAATATAGTTAAAAAAAACCTTTATTCACAGAGATTAGGCTAGCCTACATGTATTTGTGGAGGAAAATGATTGAATCCACTGTAGATGTCTTCAGCGCGTTCCTGTGCTCACTGATGGTGCATCATTATTCACTCATTATTCTCATTATAAACATGGTCAAAACTTTTCCACACCTCAGACTTTGCTTTAGTTGCTGGTGCAACCAAAACGTAATCGCCAGAGGCAAGGATCCGTTACACCTACTCAGCATCCATTTTCGCATCTTTCTCGCGCTAATCGAAACACATCACATGACCGCACGTTTACCTCGCAAACCGGAGCGCAAGCCCGAGCCCGGCCCAGGGCCGTGTAAGATGATATAAATTAAGCTCGAACCCGACCGAACCCGCCGGGTCCTTGCAAAGATCTTAAGCTCTAATCCTCACTGCAAGCTCAGAATGAAAGATTGAACTCATCCAGAGACAAGCTCTCAAACTCATCCGGAAGCTCGACTAGATAACACAAAGCATGAGAAGAACCTATTTATACCCAAATATCCAGAGGGTGGCTGCTAGGCCAATTTTGCTCGCCAATTTCATCGGCCTTTCTCAATGATGTCAGAGGTATGTGGTGTGAACCCTAGTGTCAGAACTTCGACACAACGTCGATTTGACATCTAAAAATGAACATTTTCATTTTGAGCTTTACAAAAGATAGATTTGATAGTATAATAAAATTCTCAGCACTTTTGTAAGATTAACTGTAGTGAGTGTGAGATTAACAATGATCGAAATCCACACAGGGGAACTGAGAAAAAAATGATTAAATATCAGACATCATCCTTGCTCTGAGCCTACCTGAGCACCTCAATTTCCTCCACTGTGTAGCGTTGACCCTGAGGCTCACTGGACTGCACTGCTCGGACCGGCTGTGATTTGTCATGAAGAGAGAAGTCTGGGCCTAGTGGAAAGAACTGCCTCACCTGAGCAGGGCCTTTGGATGCGGAGAAGATGGGCTTGTCCTGATTTGCCTGTTTACTAAGAGAGTCTTTCAGTCCCTCTGCCCTGAAAAAAGAAAAAAGGAGATGGAAACAAAGGATCAAGGGTCAAATGTGCATTGTTCTATTTTTAAAATTTGTGTTAGTAGTGAGTTTAATAATATTTTATGGTAATCGCCAATATGCCACAACTGCTGTCGACGCCTCTGTTGATTTTGTGGTATTTCACCCATAATATGCATAATACACTGGAGTATTAGTATTTTAGTATTAGAGTAAACAGTGAAGCACCTGTCCAGAGCCTGCCGAGCAAGCTGCTTCAGTTTTCCCTGCAGTGCTTGATCTGACGTCTCATTGGACTGTGTGGGAGAGAGAAAGAGTTCACAGATCTCAAGGCTTGGCTCAGTTTCTGCATAGTTACAGAGGAGCCCATATAACCTGCAGTGAGAGATATGAGACCAGAACAATGTTCCAAAGACTGACATTACTTCAGAACTGCTGCTAGTATCTTAGTCTACATGTGTAGTTATAATGAAATTATATAGTTCTTTATATACACTACTGTTCAAATGTTTGGGGTTAATGTTTTTCAAAGATGTATCATGCTCATCAAGGCTGCATTTATTTGATATAAAATACAGTAAAAACAGCAATATGTTTAAAAAAATCATTTAAAATAAATGGCTTATATTTTAATATATTTTAACGTAATTAATGTATTCCTGTGATGGCAAAGCTGAAAAGTTATTGAGATTTCATAATATTTTTGTGGGGAACATGATGCATTATTTTAGAATTCTTTAATAAATAATTTAAAAAACCTCTTTATTGACCCTTTTGAACAAGAGTCTCTTAAAACTCAAAGCACTTCCCCTTATGTGATGACTCACCGCTTGAATACACAGCTCCACAGCCTGTGTATAGAGCTCAATGGCCTCATCTGTGTTTTCCTTCTCATCTTCTTCAAAAGCCTGTGTCACCAGGAAGTACGCCCTCTCCAGATCTAGCTGATGTTTACTCTTCAGCGGGTCAGTGCTCTGTGCTTGAACTAATTACAGGGATTCGGTCAAGAAACTGAGGGATCCTAACACAGTAAGTACTTTTACATCAATTCACATAAATTTGTCTTTTTTACTCAACCTCATGTTGTTCCAAACCCATATATATATATATATATATATATATATATATATATATATATATATATATATATATATATACACATAAATAATAAAAAAACATTTATTTAGGCTCCAACTTAATGGCTTTATTTGATCGCTAAGTTTGCAGCAAAGAAATATATTTAGGAACTTATTCACTGAAATGCTTAATATCTATAAATTCATCCACGCTGGAGCCGTGCCAGAGCACAACCATGCAAGGAAGATAATTCCGCAAGTAACTGCAATTCCAGGTTTTCAAACTAAAACTGGGAGTGTTGATACATTCAATTAAATTTATTAATCATGATTCATTGTGTGTTTCCAGAAGATCCAATATTCTCATTTGGTAAGGTATTTAAAGAAAATTATTGTGGGGGAAAATAAATTTGATTTCAGTTTATATCTTGATTTTTGTGTTTTTAGCATTAAGTTTAAGCTCACATACTCAATCTTGTTGCAGAGGACCAGTGGTTAATAGATCACTGAAATGTAAACTTTTAGTAAACAATTAATGTTCCTAAAACAAAGCTAACATATGGTTTCAGACAGGGGCGTCCATCATGCCCATTCAAAGTGAGGGGGCACGTGCACCCTCAGAATGGAAAATATTAACAATTTCTTCCATCTACATCAATGAGGAGGTTTCAGGTTTGTTGACCACAGAGAATGGTGGAAAAAATTCAGCCCTAATAAATTAACTTAAAAGAAGTATCAATAGATGAAAACAGCTTTTTGATGAGGTCATATTGTTTTTAGTTAATGTACACTGACCGGCACTGAGCAGGGTCTGTACTCTTTCCAGGTACTCGTTCACCTTATCTTGGATGCTCTCTAGATTGGATCCAGCCATGCCTGCATAGATGAGAGCCTGGGCAGCCTCCTATTCAGAACCCATAAGAAAATATATCAAATATTTGTTTCATTCAAATATATCTTATTTGCCATAAGATGGAACAAGCTGACAATTCCATTGAAAAATTAACCCTTTTCAGGAAATACTATGAATGTTTAAGGTAAACTAGCTTTAAATGTCAAATAGGATAACCTTACCTTATAGTAGAAAACAGCTTCATTGTATTTCCCCTTCTGATCATGCAGTACAGCTGATTTGGCAAATTTAATAGCATCGAGTTCAAGAGTTGTACAATCCATGAGTGACGTTTAAATAATGAAAACTGAGTTCAGCTTAACGGGTAAGTTATATGGCAAATCATTTTAACCTGTTATTCATTATGGTTAGCAGTTCCTCCGAGGATTTGCGTTTCTTTCTTGAGTTATTCTCGTAACGTGGACTTCTCGATCTCGAATTTCGAAATAAAATAAGGCGTGACTGAAAAATATTGCATCCAAGGAGCATTCAAACGTAGTGACTCTAAATAAGGTGTGAAAAAACAACGATTTAACTTGTTATGATGACATCAAAACAAATCCTCAAACCCGCAGTACTTCCGGGTGCGGTGGTCGTGGACTGATGTTGTCACGACATGTCATTTCTTTTCCACGAATCGGTTCCTTGAAATAGTTGAGGTAAAAGAACCGGTTCAAAACATAGACTGTATAAAAACAAAAAGCAATTAAGTGGTTCTTATTTAATTTATTACGCTGTGCCCCACAATCCTAACTCTAATATATGTTCCAGTAAAGCCTCATGCCTCAAGATTTCTTTTTTTTTTTTAAATTAAATTATATTAGTAAGGATGACCTTCCTAGACAGGGACATTTTGAACCTACCTAATTATCATTAATTTGTATATTAATTACTCAATACAAAAAAGTTGCAACTATCTTCGGTTCATCCTTAACGCTTAAAATGTTCTTTGCTTGTACGTAACGATAAAAACGTGATGGTTTGTTGATTCAGTAAGTTTTTTGTTAATTTGAGAAGATCAGTTCACTTCGATTTATGAACAAAATGTTCAGGGGTGCGTTTCCCAAAAGCAAGTAAGTTCCGTCGTTACCATGCTTTTGGAAAATCCACCCAGTCTGATTCATGTAAATGGAATACGCAAAGGAGCTGTTGCCCATAAAATGTTGTTTTAGAGGTTAGGAATTGAAAACTTTGTGTGACTTTATTGCTTATGGTGAAAAAGAAATTAATAAAATAACAAAATAACTTAACTCTAAGACTATCTCTTGATTTTTTAATACTACTGATTTTTTTTTTAATACTGCCGATTGAGTCAAACTGTTCTGCAGGGTACCATAGGCTACAGCAGATGAAACCAGTTAGTCTTTAATCTCCTGAAGCCTATTTCAGATAAGACATTAGATGACCATTACAGCTAGATAATAACCTGTTTAAAAAACTTGATAAAAGTTTAAAGTCTATAGTCCATTAAATGAAGACTGTAAAAAGTGACTTTTCTGAAGACTGTAAACATGTCACTGAGAAAAAATGGCTTGTCTACATTTTTCCTCTGACTAAAGAGGCATAAAAATAATTTGACATTTAAACATTTCAAAACATTAAGTTTTTTATTTGAACTCAAAGCAAAATTGGCAAAAAAAATGACATCTGTGTATTTGATGGGAAATATAAATATGAATATAAATATTTTGCCTGTTTATTGATAAAAAGTTGCTGCCAAACAAAAACCCCATTTTTAACTGTGTGAGAAACATAAAAACGCTTGTTTGCAACATATAAATCACAGCTTGTTGGTTAGTCATGAAAATCATTTCATTCCTACACCCTGGTGAATTTTTCAGTAACAACAGAAAGATAGCAAATAGTTAATCAAGAGTGACTGAGAGAGGGAGGAATATGTCCAGTCAGTGCCTCGCCTAATATAGGAAAATTTAAAGCCCTATATGGTTGACATCATGGATCATTTCTGTTAACATGCACTCACTGGTTGAAATTTAAATGTACTAGAGAGCAGAGGCTGACATTTTTTTCGGGATTTCACGGGAATCCCGCGTGATTGGGAACAAAATCACTATTAATCACGGGATTGGGACGGGAAAAAATGTCAGCGGGAGTGGGCGGGACCGGGAATACACTTGGATCCCCAACAAATATAGCCTACCTTTTATATAAATAAACTAGGGGTGTGCGATATGAAGATTTTTGATCGTGGACGATAAATATGTCTCTACAATCTGCTTTTGAAGAAAAGTAGTATCGTGCTGCAGCGCTCATTCAAACAGCTGCAGTTCTGGCTTCTCCATCATATAGCTACTGAACAACACCACATCATTCACAGCAGTGTTAACTCAGCGCTAGAGTTACTCTCTTATTTACATGTGCTTTTAAATGTTTCGTTCTCGCGCTGCTTTGACCTGTGCTTTTTCTGAGCGCCGCATTCACCAGACAAGAGTATTTGAGATGAGCGGTGTGATTCTGACTGGAGCGAGGAGCAGATTCTTTAAAAGTCGTAGTGTCGTGGTTCTCACTCGCTCCAAGACCGATTCATCACCAGTACAATTAAATCTCTCCGATCAGAAGGTTAAAATGACGGCAATAACCGAGCGGGAAGTTACAGGCTAGTTCTGGAGTTTGTCTGTTCTAGTGATGTCCGATTCGCGAACAAATCGTTCAATTTAACCGGTTCTTCTTAGTGAACCGGTTGAACCTGTTCACCAAATCGAACTGAATCGTTTGAAACGGTTCGCGTCTCCAATAAGCATTAATCCACAAATTACTTAAGATGTTAACTTTTTTAACGTGACTGACACTCCTTCTGAGTCAGAATAAACCAATATCCCGGAGTAATTCATTTACTCAAACAGTATACACTGACTGAACTGCTGTGAAGATCGAACTGAAGATGAACACTGAGCAGAGCCAGATGAACGAACACGCCCACTGCTGGAGCAGTTCTCGTTCTCTGGGCCAGCTCTGGATACCTTTATGATGATTTGGCCTAAATGTGGGCCGGATCTGGTCCGGTACCATTTTGGATCTGGTCCAGAACCGTGCCCGGATCTGGGCCAGCTCACACACACACACACACACACACACACACACACACACACACACACACACACACACATATATATATATATATAATATGCTATATATATATAATATGCTAACACACACACACACACAAAATAAGCTGCATACATTCAAAAACTAGACTGCTAGACTAAACTGCTAGAATTCAAAAACAGTTAGTTTATTTGGATAGTACTTTTCACAATACATATTTCAGAACACCTTTACAGAAAATGCATGTTTCTTTGTTACAAACAAAAAAGTAATGTCCATATACCACAGTATTTGTACAGTTACCTGATAATACAAATCACATAAGTAGATGATGACTGTATTTAAGAATAAATAATACCAATCAATACCAAATAATACCAAGCAATCATTACAAGCATCTTACATAATAGATAATTAAATATTTTACTGTCTTATGGCACTGATATTTTTTTTCGTTAAGTTGTTATACGAAGCTGAACACTCTATTAAAACAATATTAAATGGTAAATGGACTGCATTTATATAGCACTTTCAACAGACCACATGGCCATCCAAAGCGCTTTACAAGTTGCCTTACATTCACCCATTCACACACAGACTGCGGTGTCAGCCATTCAAGGCGCCATCCAGCTCATCAGGAGCAGCTGGGGGTTAGGTGTCTTGCTCAAGGACACCTCGACACTTGGTCAGGTGGAGCCAGGGATTGAACCAACCTTCCAGTTTGTAGACAACCTACATGAACCACTGAGCAACTGCCGCCCATATTAAAACAATTGAATTACTACAAAAACAATGCAAAAGATGTGCCATTGTGCATCTTTTCTTTCCTTTTGATAATTTATGCACAAAAAAGCAAAATTAAAGGTTTATTTGGTACACTACCCCAAGCAGTACAAGTCTATACTTCTGCTGCTTCCTGTACATAATATTTACTAAGCTTAAAGGGATAGTTCACCCAAAAATAAAAATTCTGTCTTTAATTACTCACCCTCATGTTGTTCCAAACTTGTAAGACAACTTGTTCATCTTTGGAACACAAATTAAGATATTTTTGATGAATTCTGAGACCTCTCTGACCCTCCCATAGACAGCAATGTAATTATCACGATCTAGGTCCAGAAACGTGGCAAGAAGATCGGTAAAATAATCCATGTGACAACAGGGGTTCAACAAAAATTTTACGAAGCTATGAGAATACTTTTTATACCCCCCCCCCCCCCCCAAAAAATACAGTACAGACCAAAAGTTTGGACACACCTTCTCATTCAAAGAGTTTTCTTTATTTTCATGACTATGAAAATTGTAGATTCACACTGAAGGCATCAAAACTATGAATTAACACATGTGGAATTATATATGGAATTATATACATAACAAAAAAGTGTGAAACAACTGAAAATATGACATATTCTAGGTTCTTCAAAGTAGCCAAATTTTGCTTTGATTACTGCTTTGCACACTCTTGGCATTCTCTTGATGAGCTTCAAGAGGTAGTCACCTGAAATGGTCTTCCAACAGTCTTGAAGGAGTTCCCCGAGAGATGCTTAGCACTTGTTGTCAATGTCAATGTCAATTTTATTTATATAGCACTATTAAACACAACCACTGGTTGACCAATGTGCTGAACAACAACAATAAAATCATTTCAATAAGACAAAACATAATAATATAATAAAACAATACAGTAGAAAATTCTCAGTTTTAAAACGCTAAATCAAAAAGGTACGTTTTCAAAATAGATTTAAAAACAGATAGTGAAGGTGCAGATCTAATACAAAGGGGTAATGCATTCCACAATCTAGGGGCAGCTACCGAGAAAGCGCGGTCACCCCTACATTTCAGCCTCTACTTGGGGATGCATAATAATCTCTGGTTGGACGAACGGAGAGACAAGATGGGGTCGGTGTTCAGTCAATAATTCAGAAAGATAAGTAGGGGCAAAACCATTTAATGATTTAAACACTAAAAGTAGAATTTTAAAATTAACTCGATAGCGCACGGGTAGCCAGTGTAGAGAGCGTAAAACCGGTGTAATATGCTCCCATTTTTTGGAGCGCGCTAAAAGCCTAGCAGCTGCATTTTGAACTATCTGCAAGCGAGATAGGGCTGACTGACTAATCCCTAGATACAGCGAATTGCAGTAGTCCAATCTAGATGTAATAAAAGCATGAATTATTTTTTCGAAATTTGTAGTAGATAAAATGGGTTTAACTTTTGCTAGTAGTCGAAGGTGAAGAAACCTTGAAAGAAACATGATTCAACCACTGAATTTATCTGTTTGTCAAACTTTAGACCATCATCGAAGATAACACCCAGATTTTTTACCCAAGGCTTCACAGATAAATTTTTATCGCCTAGGGTTACTTTAGGCGCAGTAAAAGAATTTGATGGACCAAACACAATTATTTCTGTTTTACTCTCATTAAAATGTAAAAAATTTAAAGACAACCAGGCTTTCACATCAGACAGGCATGACATAAGTGCTTCCAAACCATTTGAGCTCTGTTTTAAGGGCAAATAGATTTGAGTATCGTCTGCATAGCACTGAAATGACAGGCCATGCTTTCTAAAAATAGAACCCAAAGGGAGCATATACAGTGAAAAAAGAATAGGAGCTAAAATGGAGCCCTGGGGAACACCACAGCACAAGGTAGCTTCCTCAGAAGAGTGTTCACCAATGTTAACTCTGAAACTTCGATTTGAAAGATAAGAGTTAAACCATTCAAGAGCACTTCCTTTTATGCCTACACTGTGTTCCAAACGAGCTAGCAGGATGGCATGGTCCACAGTGTCAAAAGCAGCACTCAAGTCTAGGAGCACTAGCACAGCATGATCCCCAGAGTCACCAGTTAATAAAATATCATTTAAAACCTTCAGAAGTGTGGTCTCAGTTGAGTGGTGTTTTCTAAAACCTGATTGAAAAACTTCAAGGATCTTATTTTCATCCAGAAAGCTTTGTAGTTGTTGCAGAACTACTTTTTCTAAGACCTTTGAAATAAAAGACAAATTTGAAATGGGTCTATAGTTGGCTAAAACAGAAGGATCTAAGTTCGGCCTCTTAAGCAAGGGATAAACTGTGGCATGTTTTAACACATCAGGTACAATACTACTTTCCAAACATCGATTTATCATGGTCACAAAATAAGGACCCAAAGCATCAAAAACTTGTTTGAAGAAATATGGTGGAAGAGCATCAATAGAGGAGCCAGAAGGCTTTAACTGACACACTATTTCTTGAAGATATATAAGAGAGATAGGTTCAAACTGGTTCAACTCAGCAGAACCAAAAGTAGTAATTGAAGGATCAAACGCAGGTGGGACTATCCCTAACCTGATATCACTGATTTTATTTATAAAATATCTAAGAAAGTAATCACACATAGTTTTTGACGCATCTGGGTACTCACGAACAGTTGGATTAACAAAAGCGTTAAAAATAGTAAAAAGTGTTTTAGGTCTATGGTAATTCTTTTCAATGATTGCCGCAAAGTACCTGGATTTAGCTGCTCTCACTGACTTCTGAAATTTTGATAGTGAGTCTCTTAAAATGTCAAATGTAATTTGGAGCCGGTCCTTTTTCCACTTTTCCACCTTTTCCAACCAATCCAGTATAAACAGCTGCAGCTCAAAACTCTGGTAAGAAAATGTGTCTTTAAAACTAGCAAGTTTGAGAAAACTAGGTGAGTTTGAGAACAAACATTTTGGATGTAAAAGTTCAGAGAAAGGGCTAAGATCCCCAGTAGTAAGCCAAGATTCTGTAATGAACAAAAAATCCAACTCCCACGAAGAGAAGAAGTCATTTATAATAACAGTTTTATTTACCACTGATCTGACATTTAACAATCCCATTCTAAGCCGACGCGAATTTTCAGACAATACCTCAGATTGCGGTGTCCGTGGAAATGCACTAAGATGGTGCAAGAACACTCCCCCACGGTGGACTCGGGGCGAGCCGTAGACAGGAAGCACAGCATCCGCTGCCAGAGTGGAATATGTCAGTGGAATAAGAAATCGCCGGCCAAACCCTTCCCATGATGAAGAGCCTGAAAAGGCCGCGACTCGCGCTGTTGATGCAGGAAGTGCTTCAGCTTAACGGCAAGACCACCCCGACATCCTCGCCGTTTCCGACGCCTCCTCGCCGGTAGGGAACTTGGCCAACGACGAAGGTAACCAGATATTGACCTCAGAAACGGAGGTGAGTGATATGAGTTATGATATGAGATATTATTGGCCCTTTTGCCTTCTGTCTGCAGTCCAGCTCACCCCTAAACCATCTCGAGGAGGCCAGGTCATCTGGCGCAGCACCCCATCACTCTCCTTCTTGGTCAAATAGCCCTTGATGCCGTCAGTGTGACTCTACAATTTTCATAATCATGAAAATAAAGAAAACTCTTTGAATGAGAAGGTGTGTACAAACTTTTGGTCTGTACTGTATATATAATGACTTTATTCAACAAATTGTCTCCTTGATTTCACCATGGTGCTATTTTGGAGAGGATCCATGCACTGAACGTGAGCAGCGCATGCAATTATGTGTCAGCTGAAGGGTCAGAGAGGTCTCAGAATTCTTTAAGAAATATCTTAATTTGTGTTCCGAAGATGAATGGGGAACTTACAGGTTTAGAACGACATGAGGGTGAGTAATTAATGACAGAATTTTAATTTTTGGGTGAACAAATCCTTTAAACCAGTGCTACACAATGAAAAAGAGAATAATCGGAATAATTACCACAGGGAAATGTGTAGGACCTCGGTGAACAGTCACGCCACTAACTGCAGAATCGGCTGCTTCTGCCAAAGTAATTATAAGAGCCTACTTCCTCCCATCTGCGATCTAAACACAGTTAATGATTAAGTGGATGCAAGTAGAGCCTCCCTGTTACAACGTCTGGGTTCAAAAAGTACGGGAACTGCATCAAATGGAAAAGATAACATACTCATTACGACTTCAGAAATCTGTTTTTAGTTTACGATGGAGTCCAGCAGAAGTCTTATTCATGTAAAGGGCCAACAAGGTAGGGTTCTGGTTTATGGTTCCCTGCTCTACCACCAAAAGTGAATTTTTTTTAGGGTTGTATGGTGATGCTGAAACCACATGGAAATGCAAAATGTAATGCTGAAATATATTATTTTTTATTTTCAAGACTGTACACTAGTAACATATTTGATAATTATTGCTTATGCATGTAACTGCTCTGTCATGAATTAATAAAAATGTAAGTTCAAAATAAATAAATAAATAAATAAACACAGTTAATGATTAGCTGAGGAAAAACAATGATCAAGATTGTCTGGACCCCTTTCCTTTCAAGGAAAGAAATGGCTAATTTCTTTGCGACATTAAGTGAAGTGATAATGTGTTCATACAACAGAGAAAAGGTCTGTTGCGAAATGCCCCCGCTCATGAGGAAACTAATGGAACATCGACATCCTGAATCCCTAAAAGGGAGCTGATTTAATTAACTCTTTTTACAAGATACAAGGACTCTGTGTATCACAGCATCACATGATCCCAACGTTGAAGAATCAATGCAGCAGATGACTTTCTTGATACCCACGGTTAAGCACGAACTGCTCCAGGTTTTTTTTTTTCTCTTCTTTAATCAGGATGGACAGACTGTGTAGCATTCAGCTAATTTGAGTCTGGAGCTAGAAAATGTAAAGGTACCATTACCTTTAAAATCTTTATGTGCTGGATGGATATTCAGTTCATATTTTTATTTTGGGTTTTAATCGTTTAGAACATTTTTCATAAAATACGGAATATTTAGGGGCCAAGCACCGAAGGTGCGTACGACCCTATTGTGTTTGTTCCCGTTCTTATTATTATTCTTCCTTCTTCCGACTGGGAGTCTATGTCAGCCCATAGAACCGATTGCAGGAAAGTTGTTTTGACATTCTGATAGAGGACAGTGCCAACATTAATTACACCAATTTTGGTGTGTCTAAGACATTCCCTCTAGCGCCACCAACTGTCCAAAATTTCACTTTAATTTTGTTAATAACTTTTTAACCGTAAGGCCAATCAACAAAATTCTTTTTTCCTCTGATTTCTGAGCTCATGCCGATTCGATTGCACCCTATGCAGTCATTTTCCGTCATAGAAATATGGCCGCCATTTTGTTTTTTCTTTTAAAAACCTACCTTTTCGAACTCGTCCTAGACGGTTTGTCCAATTCACACGAAAATTGAACCAGATCATCTTCAGTCAGTGCTGACCAAAAGTTATGCAAATCAAATTGATTCGTCAAACCGTTTTCGATAAACGCTCAAAAGAAATTTTACGTAACGCTCACAAAAACGGTTGTAAGGCTGTATCTCTGCAACGATTTATCATATTCAGACCAAACTTCTGAACAGTTTGTCCAAAAATCATAAAATTGGTCTTGTTAGATTCAGGGCAACATGCCCAGTCGACTGATATCCAATTTTACCATATCAACCATTTTGACTGTCGGCCATTTTGAATTTTGTGCTAAAATGCTGTATTTTCAGAACGCATCAACGGATTGTTACGAAACATGGTATGGGTCATCAGCACAATGTCCTGAAGGAGCGTGAGAAGTTTTGAAACAGCGCCACCTAGTGGTGATCATCTTTTTTAAAATACTTATAACTTTGAGTGTGGTCGACTTATTTTCACGAGACTCATCAAATTAGACTCCTGAAACCTTACCGAGTCCTACGATACCAAACATGCTAGGTTTCGCCTTACGGTTTGTGTAGCGTTGTGATTTAGCGCTTAAAAACCATTTGGCTATATCTTCGAAACCGCTTGTCTGATCGAGACGAAACCACCGTCAGAAGTTCGAAAAGTTCGAAAACATAGGTCGGTAGCTAAACGCCAATGCCCAAATGCCAAAATATTGATAGTAAGGGGTAGTAAAATTCAATCAAAGTCAAGAGTCAGTCATTTTTTAAGTGATTTTTCATATAAATGTCTATAACTCTGAGGTGAATTGAGATATTTTCACCAAAATTGACACACATATGTATGGGCTCACTCTGAGGACACGTTAAAAAAAATGGTGGGACTGAGCCTCTTGGTGGCGCTATAATAGAACAAAACATGAAATTCCCATTGACTTCAATGCAGTTTTCTGAAATAGAATGCTATACTAAACAAATGCATTGGTGTAATATTATGAAACTCAGAATGTGCCAACAACACCATCGCCTTAAGGTACTCAAAATATTTCGAAACAACCTAGTGGTCAAAAGTTATAACAAAATTTCCAAAAAGGCCAATAACTTTTGAATAAATCTGGCTATTGAAATGTCGCTGGTTTTATTAGATTCCTTTGGTCAAGCCGAGAAAATAGATACCAAGTTTTCCTTATTTGGCCAAACTTCCTGTCCGCCATCTTGAATTTCAGTCAAAACCTACTTTTTCGAACTCCTCATCAACCATTGGTCCGATTTTCACCAAAATTGAATCATATCATCTTCAGACTGAGCATCCTAAAAGATATGGATTTCGTGTCGATATACGAAACGGTTCTCATTTAGCGCATCAACGAATTTGCTGGAAGGATGCCAACATGCAAAAGCAAAGCTTTGACATTTTTGCACGAAACTTTGTATGTGTCATTGTCACCTCACACTGACCATTCCAAACTAATTTGGTAACAGCGCCACCTATTGGTTACACGTGATAAGCCAATAAATCCTATTACTAGTTGTTGTGTTTATTGTTTTCAAGCCATTTTGCCTAAAATAATCTTAAAACGGTTTTAATTACTCATTCCTGCCGTTCGTCTGAAGCTTGCTTCTGTGGTGCTTGGCCCCATTATTGCTGCTTGCGACTATATTTACTTTTGAAACCATCCTTAACTGTCAATAAGAATGAGCGCTCGTTTTGAACAAAATTTAAAGTCATTATGACAGAAAGAACGAAAGTGAGAAAGAACTGCAATTAAGGAAAAACAAAACAAAACGGACTTTTACTCATGCCCTTATACTCATTATAATATGTCGCAGAGTCAGGCGATTTATCGCTTTTTTTGTCTTATTCTAGTGAAGTTTCTTCTGTTCTAATTGATATCTTGTTCTGTTCTTTAGGTTTTATACTCTTGTTTATTTTTGTATGTCATTGTCTTTGTTTTCTTTAAATGCCAGGGGTTTAAAAAATAATGTTAAAAGGAAGGCCTTATTTTTGTTTTCTAAGAGGCACAAAGTAGATTTCAGTTTTTTCCAGGAAAGTCACTCTATAGCTAAAGACTCCAAATTCTGGAGGTCACAGTGGGGCAATGAAATATGGTTATCACACGGTTCAGAATATTCTGCTGGAGTAGGGATTATGAAGTATAATTTTAATGGTCGTATTCTGAAAACTAGTATTGATCCTTCAGGTCACTTCCTGTGTTATTGGAATAGCATTGTGGAGAATATACCTTGGGAGAAAGTATGGACCTTGCCTCATAGATATCTGCTTACCAACAAAGTAAAAGAAATAACATTTAAGTTAGTTCACAAATGTTACCCAACTAAAGCCTTTCTTAGGAAATATAAGTTAGACATTGACGTGAGTTGCTGTTTTTGTCATTCTTCTGAAGAAGACTTCATTCATTTATTTTGGCAATGCTCCTACACTGGAAAATTTTGGTCAGATTTTTTGGCGTTTATTCAGTGTTATTTTGTAAGTGACTTCTCTTTTTGTTTTCATGATGCTTTCTTTGGATTGTTTGACTATTCAAAAGAGAATACTGGAAAATATTACATAATTAATTTATGTTTCCTCTTAGCTAAATTTCACATTCATAAACAAAAGTTTACTGGCTCTAAACCTCTTTTTTCTTTATTCAAGTTGGACTTAGATAAGTATATGGAAACTATCCAAAATTCTATTAATTTGAAAGCTATGAAAACAGTCTCTTTATATTCGTCCTTTGTGTCTTTTTGAGATGTAATTTTATTACCTCGCTTTTCTTGTTGTTATCCTGGCATAACAAACAAATCTGTGTATATTCTTTTTTTTTTTTTTTTTTTAAGTCTACTGTATTAATGTTTTAATGTTTGTATTGCTTAAAAAAAACCGTTTCTTTCGAACGCGTCCGATTTGAGAACCGATAAACTGATGATACTGCGCATGCGTGATTCAGCGTGAAGCAGACTGTCTGAACCGAACTGATTCTTTTGGTGATTGATTCTGAACTGATTCGTTTTATGAGTGCGGGTAAACCGAGGGCTTGAATGAAGGGCAATCTGGCGAAACGTAAATTCATTTATTAACAAATACATCGCAATGGATTATGTATAGTAAGTGGATCATGTTTTCTGCGCTGATGACACCTAATTTATTTACTTTATATCTTCAAGACTTAAATCCTCGTATGCACATTATTGCTGTTACTGTATTTGCTTGCGTTGTTGCAAAACTTAATTGTAAACTTTTAATGATTATGAGGTTTTTAACTGACTATAAAGTTATGATTACTGACTTTATATATTTGAATGTTTGATAGACTTGACGCCGCTACGTCATCGCCAATGACGACCTTACGTCGAGCGTAAAAGAACCGGTGAACCCGTTTTTTCAACCGGTTTATTGAATCGAACCGTTCGAAAGAACCGGTTCGCGGAAAAGAATCGAACTTCCCATCACTAGTCTGTTCCTTTCACTGAATATTTTCGGGTTAAAACAGATTCAGCACATTCATACGCAGTCGCTTTCCCAGTAAGGCATTTAAAAAAGTAATCTTACAGTGCTACTTCATCTGTCTCTGATTTTGAATAAGCAGAAATCTGTAAGAAATGCATCAATCTGTAGATAAAATAACGAAATGTAAATAATGACGAAAGTGTACTGTTATTTTCATCACAAACAAAATTTTCAGAGCAGAATGCAGCAATTATACCTTTTAATGCTGACAATGTTAATAGTTTGGCGTGTGGTAAGGATAAAAAAAGTTTGCACACAATAGCCTAAGCCACTTTGAAACACTCTCCTATTATTCTATTTTGTATTTTAATATAGGCTTCGTTATGAACATAACAATGAAATACACTGAAATACTTTATCCACGGAGTGAAGGTGGAACGTTGTTTCTGGTATCAGTGCGCGCGGAGCGGAGTGATTATTAAATGCTCAGAGCAGAGGGAATTTGTTGTCAAAATACTCCGTCATTTTTGGTCATACAGATATGATTACCTCGACCCCCCCAATTTCCGTCCCCAGTTGCAAGTCGTGTGTTTATGGTGTATTGATTATGTGCTTTTGTGCTGAGGTGTTTTTCCGGTTCTCACACTGTGCTCCCATAGGAGCACAGTCTGGGTGTTGTTGTTTTTTCTCCTCTCTTTCCTAATGTTTTGCTGTTATCTCTTCCCCTGTCTACTGCATTTCGTTGCCTTGTGCCCACATGTGCAATGACAATAAAGTTGAATCTAATCTAATCTAAAAAAAAAAGTAATCAATCTTTCGACGTTCATTTGTGTGCACTCCGAATAACAACGAAACGCAGTGCTTCTGTAAAATAATTAGGCTAAAGCAAACAAGATGCCGTCTGGGTCATGTGAACTTGAGCATGACCCAGGTTAGCATGGATGATTTATCTGTAGCCTAGTGTATTTTTTTTCTTTTACTGTAACTGACAGATTCCAGCCAAAAAATATACAATCCGGGAGTGGGCGGGAATGGGAATCATTCTTCTGGTTTTGGGACGGGACAGGATTTCCCCCCTGTTTTTCTGTGGTATTTGGACGGGATGGGATTTTTTTTTTGCGGGAGCGGGAGGGGACAGATTTGAAAATCCACTCCTGTGTCACCCTCTACTAGAGAGACTGAATGAATACACATAATACAGTTAACAAAAAAGAAAATTAAAGTGGCCATTTACCTTTCATCTGTTCTATTTATACCCTTTGTATTGTTTTGTTTTTGCCAATATAAATCTGGCCCCTGTTAATCTGTTTGTTCTAAAATTAATTCTCTGACCCTGTTCTGGAATCATGACTTGTATTTGTGTCTTTCGAGATTAGTGGTCTGTTCATGCTGCTTAGTTTGAACCAATTTGGAATGTGGTTAAATATATATTTTATTAACTTAACAACCATGATACTTTTATTGAGATAAGGCAAATAAAGCCATAAAACTTTATAAACAACAACAACAAAAAAGAATACCATTTTGAAATGCTTTGTTTTTATTACAGGCCTGTTCATTCTCCTTTTGACAGAGGTTGTAGCAACTCTCTCTATGGCTCTGGGGGCGAGATGTGACTAAATGTTACTAGTTCCTCAACCCACGTTTTTGTTCACACAGAAGGCTACCCGGCAATTTTCCAGGACCAACGTGAAGTGTGAAGGGGGCTACAGTGAGTTGCTGGCCACAGAGATTCAGCTATCACTGTGCTTTGGCCATTATACAAAGTCTCAGTTGTGTGAGGGAAGTAAATAAATGCAACAGGACAGCTCACATCGAGCCCAAGAAATAAGGCATATAACCAAAAGCAACTGAAACAAGATCCAACTGGCCAAAGAGACATTCATTTCACTTTTTCCCTTGGCATCTGCTGCTTTCACCCTGGCACTAAAAGGCCAGCTGTTTATTCATTCAGTGACTTGTACATTTTGTAAAGGCACCACCTACTTGGGTTTAGAATGTCCTAGAAGAAACCATTACATCTTGTGTAAAGATCTAGAAAAGTGGTTCTCAAACAGCATATTGTAAGTCTGCAAAACAAAAGTTAATAATAACCATAACAGATACAGCTTAAAGTTTCCTCACTAAACGTTCATTTTTTTCTTGATGCAGCCAACTGTCGCTGCTCAATGGGGCTTAAAAAGATTTCAGGTAATTTCCTTATTTAATGCTATATTTTCTTTTCATTAGGCCCTAATGACTTTGAATGACTGAAACATGCATTTTCTGTAAAGCTGATTTGAAACAATTGTAAAAAGTACTTAAGTAAACATGAGTTGAATTGGAACACAGGGCAGCAAAATAAATAGACTTCAATAGTTGAAATGGGAGAACATGCTGCATGTGATGCCTTCATCCTCAAAAAAACAAGAAACACAAGTTAAAAGAAAAGCTATTGCCTACATTAAATGCAGATCATTTTGTGTCAAGAATAAACATGGTCCACAATTTGTTTTGTGCAGTGAGCTATTGGCAGCCAAGAGACTGACATCAAAAGTCAAAAGTTTAAGAAAACAACCCACCAACAAATATTTAGAAACTAAACATTGAACAAGGCATGTCTGGTCGACATTGAAATCATCAGAAAAAACGGTTTGTTTTTGCGTGATAAATCATTTTAGGACTGTGTAAAACCTGGGCCACTTGCATTAGATATTAACTTCAGTTATTCTCTGCAAAACAAAAAATTCTGGAAATCTACAAATACCATACCAATTTCAATAGCAACACCAGAGTTAATATAATATCTGTGATCCAGAAAGCATTCTCTCAGCTGAGCCATGAAAAACAGTGTTTAAACAGGACCAGCTTTGAAGAAAAAAGTTTTCTGTAGTATCTTATGCCAAGGAACATTGAAGAAATAGTTATTTTTGCTGCTGTAATATCCACTGTGTTGTAACAGTATAGTAAATAACAGCACATTCTAAGGATCTTCAAAAGAACTGTTATCCTTCAGCTGCCAACTGCTCAGTGTAAGACTTTGAGTGATTAACACTCTCCAATCAGACACATTTGGAATATTAAGTCATTAGGGTGGCTTGAGATAATCTATAAATTATGGGCTAAAGCCAAAAGGACAAACAAGGAAAAATTAATAAGCCAAATAAGTTCAATTTCCAGGAAATGCTCAGCAAGCACTGGCTGAGAAAGAAAGAAAGACCATGAATAACAATGTACAACAAGCTTAACTGACAAGGGCTGGACACAAGAAAGGAGAGAAAACTAGTGCATTGATTTTCATAACATTTATTTATGACATCTTATTCTTTTTGCCCTTTACGATAATGCAACGCCTCATGCCACACAGAAAAACTCTTCTCTGGAAGCCATAAGTCATTTGATTTGAGTTATGTATTTATGAGCTGTATAGGGAGCTGGTAAAGCATCATATTACACATTTGTCAAAGATGTAATTCTTTTTGATGCCGATAATTGAAGTGACACTTACTCTTAAATCAGAAACATTTCTAGGATCATCTGCCTCAGATGTTTCCATATCTGCGTGAGAGCTACAATTTCCTTTTATGGGACTAGAGTAGAGCTGCAACTAGGGATGGGATGGTATGAAAATTTAATATCACGATTATAGTGACTAAAATTATCAAGATTATCAATATTATCACGGTTTTGTTGAAACGAGATGAAAGTGTTCAAAAATAGTTGATGCTCACACTGAAAACATTTCAGCAAGTTTTATATTTAATAATCAACAAACAACTAATAAAACAAGCAACTCTATGCACTTAATTTAAAGAAAGATTAAATTCTGTGGCATTTCCTTCCTTACAATGAAAAGTGTAGAAGCATAGAAAAGCATAGAAAAGTCACTGACTTTCGCCATTCCTTCTCGAAAAAAAAAAAAACATTGTGCGCTGCGCTTGCGTCAGACTGTTGCTGGCTGGACATGATTTAATAGCGAGTTATTAAAACCACGATAATCAAACACGGTTTTAATGATAATTCATTTTTAAACGATATTACTAACCTTCAGCACATTTTATCACGGTTATCGATAAAACCGGTTATCGTCCCATCCCTAGCTGCAACTAACGATTATTTTTTCTGTCGACTAATCTAATAATTATTTTTTTTCGATTAGTCGACTACTCTAACGATTATTTTTATTACAATAAATTATTAATCTAATGTTCTTTTTTTGATTAGCTAATGAATCCTTTGGATAACTTTACAAAAAAATATAAGTACAACTTCTAATATAATATTTCAACCTTTATTCATTTTCAACAAATGTGGTTATACAAAAATAAAGAGGCAAAGAAAATTATTTTACTATGGTAATTATGAGATTACGATTGCGTTTATAATTATACCACAATAGTCACAAATTTACAGTTGTCTGAGACGTCATGAAATGTTCTTTAGCATCACAAACCATAAAATGTAGTCAGTGTTCTGCTATGGTTTAGCATGGTTTCCAGAGATCTGGAGCTGATTCTGGGGTAGCTCGGTGGTCTGTGACTGTTGTCTCGCGGTGCAATAGTATATTCCTGCACAACCGGAGGTTGCAGATTCAGGACCGCAGATCTAGGACCCTAGTTTTTCGTGACAGCGCCACCTATTGGACGATATAGCGATGTCTGCAGTTTCAGGACCGCAGTTCTAGTACCCTGTTGGTTTAGTTTAGAGATGTTCCGATACCCTTTTTCTCTTCCCGATACCGATTCCGATACCTGGGCTCAGGGTATCGGCCGATACCGAGTACTGATCCGATACCTGGGTGTGTATCTGTATATACAGCTGTATATACTACTAGCCCTGTGTAAATTTCTAGAATTATTTTATGGTGTGCTCCAGACTTATCCCTTGATAAAACATGAACAAATACATGGTTAACTACTGTATTTATTACAGTATTTTTATTATCTGACATGAATTTGACAGTAATATTATTTAATTTCTTAAGCGAAAAAGAACTTCAAATGCAGCCAAAAATCTAACACCGCAAACTAAAAAAGTTATTTTAGTATTTTATTTTTACAATATTGGTGTATAAAAAACTGCAACAAATAAGTCTAGGAATATAAAAAATTCTATATTAATCAGATAATCTCTTTACAACAAAACAAGTAAAAAACAAGCAACCGTCTAGGCATAATTATTATTATTAATAGAGACGTATTATTACTACATAGAGACGTAGCTAAATCTACTGTAGGCTACAACAGTAGCTTAATATATTGTAAATTTACTCGCCATGAAGATCTTTGAGTGTCTGTGTTTATGATATGACAGTTTTCTCAAATGAAACGTTAAATTCTCATGAAGTGACGGTTTATGCGTTCATGTCCTCATATAGTGACACACGGCAGAGGCCACAAAACAGCGAGCTCCCGTGCATCTGCGCCCGTCTCCCACAGAGATGTAGACTTTGCAGGAGTAATATTTAAATAGTATTTTGCAGTTTAATATTCACAGACACTAGTATATATATTCGGCTACAGTCTGGAGCCCTGCGCTTAGACTAACACGGAAGCGACTGAACGCAGCTGCGGGTAACGAATATACTCAAACTTACTACCGGTTCTACAGAGACGCTGGTATCATCACATTTTAAAATTTTCAGCACCGTCTTGGTCCCTAGTCGCCGTTTTACTGTCTGGTTGGTCCAGTCTGAAATACGGCTAAACAGCGGACATACTGCTAACCACTGATCTATAATATAGAAGCGGCTTCACTGTCTGTTGGCAGTTTAGAACGCGATGAGCGATCCAGTCATATATAGATCAGTGCTGCTAACGCGTTTTAATTTCTTCTTCGCTGCTCTAAACAGGGGTTGCTTGTGGCATTACAGCACAACGTCCTGTGTTTGCAATGCATTCTGAGCAGCGAAGAAGAACCGTGCAGCGGTTAGGCAAAGCTAGCGTTCATAACTAGGTCTTGAAAATGGTATCGGATCGGTATATGGGTTCATGTACTCGCCGATGCCGATGCCAGAATTTGTTGTGGTATCGGAGATATTTCCGATACTAGTATCGGAATCGGAACAACTCTAGTTTAGTTTGCAGTCACGTTACTTTGTATATAGCATCAATATATTAATCTCAGTAGTATTTGTTTTTAAATGTGATTTTTGATTCAAAATGCAGCAGAGCTTAATTACTAAGGGTCACTTTTTTGAGTCACAATTTTAATTTTAAACATGAATTTACACAAAATATAAATATCAATTTTGTAAAATTGATGTATATAAATTTTAAAACAATTGTAAAAAATGAAGAACCTTAAAAGTCTTAGTCTCTTGAATTATACAGTATATTGATTAACCTCCTTAAGGTGAATTAGCTCATTATCAGGTAAGTTAAAGTTGGAATCAGCGTATGGAGTCACTAAATTACAGATGATATTTTAAAAGTTGTTGAGAGGCAAGACAAGACACAAGAATGATTCAAGAATGTTTATTTATATAAATAAATAAATAAATAAATAAATATATATATATATATATATATTTATTTGAAATTGTTTTTTTTATTGAACATTTTTATTGAACATTTTTATTGAAAATGTTTTATTTACTTTCATGGTGTTTGGAATGCTGTATAATATGTTCAAGCTATGTTTATGTGATGTGTAGATTGGTTAAGTAACACATTGTAACATTGAGTTGTTAAATGGGTTCTTTATTCCATGTAAAGGCTTAAATGACTAATTCATCATAGAATACATAAAATGTTTAATTAAACAATTAAAATTCATTATAAATGTTTAATTGAAATGGTAACATTTGTTCTCTGTTTTTAAAGGTTTACAACCTAATTTAACGAACAGACCAATCAACTGACAAAGCCAAAATAAAAATAAATTGATTGAGCTGGAAATTTGAGTCGTCCATGTGTCCTTTGGAACTTGAACAAGAGTAGGACTTGACTATATATATATGTATATGTGTCATTTTTGCGACAACAGCACCAAAGTGAACCCCTTTTCCATCAGTTGCTGCATGGATAGAATGGCTGTAGGCTTGAACTCTAGCGAAAGAGAGAGCGAGAGACAGGGAGATAAATAAGAAACATTTGTTTAACATATTCAACTGGAATATATATATATATATATATATATATATATATATATATATATATATATATTAGGGGTGTAACGGTTCACAAAATTCACGGTTCGGTTCGATACAATACACTGGTGTCACGGTTCGGTACGTTTTAGATGCAGCAAAAAGAGAAAATTAGCAGATAAATTTCCTTGATTTTTATAAAAATGTTTTATTTATTAAAACTAACAAAGTATGTTTTTTTTTTTTAGATTGAACAATGATGGAGCTATTCTTTACCCATCTTCTATGGTGTTTTCTTAGCAGCATACTGTATAAAACAAAAACGGCTCCTTATAAAAAAAAAAATGAAAATGTTATATTAGTTATGAACAAATACAAAGATGTAACTTTTTATTTGGAACTCCATAACTCTTTATATTGAGTGTTTTTACTCAATTGGTTCTCTATAGGGCTTATGTTTTTTTGGAACAAAGCAGGAATTACGGTCTGTCTGAAATGGGCTCGTGAAGGAATATTGTAACGGGGCTCAATTACATTAAGCATGTTCTTAAAACCTACGTTTTCCACTACAGCACAGTTACTCATTGCGCGGCTCATCAAGCTATAACTGGCGGCTCGCATAGTAGCTTACAGTATCACACTGCCACTTGCCTTCAGAGCATGTGAGGCGGGAGCGAGCGGGGAGCGCGAGCGGGCGGATCTTGGACAGAGCGGCAATTTCAAAAGGACGGTGGACGGAGCGTTGCTTTTCACGCTCCAATTTCGCTCTGCTCACACCACGAGTCTGAAGCATGCTCATTCAAGCCTGACCCTGAATCCATTAGTCTTGCACAGTCATCAACCGTAGACTATTTTCAAGCAAAACTCTGCTCAATAATGGGGTTCAAAAAGTAAAATGAGAATTCATACAGGTGTAGCCTATCAATATAAGTCGCACTAAGACTGCTTTAAAACTTTCACTGAGACCTCAAACAGAAAGCACAAAGCCTGTCTTTAAATTTGATTTTGTTTTGTATTAATTGTATCTTAATTTTAATCAAGGTTTCATCAACCAATTGTCTGGATTAAGAAGTAAATAGAAAATAGATAACCACTATACGAAGGAGCCGGTGTGAACCTGGAGTTTGTCTCATGAATGAACCGAAACTCAGCGTATAGCTTACTTGCCTCACAGACCCGACACATAGGCTATATATAAAGCTTGAAATGTCTACTTTTAAACAAAACAATTCAAAACGAAAGAAAACGGACTTCTCTCTCTCCCGTATGAAATGTGCATTTCTCTCAGGCGCGTTCACAACTGCGAAGATCACGAGTCAGCATCTTTCTAGCCGACAGACATAAAAAAAAATTAAATGTCTTCTGCTATATTTTACATATTCATAATCATTAATTTTGCCGGTTCGTTGTGACAGATTTTAGGTGCCCTTAAATGTAACATGAATGCATCAACACTGAAAACATAGAGATTTTTTTTTCTTTTGGGGGCATTTTGTTTGACATGCATGCCAGCTTTCGCTCATCCCACTATTAAAGTAAATCTGTTCTTAAAAGAAAATGTATTGGCCGTGTTATTTCTTTTTTGTGGGATGTCCAATTTATATGTAGAAATGCACATTTGCAAAGGTGACTTAGTATGTTGTCGTAAAAGTGGCTCGCCTTTTGATTTTGCTCTGCCAATGTGGCTCTTGTGAAAAAAATTGTGAGGATCACTGCACTACAGAGTAAGGCGCTCGCTCACTCAGTACACGCTGAAGGCTCGTTGCAAAATGGCTTATGCGTATCCTCCAATAACCAACAGGTCTGGTGTTTGGGTGCACTTTGGATTCCCTGTTAAACGCATTGGCCATTTTGCAACGCGCCTTCAGCGTGTATTGCTGAGTGAGCGAGCGCTTGACTGAGTAGCCTAACATAAACATATAAGTTGGTGTTTTTTTCTTCTTCGGGGGTGTCAGGGGCGTTGCCTGTTACGTCGTTTGGGTTATTGGGCTACCTTGTTGAACGCATATCATTATATTTCACTTTTTTTTTTTTTCCCAAATATAATTAATTAGTCCAACGAACCTTTCGGTCCATAACGCGTACCGCGTACAGAACCGAAAGCGTACCGAACGGTTCAATACGAATACGCGTATCGTTACACCCCTAATATATATATATATATATATATGAAAAGTGAAAGTCCTTGCAGCATGTGGTGCATCTCTTCAATTCGGGCAGGGATCTCCCTTTTTGGATTGTTATATGTATCTTGAAAAAGAGAGAGCCTGCTTGTTAGAATATTTTGAGATCATGAAAATATCCCTAGTGCCTTTTTTAAAGGTCCTATGACATGAAAATTTCACTTTCTGAGGTTTTTTAACATTAATATGACTTCCCCTAGCATGTATGTGGTCCCCAAGTTTCTAAAAATTTTAATCGGTGCAAATCGAGATTTTGCTATCTTTCTCTGCCTTTGAGAAAACGGAAGCTCAAACGGGCTGATCTGGAATCTCCTCTTTGTGACGTTGTAAAGAGAAATGTTACCTCCCCTTTCTCTGCTTTGCCCGCCCAAATATTTACATATAATTCAGTCGCAATGTCAGCACAGGCGTTACAAACAGACTTTTAAGATATGGATTCGACAGCACCGGCACAAACAGTGAGTAACAGTGTTCATTAATGCCTGATCTGTGATCAGTGATTTCTGATGTGTAGTTAATCATTCAAGTTCACACAGACTTTCTTTCTAAATCGTTTAATACTGTTTATGCATCAGTGAATCAAGCCAGTGACTAAACGATCAACTTCACGTTGTTTCTCTTAGTAGCATGAAACAAATCTGTTATTTAAATTGTGATTTAACTACAGAGAGCGATCAAAGAACGCTCCCTTTTTTCGGAGCTCTCACACATCGCGAGTATATCTGCACACTTGCCCAAACTGCCGTTACAATGAATGACGCTGTTATGCTGCACAACGGAGCTCTTACTGTATTCATGTGTTTGCTGTTAGTTGTGGTGAAAGCATTTTGTGAGAGAAAACGTGTTGCAATAATGACGAGATGACTGCATTCACGTGATAAACAGACTCTGTCTATTCAATACTCATCACTGCAGCCTTTCATGTGATGGGAAAAGATCGATAAAATAATTATATAATCAACAAATCCACGATTCGTTAATCTCGACAGCTGTAGTATATATATATATATATATATATAGAGGGGTTGAGAGGGGTTCCACATGTAATACGCATTTCGAATGCAAAGATGTCAGCCAATCACAACAGTTGTCGTTTACTCGGAGTCTCACAGCACACGCCCCTTCAAACAGAGCATTCAAGCCAGAGGGCTAATATCAGGATATAAAAAATGCTTTTTATTTCTAAATTTTAAATGTAAAAATCATACTAACAATATAAGTACACCTAAGGAAACATTAAAAAGCAGGCAAACACATACTGCAACTAGGCAGTCAGTGCAGTTTAATTATGAAAGATATTTTATACATAAATATGGTAAAACAACGACTATTATGCCAGTATTCACACTAATACATTAAGCTGCAGGTAAATCTTACAAACCTTACATCAACCATACACTTGTCATCTGATAAGTTTAATTAATGTGCAGGCTAGATTCACTTATAATAATACTTCGTCATTAAAACTCAACAAGGATTTATGAAATCATGGCCACGAATTAACGTCGTAGTAATTAATAAAACTAGCTCACAAATTCTTAATTTGGTGGGAATTAATCATTAATTCATAGTTAGCAGTTCTCACTATGTAATCTTCGCACCGTTAAAACTTTATAAAATAAAACTTAATTAAATATCGGTACTCACCGTCTGATTGCTGTCCACGTCGTCCATCTTTAATTAGTGTTGATACAGTACGGTAGGTGGCGCTGTCACAAAAAAACTAGGGTCCTAAAGCTGCGGTCCAAGAACTGCGGTCCTGAAACTGCAGCCTCCGGTTGTGCAGGAATACCCTTCTCTCGCGGCGCGCTGTCTTTTAAGGGGCCGTTCACATATCATATCAAGTTCGTTATTTCCAATGTAGGCGCGCGGTATGCGCGCTCATAATGGAAGCGACGCGCACCCGAAAACAGGCGCGTCCGCACCGCATCGAGTTAAAAACATCTCAACTTTTCAGAATGCCGCAAGCGCACCACGGGTCATGTGACATGAACTAACCAATCAGCTTCATCCTTTCCTGTAACAACGTTGAAAGCTCAGCTAAGATGAAGGAACAGCTGATCATAGCTGTATATGGATATCCATTTTTAAATAAATTTAGTAACAGAGCTACTGCAAGCGATTTTTAGTGATGCAAATCCATTTATCTTTTGCTGAAATTTCCGCGTCTTCATGGAGAAAGCACGTCATGGTTGCTTAACAACGACAGACGCCCCAGGGGCTCAACTGCCCGAGCGCTTTAGAAAGAAGGCGAAAGCAGCGCGACTAGCATTTTCCACGTGTTTTTAGGTGCGATATGTGAACGGCCACTAACGCGTGTTCGAAACCAGCGCCAACACAGACTTACTTTAATTTTTAATTTACCCTTACTTTAGCCGCTACAGGTGATCAAACCAATAACTTGTAATCTTTACAAGAATGTCAGAATCATGCAATGAGCAAGTCTGCGTTTATTAAACACTTAATAATATCACATCAGTTTGTGCTTTTAGAATCGCCGAATCTGCAGCGGTCGTTCCATCTCATCTGCAGCAGATACCTGAACCAGGAAGTTGGTCACCAGATCACACGGTAACCAGTTAAACCGTAACACCGGGGAGCACCAGGATGTTTTCCTCTGAGGTGCTCGTGCATCACAGTTGTGCTGCCGTGATACACCATTTCGGTTTTGCAAAGGGAACAAATTGCCATTTTATTTGTCCTCTGTTTAAAGTATTCCCATACTTTTGATAACCGTGGTCTTCGTTTTTGTGATAGAATGCAACTTTCTCCATTCCCAGTATGCCATTAGGCTACGCGAGATGTAAACAGTGTGACGCGAGCACAGCGTTAGTTCAGTCAGGCCACAGAGACATAGTGCTGTGACCAGCTGATGCGGTCAGCTGTCAAATCGCTCCAATCACTACCATTCACTACCATTCTCCGACAGCAGCTTAGTGCACGCTGCCCTCCTGGAAACGTGATTGGGCTAGTTTTGGAGTAGTTTTGAGAAGCAAGTGGGCAGGATTTGTTTTGAAAACCTGGCAATCCTGATCTGAACGCACGTACTGGAGATGTACTTCTAATCACAGAACGCCTTAACTGACGAGATGCACATGAAAATCGCATTCGATTTTTTGCACAGCGCTACCATCTAGTTAACAAAGCTAAACAGCATTGCCCTTTGTGTAATAAGTTACAGAAACTGTTAAACGCACCAACTTAAATAATAAAATACACTTACAATACACTTAAATAAAATACACTTATGGTTGTGGTCCATAAAAAACGCCTTCTCCAGACAAAGAGGGAACTGCTCCATCTTTCAAGAATAATCTTTGTGCGAATCCGGAATAAAACCGATTGAGATTGAGGAAGCTGTCCTCAGCAAAATGTGCTGCACATAGTTTTACATGTGGATTATAATTTTTGGGAACAGAGTTAAACATAAATTGCAACCATTGATCTCTAAGTACAGCGTCCCTGGGAAGGCCAAACAAAGGTGATTGGACCCCGAGATGAAAATAACAGCGTTTCGACGACATGGCGACAAACGCACTCTTCAAATGCAACTCTTCCTTCTTCTCCGTGCGAGTGCAACAAGACCACGCCCCCTTTTTTGTGTATTCCTGTGGGCGGAGATTAGTCAAAAAACGGTTTTAGTGACGTCATTACTGCAGGAAGTAGAGGGATGTAGTCTAAAGTGGTCGTTCGATGTAGGCGAATTCTGTTAAATAAAATATCTCGCTTGGCATTGAACTTTGAGCTTTAGAATTTTACAGATATTATTTATACTCTAACAACAACATTACACTAGGGATGTCCCGATCAGGTTTTTTTGTCCTCGAGTTCCGAGTCCGAGTCATTTGATTTTGAGTAACTGCCGATACCGAGTCCCGATCCGATACTTCTATAATACATAAAAAAGAATAAAGAAGAGCGAAAAAACAGATCCAGGATGTTCAATAAATTACATTTTGAAATATATTCAAATATAAAACAGCTATTTTAAATAGACTAGTAAAAATATTCCAAAATCTTACTGTTTTGCTGTACTTTGGATCAAATAAATGCAGGCTTGGTGAATAGAAGGGACTTCTTAAAAAAAAAAAAAAAAACCTTAACAAGCTTACTGTTCAAAAACTTCTGACTGGTAGTATAGGCAACTTTTTATTTTTTCTCTAATTTCTAGCTTTTAATTGGCTTAGAAATCTATAAATGCTGGACAATAACAAATAATAATGATTTGTTTATATACTACAAACACTGTTTATCACATAATAATGCAGAATAGTTTCTATACTGTAATAAATACTATGTCAATAAGCACTTCATTGTTCATACTTTATTTATCACCTGCTGGAGATGACTTGAAGAACAATTTATTGTCGTGATCGTATATTAATGTCTTCGTGTTTGCATAAGTTTCTGTTTTCCTGTGCGCACCACAGCATAGCTGGACGCTTTTGTCCATATTAGGAATATCCTGATTTCAGCGCGAGAGCGCGCTCCGGCTTCGAGTATGAATGAAACACACACTGCATGAGAGTTTAGCGCTCTGTGATGTTCATCTCGCTGTATCCTGGGTCTGAATGAAATATCAGGTCATGCGCAAACTATCATGTCTCTTTGAGTTTGAATCTATATTTATTCACACCAGCTCTTGAAAACAAAGTGATGTCATGCCGCACGCGTTGCTGTTTTTTTGTGGAGTCAAAAGGGTCTAACTCTGTGCCACCGCATAACAAAAGATGTGTTAAAAATTAATGAGAATATATATATATATCCGAGTCCTGATCGGGAGGTAACGTCCGATTCCGATCGAATCTGGACATCCCTACATTACACACTAACTAAAGTTTAAAACATGGGATCACGAATAATGAGACCTTTAATAAATAACATTTGGTTTAACCTGTTTTTGTTAGACCTTAAAACCAATTGACCCTTAACAAAGACCTTCGCAAAGAGTTCGTTACTGTTGCTACGTCTGACAAGTTTTCGGTACCTATTCGGTACCAGCCATGGTGCTCTTATGCCACACATCAATAGGATAATGTTCCAATGGTTCCAATGGTAGCCAATGGTTCACATGGTGAAAAAAAATTTAATACAGTTTTGTGGCTCTTGTGTCATGACAGATTGCTGTAGAGCCTCAGTTCAAGCAGAAGATAATATCTTCCTTTTAACTAGTTAAAACTTGAAATAAAAAGTTTCATTCACACAAACAGAATTAAATCATCCTTATTTTTCAGAATTCTGCACCGTAAAAAAATGGTCCATTCAACGTAAAAAAAAAATTGTTCATGCTGCCTTAAAATGTTACGTTTTGTCAACTCAAATATCCAAGTTGTCATTAGCACAACTAAACATTAGCCCCCTTTTCGCACTGCGATTCCAGAAAATGTGTGCTGGCAATTGTTCCCAGGTTGTTAGATTTTACTCCTTTCACACTGCCAGTGATTTCCCGGAATATGTCCGTGCACTCACACACAACCCATAAAGGTTGGCTGTAATGACAGGTACGTTAACTTTCACTTAAAATGGTGAATGATCTGTTTCAGCGTGGATAGTGAGGAGCTAACTGATTTCTGATCTCTGATGAGGTGCTCGTGGATGAGTCATGTTCCCACTGCGGAAAGAGCTACGAACCAGGCTCCGCTACCTTCAGGTGGCAGAGTCCCATTTCCGTTGCTGCAGACGACAGTCGAAAACCACTTCCAGCAGTAGCGTGGGTGGTTTGAGGATTACAGTGGTGGCAAACCCCTTCAAATAGCCTACTAGTGGTATCCAGTAACCTTCCGACCAGATGCCAATCTCAGCATTGGAGGGAGAGCTGTCCGATGAATATTCAAAGGCGGTGCAGTGAAGGGGTATTCAGTGATTCCCCCAATGGAGTGGGCAGTAGCGACTCAATTGTGTCCTAAGTCTGCCTCCTGCTGGCCCGGAGACCCAGTGCTTCCTTCCCGCTCCTATAGGCATTCGTCTGGTCTAACTGGCAGTGCCTATATGGCTTTCCTATATGGGGAAGCTGCTTCTGCCTTACACGCTATGGCGTTACTGCAGGTGCACTAGGCCAAGGCACTGAAGGACCTGCATGAGGGTGGTCATGAACTGAAAGTTCTGAAAGAACTCTGAACCACCACTGACCTTGCGATCCAAGTGACGAAGGTCACCTCGCATTCTCTGGGTCATGCGATGTCCACACTTGTGGTCCAGGAGTGCCATCTCTGGATGAGTCTGGTTGAAATGAGGGACGCCGACAAAGATCAGTTCCTTAATGCCCCTGTGTCCCAGACCAGCCTCTGCGGGGACACAGATGAGAACCTGGCCAAGCAGTACTTGGCTGCACGGGAGCAGACTGAAGCAGTCCAACCTTCTGCCCAGCGGCGCATCCACAGCAGCCTCCAGCAAGTGACAGTGAGCGGAAGAGCAAGAGGCCCCGGAATGGGCGACACAGAGAGACGTAACTGCTTTCTGGAGGATGGTGAAGGCACCTCTCCCTCCCCTGAAGGAGGGCTGGGTGGAGAATCTGGAAATCTCAACGAGAGAGCGGTTTTCTCTATCTCTGGGTCCCAGGAGGGCACAGAGATTTGCAGACAGCCAAGCATCGGACCACACTCATCCTCCTCCTTGGCAGTTCTGCGGGTAGAGACCGCAGCATTACTGGCAAAGGACACGATAGAGCCGGTCCCTTCAGCTGATATGAGGACGGGGTTTTGCAGCCCTTACATCATTGTACCCAAGAAAGGCGGTGAGTTATGACCGATCTTGGATCTGCTGGTTTTGAACTGGGCCCTTCTTCGGCTACCGTTCAATGTTGACCAGAAAACGCATCTTTGGGTGAGTCCGTCCACAAGATTGGTTTACAGCGATCGACCTGAAGGACGCATACTTTCATATCTCGATCCTTCCGCACCACAGACCTTTTCTGTGGTTTGTGTTGGAAGGACAGTACATATCTGTACAAGGTCCTGCCCTTCGAGCTGTCCCTGTCTCACCGTGTCTTCACAAAAGTCGCGGTGGCAGCTCTTGTTCCCCTCAGAGAGATGGATGTTTGCATTCTCAACTATCTAGATGATTGGCTGATACTAGCACAATCTCGGGATCAGTTGTGTGAGCACAGGGACCTGGTGCTCCGGCATCTCAGCTTGTTGGGCCTTCGAGTCAACTGGGAGAAAAGCCAACTCTCGCCGAAGCAGAGGATCTCTTTTCACGGTATGGAGTTGGATTTGGTTGAAAAGACCAACTGAAACTTTTTCAGAGCCTCCTGGGGCATATAGCGGCCGCAGCGGCACTCACACCGCTTGGCCTGTTACATTTGAGCCCGCTCCAGCATTGGCTTTATGGCTGAGTCCCGAGGTGGGCATGGAAGCGCTGCACTCACCGGCTCCAAGTTACACTGGCCTGTCACCAAACCCTCACACCATGGTCAGAGCTTATGTTCCTCGAGGCAGGGTTGCCCCTAGAACAGATCTTCAGGCATGCTGTGGTTTACATGGATGCATCCACCACAGGCTGGGGGGCCCCATTCAATGGGCATGCAGCTTCAGGGGTTTGGATGGGCCGGCAGCTGCATTGGCACATCAGTTGCCTAGAGTTGTTAGTAATACGCCTTGCTCTGAACCGCCTCAAAGGTCACTTACGAGGCAAGCACATGCTGGTCCGAACTGACAAAACAGCAACTGTTGCGTACTTCAACAACAAGGTGGACTGCGCTCCTGCGGCATGTCGCAACTCACCCGCCACCACCTCCTTTGGAGTCGGAAGGTTCTGAAGTCACTTTGTGCTGTTCATATTCCGGGCCTGCTCAACCGTACAGCCGACGAGCTGTCTCGAGCAATGCCCCCGGGAACATGCCGCTCAGGTAGACCTGTTTGCTTCTCCAGAGACCTCTCACTGCCAGTTGTTCTACTCCCTGACAGAGGGGACACTCAGCACAGATGCACTTTGCAGATTGCGGTCATGCTTTCCTATCTGCAGCAAGTGCTGGAGCAAAGTCTGTCTCCCTCCACCCTCAAAGTCCAGGTTGCTGCCATTGCTGTGTACCATGACCCTGTGAATCGGAAGTCTTTAGGTAACCATGACCTCGTCATCAGGTTCCTTAGAGGGGCCAGGGGGTTAAGTCCTTCCCGGTCCCCCTCTATACCCTCTTGGTGTTTGATTCTATTGCTAAAATTACTACAGCAGGGCCTATTTGAGCCTTTGCATTCAGTTGAGCTAAAGTTTCTTTCATTGAAAACTCTGCTCCTGCTTGCATTGGCCTCCATCAAGAGGGTAGGGGACCTGCATGCATTTTCAGTCGACGATTCATACCTAGAGTTTGGGCGGGCTGACTCCCAGATAATCCTGAGGACCTGGCTCAGCTACATACCCAAGGTTCCCACTACACCCTTCAAAGACCAAGTACTGAACCTGCAAACAATGCCCCTGGAGAAGACAGACCCAGCCCTTGCTTTGCTCTGTCCTGTCCGAGCATTGAGATGCTACATAGACCGGACACAAAGCTTTAGGTCCTCAGACCAACTCTTTGTCTGTTACGGAGGCCGGCAGAATGGGAATGCCATCTCTAAGCAGAGGATGGCCCACTGGATTGTGGATGCCATAACCCTGGCTTATCAGGCAGGCACCAGGCCTACATGATGAAACTATGAGAACCATGGAAGGCTGGGTTCCATATTGAGACCTAAGAGTTACTCCTATGTGTATAGTCCACAGTATAGCCTTAGAGCCTGTGTTTTCCCAGCAGACTTTTGCCTTCGTATACACCTAAACAGATGCTATATGTGTATTTGCTTCCGAAAACTCCTTCGGGAAGGATGGGGCTTCCGCAGCATTGCTGTGCCACCTGGTACGCATTGCACCTGCTGCCTTATTATACTCGCGTTGTGATCAGCGGCAGCTGGATCCAATAATTGCATGCATTGGCTCATTTAGTTTACACTCAAAGTAGATTGGTCTATCAAAGCAATATTCCAATTCGTTGGTCACCGATGTGACGTCTCCGTTCCCTCCTTCAGGGAATGAGGGTTACCATATGTAACCGAGATGTTCTGTTGTGTTTGGTTTTGTATCTCTGTTCCAGTTGCCTCATTAGTTTCTGTGATTTTTAAAAACTAAGTCAAGAACAAAACAAGAAATGAAGGGAACAGGGAAAAACACAAGTTCATGACAGTAGCAACCAGCAAGTTCATCTTTGGTATACAAGACAGGCAAAAACCATCTTCAAGAGATGTCTCTTTTCTCCTTACAGAAAGAGTACATGTTCGAAGTGAAAATAGCTGTTTTAACACATGGGATAGTAAAATGGGTTTGCACGCATGTATTTAATGGTTTTATAGTTTTCTAGCATATTTACATCAACTGCTCATGCAATGTTAAATTCATGTGTGGCCAAAATGACAAATTAAAATAAGTCATGTCATTTTGTCATCCTTCATGAGGGATGCATGCACTTTTTTTTATCTAGTCACACCAGTGTTTAACTCAACAATGATTAAAGATATTTTGGGAGTTGACTAAAGCCAGCACAGCTTGAGGTGATGGCCCATGTGTGGCTGTCTGGGATTGTTTCCAAAATATATGGCTTAAGATGCGAAGTGTGACAGGTAAGGCTGTGTTCTCATTTAACAAAATGTAGTCCCTGGAGACCAGATCATCCATTTATTATTGTGTCACCAGACATTATGTTAATTCCATTGATCTGTGCAAGTAACATGCAAAACAGGATTTTGTCACAGGTCAAGAGGATTAATGATAATCCTAATCCTAATCCTAATAATAAAACAAACATACTGTCCCTTGGATTAATTCAGGTATTTTAGATCTAATGAAAAAATGGGATCTTGCTTTAAAAACTGCAAATAGATCAAAGTTAAGTCTTGATAGACTAAATTTTGTTACATTACAGAACAAGGTGGTAAAGACCCTGAGAAAAGCAAAGGGAGATTTTTTTCATGAGAATAATTGAAGAGGTAATTCTAAAATAATCTGGAATCAGTTAATACAGTGGTACAGTACAAGCCCTTACTCTAAGCGCAGTCTCTGAATTAGACGTCAGAAGAACAATTATATCTCTTAAACAATCCAGAGCAAAGGATATATTTGGTATGGATGTGGTAATGCTTAAAGAGCTTAGTGAGTCATTAGTTAATCCGATCACTAAAATTATCAATCTATCAGTTTCTCTTGGGATGTTCCCTTCTGCTTGGAAGTCATCTGTTATTGTGCCCATATTCAAAAGTGGTGATCCTCACTCTGCTAGTAATTATAGACCTATTAGTATTTACCTGTAGTCTCAAAGGTTGCAGAGAAATTGATGGCTGCGGAAATCACTAATCATTTGAATGATAGTTCTTGTGCTTTACATCCAATGCAGTTTGGTTTCAGACTCAGTTTGGTATTAAACTGAGATGGCAAATTGTTACTTCACTGAAAAAGTAAAGTCTCTTTTAGATAAAGGAGGGGTTGTTGGGGCTGTGTTTTTTTTTTTACCTCAGGAAGGCCTTTGACACTGTAAACCACAGAATTCTTATGTCTAAATTATTAAGTTTAAATTGTTCTCCACATACTTTAGGATGGATTGAATCATATTTGTCAAGTCGCACACAGTATGTTAGTATACAGAATTATAAGTATATCCACTGGTGTTCCACAAGGATCTATTTTGGGTCCTCTACATTGTACATCAATGATCTTTCATCCGTCTGTCTTAACACTAACATTCAAATGTATGCAGATGACACGGAAGTAGTGTGTCACAAGTTGCAAATTAACTAACACAATCTCTGGTTCATGTCACAGCTTGGCTAGGAAAATGCTGTTTACAGTTAAACATATCTAAAACAGTGAGTAAGTTCTTTACCAAATCGAATAGTTTAAGTGTAGTGCCAGATTTATTTGTATTAGGGGAAAAATTACAAGTTGTATCTGAATACATGTACCTCAGTATTTTGATTGATTCCAAACTTTCATTTAAGGCTCAGGTAAAAAAGATCTGTAACTGGGTCAGATTTAGTCTATCAAATTTTTGATTTATTCGTGATTACATGTCATCCGAGGCCACTTTGATGTATGTGCATTCCATGATTATTTCTCATATTACTTATTGCTTAACTACTTGGTCGCATGCTAGTACTACTACTCTGAAACCATTAGAGTCTTTGTATAAACAATCACTAAAAACTCTTGATCAGAAATCAGTTCAGTTTCATCATTGTTCAATATAAAAAAAATATTATTTGCTAAGTTGGGATAACTTGATCAATTATGTTCATATTTGTTTACTGTTTAAGACTATACACAGACCGACCTCACCACTAAAACAGTTTGTTAATATTAGATCAACTGCTCACCGATCTACAAGGGGTGGGGAAAGAGGGGACTATATTATTCAATTCAATTCAATTCAAGTTTATTTGTATAGCGCTTTTTACAATACAATCGTTACAAAGCAACTTTACAGAAAATTATGTTCCTAACCCGCGCGATTGGAGTTGCCATGGAAACGGAGCGCAACACTGCAAATGTCACGAGGAAACACTCTGTTTCTCGCTGATTTCACTGTTTTCAGGTGAGTTAAGTCCATAAAATCACACAAATATTACTTATAACTGTTGTTGACACTTCTCTTACTTGTATTTGACTCGCTTCTGTTGTTTATTTACTTTATAGGAATGGTTTAATGTCTTCGACAAAGTCCGTTAGCATTTCTACCGTTTTCAGACGACGTATCGTCAGCTATGATAACTCTATTGTGCTCTTATTTATGAAAGTTTGGGCTTTTAATCAAATCTTCATCTGTAGATGATAGATTTTGACTGTTTTGTTGGTAATCTTTCAATGGATGATTGGAAATTGCTTAATTTATTTAACCTTAACATTTACACTTTACTGTTTATCGATGACGTCACGTTATCAAGGAGCGCGAAAATTTGATCTTTTATGGTAAACATAAAACTGTTCTGCGATTTCAAGACTGACAAAATAATCCTTCTACAACAGAAGGGAGTGTCCAAGATTTCAATATTTCTGAAGGGAGCTGCTGACAGATATGTAGGAAGCGCTGAAAAGGTTAAGTAACCTAATATGCATTTTTTCACAACATATATCACAATGAATCTGTTATTTTATTTATTTATTTTTTGCATTTCACCTGCTCTAGCTTGTTTCCATCTAATAAACCTGGAACTGCAGACTAAATATTGTTGGCTCTGTGTCAAATTGCTTGTTTTGTTCCTAGATTCTTCAGTGCTGATGGCCTGCTGCATCCAGCAGAGTCGGAGTGAACCTACTGTAAGACAACATCTCAAAGATGCTATTGACCACAAGACTAGTACAGTAAGTCAAACCTCAAATATACAGTACACTAGTGTTCAAAAGCTTGAAGTTGATACAATTTGTAATAATTATCTTCTGCTCATCTCTGTAGTAATTATTTGATTAAAATATGTAAAAAGAGTAATTTTGTGAAATATTATTACAATTTAAAATAGCTGTTTTCTATGTGAATACATTATAAACTAATTTATTCCTGTGATGTGCAGCTGTATTTTCAGCATCATTCCTCCAGTCTTCAGTGTCACATGGATCCCTCAGAAATGCTGATTTGCTGCTCAAGAAACTTATTATCAGTGTTGAAACAGTTGTGCTGCTTCATTTTTTTGTGGAAACCGTGATGTATTTTATTTTTCAGGATTCACAGATGAATACAAAGTTCAAAAGACGTGCATTTATTTGAAACAGATGATTTTGAACAATTTGATGCAACACTTGATGTAACACTAACATTCAAATGTTTGGAGTCTATGTAACAATGAATCAAAAAAAAAAAAAATTTAGCACGTCTGTATTTTAACATTGATCATAATCAGAAATGTTTCTTGAGCAGTAAATCATCATATTAGAATGATTTCTGAAGATGTGACACTGAAGACTGGAGTAATGATGCTGAAAATTCAGCTTTGATCAAAGGAATAAATGACATTTTCACATAGAAAAGAGTTGTTTTGAATTGTAATAGTCACAGTGTTACTATTTTACTGTAATTTGATTCAATAAATGGAGCCGTGGTGAGCATAAGAGATTTTTTATAAAGGCATAAAATATCTTACAGACCCCAAACTCTTGAATGGTTGTGTAAATTACAGTTATGATGTTCCTCCCAGTTAAATTTTATTAAAATGTATTAAATGTTACTCTGGCATATGCAGTCCATTCTATAGAGACTGTGTCTGTTCCCCAAAAACAGACAACAAATAATATGTTTATTAAGGGATCTAGAAAGATTATTTCAGTTTAAACCTACTAGATTAAAAATAGTACTCAATGTACTCCATTGATGAAATAGTAAAAAGTGCACATTGCCTGAAATGATATGAACAGCAGCTATGCTAAACTTTCTCCCTTTGCCTTCCTGTTTCTGCAAATGTCCATCCCAGGGTTATTAGAAACTGCACTGCACAGGACTTGCAGGACTTGTGAGGACTTCAGATGATACCAGTACTCAAAAGACCTTAGATGATGGCAACTATAGATGGACATACAAACTACTGCCACTGCAAAAAAGGTAATGTTAATTTGAAAGAGCTGTCACAGTATCAAGGGCTCCCTTATCAGTTCTGATTTCAGTACTGGAGAGTAAAAGATAAAAAAATTTTGTTTGATGTTTTTTGTTTGATGTTTTTATTAGTACATATACGTTATCTTGCACATTTTATCTCCCCAACAGATTCTAATTTGAAAGAAGTTTATAATGCATGTTCGCTACTTCCAATTCAGAAGACTGAATCAGCCTGTGTATCTGAATGTTTCTCATACTCACTCCTCTCTGCCGCGTCTCACAGAGGATCCATTTACAGAAGCCTGTTTCGTAATGCTTGTTTATACACGGTATACTCCAAACCGCAAGACTCTACGAGTGCATCTGGCAATATGGACAAGGCTTGATGCACGGCTGCAGCCTGTGTCAACTCACGCTTGTCTCTGTATTTTATCACAAATGTAAATTCAGTTTAACTGCATTGCTAATTTCACTTAGAAGAAATGAAACATTCAGCACATTTTCCACTTGTTCTTAAAATCCTAAATACTTAAAAATTAATAAATTGTCCTAAAACACAATAGAAAATTTAATGGAATTAAGGGTTATAATGGGAATTATATTGGCTTTAATGTAAACTATAATGGTGTCTACTGGTATTTGATGGATTCTATTGGTGGGATGTAATCTGGCAGATGGGAATAAATAGAACAGTAATTCATATTGGAATAATGCCCTAAACACACTACAAAAAGTAATTTTGTAATTGTTTAAATGGAAACCATAAGAATTTCTGTGATGGTTTCTATTGTTTTTTTTTTGTTTTGTTTTTTTTCAGCAGGGTAACGAAACCCATACTGTGCTGCACACTACTGACAATATTAAGCTAAAGCTTGACTTTGCAAAATCAAATCAAAATCGCAACTGCACTATCTGTCAAAACAAATCACAATTAGATATTTGCCCCAAATCGCACAGCCGCAATATGTTATGTGATATACGTCATGTGCAGTGTTGGGAAGGTTACTTTGGAAATGTAATAGGTTACAGATTACAAGTTACCCTGTTTAAAATGTAATAGTAGTGTAACTTTTTCAATTACTTTATTAAAGTAATGTAACTAATTACTTTTGAGTACTTTTTGATTACTTTTCTAAATTTGTAAAAATTAAAGAATAATAAATAAAAGCATATACATCAACTTAAATACAGTTATCTAATAAGCATGTGATGTATTCTGTGTAATAAACTCCTGAAACATTGGTGTTTTTTTGAAACTGCTGTCTCCGTATATGATGATAGTTTTCTCAAAATAAGTAAAATGCACATGAAGTGACACAAAGCAGTTCTAGAAATTATGTTTATGTGCTCGTGTACTCCTATATTGAGGCAGCAGAGGTTGAAAACACTGCGAGCTTCAGTAGGCCTATGTGTAGTAAATAAAACAATGTCTTTGCCATTAATTTACAGGAGGGGCGGACTGGGAAAAAAATTCAGACTGGAAAATTCAAACTCATACAAACAAATTCATGGACAAAACTATTTTTTGTATGGACCTGACATAAAAAAGGTTTAAATCTTTAATTTGGGGACATGCAAAATAATTTAAAGTTCTCTCCTGAACTGCACCTTCACTTCCATTTTTCTCTTCAGTCTCTTTATTTTGCCCCGTTATCCATCTCTCTTGTGACTTTAATACTCAAGATTGAACAAAACTATACTTTACAATACAATACTCTACAATACTACAATATCTTTATAGAAAAATCCTAATACTGTACACGAGTCATGTTTTTCCCTTACAAAAAATTACCATGCTTTTATTAGCCTATATAAAAGTAAAATAACCTTTTTTTTTATTGCAAATGGATTTGTATTTATTTTTAAATAAAAACATTTGTAAAATAATTTTAAATTTTTGGTTATCACAGTTAAACAATAGTAACCATTTTCTCTGGATTTATAGTTAGGCCTAAATATTAAAATGTTAATTTTCGTAAGGGTTGTGTTGTTGTCTATCGTAGCTCCCCCTAAACCTATAAAAAAAAATTTGATTATTTTTCAGCTAAATTACTACTGTAACATTACAACAGATAATAATGATGTCCTTTATATAGTATTTTGAGTGATGACTGATGAGCAACGTGCTGCTGCTTGATTAATTAAATAAAAAAACAAAGACAAAAAAGCATCTTTACAGATTAAACTGACCTGAAACCCTGAACAGTAGTTCTGCTTCTTTGCTCCAGCACTCCACTCCACTCTATTCTCTCTCTCTCTCTCTCGCATTGATTACTCTGAGCCTGATCCAAACCGTTTGGCGGAGGCGCGGAGAGCGCGCGAGTCATGGCTTACAATTCATGACTTATTAGAGATTTAATTATCAAATTGCGGATTCGCAAATGATCGCTTTAGTACATTCGGCAGGCAATTATACAATAATTATATTAAATAGTGGGGCAAAATCGGCTGCCAGGCCATCGGGAATTGTCCCGGTTCTCCCGGTGTCCAGTCTGCGCCTGATTTCCACAGACACGCAGAATGTGCAAGTCATATATCGCATTTTCGGGGCTTAATATTCACAGACACTAGTCGATGTCATGTTTTGATTCAAGTGTACTGACCTACTTTTGATTTAGTCATCCAAAATGTGGGATGTTCCGTCCGCGTTAGGCATTCCGTTTTTATGACTGGATTCTACGAACCAGACTGTATTTCCGCATCCCGGAAATTATTAGGGCGGTATGTCTCATAATAGTCAGTGCAATTTGGGAAAGAAATCAGTTAAATCTGTATGTGGATGTGTGTAAATATTCAAATGTAATCCCCTTTGTAATCGTAAAAAATTTCATAAGTAACTGTAATTTAATTACTCATTTTTTCTTAGTAACTGTAACTAATTACAGTTACAATAATTTTGTAATTAAATTACGTAACGCCGTTACATGTAACTAGTTACTCCCCAACACTGGTCATGTGTATATGTTGTCTTTCATTTACTAACTGCTTGTTTTCTTAAAAAAAAAAAAAAAAAGAAATAATAATACTAGCTTCTCTAATCTTTTTGTATTCATTTATATATATATTATATATATATATATATACACAATTAACAAAAGCAAAAAAAAAGGGCCTCTAAAACTAGCTTGTTCTTTTCTTTTTCTATACTATCGGTTTTTTTTTATTTCAGACTTGTTAAAACACTTATACAGGTGCTGGTCATATAATTAGAATATCAAAAAGTTGATTTATTTCACTAATTCCATTCAAAAAGTGAAACTTGTATATTATATTCATTCATTACACACAGACTGATATATTTGAAATGTTTATTTCTTTTAATTTTGATGATTATAACTGACAACTAAGGAAAATCCCAAATTCAGTATCTCAGAAAATTAGAATATAACTTAAGACCAATACAAAGAAAGGATTTTTTAGAAATCTTGGCCAACTGAAAAGTATAAAAATGAAAAGTATGAGCATGTACAGCACTCAATACTTAGTTGGGGCTCCTTTTGCCTGAATTACTGCAGCAATGCGCCGTTGCATGGAGTCGATCAGTCTGTGGCACTGCTCAGGTGTTATGAGAGCCCAGGTTCCTCTGATAGTTGCCTTCAGCTCTTCTGCATTCTTGGGTCTGGCATATTGCATCTTCCTCTTCACAATACCCCATAGATTTTCAGGCGAGTTTGCTGGCCAATTAAGAACAGGGATACCATGGTCCTTAAACCAGGTACTGGAAGCTTTGGCATTGTGTGCAGGTGCCAAGTCCTGTTGGAAAATGAAATCTGCATCTCCATAAAGTTGGTCAACAGCAGGAAGCATGAAGTGTTCTAAAACTTCCTGGTATACGGCTGTGTTGACTTTGGACCTCAGAAAACCCAGTGGACCAACACCAGTGGATGACATGGCACTGCAAACCATCACTGACTGTGGAAACTTTACACTGGACCTCAAGAAATGTGGATTGTGTGCCTCTCCTCTCTTCCTCCAGACTCTGGGACCCTGATATCCAAAGGAAATGCAAAATTTACTTTCATCAGAGCACATAACTTTGGACCACTCAGCAGCAGTCCAGTCCTTTTTGAAGCGAGACGCTTCTGACGCTGTCTGTTGTTCAAGAGTGTCTTGATACAAGGAATGCGACAGCTGAAACCCATGTCTTGAATACGTCTGTGCGTAGTGGTTCTTGAAGCACTGACTCCAGCTGCAGTCCACTCTTTGTGAATCTCCCCCACATTTTTGAATGGGTTTTGTTTTACAATCCTCTCCAGGGTGCGGTTATCCCTATTGCTTGTACACTTTTTTCTATCACATCTTTTCCTTCCCTTCGCCTCTCTATTAATGTGTTTGGACACAGAGCTCTGTGAACAGCCAGCCTCTTTTGCAATGACCTTTTGTGTCTTGCCCTCCTTGTGCAAGGTGTCAATGGTCGTCTTTTGGACAACTGTCAAGTCAGCAGTCTTTCCCATGATTGTGTAGCCTACAGAACTAGACTGAGAGACCATTTAAAGGCTTTGCAGGTGTTTTGAGTTAATTAACTGATTAGAGTGTGGCACCAGGTGTCTTCAATAATGAACCTTTTCACAATATTCTAATTTTCGGAGATACTGAATTTGGGATTTTCCTTAGCTGTCAGTTATAAACGTCAAAATTAAAAGAAATAAACATTTGAAATATATCAGTCTGTGTGTAATGAATAAATATAAAAGTTTCACTTTTTGAACGGAATTAGTGAAATAAATCAACTTTTTACATAAAAGTATATAGTGACATATTTGGTAAGATCTATATTAATTATATTGATCACATTTTTATTCATAGTTTTATTTATTCAGACAGATAGATTGATATTAGAACATTTCTAGAATGAATTAACACATTGTTTGCATGATTTATATGACCAGCACCTGTATATCATTGGTCTTTTGTTGATTTTGATTGCTTCCATTGTCCTCATTTGTAAGTTGCTTTGGATAAAAGTGTCTGCTAAATGTAAATGTAATGTTAATGTGTATTTAACTATATTTATAAATATTTATCTGTATTTTTTATTTTGTAATAATGTAAATGTATTTGTTTTATATCTATACATGCAGTTGTATTCATGTATGTATATTTATTTGTCTAATTTTCATATTTTTAATAAATCAGTTTAGACCACATGAGTGTTTTCTGTATTCTGGATGAATTACATATGCTTTTGTGTCTAGAAAGGGTAAATATGGGCCATATCTAACCCAGAAGTCAGCCACAACTGGGACGGATCTGGGCCACATTTCAGAAATGGCGTGGTTGACATCTGAGCCAGGTTTCGCCCATGCCATTTGTGAGATGCGGCATGGATCTGGTACAGTTGTGGCTGACTTCTGTGAGACAAAACTGGGCCAGATCTGGCCCAGATGTCACCCACACCATTTCTGAGATGTGGCCCAGATCTGGTTCAGTTGAGTCATCGCCGTCATTCCGCGCGGTATGTGGGCCAGAAGAATATGGGAGATGTGGGCCAGAACTGGGCCACATGTCATTTGCTATCTCTCTGTCCTCCTTTGCGTTTACGCTCCATTTTTTGCGTGATTTAGCCAATTAGGCAGTGCTTCGCTGATGTTTGGTCATGTGATGGTGTCATTTTCACTCCGCGATCACCTGATTCGTAGACTCATAAGACCGTCAATTAATTTGCAGTTTCATACTAGCCTATTGCACATCAGCCTGCATCAACATCGACTGCTCCATCAGTAATCAGAAGATTACATACTTTAGGATCTTTTCAGGTTCATCTTAAAAAATGGTTACTGACGACTCAGCACTGTCAATATTAGTATTGTATTCTTGACAATAGACTTCTTTGTACTAATTACTCTTGTTTATGTTGCCTTATCCTGTTGCCATCTCTCTCTCTCTCTCTCTCTCTCTCTCTCATTCTCTCTCTCTCTCTCTCTCTCTCTCTCTCTCTCTCTCTCTCTCTCTCCTTTCCCTCATATTTTAACTTCCTCTAGATAATTTAGGCTACTTGTTTTTGTATTTTAGTAGTGTATTGTATATTTTACTGTGCATTTATGTATTTGTAATTTTCTCATATGATGTGTATATGTGTAATGATGCTTTGTCTTTGTTTTAGGGTGACCTTTTAACATTCTGTCAAGGGACTACAGATTAAAAATACCCTTTTTGGCTAATTCTGGCACATTTACAGTTATGTTTATTAATGTACATTGTCCCTGTAAACAAATAAACTAAACTAAACAAGGTTGTAGTTCTTTTAATAAGCCCTATAAAACGAACATTGTTTTGATACAATCTTCCAAATGCATTGAACTATATTCAAAACTTGGTGTAGATATTAACAAAACACGAAAAGAATGAAGAAACGGAGGGGGTGGGGTTCACTGAGGAGTGTCGCACTGACTATTTACAGACTCGCTCGTGCAGTGGGATTGTTGTGTTGTGCTCCGACAGCTGTAAAGTAAATACACGCGCTTCATTCTTTTAATGCAGAGGCATTGCTTGCATTGTTTATGGAAATTGTTGTTGTTGTTTTTTTAATAATAAGATATGATTGGTTGTCGTGGGTGAAAAGTGTTTGGAGAGGACTAAGCACTGCTAGAAATAAGAGAGTTTTAACTATTTGGAAACTTTTTTTTATATCAAAGCTCTCCCTTCATTTTATGTAAAACAGTGTTTAAAAATGTGTTAATTTATTTTTCGGGAACTAGGGTTATATACTTTTATCATGATGATAGCGATATTTTTAGCAGTTAAACGTCTCCTTTCACATAGCTGCAAATAGTTATGCACATTTTCTGACATACTTTAGGATCTTTTCAGGTTCATCTTAAAAAATGGTTACTGACCACTCAGCACTGTCAATATTAGTATTGTATTCTTGACAATAGACTTATTTGTACTAATTGCTCTTGTCTATGTAGCCTTCTCCTGTTGCCATCTCTCTCTCTCTCTCTCTCTCTCTCTCATTCTCTCTCTCTCTCTCTCTCTCTCTCTCTCTCTTTCTCCTTTCCCTCATATTTTAACTTCCTCTAGATAGTTTAGGCTACTTGTTTTTGTATTTTAGTAGTGTATTGTATTTTTTACTGTGCAGTTATGTATTTGTAATTTCCTCATATGATGTGTATATGTGTAATGATGCATTGTCTTTGTTTTAGGGTGACCTTTTAACATTCTGTCAAGGGACTACAGATGAAAAATAGCCTTTTTGGCTAATTCTGGCACATTTACAGTTATGTTTATTAATGTACATTGTCCCTGTAAACAAATAAACTAAACTAAACTAAACAAGGTTGTAGTTCTTTTAATAAGCCCTATAAAACGAACATTGTTTTGATACAATCTTCCAAATGCATTGAACTATATTCAAAACTTGGTGTAGATATTAACAAAATACATGAAAAGAATGAAGAAACGGAGGGGGTGGGGTTCAGAGGAGTGTCGCACTGACTATTTACAGACTCGCTCGTGCAGTGGGATTGTTGTGTTGCGCTCCGACAGCTGTAAAGTAAGTGCACGCGCTTCATTCTTTTATTGCAGAGGCATTGCTTGCATTGTTTATGGAAATTGTTGTTGTTGTTTTTTTTTAATAATAAGATATGATTGGTTGTCGTGGGTGAAAAGTGTTTGGAGAGGACTAAGCACGGCTAGAAATAAGAGAGTTTGAACGAACTATTTGGAAACTGGTTTATATCAAAGCTCTCTCTGCATTTTATGTAAAACGGTATTTAAAAATGTGTTAATTTATTTTTCGGGAATTAGGGTTATATACTTTTATAATGATGATAGCGATATTTTTAGCAGTTACACGTTTCCTTTCAAATAGCTGCAAATAGTTATGCACATTTTCTGAGAAACCTGAATTTTTTTTATTCAATTTTAGTATATTTATTATTTATTATTTTATTTAATGTACTTCTTCAAATCATATATAAATAGCAATTATTTCTTTATATTATTGTCTAATTATTGTTATTATTTTTTTTTTTTTTGGTCTCTTAAAAATGTGCAAAGCTACTATCTTGATATATGACGTGAATAGTAGTATAGAGAAGCGGAAAAAAATAGTATATTTACCAAAAATACTAGTACTGTTAAAAATATAGGCTATCATAATATAATGAAATATTTACATTACGTTTACAGAGCAACCTTTCCTTGTGGTCGTCACTGAAGAAAGCTTCTTGCAACCAGATGGTGTATATGAGAGTTTAGTCGTCGTTTCATACATTATCTAATAAAAATAAACATTTTCTGAAATAAGAAATGGAGCAAATTAATTGAGAAAATACATAAAGATTTGTTGCAACAGTTCCTGAGGAACATGGCTAAACTCCTTGCATACAAAATATATTCTTCATTTTTACAGCGATTAAACTAGAACAGTTTTAGAATATCTGTCAAACCAACACTTAAAAAATTAAATGTTGGGTTTAATTAAAAATATTATGTCAACAGGTTCCACACAATTTAAGTAATCTCAACAAACAATAATTTAGTTCATTTTACAAAAGAAGTTTAAGTAAACTTAACTTAACAAACCTCAACAAACAACAATTGAGTTAATTGTACATGAAAATTGTAATTAATGATGACAATTTTTTTTAATAATGCCACTTCAGAAACACCACCCCCTTTAATTAGGATTTAATAAGTCCATAACACTGAATCAATAAATAAGAGTGCAGCTGCTCAATACAATTCAACATATAGACCATCTCTTAATTAGTTCATCAAACAGATCACAAACATGTTTGAAACGCAATGTTGCATTTCCAACCATTTGTTTGTATGTTTTGTTCTAAAATATATCAGAACAAGTTCAGTAAATCAAACATCATTTTTTTTATTACTCACGTACCTATTTAATGCTGTGTTCACACCAAATGCGAATAGAGCGTCTGCCGCGAATTATTTCAACATTAAGTCAATGCAAAGGCGTGTTTACGCACGTCTGAAGGTCTCGCGGTGCGAATGAGGCGTTTAGCGCGGTGCGGAAGACGCGAATTCGCCTATTTGCGTGTCTAGTTCGCGCAAATGATGCGAATTTAGCGTCTGCCGTGATAGGCGCGTTACGCGCAAATGGTGCTTTTGTGCATTTATGTGTTTGACGCGAATTCCCGTCTGCCACCCGAGTTGAAAAATTTGAACTTTGGCGTCAATTCGCGCCGTGTTAACCAATCAGGGGCCTGCTCAGGAGTCGCTCATTCAACATGAAGGAAATACTGATGTTGTCAGTGAGCAGTCAACCTGAGCTTTATGACACAAGTATCACACACAAGTTCATATTTCAGGAATAAAAAGGACCTAGCTTGAAAGAGTGTGTTGTAAATACACATTTAACTTTTGAGTCACGTACACGGTTATCGACCCGCGGCCTTCCCGCTGTTTTTTACAATTATTTTCCCCCTAAGATAGCCTACAGCTACTTTTCGCTAACAAGATAATGTTTATTCAGAGGACGTGTGCAGGAAAAAGTGGAAAAGCCCCGAATGCTCGATCAACATCAGCCATCTTGCAAACAGACAACCACTAGCACTTTCCTCTCCCACAAGAAGCGGATTTCGCCTTAGACGCCCGTCAATTTCGCTTCAAACTTTTGCTTTCTACGCGCGTCTATTTCGCTCTAGACGCGCGAATGCATTCAAAATGTTCAAGCGGCAAACTAGATGCGTTTCAATCAGTTTCAATCTACTCTGTTTTGAAGGCTTGTTGGTCTCAGTGGTGACTATAGATTAATAAGTAATTATGGTGTTCAGAAGGGTGTCTAAGATGTAAGTTAGCTAATTTGGTGTATGTAGGCCAAAAATATGCTCTTGGGTTTAGGAATTTTAAAAGCCAACATAACTGCACATATTGAGATCCAGTTAGAGGTGATCAGATCCATATGTGACCCTTGACATATGAGTCGCTGGGGTATGTTTGTAACAATAGCCAAAAACATTAGAATATTAAGTAAAGATTATGTTCCATGAAGATATTTTGTAAATTTTTCAAAACTTAATTTTTGATTACTAATAGTATGCTTTGCTAAGAACTTCATTTGGACAACTTTTTTTCTCAGTATCAAGTTTTTTTTTAGATTTTTTTTATACAAAAAACCTGGTACCATAGATTGTTTACATTACATTTACATTTTAATCATTTAGCATACGCTTTTATCCAAAGCGACTTACAAATGAGAACAATAGAAGCAGTCAGGTCAACAAGAGAACAACAACAGTATACAAGTGCCATGACAAGTCTCAGTTAGTCTAGTATAGAACGCATAGGCAGGTTATTTTTATTTATTTATTTTTTTTATAAAATGAAAAGACAAGAAAAGGAAAAGTGCTAGTGTTAGTTGGTTAAGTGCAGGCGAAAAAGATGAGTCTTTAGATGTTTCTTGAAAATGGGTAAAGACTCAGCTGTACGAATTGAGATTGGGAGGTCATTCCACCAGCTGGGCACAGTCCAGGAAAAGGTCCATGAGAGTGATTTTGAACTTCTTTGGGATTGTACCACAAGGCGTCGTTCACTTGCAGAGCGCAAACTTCTGGAGGGCACATAAGATTTAACCAATGAGTTTAGGTAAGTTGGTGCCGTGCCAGTGGTCGTCTTGTAGGCTAGCATTAGTACCTTGAATTTGATGCGAGCAGCTACTGGTAGCCAGTGTAACCTGATGAGGAGAGGAGTAATGTGAGCTTTTTTTGGCTCATTGAAGACAACCCTCGCTGCTGCATTCTGGATCAATTGCAGAGGCTTGACAGTACATGCAGGAAGGCCCGCCACGAGAGCATTACAATAGTCCAGTCTGGAGAGAACAAGAGCTTGGACAAGAAGTTGGGTTGCTTGCTCTGACAGGAAGGGTCTAATCTTCCTAATGTTGTATAAGGCAAACCTGCAGGACCGGGTTGTTGTAGCAATGTGGTCTGTGAAGCTTAACTGATGATCCATCACAACTCCTAGGTTTCTAGCTGTCCTCGAAGGAGTAATGGTTGATGAGCCCAGCTGTATAGAGAAGTTGTGATGAAGCAATGGGTTAGCTGGAATCACCAGGAGTTCTGTCTTCGTAAGGTTAAGCTGAAGGTGATGGTCATTCATCCAGCTAGAGATGTCACTCAGACAGGCTGAAATGCGAGCAGCTACCGTCGGGTCATTTGGTTGGAATGAGAAGTAGAGTTGGGTGTCATCAGCGTAGCAGTGATAAGAAAAGCCATGCTTCTGAATGACAGATCCTAATGATGTAATGTAGATGGAGAAGAGAAGTGGTCCAAGTACTGAGCCTTGAGGAACCCCAGTAGCAAGGTGTTGTGACTTTGAAACATCACCTCTCCAAGACACACTGAATGATCTGTCAGAGTGGTAGGACTTAACCCACAGGAGTGCGGTTCCAGAGATGCCCAACTTTCTGAGGGTGGACAGGAGAATCTGGTGATTAACAGTGTCAAAAGCAGCAGAAAGGTCCAGTAAGATGAGTACCGAGGATTTTGAAGCTGCTCTTGCTAGTCGCAGGGCTTCAGTAACCGAGAGCAGAGCAGTCTCAGTTGAATGGCCACTTTTGAAGCCAGATTGGTTGCTGTCCAGGAGGTTGTTCTGTACAAGGAACATAGAAAACTGGTTCAACACAGCTTGCTCAAGTGTCTTTACAATGAATGGAAGAAGGGATACCGGTCTGTAGTTTTCAAGAAGTGCTGGATTTAGAGATGGTTTCTTGAGCAGTGGGCTTACCCGAGCCTGCTTGAATGCTGAGGGAAATGTTCCAGAGTGAAGAGAGGAGTTGATAACGTGAGTAAGCGAAGGTATGACTGAAGAAGAGATCACTTGAAAGAGGTGTGTGGGGATCGGATCAAGTGGACAAGTAGTAGGATGATTGGACAGGAGAAGTTTGGAGACGTCCATCTCTGAGAGTGGGGAGAAGGAGGAGACAGAGTGTGCGTCGGTCATTGTGAAGTTGTCCTCAGTTTGCGAAGTGGAGAATTGGTCACTGATGGATCTTGTCTTATTTGTGAAGAAAACTGCAAAGTCGTCCGCTGTAAGAGTCAATGGAGGAGGTGGTGGCGGCGGATTAAGAAGAGAAGAGAAAGTCTTGAAGAGTGTCCGAGCGTCACAACAGCTGTTAATTTTGTTGTGGTAGTAGGATGTTTTAGCCGTGAAGACATTTGCAGAGAAGGAAGAGAGGAGAGACTGATACACACTGAGGTCTGTAGAGTTTCTTGATTTCTGCCATTTCTTCTCTGCAGCCCTGAGTTTAGAGTGATGTTCACAGAGAACCTCAGACAGCCAGGGGGCAGATGGGGCGGTGCGTGCTGGTCTAGACAACAGTGGGCAAAAGTTGTCCAAGCAAGATGTTAAAGTGGAGCAAAGAGTGTCCGTAGCGCTGTTCGTGTCCAAAGCAGAGAACTGAGAGAGTGCAGGAAGCGAGGATGAAACCACAGAAGATAGGCGAGATGGAGAGAGGGAGCGTAGGTTCCGTCGAAAGGTGACCTGCGTTGGAGTGTGAGGCACTTCAGGAGTAAGTGCTAGGTTAGCAGTAATGAGGAAGTGGTCTGAGGTGTGCAGTGGAGCAACTGAAGAGTTGTCCACAGAGCAACAGCGCATGTAGATGAGGTCCAGTTGGTTGCCTGATTTGTGAGTCGCTGTAGTAGACACTAGCTTGAGATCAAATGAGGTGAGCAGAGTTTTGAAGTCAGCAGCCTGGGGTTTATCTAGGTGGATGTTGAAGTCACCAAGCAGTACCAGAGGAGTACCATCTTCAGGAAAGTTTGATAGCAGCACATCCAACTCTTCCAAGAAGTTTCCCAATTGACCTGGGGGACGATAAATGACCACAAAGTGGATTTTAACAGGGTGGGTTACAGTAATGGCATGTGATTCAAATGAACCAGTACCTGTAGGTGATGGCTGAAGATCAAATTTCCATTCTTTTGATATAAGGAGACCCGTACCTCCACCCCTCCCAGTGGTACGAGGAGTGTGGGAACAAGTGAAATTAGTGGAGAGGGCTGCAGGGGTGGCAGTATCTTCAGGTTTGATCCAAGTCTCTGTTTACATCATATGTAACATGTGCAACTGTCTTATAGACATGGTCAATATGTCAAATAAATAGAAGGGAGCATCAAAGGCATTTGTTTACTTTATAGGATGTGTTGTGCACATGATATCTGTCAGCAGCACTTGAATGTTTGCCATTGTAGAATACAATTCTACTTGTGGTATTGCGCTATAAGGAAGGCAACTGGTTGTATGATTGGAGTCAGCTCGAGTGCATATACGTTTTTTTTTTTTAAAGGCTTTCAGTTGGTCAGATTAATGGAATGTTATGGTCATGACATGATCTACACAGTATTTTATTCATTTAATATGTTGTCCTATTAGTATCTGTGTCAAACATTGTCTGACATCTGAAATCATAAAGAAGGAAACAAGCATGAAATAAACATGCAAAGATTTGCCTCACTGAAGTGAAATTCCAGGCCTCTGGTTTTGGTTTTCTCAATCAGTCATCTCTCTCTTCACAGTTTAATTGCTTCCATGTGCACATTATTTGATGCACCTTTGCTATTACTCTTAAACATATGGGCCTTATAACAGTTTTTCAATGGGGGTTGGGAAGAGTCAAGGTCCCAATGAGGGAGATTATGCCTGGAGCCCAGGGGGTCCAGAAACGATACCGACGCCCCTGACTGAGGATGAATACAATTCTGGTTACCACTGTTTGCAGTGAATTTAAGCAATTCTACAACAAGATGAGGTGGACTCTAAAGAAGTGCTGATCTTATTTTGCTAGTTCAATTAAAATAAAAGTAGAAGTTAATGATAATGCTAATAATAGTACCGTATTTTTCGGACTATAAGTCGCACCTGAGTATAAGTCGCATCAGTCCAAAAATATGTCATGACGAGGAAAAAAACATATATAAGTCGCACTCGACTATAAGTCGCATTTATTTAGAACCAAGAACCAAGAGAAAACATTACCATCTACAGTCGCGAGAGGGCGCTATATGTTTTCAGTGTAGACTACAGGAGCACTGAGCAGCATCTCTGGCAGCTGTAGACGGTAATGTTTTCTCTTAGTTCATTTCTCTCGGTTCATGTCAAATTAATTTTGATAAATAAGTCGCACATGACTATAAGTCGCAGGACCAGCCAAACTATGAAAAAAAGTGCGACTTATAGTCCGGAAAATACGGTAATAATAACAAGTAAAATAAATGAAATTCTATTTGATAGTTTATACTGCTATGAGTTTGTTTGATTTAAGCCCTATATGGCGCAGAGAATCCTGAAAAAAAGATCACTGTCTAATATCACAAAAATATTCAGCAGCAATATTCTGAATGACTATTAAAATAATTTGTTTGGGATGCAGTTGCAGATAACTTCAATTTAAACAAACAAAAAAGTAATTTTATATGTATAGTACATATAATATTAATCTTTCTTGCTCTTTATGCTCTGTGTTCCTACTCCTTGTAAAGGAAGTAACAGCATTGTGAAACACAAGACATAAAAGCTTGTCAATGGCCGTATCTGGAAAGCCTGGGGCATCTTAATGAAAGAGTTGTGCTAGAAATTATTTTGTAATGGAGCAGGTTGTTCTGTTAGAGTGCCTGAGACAGATATAGGCTCCATGTGTCTCTCATATGGGATTCTACAGTAGAAGACCATTTTATTAAGCATGAGCGCAAAGGAGAAGAATACAGATTAGATGTGATTCCCTTTGAGCTCCTACTTTGGGACAGTGTGCACATGTGTAACTTTCTATGCTTAGGACATTTGTAGATTAATTAATTAAAAATTAATAGAGAGAAGCAAGTAGAAACAGATGTTTATATCGCCTCATGGAAGGGAACATAGAATGTGACTGAATTTGATTCATGAAAAATAACAACAAAATATATTGCCCTTTATCTCTCTCTCTCTCCCATGCAGACCAGTCCAATAGTTAAGCAATGGTGTGAGATAAAGAAATAGTTCACCCCAAAATGAAAATTAGCTGAAATTTGGACCCACCCTCAAAAAGATGTTTTTTCAAACATACGTTTGTTTCTTCATTAGAATTTGGGGAGATTTTGCATTAATTGCTGACCAATTGATCCTCTACTGTGAATGGGTGCCATCAGAATGTTTTTTCCTCATTCCTTCATTAATTTTGCATATTTCTCTCCTGATTCAGACGAGACAACTTTTTCACTGGATAAAGCAATATTATGGATAGAGGACTCATATTTTAGCAACTTAATTGATGGACTGGAGTCGTGTGGCTTACTTGTGGATTATTGTGATGTTTTTATCAGCTGTTTGGGCTCTCATTCTGACGGCACCCATTCACTGCAGATGATTCATTGGAAAGCAAGTGATGTAATGCTAAATTTCACTCATCAACATCTTAGATATACAGGTATATGTTATTTGATTAATGGCAGACAGATGCAATTTTTGAAACCTGTTTGCAAATGATCCATTTGAATTCAGAGTGAACATTTATTACATTTTTCATTTATTTTTCTCCAGAATAAAAAATCATCTTAGCAACTGAAAATGTTACATGGGACTATTGGAAGTCCAACATTTATGTGGTTGTTAGGACCAGTCTTTTGAGAGGTTGTGCTGTTCATCTTTCTTCTCACCACATGAAAGAGTTCAGGTCTTGGCCTGAGAGTTTGAAGGTTTAGACATGCCCCTTGACCTTAAATTTCACAGCTGCTCATGAAGCATGCCAACACAAACAATTTTTTAAAAGATAATTTGGACGAATGACGAATTTCTGTGCTGAAAATCTTACTTCCGGGTTGATACAAGACGATGGTGGAACTCCTTATATGACCATTTCTCTCGGAAAAGCATGTCCGTGCACACGTTGACCAGAGGAGAGCAAGACCGCGTACATCAACGAGCTTCATTAGGAAATCGTCGGCAGCGCTGCATAGGATTTGTTCGAGAATGTTCTTAAACAAATCCTGTCTAGAATTGTGTTTTTGGATGTGAGGAAAAGTTTACCGTATTCAGCTTCCAAAAGAACCCAGCGTTACACGAACAGTGGGTGCAGTTTGTTTTTCCGGGGCAGCAACAGAGTGTTGCAAGTGCGTTTGTGTGTTCTTGCCATTTCAGTTACAGCACGCCTCCAGGAGCTCGGCTTTTTCCAGAGAGAATCGGAAAGCTGTATTTTCTTTTATAAATATGATAAAACTAAAGACTTTTTGGAGATGTGAAGGATGCAGTACTACTGTACTCTATAAGTACTCAAGATTAACAGGAGATTAGGTGAAACTGTGTATGTTATGTACCCTTTAACAGGAAAAAAGAAACACTTTTGTTTGCTTCACTTTAGTAGATCATTTATTAGGACATTGTTGTGTTTTTAGTTCATCTGTATAGCAGACTAACAGACAGGCAGACTCATTTTAGCACATTTATTAAATTTCTATAGTTTTGGTTAATTTTTATCTGAACATCAATAATAGTGGGGTTTATTTAACACTCTAAAAAATAATGTGTTAGCTCAACAAAAAATATGAATGCAACAGTTTGCATCAATATTTTTGAGTTATGAAAACTTCTAATGAAATTAAGTTCAATCAGCAAACTACACTGAGTTAGAAGAACTTAATAATTTACATAAACACATTACACATTGTAACACAAACTCATCGCTAATAGAATCAATGTTTACCTTCTATTCTTCAGCACAATGGTAACCACAAAAACTTCAGCATGTCAATCATAAACAGTTCCCTTCAAAAAAAAAAAAAAAGAAAAATAACGTTTAATTTCAACATTTACTCTCCTTATCAAGTCCTATGCAAAGCATGCTAGGAACCAAATTTCCAAAGTTAACAAGGCAATTTTATTGAGTTACTACAACTTAATTTTTAATGAAATTTAAGTTTAGATTACGCACAACATTAGTTAAGCAACATAAGTTAAGCAACATTAAGCATGTCAAGTATTAAGCAACATTATTATGTCAAATGAACTCAACAAAATATTGTTTGTAACTAAAAGGTTTAATTACATTTTTAATTTGCAACCACGCATTCATTTAAGTTGTTGTAACAGGTCCCCTGAATAATTTTGTGAATCAGAAGAATTTGTCTTCATTAGTGATCTGTGAGTATGTATCACATAATATTTATTCATCCCATAAATCAAATCACCTTTAAACATGTTATTCATAATTACCTATAAGTATAATCATTCTTAACTAATGTTATTGTATTTTTGTATTGTTCCTTGTTTTAAAATATGTATTTTAAAGAATAATTGCTTTTCTCTCCACATCCACATGTCCTTATTCCACATTTTTAATATTTGGTTAAGTTAGGGGTCAAGTTAGGTTTAGTATCAGGTGATACTAAATTTATTAGAATTATCATACTAAAATTATTTCTGCTTTTTTCTGTTAAGGTCTTCAGGACGTATTCAGACAATGGGGAAGACACAGGCGTTTCTTTCTGGTTTAATCATTATATCATGTTTCCTTGTAAGCACTGCACAGCAAACAGGTAAAGACTTTCCAGACAAATACTTGACATGACCGGTTTACTGACTATGAATAATTGACTGAATAATATTTTATTTTAACATGGCTGAAATCCCACAGATGAAATGAAAGTTATTGATACTATTGATGCTGAATGTTATGTGTGTTTAGTGTTTTTGACCAACAACTATTTAATTTTCTATTTTGTTTATGTAGTAGTTTGTATCGTGGTTTTTCAAAGGTTACATTCAAAAGTTTGGTCTTTTTTTCCCCCAAAAAATTAATATTCAGCTAGGAGAATGCATCAAAAGTTACAGTACAGATTACATTGTTACAAAAAATATATTTCAAAGAAATTATATTCTTTTATACTTTCAATTCATCAAAAATTCAGAAAAATCAAATCATGTTTCCTATTAAAATATTAAGCAGCAAAGCTCTTTTCAACATTTATAATAATAAGAAATGTTACATCAACATTAAAACAGCTTATTAAAATGATTTCTGAATGATCATGTGAAACTGAAGACTGAAGTTATGATTGCTGAAAATTCAGCTTTGACATCACAGGACTAATCTGCATAAAAAAATTATATTAAAATAGAAAGCAGTTATTATCAAATAAAAATTATATTTCACAACATTACAGTTTTTAGTGAGTGGTTTTTTTTATCAAAGAAATGCAGCCATGATGTCATAAGAGACATCAAACAACATAAACAAAATTTTGAACAGTAGTTTATAAACTATAGTAGTTTATATACAGTAGTTTAACAGTAGATATACATATATATTTCTGTCATTTATGTCCCTTATGTCTTGATTGTCACATGTTGTCTATTATACACTCATTGATAGGATGCCTGGATGAAAACCCGCCATATGACATTGTATTCCTCGTGGATAGTTCTAGCAGCATCAGTACTCGAGACTTCCAGGAGGCTAAAATGTTCATGCACACTTTTGTGGATGGTTTGGATATTGACATGAAAAAGGTACAAGTTGGCATTGCTCAGTTTAACAACGATCCCCACAAAGAGTTTCTGATCGGGGACTATGCAAACAAAGCAGAGCTGTTTAAGAAAATAGATAATCTTCCATACCGAACAGGAGGCACATACATGGGAAAAGCCATAAATTTCCTTAAGGACAACTATTTCACAAGTGTGGGTGGAAGCCGTATCAATGAAAAAGTGCCTCAGATTGTTGTGGTGATCACAGATGGAGACTCAGCCGATGATATAAAGGGACCTTCTGGAGATCTGCGACAGATGGGTATTCTCATCTTTGCTATTGGTGTTGGTCCAACCAATATGACAGAGTTAAAGGCCATCGCCAACAGCCCACCTGAGCGTTTTGTGGTTAATATAGACAATTACCAAGCACTGCAAGGACTGACGACAACCATGAAGGAGACAGTGTGCATCTTAATGAGGGATCAGGGGAAAGGTAAACTGAGTTTTTAAAACTTTGTTCATAAGTCAACAAGCCTGTACACACCTGATATCTGAATCTGTTTCTGGTGATCCAATCACAAGTGGTCAAGCAAGATAACAGTGTTATTTTAGTACTATTTATGTACAATTATATTTAATATTACTATTTTGAATTAGCTTTTAATTTTTCTTTAAGGTTTCATTTTAATTTTAGTTAAGTTTTAGTTTTTTTGTGTGCTGTTGACATTTATAATAATGTTGTTTTTTTATATATATATATATATTTATTTATGGCTTTAATTCATTTTCATTTCAGTTTTATTTTTAGTAACTTAACTAATTTAACCTAAAAAAGAAATCTAGAAATTAGAAGCTAAAATAAGTATACGTTTTTCATCTAATATTTATATTTGATTTCATTTAAGCTTTTTTTTTAGTTACCAAAATATTTTTAGATTTAGTTAAGAATATCAACTTTATTGACCTGGCAGTAACCCACATCTCAAATGTGTCTCCTGTGACCAAGTGTGATGGGTCTCTGATATTATGACTATATATTTTACATCCGTGATGTAACTAACATCACCACCTCACTGTGTGTTATTGTATATTTATAATACACATACCCACAAAAGCAGTAAATAATTACAAAATGAAAAGAAAGAATTGAAATTCATATCGAATGTTGAAGAATCATTAAGTATATATGCTTTTTTTAGTCAGAGCTGTGGCGTATTGGGCTATGCACATGATAAGTAAATATTAAAAGGCAAAAAAATTTTTATATTTGTTGTTCTCATGTCTCATATTGTGCAGTGTTTTGCACAGTATGAACCAGTATCCTAAAAATGTGATGCTCAAGTTGAAAGAAGTTCTGTCCTGTTTTGTGTTTTTAAAAGCATTCAGTGTTATTGAATTTTATCTTAACTTTGAGGAAAAGATCATCAATGGATGATTTCTTAGCAGTGACTGTGTAATATATTTAATATTCAAGTATTTATAGGTGCAAATATAAAAAATAATTGTCTATTTCCATTTTGTGTTCGTTTCAGCCATTGCCCCTAAGTTTGCTGATGTATTTATCCTGGTGGATAGTTTGGCCCAGGGGAAAACACAGCAGATAAGGGAACTTCTCAACCTACTGGCTGAGCACCTCAATGTGGGTCACGGATCTCATAAGATCGCACTGGCTCAATTTGGTGAGAAGGTTGTCAAGGAGTTCCTGTTCAATGACTACAAAGTAAGAGAAAAAGCCAGGCGGTATATAAACCGGTTTGAGCCCAGACCCAATGGAGAGCGAAAATTAGGAAAGACCATAGATTATGTTCGCACTCAATTCCTCAACACCGCGTCAGGCAGCAGAATTGCTAAAGGCTACAAACAGTATCTGCTGGTGCTGAGAACAGGGAACTCTTCTGACTCCACTCTGAGGGCCATACGAACAATCGAGAATGAGGATGTGACTGTTATTGATATCAGATTGGAAGAAAATTTACACTACCTTTCACCTATGCTACGGACTTTCCAGGTTGACCAGAATATCATTGATGTTGCTGCAGACATCACGCAAATCATTCAGGAAAAAGAAGTTTTCAGTGTTACAGGAGGTTAGTTTGCCTTTATTATAACTAAATCAGTGCAGACATAACAGCACATTATAAGTTATGTTCTTTAAGGTGCATTAAGTATGTTTGACACACACAAAATTAAGTGTTTTTGATTAAAATGAGACCAAGACTCTGTCATATCAGTGACATTGAAGCTGTCCTACCCTTTCATGGTGGCTCATGTTGACAAGCCATGTTTTGCAGTTCAACCAAATAATAAACATAATTTTCAGAAATGTTCATATGATTGCTTTTTTTAAAGATCTTTATTTTGTGTATTTGGTGTAACAGAATATGTTGACATGCTTTAATGTTCAAAAAACACATTATTTTTCAAATACTGTACATTTTGTAGGTCCTCTATGCCCCGCCTTTCTCAAACACGTAGTTTTCTACAAAGTCCCTTTTTCCAACAATCTGCCCTGATTGGCCAACTGACCCAGTGCATTGTGGTTGGTTGAATACCGGAAGCACTCGTCATAAATGTAATGCCCCTTTCCATAATCGCAACTAATAATGTCCTTAGATTTACCATCAGTTCAAGCTCAAAAGGGGAAAAGAGTCGCGTGACAGACACAGTAAAGAAGCTCGTAAATGTTTGCAGTACACAAGCCACGTACGGTTAAGACAGTTGACTCCACTGTGTGACCCTCTCTCTCTGTCACACATGCGTGAACACACATACACACACACATGACATGCAAAACTCCGCATTTGAACATTCAATAACAAATACATTCAATGAATAGCAAATAAATCCCCTTTAACATATGTACTGTAGCATATTAGTCATCTCACGAACACCATTTGTACTCCAGACCTGACGGGGGCAGCAGAGAGTGTAGTATTGTTGTCTTGTTGAGAGCCTTGTTACTGTTAAATTTCACTACACTATTTTCCACTTGTTAATGTATATTAATGTATTTTATTTGTCTTTGAACAGATTGCAGTTCAGCTCAAGTGGCAGATATTGTGTTTATTGTGGACGAATCAAGTAGTATAACCACAAGCAACTTTGATCTAGTGAGACAATTCCTCCACCGCACAATTAGTGGGCTCGAGGTGAATTCTGACAGTGTGAGGGTTGGAATGATTCTTTACAATGACAAACCCAGAGCTGAAATCTATTTGGACACTTTCATTACCAAGAGTGATATTTTGAACTATATTAAAATCATACAATACAGAGGTGGAGGAACCTCAACTGGTGCAGCCCTGAAGTTGGTTAAGGACAACATCTTTACTAAGACGAGGGGCAGCAGGAAAGATTTAGGTGTTAAGCAGATTGCTGTTGTCATCACTGATGGCAAGTCACAAGATGATGTCACTGGCCCTGCTGCTGAGCTAAGGCGCTCAGGGGTCACTGTATATGCCCTAGGGCTGAAGAATGCTAGTGTCGAGGAGCTCAAAAAAATAGGATCTTACCCTGAACGGCAGTTTGTATTCAACGTGGACAGTTTTCAGATGCTTACATCGCTGGAGAAAAGCCTCAGAAAGAGCCTTTGTAAGGTCGTGGTCGATAGAGGTTTTGACAAGAACAATAGATTCATCCTAAAACAAGGTAAAAGAAACATTCCTAGGAGACTTCCTACAATGTTGAGGGATTACATACTAAAGTAATTGATTGATACGTTTGATAAATTAGTTAAAAAGAGTAAAGTCAGCATGATTTGTTTTATCTCATAATTTTTGATAGAAATATCTGGTTAAAGGTGACTCAGAGAAATAAAATAATGATATAATTAATAACACAATACACTTAACCTTAATAGCTTGTGCTGAATATCTTTATATGGTTTCAATAAGTATGTTACAATCGCCTTTGGTTTTCCTTTATAATTTCTTGTAATTCAATTCTCACTTTTAGGGTGTGTGAACACAGAAGAAGCCGATATATATTTCCTGTTGGACCACTCTAGCTGCACTCGCACCGACTTTGAAGACGTGAAGAAATTTATCCTAGACTTCCTGCAGTTATTTAACATTGGACCCAATCAAGTTCGTGTGGGAGTTGTGAAAGTTGAGCATGATCCGACTCTACAGTTCAGCCTGACAGAGCATAAAAACAGAGTCTCTTTAGAAGCAGCTGTGAAGAACATTAATCAGCCCCATGGAGGTACAGAGACAGGCAAAGCATTAACTTATGTGGCCAGTCTCTTTAGTCAGGTAATAGCATCCCGTACAGCTAAGGTGCAGGAGATTCTCATTGTCATTACTGATAAGAAATCCCTGGATGAGGTGAGCGGACCAGCGGCAGAGCTGAGTAATCTAGGTGTTTCAGTCTATGCCATTGGAGTAAGGGATGCTAACAAGGATGAGCTCTTGAAAATGACGGGTGACGCAACTAGGCAGTTCTATGTGAGCAATTATGATGCTCTGAATGCCCTCAAGGATGAAATTGTCACAGATATCTGTTCAAAAGAGGGTAAGACTAATCAATCATATATATACTGCAAAAAATTGCATGTTTTTGCCTGGTTCAAAACGAGACACATTAAAAAGCTAATTAAACATATACTACCATTCAAAAGTTTGAGGTCAGTAAGCTTTTTTTGTTTTCTTTTTTGATAGAAATCAATACTTTTATTCAACAAGGAATGAGTAAATTGGTGTGACAGTAACATTTATAATATTACAAAATATTTTATTTTTCAAATACATGCTGTTCTTTTGAACCTTCTGTACATCAAAGAATCTAGGGGAAACAAATGATAGTTTCCTTGAAATGTTTATGCAGCACAATTGTTTTAAAAAAATAATAATGTTAATAAATGTTTCTTGAGCACCAAATCAGCATATTAGAATGATTTCTGAAGTATCTTGTAAAACTGAAGACTCAAAAACATAAAAATAAATACATTTTAAAAATCCAATCAACCACATAATTTTGGATGGTAGTGTAGCTTAAAGATTTATTATTATTATTATTATTATTATTTTTAATGTTAGATATATTTACTGGATTTTTTTTCTGCTTTCTATAGCCTGCAAGAACAAAGTGGCAGATGTCATGTTTTTGATTGATGGTTCTTCTAGCATTTATCATCCAGACTTTACATCAATGAAGACATTTATTACCAAAGTTGTGAATGGTACCGTCATTGGAAAAGATCATGTGCACATTGGGGTGGTCCAGTTCAGCGATAATCCACAGATACAGTTTCCACTGAATATGTCCTACAACAAACATGAAGTAGAGGAAAAGATCAAAAACATTAAACAGCTAACAGGAAACACATACACAGGGAAAGCGCTCAAATTAATTTCAAAATATTTTGACAAATCCAATGGCGGTCGGCCTGATGTTCCACAGTTCCTTGTAGTTATCACAGATGGGGAAGCTCATGATACTGTCGCTGCGCCCGCCAAGGCCATCAGAGACAAGGGTGTCACCATCTTCTCAATTGGTGTGGGCATTGTAAACACCACACAGCTGTGGGAGATCAGTGGAACTCGAGATAAAGTATATGTGGAGAGGGATTTTGATGCACTTCAGTCCATTGACAAAAACCTCCAATTCAAGCTCTGCAGCACTGATCCAGGTGAATCATAAACATTCCTAAAATGTTCCTGAATGCCACGTTTATTTAGAGTTTGGCAAAATTTTGAAATGTTCTCTCTTTAGTTTAAAGAGTTGAATTGTGAATGCTGCAGAAAGTTGAGTTTATTGATTTATATTTCCAATAAATTCAACAGGTAATGGCATTCTGAAATGAAGCGGTTTTCACCCTTGGTAAATTTAAATGTACATTTATATAGGTCAGTATTGAATAGAATAAACCATCTTAGACCAACCTGGGATTTTTGGGCTGCTTTTAATCTAGTCTTGGGTTACATGATTTTATTTAATGGATTTTTAATAATCCTTTTTATCATTGTACTTGTAGGTTGTCCAAGCACACAGGTGGCTGATGTGATCTTCTTGGTGCAGTGCACCAGCCGGATTGGTATTCAGGAGTTTGAAAACATTAAAACCTTTTTAATTTCAGTGGTGAACAGCACACAGGTTGCTGACCGTCTAATTCGCATTGGCGTCATTGTCTACTCAGGCACTCCAAATCAATTCTCTTTAAACAAGTACAACAATAAACGTCAGGTAGTGGAAGCCATAAAAACCTTGAAGTCCCCACCTGGAAATGACAACACGGCTGAGGCTCTGAGATACTCGCTGAATTACTTCAGTGAAGAGTATGGTGGGCGCCAGAAACAGGGCATCCCTCAAATGCTGTTCATTCTTACGGATGGTAATGCTAGAGACCAAGTAAACTTACGTGCTCGGGCTGATGAGTTTGCGGCCAAAAATATAAATGTGTATGGAATTGGAGTGGCTAGAGCACAAGACAGTGAGCTGGAGATTATTACCCAGAACAAAACCAAAATCTTCCACATTGATAATTACGCGGGTCTTCAAACACTGCAGACGCACATCTCCAAAGTGCTTTGCAATGCAACCAAACCAGGTAAAAGATTTAGCTTCAGAATGAATTCTAGATTTAGATCTAACATGATCAGAATTGGCTTGACTCAGTTTGATTGTTCTGTCTTGCAGAATGCCAAAAAGAGGTAGCCGATCTGGTGTTCCTGATCGATGGATCTGAAAGCATCAGCAAGGAGTCATGGAGAACCATGATTGATTTCTTGCTAAATGTTGTGAACCAGCTCCGTATTTCTTCAGAACTTTACAGAATTGGTATAGCCCAGTTCAGCAGCGTATATCAGAAGGAGTTCTACTTAAATGAGTACAACAATACGAATGATGTGAAAACAGCAATTCGGCAATTCACGCAAATTAAAGAAGGGACAAAAATTGGAACAGCTCTGGATAAGGTTGTGGAATTCTTCGAGGAGAGCAAGGGAAGTCGCAAACAGACCAGTATACCACAAAATCTTGTACTTATCACTGATGGTGTTTCATCAGATTGTGTGAACGAAGCAGCCGATTATCTCAGAAGTCTGCAAATAGAAATTTTTGTGATTGGAATTGGAGACGTCTCGATGCCACAACTCAGCTATATTGCTGGGTCACCAGATAGGTTATTCAAAGTGGAAGACTTCAACTACCTTAATCTGACAACAGGAACATTTGTTGATGCTCTCTGTTTTCCACAAAGTAAGTTGAAGTACCATTTTTATGTGATATTAAATTGTAGAACTGAAAATAAAGTTAAATACCTTTAAATGGATACTCCTTCCCAAATATATATTTTGGACAAAAACCAGGAGGCTTGTGACTGGCAGTCTATGGGACAGTCATAAGCTTAAATTATGTTCTGAAGAAGAACAAAGCTTTTACAGGTTTGGAACATTATTGCAGTAAGTGATTAATGACAAAAAAATTATTTTGGGCAGGAGTATCCCTTTAAGAGTAATTAGGAATCCACAGTATATTTGTACCACATTGGTTATTGGCCACTATTTTTTATCTATTTATTTATTTTGTATTTATCAGGTTGTTTGATATTGGATTTTTAATTGTTATAATTAATTGTTAATTTCCCAGATTTTACCCATCATCTAACACACACTTAAAGTTAATCTTTATTAACAATAACATTAATAATTTAACTAATTATTTACTGTCAAGTTAAATCTAGCAATCTAGCAAATCTCTAAATGTAGATTTTTTATATTTCACATTAAAATGTTCGGATGCCTTAATTAAATTGTAGCATTTAAAATGATGTTTTTCTTTTAAATTAAGTTAGGTGAAATAGGATAGATTTTAAGTATCAGCTATTTATTATCTTTAGCATGAAAATAATTATTCATATATGCATATAATTATTGTTGTGATTAGAACACTGACAGCATTTAATTTATCACATTTAAATTCTGTTTCTCTTTACTTAGGTTGCTCTATTGACATTGGCATTGGATTTGATAACTCGCACAGCAGTTCAAGTTCTCTGTCAATATTTAGAGGCCAGAAAAGGCTGCAGTCCTACCTGCCCGAGATCATCCGCTACATTTCAGTTGTGCACAACCTGTGCTGTTTAAGCAGCCCAACCCTCAATACCAATGTAGACCTTCGACTGGTTGATGCTAATGGAAATGTGCTGGATGACTTTTCCTTCAGAGAGTATGATGAAGGTGTGGTGGAAAAAGTTATGGCACTTCGGACTTCACAGTCTCTGAAATTCAACACCCAGCTTCTACTCTCTTTTCAAGAAAAGTTTAGAGCTTCAAATTCTCGTGTAAAGGTGAGAATAGCAGTTACCAGACCAGCCCCTCTGAAAAATACATGATTTGATTTGCAATGCTTATCCACCACCATCAAACCAGCAATGACCGCCATAAATCAGCATGAACCATCAACTATTCATGTTGGCCTAAACTGGTCTTTTTTCCTTGATTTCTCTTCTTAGGTGCTGATCATCTTTACAGACGGGCTGGATGAGCCTGTTGAGGACCTTCTGCTTGCCGTCAACAGCCTCCGGACGAGTGGTACAAAGACTAAACAACAAAAATCTTAAAAACCTGCACTCTGTTCAATATCTTTTCAACAAAAGCAACTATGCAGTTACAGTTACAGATGTGCCTGCTTCAAATCAAAGGAAGTTAAATATGCATTTAGTAAGACTCCTTTTGTGAAATTCACAGGTGTAAACGCGCTGATGACTGTGGCGCTAGAAGGATTTAAAAACACTGCTGACCTGCAGAGGCTGGAGTTTGGTCGAGGGATGCAGTACAGGCAGCTTCTCTCTATCAGCATGCAGAATGTGGCCAGTGCCATGCAGAAAGAAATTGTAAGTTGATTTAAATCACCAAATCATAGACAAAAGGATGAAACTGAGAAAATCAGATCATGGCAATGAGGCAATCTATATTTCATAATTTTGGTGCTTTGAAAATATTCAGGCCTTATTTGTCACATGCAAGTACATTGTAGTTTTAGCATATTAGCAGCCAAATGGTTTCCCTGATTACAACAGTGTGTTGACCGCTGTGTACATAAATGGCTTCGTGTGGGAGGGAGTGTGAGGCTCTCTAAGAGGAAGAGAAACAGCTGTAAATTATTAAAGAGCGCTGAAGAAAGATGTCAGGATGTCAAGTGTTTGGTTCAATGTGTCAATAGTAATCTCCATAACATAAAATGTCTTGCTTCAAGTGTTTCTCACTTTTTTCACAATCCACAGGATACTGTTGCCTCAAGGGAGTGCTGTAATGTGATGTGTAAATGCACAGGTCATGAGGGAGCAAGTGGAAATTATGGTCCTCCAGGGATTAAGGTCATTAGATTTATGACTCAAGATTTACTGAACAATAGTTGAAAATGGAGATGTGTTTAATTTGTCACTGTATTGCTGATCAGGGGTCACCTGGACCAAAGGGACATCCTGGTTTCCCTGGAGAAGGAGGAGAAACTGTAAGTTATTCAATTTAAATGTATTTTTATTTGTTTAAATGTTTGACTTTCATGCGATAAGCAAGCTACATTACTCTGCCCTTAGACCTCATTGTGTTTTTAGTGTTTGTATCCTTAACATTTTTAGTGGTAGCACAGTTTGTTGTAATAATGTAAAACTGTTACTCTGGATTTATTATCCTTAAAAACTCTATGGATATCAATAACTTTTTTAAGCCATTGCAAAAACATAATTTTGTTTTTTATTTTATAGCACGTTTATTGTTCAGCTTTACAGAAGAAAATGTAAAAAAATTACGAGAGAAAAAAGGAAATTCATCACACCTATATTTATTAAATGTACAATAAAACAACATTAACTTGACCAATGATATTGCTGTAGTCATCATCTCATGTGAATGTGCTATTTAGACACACAACAGTAAATGTTTAGGGGTCAGTAAGATATTAAAGGAGCTATGTGGAGGTTTTTACTTAAAAAAAAATCTTTAAGATAGAGTTTTCATTTGTACATGTATGAGCCAACCATGATGTAAAAAAAGAATGACACCTCGACTGTCCACCACGGTTGCCTCTATCAGCCTGTAGGCTCAATTGTGTGAGGAGGAGTCGGGCCCGAATTGGCGCGAAAATTCACAAAATGTGACGTCATGCGTGTTCTCGTCTACTTGGGATTCCGTACGGCACGCCAGCCATTATATTAAGCAGCGGCAATAGTGTTTTCAAATGGACTCTGCGGATGGAAAGAAGCGACCAGCCTCCAGCACAATTCAGACACCAACGGACACTCCTCGTAAGTAAAAAAAAAAAAAAAAAAAAAAAGAGCGTGCGCACTGAGAACGAACATGAGACTGGCTGCAGTTCCTCTAACGGCCACTGGTGTCAGTAACGGTTAGAAATTTCAGAACCTACGCAATGCTCCTTTAAGTGGCACAACAGTTTGATTGATAATAATAAGAAATCAGCAAATTAGAATGATTCCTGAAGGATCATGATGTGACATTGAAGACTGGTATAACTGATGCCTAAAGTTCAGCTTTGCTGTCACAGAAATAAATTGTATATTAAAATATAAACAGTTGTTTTAAACTGTAAAAATATTTCACAATATTAAATTTTTTACTGTATTTTTTTATCAAATACATGTAACCTTGGCGAGCATAAGAACCTTATAAAAAAAATAATTACCTCAAACGTTTGAATGGTACTGCATTAGTTTTAAGGTACTATTTATTTTTGCTCAAAAAACAAAACAAAACACTGTAACACCTTAATATATACTGAATATGCTAAAATACTAAAGTCCTATGACTTTCATGTGCTATACATGTGTGTTTCAGGGTGAGAGAGGGCTTCCTGGTGTGAATGGAACTCAAGGACATCAGGGATGCATTGGAAGAAGAGGCATAAAGGTAGCATGTAGTGCTATGTGTTTTAATAGTATGTTTTAAAAGTGGCTTTTAGTGCTGAAACACTGCAATATTTATTTTCTGGTGTTTATTTGTTCTTTTTCAGGGTGGCAGAGGCTACAGAGGTGACAATGTGAGTACATCCATAAGGATTTTCACTCAGACATATAAAGTTTACATAATCGTTTAAGCTCTGGAGAGAGAGTGAGATAAGTGTCTACCTAATAATAACCAGACAGCAGTTACTATCCGGCATCTGTGTTTGGATTACTGTTTTTGATTAGCCTTTGGAAAGGTTTGTTATAGCCTGTGGTTTTTTAATTCTTGATTTTATGAGGTTGCATATAAATTGTGTTCCTGACTCCCTTTCATTTGGCTTGTTAATTAAAGTAATGTAACTGTAACAAGTTTTTTTTTTTTTTTTTTTTAATAGGGATATGTCGGAGAAGATGGTTTTGATGGGGTAAATGGTGATCAGGTAAGAAAATGATGGTGTACTTCTAACATCCAGTGAGTAATCCAGGACATATATGATCCAAACTAAAATAAATAAAAGTAATCTTAGATTAATAATGTCTGTAACGTGTATGGTCCTATGTTTCAATGTGTTTCTCTTGTGACCTAGTTCCCCTGTGTCATTCGTTTCCACCTGTGTTCAATAATTAATCTCATTAGTTCCCTCGTTTTGTTCAGTTCTTTATCCTATCTCGTCTGTAAAATGGATGTGTTCCACTATTATAATAATTAATAAACTTATTTATGTAACACGTAGTTATGTAGTTATCATTTACAGGGCCAAGTAACTGCCAAGCAAACATCTATAAAAACCTAAAAAAACCCAGAAAACTTTAGTCATGGTTTGTTAAAAAAAAATATATATATATCTAGTTTGTCCTGATTTTTTAAATAATGACAGTCATGCATTTCTGTTGTCAAACTAATTCCACATCTGTTTGTTCCCCTCAGGGCGAAACAGGAGCAGCAGGAAGCCCAGGGGAGCGAGGAGATCCAGGCAGCCCAGTAAAATCCATCACAAATATTCTTCTCTGTACTTCTCATTAAATCTCCATGACAGTGTCTCTCTTAAGTGCTCTGATTTCAATGATCTTCATTGTTCTTTAATCGCAGGGTACAAAAGGTGTCAAAGGAAACCCTGGAAACCAAGGACAGCGAGGCCTGAGAGGAGATCCGGTTAGGAGATAAATTATAATCTTAATAAATGATCATTTAATGTAACAAAACACTATTCATACTATCATTAGAATGGTGATTTTTAATTTCCATTGATCTACTGATTCATATAGATTGCATACAGTAAATTGCCCAGCTCACTCTGTTCCAAAGGAATGGTTTGTGGTTAACATGTTTTCTTGTCGCAAAGAATCTCCCTAGATTCTTGAAGCAAAATAGGGAATTGTGGGACATTGGTGGGAAATAATACCAGGTGCAAGGACAGCGAATATGCAGCAGATTTTACAGTAGTGTTTGGCTGAATTTTGACCCCTATTAATCCATTTAATTATAATCAGGGAAATCCAGGAAGAGACAACAACTCCCGTGGTCCTAAAGGTGACATCGGCAGCCAAGGCATTCAGGTATGGGGAGATTATTTCGTTTTAGTAACAACTGACCATTAACAGTGCCATTTTACATTTACATGTCTAGGTGTATTAATAGAAATATTAGGGCTACAACTAAAAATGTATCTATCTATCTGTCTGTCTGTCTGTCTGTCTGTCTGTCTCTCTCTCTCTCTCTCTCTCTCTCTCTATGTATATATATATATATATATATATATATATATATATATATATATATATATATATATATATACAGTTTATGGTGTAAATGCTTTAACAACAAATATCAATCTCTTATTTTCTTATCATTCTTTCTTTGTGTGCTTAATAGGGTGAACCAGGTCCAGATGGTATTTCAGGCAAAATTGGTGATAAAGGCAGACCAGTAAATTAATTAATTAAAAAAAAAATTATATTTAGTAATTATAGTACAGAAGCATTAATAAAAGCCTGATTTCTATTTTAATATTTTTATCTCCATTTTTAGGGCCCTAATGGTAGAAGAGGCTCAGCGGGTCTTCTGGTAAAGTATTGTAGAAATAATATATAGCTCATGTCAAAAGTTATACAAAATGACATTTTTGCTTGTGAATTCAGGGTCCCAGAGGGCCTCCAGGAGCACCAGGGCTACCAGGGCTCCCTGGGGCCACAGGGCCACTGGTAATGTGCAAATTGATCCTAATCTTTTTTTAAAACTATCAATAAATACAAGGTGGAACCCATAATGATAAAAGAAAAATGTATAGCTGTAGCTGATTTGTTTGCCAGTTTATTAACAGTAAGAAAAGATGCCAAATTGGATGTATATATGTTTGAGTTTGGGATTGAGTCTTTCTTTCTGTTCAGGGTGCTATCGGTCCATCTGGTCCAGTTGGGCAGAAAGGATATATTGGTCTTCCTGGACCTCAGGTGCATATTGAAAAACAATGCACTGACCATTTTGTGTGGTTACTGTTGGCATTAATATCAAATGAACCACATCCAGCCATTGATAATGTGTTGATCTCTTTTCCACAGGGATCTCCTGGCTTTTTAGGAAAGGCAGGATTTAAAGGAAGCACTGGGTCCGGGGGACAGAAGGTGAGTGACCTCATTTAGAATCATCCTCTTCATTTATAAATTAAAGCTTTTTAATACTAAACCTGCTCATTTTGCTTTTGCCTTACAGGGCCAGTCAGGTGATCCTGGAGATAAGGGAGATCTCGGACCTCCAGGCCCCAGAGGACTGCCGGTTACTTTTCTTTCTTTTTTATAAGCTACCAAAACTCTGCAATGTCAGGCATTACCCATCATCACATAGCAATTTCAGAATGCTGTTTTGTTCTTGAAAGTAGTTTAAGAATTTGTCTGATTGTCTTTAATTGATGTAAGACACAAATGACAGACACAGATGCAAACATTGACTGCAACATTTATTTATTATGACAGGGAAAAGATGGTGCAGATGGCTATGGATTCCCAGGGCCCAAAGGACAGAAGGTTTATAAAGAATTATGCCAATAATTTGTTCTCAAATATTAAACGTGTGATGCCGCAATATAAAGTATGATATTATTTCACTAACAACAAAATATAGTACTCATACACTGGGTGCACAATTATTTGGCAAGTTGTATTCTTGATGATTAATTTTGTTATTGTACAACTTTCACTTGGTCAATCCAAAATGTATAAAAAAAACCCTCAAACCTGAACATTTAAGTAGTAAAAGTGAAGTTTTTGTGTTCTTAAGAGAATATCTACATGTACACCATTATTAGGCAACTATTAGTGTGTAGAATTATTATAAACAAAGATTTTCCCATCTCACTTGTTTTCACCTGTTAAAGTGAGAATAATAAACAAACTCAAAATTTACAAATAAACATTTCTGAAATTTAAAAAAGAAAACCTCAGTGACCAATATAGCCACCCTTCTTTTTGATAACAGTCACAAGCCTTCCATTCACGGAGTCAGTCAGATTCTTGATCTGGTCAGAATCAACTTTTTGTGCAGCCACAGCCACAGCCTCCCAGACACTGTTCAGAGAGGTGTACTGTTTACCTTCACTGTAAATTTCCTGCTTAAGAAGGGCCAAAAACTCTCAATAGGGTTTAATTCAGGTGAAGAAGGAGGCCATGTCATTAGTTTTTCATATTTAAGGCCTTTACTGGCCAGCCACACAGTGGAGTACTTTGATGCATGTGATGGAGCGTTGTCTTGCATAAAAAGTCTTCTTGAAAGATGCAGAATTTTTTTAAACCCTATTGAGAACTTTTGGGCCCTTCTTAAGCAGGAAAGTAATTTAGTTGCATAATAATTCTGCACACTAATAGTTGCCTAATAATGGTGTACATGTAGATATTCTCTTAAGAAGGCCAAAACTTCACTACTTAAATGTTCAGATTTGAGGGTTTGTTAACATTTTGGATTGACCAAGAGCACTGTAGTTGTGAAATAACAAAATGAATCCTCAAAAATACAACTAGCCTAATAATTGTGCACACAGTGTATGTATTTCAATATACAATCAATATATATGTTTACAAATACAAATGTTTTAATTTTATTTATTTTTTGTGTGTATATATATATATATATATATATATATATATATATATATATTCTTACTTTTTTCTAAGGGAGATTCTGGTTTCCCAGGTTATGCTGGACATCAGGTGAGTTTATTTCCAAAACTTAGAAGTACGGTAATTATAATGTGGTTTGTTCATAAAATAATGACTTGATTGTATAACCATTAATGAGTGAACAATATTTAATCACTCTCTTTTTGACTTTCAGGGCGAACAGGGTTTTAAAGGAGCAAGTGGAGGTGGTGGTCCTAAAGGCAACAGGGGAAGAGGGGTAAAACATTTAAAAGTTTTATTTTCTTACTCATTCTATGAACCTTATGGAGACTTAATTGGTTGTCTGATAACAGGGCAATGCTGGTAGGAAAGGACCACGTGGAGATCCTGGTAGTGAGGGGGTGTCTGGACACAGGGTATGTTAATATTAAAATTATTCACATCATATGAACATGGGAATTTGAAGGGATACAGAATGTTGTTTTCTTCACATAGGGCTCAAAAGGACCACAAGGAACCAGACAGATGTCTGTAAGTTTCAGATGATTTATTATTATTATTATTATTATTTTATTACTGCATGAATTAACATTTAAAAATTAGATTTGTACTTGAAACTGGAAAGAAATTATAGGATTTTGAAAATAACACTTGACTTTACATAGTGTGAAAAAACAAACATTTAAATGATTATAAAACAAAAAAATTATCTATATTATTATTATTTTATATATAAATAAAATTATAATTTAAAATATTATTGTGTATTAATATTGTGTTTTTAATTCATTTTAAAATGTAATTTATTCCTGTGATGCAAAGCTATATTTTTAACTGCTATTACTCTCCAGTCTTCAGTGTCAAATGATCCTACATAAATCATTCTAATATGCCCAGTTAGTGCTGAAAAAAAAAACACATTTCTTAATATTATGCACTGCCTAATATTTTTGTAAAAAAAAACCCTGATGCATTTTTTTGTGGTAATGTAAATTTAATACAAATATTCTATATTTTTACTCCACAATAATCTGAATTTAGTGATGTATAAATAAAAAAATAATAATCCTTCATTTAAAAAAAAAGTGAAACTTGTATATTATATTCATTCATTACACACAGACTGATATATTTCAAATGTTTATTTCTTTTTATTTTGATGATTATAACTGACAACTAAGAAAAAAACCAAATTCAGTATCTCAGAAAATTTGAATATTGTGAAAAGGTTCAATATTGAAGACACCTGGTGCCACACTCTAATCAGCTAATTAACTCAAATCACCTGCAAAGGCCTTTAAATGGTCTCTCAGTCTAGTTCTGTAGGCTACACAATCATGGGGAAGACTGCTGACTAAAATACGACCATACGACATCTTGCACAAGAAGGGCAAGACACAAAAGGTCATTGCAAAAGAGGCCGGCTGTTCACAGAGCTCTGTGTCCAAGCACATTAATAGAGAGGCGAAGCAAAGACAAAAAGGACTGGACTGCTGCTGAGTGGTCCCAAGTTATGTTCTCTGATGAAAGTAAATTTTGCATTTCCTTTGGAAATCAGGGTCCAAAGAGTGCCAAAGCTACCAGTACCAGTATGGTATCCCTGTTCTTAATTGGTCAGCGAAGTCACCTGACCTTGACCCCATAGAAAATCTATGGGGTATTGTGAAGAGGAAGATGCGATATGCCAGTCCCAAGAATGCAGAAGAGCTGAAGGCAACTATCAGAGGAACCTGGGCTCTCATAACACCTGAGCAGTGCCACAGACTGATCGACTCCATGCAACGGCGCATTGCTGCAGTAATTCAGGCAAAAATAGCCACAACTAAGTATTGAGTGCTGTACATGCTCATACTTTTCATGTTCATACTTTTCAGTTGGCCAAGATTTCTAAAAATCCTTTCTTTGTATTGGTCTTAAGTTATATTCTAATTTTCTGATATACTGAATTTGGGATTTTCCTTAGTTGTCAGTTATAATCATCAAAAATAAAAGAAATAAACATTTGAAATATATCAGCCTGTGATGATTGAATGAATGAATATAATATACAAGTTTCCCTTTTTGAATGGAATTAGTGAAATAAATCAACTTTTTGATGATTTTCAAATTTTATGACCACAACCTGTAGATATCTTTATCTTAATAATATAAATTATTTTGTAGGGCTGTCAACTGATCTCATATGTCCGAGATAACTGTGGTGAGAAATCTAAATGATACTTTATTGTTTTCTTGAAATAGATAATAGTCTTGTAAGAATCATGCTTTTTATTGACATGTTTTATTTATTTTTTTTCTATTATTATTATTTTTACAGTGTGCTGTAGAGGTTGGTAACATTCTATGCCATATTTCTAATAACACTGAAATGAGAAGCCAAACATTTTAAATACATTTTACATTTTATTTTAAAATAAAACTGTTTATTAAATATGGTCCCTAACTCTATTCTTACATTTGTCTCTCTAGATGACATAAAATGCCCTGTCTACCCCACTGATCTTGTGATTGCCATGGACATGTCTGAAGATGTGTCTCCTCAAGAGTTTGAATACATGCGTTCTGTAGTCCTCAGACTGTTGGACAATATCAACATTGCAGAGAGCAGCTGCCCGACAGGGGCTCGGGTGGCTGTGGTCTCCTACGGATCCTACACCAAATACCTGATCCGCTTTACCGACTATCGCCGCAAGAAGCAGCTTATTGAAGCGGTGAAGAACATCGGCCTGGGACGCACTTTAAAATGGCGTAACATAGGCGCTGCCATGCGGTTTGTAGGCAGGAATGTCCTGAAACGTGTGCGAAAGGCCACCCTGATGAGGAAGATGGCGATCTTCCTCACTGCTGGAGAGTCTGAGGATTCAACGTCCCTCACCACAGCCATTCTAGAGTACAAAGCTCTGAACATTAAGCTTGGGGTCATCTCACTAAGTGATGTCCCTAATATTAGAAGAGCTATTGAGGTAAAGTTACTGTGAGAGTACTTAAATATGTATTTTACTACTTAATAGAACATTTTATTACATTTTATTATTTAAAAGAATATTTCACACAAAAATGAAAATTCTGTCATCATTTACTCACCTTCATGTTACAAGCATGTATGGCTGACGACTTCTGTGGAACACCAAAGGGGTCATGTTAAAGTCACACTTTTCACTAACTTAAGTTTAAGTTGTTCAACAAAACATATCAGTGAATTGGTTATTTAAACTGTTCACAATACTGACTAAACTTTTCATTTTGGGTGAACTTTCCCTTTAAAGGTACAGGTTGTAGGACCTGCCACTAGAGGGTGCACTACCAAAACAATAACAATTGCTTGGTTTGATGACGCTAAGGAGAGTGGAATGATGGGATTTGTTGTCTTCTACCTAACTGCCGACAGCCATCAATCAGACGGAAAGATAAATCATAGATTTAATGCGAGTTCAGCGATTAGAGCGAGTAGATTACAAACAAAGTCAATGCAAAGACGCGATCAGACGCATCTTAGCGCGGGTCTAGAGACGCGATGCCCCGCGTTTGGCGTGTATGCCACATAATACTAATCTTGTTGATCGTTATAATAGCATATGTTTTCTGTAAAGATACGAATCAAAACAACTCACCTGTCGAGTAAAACACAAGCGAGTTCATCATCTCTTTCTAGTTGAAGTTTGTCACGAAGCTACTTCCGCATTTGTCCACGACACTGTTGTCATGTGGTTTCTACGTCAGTAAAGGCGGTAACAAAGAGGAACTAACGTCATTGACAGGCGACTGCACTGCCCCATGTCACTGTTTAGAATGGGAATTTTCTTATGATTTACAAGTAGTTGAAAACATTAGAGATACTGTTAGTAATCAGCTGGACAAAATATATAACACTAGCCTAGTGGTTTTTGGAGATTTTATTGCAAATATCTTACAAATTGTACCTTTAAAGGTGCAGTATGTAATAATGACAGCTAGTGTTTGAAACTGGTACTGCGGTCTAAATTTTAAATATTGTTCTACCCTCCTCCTCAGACTCCAAGCTTACGCGGATTGTCAAATTAAAATTTCAAATTCAAAATATTGTTCCTCCCAACCCCGCCCCCTCCTCCTCAGACCCAACTCTCACGGGGCTCGTCAGATTAAGGACAAGCAACAGGAACGAGCACAGCTGACAATGGAAGGCGATAAACCAAATACTGTAAACTGATGAGTTGATTAATCTGCGTTTTAATATACCTGTGTTCATAGAGCTTTGTAGATGGATACCGAGGCTCTTTATGTCAGGTAGAATCTGTGATCTCTGTGCTAGTTCATTTGCTCTATTCCATGGCTGTAGTATGCTATGTTTCCTGCAAACTGTCAACCTGGGCTTTGAAATATTACTGGGTAAGCTGTAAGTGGCCAGAATCACACAGACCAAATGTGTTATAGAGTTTATATGCTTAAGTACAGACAAAAAAAAATCACATATAGCACCTTTAATTAAATAATGAAGTCATGAAGTTTGAATACAAAACAGTCTTTTTTTAACCGTGTGTTGACCTTTTAATTCTCCTTTTATCATGTTTTATTGTTTGCAGGCAGATGAAACCCAGAGTTTTATCTTGACTGAATTGGGTGGATTGCAAGACCAGAATACTACTTTCAGTAAGATCCAGAGTTGTGTAATTTGCTTTGGTAAGACCCAGTTATTTCTCTCTTTTTTTGTATTTTCTTGATGAAAAAGTTCAGGTTCAGCTTTTATATGAAATAGAAATCCTTTGTTACATAAATGTATTTACTGTGAATTTTAATTAATGTAATGCATCCATGCTAATAATTGTACCATAAAAAACACTTACCCATTATATTATATTATATTATATTATATTATATTATATTATATTATATTATATTATATTATATTATATTATATTATATTATATTATATTATATTATATTATATTTTTTACATAAATAGTTTTTACATAAATATTATATTTTTTACATAAATAGTTAAAATGGACAGCAAATTAAATCTAAGAGTTTTCTTCTGAGTATAGTGTTCATGTTTGGAAAAAGTCTGCAAATAACGTCAAAGAATTCAATATAAACTGAAACATCTCAAATGAATATGTAAATAAAGTACTATACTCTTAAAGGTAGCTGAAAGCATTAAATAATAATACAAATAAAAAAATAAAAAAATAAACGTACATAGAAGGAATGTGTAGAATGTTTTCTGCAGGTCTTATTATGGAGGTCTGTGGCCATAGTTTGCTTGTGATCATATCTGTACTCTTTCTCTTCTAAGATCCCTGCAAACCAGCTAGAGAATGTGAGGGCACCAACCTGGCATCTGCTCCTGAGGATTTGGACATGGACTTGGCAGTGATTGTGGACAGCTCCCGTAACATGCAGGCTGATGAGTACGAGGGTGTGAAGGAGCTGCTCGGTAGTGTGCTTGATCAGATCGTTGTGAGCAGTCAACCCAACAGGGCCAACAGACATGCGAGAGTGGCCGTCTACCAGCATAGCTCCACGTACTGTGAAACCCAATCCTGTGTGAAAGAGATATTCAACTTCCAACAGTTCCCAGATCACAGTCTAATGAAGAGAAGCATCTACCAGGATCTACAGCAAGCCGGAGGCTCTTCCCGACTGGGTCTTGCGCTAGAATATGCCATAATGAAAGGCATCCATACAGCTTATAATGGTCGCAAGAACAAGATGGTGCTTTTCATTATTGGCGGGGAGATAACATCTCAGGACAGAACGGCGCTGGACTTTGTCTCGAAGGTGTCAAAATGCAAGGGGGTTATTTTCTTTGTCCTGACGGTGGGTGACCACATCAGCACTGCTCAGGTGGAGAAGCTTGCCAGCTACCCCTCAGAACAGCACATCATTCACCTGGACCACTTGAAACATGGAGAACAGGAGTACACGCAGCGCTTCATGAGAACCTTCTTCCACATTCTGAGCAGTAAGGAATGCTTCATGTCCTTTAATACAGATTTGAGGACTTAAACTTTGGGATAGTTCACCCAGTAAACATATGCTCACACCGATGACACTCAAAGCACAAAAAACACCATGAAAGTCACAGATATTACCATCAGGGTGAATTATCCCTTTAAGGATGGCTTTGCATAGCATTGTTCATCTTAAAGGACTTGTGTATGTTAATATAGTTTATTTGTTATTGCAGAAAATGTGACCTACCCTCATCAATCATTCCAGAATCAATGTAGTTCTTTTAATCACGGTCAGAGATTGGACCACGAGGCTGCATTGAGACCTGTATATAGGTAACTGACAAAATCTGACCTGCTTTCATCTAATGTGAAATATCTGTTTAGTTTGAGTTCATAGCACTAACCTTGAACATTGATCACTGCGTTTATCTATTTAGTTACATAGTGAGGAAGCAGGTGCTTATTTAATAAGCTTTTTAATAAATTTTAATAATGTCCTTACTACCTTTCTGGGACTTACACATGGTAGTTCCCTTGCTGTTTTTGCAGGGACAGAAAGCTCTCAGATTTCATAAAAAATATCTTAAGTTGTGTTTGACATGAGGGTGAGTAATTAAAGACAGAATTTTCATTTTTGAACAAACAATTCCTTAAAAAAACCTACAATGAATGAATGAATGAATGAATTAATTAATTAATTAATTGATTAATTTGCATAAAAACATGGCCGTTATTTCTATAATAATAGGCAGCTTAAACCTTAAGTACATTTATTTATATATAAATGCGTTTATTTATATAGAAATGCAGTTGCTTATTAAGATGCCATCTGAAATAAATATATTTGTGACGAGTGGGGCGGGGCCAAGAGCCGTGGGAACGGGGCGAGGCCGGTAGAGTGATTGAGAAATGAGCGACACCTGCTCGACCCACCGGTCTCGAGTCCCACAGAGGAGATGGAAGGATATAAAACAGGAGTGATGACAGTGAAGGACGAAAGATGACCAGGCCTGGATTTTAGTTTGTGTTTTGATTTTGTTTGTGCGTGGCAGTCGTCCGTGAGGTGTTTATTTAGATTATTAAAATGTAATTTGATTGTCCGCCGGTTCCCGCCTTTTTCTTACCATATGGGACAGCGCTCTACTCCAACCACCCCCCCCCCCTCCGGGGGGACCGGTCACGGTGACCTGCAGGAACCTGGGGGTAGGACAGACGAGGCCAGACAAAAGGAGATGGTAGGAGCGACGGAGACGAGAGAGGCGGCACTGGACGGCCCTCGGTGGACGGCACGACACTCCGGTGGACGGCGACGGCTCCTCCGATTTTGGGCAGCGGGCAGGAGTACCCCGTTCCCTGCTCCTCCCAATTCCTTCACGGAGGCAGCAGGCTCCAGCCCCCTGGCGAACGGCACCGACTCCTCCGCTACCTCACGGATGGCAGCCGCCCCTCCACATCACGGGCAGCTGGCAGCGAGCTCGCCCGTCCCCGGCAACTCACTCCAGCCCACCGCCTCGAGCGTCCATGGCGGCACACTTCCTCGCCTGCTCGATGGCACCGCGGATTCACAACAGCGGCGAGGGATCTTCAGCAGCGCGTCCCTCCTTCTCCCGGGCTTCGGCACCACTGTAACAATAAAAACTCCATAATTATGGGAAGAAGGAGGCAAGAACTGGCGGACAATCAAATTACATTTTAATAATCAAAATAAACACAAAACAGCGCGGCAGCCCCTCACGGACGACTGTCGCGCACAAACAAAATCAAAACACAAACTAAAATCCAGGCCTGGACATCTCTCATCCTTCACTGTCTTCGCTCTTGTTTTATATCCTTCCATCTCCTCCGTGGGACTCGAGACCGGTGGGTCGAGCAGGTGTCGCTCATTTCTCAATCACTACACCGGCCTTGGCCCGTTCCCATGGCTCTCGGGCCCACCCCACTCGTCACAATATTTATTTTATTTATATAGAAATGTATTTATATTGAATATTTTTTTACATAAAAACTTAACTTTTTTATTTTAGATATTTTTATGAATGAGATTTACATAAAAAGGAGGCTGGTACTTATTTATTAAGATACATCTTAATAATTTTAATCTATCTATGTATATCTATGGATGGATGGATGGATGGATAGATTTGTTTATAATGTAATTTACATAGAAAGAAGACAGGTTCTTGTTGAAAAAATGCAGGTTGTTAAATGTATTTATTTCATTAATATGTAAATGTATCTTTTTATGTGTGTGTGTGTGTGTGTGTGTTAAAATACTTTGCACAAAAGTGGTGCAGCTCTGTGTGAATATCCATTTTGGCCCAGTATCAAAGCAAATGCTATTTCCTAGTGTTCCTGTGCCGCCCACTGCAGCGGTTGAAGAGGAAATGGAGGAAGGCACTGCAGAGGAGAATAAATACCAGCAGGACTCGGGCCATGGAGTCCCAGCAGTCAAATCTCTGACTGACCGCCCAGAAAGTACATTCTTACGAATCTCTGCTCACATCACAGTGCCTCTAGTGCATAAACATATGCAGCAAAAAGGACAGAAATTATACTTCACTTTAAACAAAGCACTTTTATTTAAAAGTTGCTCATTTAAATTATTAGTTAACAGCATCCTCTGCATGGCTTATAAGTAAACAAGTGTTTTACTTTCAGATCTGTGTCACCTGAACAGTGACCGTGGCACCGTTTGTGGTGGATATGTGCAGCGCTGGTACTACAATGAGGCTGTCGGTGCATGTTTATCCTTCTGGTACGGGGGTTGTGATGGCAATAGTAACCGTTTCAATTCAGAAAAGGAATGCCTTCAGACCTGTGGCAAACGAAGTAAGTCCTTTGTGCAGTGTCTCATAAATCATTGTAAATATGTTTTGCTATTAAAGTACATATACAATGTAACCTAACCTTAAATATAATATGCATAATTGTTAAATATCTGTGTCACTAGCAGCACCAAACCGAGTTGCAAAAATAACTTTTTTTTTAAAGAAAATGTGAATGGAGTTTTTTTTAGTTTAAGCTGGTGTTCCAACCTGAACAAACTGACCATCAGCTACTGTAGAATAATTGTTACAAAAATGTATTGTCCCCATTTTTTTAATCCGTATGTAACTAACAAAAGAGATTTCAATGTTGTTTTTACAATTGAACAAGAAAATGTCATTGGTTTCCATTTCGGAAATCTAAAAAAAACTGAATAGCTGAAAAGTCGACCAAAGGCTATCTAAATCTTGCCAACATACCAGTCTGACTGAGGCCTGCAAAGCAGATTAGTCTAGTTTAATGTTTTTTTCCCCACCCAAAACAAAAACCACTGGTTACTACTGTATGTCAAGTGCTGAATAAATTGTAATTCTCTTTGGTGCCTCTAGTGGCATGGAAATGATAACTGCATCTTTAAGAAATAAATGATCACAAAGGGTACTTTTTCAATATGAAACAACTGCTGAAACATTTTTGTTATTTATTAAATCTCCAGATCCTGAAGTAATCGTGCAGGCAAAAGAGGAAACTGCATTATTGCATGGTGAGAAATGAGCCTCCTCTGTAACTGCTTGTCTAGCTTTTGTTGGCTCTTACGATTTATTTATTTTTTCTCTGTAAATAGAGTAAAAGTTTGTTATGGACTGAACTCTTTCCTGATTTTTCCACTCACAGATGCATGCCTCATGAAACAGGATGTGGGGCCCTGCAGTGACTATGTTTTAAGATGGCACTATGACATCCAGCAGAATGAATGCACTCACTTCTGGTTTGGAGGATGTGGTGGAAACAAAAACAGGTTTAACACGCAAGAGGAATGTGAAGCCCTTTGTTTAAGACACATTTAACCAGGTTGACTTTATACATTTTTTACATTTTTGAGCAATGACTCATATTTAGCAATCATTCTATTCTCTCTGAGCTAGAAAATTATATTTGTGCAGGTTTTACAACTAAAGAAGAACATAATCCCAACACAATAGCAAATAAATATATTTTATGTTCATGGTGCTTTTATGGTTAGCTATGTACTGTATGGAAGCTTTGCCGTTTCCGCCAAGGGATATAAAAGGTAAATTTGGCTTTTTCTTTCACTATTCTTAGGTTGTATCTCACAATTATGCATTTTTTTTCCTCAAAATTCTGAAAATAAAAATAATAATCAGAATACTGATGTAAAAAGTTGCAGTTATCTTTTATACTTTTTTTCTGTGGTTGAAACAAAAACAAATGTGAGATATAAACCCTTTAATTTCACAATTCTGACTTTTTTTTTCTCAGAATTGCAAGTTTCTATTTTTGTATTTTAGGTCTTTGTGATTTGTGAAATAAAAAGTCAAAATGAATTAAAAAAAAAATTTTGTTTAGTTTTTTTTTTTATAACTTCTCACATTGTATGACACATTTTTTAAAGTCAATGCATTTATTTTACTTTAAATATTGTAAAATATTGTGGTTCGCAACCTATTTTACTTCTGTAATCTGTTATAAAAAAAAATCAAATACATATTTATCATGACATTTATTCAGTAATATCCATAACTATTACACAGTGATTATAATGGAAGTTTCATCCCCATCCATGTCTTGCACTTCAGCCTCAAAACAAAACCACATGGGATCAGCTGTGCAGAAATAACACTAAGTGTAGCTACTGTGTGAAACACTGTTTTACCTCACCGTGTCCTGTCTCCTGCAGTGTGGTCATATTCTATGACCTTGATATCCACAAAGCAGTTGCACAGAAAAACAAAAACATAAAGTAAACTGCTCGCACACACATTGTTGGCTTTCACTGTTTTGTATAGTTACATTTCATTTTTTTTAAACTGGATTTGATCCTAAGTTACTTAATTATATAAATTGGCATTATATTTAAATTTACAGTGCACTTGATCAAACGTTCATACAAATGGTGTCCCATCTTAGCACAGTGTGTCTCTCACTTCCAGACTTTGACAATGCCATCTCTAGAGGAGGTGACTATAAAGCCCTGGGTGGTCTGGAAAGTGGCAATATCAGTAATGATGTCATGGTGACCCACAGGAAGGGATTCTGGGCCCCGGCGGGGTGTGTCCTCAGTGGATCCGCTCTTCTGTTTACTGTGGATCTCCTGGGGAGGTTAAAGGGAGACGGAAGTGAAGATCAGCTAAATATAAATGTGCAGAAAATCAGATGGAAATGAGCTTCAGACCTGTACTACTTCTGTTCCTTCTATGATCTTGCGGTTGTAGAACACAGAAGGGCAGTGAAGAGAGTCATTTGCACAACCTGCAACGATGTATGACCTCTCAGGGTAGGCCAAATCCCAAAACCTGCAGATAGCATACAGAACACAATCTGCACATGGCCTCATAATCTTGGGATGTAAAACTTTTGCGCCTAGCTTTATGAAATTTAAACTTGGTTGTGTTCGAATCCATCTATCCATGTAAAATCTAAAACAAATTCAGCTGAGCTTTGGATATATTTGATGACTTTATGGAGAAAAAAAAAAGTAGAAAATTGCTCTGGAGCTAACGGATTAACATTAAACTGCAAAGGATTGTGGGATAGCATCGGTGGCCAAGGATACATATCTGAGGTGTCTTTAAAAAAATCATAGGCTAGGTCCACATAAATCTGAGTAAAATATCTGAAAACACACCATACATGGAATAATAATCAAATATTAATTTAATATTATTGAACAAGACTTGATGCCTTCTAACCTGTTAAATCAGAACACCTCAACAGTGATAGTTTGCTAATTAGCCATACCTGATTCTCATGTCAGATCCAGCTGTAAGTAGGAGTGGGTTGCCATCAGCAGGGCTGCAGTATATCCCATGAACACTGTGAGGAGAGGGCTGTAGAGGACAACAGATTCCAGTGTAATGGTGGAAGGTAGGTCTGATTGAAGTTATTCTTTATTGTGAACTTGTATTGTGATGCAAAAGTGACAACATAACATACCTGCATCTCTGAAAGCGGAGGGGCAGAGCTAGCCCACAGGGTGAACTTCCTGTCTCCAGTCTCCATGTCCCACATGGACACCTCATTGTTACCTTGGACAGCTGAGAATGAGAAAAACCTTTATGAACAAACTCTATTTTCTATATTTATAATCTTTTTTTATTTTAAGAAATTAATCATTTTATTCTGAAAGGTTATATTAAATGCATCAAAAGTGACATTATAAAAAAAAATCAAATAATGTTCTTTTAAACTTTCTAATCATCAGAACAACTGCTTTCAACATTGATAATCAGAAATGTTTCTTGAGCATCAAATAAGAATACAAATTAGCATAACAATATTCGAATTAATTCTTGTGGTGTAATGGCTGCTGAAAATTCAGCTTTCCATCAGAGGGATAAATTACATTTTAAAACATATCAAAATAGAAAACAGTTATTTTAAACTATAATAATATTTCAAAATATTGCGGTTCCAAATTTATAGTAATATTTTCAAAATACTATACTGTATTTTTGGTAAATTAAATGTAGCCTTGGTAAGCATAAGAGACTTTTCACCTGCAATGACGGAGGACTGGTAGAGTGGATGCATCAGCAGGCGTCTGATTCGAGCTCGGGCTGGGTGGGAGTGGCTGGAAATTGGTAACTGAAACCGCATATCCCAGCATGCCATTGTTCCATTACTTGTGCCTATGTCAGTAAGACATAAGATAAATCCCAGCTTGAAAGAGCAAACCTAATTTATCAAATCACTATCATAATACAAGAATGTGCTGAAAACATTCTTCTGTAATTTGGGTTTTGATTGGCACACATTTCCGGTTTACTTGCTTGTACATCACCTACACAATGCACTCTTACCCACACACAGCCAACACTGGTGCATGTCCACTGCAAAGGAAGTGACGAGGCCTAGGCGCAGGTCATGGCGGAGGGTCCAGGCATTACTATTGCTGCGGAGGTCCCAACCCACCAAATAGCCATTCACAGTGGCGTAGGCCAGAACCGTCTGCGCCCCTGAGTTAAAGTGATGTACATCCACCGCACAGCCCTCATCCTTTGGATCCAGGAACCTGGAAAAGACTCAGTGGCTTACTGATCTGACTGCTTGAGTGACACTGACCTCAGTGTGATGGTCTTGATTTACTCATTTGTACCGTTGTATGGAGGCACACAAATTTGGGATGCTACAAGTAGAGAAAGTAGTTACAGAATATGACATTCACACACCTGGTCTGACATGGCTGGAATTTGGGTGATTTGGGTGGCTTGTTTGCCTCAACTGCAAGAAGCTGGATGGAACCATTATCTGATGCAACAGCAAGGTAATGTGACCCCTGACAAAAGGTCAGTGTTTTCACATGGCCTCCAATCCGTGAATACGTAAGCACAGACCTGAAATAATCACTTTTTCAATCATCCCAGTTCACATTACAGGAAAACAACAACCTAGACGATTCAGAGACATTGTATAGATATTAAATACCGTGTGGTGGTCGTCTTGCCCTCCATTTTCTGGCTGTCCCAAATCTTTACAGTTCCATCATTGGAGCATGTAGCAAAGATTGAGTGCTCGTCGGAGACTCTGATTCGGTTCACGGCAGATTTGTGCTCATGGAGATGAGCCACTAGAAGACCTTTAGGATGCCACCCTGCAATGTAACCGCTACAGTTACCAAAGTGGAAATAACACACACTAGAAAACACACTCTAGAATAACCTCAATCAACTCATTTAAAGTAGTTCAACCACCCTTTTCAAAAAGCAGCTAGTTACACTATAACCCACTAACAAAAAGTAAATTAATGTAGCAATTTCTTTTCAAATAACTTCATGATATTCAGAATTGGGATGGGGGTGGCTTTGAGTCAAAAAGGATGAGATCACATTCTAAAAATGCCATTTTAAATTTAAAATGAAAAAAAAACTGATCAGCTGCAGATGATTTTTGTACAAGATCTAACAAGCAGAGTCTAGACAGCCACAGAATGTATTAGCGAGGTGACATGACTGCTGTACCTGGCAGTGGAGGCCTGCTCTCCCATTCTGCACTCTCCATCATCTGTTTGGCCATGCGCTCTGCATTGCATTGCTCTCTTTTCTGCTGCACCAGCTGCTGTAGCTCTGCCTTGCATGTGGTGATGCGCCGTTGGTACGTGGACGCTCCAGTTACAGACTGTACCACTTGAATATTAGGGAGAGCTGCTGTTTTCCTGGGTTGCATGGCTCCACCTTCAGGAATCTGCAGATGAAGAGCAATGGGGAGCGGTTTAAGAGTTTAGTCTTTTATCATTATTATTTAGGAACAACATGCTAATACAGTTAGTCTGGGAAAATCCAGCACATTCCAGCATGTCTGTGCAAACATGACGGAACATATCAGACGACTGATGATCTAAACCCTTAACGACTACAAAGCTACAGCATGGACAAATGCACACTAAAAAAGATGCCGATGAATGGAGAGGAGAGAAAGAGCAGGGGAGGGATGATAGCACTCTGTCGGCTCAGCAGTCGACCCGGGCTGAATATGGAACATGAGGGAGGTTAAGAGTCCGTAAGGAACTCTCAGCTCGCAGGCGCTCTCCGGCCAGAGTTCCGTTGGGCTCCCCACCAACACTCAGAACTAGAACATTAGGTACCGTCGAGGGCGTCTGCGCCAAGCTGGGAGGGTCCAGAGAACCAAACATGCTCTTCCACTCTTCATTCAAGTTGGAGTCCTGTTTCATATGTTTGCGAGCTGCCAAAAGAGAAAGACAATTGACCCATTTTAAAAGTGGTTTTGATAGAAGATTCATTTCTGGTTTATAAAACACTTGATACTCAGTAAAAGTGTTAACAGTAATCAAAGTTCAGTTTAGTCATCACAGTCACACAGTTTGTAAGTTAATTAAAATTAGTTCCAAAAGTCAATATTTTAATAAAACAGAAGCAAACAGAAAAAAAACTGCACTAGGGGACTCTACAATAATCACTAAGAACTAAGAGATATGAACCAAGAGAAAACATTACCGTCTACAGCCGCGAGAGGGCGCTCTATGCTGCCAGAAATGCTGCTCAGTGCTCCTGTAGCATACACTGAGCAGCATAGAGCGCCCTCTCGCGGCTGTAGACGGTAATTTTTTCTCTTGGTTCTTGGTTCTAAATAAATGCGACTTATAGTCCAGTGCGACTGATATATGTTTTTTTTCCTCGTCATGACGTATTTTTGGACTGATGCGACTTATACTCAGGTGCGACTTATAGTCCGAAAAATACGGTAAATATATATTTATTCATGGGAAAGGGGTCCCTTGCAAAGTGATATCTGATCATACAAATGATTATATCTGGTCATATCTGACCATCACATTTGGGAGACCTGATTTGATGCAACCTACTGCTTCCATTGCTACTAGGAAATCGATGAAAAATAAAAGAAATTGCATACACCACCATTTAAATGGTTGGGGTCAGCAAGACTTTGAAATGTTTTTGGAAAAAGTCTCACAAAGGCTGCATTCATTTGATTAAAAATACAATAAAATCAGTAATTTTACAATTAAGATGATATAATGTTATAATAAAAGTAAAATGGAAACCATGGAAAAACCCTGAAAATAACCCAAGAAAAAACACATCTTAAGTACACGATAACATATGTGGACTATGAACGATTAATTGGCGCTTTGAACGATTACATATTGTTGCCATCTGTAATTGTAATCGCAATTAGAAATTTGATCAAATTGTGCAGCCATACTGAGCACTCTGAAAGTTAACTCCCACTGGTTTGTAACAAACTGACTGCAACAAAGCATTATTAGCCAACATGAGCTGCCGTGCAAAACAAAGTGGATCTATCCACATTACATCTGCCTGTTAACGTGAAATCTCTGAGTTAGTCAAAGCTTTAAATAGAGCTCCGCTGCATGAGACCTAAACAATCTACCAGAGGCAGAAGGGACGAAGTCTGTAAACAAATAAAAATAAAATACATTCATTTTAAATGGTGACACAATGACATAAGAAGCATACATATATCCTCAAATAACAGTAGATTTGAATGCAGAAAGAGTGTCGTCCACCTCTTTTGTCCTCAGACTCCTGCTTAGGCTTGATGAGGTCCACCTGTCGGCCGGTGATGCCCAGTGTACCGAGATCAATGACTCCGCTGTGGGCTCCATCACTCAAGTGGCTCTGGTCTATGATGTTGGCTTTGGCCTTGTTGGACTTTAGCATGAAGTCTTTCAGAGCTAAGAGCTTGTCCTCCTCAGCCTCTGTCATTCCCTAAAGGGAATCAAATGATAACAGCTTAACTTGATTTATACAAGTGTGACATGAGGCAAAATGCCTTATTGTTCCTGAAATAACCCTTTTATTAACCAACCATTGCTCAGGACTTGGGTTATGGCCAGGGCTATGGCTTTTCATAACTGAAATGTTGTTCTAAAACAAAGTAGTTATTTCCTCACTTAAAAATAAGGAAATTGGAACAAGCAGCCATATAAACTCGTGAAGACGATAAAACTTAAATAAAATTACTAAATAGTAATAAAAAATAATAAAAAACATGAAACTAATTTTACTCCTGACCTGTGAAAGAAGTTTCTTAAGCAGCTGGGCAATTGCGGGATCCTCAGGATCAGGGCATTCTGGGATGGAGCCGTTGCGCTTTTTTTGGCGGAGTAACAGGTGTCGGAATAGACTTCCAATGTCTTTGGAACGCAGTGCATAGTCAAAGATGGAGCGACTTACAGGCTCTTTCAGCACACTGAGCAACACAATCTCCTTATCAATCTGTCCAAAGGCAAAAAGAGAGTTCGTCTAATATGAAAATTGTCATTTACTCGCCCTCATGTCCTTCCAAACCTGTATAACTTCCTTTCTTCCACAAAATGCAAAGGATAATTTCATTCAGAGTGGTTGTGACTAAACACCTGTATAATAGGCTGTGTGATGAAAGGGTTGAGATGGGGCATGAGTTTGCAGTAGACGTCAGCGATGTTTAGGTGCTGAGCGACAACGGTGATGAAACCCACGGCTCCATAGCGGATCCACAGATTGGGGTGACACAAGAAAGGAGCTGTGGGACAATAACATTTTAAATAAAAAATTATACACCATAATTATTAAGCATATTATAAAATGACATACAAAAGAACAATATCTCTTACCAATATCACTGACAAACTCGTAGATGTGAGGTTTCTGCAGTAGCCCAAGCTGACACATGCAAGTTAGAGCATTGAGAGCTTTATAAATGACAAACTCCTCAGCATCACTCAGGCCTTGCTGCAGAAGAGGCTTCAGGATGGAGGAACTCTGCCAGCCCACATATGCTGCTACACCTGCAGGGAGGAGATTTGGTTAAATGTTGCAAAAGACTGTCTGATATTATATGAAGTGATGTGACGGCAACCTACCTACAATGCTGTCAAAGAAAGCTCCACGGAGGTGCCAGTCGTTCTTGTCGTTGAGGAAGGTGATCATGTGGGAGAGAAGGACATCATTGGCTTTCTGCCTGCCAAAGAACACGCAGAGGCGCGTGATGCCATTCTCCATCAGCGTCTGTTTAATGATGTTCTCAGGGTCGCTCAGTAAAGTCACCACCTTCTGCTGAACCATCTCATGCAAGGCCTGCAGCTCTTTAGACAAGGGATGGATCATATCCACAGTATTTTAATGACAGCATTAGAATGTTTCCATGCAAGTTGTTTATTACTGAAGTGCATAAAGTGGGATCTTACATTTTGGATTTAACTTTCTTTTAAGACTACTATAAAAGTGAGATTTTATTGAAGGACAAACATGAAGGACAAACATGAACATGAAAATACCTGAATCATAGTTTTCATTGGGGTGAAGCGTTTCTTCTGTTTCTTCCCCATTGAGGTCTTGTTCAGAGCTCAAATTATTCTCCTGCACCAGCTCCAGAAAACGCAGTGCGGTCTCAGCCAAATGTGCTATGTTCTCTATAATATATAGTTCATATCTTTTAGGGTTGATTTATTTTATTTTGAATTTTATTTTGACAAATGTCTTATCACCCAGGTTTTTTTATTATCAAAAATACAGCAAAAACATTTTCAATTGTTCTTACAATTTAAAACCATTTTATATTATATTTTAAATTGTAAACTGTAAAATATTACATTACAAAATGTAAAAGTGTATTAGCTTTCACTTTTGTGCAATTTAATGCATCCTTACAGAATAAGAGTATGAATTGTCACTACAAAAATCTTACTGAATCCATACTTTTAAACAGTAATATAATGAATTATATTAAATTATGAAAATATGTTTTAAGTCATTTTAAAATGGCTTTCACAATCCATTTCACTTCTGTGACTTAAGAAATATCAAAGAATTTCCTATTTAAAAGATGTAATTTCTCAAATTATTTGTTTTATTTAAAATCAATGACTGACTGGATTGTGAAAACTATTAACACATATAAAAAGGCCATTTTAGACTAGACAATTTAGAAACAATTCATTCAGGCATTAGTAGTAGAATACCTGCATAAGCAAGTCTGACAATTGTGGCTTCATCTTGGGCCAAGTGTGCAATCCCAGGTAAAATGTATTCTGGGTAGATATTGACATCATTGCGAGGAACCTCCTTGACCAGTGCCAGGACTTTAGTCAGTGTGCGTACAGCCTCAGCCCTGACCCGTGGCATAGAGTCATTACAGAAGTGCAGTAAGTAAGGTGTAATCCTGTCCAGCACAATCTCCACATTCAGCCGGCCTGCCAGATGAAGAATCAGCTCCAGCGCTGCCAGCTTGGAGTCACAGAAACGCAGTGTCTGAAGACAGGATGTAATCACTGACACCAGCACCACCAGCCCTTGCTCCTTGGATGAACTAAGCTCTTGAGATGCCTTCTCCTGTTTTTCAGTCTTCCCCGTCTGCCCGACACTGCACAGGTTATTGAGGATGTTCTCCAGGTTCTTACGAATCACTAACACCCTTTCGTCAGCCGACTGGAAGGTTTCCTTGGCAAACTGTGCCATGTAGGGCTGAAGGAAGGTATAGAAAATTTCTGGGAAAGCTTTGCCTCGCTGCTGCTTTAGATATTCTTCAGCTGTCAGACGTTTTTCCGGTTCTCGCTGCACCATTTGTGCCACCTGCATAGAGTGGATGAAATTATACAGAGTACTACCTAATATCTATGTGTTATTATATAATGTTTTAAATAAATCACACTACCATTCAAAAGATTAGGTATTCTATGCAGCAAACTGCATATTAGAATAATTTATGAAAGATCATGTGACACAGAAGCCCACAGGAATGGCTGCTGAAAATACATATTTGCCATCACGGGAATTTATTCAATTAAAAAATATATTAAAATAGAAAAGTTATTTTGAACTGTAATAATATTTCACAATATTTCCGCCTTTTACTGTATTTCTGCTCAAAGAAAAGCAGTCTCCGTAAGCTAAAGAGAATTCAAAACATTTTCAAGAAACACTTACAATCCCAAACTTTTGAATGGTAGTTTAATCATTTGTAAAAGCTAAAGTGAAATTAATATACAGTATCAAATCTCATAAGAAAAGAAATGCTACCAGTTCTCTAATACTGCGATCTTCGATTTTCATCAGCACTTGTTCGGTTTGGAAAAGTCCTTTACGGTAAGCCAGCAGTTGTGAGAGGTCGAAGAGTGGGACACCCTCTGTAAACAACTCTGCAATCACACAGCCTATCAAAAGAAAAATACAAAAAAGATCTTGTCATATTAATGCATCAGCTTTAAGTAAACAAAAAATAATATAATGGTGATAGATACCAGCTGAGAAAATGTCCATGGGCTGCTTGAGTTCTCCCCTGGTCCTCTGGCTATTGCTGGAGAGATCCACAAGTGGAGTTGTCTGGTCACTTTCTGTGGCGAACATGCTGCCATCCACAAATCTCTCTGGTGCAATGTAGCATGTTCTCCTCCTGGACGTGTCAAAGAAGTAGTTGAAATCTGCAGGGTTGTCTTCAGGTAAGTATGTAGGTTTAAAACTAGCAAAGTCTGTGAGAAGCACCCAGTTCCAGCTCGTCACCATAACATTCTCTGTTTTAATATCACCATGACGCACACCAGATTTATGGGCCTGGTCCACAGCATTGAGGAGCTGGAAGGCGATCCACTTCTTCTCCACATTGTTGAGGAACGGTCGCGTACTGATACGGTCATACAAGTTATCCCGAACATATTGTCGAAATAGTATGGCTGCTTTCTCGGTTAGTGTGGCTTTTTGAAAAGGCAGACAGTTCTGACAGGAGGGCAGTCTGATTTTCAGCTCCTCCAGCTCTTGTTTGTAGCTGATTAGGGGCAGAGAGGGGTCCTGGATTGCAAAGACTTTAACCACAACCAATCCCTCGCTATGTTTCGCCCGGGCCACTTTGAAAAACCGTGTACTGCCCAGACTTTTGTCATATTCATAATCATGGATGTCAGAGAAGTAACTGTCCACTGAAAGAATCTGTGATGGAGCAATTCCAGCCAGCTGGTTCCCCATCTCGATGGACCAGAGATGGTTGTCCTCAAAGACAAATGTCTATGACAGAGAGAGAGATATGGTTCAGCACTTTATTCAAAAAATCTGATTTATCTTAAAATAATTACTAATAATTGGAGTAGATACATGTAAAGTTTTGTCATATATTAAGGTTAATCATCAAATTCAGTATACAGTATTCTTCACAAACAGTGTCATGAGACCTAAAATGCTGCATCATATCTGTTAGCAATGCTACAAAACATAATACTGCAAATATTTACATTATTGCAATTTTCTCTCGATATAAGTTGGCAGCTATAACGTTCTATGTCACACACATGTGCGTATTTATTGTTTGTTTAGAGCACTTTTCTCAAAATAAACGGCTGTTTACCTGATTCTTTGAGCCCTGCGCGCTGTCAACTAACCGACTGGTTAGCAAGAGTTGTTTCCTCCCACCTTACACAAAATGACATTCTACATTTTGCACAAGTTAAAATGAACGTTACTAATAAACATGTCAAATCATACGAACGATACAACATACAGACATTTACTTAAAAGAGCCGCTTCGTTTGTTATTATGTCCTAGGAGTGAACCAGAGGCGTGCGTCTCCATTGGCTGATCTGAGATCTGTTCCTCAGCTCAATAGCAATATGCTATTGGATGAAATGCCTCACGTGTCTGATCCCAGATCAGCCAGCAAACCGGAAACCGGAAGAGATCATTCTGGGTTTTCAGACTTTAGTTTTGTCCTTGCAATGCGTCAGAGGCTTTACTGAATGCGACTTTTATTTGTTTATTCGCATGTTTTGACATTGTTAAAGCACGCTTTCTCTCTAAAAAAAAATATTTGTTTCTTTTGACGCCATGGCACTGTTCAGAGGATTGACTGTGTTAAATCGAGTTTCTCCAAACAAGTATTTCACACCAGCACGAGTAAGGATTCAATGTTGTCCATGCGCACTTAGATTTTGTGCATGTATTTACAATTTAGTTTCTAAATCTCATAAAATACTGCTAAAATAAAGTAATTTCTTTACCTTAAACTTTAGGTAAATAAAACCATATATAAAATATAAGGTTGTACCTTTAAGTCTGCATTTTAGAGAATTTAAATAGCTTGCAAAGTGTGTTATATTTGGTTGAAATTATCTCGTTTAATTGTAATATGTGCACTGAATGGGGAAATCGTGTCTTCCAAACTTGATTTTTCAATTGAGACGTATTGCATGAATTAGAATGTATAATTATCTAGCTTAAGTAGAAATTGTTTACATTGGCATTGTCCTGATGACCTCTCACCCATTTTCTATTTATAATAGCTACTATTTATTCCTGACTGAGTTCATTTATAAAAACAAAATGACCCTCTTTGCATCCTTTAACAGATGTTTAGAAATGGGACAAACACTTTATACCAGAGCGGTCCTCAAGCTAGATTCTTCCCACCTTCTGAAAGTGTTATGCTTCTACCAGGAACTTACAAAAACAAAGTGGCCTTCATCACTGGAGGAGGAACGGGACTCGGAAAAGCCATGACCACCACTCTGTCTTCACTGGGAGCGGAGTGCGTGATAGCCAGCAGGTTAGTTATCTCATTACAATTAAAAAGTATTAAGCAGCACAATTGTGTCCAACATTGATAGTAAGAAATGTTTCCTGAGCACCAAATCAGAATATTAGAATGATTTATGAAGGATCATGTGACACAGAAGACTGCATTGATTGCTGCTGAAAATTCAGCTTTGCTCTCATAGGAATAAATTACATTTTATTTATTTATTTTTGTTCTACTATTATTGTTTTTTACTGTAATTCTGATCAAATAAATGCACCATGTTGAGCATAAGGGACTTACTTTTACCTCAGACACATTCAATTCTTGAATAAAAGCTAATGTACCATACAAGCAAAGCTGAAAGCTTGAATCAATTTGAATTAGAGTGATTATTTGTGTTAAGTCTTCTGTCATCACACCACATCCAGAAATCTTGAAATTTTGAAGAAAACAGCAGATGAGATCTCACAACAGACAGGAAACAAGGTACCTCTGCTTTATAAAGTCTATGCAAACAGTGTTATATTCTTACAGCAATTCAGATTATGGTAAATAACTTGTTTTCATCCTCCTAGAGTTTGATAAATGTCTTCATGTTTCAGGTCCATGCCGTCCAGTGTAATGTTAGAGACCATGCTTCAGTGGAGGCAGCTGTTAACCAGCTTGTCAATGATGTCGGCCTGCCTGATGTAGGTTTAGGTCTCCATCTGAACAGCAGTGATGCAATAGATTAAGCCAAATACACAAAACTATTTCTGATATTCATTGTTAACCCACAGGTAGTGATAAACAATGCTGCTGGAAACTTCATTTCTCCGTCAGAAAAGCTTTCCCCCAATGCCTGGAGAACCATCACTGACATAGTGCTGAATGGCACTGCGTATGTCACGCTAGACATCGGGAAACGCCTCATCAAAGCTGAGAAAGGTTATTATTATTTTTATTGAGATGTAGCAAAGTAGTTCAACTTTTAATTAAGATAGAAATATAGGTTACCGTTACAAACAGTAGAGCATAACTCTAGCAATGCTGAGGTAATAGGTTTGATTACCAGGGAATGCATGAACAGATAAAAAATGTGCACCTGGAATGCAATGTAAGTCTCTTTCTGGATAAACGCTTCTGCAATATGCATAAATGCATGAAACGGTTGTTAAGATAGTTTGAATGGAAGTGGTTGAGTTAAAGTACATAACCACTAGAGGGCAGTGAGAGCAAATAAATAAATAAAAGTCTTACAGAGTACACAAGTCACTGATATTCTGCTGTGTTTGTATCAACAAATCAGCATATAAGAATCATTTCTAAAGAGTCATGGGTGCTGAAAATTCAGCTTTGCCACATATTTTATGTAATTTATGGGAAATAAATGGGAAATAGTTGTCTTAAATTGTAATGATATTTCCCAATATAATTGTTTTACTGTGATTTTGATCAAATAAATGCAGCCTTGGACTGCACAAGAGATGTATGGTTGTGTAGATGATCCATGTTTTTTTTTCTTTTGCCCATTGTCTTGATGCTAAGTATGTGTGTGGGTTGACCTCCTCTTTTTGACCTCTTAGTGCTTCCTTGAACATTGTGATTACAGACTGTTCAATTACTCCACTAACTCGAAGTCCAAAGATAATATATTATTGATAACAAGTCTGACCTTCACGATACAGTGTGTTTTATCATCATCTCATTGTGTCACAGGTGATCTGAAGCCTAGTTTCGTCTCAATTGAGGCAGCAGAAATTTATAATCTTGTTGAATTTATTCATTTGAAGGTGCTGCGTTTCTGGCCATCACCACAATCTATGCTGAGAGTGGCTCAGGTTTTGTTGTGCCAAGTGCTGCTGCTAAAGCTGGAGTGGAGACGCTTTGCACGTATGTACTCTGTTACAATACAGACATGTTATTAGGTTATTAGGTGTTACTTTTGAGAATCAGGTCCTCCCCTCCAGGGGATCTTGATCCCCTCCCCTTAAGGAGTGTAAAATATGCCGAAAATACAACAGGGGGAGGTGAACAGCACACTATCTAACTGATGATTCTGATCAGTTGCTCATTAATAATATAATCTATGCTTAAATGTTTAGTTCAATGACAGGATTTATATATTTATGTTAATACATTTATTTATATATGATGCTACATATACATACATACACGCACACACACGCTACTTTATATATAATATATAAAGTAGAATTTTATATTTGTGTTATTTAGTAGTTAAGTATATTACTAATATTAAAATAGATTTTGAATCTTTTGTACTTTTTGGAATTTTTAATGTGTTTTCAGACTTTAGCTGTGTGATAAACCTAATGGAAAAAAATCTGTCTCAGAAAGATAATTGCAGTAGAAGCCGTGCTGGCCATGTCTTGATAAATAGGATGACCCCAAAAAGTGGGACAAATTTCAAGTAAATCAGAGCATGTGTAAAAGGTCTGACTGATTCCATCCACCCACAGGTCTCTGGCAGCAGAGTGGGGCAGATACGGCATGAGATTCAATATTATTCAACCAGGACCAATCAAAACCAAGGTAGTGTGCCAGTTTTTCTTTTTTTTTTTCTTTTTCATTGCTCTTCTCTGAACATGTTATCATCCAACCCTCAGTGCGTTCAGAGAGAAGTTGTGAAGTCCAGATTGTGAGTGAATCGGGTTTTCTATTCAGAACCAATTTGAATGATTGGTTTACAAATCAGACTGATCCAGTTCTTGAGTTCAACTCTGAATCAATCCAGTTTGGATTATTTTCAATCTTTAAAGCTTTTAAATTTTATGAAATCCATCTGAAAAAGGTGCTTTACAGTGACTCCTCCTGTATCTTTCTGAAGGGTGCCTTCAGCAGACTGGATCCCACTGGTGCGTTTGAGAAGTTGATGTTAGAGACTATAGCTGTGGGTCGCCTGGGAACTCCTGCAGAGATCGCCAATCTTGCCGCCTACCTCTGCAGCGATTATGCCAGCTGGGTATCAGGCGCAGTGAGTACGGTGACCTTGTGTGAAAAGTGCTTTGTCTCTCTGGGCGAGAGCTCACCTAGCATCATCCCCACAGGGCCTCTCCATTTACAGCCAAATGGAAACGGAGCCAAAGGCACACACTCCACCCCTCTTTCCCTCTCTGAGTATCTGAAGGAATTTTGTGAAGAATTAGAGAAAAAAATAGTGCTCTAGAGATCAATACGGAATTATATGGTCCGGCGCATTACTGTAATGGCCCTATACTTATAAAGTTAAGCAGCCCTGACAGGGCAGCTAATATGTTTTTCACAGTGAAAGACACATTTCCATCTCATATATCTCCTTTTTCTCACAGATCATTCGGATGGATGGTGGTGAATATGTCTCCCTTGCTGGCGAGTTTAATGGCTTGAAAAAGGTGATTCCCCCCACCCACCACCACCCTTAAAGTCAATCAATTAGCAATTTACAATGGGGTGTTTTTATGACTTTATTTATTATATGTTTACCTTGATTTTATTTTCTAGGTCACACAGGAGCAATGGGCCATTATGGAAGCAATGATCAGAAACACAAAAGGATCATAAACATCTGAAACAGCAGTAAAACTAATGACAGTTCTAATCTCAATCTCCCATTGTAGCACAGAGGATCATCTATTTTAAAATATGATTTTTAGATTGTGACTTAAATTGTCCTGGCACATACAAATATCCATCCAGTGACATGTTTATCACATTGAGGGCTATAATGAATTGTTGTGTGGAGTTTTTGAGGGGAATAGATATTGTGTACCTGTCTGCCATTTCTGCCTTAACAATCTATTGTAACAATTTCAGTTACATATACTGTAAACATGTAGGTTAAATTATTTCCTACACACTTCCCCTGTACTCTGGGATAGACTCCAGCATTCCTGCAATCCTAAGCATTTTGGAGGAAAGATGGTTACTGTCCGATTTGATAAATCCCACAAAAACATGTTTTGAGACGTTGTTGTGTTTAAAAGGATATAAAAACAATCTGCCTGACCTTTTATGGCAACATGTGTTAAAAGTCTTACAGTATCTTTCAACAGCCTTATGATCTAATGATGAAGTAGATATGATATTTTGGTATACATTAACTTGTTTCATGCTTAGAACTTCATTTTGTCGTAATCATATATATTCTGTAGAATAAATTCGGCCTTAATTTTTTGCATTATTCTTGTTTAATTATCAATTTGAGGAAATATATATATATATATATATATAAAGAGAAATAATTGATTTAATAACTGTATTTCTGAAGTTAATAATTGAAAGTGTTTTAAGCAGTTTTTAAAAAACATTAATTTCTTCATATTCATATTTTCTTTTATGTTTACAAAGACACACTACCGTTCAAAAGTTTAAGGTCAGTGCGATTTATATTTATTTTATATATAATTAAAACAGTAATATTATGAAATTACTATTTAAAGTATCTAATTTCCATTTGATTTGGTGATGCAGATTTGGTACTCAAGTAACATTTCTATCAGTGTTGAAAACAGTTGTGATGCCTGTTATTTTTGTGATACATTTTCTGGATTCTTTGATGAATAGAAAGTTCAAAAGAACAATTTATTTGAAATAGAAATCTATTGTACCAGTGTAAATGTATTTACTGAATAACATTTTTATTTTATTTAATAAAACCTATTGACTTTTGAACGGTAGTGTAATCATTTAATGTATTATGCAATAATAGATGTATTTAAATGTTTAATACAGTATGTAATGTAATATTTGCTGGGCAAATCCTGAGTCTTGATGGTTTTAGGCTTCAATATGTCCTTATAATCATAAGTGCTAAATATCAGTTTGCCTTAATAGTGGCATTTTCAGGTCAAGCCTAAATCACTGGATATTACTGTCAGGGTGCTAAAATAGCTTATAAATTGGCATTGAAATCCTGGTATGAAAACAATTTTCTGGCTACAGCGCTTGAAGGGAAAAGGCATTTCTCTTGAATGCCATTCATCCTTGGTGTTCCAGTCCAAAGGTGTCTAATCAAAAATGCCATGCATAAAATCTTGATATAGATATGAAAAAATGTGAAAATCAAATGCATTTTCAATACACCCCTATCCTAGTTGATTTAGTTTCTCTCAACGTTCCAGATAAATAAACCGGTTTAGCCAGAGTGTTTCTGTTTGTTCACAATGACACAAGTTTTACGTCTTGCGGTGTCCACTTTGCGAAGGTCAACTGTTCAATTATAAGATAAGATCATGATCTGTTGAAACTTTAAATGGGAAGGAGAACTCCCCGCTTTATGTGCACGTTCTGTTTCAAAACCAAGCATTCATTTTGAGAATGATTTTATTGACAACATTTGCATGTTGTGATTGTTGCAACAAATCACGAAATGAATTTCCTGAGATGTTCATCATTTACACATATTGTTCCAAACCTGACTTACTTTCTTCAGTGAAACACACACACAAAATATATTTTATCCATACAATAAAAGTCATTGGGGTCCAAAACAAATCGGCACTGGATCCCATTGACTTTCATTGTATGGGGGGAAAGATACCTTTCCACAGAAGAAAGAATCTCATGCATGTTTAGAATTAAAATTAGACCGATTTTTAGGGAATGAAGGATTCATGACACACAACTGGATGTGGGTAATCATTCAAGAAGTTTAATATTTTCTTACACAGTGTCTGTGGTGTTTAGCATAGAGGAGAATGTCCTTTTTTACAGTGCAAAATCTAACATTAGAGACAAGACTGGGGCGATGCATTACATTTGGCATGTGCTTGCAGTCAAAAATACCCCAGGCCCTGCCGTCAGCTACAAACATGCATCGCTAAAAGTAAATGCAGTCTCTTGGAGTTTTATACGATCAATCCCACCAAAAGCATTCTTTGAGGACATTATTGCTTTTGTCTATGATATTGTAAGATAAATCAATACTTACTGAATAGGTATTTTGGTATTGAATTGAGATGGGGATACGGTATAGCATGTTGGGTTTCTTCTTTTGTTGAAGGAATTGTGTTTGTGTATGGAGTGTAGTTTGTAAGTATTGTATGTGTGCCATTGTTAAAAAATCTGTACACTTAGAAACAGTATAGAAACAACAAATTGAAAAGTATGTACCTCTGGGTTGCCTTTCTATGTGAAATACATATTCAAAATGAAAGAACGTAAGAGGGTTCTAGCTACTTTACGCATCACAGGTGAGCTGAGGACGGGGTTCTGGGATGGTGTGAGTACAGACTGAGCCGTTCACATCTCCTCTGCGCACAACACCAGCGCTAACTCTGTTCTGTAGAGCTTGCCTCCATCAGACAGAGCCATGATGGCGCTCTTATACGTCGGGATTTTGCTGACTTCTAGAACCTGTCAGAGATCAGAAGAATATCTTCAGTGATTCTTCAGAGCATCTGTCAATGTGGCATTATAAATCAGTTTCCATGAGCCTCAAAGGCTTTTTTCAGACATGCAGCAATTTTTTTTAAAACCCAAACTGTATAAATATATTGAATTGCATACTGTTTTTACTTTGCTACATTTATGAGTTGTGAACAAAACCTTTGGTATGAAATGGCCTGAACAGTTGGTGTCAGTAAGATTTTTTATTTTTCTGAGAAATTATTACTTTTATTCAGCAAGGATGCATTAAATTGATTTAAAGTGACAGAAATCTTTATAACATTATAAATGGCTTTACTATTTTGCATAAATACTGTTCTTTGAACCTTATTAATCAAAGAAAAAACGTATCATGGTTTCCACAAAAAAAAGAGAAAATAAGCAGCACGAGTCTCAGCATTGATAATAAGAAGAAATGTTTCTTGAGCACCAAATCAATGGATGTAGAAGGATCATGTGACACTGAAGTAATGTAATGGCTGCTGAAAATTCAGCCATCACAGGAATACATTACACAATATTACAGTTTTTTTTCTGTCATTTTAATCAAAGATTTAAAAAAGAGATTAAATTTTTTTTTAACAAAAATATCTTACTGAGTCCAAACTATTGCATGGTAGTGCAGATAGTTATTGAATTGAATTTATTTATGTAAGGGTCTATTTATTTTATTTTTTTTTGACAAAACTAAAAGTATTTTCCAGGTTCAGGCTCTGTTATTTCCCACAGAAAATTTAATAATTTAAAAAAAAAAAAAAAAAATGGATTGCTAAAACATGATTTTTAGTTAAGAGGTCATCTATATGCAGATTCACAATTTTCAACTTTAAAATGTAATTTTTCTCAGCTGGGAAAATGGACCAACATTACTGATGACTCATCCTGCACTACATAGACTTTTGTCTAATCAAATGTTCTCTAGAACGAAAAGGCCCCTCCCACATTCACACCTAGCAAGTTGCTAATCATGGCTCAGCTGTGATCTAACTGAAGCCAATTGGTTATTTAAAAAAATGGTCCCTGCCAAAACTTCCTGTTTTAATAGGAAATTTTTTGGCACAAGAAAGAAAACTGCACTTCATGGAATGCCCCACAGATCACAATAAGTGCTTTTCTATATGTATTAATGGTGTTTGTTTCTACAGTCTGAGGGACTGAAGATGTCATCTGTGGTAATCCACAGATTTCTAGCTGAAATTGTACTGATCCCCGAAAATTCCCTAATGTTTTTTTTTTTTTTTTTGGAATGATAGTTTCATGATGACAGTAGTTTCTTCTTTTACGTCAAGTCTATCTTTCTATCTTCTAAAGCTGAAGATTTGCATGCAATCCACATGCATCAGCAGGAGATTAGATTTCTCACTAGCATTATCATTTATGACTCTGCTTCAGGAAAATAGTTTGTGCTTATCGTGGTCTTCAACTGAGAGTCAGAATACATCAACAGATCTCAGAAAATGAAAGCATGAAACCTCCAATCAGCTGTTTTTTTCTTTATAGATGTGTACCTTGTTATTTTTTTCACAAAGGTCTTTAAGGAGGGCGTCAAGCTCATTTTCGTCCATGTAACCATTCCTGTCCTGGGAGAGGTGGAGAGCATAGTCAACATTAACGAGCACAGATGTGTGACAGCCACTGAGGAAACTCAGTGTCATGCCACTTTACTATCATTTCCTGTATTCTCTATTCAGACATTAGGGACACCTCATGCAATGTTCTCTAGGGAGAGATTGGAAATCAGGGCATTAAGGATCGGTTTTGCACACAGAGTCAATGCAATGACATGCTGGGTCTCGAGGTGCTCATTTGGTGCTCTGAAGAAATAACAGCCAGAGAAAATGGGCCTGTAACATCCGTTCGATAGCTTGAGACATTTAGACATGCTCCTGAAAAGACAGTGTACGTACTATATGTATTCAATTTGGTTTAAAAGAAAAATTCACCCTCAAATTCTTAAACATTTTTAAAAAAAATTTTATTCACCACCATGCCCTACCAAATTTATCATTTAATTTTTTTTTAATTTCTTATATTTGTAATAAACAAAAGTAGATTTGATTTGATTTGACTTCAAAATATTGGAATAATATTTTATTGGAATTTTATTTTACTTTACGTTAGACAGTTCTTGATTATAAAATAACACTTCATCGCAACCTGGGGCTGCAAAGATACTGCAGAACAAATAGTCACGCATTGTAAAAATTTATTATATACTTATATAATGTTTTGAAGGTAAAATTAACTTTAAATAATTTTTGAGTGAACTATTAACTACTGCATCAAAAATAAACTTCATTATGACTTTTCAGGAGGCATAGTCCCAGAGCCGATCCTACCTATATGCAAAAAGTATGCAAGCTGCGTAAGGGACCACGAAACACCAGGGGGTCCACTTGCTCTCAATGGTGATTCAATATTAGTTTTGTTTTTGAATTTGGCCAGCAGTTATGAAAACCTTTTATGTCATTTCTTTTAATGCATTGCGCTGTTGCCCTTTCTACATAAAAATCAGTCAAATCATGTTACGTGAATGTCATACAGTGTAACAAAAAAAAAGGAAAGAGCAAACAATATGAGGCCAAACCACATGTCTGCTAAATGCACACCATCAGTCAGTGTGTCTGTAATGGAATGCCTCAGAGCTTTGAGCACATACTGCCGCCTCTAATGTAGCATCATCACTCTGTGTTTTCTAATAGACCAAAAGCAGGTATGTTTGCACTTGAGCAGGTCTCCATGTGAGTTTCGGAACCCGAACCTGCCAATCAATAAAGATCAGGGGTGCTGTCATCAGCAGTGAGGAACTTGCCCTATTCAGGGACACAGTAATACATTACAATGGAGCCAGGGCCAAAAGATTCATTGGTGTTGGAGGTGATATCCAGACTGAAAGAGACTATCTTTGCATACTAATGGCTGCTTTCCTCGGGTTTCATACAATTGGAGACACTTTGGCTGATCAATGCATGCTTGGTTATGTATAAAATCAACTTATATATAAACTTATACAACTTATGTATAAAATCTGTATTAAGTTTAGGCTTGAGGTATTTTAAGACTGTCGGGCACAGAGGATTTTTATTATTAAATGATATGAAGGAGTGATTGATCAATGCAAGAGACTTACCTGATCATATAACTCAAAGATCTTGTTGAACTCTTTTCTGGCCATTTTTACCCCCTGAAGAAAATATTTGTTCAGTTGTAGGTGATTAAGGGTTAATCCAATCCATTTACGGGTTAATTCCTAATGCTGACATACCTGAAATTTTAGTAGAAAATTCTCCTGGTCCGGTAACAGCCTGTTTAAAAAATAAGAGTTATTAAGTTAAAAGGCAGCGATAAATATTCATAATGAAATTCCAAGCTCACTTACCGTGCCATTTCTGACAGACATAATTTCCCATCTTTATTAGAATCGAAAATTTTCAGCTGTAAAAAAAAAAAAAAGACAACAAAAAAAAACCCCGATATATTCCCTCAAAATGACAAGTTCTCTAAGGTGACACAAAATACATATTTCTGATGGGGTGTGCAGTTCACCCTGAACTTACCGTAGTTAGTGTGTACTCCTCTAGTTTCTTCTCATCATATGGTTTTTTAGCCCTCTGAAGCAGGTCTTTTAAAAAATTCTGAAAAACATTAGATTCGGAGTCATTAAGTAAGTTTGGGGTCAGTAAGATGATTTTTTACAGTTTATTTATTACTTTTGAGGATGTATCAAATAGATTTTGAACAATAACTTACAAACCTTTAATAACAGAAATACTGTGATATATGAGGTTGTTAATTGATGCGATACACTTACAGTATATTGAAGACATCATCATGCATTATCTTTACTTTTTTTTTTTATATATAATTGCGCAAAAATTCCTGGTGAAAAACCCATGATTCTGTAGAGAAATCTCCACCAATCAGAGAAACACAACAAATAAATTGCACTTCTGTGAAGCACTGCAAATGATCAGTTTATCTACACACTCAGCTACCTAAATATTTGTATGCATAATATGCAGATTTTGCAATAAAGGTAAAAGTTCTGTCATTTTTAATTTGATTTTCATTTGCAATGCTTCATGGGATTGTAGTTCTTTTTCTCTTTAAAGCATTGTACTTTTTGTCTTTTTGTATGATTTTCAAATGTTCAAAAAAATGCTTCATGGGATTGTAGTTCTTTTTCTCTTTAAAGCCTTGTACTTTTTGACTTTTTGTCTGATTTTCAAATGGTAATGTTGTGATTCACCTTGTAGCCAATTGAGTTAGGCCTTTTAAGCTTATAACTACGAAACAAAGACTTTTTAAAATCCCTATGGGAAAAAAGAATTATGAGAAAAATATTTCCATAACCAGCATCAATGACCGGAACTGTCCATATTATGTTTATAGTGGAGCTGTCTCCATAATGCAATGTCCATATTTCTCAAGAACTCTCAGAATTTGCTTTTCCTGCCAGAGGTACATTAGTGGGTCCAAAAGCAGTCCAGTGTTGACAGATTGCACTCATCAAATCACTGACTGTAAATCTGGCAGCAGTTTAAAGAAACCTCTCCCTATTTTAATTTAAATGCATAAATCCTCAGTGCTTACTTTACACAAGCTCCTTTGAGGGGTGCATGTGGTTATTAGCATTGGGCCCAAAATCAAATCTTTTGTCCAGTTTGTTGTCGTACCCTCCAGTCCACATGCTAGAGAAAGACCTAGAGCTAGAGAAACTTGAGGAATAGCTCACCAAAAAAATAAAATAAAATGTGGATGGGTTTGTTGAAATTTAGCTTTATATCACTTGCTCACCAGTGGATTCTCTGCAGTTAATGGGTGCCATCAGAATGAGAGTTCAAATTGCTGATTAAAAACATCCACAAGTAATCCACATGACTGTGTGTTTATTAGAAAAAAACCTGCATTAAGGCTTTTGAATTTTAAACGGTCACTTCTGGTCAAAATACCAATCCAGAATGACCCTTCCTCCAGTGAAAAAGTCCATCCCTGTTGCCCTCTTACATTAAAATCCACCAACATTTTTGTTTAGAATTATTTTGCTTGTAAACGGTGCTTCATCTATGCATATTTCTCACCCAATTTAAACAAGATTTCCTTTTCACTGGAGAAAGCAATATTATGATTTTAGTTTGCAGCAACAAATAAAAGTTAAAATATCTTGATGGATTTATTACAAACAAAGCTTTTCATTTTACAAGATGTTAATTGGTGGTGTGAAGTCGTGGATTAGTAGTGGATTGTTTTTATCAGCTGTTTAGACTCTTATTCTTATTCACTGCAGAGGATCCATTGGTGAACAAGATACATTTCTCCAAATCTGTTCCAGTGAAAAAAAACAACAACAACAACTCTACAGTACATCTTGGATGGTCCAGGGGTGAATACATTTTCAGTAAATTTACATATTTTTTGGTGAACTCTTCCTTTAAGTAACTGGATACTTCATGATTTTTTTCCAAGCATATGTGAACAGATTATGAACTCCAAAAATGAATCACCACGAAGTATTTTTACACATTAAGACTGCAGTACACTAATTTTGCTTTATTGCATTTTTTGGTTTCGCTGAAAGTCAAACTGACCCCAAACAGAACCAGAAATGTTACTGTAGTCACATTACTGAAAAGTTCATGTTGACTTGTTTGTAAAATACAGAGTTAAAGCTGTAGTGTGTCAGTTAAGTCAGAGCATCATACATATTTTAAGGGACAATAACAGGTTTAAAATGACTATTATTATTTTTACACCTACAGCACTGGGGTCTCTGGGTCCTACATAAAGAACATAAAAAGTAAATCTCAGCAGACATAAACATGAAGTTACTCAACAAAGAAGACTTAAGATTAAAAGGTCATTACCTTGAGTTCGTCAGCTTCGATGTATCCACTGTGATCAGCATCATAATTTCTCCAAGCCTGGTGGAAAAATTTATCAATTTAACTATTGGAATTGTTACAGAAAGCCGACGCTGATCTTAAAAATTTGCATTTACATTTTTTAAATGTCTTTAATCTCTTATGCTCACCAAGGCTGTATTTATTTGAAAAATACAGCAATATCGGGAAATATTATTACAATTTAACATAACCATTTTCTATTTTAAAATGTTGTTTATTCCTGTAATGATAAAACTTACATTTTAGCACTTTAACTGCAGTTCTCAGTGTCATATGATCCTTCAGAAATCGTTCTAATATGCTGATTTAGTGCTTTAATCACTGTAATTGTATACTTTAAATGCATGAAGTGGTATCATCTATTCTAGTTTGTTTAAACTGTGTAAATTTCAGACTCACCTCCATAAATTCTGCACAGGATTTCAATTGTTGTCTGAAAAATAGCAAGAAGTTTTCCTCTGTAGGTAGTATTTGAACCAGCTGTGAAAGATGTAAAGACAAAGATCAGATCAACAAAATGTATGCACTTTTTGATCAATGTAATGTGCATAAATTCCTATGGGAAAGACAAGTTGACTGTCTATGAAGGGATGTCAGTTTGACGTGTCAAGGGCTGCTGGATCTGAGAATATCTGCTAAGTGATAGTATTTCTGAAATGATGCTCTCAGAGAGCTGCTGACAGCTGCATTGATTGCTGAAACTCCACATGCTTTCACTACGGAGCCCTGCACATGAAATGCAAGAAAAAATAAATAAATTGTGCGCACGATTTACTAATACGTTCCCTCAATGTACTAAAACATGCACACGATTACTATTGCGTTCCCTCGATTGACTATTGCGTTCCCTCGATTTACTATTGCGTTCACTCGATTTGCTAAATCGTGTGCAAAATTTATAAATCGAGTGAACGAAAAAGTAAATCGAGGGAACACAATAGTAATCGTGTGCACGTTTTAGTACATTGAGGGAACGAATTAGTAAATCGTGCACACCATTTAGCCTAATATTTTTTTCCTGCATGTCATGTGGGGGGCTCCGTATTTCACTGCTCTGAATTCAACAATATGAACAAGCGATTCTGTTTTCATAAATAATGTGTCGATGGTCAAATGTGAGCCCCATTGATGCGACATTTTGTGGCTCATGGTACTTTTGTTGGATGAAAGGATTTCATAAATGAACAAACATTTTTATTCTCAGGTAAATCAATACAACAGTGAGCTGAATGCTGTGCTTTACTAACATGTCAAAGCTTTTTAATTTTGGAGTCTAAACACTGCAGTTTGTGCCAGGCATTTGGACAGTCAGAAAATCTCATTATATTATTTAAATAAAAACATATGTATTATTTGAATACCCTTACACAGGGTTTTAACTCTCTTACCTCAGTGATACCTATTTTCCCGTCAGCATTTTGCTCATATTTCTCCACAAAGGCTTTCATCTTGTCTGTTAGTTCCTGGAAAGAAAAAAAAAATCTAATAATCATGCATCCTAAAGAATTCCTTCTGTAACTCTTTCTGTAAAATACAGTTTGCTACAGACTTCAGTGGCTATAATCAAGCTTTCGGCTGTTACAATCCATTTCTTCTGCCTTCTAAAAGCCATTGATGTGTAAGAACAAATACGCACAGACAGATGGGATGTGCTGCTATCTTCAGCCCTCATTGCACAATGCTGATTGTGTTTTTGTGGGGTTTAGAATAATATTCCCTGTAATGTTATTGTTAATGTTTAGAGAAAGAGTACGCCCCCCCCCCCCAAATGTCTTTATTTTATTTTATTTTTTTTATTGTTCACTTAGTTCATATGTACTCTAAATTTATGATGGGGTTAATACAGGAAATGTGTTTCAATCAAGGTTGGTGCAAACGCATTAATTTATAGTGAGTGATGCTCAAGTAGGCATGTTGTTAGCGATCTTACAGGAGAGGGCGCCCACGGAAGAGAGGGGCGGGCGCGGAGAAGACAAAGAAGAAGAGTGGTTTTTGTAGTATTGAAAAACGCACGCAGAGTTTTGTCTAATGTGAATAAATGCCGTGCAGCGAACAAGATTAAAACGAACCCATCAAATTATGCACGTCTTGGAATTGATTCATTTCGACATGCAACAAACTTGGAGGCACCGCTGGGATTTGTAAGAAGTGCGAGCCGGAGTGCGAGACGAAGTGCGAGCCGAAGGATCACTGGGAGCACGCGAGAGAGCGGAGAGTCTCGGGCGGGTAAGCGGATGTATATCAGGAGCGTGAGATGGATCTGGAAGCACTAGCCGAACGGGTAACGGAAAGACTGTGGCTGTTGGCGCTCGACCAAGTGAAGGAGGTATGCGATTGTAACAAAATCCCTACTGCAAATGTCTCTACTAGGCGCACACTTATCAGAAAGATTACCGAGTCGATTGATGCCGCGATTGAGAGGGAGTAGGAAGACGTGGCGAAGCACTATTTGTGTTCAATGTTGTCGTTCATGGAGGCGCAGGGAGAAAACGAGAATGGGGAAAATGGCGGTAGCAATAAGATGGAGTCAGACAGCTCGCAAATTAACAGGGATGTGGTTAATGAGGCGGATTCACAGCAAAATCTCTCTGAATTACAAATTGGAAATATGAAGATGAGAAATGAAATGGGAAAAATTAAAGTGAAAAATCAGCCTCAAGAACAGCAGGAATTTATTGGCATGGCCCCTGAAGTCACTGTGAGAAGGGATTTCAAAGTCTGCGGTCAGATTGGAGAGAGTGGGCAAAAAGATAAACTGTCATTCACTAATTTGATGCACCAGGTTGACAAAGGGCTGAGAAGAGGCCACAGTGAAGCAGAAATTATTGAAGCAGTAATAAAAGCTATCAGCCCAGGATTGAGTTTACGCAATATGCTGGAAATTAAAAGAGATCTCACTCTTTCACAGTTGAAAACAATATTGAAGGGACATTTCAAGGAGGACAGTTCTACAGATCTGTACTACAAATTGTTGAACATCACTCAAAGCACCAACGAATCACCACAAGCTTTCCTTTTTAGAGCCATTGAGCTAAAAGAAAAACTGTTGCGCACTTGTGAAGAAGGTGGTGAATATTTCAGTACAGATCACATTCAGAAGAAGTTTCTACGCTCTGTTGGCACAGGTTTGATCAGCGATCATATTAAATTTCAGATGAGGCCATACCTGGACGATTCAAAAATATCAGATGAAATGTTGATAAACAAAATGAATGAAGCCACCCGCCGGTGATGAAACAGAAAGACTAAATAAACAAAAGAAGAACACAGGAAGTAAAGTGGCAAAAATACACAAATTGTGTCCAGAAATGCAGGTTCATCCATGCACGCAGGATGAAATGACAGCCAAAGTGTTGGTTAAGGAACAGTCAAGTGATATTGTCAAACGGGGAAGCAGAGAGACACCAGCGACGGAGGGGCGGAGAGACGCAGAATTATATGATATGGTTAAACTCTTCAGAGAGGAAGTTGCGGAACTCCGTAAAGGACGAAACAACCCTCCGGAGCGTATAGTCAAGGGAAGGTCCAGCTACAGGAAGGGATGCAGAGCTTGTCAGGAGAAAGGAGAAGAGGATCGATGCGAGCACTGCTTCAGATGTGGAGTCGTGGGTCATGCTGCCCGGGGCTGTAGAGCACCAAAGAATTCAGCAGAGGGCAGAAGCGATGTAAAAATATCTGTTCATTCCATGAGACCAGACAACTCAACCTCCCTTCTGAGTTATTGCGACCAACAAGAGAAAACTCAAGAGCACCTGCGCCAAAGGATTAAACAGCTGGAGGCAGAGTTAAAACAAAGAGGAAAAACAGAGCATGCTAGAGCTACCACTTACACCAACCACATACCTTTTCAACGACATCCAAGATTGGAGAACCTCATTGGTCCTAGATGTATGGTTGACTGTTTCTTTGAATGCGTGCCCATGCAGGCGCTCTGGGACACAGGGTCGCAGGTGACCATCATCAATGAGGAATGGAAGAATATTTGCTTTCCCCACATTGCGACACGCAAACTAAGTGAGCTGCTGGACGAAGGTGAAACCCTTATTGGCCGAGCAGCCAACCAAACCGATATACCCTTCTTGGGATGGGTGGAGTTGAAGTTTCAAGGCTGAGGCTGAACTCCTGGTACCTGTGCTTCTCTCCAGTGAGCCAGGCGTGGGGCAGCCTCCAATTATTGGTTATAATGTTATTCAACAGCTAGTGAAAAAGGGAATGGAGCAGCACCCTGATATCATTCCAGAAGTGGTAAAGGAAGCTTTCTCATGTGACTGCAAAAAAGCTGTTGTATTGATTAAAATGATGCAGGATGACGACCAGGTAGTAAAAGAAGGAATTGTGAAAATTGGATGGATTACTACTGTAGTTGCAGCCGGACAGACGAAAGCGGTGAAATGCAGAGTGAGAGCTGGTCCTCTTGTTTCAAGACAGGAAGTCCTGTTTGAACCAGAAGTTATTCCACAGTGGCCTGAGGGACTTGATGTAACTAAGATGGTAATCAGTCTTCAGAAGGGAAACTTGACTAAAGTTCACATCCCAGTTACCAACATCAGCAATGTGGACATTATGCTTGCTCCCGGCACTGTACTAGGACGAGTTCAGCAAGTCAGGTCCATTTATCCAGCCGACGCCAAGCCCGCTACAGTGAAACCAGACTTGAATGACATTGGGGAGGATGTGGTGGCGGCGGGAGTAGTGGTCGCTGAAGGTAAGGACATGATAAGCTGTGAGGTGAAGGATCTGAACAAGAGTGACAGCACTGGACAGGATATTAATAGAAAACTGTGGGACCCACCAGTGTCAATTGACCATCTCACTCCTGAGCAACAGAGAAAAGTTAAACAGCTGCTGAGGGAGGAGTGTGCGGCATTTTCAATGGATGAAAATGACGTGGGGTGCATCCCGTTACTCCAAATGAGAATCAGGTTGAGTGACACGACACCAGTAAAGCGTACGTATGTATCCGTACCAGAACCTCTACATAAGGAGGTGAAAATATGTGGAAGACCTCTTGAATAAAGGATGGATTCAGAAGTCTCGTTCCTCCTATGCATCTCCAATTGTCTGTGTCCGAAAGAAAGATGGAAGTCTAAGTCTCTGTATAGATTACCGGGAGCTCAACCACAAATCCATCCCAGACCGTCACCCTATCCCACGGGTACAGGACATGCTAAACAGTTTATGTGGAAGTACATGATTCTCGGTTCTGGATCAGGGGAAGGCGTATCATCAGGGGTTTGTGGAGGAGGGCAGTCGACCATACACAGCTTTCATAACACCGTGGGGCCTATATGAATGGGTCAGGATCCCCTTTGGGCTGTCCTCTGCCCCTGCCGAGTTCCAGCGCAGTATGGAGGAGTGTTTGGTGGGACTCAGGGATGACACCTGCCTTCCATACTTAGATGATAACCTCATACATAGCAAGACATTTGAGGAGCATCTCCGTGATGTTAAGGAAGTGCTACGCCGCTACCAAGCTCATGGAGTGAAGCTTACAGCCAAGAAGTGTGAATTGTTCAGGGCTGAGGTAAAGTTCCTGGGGAAAATAGTCTCTAGAGGGGGATACACTATGGACCCCAAGGAAATTGCACCCGTACAAGCACTAAGAGACCGTAAGCCTAAAATGGTCGGAGATCTGAGACAATTGCTGGGGTTCCTGTCATACTATCGCATGTACATTCCCAGTTTTTCCCAAATTGCCAGACCCCTCTATGAACTATTGTCAACAGGGAAGCCTTCGGGAAAAGGGACAAGCAGTAAAGAGGACAACGGTAAGAAGGGTCGGGGTAAATGGGGAAAACCAGCCCAACTTCATTCCAGTTGGCCTATAAATTGGACAGAAAAACAGCAGGATGTCATCAACCGACTGCTTGAATTCTTGCTTCATCCTCCCATCATCGGCTACCCTGATTTTGAACAGCCCTTCATCTTGCATTGTGATGCATCGCAAGACGGACTGGGTGCAGTACTATATCAGAGGCAGAAAGGGAGACTGGTGGTCATTGGCTTTGGGTCACGGACCCTAACAGCTCCAAAGAAAAATTACCATTTGCACTCGGGGAAACTGGAAATCTTGGCGATGAAATGGGCCATTTGTGAACGATTTCGTGAATACCTGTATCACGCAACCTCCTTTGTGGTCTATACGGACAACAATCCGCTGACATATGTTTTGTCCACGGCCAAGCTCAATGCCACCACCCACAGATGGATTGCAGAGTTGGCTGACTACAATTTTACCATCAAATATAGACCAGGCCGCGTACACCGGGATGCTGATGGGCTGTCAAGGATGCCTCTGGACATGGAAAGTTACATGCAAACCTGTTCGCAAGAGGCTAGCCCAAGAGTCATAGCTGCTGTAACGGATGCACTTCTCCTGAAGCCGGAGGAAGAGAGGCCCTGGATGTGTCCAACCGTCTTAACAGCAATTTGTTCTGAGGCAGAGCAGGAGCAAGGAGCAACACAAGAGACCAAAGTGACCCCAGAGGAATTGATAGGAGCACAAGAAAAAGATCCAGTGCTTGGAAAGGTGCGGGAGTATGTGCTAGCAGAACGTTGGCCGAGGTTGGTGGGACGAGATGGTCGCGATGATTTGACTGTTCTGTATAGGCAAAGAAACAGGTTGTATGTGGATGAGGAAGGAGTATTGTGTCGACAATTGGCAGGACGTACCCAGACAGTGCTGCCCAGAAAATACCGCCAGTTGATGTTTAAGGAGCTTCATGAGGAGATGGGTCACCAGGGAGTCGAGCGCACACTCACTCTCATCCGGGACAGGTTCTATTGGCCTCACATGCAAGCTAATGTGGAACATTATGTCACCAAGGAGTGTAGCTGTCTGAAACGCAAGCGTCCAAATAGAGTGACGAGAGCCCCATTGGTCAATATAGTGACGACTTACCCTTTCGAACTGGTATCAGTGGATTTTCTACATCTGGAGTGCTGCAAGGGTGGCTACGAATTCATCCTAGTATTAATGGACCACTTTACACGCTTTGCCCAAGCGTACGCTTGCAAAAATAAGTCTGCAAGAACAGTAGCAGAAAAGATCTTCGGCGACTTTGTTCTCAGATATGGGTTCCCCACTAAACTCCACCACGATCAGGGAAGGGAATTTGAAAACAAGCTGTTTGAGCGCATGGAGGTAATCTGTGATATCCAACACTCCCGCACGACCCCATACCACCCTGCTGGAAACGGGCAGGTGGAAAGGTTTAACAGAACGTTGTTGTCAATGCTGAGATCCCTGCCGAGTCAAGCCAAGGCTTATTGGAAGAGCTCTCTAAACAAGGTCGTCCACGCGTATAATTGTACGCGCAGTGAAGTGACAGGTTATGCCCCGTATTACCTTCTGTATGGCAGACACCCGAGGCTGCCCATTGATGTAATGTTTGGCCTGAAGCCAAGGGAGAGTGGAGTGTCACCTAGTGATTATGCTGCCAAGTGGTGAAAACGCATGAAAGAGGCATATGAAGTGGCATCAAGGACAGTTCAGAAAGAACAGAGGAGAGCAAAACAAGGCAATGACGAGAAGATCTATGGAGCAGATCTCCAGCCGGGAAACAGAGTTTTGGTGAGAAATCGGGGAGAAAGAGGTGGTCCGGGGAAACTCCGTTCATACTGGGAGGATCGAGTGCATGTTGTGACAGAGAGGAAGTATGCAGACGGCCCAGTGTATGAGGTTAAGCCAGAACATGGGCCAGGGGAAGCGAGGGTCCTACACCGAAACCTTTTGCTGCCTTGCGACTTTCTACCTGTTGACTATGTCCAGCAGAACAAGATTAAAATTCAAGCAAGGGGAAAAGTGACAGTGGAAAAGGGGAAAAAGGAAACATACCAAGTGGTTACTGAGATGGAAGAGGATTCCGAGAGCGAGGATGACTGGAGAGGCTGGACGACATTGCCGAGAAAGCAACGCACAGAGAGAGAAAGCCGACCAAGAGCTGAGGAGAATGAGTGCCAATTAGGGGCAACAGAAAGAGAATTGGACCTAGAGCCAGAATGCGAACATGTACTACCCATGGAAATGTGTGATGAAGGGGACAGAAATTCGGAGAAGTCTGCAAATGAACTGGAGGATGAAAATGAGGCGGCAGAAGAGGGACAGGAGACATCATCCGATGAGGCAGACGACATCAGCCCAGCAGCAACTCACCAGCCACAAAGAATGTATCCTTTCAGACGAAGGCACCCACCAACAACACTGACATATGATACATTAGGCACACCCTCTATTACACATAAAGTCATTTGATTTCATATTTGTTATGTAAAGTAATAATAACACAGTTCACAGTTTATAGGTTCATAATGAAGAAAAAGTTAATGGGATTATGTTTCATTTAATACACATAAAGTACCAGTAAGCAGACATTGGCACATAGATTGCTAAAATATGATGATAAAGTCAGAACAGCACATATGTGGGTCTGTGTATAGAACATAGAGTATGTTTACAGTTGAAAACTTTCAGCACTTGATGCGAGGCCCGTCCCATGGCGGAGCAATGTTACAGACATCATGTGGCCAGTGGTGTCTACTTCAACAGATGACATGAAATGGGAGATAAATGTAATGCATTGACAGTTCAAGACTAATTAGCATCAAGTATAGAGACTGACTCCCTAATGTACTTCTTTGCAAGACTCTATGAGACTCTGGCAACTATGGAATGCGGAGACAGCATTCATTTTTGGAGGGGAGAGTGTGGGGTTTAGAATAATATTCCCTGTAATGTTATTGTTAATGTTTAGAGAAAGAGTACGCCCCCCCCCCAAATGTCTTTATTTTATTTTATTTTTTTTATTGTTCACTTAGTTCATATGTACTCTAAATTTATGATGGGGTTAATACAGGAAATGTGTTTCAATCAAGGTTGGTGCAAACGCATTAATTTAAAGTGAGTGATGCTCAAGTAGGCATGTTGTTAGCGATCTTACAGGAGAGGGCGCCCACGGAAGAGAGGGGCGGGCGCGGAGAAGACAAAGAAGAAGAGTGGTTTTTGTAGAATTGAAAAACGCACGCAGAGTTTTGTCTAATGTGAATAAATGCCGTGCAGCGAACAAGATTAAAACGAACCCATCAAATTATGCACGTCTTGGAATTGATTCATTTCGACATGCAACATTTTCATACTGCTTTTGATGCAGATGAGAGGAGTTCTGCCCATCTCGGCATAGGACACTGTGCAAAAATCACTAAAATGTGAAACACTTCAATTCATTCACATGATGGGGTAAGGGTTTTGATGACAGTTAGGCCCTAGACTCCAGAGTTTACTACATCCACTAAGATGCAACCCACCAAGTTTTCAAAACTTTTGCCTGTTATTTGTCTTACTACAGGTTCAGTGAGAATCAATAGGTTGGCAGAGACAAATGAAGGCATATCCTCAGACAGTCATCTCTGAGAGGGCATTGCACTGCTGCAGGGCAGACGTCTAAATTGAGTATACTGGAATAAAATGTTTTCAATGTGCTTAAGCATTAGATACAGATGATCTGGGTCATTAAATAATATGTAATATAATTCATTATATTTTGTGTATATTTACAGTATATTGTTGTGTGTGTGTGTGTGTGTGTGTGTGTGTATAAATCCTTCTAGCTTATAATTATATTATACATAAAAATAATAATAATAATAATTTCTATATTTTTATACAGTCATTTCCTTCAACCCAAAATTCCAACTGGGCAAAATACCAGTTAAAAAAAAAATGTGTTGTACAGTTGGTATATTAAAAAAAAAGATCCCACCCAAAGGTTCAGATAGTCACATTTCAACCTGAAATGAAGACCGACACTGATTTCTGTTTTAAATGTGCCATTGAGAAGGTGATTAGCTACAGCTAATTGAGTTTATAAGTCATTTTTAGGAGGGGGTGTTTTTATTATTATTATTCTTTATCTTTCACTTGGATGTTAAGTAGCACTGAGTGAATACAGCTGAAAAAAAAACACTGTTTCTGTCTTCATTTCAGGCTGAAAAGCAACAAACTCTCTTCCGTTTAATACGCAGAGGGTTCTGTGTGATTGGTTGAAAAGGCATTGATTAATTGTAGAACCATAGTGAAGTCCTTGTCCTCTGTGGTTTCTGTTCGGAAAAGTGATCAAAAGGATTTACCGTATTTTCCGGACTATAAGTCACACTTTTTTTCATAGTCTGGATGGTCCTGCAACTTATAGTCAGGTGTGACTTATTTATCAAAATTAATTTGACATAAACCAAGAGAAATGAACCAACAGAAAACATTACCGTCTACAGCCGCGAGAGGGTGCACGGTAATATTTTCTCTTGGTTCTAAATAAATGCGACCTATAGTCCAGTGCGACTTAAATATGTTTTTTCCCACGTCATGACGTATTTTTGGACTGATGCGACTTAAAGTCCGAAAAATATGGTAATCCAAATATGCCTGCTTTAGCTGACATAACAGTGAGGGAGGGATAAAATCTAAACAATTTAAAGGAACTGAAGAAAAATGAAAATGAAATTTAGTTTAGTCGAACTGCCCTCTTTCAGATAATGATAGACTGAGTCAGTTTGCAATTTTAGTGATGATTAGTAATAGAAATAGTTAAAAACATAAAAACATATATTAGTTTCATACTGAGTAATGTTGTTGATTTGTTCAGTGTTTGTCAGCTCCCAGGATGCATTGCAGCATGAAAACATTATGCGGTTCCTGATCAAGGATTATTGTTTTGCTGCTTGCTGTCTTAATGCTGATGTTGTTGTTTTTCTCATCTCGTGTTAGCTATTTGATGGATCTTTTTACTCATTTGATGTTTGTAGATTGTCACCATTATCAGGGTTTGTGTGTTTAGATGTATGTCTATATATTTTCAGTCTACTTTCTTCGTGAGTATTAGGCAAACTGACTTGAAGTATAGTGGGCACATATTTAATATTGTACATGAAACCTGGAAACATGCACTGTCTACAAGTCTGAATAAATTAAATTGCTATATGCACAGGCCCATGAGAGACATTTAGGGTGCAGTAAAGCACAGCACAATATCATTAGAGGTGTGAAATGACCCAGTGGCTGCTTTTCCTCAGTGCTGTCACAGTCCATCACTTCCTTTTTATTTCTAATAGGGCTGTAACTCAAAGACATGGCAATCTCAGTAAAGTACGTCCACTGGACACCACCTCAAAAACAACATGGAGGACATGAAAGTCACTGCTTTACAATGTCAGACCAGCTGCACACCTTGGATCTTGCAGTTATAACAAAGATGGTGTTATTGCAGAGGTTTATTATCAGTACTGGCAACCTGACGGTTACTTGCTTGTGTAGAAGTGTAAGGTTTACATAGTTAGCCCCTGGTGATTGATACTGTAACTATACAAATTTGGTTCAAAAAGCCTCTTTTATCATAATGGACATTTAAAATGAGCATTGTATTCTAACAGATTTTATTGCAATCTACGGCCACCATAGATTGCAGTTACAAAGGACGGTAGAGTTATTGTAAAACAAACACAAATGAAGATTTATTCTCTATGAAGCAAATGAGAGGAGGAGCCAGCAGCAGATGTGCATGGACCCAGATGGGGAGACAGACTGACTCTAACGTGCTGACTGAGACAAACTGAAACAAAGTCTCTGTCCTCTGTCAGAGCTTTTAACAGGTCTGGTAACATGCCACTCCATCATATGATACAGCAAATGCAGAATTCATAATTGAATTTAAATGCTAGGAAACAAATGTGTAATGCCACTAAAATCACATATTATACATATTACGTTACATACCAACTTTATGAAATATGCATATTTTACATATTGTTACCTTTTTTGCTTTTTACTCTGAATCTTTATGTACTATAATACATTTTCCACCACTTTAAGAATTAGCTGCCTAGTTAGTTTAATTTGCATGACATACACATTTCTCTAAAGAACTTCAATGTGGCAAAGCAGTTCAAAAACACAAACCAGTAAAATGTTTGGGCGTGACCCATATTGACTTACTGACATATCTTCTGAATTTAAAATCCAAAATAAACTGGACTAACACAGGAATTTTGTCCAGTTCTGCCCATATCAGTCATGCAAATCAAACAAAAATGGCCACCAAGAGCCAATAAGATTTATAACTTAATTTTAAATTTGAAGAGATTTTTTAAACCTGTGCAAAATGCTTAAAAAAAAGGAAAAGATTTGGCAATTTTGTCATTTTATCCTAAATTATTTTATTCTTGGTACCCAATTATTGATACTGACAGCTTTACTTATGACAGCTTTATTTAGTTATACTACTTATATTATTATTACTATTATTGTATTGTGTTATCAACATAATATCTTCTTGGGATGTGTCTCATAAATTCCAGCCTGATTGCTTATACCAATATGCAGCAGAAAATTGAAGAAAACCATATGACTTACCAGTCCTGCTTGTTTTCGAGCTTGTTGAAGTTCTCTGATAAAATTCTGCAACTCCTTCCCCTCGATATATCCATTACCTGAGAGCATTTACACCCCAAGTCAATGACACAACACAGTTTCAATTCAGATGAGATGAGTCTGCCAAAATGTATATTTTAAAACCATCTGAAATTATTAACAATCTTTTTTTTTTTTTCAGATTTTTATATCCTCAAAGGAAAAAAATGAATGTCTGTTAGGTAGATAAATAAGACAAATAATTTTAACCAAACTTTGCAAAGCAGGTGGCAAGAATTATCCCGATATTTTTTTTCTTCCCCCCAAAAAATAAAAATCATGGAATCCACAAAATGAGGAAATAAATTACCATCGATGTCATAATGATGGAATATATCCAGGAACTGAGATGCTGAAATCTCTACTCCTTGCAGGTACGCGTTTGCCATGTTTTCTCCGTGTGTCAGGCTGATGCTGTGAGTCCGATGCTGTGAGAATGACACTGTGATGTCTCCAGTATTTAAGTGAGGTTCCGCCCCCCTCCCCTCCCCTCCGCAGACGCCCAGCGCACCTCTTGTCTCCGCACACCGCAGGTAACGCGCACGGCGCGCACTAGTGCCCTGCTGCTGAGCTACACAGATGTGAGACGCATTTAAATCAGGACTTCTTTTTTCTCGTATGTCACATACTCAGAGCCCACTGACACTAATAAAACTCAAAATAGGAGCAGCTGAACATCTGGCCACAAAAAAAAAAAAAAAATAATAATAATAATTGCTGATTCACAACCTGACGTGCATGAAGTTAGCTTTATGGAAACGGTGACCGTGTGCTCACAATGAATAAAAATCTTTTTTTATACAGTCTATGATAAAAATGTGCGGATAATTCGCTACTTGCCTCGACTTATTTTGGGCAGGAGGTCTTTAGAAAAATTTGGCTATTTTTTTTAAACCAAAAATATAGTTTCAATAAGGTTTCCCATATTAGTCAACAGCCGCAGCGCGCATATTTATGTCGCAAAATGACTTTCACCTTAGAAATGACCATTTCTATTAATAATAATAATTTTGCGTGCGCTACTGCGATAAAGCATGACAGTACGTTCGTTATTTATAGAGTTGCACATCACAAAAAAAGGTTCAGAAAAGGTTTTGTGGTTTATCAAAAAAAAAACTTTTACTGTGCTAGTGATAGATACCAAATAATTTGTTTTCTGAGGCCTGCCTGAAGTTTCCTTCGTATGATCATGTAATAATCTCGAAAATGTTTAACAATGATTTAAAAGTTACGATTTTTCTTACCAATATATATATATATATATATATATATATATATATATATATATATATATAGGCTATATATATATATATATATATATATATATATATATATATATATATATATAGGCTATATATATATATTTAATTTTCCCTGAAAGTTATACATGTAGCCTTTTATTCTCACACTAATCCTTGCATCTAGTTGGACATTTATTTGCATATTGTTCCTCATCTTGCAAATGGATTCCAAAAATCAAGATGCAAAAGGAAAAGTGAATTTACCTGGTTGGAAAATTGAGTCTAGATTTTTACTTAACTGATTTAGCTTGGGTGGACATGGAGGTTTGGTTTAGTGAGATTAGTGTCCATCTTTTTTTGTTTTTAAATTTTTTTGTTAATGTTTTAATGGTGACAGAGCATTTCTTTAGATATACAGTTCATTTTTTTGTTCAGAATCAAAAGTAAACTTGTCATGGGATTGCAGTTCTCAGACACTTGTCTTTGTATTATACGGAAAGCACTATCGATAGCTTGGACTTCACAATTCAGAGATGTCTTTATCCAGGAGGACAAACTTTTTTGTATGCTCTTGGATGTATTTTGCATATTTACTGAACTTATGGAATTAATTTTCCTCTTGGCTCTAAGGACATCATTCCCTGGTTCAGTTTTCTTGTTAGTTTTCAGAACATTCATTCATGAAATTGAGCAACGACCCATAAGATAATTGCTCTCCATATGCTAATTAATGAGGCTCTCCCCAGTCAAAAGATGGCTGGGGCTCTGGTCCTCTGTCATGGCATCCTGCCTGGCAGGTAGGCAGGCAGACAGACAAATAGATGGACAGTTCACCACACACAGCCACCCTCATGCAATTATTCACTTCCCTGCTAGTCTGGCAGAGTGAGTGAAATGATCTTAAATGATCTTAAATTAGACTACATGATGCTAATGGTGCTCCCAGATGTTATCACAACACAACATTAGTGTTTTTTAGCACTTACTGAGAGAGAGGCATGACAATGTGGCATATGTTTGTGGTGTTGGTCACTATTTGCTCTATAGACACACAGATGGATTGGCTGACAGTTGTAGTGTGAACCGAGGCCATTATGAAACACTCCTGCAGAGAATTGTTGTGATGAGCTTACATCACACCTTAGCAAGTAAACAGTGGCACCTGCACAAGTAAACAACTCATCTACACCTCAGATGCTGAGATGCTGCAATCAGAGTTAGATTAATTGTAAACTGATTTCAAAGTTCAGCTTCACTAAATTGTGTTAATCTGGCCAATATGCTTACTGTAGAATCAATAGAGAATGGGAACCTGGCGTCACACTGCAGGATTTTAGTACATGGGACCTACAGTAGAGACTTAGTTTTACATTTAGTCATTTTATATTATTTTATGTTTATATTATTCAACTTTAGATCAAGAAAGCTGAAAAAGCACAAATATTCCAAGTCGGCAACACTGGGTGGGCACATCTGTGTAACTCAGCGGCAGATTTGAATCCGTGTTGGAAGAAAGTAATTCCTCAAATGTGGGTTTCGTAAAAGACACTCTGTGGTTGTTTCTTATTTATTTACACACTTGTGCCATATAACTGTGGTATATAAGCAGTATAATAAGAAAACAAGTGTGATATGGCTCTATATCATAATCCTGCTTATGTGATATTGCCCATATAATAACTTAATAATAATAATATTATTAAACACAATATTGCTGCTTTTTTTAAACCCAAAGGGAGGCTTTGCCATTCCTGTTAGTGTTAACACAGCTGTATATTGGTATGATCTGCATAACTTTTTATAATTAATGTAGAAGCAGATCTTAAAAACTCTCTTCATAAAAATATGGCTCCAGTACTTAAGTGTTGTTCATAGAAGAAAATTTGATCTATTAAGCAGATCACTTGTTGAGGAGCCAGTGGGAAATGGGAACCATTTTTGTTATTATTATTTATTTATTTTTGCTTGTCTTGATCATACGCCTATTTTAAATTATCTCTTACTTGCAAAATTTACCATGTTTTCCATAATAGAAATGTCTCACAAAATTATTGTGACATGAGAACTGCTTACATTCATATTTTCCAATAATTTGTGTCCCACTCAGCCGTTTACAAAGTATTTCAACATTGCTCCCAAGTTAATTGCCAGCTATTTTAAGGCATTTTGATTGCAGCCAGTCTCAGCCTGGACTTGCAACAAAAAGAAGTTACTTTTTGCCTCTCAGATCCCGAAGATGCAGCAAATAGCCTTGTGCACTATCAAATCAGTGACAGCTGAGGTCTATGAGCAATCACACAGACATTTTGTCCTGGGTATTTTGGAACACCTTCTAACCGTGATGGCATTTGAGGAGTAAGTAATGTCTGATTTCTCTGATTATTCCACAATAAGCAGTTTTGTCATTGCTAATGTATGTGTGAGCTTAAATGGTCGAACTTCAGCCTTATGTTAGTGAGAGTTTTAACAGTCTGAAAAGAGTTTTAAGATCCGCCTTTCTAGCAGAACCTTCAAAGACCTGTATTTCATGCTGACTCCAAAACACAGGGATGCAAATGTCTGCATTTAAATGAATTTGGGCCCGGCGAACTTTTGGTTTCTGTACTTGACATTCAAAGAAAATCAAAGAAGGTTATGCCCGCACCAACACCGTCAAAACTCCATTTTATTAAAATCCATTTTATTGATATATGAATACTCATTATAAGATGGTGCTAATTAGAGGAATGAGTTTTTGACCCTCAGAGTTAAATCTTAGAGAAGCAAAACTGAACGTTTTTGTCAGTAAATGAGTCATTCAAAATATTTTGCCCTAAACTGGTATTTTTTCAGAGACATGAATAACGCAACACCTGCATATAAACCACTCATCTACAGTTCAAATATTGAGATAAATGAGATTTGCTGTTTTATTGGAAATTGATTTCAAAACATTCAAGTCCACCAGTGTTTAACATGGTCAACAATGCGTTCTCTCAAAAGTCAGATAATGCACTGTTTTATCATTTCATTCTGCTAATTTGAACATTAGTCATTAATATTTAGATTTTGATAAATTTCTTATTAACATTAGGAATCTATCAAAATAGAAGCATAATAGTATGAATAAAGTGATCAGTTACTTCTAAATCGTTTTATTATTATTATTATTAGTTGTTTGGTTCATGATGCATTGAAAATGATAAATCTATGTCCACACGCTTATAATAATGGAAACTCAATGGTGCAAAAACAAATGGGGATAAGAATGGTTTAAATGGTAAAGAAATTTGAAAATGCTAAATACATAAGTCGTAAACGCTTATGAAAACTTTTGGAATGGATAATTTACTCACATGTGTTTAACAAACCTGTATGACTTTTTCTTCTGTAGAACAGATACACAAAAAATATTTTTTAATTTTTTAAATCCATTAAAAAAAGTCAAAGGGGTCCAGTGTTGTTTTGGACCCCAATGACTTTCATTGTATGGACAAAAACTGTCGAAACATTCTTCAAAATCATGCTTACTAAAATAATATCGAATAGCAAATATTCATAGATATCGGTGTAGTTACTGGATCTAGTTGCAGCAAACTGCTGATGCTAACCAACTAAATATAATTACACAGGGCGTAATACAAACGTTGATCTTGTCACATATACAAAATTTATCACCACTAGCTATTTTTTGCAGTGCCTTTTTAAAAATATGTCCTGGCAGAAAATTACCAGTACCTTTTCTGTTATTGCATTATACAGCATACAGACATTTTCTTCAAGTCTGGCCTTCCTGTAGCAAGAGCAATAGAGCATATCTGACAACACCAAGATTATGGGTTTCATTTTCAGGAAAAGCAAGGACTTTTTTTTTTTAAAGGTGAACTCTGAATACAGTTTAAGTCACTTTGAATAAAATGAATAAAAGCATAGCTGTAAATGTAAACCTTAAAACACAACACAATGCCTAACTCAAAACACCTGTGAAAATTAAATATAATTTCTTTATATCAACATGGTACTTTTCTTATAGTGTAGATTTTTCAGTTTCAGACTCTTAAATACATGTTCCAAGTGAGCTGTCAAATGTTTTTCATCTCGTCATTTCAAGGGAGATTTATTTACAATGTAAATAAAAGGTACAGTAAGGTCTAACATTGGAAGTGATCAACCATCCAGATAAAAAAGGCTAAGCATAACATGGAGCTTTTAAGATCTGTAGTGTACATTCACATGACTTCCACAGTGCCTTCATTTCAGCTGGACTGATTGAAACTACATGGCATTTGAGTAGATGCTGTTGCTGTTGTTGATGGTCTCCACTTGGTGAGAGCGAGCGATGAAGGTAATGAGCACGTTATGGAGCATCTCAGCTCTCATCTTGCTGATCTGCAGCACCTCCTCGTGATTCACTTTCTCCTCGTGGCTGTAGTCCAGAGAAACCTTGTTAGTTATGAGTGAGAGACCCAGGACCCGCAGTCCGCAATGCTTGGCTACAGTCACCTCAGGAACCGTGCTCATGCCTGAGAGGGCAGCAGGAGGAAAAGAGAAAGAGAAAAAGACTCTTAATTAAATGGCAGTCATCTCTGTTATGGCACAGTAGGTGATTCATTAATAAAGCAGACCGGGTCTGGGTCTCACGTAATACTTAATGAGGACTATTGGGGTCTTGATGGATACACAGGAAGAAGGACCGAAATGGGCCAGTCACTGACCGGTCTAGCCAGGGGGCCCACTTAGCATGTACCCCACGGTGCTGCTGTTTGGTAAACAAATCCCAATTATCTAAGACATCATCCAGCTCACTGAGGGCCAGCAGTGAGTATAGTTTATGCCAATCATATGGTTAAGAGAGTTATTAAGATCACTGATTAACCTAATCACATTGATTGAAGTGGGTTACTCTGGCCCTTCAGGTGGGCCTAACCTCCATTAGTTAACATTGCAGGTCCCCTCTGCTAATATGGCACATTATTATTAACCAGCTATAATTTTCATGAAATACCAATTAAAGGAGAAGCACTACACACAGATAAGAAAAAAGCAAGTTAAACACTCCAACTCCTCAGAGAGAGGACATCTGATACAGCAATGAAGAACTCAGTATACACTGCTCTGATTCATTTATTTATTGTACATACTACTATAGAATTTACTGATTTATATATGAAATTTTAGTTTCTGTAATTGTTTTTTTTGTGCTTTTGTCATTTTATTTCTTAATTTCTTTATTTACTTATTTCAGTTATTGAATTATTAGGCACATTGTCTAATTAAATTTCAATTAAATAAAAATGCTTAGTAAAATGTTAATTTAGATAACAATAACAACACTGCATCACACTGCAGCGGAAGTGTTTCAGTCTATTTCATTTAGTCTATTGTATGCAGTAAAGTAATCAAATTAAAACAATTAACACACAATCCTGTTTCTCTTAAAAAAAAATTATGTGTTTTTGCCACTTTTTTCCTTGTGTACTGTGATTGTCCATACCAACAGAGTCGCTCCCCAAGATGTGTAGCATGCGTGCCTCAGCGATGGTCTCAAAGTTTGGTCCACTAACCATACAGTAGACACCCTCACGCACAAAATTAGAGTAGCCCAGCTCAGCAGTGATGTCCAAAACAAGTTTCCTCAGGTCTTTGCTGTATGCGTCAGACATGCTAGGAAACCGGATCCCAAATCTGAGGAAGAGATTGAAAAAAATGCACCATCTTTTCCATAAAACGGAAAATAGTACTGTCAAATATTTCACACTTTTATTCACATTTTATTCTGCCGTTTTCTGTCCCTTATCTGCATACCGTTCATCATTGGGTCCACACAGTGGGTGCTGTCCAGCAAACCCTGGCAAGTTGATATGGTCTTTAATAACCATGATGTCTCCCACTTTGAAATCCTGACAAAGACCTCCCGAGGCATTTGTCACAGCAATAGTCTCCACACCCATCAGTTTAAAGATCCGCACAGGGAACGTGACCTGGAAAAATTCCCACAGAAAATACAAGATGTTACTTACAGCACAGAACGTCTCTGACTAAACCATCAAATTATTAAATTAATGATTCTTAATAAGCCATTGCCTCTCAGGTTCAGACATATTTAATGGAATATATGGAAGACAAAGATGTAAAAATAGCAGGTATGTGCGGTTTCTGTATCTTCTCAAATTTGGACAAGAAAAGAATCAAAAGTACAGAAATAAAGCAAAACAAGGGGCCAACACGGGGCCATTGACAAGATGAACCAAGCAGTCACCATGGGGCACCAACATCTGAAGGGGTCGCCAATGAGCATCCAAAGGGTTAGTTAACCCAGAATTAAAATTTTGTCATCATTTACTCATTCTCAAGTTATTCCAAACCCTTATGCGATTCTGTTCTGTTGGCAGCAAAGATATTTTGAAAAGTTTTGTCCAGGAATATTTTGAATAATCGTGTCATTATTCATGAATATACTAGAAATATTATTTAAATTTTGACTTAGTTCACATAATGAATGAATGAATGTGGGTTGTTTTATTAGTTCTTAAATATATTAATCTAATTGACTTCAAAATGTATTTACTTCTCAGTTAGGATCTCAATTATGGTGCCAAAATGGTCTTAAATGTCCCTGGACCAACATTTATTTATATACATGACATTTGTTTGTAACAATATATATATATATATATATATATATATATATATATATATATATATATATATATATAATATATATATATATATATATATATATATATATATATATGTATATATATATATGTATATATATATATATGTATATATATATATATATATGTATATATATATATATATGTATATATATATATATATGTATATATTTATATGTATATATATATATATATATATGTATATATATATATATATATATGTATATATATATATATATGTATATATATATATGTATATATATATATATATATATATATATATATATATATATATATATAGATATAGATAGATATATATATAGATATATTGTTATTATTATTATTTTTTTTTTTTGACTGGAAAAATGGCAGAAGACCATGTGGATATGACAACATGCACAGGCCTAATTGTACAATGGGTTTTCACGGTGTCTCATAGTTGTAGGCAGGTATTAAATAAGCTTTGGTGATTCTAAATGGGATAGATATAGGATTGTAAAGCAGGGAGCCATTAAGGGAGGTGTCAGTGCAGGCAGGGGATGAATAATGAACTTGCGGGCTCAGTACAGCTCAGCTCAATAGGGATGTCACAGTCTGTCAGCCTGCTCTCCAGCTGATGAACCAGGGAGGACATCCGGGGCTGCCTCGAGCAGCACGACCCATTACAGCTATACACAGATGGGTCACCGGGGTGGACCTAGGAAAATACGCCCCAATTTGATACCCTCTAAATCAAAGCTGACTTCTTTGCGGAACTCTCAGAGATCAGATCGCTTCAGTCTTTAACTCTCCTGGAAGAATTGGTCTAGGTGTTGCATTATAGGTCTATAGATGGTCCGTTGATTACCTGTCACCAGCAGCTTGATAAATGTGCACTATTAAGGAGTAATGAAAATATGTCTATAAGACAATTTTGTTTCTTGGCACTGTGTCATGAATTGGCATACATTTCAATTTCATACAGACAAGAAGGGAGGAATTCACTAAGAATGAATTGCGCTCGCTCACTGATAGCATCTGTAGTCATTTAGCACTAGATTCATTGATTTATGCACATTAGATATGAGAAAATTACAGAAATTCTATTATGCCTGATTTCTGCAAGCAATGTAAATTGTGCCAAAATAGTGCTTAAATAAATAGCAATCCGACAATCGAAATAATCACCGTCTGTTTAAACTGAACATGGTTTAGTGAAAAATAAGCAAGAATATTTCACAATCATACATTATTAAATAAATAAATATACACATTGTGTACACATTAAATATTGATGAGTTGAAATTATTAATTTTTTTACTTGTATAACTGAAATTCTTTTAACTTACACTGCATTTTTAGAACGAGACATGAGAGATGAGACCCGATTGTGACGTTTAAATATGTGTCTGCGTTTTTTACAGTTTGGGTCAACGTCCCCTTAACAGTTTAAACAAGCCCTCTAAATGCATCTGAACACCATAAAGCTGCTTTACTTGCTGCAGAGAAACAGAGGTCATTTAAAGACCTAAACAAGCTCCACTGTCCAATTACCCTCCACGGCACATCTCTCCATAACAAAGAGATCACTGAAGCAAGCCATAATAACTGTTTGTGTTACCAAGGGCAAATGTGAAAGCAAGTTAAACTGTAAATGAAATGAGTCGGGTGCACTTTTAGGGCACAGGGAGTTGGCATAGATTTGCACAGTGACTCACAGATATGAGTCAGCTAAAGGGAAATGAACAGTGGACTGAAGGTACATTTACAAACAAGCTGTCACAGTTTGACAAAGGATTGAATAACCAGATTGGTCGAGCTCCTGCTTATTATATGAGGAGCTTCAAAATTTCAGCTTTTGCGCAAACAAGATGTGGGGGCTTGTTTGAACGAGCCGTTTTAGGAGCGTGTGGACAAGTCTTAACTTTTATAAAGAATATTTCTTTGGATTTGACACTTTAGTCTTTGCAACTTTACAGATCTTCTTTATGCACAAAGAGCTTGAAACACTCCAAAGAGAAAGGAAAAACTGAAATCGCATCATAATTTCTAACAATAAATACATACAATTTTTTTTAAAATGAATAAACGAATATTACAAAAGCTCATAACAAAATTGCTAAAGACTGAAGTATATATTAAATATAATTAGTAACTATGGGAAGTCATGGCCTAATGGTTAGAGAGTCGGACTCACAATCGAAGGGTTGTGAGTTTGAGTCTTGGGCCGGCAGGAATTGTAGGTGGGGGGAGTGCATGTACAGTGCTCTCTCCACCTTCAATACCACGACTTAGGTGCCCTTGAGCAAGGCACTGAACCCCCAAGTGCTCCCCGGGCGCCGCAGCATAAATGGCTGCCCACTGCTCCGGGTGCGTGTTCACTGCTGTGTGTGTGCACTTTGGATGGGTTAAAAGCAGAGCACGAATTCTGAGTATGGGTCACCATATTTGGCCATATGTCACTTTCACTTTTCACTTTCACTATATAAAATATAATAACTGGGAATATGAAAGATAAAGCTAATTCAAAATATGAATAAACATATAAATAGTTCTAAAATGCATATTATTATTAGCATCAAGCTAAATTCATAACCTTTCAATACTTTACTTTTAGGATCCCAATTAAAAAAAAATATTTGGCAGGTTCGTCCACACAATATTTGTCTTTTTAAATGCAAAAAGTCAATTAAAAACGCATGTACTTGTCAGACAAATGTTAGGAAGTTGCACTAGCAATGCTAATTAGTTATTTATTAATGGGTGAAAATATAACAAAAAACACTATTTTCAACATTTGCCTGTTAAGATCTGAGAATCACTAAGTGTATTCTTGCATCCTGTTTAGGACGGGTAATGGGATGCAGTGTCAGTGTGTTTTATGTGCCACAGCTATTAAGACATTAAATACAAAATAGTGTTTTGAAAGGCTGGAGTTTGCTAATACAGGGTGTTTATGGATTTAATGCCCTAGCAGCATATTACCAGTGTAAAGCTCTTGACTGGCTGTAGAGGGCATGTGGCCATGACAACTGATTGTAATGCATTGTCTCATGTTGACAGGGCTGCAATTACAGTGCCAGTCCCACCCCAGGGCAAGAGATTGTAGATTCCTCTGTAATTCATTAAAAAATGGCTTTCTGGCCCCATTTGCAACAGATAAATTATTCCCCTGGACAGACTTTGATGGAGAGAAAGCCAAGAACTCACATAATTCATGCTGCTTAGTTGAACTCTGGTGTATATTAACATGGAAAACCGGTAAATTAACCAAGACTTTCAACTGATTTGAAAATGTATTCACAATTAATATAATAATTTTCATTGTTAACATGCTAAGGAATGCAGTTCCTTTTTAAATGAAAACAAAACAGAAAATAAGGTCCGCGGTTGGTTAAAATGGATTACAAGTAAACTGAATGTTGTCAATGAACTGCTTTGATATGAGATTGACAGCAGCAGTGTTCAGATAATTTCTTCTTCGCACCTGCATTCTCAGCATTCAGCCTCTGTATTCATGTGGTGTGGCTCCTGATTGTGACAGATAAAGTTAATCGCCCATACACAACTCTTTTCTGTTTTTACAAATAGGCGCAGTTTACAATAAGTTCACTTGTCCTTGAGGTGATTCAAAGAGAAGCTAGGCCGCTTCTTGAAACATACGGCACAATATGTTGAGACACCGATGCCCCCAAAATGGGGTTTGTGAAATAGATTTTACTTCAAGTAAAGAAGCCACTGAGTTTGTAAGCATTATAAATGGATGCATCTTAGAAGCCTATCATAAGGCAAGATAAGGTTGAACAGTCGAAGCTGTGGAATTACCTGCAACAGAGGCATCAAACCATTTATTGGAGCTCACCTTACACAATGAGTAACCCTCGTAGAGATGAAACCTTCCTTGCATAAAGACACATGACTTGCCTTTGATTTGACCAAACACCAGGCACCCTTCATGACCAGGAACTATCCATAAAAATACAAACATATGGTAAATATGGTATAAACCAATATATGCAATACATATGGTAAAAAAACAATATAAATTGTATATACTATATTTTATGTACAATTGTATTACAGGTATTTGTATGATAAAATATATAAAAATTGTAATTGAAGTACATGATTAAGTCCTAAGATACCACCATGAGGAAAAAATGTCATGACACGAATACCAAGTAACACTAATACATTTAATCTGTAAATATTTCCCCTTGACACTTTTATATTGATTTGCTTTATGGCATCATGTGATGTATGAAGCAGTTTGATGATAAAATGCACTGTATTGGGCTCTAAAGCTGTCTTTACCTGATTAAGAACCTGCTGCTGTAAAGTATTTAGTCTTTGCTGTCTCCCTAATATATTGCGTCTACCTAAGGGGTTATTCATCTAATGCATAACCTCTCTGTAATAAGTAAATACAGGGTCAGATGCTGCCATTGATAACAGAAGCCATCTAATCCTTTTCTATAATGTAACGTTAAATGACTAATGACTGATCCCAAGCCTCAGAGATCCTGCTGGCTTGGCTGTATTTCAAAGTTCATTAATTTGCATTTGCATGTTCACTTTGCTCATTCAACATCGGAAAAGTTGATATCTGCTGCTTTGGGATGACTGCTCATGTCATCAAGGATGGCATTAGTGTGACTGATTGAGTATCATTAGTGTGCAAACAGGTGGAGCAAACATTTTCTACATTGATGAGCAAATAGGGGGCTGCAGTTTGTTAGTGGCTTCACAAACTTACTTTGACATGGAAATAAGCCAACTGAGACAAGTCAATTGGAGCTTATGTAAATATAACCTTGAATTTTGGATGATGAGATGTTTTTGGCCCTAAAACCTGCAGCGTAATGAGGTTCTACTGGAATAATGGCTCTGTTTTTCCAGGGACCGATTCCTCTTTTCTTGCATGAGCATTGACGAATGACTCTGAGAAAAAAAAAACTTACTCAGAGAGGTAGGTTATTACAATCCCCGTGAAATTTATTTCCTGCAACAATGTAAAAAGGAATGAGCAAATGAACATTTCAGTGCATGCTGCCTGAAAAATAAATGAGTTTAATGAGAAAAGTTCTGAGTGAAATATCTAAATTTGGTTTAATGAGAAATAAGTAAAGTATCTATCTATCTATCTATCTATCTATCTATCTATCTATCTATCTATCTATCTATCTATCTATCTATCTATCTATCTATCTATCTATCCATCCATCCATCCATCCATCCATCCATCCATCCATCCATCCATCCATCCATCCATCCATCCAATCCATCCATCCAATCCATCCATCCATCTATCTATATAATATATAATTCTAATATAATCACGTTAAAATGCTATTTTTTTAAACTGTTGCAGTTACACATGGGTATATATTTGTCACTACATGTCACTACATAAGTTAATTTGTTGATAGGCCACAGTTTCAAGAATTTAAGTTTTTACATCTATATGGTGTATAGTGACACTAAAGTGATTTGATTTTGATTTGACAATTGGTGATTTATATGAATGATGCAATGTGCAATGTGAAGAATTTATTATTTAAAAAATGAGCACTGAGCACAAAGCATCCATAGTTCTCATTATTCAACCTGTCAGTCATTTCTCTGTTGGTCTTCATAAACCAGCTAATTTAAATTATGAAGTGGATTAGAAAAAGGACAACACAAATGGATTCTAAGACCCTTATTATGCTTTCCCTTAATTACAAGTGCTCTTATTCTTCAGCCATCATTCAAGTACACACACACACACACACCTACTACAGGTGGTGCAAATATCATGTGATTCTTCAGAATGCTTCTCAAGATTATTCACCTCGCTGTATAAATATTTAAACCTGTCCAAGACATCATAGTATGAACTCCCTGTGGCAGATATTAGAGCCTATTTTTGCTCCAGTCATGATATTTTATTCATAGGCAGTAGTTATTCATTTTATAGCTCACATTAGCAGGAGCTGGACATAATTTGTTAACCATACAATACAATGAGGGACAGATAAAAAACCTCTTGCTTTCAGATTCGCTCCCTGCATGAGCAACAACTCCTGTATCAGCTAGCGGCTTTTTTAATGGCCCAACATGCTGACTGAAATGACCACACTGTGTAAATTAACAACTACAACAAAAAACAAGAAAGAAAGAAAGAAAGAAAGAAAGAAAGAAAGAAAATTGAAATTGGTGTAAACCGTTCCTCCAGTTCGGCTCTGATACGTTTCCATGGATCAATTACCTGTGCTGACGGGGAAATTAGGAATGTCCTCATAGCGGAAGGTCTGTTTATTTGAGACACTGTCTGCGAGAAGTCCCAGTCCAGAGCCGCACACGATAGCTATCTTTGGTCTGTGTCTCGTCCGGCTCAGCAGCCATTCTGTAGTCAGTTTGCAGTCATCAAAGGAACAGCAGCTGAGTCAAGAGAAAGAAAGAATGATGGTCAGATATATTAGAACAGGTCACATTGATAACTGCTCAAATTATGTCAGATAAGAGGCTAAGTGGCAATATAGAGTCTTCTGATTATTAGTCAGTGCTAACAATGAGAAACATGACAATCTTTCAAACTGCAAACTCAACATCACAATAAATTCAAAGCATCAAGATAATCAATTATTAACTGGTTTATTTTTAAATGTTAACACAAAAAACAATATATTCATATTGTATTCATATTATATTTAATTTGTGGAATCCCAGATCATTTGAAAACAATATATTTGTTAATGTTGTTTTTAGAATAAATAAATAAATATTCATTAGAACAAGATACAAATCAAAGTTTACTTTAATAGCATTGAATAATATTAATATTAAAATATGATACTTTTTTAAAGATCATTATTTTGTGTATTTAATGTAACAGAATATGCTGACATGCTTTAATGTTAGAAAAACACATAATTTTTCAAATACTATACATTATTGTAGGTCCTCTATGCCACAGCTCTCTCACAAACTTCGTTTTCTACAAAGTCCCTTTTTCCGACAAGTGCAGTCTGCTCTAATTGGCCAACTGACCCAGTGCATTGTGATTGGCTGATCACCACAAGCACTTGTCGGAAATGTAACACCCCTTTTCATAACCGCGAGCTTCATCTTTCAAAATAAATGTAAAGACAGTTAATATCCTTAGTTTTACTATCAGTTCAAGCCCGAAAGGGGAACAGAGTCATGTGACAGACACAGTGATGAAGCTTGTATGTGTTTGCAGTACACAAGCCTCGGATTGGTAAGACATCTGATTCCACTGTGAGTGACCTTGTCTCTTTCTTTCTCTCTCTCTCTCTCTCTCTCAATCACACACACACATGAGCTCTCACACACCCACACACACACACAACGCGCAAAACTTAGCATTTGAACATTCAATAGCAAATACTTAAACTAATAATAATTCATACTTACAGTAGCTGAATCAGAAGTGCCAGATTGTCTTAGCAAAGTCAGAATTACCTCCTCTCCTAAGTTCACGAAACGGTCATCCATAAAATGGGTTGCTGTTTTCTTGTAAAGATTCCTAAATGCATCTACTTTAGGAAAGCCAAATAAAGTGCTTTTGCCTAGATACACACAGCATCTCCCTGACATTGCTGCTTCAACACTAACTGCGGTTTCTGAAATCACGCCTTTTTTCTTTGTGTGACCATTTTGGCAGCATTACGCAAATATTTCCACATAGTGACGTAGACATGTGGGGGCGTGCTTGAATGAGCTGTTTTAGGGGGGCGTGGCAGAGTCTTAACTTTGATAAAGAATATCTGTTTGCGTTTGAGACTTTAGTCTTTGCAACTTAACATATCTTCTTTATGCACCAAGAGCTTGTAACACTCCAAAGAGAACGAAATAATTTAAATCACATCATATGACCCCTTTAAGATCTTATGAATTAAGTTTGTTTCATGTTCCTTAAGCATATATTTCTTTCCCTTAAGCATAAATTTGACAAAATGTAATTATTTAATTTAATTATTTTTCCTTGTTTTTCTTTAAGTATAATAAAAGAAAAAAATAAATATATATTTACTGGAAAACAAGAAAAATACAGATTAATAATAATAATAATTATTATTATTCTTTTATATAAAAAAATAGGATTTGTGATCAGATATCAGTACACAATACAGAAGTACAGAAAAGACCTTCACATTAATATATAAACAATGAAGCTCTACTTTGACAGCTCAAAATAACTGTACTGTAGAAGACCACATCATTTTTATTATGTCTCAAGATTTCCAGTCAGTTATGAAAATCTAATGCCATATAAATCACACCGGAAATTAACTAATATGAATGAAACCTCAGAGACTCTATTGATATTTGAAAATTGGCTGGTTGCAAAAATCTGAAAATATAAACCTGACATAATGTGGTTGAATAGATACAGCTGAATAAGTAAAAGCTAAGAAGACAGTGCATGAAAATGCAAATAGTGGAAACATTCAGAGTTTCTGAATGGAGTTTTGAAGAGTCCAAAATGCAAATTTACAGCATGCAATTTTCAAGGCTCCATGTAATTTGCATCTCATTTAAAGATAATTCTGCTCAATATTGTGACTCAGCTGTGTTTGTCAGGCCTGATATATTTTTATTGACCATTACAGATTTGATTAAATGCATAAGAGATCTAAGATAACAGCTGTGAATTAAAATTACATTATCTATACTGACTCTTTTAGCTCAGTAAACAGTAAATGTAAAAATACTTTTTCATCTGTAAAGTTTTAAATAATAATTGCTTTATACATTGACCTTTATGTAAATTATAACAATGACATAAAACTAAAATTTACCATGAGTTTTCCTTGGTGTGCATGATCTCAGTCAAAGGTAGTCACTGGCTGATAGCACCTGGAAAATGGGAAAACGTGTGTACTTGTCTTATCAGAACAGATAAGAGAGAGAAAAAGAGAGAGACAGAATAACCTCTCAAAGGACTTTAAGGTCTTGTCTCATTGGCTGCGTAAAATTTATAGTGGGAAATCTCCATATTTGTCTAAGAAATTATATGACTCCCCTTTGAAACTTTACCTTCAGACACACACACACAAAAATAAGAATACATTTCCCAGTAAATTTTCAATTTCTGCTACATCAATAGAATTACATTTTCCATTTTAAATCAATAGAATAGATTTTTTTTCCCAATGAATTGTCAAATATTTTGCTTTGTAGAAGCTGTACAATGACCATAGCTTGAAAAAAATAATGAAAACACATTGTCTACCCACACCAGTCAATAAGACTGTTAGAAGGGGCAGAGTGACTTATAGTATGGTAAATAGGAAACATGTTTACATGTTTGTGCACTTTGCTGAGCTGTGCCATTACTGAATACATAATAGCTTAGAGCCTCAGGGTCCATTATAAATCGCCAATGCTTTTATACTGGCTTGGAAAAGGATTGGCACACTCAGTACTGGAGCAGTGCAACTCGAAATCTTAATACACTGATGCATTTACAGCAGTGTCTGAGACATCATTTCTACACAGAGATATTGAGCTGATAACTTACTGTAATACAGAAAATAACCTAATCTGAATATTATATCAGAAAGCACAGTTAAGCAAAATACCTAACTTGTTTTTCACAAAATTACTAAATAATGACTGTTTTTGTAAATGTATTTACAGCTCAGTATCATGGCTCTTTTTTGTGCCAGGGGTCCAAGGTAGTTCTTGTCAATGAGTAACATACCCAGATGTTAAATTATGTAACAGTTAAATGATGTCCTCATCACACATAGCATAGACTGACCACAGGGACAGAAAAGTGATTACTCATTTATTCTACTTCACTGAGTTCAGATGGTTCAAATGTTATCTTGCTCTTTGTCAAGAATATTTCCAGCTGAAAACAAACATAGGAAACGGAACCGATCGGTGTGAGCTTAGCATACACACATAAGCTAACTATTAACCGAACTCTGTTAGCAAGGTCAACTCACTAGCAAGTGAACTCAAGTTTAAACTCACAATTGTGAGAAACAAATTCCCAATTACCTTTTTTTTAATATTTGTATTCCATTGCAGGAATAAACTTCCGTAAAATAGGGTTAAAAACAGTTGTTTTAAAAGTAAATAGTATTTCAATATTTTTATCAAATGTCTTGGTGAGTATAAGACTATCTCTCTGTTGATTGATATGGTCAGATTTGTCAAGCAAACACAGTCTGACCCTCTGTGTTGCTATTCGGCTGGAGGCCCTGTGGGGAGGATGGGTGAGACTGGTCGTGACCGTTTGTCCAGACGTACAGTATGCCAGCTGTCTCACCAACATGTGCTTTTACCAACCCAAACAAGCTTCTACCAACCCAACAGGAGAAGGGAGTGTGAGCATGAAGTCAAGGTAAATGAATGCATAACTGTGTATGTTATGTGTTGCACGTGTGTGTGTGTTGTGTAAAGGATGATAGTTTTAATTAAAATTAAGTCTCTTTTGAACATTGCGTAATATTGTGCTACATGAGTGCATTCATTTGCGCTCACAGAAGAAAGTAATACAGGTTTGGAACAACATGAACTTGAGTAACCGATGACAGAACTTATTGAGGTGAATTATTCTTTATCCTTTGTCCTTTTTATCTGCTGGGCAGCCCTGGCTGATGTCAAGTCTGAAACCTCTAGACCGTCCTTACTGATTTTTCCACATAAAAAAGCAATTTGTAACTTAAGATAACTAGACTAATAATGACAGTTTACTAAGTGTCAATACTATCTTACTTTTGAATCAATATTTGATCATTGTTGAATTCTCTCTCCATTCCTCCTTCCTCCACCTCTCCTCAGACCGTGGTGCTTGTTTAACTGCAAAAATATTGACTTGTTTCTCTGGTTGGGCATTTTAAATCAATAATATTTCGGCTTTTCACTCACATTGTATTTAGATCTTCTGCCAATATAGCACATCCTGAAATCAAGGCCACAGTGTGGGCACATGCAAAATCAGATATTGAATAAAAAACAAATATGAGTAAAAGTCAAATTTCCTTTGTTCTCCATAGATTAATCATCAAGAAGTTTCTTTACCAATGAACTTGACAAATCACTCGATCACTTTCAATAGAGCAAACTGCTGATGCAAACGGGGAAGCACATATCCAGATCCATAATTCTGTGCATCACATCAGGAATTTCTCAGCTGAGAGCTCAGGACTAATCATTTATTAATAATGATCTTACAGCCATTGTGAGACTGTACATGATTCTGATATTATTTATTACTCATTTAAAAATGTGGACATTTTCTATAGATCTTAGTCAAATTCTGACACGAATGAAAAAGAAGCTGTGGGTTAAAATACAGTGTTTTCAATGGATTATACTGTTGTTTAACAACACACCGATTGTTCAGCTGATGAAACGTCTTTCAGAAAAGAAATTTCATTAGACAAGAGCTCCACAAAGAAGTTTCAAAGTTTTGAGTTGTGAAAATGATGTGCCATTTGTAAAGACCATAAGATTACCTCCACATCTTTGTTTTCATCCGCACAAAATTCAAAATGGCATCTAACCTGATTAGGTTTATATCAACAATAACAACAAAAAATAATAAAATAAATGCATGGAACCTTTACATTTACATCATAAATTAGATTGAAAATAGCCTGTAATATTAATTTAATGTAGAATCTAAAAAAAATCTTATCGTGATTAAACCAGAAAAATTTTAAATAAACGAACAAAAACTATTTTTAAAGTTTGGGCTCATAAAAATTAGATCACCCGCAAACAGAGGTGGAAAGTAACGAATTACATTTACTCGCGTTACTGTAATTGAGTAGCTTTTTTGTGTACTAATACTTTTTAAAGTAATTTTTTAAATCTGTAATTGTACTTTTACTTAAGTATATTTTGTTTGAAGTATTGTACTTCGCTACATTTTAAAACACATTAATTACTGAGTAAAAAAAATTAAAAAAAAAAAAAAAAATCGCTCCCTGGAAACTACGTCAGTAAATTATGGGGAGGGCAAACTGGCGCTAAAATCACAAGAAAGATGCAGACGGACAAAACAGGCGTTAGTGGTGCAGACACCGCTGAAAACGAAACCCCGTCATATTCTGAAGTTGAACTCGAAGGAAATGAAGTGAACCCCTGGCCATATGTATGCTCTATTATGCAGTGTAAGCTGTACTTGCCTAGGAAGACCAAACTAGCAGCTTATAAAATCTCGACAAGACATCAACCATTCGCAAGAATGTAGAGGTAAGCTAAATAATTGCATCGTTGCATTGGTGGTTAAAATGAAGCTTTGACATTTTAGCAAGAGGTTTTGCACAAATTAGCTAAAAAGACCGTGGTGAGGAGTGTGCTATTTTTGTTTGAATGATGTGCGCGCGCATTTATAGTGCGTTCTTTCACTGTGTGATTCAGTCTCCTAAAATGCATTTAGAATGATCACAAAATTGAAGATATAGGGGCAGAAAATTCACATATTTATATAATTTCATATATTAAATCAAAATCACACAAAGAATGCCATCGTTTCCTCCAAAAATCATCATGAATATATACATACATATATATATATATATATATATATATATATATATATATATATATATATATATATATATATATATAACAGTTCAGTAAACAAGTTAATTAAGAGACTTGCGTTTTAGACACCATATTGCCTTTTTTAGCTCTATTTCTACAACAGAAAATAATTCCAAACACAGCCACCAAAGCACAGTTTTGCGTCTCTGAGCAACGTGACAGTATTTCGTTCCTGAATGAATCAACCGTTTAAATGATTCGGTTCAATCGCAATGACTCACTTATTAACAGTGACTTGCTGACACATACTGGCCATTTTAATTTCACATTTAAAGTATCTTTTGATTTTTTTAAATAATTAATTTCTTATCATTTCAAATGAGTATTCAACATTTTATGTCTTGTATATCAAAACATTATTCATGCATTTGTAACTGCAGGTTAAATGCATTCTTGTCCTGCACTAAACAGTGTAATACATCTAAATGCCACTTCCAATGAATCTTCTTCATTTCCTCTGCATTAAAAGATGAGTTTGTTGATACTGATTTGCCTGGTAACAGCCCAAATGTTTTATTATTCTAAATAACTGATTCCTTTAATTAAAAACAACTAGTTTGAGATTAATAGACCTATCCCAGGGGTGTCAAACTCAGTTCCTGGAGGGCCGTAGCCCTGCAGAGTTTAGTTCTAACCCTGCTCCAGCACACATATCATGTAGTTTTCAAATAAACCTAAATGATTAGATTAGCTGGATCAGGTGTGTTTAATTAGGGTTATATCTAAACTGTGCAGGACTGTGGCCCTCCAGGAAGTGAGTTTGACACTCTTGTCCTGTCCCATTTTGACTCCCTCCCACTGTTAAAATGTAACTAAGTAATTTTTACTCTGAGTAAAGTTTAAATGAGCTACTTTTTACTTTTACTTGAGTAGATTTTTAGACTGGTACTTTTACTTGTACTTAAGTAAAATTTCATTAATGTAATGGTACTTTTACTTGAGTAGAATATTTTTGTACTCTTTCCACCTCTGCCCGCAAAGCAGTTATTTTAAATTAAATGATCACAGATAATAGTTTTGATGTACTCTGCTTGACTGAAACCTTGCTAAAACCAAATAATTATATTGGTCTAAATGAGTCTACTCCACCATGCTTATACTGTTTTAAGCATTCACATAATGCATCTCATAATTTGACTACGTCTTGTATTAATTTTTCCGAAATTTAATTTTAAGTTGCTTTGCAATGATTTGTATCGTAAAAGTGCTTTACAAATAAACTTGAATTGAATTGAATTGAATTGTACCTGTCTCAAATATTGCAATCTACTGCTAGGACTGAAATCCTTGATGCCAAGAGAGCAGTTTTGCATAGTCAATGGTTATGTGAGAGGAGAAGGAATCAGATTGTGAATTTGTCATTTCATTACTGTCTGCCTTATGCACATACACACAAATGCACGCACACACACCAGCCTGATCTCAGCACACACAAACAAAGAAGTGCTTGAGAACAGCAACTCAAAACATCAATCATGGAAACATATTTATACCACTCGAACGCTAGACACCCATTTTTTGTGACACAGGAAATGTCTTGTGTAATGTCATAGAACACATTTTCCCCAAGAATGCTTAATGTTCCTTGAATTGATTTTTCTTCTGGTAAATCAGACAGGGAAATAGGGAAATTACTTTTTGACAAGTTACATGTGAAACACCACTTTCTATTAATCTCTGATTACATTCAGTTGCAAATGAATTCAGATGTTCACCTCATCTCATCCAGTTTAAACATTTTTATTGCAATTAAAATTTAATAGGGCTACTGCGGTCTACCAAATTATATTTTACAATAAGTACTATAAATATTAGCTTATTTTTTTCATAGTTATAGGGAATTTGTTGTGTTTGATTCCTTTTACTATGCTGTAAATAAGTTTGGTAAATGGGAATTTGGGCACTGGCAAGGGTCTTGATCCATGAATTATATGTTTGTCATGAAACTTATTTGTCAAATCTGTCAAAAAGCACCTCACCATCATGAAATATGCATGAGAGTGAAGAAAACATGATTACATTTCCAGTAAGTGAAAGCTTGGTAGTTACGTTTCTGTGGGGTTTAGGGAAAGGTCATTTTAATGAACTGACAACAAAACAGCCCTATAAATCCTTACAAGTATTAAGAAATAATAGTATTTTAGAGATCTGTCTTAAGGTTTTCTGAAGAAAATGTGAGTGGTTCTCGCCAAGTTCTTCTGAGTGGTTGTTAGGGTGTTGCTAAGGTATTCTGAGTAGCCTAATTGATAGGACTTTGCTAGAATGTCAAAAGTCTTAAAAATGTTAATGTGAATTGGAACTCAAAGTGTAAAGGCATGCAATGAAAGTTCCCCCTTTTGTCTAAATGTATTTTATAGAAATTATTTGTGAACAGGTAATCAGTATTGTTTTTTTTATTTATGTTCTGACCTTGTTATGTTTCAGAATATTGAATATTTTATCAGGATGTAACTGTACCTTCTGGTTCATCTCCATCTTTGAGTGCAATGTACCTCAAAATCCATCAACTACTAATGCATAGAAGCAAGTCCCCGCTTTAAATTTTTTGATAATCTGTTACACTTGGATGTACGTCATAGTAATACGGAATGGAAGATGTGTTACTACTTCTGTTTTATAGTGACTTTAAGATTTACAAGAGCTTTCTCCTGCAAGTGCTTCTTCTCATTGGCAGTTTTATAACATTAGCCTTCAAATAAGAGGAATAAAATGTCAGGATGTAATAAGAAAACAGTGTTTGGGTGTCCCATACTGAGCTCACTTGCTAAAAACAGTTGGCATTATCCCATGTTTTTATCTCCATAGGAAGGAAAATATATAAAAATGTTGTTTTGAACTTCACTGTGATGATTTCCTCTGGGTTTTGGGTGATGCTTAAAAAGAGGGTTATTACTGTTGCTAATGGATTGTTTCTAGAGGAGCTACTGTTGAATATGTGAATGAGATAATTTCCCTTCTTCGTCCTACAGAGCAGGGGTCACCAAACTCGGTCCTGGAGGGCCGTGTCCTGCAGTTTTTAGCTCCAACCCTAATCAAAAACACCTGAACCAGCTTATCAAGTTCTTACTAGGTATGGTGTAGTTATGAATGTAGAATGTTTGAACCACTGTCCATGATCTACTAACTAGGGGATGGAAACATTGAATTTAACAGTCTTATTATGATATGAACACTTAGTTTCTGAGAATCCTCTTTTTCTCATAAAGAGATATTCTGGGGATATATATATATATATATATATATATATATATATACATATACAAAATGTTGCTTCTAGGCAGTTATTAGGTATTGCTCGTTTTATACAATCAATGTGTCTCATTCTGAGCTCAACAGGAGGTTTGAAATACAGTAAAGGAAAAGTGATTGCAACAATCACAGGTTAAAGACCAGATGTGACTGCAGAGATCTTTTTAACCGAAAAATGTATTTCCCATCATTTTCTTGGTGGCAGATGGTTTTGGCATGCCTCAGGGATATTTGTACCACAGATGAGCATCACCTCCAACTGAAAGATGAGAGAATGCTCATTGTGGAGATGAAAGGGTTAGATTTTGAGTGTTGTCTGAGGATATCATTGGAGGGATGACAGTTCAGTGATGGGAGAATAGACGATCAAGCCTTCCTCATCTTGCTACCTGTTATCTGTCGCTGGTGTGTCATGAAAACAAGTACTTCCATAATCTCTCTTCAGGGATTCCTCACTACAAATTACCTCCCTCTGCAACAGATCTGTACAGGGACATGTTTTTTACCTTTTCATTGTCCATATGGCTGTAAACCTGAAAGGAAATCCCTGAGGCGGCAAATCATCAATTATATTCTCATGATATGACCATTATGAGAAATGACCAATAAGATGTCAAGCTAGAAACATACATCAGATGGTCAGATGTGTGTGACAGGTTACAAATTGTGAAAAACATGGTTCTTTTTCGGTCAGTGGTCTGGTGGTAGAAAGATTATATAAATGCGTAATAAAGATAATGGCCTTAGAGTCCTATATTTCACAATATTATGTCACAAACCGATGAGGGCTAGTTGTCATAGAGAATTTTTTGTTCTTAGGAGAAGGGAATATTTTGCATCAGGTTGGGGTCATATTCTATTGACACTTTAAATGTTATACTAAGTTTTTTTTTTTGTTACATTTTAGATTTTTTTGCTTTTTAAATAATCTTGTCTTTAAGAATTATTTTACTGCTTAAATTTTGCTGAAAAGCTCATAATAGTCTGTCCCAGGTTCCGTACAAGCTCAATCAACAGCATTTGTGGCATAATGTTGATTACTGCAAAAAATTATTTCGACTTATGCCTTTTTGGTAAAAAAAAAAGAAAAAGAAAAAGAAAAGAAAAAAGCTATAGTCATATTCTATAAAGAAAATGACATATACTGTATTAAACCCACACTGAGAATATTCACTGGTGTAGCATTGTGGTCTCCACTTCATAGGTCGTGAATATGGGCCTTTTTGGGGTTTTTTTCAGTAAAAATAGTAGTATTTTATACCCAGTATAAATAACTGATATAAATGTAAGGGAAATCAGAGAATATTGGGTCCTAAAAACAAAAGCAAGTAATTTTGGTTCAAGCTTTTTCAAAAGGAAGTCCCTGCAGGCAGCTGAGGCACATGTCGCCTTTTTGTGCTTTTGACCTGAGAGAAATCGAGAAATGTCAATCCTCTAATGCCTGACAAGTTGAGAAAGGTTAATGGTCATGTATTTTGGGAACATGATTCATTCTGTTTCACCTTATATGAATGAGAGACTCACGTGGTTTTGCATATCTTTGAATTCATTAGAGCCCATTAGCGACAGGGCTTGTTATAGGCTGATCCATTGCTATATTCAGGATGTGGGGGGCTTTTGTTCTTCAAATGCCAAACGCTTAACGAGTGTGCACCACGGCTACGCTTCCTTGGACAGAGATTAGGTTTTAAAAGAAAATAAAACGAGACAGAGGATAGACAAGACCAGAAAGTAAAGAGGAAACTTTCAGGTGTTTGACAGAATTACTAAATGACAGGAGAATATCATTTGGTAAATAGATTAATATATTTACCATATATATTTATATTTACCATCATTAAAATTATTTAAATTGGAGGATGATAATTTAAGCCAACTCATCAGAATAAAACAAAGCATGCGAGTAACAGTGGAATGGACTCATTGATTCACTGCTTGAGAAGTTTTTATGCATTGCATAGATGAGTCTAAAAGGCAGTCAAAGTTGTTTTGCATCTATGACAGTGTGTAGTTTCCCCTCAGTCATACAGTGAGTTGTGCTATTGGGAGTGCATTGTTATTCTCATCTCGGTGGTGTTTACATCCCGGTGTTATAATTTCACACATGATCACACACACATACACACATACACACGCTCTGATGCTTGGACATGTAGCGCTGACTTTCCACAAGCAGCTGCTCTGCTCTGCCACATCTGCTAAGAACAAATACAGAAGCGGTGATAAAATAGCATACTTTGCTTTTCATAAGCCTACATAAATTAGTTATTATATTACTAATTTCTCTCTCTCTCTCTCTCTCTCTCTCTCTCTCTCTATATATATATATATATATATATATATATATATTTATATATATATATATATATATATATATATATATATATATATATATAATAATAAGTGTTAACTCAAGTCATGTCAGCTGGTCATATAAAAAAAACACCAATTCACATGATATTCTTTCACCTTTTGACCCAGTACTTTTAAAGCACTGGTTTGTTTCATTGCTAATGGAAATTTCACAGATATTAAATAAAACCCTGATATAAAGGCTTAAACCAGTGAAAGCAACTATTACATGTACATCACATGAACCTGTCAATTTTTGAACTTTATGACTCCTATAAATCTTGCCATCTGCCTCCCCAGCCTTGTGTTTTCATGAGTGGTTCGCTTCAGATGGGAAAAGGCCTACACAGTGGCATCATTATGCCCGCTCATCCCAACTGCTTTTTATAGGTTATTGATTTCATAATAATGTACGTTGTAAATCTTGTGAGATTATAACAGTGGTTTATCTGGCACTATATCTGAATTTATTACTTGCAGGACCTAAGAGCAAAATGAAAACCGAAAACAGGGAGGCAACGGAGGGTAACAACCAGTCTAATTATCTTTCTTTCAAGGCATCAGTTATGGCAGCTAAGCTTTAGCTTTCATTTACACCTCTTTTACACGTCAACACTTTATATTCTTTATAAAAGTTAAGACTCATCCACGCCCCCCTTAAAACGCCTAGTTTAATCACGCCCCCACATGTCTTTATCACGAGGTGGGAAGATTTGCATAACGCCGCTCAAATGTTCACGCAAAGATAGAAGGCATAAACTTTGATTCTCGCTGTAGTATTGTTGTCACCGGCATCATGTCGTGGAGACACTGTTTCATTGTGAAAGCGAAACCACTTTGTTTGGTCTTCCAAAAGAGGACACAACTAGAAATCAGTGGTTAAGTTGTATTTACAACACTGTTTCAGAACAGTTCAACCCAAATATTCAGATGTGTGCTGCGCATTTTATGGAGGACTGTTTCCTGATCCTGGGAGAGAAGACTACAATCCCGGCGCTTCTGACTCACATCCTGTAAGTATGTTTTCATATGTAAAGGATTTGCCACTAAAATGCGAGTTTTGAGCAGTGTAGAGTAACGCTTGTTGTTTGTCTTTTCTCCGTTCACAAATGCAGACATGGTTTTATGTTTATGAGGCACGATGCAAAGCAACATGCAGTATAAGTCATTATAATCCGTAATTATATCCCCACTGGATGCAACAAATGCCTAAATTGTAATGGGTTTTATTGTTTTTGTCTTGTCTCACCGGTGTTCTGACCGGAACACGCATCACAGTATGGCGTAACATTTCCATCACACGTTTGAGGTATTCGGCCAATCACAACGCACACCTCACTTTTCAGACCGATACACTTTGTAAAAAATACTACGTGTTTCAGAAAGGTGGAGCATAGAGGGGAAACAATAATGTACAGTATGTGGAAAATAAAGTGTTTTTTTAACCTTAAACCGCATAAACACATTTAATTACACCAAATACACAAAATAATGTTCTTTTTAGCAGCATCATATGAACGCTTTAATGTTATGGCATATTTTTTGCCATAATGGCTGTATTTTTTAATGTTCATATTTGTATAAATAAACATTACAAGATAAAGTCTTCATTTAATGTTCATATATACAAATATGAGCATTAAAATAAATTTGAATTTGTACTCAAATTAATTAGTGATGCCTGAAGCATTTTCACAGCACCCATAGCAAGTAATATTTTTTGTAAATTTCCTTTTTTTTTCATGCTATGTTAAGGAATGAATGTGCACCTGTCATGGACTAATCACTACCGATTTTTTACAGTTTCCATTCAGTAGGTTCAAACGTTAGCAAAAGCATTCATAATCTGTTTTTCACTACCATCTTGTCGTACAGAGACGTCATTTATTTTTCAGGGAGCCAAGACAATAGGAAGGCAAATAATCAAATCAGTTTCCCTGAGGTTCCAATCAGACTCTAAGCGATGGTGGGGTGGGGGAGGATCCAGATGATGCTGATGATAATAACTGCATGATTTTTGACAAAAGGTTTCACAGGGAAATTATGGAATGATTTGATTTCCATGCTGCATTTCCGCATGGTACAGAAAAGATGGGCCTTAATAAATCCTCCCCTGTGGTGAATTATAATTGGTCAGCAATAATTTGGAGAGTTTTTTCTTTTGGGTAATCAAAATCAAACAACCACTTGGAATATTAAGTGCAAATTGGAGCTAAAAAGCAGTTTTGTTTTTAACAATCAACTTCATTGTCCTCATGCCCACAAGTTGATTGAAGGGTGCAGTTACTAATTTCATCTTGAAAAAAACAAACAAAAAAAACACGGAAACCTGTCTGAGGGAGCATCTGACGATCATGAGCAGTATGGCAAAAGCAGCAGGTGAATGTTTTAAGTGACAACATCTACTAGCCAGAGAAGTTGTGTGTGAGGCCATCCGCCAACCTTTTCTCCACAGGTCACTGCCATGTCAGACGCCACCGACGAGGTGTTCAAGGCAACCGCAGCCTAGGAGAACAATAGACACACCACCGAGCACAGTGGATTGGTTTCCAAAAATAGGCAAATCTGCCACTAGCTGATAATTGTGTGTGTTCAGCTTCATCCTATTCAAGCCTTAGATCTCTCATCTTTCAACAAGAGAATGCTCATTTGACACAAAGCCAAATACACTACAGAGGACAGGATGAGAGATGGAGAGCCCTTTGTGTGTAATTTATAAGATCAAGCTAGACGAAGAGACAGGAGAATTAAATGAAGCAGTCCAAACTAATACATCAGGTTTCTGAAGGTGAAACGTGTGTTTACTGTGTCCAGCACGTCAAATTATTGAGCTGCCACACTTCATCAAGAGCCTCCTTAATCACTTGTTATTTGACTAATGATATGTTGTAGGATTGACTCCTTCACAATGTCCCGGTATCGGGGGGATGAAGTTGGAAGAGAACTGTGAGATTATTACAATGGTTTTTTTTTAAATGGCAGTGCATTGGTGCATCATCGGTCACCAGGATTTGTGAGCATCACATCACGGTTAATTGGTCACGGAGCATGTCTCAAATTTATTCTTGATTACGGATAGAGGAGAGGGAATATTTGAAATGATAAAACCACGGAACAATGCAACTCACACATTCTATTTCTTTCTTTGTCTGGTTAGAAAATTCACAGAACAACAGTAAATGTGACTGCACCTTTAGTCAGTGTGTAAAATTCTGTGAATTATACAAAAAACACATACATTTCGCAGTGGGTCCAAGTTGGTTACTCAGATTAGTGAGAATTAAAAGGCCATCGTCTATTATCAATAGTGCCTATAGAATTTTTAGAGTAAACCCTGGCTAAACTGGTGAGCTCTTTACTTCTGCAAATGAATTTCATGAGAATCCAGGAATATACATTAATGCAAGTAATTACATATAGTACATTGCCACCTGCTCTGGATTATGCAATCACAATAAATTTGTGTTCCATTCTATCTGACCTCTGTTGTATTGCATTAATCAGTAATCTGTAATATTACTTTGTTTACAGTGAGACATTCAGATGTATGATAAAATAGTCTACCATTGTAAAGTAATGAAAAATTGTTACCAATTATGTAAGACATCTATTATTAGCTGTAGTTACTTGATTTTATGTTTTGAAAATATTATATGTACTGTATGTGGAAAAGGTGTATGTGTGTATTTAGGCATAATGGCTGAATATGGAACATTTATACCACAGTGTGATGTTAATTAAAGTGTTCTGTTCTAAATAAATAAATAAATCATCTTTCTCCTAATTAAATCTGTTAAATCAGCAATCCGTCTATCTATAAGCTTGTTGTTCATTTTCACTGTATTATCTTCCTGCCTTGCTCTTATCCTTACTAACAGCTCAGGCTTATCATGTCTGAAAGATTTCCAGTGTAAAGTGGAGGAAGCCTTCTGATGTAATTATTTCCCCTGCTAATCTGAGCATGCACAGGTGGGCTGCTGACCGTTATGCCATTAGTTCATCTCCATGCATTCAAGTGACTTGAATTGTCACCCACTTTAATAGGGGGCATGCAGGACACCCAGATAGTGTCAGTCATTTGTCATATTTTGGTTTAACTTTGGACTGTGAATTGTGTTCGTTCGGTCATCAGCATTTGCCTGATATAGACATTGATGAAATAATGAGCTGGCATGTGCATTAGAAAATCATCTTGTTTGTAAGAGAGATGGAGTACCGTATTTAGAGTGTTTTTCAGAATAATAACAGTCAGAAATATTAATATTTTAGGGTTTATCTAAAAGGGTCTAGTAAACAACCCATTGTGCTACTTTCTTGTCGTGGTAGGGTTGCTTGTGTGTCTTAGTGACTCTTGGCAGCTATGCCGGAGGGGGCCAAGCCCCTGGTAGGTTCAGCCAAGCCAGCCAGGTCCCAGGGTTGAGTCCAGACCAAAGGCAACACCTGGTCCTCCAGGTTGGGTGTTGGGTGTAGGGCTAACAACCCCATCCCATAAAATCTATATTGTTACGGAAACAACAATTCTTGTCCAAACAACCAGCACCCAAGTGGACATGAGCCAACAAAAACTGGCATCATGACGACTACTGGTGAAATCCAGTTTCAGTATAACCAGGATAACCAGTATCTGTGTTGGAGCATGGAATGTCATCTCCATGTTCAAAACATCAAAATCAGCTCAAGTAATAAAATAGATGATTAAATACAGACTGGACATCCTATGGGTTAGTGAAAGCCGTTAGGATCCGGACGGATAGTAACCAGTAATGGAAGACAAGTAAATGGTGTAGCCCTCATAATCACAAAAATGAAGGTTAAAGCCTTGCTAGAATGATAACCTCTAGGTAAGAGAATGATCAGAGCACGCTTCTACAATCTTCCCACACAAAGATATTCATAAGCTAACATGTAAATTGCCTGACAGCATCACTGTCAACCAGATAGACCACATTATAATCAATGGCCCTTCAAGATGTCAAAGTTACCATCTAGTCTAGTTACCATCAAACTAAAACTGCAGAAAGCAGCCAAACAGAAACAGCCCAGGAATCATCTAGATATTGATAAGCTGAAATGACCAAAAGTTATCAAAGTATTAAGAAACCGATTTGCTGTCCTGACCGAAGACCACCAAAACACCAAATGGGAAACCATCAAGATGGTGTTTCTAGAGACAGCTACCAGTGCCCTGGGCTATAAAAAGAAAAAAGGTCAAGCAATGGACAACACCTGGAACCTGACAAAAGATAGAAAAGCCACAAAACTGACCATAAAATCACCAAGACCTCTTAAAAGGGAAGCATACAAGGCCAAAGATAAAGAGGCCAACAGAAGTGCCAGAAATGTCAAGAGGGCCTTTGTAGAGGAGCTAGCTGGAGAAGCTGAACTGGCTGCTGCAAGAGGTGCGATGAGTGTTGTGTACAAGACCACCAAACAACTTACTGGTATCGACCAATAAAAAGCTGTGAGCTGGTACAGAATTGAAAAAAAAATTTTTCAGGAAATCTGCAATGTGGTTCTTGTTGATAATCTAATTTAAATTATTTTATTCAATATTTAATATTATTTTATGTTAGGTTACTTCAACAAGTTAAGTATTAAGTACAGTACAAGTGGCTTTTTAAAGGGATAGTTCATCCAAAAATGAAAATGCTGTCATCATACTCTATACATCATTCTGTCCTCGTGTCGTTCTAAACTTCCTAACTTCTTTTTACAGCAGCATGCTTAATGTTTTTCTGGTTACACACTGTGTTTTGCAATAATGACGCTTCACAAACTGTGACCACTTTAGAAAATATTTGTAATATATTCACTGTCATTGCAAGTATTTTTGAATAAATGTATGCTGATATGTCCACTGTTGTCAGGCTAGCTATTATTTGCGATGACCCCTGCATTTGTGTCACTGAACTGGGAAAAACTGCTGAAAAGACCTTTATTTAAATAAACTCAGCACAACCTGATGTTTAGACTATACAAGTAAAAAGTGGAGGATAAGTCATGCAAAAAGGTTCAAGAAGTGATCAATGTGATCAATCGCTTCAAAAGAAGCCAAGATGGCTGATACTGGAAACCTCCAAATTTTTATAGCCAGTAGCTGGACTGCCATCACTAGGCACATCATCCCACCCCAGATGTTACATTTGGTCTAGCTGGTGGTATTTATGACTCCTGCACAATAAGAAGATATTAATCCCAATGGCCAATATATATATATATATATATATATATATATATATATATATATATATATATATATATATATATATTCTGAGGCATTGTTGACACTGTTATGAAACCAAATGTTCAGAAAAGATTGTTGTGTGAAAATTCAGAGTTTTATGAGGCTGCACGCAAACTACATTCAAACTGACTTTTGGTATGACCCAATTTAAAAACAGCATAAAATATTCCAAAAGGATAATTGCGGGTATATTTTTAGTTCGTTGTAGTAAAATGACTAAAGGTTTCCTGTAACAGTGGGAGCTAATGATCTTTCACAACCTTCATGATGGTCTTTATTAAATAATGCCTTCTAGTTAGGCTGATGGAAATCTTCAACATGTGATTAAATACTTTATATGGAGATGATACGGCAATTAATTCATCTCATTCTGTGATGCATTAGAATGAAGCGAATAGATTAGCATGACAGAATGTTGAGCCATTTACTGTGTTAATTATTTGATTAATGATCTTGTCATTCAATTTAACGGAGAGATTTTTTCAAGGTTTTTTTTTTCAAGGTTTTTGCATCAAATTCTAACAAATTCTGTTTACTGTGAGTGTTCATTGGGGTAATGTTGGTAGAATCTCTCTTTATAGACTATTAACATAATATGTTTCAAATAAAGATGATGGGTAAAACACTAAAGAAAACATAAGCAGTAGTAGATTCGTGGCACATTCTGCATACAGTAAATTTCTAAACCCTGCTGGTCATGATGAGGACTGTCCTGGTAAATGGCTCTTTGTTAATCCAATTCCTGACACCATGCCAAAAAAATAATTCTTGTCGTCAGCCTGCCACCTCTCTAAATTTGCATCTGACTGTGCTGGCACATTTCAATTCTGTTTAGCATTAGTAGGAGAGAAAATGTGTTGTTACTCATTTCTCCAAATTAAACCTAGGCCATGTTTGCCAGTTCCTCTCCAAAAGAATATATTCCTATCCATCCATTTGGATCACCCAAAATATTTAGTCCAGATTTTCAGCAGCTACTGTATGTGCTTTAAATCAAAATGCACACATTCTTAACCATCCACACTGTTTTAGTCTACAGTGTTTTTGCCATTTAAACTATGCGTGGCAATGATGCTGAATTATAATGGTTTAAAAAAATCTGTGGTTGATGAACACCTTGCATGTAAACCATTATAAGTAATAATATATGTTATGTAGTAACATTAGGTACTATGTTCCAGACTACTATGAATTAAAATAAATGAGAACAATCACAAACTGTCCATCGAGCCCCCTCTAGTGGAAGAATAAGATAATAAATTATAGATTTAAAAGTAATGTTTATTATTTACATTAGTCATATACAGAGGACACCAGAATTGATCACAAGATCAAAAGTCCAATTACACAAATGTGTTTTCTTGAGCAGTAATTTTATTCATGACAAACGTTCAAGCTATGTAATAAAGATATATTTTAACTTTTTTAACACTAGTTCAGATTTTATTTATCAACAGTGATTTTTTTGTAAAACACTGTGACTCATTTAGTTGTACAATCACGTGCAGGCCATAAAAATTCAAATCAATCATTGACACGCTGCTCTTCTGATGCCTCAAACTTGAAGGTACAAAGGATGCCCCAGTGATCGCTGATGAAATAGTCACACTTCAGCTTCTCCAGACCAATCAGGGTCATGCTTTCTGGCCGTAGCTGTGCACCCTCTGCGGCTGCTCTGAGGAACAGTCTGTCAAAACGGAGGCGTATAGAATGAGGGATTTCTTTGTTATCATTAATGGATGTGTCCCAGGTGTATTTGCTTTCCTCTGGTTCCCCCAGCATCTCCCACACATCAGTGATACCATCCGGCAGCCCCCCAAGCTTCTTCACCTGTCATAAAACACAGAAAAACAAACAAACACACCATATTTTTTCATAATATTGCGAAGGTTTATGTAAGAGGACGTTTAAGAGGAGAGTGGCAAACATGCTCTAGTATCATGCACAACCTCCCAATCTCTAAGGTTGGTATCTCCTCCAAATATAACTGTGTGGTCCTCTGGAGCTTCTTTCATCCATTTCCAGACTCTCCGCAGCTGATTCAAGCGTTCTTGAGAGTTGGACTTACAGCTCTCCAAATGAGATGTCATAATGCATAGTGGATGCCCTAAAAAACTCACCTAAACGATTGTGCAAATGAGTAGCAGAAACAGGATGATAAAATTTTAACGATTTAAATCACATTGTGACCTTTATGATCTCAACGGCTCGCAAAAAGGATCTTACGTGTGCTATCACCAGGTTCCTACCCATCTCTGTGGTGGGGTACTTCACTATGTTGCTCTGGAGCAACTGCACTCTGTCCTTTCTGAGCAAAATGGCAGTGAAATAGCCATCATCACTTCCTGAAACACAAAGTGATCAAATATTCATACCAGAAGAACTGCATTTATAAAACTGAGTTTGTATGCAACATTAGGCATACCTTGCAGAACCTGATAGTCTTTCATAATGTTCTGTAATATCGTCAAACAACCAGGAACAAGCTCTTGCAACAGTACTACATCTGCTCTGTACCTGTATTAAGATGATAATTAATCCATTAAATGATTTTGTAAACTGATTAGAGCATTTAACTGTTAAATGCTCAAAAGTTTAAGTGTGTTATCTTTTCAAATGTAAATTCTTATTGTGTTCTTTGCATATTAGGTTAAAACAATAAACACATTTGTAGGTCAAAACATTGTTTGTTTGAGCATCTCATGCTTAAAAGCAATCATTGTTTTTAAAATTATGTTATGTGCTGCTAATAGTGCAGAAATCAAACACTTCATTTTTTAATGCAAATTTAAATTAATATTAATAATTAATCAATTTGAGAAACAGTTTTTTTTTTTATTTGTTTACAACTATAGATTCTCGAAAGCTGATCACTTTTTGGGAAGTGACGACTTAATTTATTCACCTCTATGAATGTGCCTGAGAAATCTATCCTTTTTAATGTTTGATCTGCATTCTTAAAATATCTGCATAAAAAACAAAATGGTGAGTAACACTTACTTTCCAAATTGTGACAGTAGGCCTTTGACCCGGTGAGAGATATTCTCTGTATCGAGGCAATCTATATTCCAGGATAACACAGTTAGATGACTGTTTCTGCAGCTGGACTGGGTTTCCTGTTCATCAGTTGACTGATCTGTGAAAGATCTTCCCCAGTATGCCTGTTCTAAGGAAAAACTAGAATGTTTTGTCTGTGTTGACTTGGATTCTGTTGGTGGAGAGTGTATACCCTGGATTGGAGGGGTTTGTGTTGACAGCGTTTGGAAAGACTGGAGTTGAGGAGACTCGGTCTGGGTTGACTGGTCGCAGGCAGACTGAGCTGATGCTTTCTGTGAACTGCTGGGCTCTTCTCGATGAGCGGAGCTTGCTATTGAAGTTGCAGGTAAAATGATTCTTGTTTTTTGGCTCTTCTTTTTGTTCTTCGATCCTGCAGACCTTTTTTCAAGGTGCTCAGGCAGGTGTTGTGAGGGTGATGACTGCTCAGCAGTGACTAGAGTGCACTCACTGTCTGTTTTCATTTGACATGCAGCACTCTGTCTCTTTTTACCCTTTTTGTTCTTCTTCCCAGTTTTCCCCTTAACTATGGTATCCACAAGACATGGTGCAGTGTCACTACAGTCCACAGGGGGCTCTCCTGAGCAGGTATGACTGTATCAGGAAAAAAGGTCAACATGTCAAATGTTTTGCTTATACAGTCTAACCAAAGCAATATAGTTACTTTTGTAAACAGTAATTGGCACTGTGGCATTAATAACAGATAATAAAAACTCTTAATTCTTCTTGTTGATACTGAATAATAACACACATTCAAATAGTTCTTACCTTGAACAGGGTGGTTCATCCATTTTATTAGGGAAAATCGTTCAATACAGGTTTGTGTTCTTCTTGAATATTTTCTGGTCTCTTCTGGATTCAATTTCTGTTCTAGGGTTTGGTCCTTTGCAAACAGTGATTACTGTGCAGTCAAGTTTAACCTGACATGAACAAGTTTTTTTTCAGCATATGCTTATGAAAAGCATAGTTAACCTATTACAAAGCATGCATTATATCCAATATAACAATAGCATGACAATTATGCAACAGGTTACGCCTAGGTTTATAGATAAAGGCTGGCTATGTGATCGTCTCATTTCTTAACAAAAATTGGATTTACCTCGGTCGAATTAATACGTTCACGGAACACGGAATCGGTGTAAACGAAAAATACAATTCTATAACAGAATTAGCCTACAGTAAAATATTTTAGAAGTTATTAACTAACAGTTGTGAGATATAAATACGCAATTAAGAGATGTAATGAGATATATTTCATACTTACTGTCAGCTGTTCTTGTCTCCCACGGAATTATTTTGCATGAAGTATTATCCCTTTCCTAGTCTGAATTCTGCAGAGAACAGCTGTTTTTTCGTTTCGATTTCGTCCAATCCGTGTCACGTGATGGTGAAGTTTGTCCTTTTAAACCACAGCGCGACAATGGCAAAACAATCAAAACTTAGCACATCAATGTCATAACTTACGGTATAAACAAATTAATGTATAATCTTATTAGGGACGCTAAGAAAATAAACATCGAATTATTTGGTCCATGTGTACACGAAACCTATCGTAACGGACCAATCAGAGAAAACGCTCGGGCTACTAAACCCGCCCCTTTTAGCTATGGTTTGAATGGTGACTATAACGATGATTATTATTACTGTTATTGTTGTTTGTGTAACTAGATGTTTATGTGATGTAATAATACTGATATATTATAACGAAACTATAATAATATAATAATAATAACTATCATAAAAATAAAATAATAAACATTCTAAAATGTTGTTTCTGGTTGTTTGGGGTGTGGTCGTTATAATATTGTTAATATATTATAATTAATCATTCTAATAGAATAAAAGTATTTTTAACAATGGTATAATTGTGTAAAACCCGTAAATACAAAACAACAACAACAACTACACGACGCTTGGATGAGATGTGTGTTTCTGCAACATCCCAGAAATCACGTCACGTGTCTCCCTCCGCCCTGCTCGTCTCTGTCTACTCTGACACACTCCTCCGCGCAGAGTGACATACTCCTCAAAATCTCACTGTTGCGGTACCAGACCTTCATCCCAACATTACTCCAGCAGCGTGTATCCATCGCGAGTTCGCTATGGAGCAGCAGAACGGAAGCTGATTCTCGATGTCATGGAAACAGATGCTTGGATGAGAGCGTCACATCCCACTGGTACAGCTACAGCTGACAATAGCGAACACTCTTTCTGTTGACTTTCTGTTTAGGCCCATTGTGTATGGTGATTTGCTTGTTTTATGAAACTAACCGTGGCAGTTGTGCTAGATAATGTAAAATAAATAATAACGCAGATAATATAACATAGATCTGGCCAGGTTGCTATGATGGGTGGAAGTAAAATCACAAAAGGCCCAGCCACAAATAGGATCTAGAATTGCTTTGAATGATTATTAATTGATTATTGCTGCTGTTGTATTGTTATTTTGTCCTGTTTGTTTTTGATAGCCTAACATGTGTTGTCTCCCCTGTCTTTAACCTAAGTTTGAAGAGGGAATGACTGTCAGAAGCCATCATGAATTTCTCTCCAATTCTCTTGCTGGCATTGCTCTTCTGTATCAGAGGCAAGTATATATTTCTGCACTATTTGTATCAACACTATAGACTGTATAAAAACAGATCAACACCAAGACAAGTCCACATTGCCATTCTGGATTATAATTTTAACCCATAAATAGTATTAAAAAATACAAGCCCCAGTTGTGAAGTATGCTGATGTTGACACCTGTAACATAATCCTGACATATGTATGATATATATAATAATTACATTTTTTAAATGGCATGGTTGAACCTTTAGACATATTATAATAATAAAAAATAAAGTTTGCATATGTGTTTATGTGTTTTATGTTTTGTATCATATTTGATACACCAGGCTTTTATGGGTAATATAGTATTATACAGGAGGGGATAAAAACATTTTACAATTTAATCTAATTTTGAAAAAATAAGTCCAGTATCTTTAAATCAGCAAATGGTCATCCTGAAGTATTTGAAAAAATATACAAGTTTTTCTCGTGTTTACTTTATAAAAATCATTAAAGATTTCACAGCAAAAAGACACATTTACCATGATCTGAAGTTGAACATTTATTTAGAATTTTAAGAAGGCCTTTTACCTGCTAAAAAACTATTGACTGTGAATCAGAGGGCAGAAGGCATATACCTTTTATTGTGTATTCTGCCATCTAGCTTGTGCACAAGCTTTTTTATCATCATTTGAGCTCACAAAAAATAAAAGTTTATTTGAAGTCTGCTTGGTTTTTTTTTTTCAGATTTTTGTTGTTATTGTGCAGTGGCTGTATAAATGGGTTTTGGTTGTGTTTTATGTTGTTATATCAAAATCTAAAATTACAAACCCAAATATTTATTTCATTGTGTATTTGTTGTGCTTTGTTGATGCAGTATCGGGACAGTGCTGGCAGGCCGCAACCTACTCTGAGAGCGTAGTGTCTCCGGAGCTGAGGAGCAGCAGTATTCTGAGGGTTCCAGATGTGTTATCTCTGGCCCAGTGTGCGGGGGCCTGTTGTGATCTCCCAGGCTGTAACCTGGCCTGGTTTTTTGAGCGCCGCTGCTATGTCCTCAGTTGTCAACACAAAGAGAACTGCCAGCCAAAGAAGAGACCTGGTACTGACTCTCTCCTGGCATTTTTGCAACGTGGGCCTCCAAAAACACTGGTTCTGCAATCCCTGGTTCGAGGAGAGTCTTTCCCAAACCACTGGCAGCCCCTGCCCAGGCACAGGGGCTCAGAGGACCCCATGAAGGACCTTGCCTTGTTGGAAGGCATTCAGGATTTGTACAACACTGATGTTGACTATGCTGAGAGTTTCAGAAGTTTGGATGACAAAAGGGCTGGAGACAGAAATGTTGCAACAGTAGAACAAGAAGGGCGGCCTGGGCTATATGATAGGCCACTCGTTCAAGGAAAAAAAGAATTCAACCAATCACAGACAGAGGAAATTGGTGACGACAGACTAACGACAATGCAGGGCTCTCTTGAAAGCAGCCCCTTACCTCCAAGTCCCCTTCCAGACATGAAAAATGAAAGCAAATCATCTCTTATTGAAGCAGATTCTGATGTTACGCCTTCAGTAATCATGGCACTTAACACATGGGTGAGTGTTACAGATTCATGCATATTATATTCAGATGCCTTCAAGACATTAAAAAAATGGACAGGTAAATGTTTAAGAGCTTAGGGTCAGCAAGGGATAAGTTATTTATAATTATACAAAACATTTCTGTCTGAAATAAATTCTGTTTTCTGTATCACAGTTTCATTAAAGAGGTGATATTATGCTTTTTTAAAGATCATTATTTTGTGTATTTGGTGGAACAGATTCTGTTGACATTCAAAAAATAATTTAAAAAATAATTTTTCAAATACTGTACATTATTGTAGGTCCTCTATGCCCCGCCTCTCTCAAACGCATAGTTTTCTACAAAGTCCCTCCTTCCGACAAGTGCAGTCTGCTCTGATTGGCCAAGTGACCCAGTGCATTGTTATTGGCTGAACACCGAGCACTCTCCGGAAATTTAACACCCCTTTCCATAACCGCGAGCTGAGCTTCTTCTTTCAAAATTAATGTAAAGACAGTTAATAATGTACTTAGTTTTACCATCAGTTCAAGTACACAAGCTACGGAAGGTTAAGACAGCTGACTCCACTAAGAGTGACCTTCTCCTTGCCTCTCTCTCTCTCTCTCTATCTCACTGATGCAAGCGCGCGTGCACACACACACACGACGAACAAAACTCCGCATTTGAACAGTTAATTGCAAATACTTAAAACTAATAATAAAACATACTTCCAGTAGCTGATTCAGAATCGCCAGAATGTCGTAGCAAAGTCAGAATGACCTCCTCTACTAGGTTCACGAAACTGTCATCCATAAAATGCATTGCTGTTCTGTTGTAACTTGTAAGTAATCTGAAAGATTCCTAAATGCATCTACTTTCGGAAGGCCAAATAAAGTGTTTTGCTTTCACCTAGAAACACACAGCATCTCTCTGACATTGCTGCTTCAACACTAACTGCATTTACTGAAACCACGCCTTCTTTCTTTGCGTGAACATTTGGGCAGCATTATGCAAATTTTCCACATAGTGACGTAGACATGTGGGGGTGTGTTTGAATGAGCTGTTTTAGGCATAGCAGAGTCTTAACTTTGATAAAGAATATCTCTTTGGTTTTGAGACTTTAGTCTTTGCAACTTCAGGGATCTTATCTATGCACAATCAGCTTGTAACACTCCAAAGAGAAAGGAAAACTTGAAATTGCATCATATGAGCCCTTTAAGCAGTGCAACTGTTTTCAATATTACTGTAATAATAATAAGAATTTGTTCTTAAGCACCAAATCAGCAAATTAAATTTTTTAAATAACTACATAAAATTGACAAGGTTGTTGGCAGGGTAATCAACTATGAAAGGAACTGGTTTTCATGATCAATTCATTATCAGAGCTTAAAAATGTCATGACTTTATTTTAATGTTGTGGCGTCATTTGGAAACATGGTGTCTTAAATGTACTCTCACTCCAAGCCAAGTGCTTAATCAGTCTTTCATGCCTCATCTGCTGTGTGAAATCTGGAAATAACACATCGTTATCCTCTTAGAGTCGTTTTTTAACTATTTATTCACTTTTATCTTTTATTGCTTTGTCCTTGTGTCCTGTATTCATCCACAAGCTATGTATTGACATGCAATTTTCTTTTATCATTAAAGGTTGAAGAAGTCCCACTGAACATCTCATCTGCAACTGTTGCACCTAACGACCTGCAAGATATCAGCACAGAGCCATCGAGGTTCAGCACAGTCAGTGGTTCCTTCACTACTCCCCCAAGCACTGAGGCCACGCCGCAAATGATCTCAGAAGAGCCAGGTGCTACAAATGTGTTATTGCATAATTTCCATTTATTAGTGATGCTTAATAATGCAAGCATCACTATTATTATTACTCTGATTATCTTATGATATATTACTTTCTTTTCACACACTCTCTGTGTTCAGTAAGACCCCTGACTGTGTCCATTAGTGGCCCTGTGGAAGTCACACTGCCTCAAAATACCCTTGAACTAACTGCTTCTGTAAATCTAGATGACATTGCAGGTAAGGCCTTCTGCATTCTGAATTATGAACATTCTTGAATTATAATTATGCATTTAAAATAAACTTGATTGTGCATTTCTTTCTCAGAAGCTCCTTACACGTATGAGTGGACTTTGGTAGCCTCACCAGACAGACACCACGGGGTGATAGAGGGGCAGCACAACAACTCTGTCCAACTTTCAGAAGTGAGACTCAGCTCCTTGTCACTTTCACTATGACTGCCAAGTGATAATTTAGAAGATGAGACAATTGTCTTTTTCTAAAAAAAAAAAAAAATCGTTGTTTCCTTTATTGCAGCTTTCTGTGGGTGTCTATGCTGTCAGAGTGAGTGTGAAAGCACAACAAGCATATGGAGAAAGTGCTGTGAACTTCACAGTACACCCTGGTACACTTGTACCCTCTTTAGATCATACTTAGAAATTATTTACCAAGCATACAGTATATGCATGTCTTTCATATATGAACAGGCTGGAACTTTTTATTCTACAGCCGTGAATATAAACAAGCCTCCTAAAGCCATCACTCTGCCCAAGAGCCAAGATGTGCTTCTCCAAGAAGGTTCCATCGTCATCATTAATGGGAGTCGTATGTAGCTTGTTGTGTCTATTTCTCTCCATTGTTCCTTTAGATCATGCAGACCATGAATTTTTAACCAAATGCACATCCTAATGCTTCCCAGAGAGTATGGATGATGCTGGAATAGTCAGTTACTTGTGGAAGAAGGTGGATGGTCCTTTTTGGAAACCTGAAGGCCCTGTTGATACACCTGTACTGCAGCTACAAAACCTTTCGCCAGGAGAATATACCTTCAAGTAAGACTTCAAACTTGTCTCAAGGATTGTACTCTATGAATATGCCAGTGTATTGTATCATTTTCCAATTTTCATTCGATTTCTCTGAAGCTGTTGAAATCTTTGGTGGGCAGTTCCTCTGGAGCTTTTTTAGTTTGGCCTAACCTCATTAAATTTATCCTGTCCTGATTTTTGCTTGGCCCAAATCAGGCTGACAGTGTCTGATTCTAATGGGTTGACCGACTCCAGCACTGCCACTGTAAGGGTCAGCCAACCAAAAGATGACCCTCCTCGGGCCAAAGCAGGCACTGATCAGGTCGTCACCCTGCCTTTCGACCACCTCACCTTGTGGGGTAACCACAGCACAGATGACCACGCCATTACAAGCTACCTCTGGACTCTCCATCCCAGCAGCCTAACCCAAAAGATTACCATGCAGGTAAAAAGATCTTTATTTTGCCCAGTGCATGCATAAAAGTGTTGTCTTTCATAGCCAAGGACACTTTTTGGGGTTTGTGTTACTTACAGGTTTCAGATAACTGTTAAGTATAGTCTTAGAATAGTAACGTCTATGTAGATGAAGATGTTGGGCAGATTATGTTGAATTGATGTTTTCATATGCTACTTGTTTTCAGGATGTAAGATCCCCGTTCCTGCAGCTCTCTGATCTCCAGGAGGGTCGGTACATGTTTCAGCTGACAGTCACTGACTCCAGAGGTCAACAGGATTCAGACACCGTCTCAATCACTGTGCTGCCTGGTAAAACAAACCCACTTTACCTATCAGTATGTATGAAGAAAAACTATGCATCCTTTAGAATTGAAATGTTGTTGTGTGGAAGCAAACAAAGCACCAGTCGCTATAACAGGACCAGACAGGCAGCTCCTCCTCCCAGTCAACAGCATCACGTTGAATGGCAGCGACAGCACCGATGATCAGGCCATCATCAGCTACCAATGGGACATGATCAGGTACCAGCACACTGTCTTGGCATAACTAGTGATGTCTGGTCAATAAATGAATCATCAAGTTTGTCCTTTAAAATAAACTGGTTGATCTATTTAAATGAAATTAAATATATTGTGTATTAATTTTTTTGTAAACATTTATTTTCCATTCAAAAGTTTGGGGTCAATACGTTTTTTTGTATTTTTGAAAGAAGTATTTTTTGCTCAACAAGGCTGCATTTATATGCTTAGATAGACAGAAAAAACAATAAAATTGTGAAATATTATTACAGTGTTGAAAAAAAAATCTGTTTAATTATCTAAAAAAGTAATTTATTTCTATGTAGGCTAAGCTGAATTTTCAGCAACCATTTCTCCAATTGTCAGTGTCACATGATCCTTCAGAAATCATTCTTATAGGCTGATTTGGAAATGGTCTTAAAAAAACATTAAATCTTATTTATTGAACATGTTCATTGAGACAAACCGTTCAAAAGAATCGATTCACACCAATGAGCCAGACTTCTTAACTGCATAAATATCAGGACAAATGTGGAATATTAGGATCTGTTACTGCGTCAACAGTTCTACATTTTAAATCACCTTTAGTGTTGTATGAATAGTGAAGGATTTTGCTGAAAAGTGTATTGACGTGCCATCACTACTACTCTCATACGTTACGGTGAAGTGGCCCTCCAGGCTTGAAGATAGAAGATGCCAATAAAGCAGTTACCATAGCGACTGGCCTGAGATCTGGGAATTACAAGTTCAGACTGACTGTGACAGATCAGCAAGGAGAAACAGACAGTGCAGTCCTAACCATCACCATTAAAGAAGGTGAGCAGAATCAAGCAAATGTGAAATACATTACTTCATGTATTTCTGTAATTTTTATGTCTTTTTTAATCTCTTTTTTGTGAAGATACATTGACTCTAAGCTAAGCTACATTTAAAATGCATGCATGTCAGAAAATAGCAAACCAAATGGCATTTATTTTAAAAAAGACATCACTAGTACACTTTTGCAGAAGAATATTTCATGAAAAGAAGGTTGTCTGGTGTTAAATGAAAAAACAAGATATTCTGTTCAAAAATAAAGATATAAAGTATTCTAGGTAGTTTCCAGCAATTCTGTGTGTTCTAAAATTCACAGCAAAAAGCTTGCCACTGGTCGCCCATGCTAGCGGCAGTCACACACTCACTTTACCCAACAACTCTCTGGTGCTCAGGGGCTCCGTGTCCAAGAGTGGAACAGCAAATGTATCTTTTCTCTGGGTCAGAGATGAACAGAGCCCTGCTGCTGGGGTGAGTGAGATATTTGTATTTCTTTCTATACCATTTGCTGCGGCTCAGTGTTTTACCTGGTGGCTCTCTTTCTCATTTCATATACTTTGAGAATAGGATGTGTTATATGGTTCAGATCATGAGGCATTCCTTTACCTCGCCAACCTGGTAGAAGGAACGTACCTGTTCCAGCTCCTGGTCACTGATGTCCAGGGCCGATCAAGCATGGCTACAGCCGCTGTGGAAGTATCCCCTGGTAAGATATTACTCATTCATAGTAGGAAGCATTTGCTAGATGTTCAAAATGCATCATTTATTTGGCATGTTGTACCTGCTAAGAATGCACTATTATTTAGAAGTTTGGGGTTGTCAAGATTTTTTTAATGATTTTGAAAAAAGTCTGTTATGCTCACCAAGACTGTATTTATTTGATACAGTAAAAGACGGTTATATTCTGAAGTATGTATACAAATTAAAATAATTCTAATATGAACAGTATATTTTTGTGGAAACTGCAAACCAATTTTTTTAGGATTCTTTGATGACAGAAAGTTAAAAAAAAAAAAAAGATTTATTTGAACTAGAAATCTTTTGTAACACTGTCAATGTCTTTTCTGTCAAATTTGAATAAAAGTATTAATTTCTATAAACAAAAACCTGTCCCCCAAGTTTTAAACCATAGCGTATTTCTGAATGACGTTATCCTTAAGAACAAACCTTTTCAGTACATTTCTACCTCCATGTAAACATTTTAGGTAGTATATTCTAATAATTAAAGGGATAGTTCACCCAAAATTAAAATGCTATTATTGTTTACTTGCACTCACATTGTGTCCAAGCCCGGATGACTTTCTTTCTTCTGCTGAATACAAAATAAGATATTTTGAAGAACATGGGTAACCAAACAGTAAACAATGACAGAATTTACATTTTTGGGCAAACTATCCCTTTAAGTCACTTTGCTTTTTATCTATTTGCTTGTTTGATGCCAGTCATATTTGTGTGCAGATCCACGTGAACGAGAGGAGGTGGAGCTCGAGGTGCAGGTGGGCGTGGCTCAGGTCAGTCAGGAACAGAAGGACACAGTGGTGAGACAGCTGGCAGCATTACTGCATGTTCTGGACTCGGACATTGCACTGAAGGGCCTGCACGGCCAGTCAGACATCAGGTACTACACATACAATAACCAAACTCACCAAAATAATCTAAACGAGGACTCCCTACTGACCTCCGTTGTTTTTAAATCAAGCAAATCATAATTTCTAGAGACTAAGCCTAGATTAGTTTAGGTCTACATGTGTTTGTTGTGTTTAGCACAGTATTTAGGTTCTCGGTGCAGGGTCCTGATGGTACCATTCCAGGACCGAAGCTCGCTCGTCTGCTGAGAAACCAGCTTTTGCAAGAGAAAACTGACATCTTGCTCTTTAAGGTCTTAAGAGTGGACACAGTCAGTGAGTGACTTTTAATCCATTTAATTTCACTGAGAAACTGAGAATGGTAAATTGTATAATAAAAAGGCTGATAATATAGTCTTTCTGAGTTTATTGTGTTGAATATTTTAGTGTGTTTGCTGCAGTGTTCTGGACGTGGTCAGTGTGATCCCATAACAAGGAGCTGTTGCTGTGACCCTCTTTGGATGGAGAACCCCATTCGGCGCTTCCTTGATGATGGCGAGAGTAATTGTGGTTAGTGTGACATCCCAATAAGGTTTGACATGTAAATGAGAAATTTCAATTAAGATTAAAAATCAGGATCAGTACTGTTGCTCTGTGAAATTTCGCATTAGAAATCCATTTATTTCAATAGGAATGCACATGAACAGTGAGGGCATAGATTTTACATTAGGATTAAGTTGACTAACAGAAGTCTGCTTGATTGGAAAAAGTGACTTCTATGTGAGAGATGCTTCATTCAGCACTATACTACTGACAATAATCCTTTTTTGTGCCCACAAAATTTTGCTAACCTGATGCACATTTATGGATGCTTTCTCTTGTGCTAAAATAATTAAAGGATATTTCTAATGTTCTGTCATGAAAACAGTAGAATGTTTAATAGTGATGGAAAGGCCGAGGGCTAATCTTCTGTCTCCTTTCACAGACTGGAGTGTGTTATATGTCACAATCTCTTGTTTCGGGACAATAATTTTCCTCTTGTCCATCAGCTGGATTGGTTTCTGCTGCTGTAAAAGGTGATAAAGATTCCTTTACTGCATGTAGACAAACTGCCTATGGAATTTTGTGGCATGAGTTATATCATATGCACACTATCATTCACTACACACTACATACACTATCATTCAAAAAAAAATTTTTTTTTAAAGAAATCTATACTTTTATTCAGCAAGGACAAATTAAATTGATCAAATGTGACAGACGATGTTATTTTGAACTTGCTGTTCATCGGAAAATCCTGAAAAATGGTTTCCACAAAAATACTAAGCAACACAACTTTTCAGCTTTTTCAGCATTGATATTAAAAAATATTTTGTGACCACCAAATCAGCATATTAGAATCATTTCTGAAATATCATCCGACAATTTTAGGTTTGCTGTCACTGGAAAAAAGTTACGTATTAATGTTAAAATACCAAAGAGTTGCTTCAGTTTGTAATTATATTTCACTATTTTACTGTATTTTTTTAAGGGATCGTTCACACAAAATGTACATTTTGTCATCATATACTTTTACATTGACTTTCTCTGTGGAACACAAAATTAGACTTTTTTTTATTTTGAGTTCTGAAACACCCCAGTTCTCATTCGCTTTTAGGACTTTTTTTGTCCTATGGGAAAAGACACTTAAAATGGCAAAATGATGATTTTGTGTACCTGTGGTACGAGTGCCTAAACTTGTGTGTTTTGTTTTGGAATGTTGTAGGGGGAGACGCACAAAAGTGAGGAAGAAAACCAAGTACACAATACTAGACAATATGGATGAGCAGGAGAGGATGGAGCTTCAGCCAAAGTACAGTAAGTTTCAGGCCCGATTTATTTTATGCCACAGTATTTTTTGCAGTGAGGTAAAAAGACAAACACTCTTGAAGTAGTTTACATGACCCTGGTCATCATGGGCAGACCATTAGATTTGTTATTGCAGTTACTGACTTCACTTTTCTGCATTTGTCATCTTCAGACATTAAACACAGGAGCACAGAGCACAACTCCAGCCTGATGATGTCAGAATCAGAGCTGGACAGTGAGCAGGACAACCTTTTCAACTACGGGAAATCTCAAAACAGAGCCAATGGAGCGGTCAGAAATGGAGGCACTCTCAGCCTTTGTCCTGTGGAAGGTTGAGTCTCACATGGACATTTCTTTATAGTGGATATTTACAATGCAAGGGTATTGTTGAATACTCTACAAGTACAGATTTAAACCGGCTGAATGAATGAGCTGCTAAACTTATCGACTACTGAATGCAGTTAGTCTTGTAATGGAATATTCCCGTTTTCTGAATGATACTGTCAATTACCAATCGCATATTCATTTTGAATATAAAAAGATCTTGCATTCAACTCACATAATCGCAGTTGATCTCACTATGTTCTTAATAATGCTTGTATGTTCAGTGATGCAGTGCAAGCAATTGGTTATTTTGTTATTTATATGATGCTTCTATGATAGAATTTGGGGAGAAGTTGTAAATAACTGATGCATAGAACGGCAAAATCATAAAAGAAAGAAAATGCCATTCTTCTTTATGTAAAACATTTAATTTTTACTGAACTTTCTGTTAAAAAATGTTAATGTGCCCGATTGAAATGCATTATTTTAGTTATGGTTTGTTGGTATACTGATACTATACACTGGTCTTTGTCTTAATAGCATTCTGGATTTACAACCTTTTAAAAATGTCTGCTTTAGCTAGAATTGCAATAAATGCCAGTTGTATCAAGGCACATTTTGACAAGGAGATGCATTTCTCCTATCTTTTTTTTTGTTTTAATGCAGCTGGTGATGCAAAAAATTCAAGACATATGGCCGTTTACAGAGGTTAGACTGTTTTATAACCAAAACAACCATTCAATATTTATAGTATCAGTGGCAGAAATCCAATGAAACTGAATTCACATAAAGAACAGTGTGCATATTAATGAAAGTGGCATAACTATACGAACAGCAGAAATTTAAATGTCCAGATTTGAAGTTTCTTTACCAAGGCTTTCAGCTGTATATTTAGTCATTGTACTTTCATGTGCTTTTATTTGCAAAAATGGCACTCCTAAAGTAAGAAAATGAATATACTTCTAAACATATTTTCATATATATAACAGTTCAAAATACAATTAGGTATATCAATCTAGAATTAATATTTTCAACAATTAAAAAAAATTAAAATAAAATCATTTAAAACAGAGAACAGTTGTTGTTTTTAAAAAAAATACACTTGCAATAACAACATTTTCTCTGCCTAAATGAATTTGCACAGCAAAATAAAGTTACACTGCGGAAAAAAAAGTATATGTTTGTCTTCTTTTCAATCTAAAATTAAATGTAGTAAGAAAAATAAACTAACTATTATCTAAAAAAAATCTCATCTTACCCAAATACACAAAACTAAATATATCTTGCTTCAAGGATGTTTACATATTTTTACATCATACAAATAAGTTTTTTTTTTTTCAGTGTAAGCCAATCTTATTTCAGAGCAACTAGGTTACATTAATAACTTATGATGGAAGGACAATTTGTACCCATTTTTACAGCAAATATCTAAATGATCCTGACAGTGAAATGTCTCTCCATAGTCATTATTCAGTTAAATCTGATTAAAAGGGAGAATGTTACATGAGTTTTATAGATTAATGTTTGTATGATTGTCCTGAATAATGACATACTTCCTGCCAGTAACCATAGTCTTTAAAGCGAGAGTCCCCCCAAACACATGTACTTTATTTCTAGATACTCATCAATGCCATATTTGGATCCTTCTCTGCCCAGTCCAGACTGTTTGATTCCACCAAAAGAGGCTTCTGTGGTGGAGATCAGACCTTCGTTGACCCCAACCATGCCCACCTCCATCTGCTCAGCCACCCGCCAGATCTGACTGATGTCTCTGGAGTAAAAGTAACCTGATAAAAGAAAACAGTTTTGAATGTAATTCCATTGAAAGAGCCAAGTGATTAAAGTTATGTAGCTGCTGTTTGCTTTCCTTGACCCTTCAGACACATAAGGGTACAGTGGAGCTAAAGGACAATAGGATTTTTCTGGTCCAAAAAAATAAAAAAAAAATAAAGTATATATATATAATAATATACATAACAAAAAAGTGTGTAACAACTGAAAATATGTCATATTCTAGCCACCTTTTGCTTTGATTTCTGCTTTGCACACTCTTGGCATTCTCTTGATGAGCTTCAAGAGGTAGTCACCTGAAATGGTCTTCCAACAGTATATATATTGTATTTTCCGGACTATAAGTCGCACTTTTTTCATAGTTTGGCTGGTCCTGCGACTTATAGTCAGGTGCGACTTATTTATCAAAATTAATTTGACATGAACCGAGAGAAATGAACCAAGAGAAAACATTACCGTCTACAGCCGCGAGAGGGCGCTCTATGCTGCTCACTGCTCCCGTGGCCTACACTGAGCAGCATTGAGCGCCCTCTCGCGGCTGTGGAGTCATGAAAATAAAGAAAACTCTTTGAATGAGAAGGTGTGTCCAAACTTTTGGTCTGTCTATATATATATATATATATATATATATATGTGTGTGTGTTTCTTATGCTCACCAAGGTTACACTTATTTGATTAAAATATAGTAAAAACAAATATTTATACATACACACACACACACACACACACACACATACATACATATATATATATATATATATATAAATAATGTAAATTATTAATTTGATCTATAATAGAATGGAGCACATAAATATAATCAAAGACTTTCATGTAGAATAATATTTTAGCATCATAAATACATAATCAAAATAACCCCTTTGTTTTCGTTGTTTTTTAGTGTTTAAGATGAAAACAAAATTAAAGATGTAAACAAAATTAAAAGTCCTTTAACCCCCCTTTACCCTCCAGTATTTCATGATTGGTTAATTCGCATTGTTGTCAAATGATTGTTTAGTGCAATGTAGTCTGTTGTAAATGTTTTCAATAAGGAACACTTCTAGCTAATAAATAAACAGGCATATGAGGAAAAAGTGGGCAAACTCAAAACTGTCAAACAAAACTTGGTTAATTTGCAAAGACGGACAAACCTGCTAAACCAACAGGAGAAGCATTGGCAATGGCAAGTGCCTCCTGTTCCGTGTTGAACCTGGTGAAGAAAACAAAGTCAGCAGCAGACACAACCAGACATCATCAGCCAAAAAATGAAAATGAAATAAAAAATATTTTACATTTTTAATAATAAAAATGAAACCTAAATATTTTTTTAAACAACTGAAATTAAACTCTAAATTTTTATGCTGATAATATACGATGAAATCTGTAGATAAATATATAAATATAAAATAAAATGTTTTAAATTACTAAATTTGAGGTTATCATGAAGTCATGTTATAGAATAAATAATAAATACTCACTTAACAACAGGAATAAGGGGTCCAAAGGTCTCCTCTCGCATGCAGAGCATGTCAGTGTTGACACTGGACAGCAGGGTGGGCTGCATGAAGGAGCCCTCCAGTCTCTTCCCACCTCGAACTATGACTGCTCCCAGTGACAGAGCATCTGCAATCTGGTTCTCCACCTGAAAGAGATAACCGCTGATCAACACCATTAAACTCATCATCTTAACCACATGATCTGTATGTGTGCTTGTTGACAGTGACATTAGTGTTTGCCTCCAATAGAATCATCAGTTGCTGTATTTGCTTTCAGCATGAGGCACCTTCTCTGCAGCACGTGTGTTGATGAGTGGCCCCTGAGTGGTGGTGGGCTCTGAGCCATGGCCAACCTTCAGTTCAGCATCCATAGCCTTCGCCAGCTTCTCCATGAAGGCATCATGGATGCCACTCTGCACCAAAAAGCGGTTGGAGCACACGCAGGTCTACAGCAGAGAGACACATTACAGGCGAGACATGGAAAACAGCTGTTTACGGTTACAAAAATGTCAAGTACACCCTAGTATTTACAAGGTACCTGGAGTACACTACTTCATTATTTATGAAAAACATTCACTTTTCTTTCTTGAAAATTGTGCAAAGGGTCAATGTATATGGGTCAAATTTCTCCCCAAAATAAACAGAAAAAAATAAGCAATATTTAGCATAAAATAAATTTATTTGAAGTAGGGCTGTCGCGATAACCGCAAAATTGTAATACCGCGCTATTGACAAGCAAACCGCAGAGGAAAGATAGCAACCGCAGAAACCGCGGCAACCGCAAAAAAAAGGTTTTTTTTATGAGGCTGTGGCCTTATTGGTTTTTTTTTTCAATTTGTCACTGTGCATTCAATGTTAAATAAATTATATTAATGATACAATATGGTCACGACTGTAATTTTCTCGTGAGCCGTTGTAGCTTTAGGGTGCTTCGTTAGTTTTGAATAGGCCGGCTGAAACCATGGGAGGCACTCGATCTCGTCCCAAAACCTAATGTCACGTTGCCAGTTTGGGAACATTTTGGCTTTCAACCCAATGAAAAGGACGAGCCAGCGAATATAGATGAGCCGATATGCAAAATGTGCTGCAAAAAAAGTTCCTGTGACACTGCAATACATCTAATTTGAGGTCATCATCGGGACATTCTAAAACGCTTAACGGGAAAAACGCTTAATGTGGTTTAATGTACCAATACAGTAATATTAACAGACCAAACTCACTAAAAATCATATTAATAAAGTATATTATCTACAAAAAATCAGATGATCCCTGAATATGAATTCAACGCGTTTAATAACACGTTAAGCCTTTTCCTCTCATAGAAAACCATCATAAGGCTTAACGTGTTATTAAACGACTTGCATTCATATTCAGGGATCATCTGTTTTTTTGTTTTGTTTTTTGTATATTGTATACTACTTTATTAGTATAATGTTTAGTGAGTTTGGTTTTTAAAAATCACTGTCTTAGTACATTAAGCGTTTTCTTATAACGGTTTTCTATGGGAGGAAAAGGCTTAACGTGTTATTAAACGAGTTGCATTCATATTCAGGGCTCATCTGATTTGTTTATAGATAGTATACTTTAGTAGTATGATTTTTAGTGAGTTTGGTCTGTTAATATCACTGTCTTAGTAGCCTACATTAAGCCATGTTAAGCGTTTTCGAGTGTCCCCTGTCATCCAGCGCAGCTGCCCTCTCAAGCATCAGGTCGCGGAGCAACATCAAAAAGAACAGCTGAGACCGGCCGACAGTTAGGAGTAGCTGAAGCCTTTGCGAAATCTGTAAAATACAGCCGTGAAAGTAACAGGCATACCTGCTGAAGTCACGGACAACCTCAGCGTCGGTGCCCATACCCAAGAGAGCGTGAGCAGATAACGAGCTCACACACTATCTGCATGAGGAGTGCATCGACTCCAGCACGAATCCACTGTCCTGTGGGCCAGTGGTGACGTGATAATCAGTCTAGATAAATTATTGGAAAACGCATGTTCTTGTTGCTGTTAGGCATTTAACAATAAATAAAAATGTTTTAAAACGTCTCTGTCAGTTAAAAAAAGCAACAATATATGCTACATAACTCAACGATAGAGCTTTGTATGCAGCAAAATCAGGATAAATTAGGTATGTAAAAAAAAAATAAATAAATAAAATGCGGTAATACCGCATATCGCGCTATTGAGCCACCCATAATAACCGCAGGGGAAATTTCTTAACCGCGACAGCCCTAATTTGAAGGGAAAGTTCATCCAAAAACGAAAATTCTGTCATTAATTACTCACCCTTATGTTGTTCCAAACCCATATGACCATCAATACTTCTCTACCGTTCAGTCTCCACCATCATTTACGAGTGTACCACAACGCATGCATGTGCATTCCTCTGCTTGTGAACAATGTTGTTTGGCGTCAGAACGCCTGCGTCAGCAGCATCATCACACGCACGCATTGTGGTTCTCTCGTGAATGGTGTTGCTGTCTATGCAGGGTCAGAATGCTCTCGGATTATATCACAAATATCTTAATTTCTATTCCGAAGATGAACCCTGAATGTCTTATGGGTTTTGAACGACATGAGGAATTGTGACAGAATTTTCATTTTGGGTGAACTACCGCTTTAAGAGTGAAATACACTCACCTGGCCTGAGTTCCTGAATTTGGAAGCCATCGCTCCAGCTACGGCTTTATCTACATCAGCACTGTCAAATACAATAAAGGGGGCGTGTCCTCCCAACTCCATGGAGACCCTTTTAACAGTTCCTGCAGCGTGTCTTAGTAGTATCTGCAAAAGGATTCACTTAAGTGATTGTAAAATTATAGTGAACATTAAATACTGACTGCACAAAGAAATAAGATTTTTACCTTGCCAGTGGCTGTGGAGCCAGTAAATGAGATTTTGGCCACGAGAGGGTCTGTGCAGAGCAGCTCCCCAACAGCAGGGGTCTTTTCTCTTGAACAGGGCACCACATTAAACACCCCAGGAGGAATGCCAGCCTGAACCGACAGCTAGATAGGAATACAATGCATTATGCACTCTTTCATACACATTACTGTTCAAGAGATCATTGTAATATAAAGATTTGGTTCTCATTATCAAACATTTTAATCTTACAGACCCCAAAACTAGTTCATCTATAAAGTTTGCCTATCTTGCAGACTGGTAAATGTCAAGTTAAGCAGGCTTTCATGGAAACAGACAGACCTCAGCAAGGGCCAGAGCAGAGAGAGGCGTGTCCTCAGCCGGCTTCACCACAACAGTGCAGCCCACCGCAAGCGCTGCGCCCACCTTCCTGGTGATCATGGCACTGGGGAAATTCCACTGTGAAAAGGGAAAATTTAAAATCACAACTGGGAGCTGACAGTTTTAGTTTGGCTCATTGACCCTATGGTCTGATGGTGTTCTGTTATCAGAATGAAGGAGGAAGTCTCACAGGTGTAATGATGGAAGCCACTCCCACCGGCTGCTTGAGTAACAGGATCTTGCGGTCCTTGGCTGGAGGTGCGACAATATCTCCATACACACGCCTGGCCTCTTCAGAAAACCACTCCAGAAAGGAGGCAGAATATGTCATCTCACCAACAGACTCCTTCATGGGCTTCCCCTGTACACACATTTGAGTGAACCAATTCTAATATCTGAATCCTGGTAAATAGAAACGTTAGATGTGCATGGTATGTAATGGGTCAGAATACCTACAGACTCGGCTGTGATCAACTTGGCAAGATCTTCCTTGTGCTGATTGATCAGATCAAACCACTTCCGCAGCAAAATGCTTCTCTCCTGCAAAGAGCATGCATCATCTCATTCATTTAAATCTTAATTTTTTTTTTATTCAAATAGTTTTTTCACATTACAATAATGAGAAGTGTGAAGGAAAATTTGCTTAATTGTCATGAAAATTATCACAATAGTCACAATGCAAAACATAGCACTAAGTAAATGGTCTTTTTACCCCCAGGCGCCTTTTAGTACCATGTTCTGAAAATACCAAGGTATTATCATTCGTTATCAGGTGTACCACCCCAGTACGTTTTTTGAAACCGTAGAAAACAAGGTATTTTGTGATTTTTAACTTCGTACGTTCCTGTAATTAATTAGATCTAATGAACTATATATGACAGTCGTGCATTTCCCACAAATCACCTTGGCTGTGTTACTCTTCCACAGGTGGAACGCTTTGTACGCAGCATTGACAGCGCCTTGAGCTTCCTTTGTACCGCAGTCTGACACCTTCGCGATCTCTTCTCCCGTGGCTGGATCTAAGACGGGGAACGTGGATGCAGCGGAGACCCAGCGCCCTTCTATGAAGGCTTGAGTCCGCAGGAGCTGCGCTGACACACCGAGGCTGTAAGGCCGATGCAGCATCATGGGTAAGCCAGAGAACACCTGCCGGAGAATACACCGACCTCTTGAGAGGTATAAACTGCCCATGGTAAGAACTGACAGGTCTAATAAAACCCTTATATGTTCGTCAGTCAGCAGGTTGAGGCGTGCAGGCGTCTAATATCAAGCTCAGTCCAGTACAGAAAAGAGGGTGGTTGCTTTAAAAACGTGATTTCAAGCGCTTTATCAATTTTCTCCTTATTTAAATTATACTATCGACTGTTACATGCACTACGCACACACATATAAAATTTTATCTTAATTATTTTCCATTGTCACTCCAAAAATACCGATTAAAAAAAATTAAATAATAATTGTCCAGTGGATTGCGTGTTGCATATCTCTTTGCATTTAACTCACTGCAAATGCAAAGCAGAAAGTACAATCCGACTTCGACAGACGGTAGCGACGTCCATGAACGAATCTTCTTCTTCTTCTTGTATTTATAATGACGGACGGCAACTAACGTTTAACATGCATATCCGCCCCCTACTGTGCTGGAGTGTGGACCAGAAATGTATACTTCAGGAGAAAAAATAAATAATAAATAAATAAATCAATAAATAAATAAAATAAAAAATAATAACTCCCTTTATAACATTAAGGAAACCAATGAATAAATTAATACAATAATCCCCAAGGACTTCAATTCTTTTCATTAAACCAGTTTCTTTAAAAAAAAAAACACACACAAAGCTTTATATATCTGATCTCCAACTTTAAATAGGTTTTTAAGATTTAATGTGTTCACTCCATATTTCTTTAATTCATCTCTTAATTTTATCCTTTGATTTTCATATTTGACACATTGGCTAATCACATGTTCTGCTGTTTCTTCTTCCATTTCACACTCACACATACCTGATGTTTTTTCAATAAATGCATTGTTTTATTCAACCCAGTATGCCCCAATCGCAACCTCGAAATAATTATATGTCCTCTTGTATGTCTACCTATTGATTTCATTCTTCCTACCATTTGTTTAATATTGTATAAATGACGTCCCTTCTTCCCTTCATCCCATTGTTTCTGCCATTCCTTCATAATATTATTCCTTATTTTTGCTTTACTTTCAGCTTTACTAAATGCTACTTCCATAATTCTATCATGTTTCAGAGCTTGCTTAGCCAACGCGTCTGCAGCTTCATTCCCTTCAATCCCCCTATCAGCTGGAATCCACATAATTCTGATTTCTGTTTTTATATACTGAAGTCTGAACATAATTTCATACATTTCATATACAATATCAAGTCTGTTATTAGATGATAAAGACTGTAGAGACATCAATGAAGATAAACTATCTGAACATATCACAACCTTGCCAATTTTATTTTGTTCTATCCACTGCAATGCTGTTAAAATAGCTAACAACTCATCCGTAAACACTGTTAGATGATCAGAAGTTCTTTCTTTAATACTTATCTTCAACTCTGGAATAGTGAATGCAAAACCAGTAAGACCCCTCTTATGATCCTTTGATCCATCTGTGAATACTGCTATAAAAGATTTATATACAGACCTTAGTCTGTCATCTACTATCTCTGCCCAGTTGCCCTTCCCTTTATGTCTTTTTATTTCCTCTTGAAAATGTAGATCAACAATTAGTGGTGGAAACAGCCAAGGTGGTGTGATTGGATAAGGGACAGTAGGACTGAACTTTCTCTCTTGTAACTCCATTTCAATTGCTATTTTACCCGATGCCCAAGCAAAACATTCTACCTTTCCCTTTGTACTTTCCCAACATGGGTTTAGATACTTTACTGTTGGGTGCCTTCTTTCATTATGCCCTTTTAGGTTTGCCCAATAATTCATCATCAACTGCTTGAATCGTAAATTTAGAGGTAACTCACCCATCTCCACTTGAACTGCACAAGCTGGAGAGGTCCATGAACGAATCATTTTTGAGTCAGATCTTTTCAAACCATCTAAACGATTCGTTCACGAATCAGTCCGGAATGAACCATGTATTATATGTCCAATTCATAATGAGCCATGAACCGAACTATTCAAAGGAAGGTCAGCAGATGCACAGCACAGCTGAGCCCTCTGTGACAACTTTACATACGCGACTGTGCAAAATAAATCTACAAATGTATTCTTAACATATTTATTTCAAGTTCCTTTACATATAATAAACAACTGTTTATCCCAGAGAGAATCTCATAATTTAAAGAAACTATCATGTCCTAAGATCCTTATGGTCTCCTCAAGGGAGGAGAATAAAAACGTTATTTGATTTTTTTTTTCTTTCGCTCTTCTTTGTTCTTGTGTTCCTTTAAACAATGATCATCAACTAGCATTATGGTGTGTTCACACCAAACGCAAATAGAGCGTCTGGCGAATCATTTCAATGTGGTATTGTTCCAGATCTTGACGTATGTTACAAGCACTCACTATATTAGTACACTAAATTGTCCAAGCAAGTAATGCAAACAAGTGAACAAATCAACAGCAACTGGTGATGTATTAAATATATGTATTTATATAAAACATCTACATAATGACATTATTTCAGTAAGAGATTGTGTGAAAACTTATGTATTCATTTGAAAATTTAGAGAACAGCACTAGAAGTCCCTCGAGCGAAAAACGATGCTCCTTTATCATGGACTTTAAAATGATATAACTTTTGCTGGTTGTAGATGGTCTCTCCTCCCTGTCGCCACCAAACTGACATCTAAAAAGAAAAAGAAAAAAACCCAACAACAAAAGAGTCAGCTCACTTCAAAGCCATTTAATACAGTGATCTTTAACATGAAATTGCACCTGTCCATGTATGTCCCTGCAGTAGCCTGTTGGTAACCCCTCTACATGTAAAGCCAAGTTACACTGATGAACTAGTCCCCTCTGCAGCAGGTTTGATCCCTCTTCATCATCATCTGCATCCTCCTCACATCTCACCAGAATAACCATATTTCCCTGGCTATCATTAGACACATATAGTTCATTTATCATAATACAATATGAAACCAACTGCATCTGACATTATTTTAGGCACTGACACAAAAAACACTGACTCACCTGTAACTCAGAGCACACGGTGGCTTGGCAGTAGAGGGTAAAGTCTAGTATTGCTCCAACACTAACACCTAAACTCAGGAGCACACTGAGATCATCTATGAGTAACACTGGAGGACCCCATGATTCACCAGCATCACCATCTCCTCTCTGACGCACAGAACGGTCAACAAATCTGAACAGACCTTCCAGTCCAGCACCTGGGGTCCTAGACAAAAAAAGGCACATAACACTAAAGGGAAAAAAGAATTGAGATCAAATGTATTTAAACTAGATTTTGATAAACTATATGTGCCTGAGATAACTCAAGGGTTGCGTCTCCTGACTGGTGTCCTCCTGTAATACAACTCCAATAGAATTCTTCAGTCCTTCAAGAAACACTAGCTGGCCCTTCTCTCTTGCCTGGACCAGACTCACTCCCTGCCCAGGAACATTACGATCAAGACCTGTGAATGTCATCAACAGAACGTCTAAACAGAGCAAGGTGATGTAAACTTACCAGCCTCTGAGCGACAGCACTGTAGTGACTAAAGGACTGCACAAGACCCAGAAAACACACCTTACAGCCAGCTGGAAATATATAAGTTTAAAATGAAATGAAATAAAACAAATGAATACATTAATTTTTCTCACTATAAACAATAGGTCCCTTACCACGTAAATAGAAAGACAGATGGTGATGAATGAGGAATGATGCATCAGCTCGTCTGTCTGACACCAGAATAAAGTCACTCTACAAGTGCAGAGAACATCGGTTAGAGTCAGTGACATTGTATATGTTACTCCAAGCTTGTGATGAGATGTAATTATTACCGATTTGAAACTGTCTGGAGTGGCATTGAGAATACTGTTCAATTCTGGGAACATGTTTGTGATATAGAAATTAACTTGACAACAGTTGAGTAGGATATGCTGCTGTCTCCTCTTCTACTCCAGATCTTCTTCAGTATTTCTCATGCTGGCAAGAAAAACAATTGAAAGCGCACGCATTCTTGTGTTTACGTAGCGCATTTTAGCGCATGCTAAATTAATATTAGCGTTGCGTTAAGTATTTAAAGTATCGAAAATAAGAGAATATGTACCTGTAGAGTAACGTACCTGCACCGTCTGCAATAACATCTTTTTTTTTTAATATATACAAATAAATATGAATAATTATCTCGCGTTTGCCTATAATGCTAGTTAACCTGGGTACGGAAGCCGCATGAGGACAATCTTTACGAAAATGCGTTTTGGTAGTAACTCATGAGGAAAATGAATGAAGAATTAATTTTCTTAATTAGTGAAATAATATTTTTCCCCCCTTAAAGAACAAACAAACTAGTAGATATACCAAACCTTAAAAATATTTATTTTGAACAGAGATAAAAATGTAGCTGCAAGTGCATTAAAGACAGGCCCAGATAGTGTTTCATTACAAAAATATATATGTAAAAATATACAAACAAGAAAACTCGGAAACAAACTGTTGATCTTTATGTATCATGTGCCTGGGTCTGCTTTTAGTTAGAACTCTAAGAATTTGCTTCCAACACACTGAAATACAATTAATTATGCTCGTCAAATTTTACAACAAAATAAAAGTGTAAACATAACTTGTTTAGGCCTAAAAACTAATTTCAACAGATTATCAATGTTTTAACCTATAAAGCACTGTTAATGAAATCCTATACAACAGAAATCCTTAATGCATAAAAAGCAAGAAAAATACGAGAAAAACACTGTCTTGACCAAATGAATCACCCATCATTCAATAAATAGTATAATGTCCTCCAAGATCCTAATAATCATGGGTTTCGATAGAAGAAAACTGGAAATTTGCATATGTACAGAGCAAAAATAAGTTTTGCACAATAATGGTAATGCAAGCCCTTAAAATTCAATTCATGGAATGTTAATCATCAGCTGGGTACCTGGAAAACATAAAATATAATGCAAAACAATTTTTCTATGAGAAGAAAATCTATAGAACATTTTAAACCTTGATATACAAGCATGAACGCAACTGATATAACTTTACTTAAGGACTGACTGTACAAGCTGCTAACATCTATAAATAAAGCAGCTGGGAAAATTTACAGGGAAAGTCAAATCAGGCACATGGACCAGACCATGAAAGGCAAGCAAAGACATGTTGCATATTTTTTAGAGCACGAAACACTGAATTGCAAATCGTGATTTAGTGTCTAACAGAACAAAGGAAATGATGCAAGATAAAAAAGAAAAAGTTAAACAACCATTGAGCTCTGAAAGTAGTCAATTATCTTTATAAACAGCTAAAAGTATTCTAATACATGAGTCTGTTACTAAGTAAATACATAGCTAGCTACGGATTATCACACCACCCAATGCCGACTGCATCAATAAGACATGTCTCACCCTGTATGAGCAGGTCAATGTTACACAAAGCCATAACGTAAGACAACTTATCTTGAAAAATGTCTAGTATTGTTCGTTATATAATCTATTGTTAACCTTCATTCTAAATGTCTTATGTCACTAGGAATGTTCCGAGTTCAAGTTAACCTCTACCTCTAACTGCATTTGCAATTACAATTTTGACTTGACCTACACTTTTGTTTTTAAGAAAAATCGTGGTTATAATAATTCTCAACACTCCACCAGGCAATAAGCATTAAGCTAGTAAACCCAGTCATTTTTGCACAATATTTTCATGGTTCAATGACCTTGAATATCTTTTAAAAAGGCCAATTTTGCATCTTAAATAAAACATTTCATATTAATTCCTTAATGCAGGTGATTTTACAAAAATATCAGCTTCACCTTTATGTTTTTAAAACCTCCAGAAAACTGTCTCAGTTTATTTTTATCAAAGTGCAAAGTAACTTGAATTTTTTTTTTATAGATAAAACTTAACGAGTCAAAAGTGTGTCTACCCAGAACATTCTTTTAAGTACAATATGGTTTTGACTTCTAGTACAGTATGCATTAGAGGTGCATAACAGGGCTTGATTGAAAAGCATTATCACTAAAACTTCCATAACTTGCACTGCTGTATATTAAAAAGACACGTCTGGTCTTCCTATTTAGTCAATCTGAGAAACTCAGCATCGTTGAAGCCACCTAAATACAACTCAGGCTACATCTTTGTAGAGGTTTGTACAGAAACTGAATGCAATGAGGAAAAAAGAAGTATAAAAACAAAAGGTTATGATTTACAATAAATAAATACAAATGTCACACTCCAGGCACACAGATAGGAGTGTATGTAATTCCTGAGTGTTTGCTCCTATGACAGACTCTCTGAGCTGGCTGTAATATCTGCAGTCTCCACTAGCGTTACTGTTTCTCCTGCTGTTGAGTCAAGGGGCTCCTCTTTAATGATGATGGCCCCTTCTGGCAACATGACAACTTCCTCTTCGCCAACCACCTCCTCCTCTTCCTCTTCCTGGAGCACCACTTCCTCTTGGGGCTCTGTGCTGGTGCCATTGGTCTGCCCGTTGGCAATAGCCTCTAGTTTAAGCCTGTACTGCTCAGCTTCCTGTTCCTTTCTTATTAACTGCTGTCTGTACTCCTGGGCTTTTCTGTTTGCTTCTTTTAGCTGCTGTTCCAGTAGTTTCCGACTGTCCTTCTCAGTGGGCTCCTACAGAAAATACCAAACGGTTAACTTTCAAATTGATTTTGCATTCCAAAGAGTATGATTTAAATAGGAATCTCTGCTCGTCAGACCTTGTGTTTGACATCTGTGTGGTTGACGGTTGATTCAAATTTCCGCTTCCGTGTTGGGACTGGTTTGGTGTCCTCTGTTATGATCTCCTCTGCAATCTGACCCGCTGGCACTGCAACCACTAAATATATACAACAGGTATGTTACAATACAAATACTGCATCAAAGTCTGTAAACTATAAACTAGCAATCTACTCACTTTGCTGCCCCTGCATTGTGACAAAGAATTTCTGTCCCAAGTTGCCAGTCTGCAGGTTTCCCTGTTGGTCGGTTACTATGGTGAAGACTCTCTGGCCATCCTCCCCTACAAGATGCTGGATGGCAGAATCTACCGAATCAGCAGCAATCCCAGTCTCTGCAGCTCCTGCTGGTATATGGCAGCAGTTTGTTTACAAAGAAGAAATACACAAATATAGTATAATACATTCTCTATGTGCATCCTGTTCAAATAAAAGTTCAATAAAACTGGTCAATTAAATACTGCTGCAAAATGAACATTCACCAAGCATGAAATGCAAGAAAAATTGGCTTTAGTGAGTAAATAAAATGCCAGTTGGTTGGTAATTTTGTTATGAATTGTGGACCAATTTAAAGTGCAATTTAAGTCACACAAACCTTTGCATTTTCTAATACTGTACCCCAAGGAAAAATGAATCGTCATAGGTTTATAAAGTATGCCTAAAGTTTTTTTTTTTTTTCAAACATGTGGTAATAATTACAGTACTGTTCAAAAGTATGAGGTCGGTTTTTCATGTTGTTGAAAGAAGTGTCTAATGCTCACCAAAGCTGCATTTAATAAATAAATAAACTGTTTTATTGTGAAATATTATTACAATTTTAAATAACTTTTCTATTTTAACATATTTTATATTTATATATTTAATTGTTAATGTATTCCGGTGATGGCAAAGCTGAATTGTAAAGCTGAGTCTTTAGTGGCTATGTTTACATGCACAATTTCTGGTTCAATCGGACTGAATTAATTCCGACTGATGAATCTGGATGTAGTGTTTACATGAATGCTAAATAAAGTGATCAGGTTGATGTGTGCATTTATATGTCACAAGTTTCAAATTGGAAAATATATATTTTTTTACATGCGCACACACACACATAATTTCTCACTGTTTGCACATAATAAACACTCTCCAACACAGTTTCTTAATTTGTTTTTAATAGCAGAATTAATATTTACCACCCCCTTCAATCAGATAAAAATTTCATTCCGATCGATCTCAATTGGATCGATTAAGGTGTTTATATGAAGGCTTTTTAGTCGGATTGAGCTATCAATCCAATTACAAACTGATTATTTGGTTGCATGTAAATGTAGCCAGTGTCACAGGAGCCATCAGAACATTTTCTAGTATGCTGATATGGTGCTCAAGAAATATTAGTTTTTAATATCAAAGGTGAAAACTGTTTTGCTGCTTATAATTTTTGTGTGACTGGTAATAATTTTTAAGGTTTCTTTGATTTAAAGAAAGTTTTAGTGTATGTGGGAAAACTCCTTGCATTAAGCCAACACATTGAATATACTAGGGGCAAAATTACAATTTATATGGAGAGAATAGATGGAAAGAACAGGTTGGCACAGCCATTGTCATATGGACAATAAAACATTTTTTCATAAAAAGAATATGTAAAACAATTTCAATCATTTTGTCATTCATTCACTATTGAAAAGCATGGAAACAAAACTGAACTAAACCCATACCTGTGTTAGCCTTAGCATTAGTGAGAACAATATCAGAGAGATTGACGACTCCAGAGGAAGAGATGATGAACTGAGGGCTGGATGTGGCGGGTGATGTGCTCCCTAGGATAGTCCTCTCTGGATTCATATTCACTTGGTTCTGCATTCCCTCCTAGAATTATAATAATAAAAAAAAAATTGAGGTTTAAGACTGCAGCCTGATTTTGCCTATAAACTGTAAATACACAACAGCTGGTGCATTTAACTTTGTGCCATGATATCAGATGATTTTACCTGTAACAATAGCATCAGCTCTGTGTTTCCTCGGTCCACTGCAATGTTAAAAGGCGTCTTGTCAAACTTGCTGAGAGCATGAGTATCAGCGCCGTATTTGATCAACAGCTCCACGACTCCCCTGTGGCCATGTTCTGTAGCCCAGTGCAAGGCGGTCATTTTCAGCATGTCTTTGGCATTGATGTCTGCTCCACTCTGTTCAGGTATAACATTTATAATAACTCAACAAAAAATACGAAAAAAAATCCAGTACTGCTTTCATCTGTTCTTACCTTGACCAACAGCTCAACGATGCTTGAGTGGCCCTCTGCCGCAGCCATGTGGAGGGGGGTCCGATCCACTTTAGTGCGGGCATCTCTACTCACGCCGGCACGGAGAAGCACCTCAGCAGTGGAGTAGTGCCCGTATTGCGCTGCTAAATGAAGCGGTGAGGTTCCCAGCTAAAACATATAACCATAGTCACGTTATATTTAAATCTCGATTATAAATGGCTGACAACAAGCAACAAGCAGTAAACACGACTCACCCAGTCTGTAGTAAAAGGAGCTCCATTGGCCATAAGTGACCTCACTTCATCATCCTGTCCTTTGCGTGCTGCCTCCAACAAACGCTTTCCCAAATCCACAAGCGACATCTAATCATGCAAATAACGTTTGAAGCATCAGAATATAGTGAATTTTGATACTGAAAATTTGTTTCCATTCGTGGGGTGTTTAACCAAGGTGCAGTGTTTCAAAGAAAATGCCCAAAAGATGTAAAGCAGGAAATGGGTTCCATTTATACAAACTCTATGCTGAATGACACTGTGGTTATATTAGTCATAAGACTGTATTCCATAAGGAAAGAGTGTTTTTAAGTGCCAGGAAGCGGATGTGTACATTAATGTTAGACAGAATACATTATCAGTGACAGGACGGGAAATGGTAATCATTTTATAATAAGGCAAGTTCCGGTGAAAGGTTTCATGCTTTTGTTGACAAAATTACTGGACGCACATTTTCACGCACAGCCAGGTTTATTTACTTTATGCAGTGTTATTATTTAATATTTAAATAACAGTTTAGTAATCTCTATCACAATAATTATAACAATAAATATATTAACCTTAGTTATACCTAATGAGCTTTTCGTAACATAACGCAGTAAATATGTATTATTTTCATGAGCACGCTAATAATCTGGCAAGTAAAAACATATGACTAAATTTATAATCTACAACAAGTTGTGTTTAAGTTTCGCTTAAGTTTTTAAGTTAAAAAATAACTCTTCATATTGTCATGTGATCGTCTAGAGTTACTATATCGCCAATACCCTATACAATATGTAATTAAAATCTCTTTTTACTGACAGTTATCAAACTCCTGCAGTCAGTTGCTAGTAAACAGAATAAAGCAAAACTTCTGCTGCTCACCTCGCCACAAATGTCTCCCGAAGACTTTTACTGTATTATAACACGTTAGATACGGTGAAGACCAGGAGTATGCTTCGGCTATTTAATGCGATTTAGTGTTCTATCATACTTTTCGATACTTTTTGAAAACAAACATAACATAGATGGGGATTTTTGTCGTCAAAGAAAGATGGCGCACGAACGGTACCGGAAATACAAATATTTGATTGGTTCTTCTTTGGTGGTGTTTAAAAGTTGAGGTGTTTGTAGTGCCCCCTACTGCATAACCAGTGGGACAGTGGAATGGCTTAACCTTTCTATGCTTTTGAAAATGAAGAGATTAAGCAAATACATTTCCTCCAATTTGTTATTTTACAATTTAAATATCTCTCTCCACGACAGGAATCCTGAGATTGCTAAATTTCCCAATGATTAAGGTTAAAAACCACTAAATCTGTTATGTGCAATTTTGCATTAGATTGTGATAATGCATTGTGTCACTTTAGAGAAATTGTTATTATTTTGCAATTGTAATATTTATATTTCTGGAAAAACAGCTTAAATATTTTTAATGAATATAACATTTTGCATTAAAATATATTATATGCTGTTGTTGTTGTTGTTTTTCTCATCAGTATATACACTAATAATAATAATAAAATAATAATAATAATCATCATCATCATCATTTTCCAAATGTGGTACACTGCATTATGTTTAATACACAATTTACTGCAAAAGTGCACACTGATTTGCTTTTAAATCTTGAGCACTGAAACCTAAGGGAGAAATTTAGATGGAGTAAAATAAAAAAAAATATTGGAGCAAATTCGTTCTAATAAACCTCTCTATTTTCATCAACAAAGCTATGAAAGAAAGACAGATATTATATTGTATGCACACGCCGTTCATCAGATATATTGTGTGTGTGTATATATATACATACATATATATACATACATATATATATATACTATCTGTAGACCGTTGGTGGCGCTGATGGTCTCTGGTTTGGAGGATTTTATCATTAATGGGGAAACTTCAACCACACCTCAGTGATCTGGAAACACAGAGTCATTTCACCCTCAGCTCTCCTCCGCACAAGAGTCGCTTCACTCCAGCCGCTCACTGGGACTCTCGTTTACCTCAAGGTAACGTTTTTCTTTCAATTTCAATGTATTCTTGAAAATAGAATAACTTTCCAAGTCTCCATTGAACTTTATCAATTCATTTGATCCGCTAACATGGCCCGGGATCGATCGAGCAGGGTTGTTGTGCCAAACTTTCAGTTATAGTTGAGTTTGAATAGGACCAGCGCCTATGTGCTTGAGTAATAAAGACTAGAAAGATAAGAAAGATAAAGTCTAGTTCACTTCAGTCGGATGACTCTCTCTGACAACTTAACCATCGAGCTGCTGCAACTGCTGACTAGTCGAGGAGAGGAAAAAAAAACCTTGTAAAACTTTTAAACACTGTTTTCCTGAAAACTCCCTCTGGAGCTGTGCTTGCGACTGAGTGGTTGGTTTCTCTGTAACGTTTGTCAACCGTGTTTACTCGTTACTGGATTGTTTATTCTAGGTTTGTTTTAGTAGCTGTCAATTTAACGGGATTGTTACACTGATTTTCCGTGTATTTCACTTGGTTGGAACGGTTTAGCACTATGAAGTGTACTCCGTGTCCAAGAAACGAGTGAACGGCTTTCCTAGACAGCACACTTTAAGACGACTCCAAAGATTAGTTTGTGTAATTAATTTTTATTCATTAAAAGAAACGTCCATGGTACTTCTTTTTTACGATATGCCATCGTAATATTCTTAATATTAATATTCTTTTTAATTAATTGGGGTGTCGTGTTAATACCAGTAAGAATATTTTAATCATTCAGCATAATAGTATATATCAGTATTACCATGGTGTTACAATATGATAAGGTAATATCATATCACTTCATGATGGTGCTGCTATAGTGCATTTTCTTTTACAAAAAAAAATCACTTTTTTTATTTATATGGAACTATATATAACTGTTCAGTTCCATATTAGCCAGATAACACACATACGTCTGTTAAAGATCGCTTAATCTGGAAAGCATCGACTGTGTACAAACATCTGAGAGATATCTTTTAAGATGTCAGTTTAACATGCATTCTAAATCGTAAACATCTTAAAAACATTTTATAAACGTCTATTTGACATCTGATAGGAAACGTCCCAGAGACAGGCGGCATATGAGCAAACACACGTGCTATCGGGGTATTTATCACAGTGCCAAAGAAAGAAATTAAAAGATTATAAAATGGCATTCAGTTTCTTTAATTTATGATTAGATATGCATCATTCGTAATCAGTGTCATTCACTGTTTTGTATGTAGTATGTTAAATGTATGATTTATGGAGTGCTTTGTGTAATGGATTCAGGTCTACTTCACTGAAATTAATTTTTCTTTCTTTCTTTCATTAAACAGACTCATCTGTAACCGCTCTGCCTCATATAAACCCCACAGTCCTACAGAATCAACTGGAAATAAGGGGTCTTGAATAACTGAAGGAATAAGGGGTCTTGTATAGACTTAAAGCAAAGACATCAACAAGGATTCTGTCAGTGATCAGGACAGAGGTTCTTGGACGAGCCACAGCTTCTATCGCTGGGTTGAGGATTAGATTCTCCCTCTTTCTCGTCTGTAACCGGCCTGCAGGGTGGCGAGAGAGAGGGGGGAACCCAACCGGTGCATGCCGGAGATGAGTGCGTTCTGGCATAAGATCGGCTGCTGCGTGGTAGCCAAACCTCCCCCGGTAAGGGTCTCATTTGGAGAGATTTATAGTTTTGTTTCCCAGGCTTCCACCATAAGTCGTTTTAATACAATAAAGCCTAGTTTTCAAGAATCTACATGAATCACAGGTACTGTGATATCAGGCTCCCTTTGAGAACAACATCTGGACTAATTTCGTCAATTAGGCATTCCCCGTGGCTCATGCGAGTTTTGTGTTCGCTAATCACGCGAAGAATTACTCCCGCTGGTCTACCGTAGAAAAGAAACCTTTCAGCTGATGTGAATGTGACCCAGATAGTCTTAGGAGTTTGTGTTTTTGAGAGTGAAGCCAGACGTGAAACACAGATGGACAAAGAATTCTCTGTCATTGAATGGGTGAACATGTAGAATTATGGATCCAAACCACTGCATATTTGACTTTTATCAAGAATATAGACCACAGTTAAAAAGCTCATTGGGAGTAAATAAAAAAAATAATAAAATAAAAAGTATATTTTTTTTTATTTGGCAAGGATGCATTAAATTGATCAAACGCGACAATGGGGACATTTATAATGTTGCAAAAGATTTCGGTTTCAAATAAATGCTGTTCTTTCAACTCTTTTTATTTTTATTTTATTTATTTTTTTCATTAAAAAATCCAGGGGGAAAAAATAATAATTAATAATAAATAATGTTTCTTGATTTCTGAAGGATTATGTGACACTTAAGACTGGAGTAATGGCTGCTGAAAATTCAGCTTCGCCACCAAATAAATAAATTTAAAATATATTAAAATGCAAAACAGTTGTTTCAAATGCTAATAAAATTTAGCAATATTACTTTTTTACTGTTTAAATAATTGCAGCATTGATGAGCATAAGAGACGTCATTAGAAAATATAAAAACATTGTACAGACCCCAAAACTTTGAATAGTGGTGTTTCATGTGCTATTGTTTTTTTAAGTTCACACAAAAATAAAAGTTTTATCATCATTTACTCCCAATCATTTCTAACTTTCTTAAGTGGAACACACTAGAAGTTTAACATGTTGACTCTTCAACTTCATCCAATGAAAATACGGTGACCATTATCTGTCAGACTCCAAAACAAACAAAAAGCACTATAAAAGTACTGCATATGACTCAGACACTATATTTGCCTATACTGTATTACACATACTGTAAGTCTTCTAAAGCCATATGATTGTATGATATAGGTTGCTATTCTCTGTTGCTATTGTTTTAGCTCTTAAACCTTATTCACGGTTGTGCATATTCAAACGTGGCACCACAAAATTCATTGTACCAGGTTTGACCTCAAAAGTTACTGCTTCTGAAGTTCTGATCATGATGTGGCAAGTTTTAAAAGCAGTTTAATGTAAATAATGACTTAAATACCAGTCTGTTCCTCACACAAAACAATTGAATGGCTTTAAAAGACTTTGAATATAGAGCATGAGTCATATGGAGCTCTTTATGGTGCTTTTACAATCCTTTTTGGCACACAACAGTCCATGGCGGTCTACTTTCATTTCATTGCAAAAGAGCAAGTTTGGATGTTCAGACATTCTGCTAAACATCTCCTTTTGTATTGTATGAGCAAAAGAAAGTCAGAGTTTGGAGGAAAAGAGTAAATGATAGCAAAAATGTATTTTGGGGTGGACTATCCCTTTAATATTCGTTTAAGTAAAAAAGTGGTGTTTATTTTTCTAGTACAGCTTTGCATATATGACAGATTACTTGGCTTGATTCAGTCTTTGTTAGTCAGTTTGTTTTTATCTGGATAGGGATTCTGAAGCAATGATGAGTGACCCAGGTTTACCGTGGTCTCCGGTAACAATGACAGGGGGTTCTGAAGGGAAGCTGGCTCCTCAGAGCTGGGAGTGCTCATTCTTTTCCTCCCTCCTTCCTCTTTTTATTTTTAGGTTCTTGTTTGTTCTATTGTTGGGTGGGGGGTGAGGTCAGACAACAGTGGGCATCTGTAATGGACCAATGCTACTTCCCAGTTGCAAGAGCAAGTTTCTCAGACTGATTTAGATAAAATGATTACATTTAAAGTGTCTCCTTACATCAGAGAAAGTGATAAGGACTCAAGCATGTGGCAAGGGTTTGCTTTGATATGGGCCATTGACGATATAAAGATTCTGAAAGTAAACACCTTTCAAGGATGTCTGGAGTTACGTAAGACATGTTGCCGGTACTGAGTCAAAGCATCAGTTTAAGAATGAATATCACTATTATTTAGAAAAAAAAGAACTTTGTATATAATAAAGTAAAAAATCTTTTTATTTTCTTCTCATTTGTTATTATCTTCATCATCATGCATAAACTAAAAATAAATATTGATAGCCCTGTTTTATTCATAATTGTATTTTAAAGCGTTTATTAGATGTGGCGTATTGACGGATATTTAATTAGAAATCTTATTGCTGTTATTTAGAAAGAAAGAACAATTCATGTGATAAGAATGTTGACATGGAAAAGTGTTATTATCATGCAAATTTATAAATATGTAATTAATAGTGACCAGAGGTGGGTAGTAACGAGTTACATTTACTTCGTTACATTTACTTGAGTAATTTTTTGGGGTAACTAATACTTTTCGGAGTATATTTAAAGATGGGTACTTTATACTCTTACTCGAGTAAATTTTTGGGGAAAAATCTGTACTTTTACTTCGTTACTGTGGGCGTCGCTCCTCTCGTTACTTTATCTTAATGCAATAAATGTTATAAATGCTTCAGTTTATTCCAAAGGCGCCGTCTACTTTTCTCTGGGCAATGAGCGATGCCCATTCGCGAATGATTCATTCTTTTGAGTCAATTCTGTTCAAAAGCTTGATCAAACCAATTGGCAAACGAGTGAATTGGTTCATGAATCAGTTTGAATGAGTCGTTCAGTTCCCTGCCGTGCGCGCTGAGCGACTGAAGTGGTTCACTCAGAGTAACGTTTAACATCAGCGGCGTTGAAAACGTGGCTATGGAACTGCACTGAATTGAAAGCAAATCTGCAAAGGCTATTATTTGCTTGCAATGGAGATCCTTATTAGATGATCACCGCGTGTGCTGTCTACTGTTTAACAGGTAATAACTTGGGCTACATTCGATTACAGTACACAATACCACTGTGACATTAGTTTGTTGTACGTGTGTGGCTTATAACAGAGGGGAGTCAAGTTAAATGCAGCTTCCAAAAGACAAAAAATAGCCGATTAAGATTTTATTAATTTTAATACAATCACACCGGCGTGAGGACATTCAGCGAGTCATATCATCGGCTGCTAAATTCAGATCTGTGATCGCTTGCTGGCGCTTAGCCAGAGACAGACGCGTTTTTACAGCACTGCGCATTATAACCAATCACACATGATTGTTTTGAGCTTATTAAAGCATTGGCCAATCAGAGGTGTTCCGATGAGTCATTGCTAAAATGCCGGTGCTTCCTTCACTCGCTCACTGACTGAATACCTCTTTCTGGCGAATTCTCTCGTCAGAAACAACAAAGTGCAGATGTGTGTACGAATCTTTAATTAAGATATTGATTTCACAGTGTTAACCGTTTCAGTGATTTTAATGGGAGTTTCTGAGAGTGATTGAAATCTAGACTGTCAGTGAAAATGATCTTTAATAATGTAAATGTTATTTGCTCTCTTTCTGAACAATGAAAGATTAGTAGCAATATTTATATCACATTATCTTTCAATGTTAAATTCACATTTAATATAAAGTCAGTCGTATTAAAAATATGTTATGGCATGACACCTATATCTGTTACTTAAGTAAACAGACAGGGTTTTATAATAAATTACATAAATTGGAGTAGAGGCTGATGAAATGTATACATTTATACACACACAGATACATTACATACATTTTATCTATATATCTAAATAAAAATAGGCTCAGTATATATGACCCAAAGTAACTAGTAACTAACTACTTGAGTAGATTTTTTATCCGATACTCTTTTACTCTTACTCAAGTAACTATTCAAGACTAGTACTTTTACTTTTACTTGAGTAAATATTTCTAGAAGTACTTTTACTTTTACTTGAGTACAGTTTTTGGGTACTCTACCCACCTCTGATAGTGACTCACTGCGAGTAAGGATGGTTCATACAAATTGTGATTGATAGCAGAGTTCAATGTACACGGGTTCGGTTTGCATATCTGCCTTTACACTAACCAAATGATGACATCGAACAAACTTTGGTCTGTTTCAAAAACTATAATGTGAGATTTCAGTTAAGTCTAGACGATGTATTTTATGATTGTCAGTATTAATCCAGTGCTGTATTTTTTGTAAAATGCACTTTGTTCACTCTGGACAGACAAGTAATGGCACATATGCCAACACCCCTTACTATGGCACATGATCTCATCAAATAATTATTCTGGTTGTTGATACAAGGTTTTTTTTAGATATATTTATATAATCTCTGACTAACTCTACCGCAAAGTTATGGGAAACACAGAAAAGAAACTATAAACTGTATAACACTTGGGGATTTTTTAGGAGCTCAATGAATCCTTATCTTCAAGATGCATCCAGGAATGGATTCCATAGGGAAACATTAGTGTAATATCACCCAGACTCTGGTGTGGTCACACGACAGGCTTCGTTGAGCTCTCGCTCCACTTATATTTTCAACACCTTGGGTTTATGTCATGCTGTTTTACCAATTTGCAGATCAAGTGCTTTGTATTTTTATGCTTGACCTTTGTTAATTTAAGCACCTATGTTCACAGAAAAAGAAACGAAGGAGAATTGACCGGAGCATGATCGGAGAGCCCACAAACTTCATTCATCTGACACACATAGGCTCTGGTGAAATGGCAGATGGCATGCAGCCGGTAAGACATGCTTTATTCTGTTGGTACAGTGAGACTCTCATTTTAACATTATGGCATGGCTATAATTAGTTTACAGTGACAGAATGAATGCTTCTAAATGGATTCTTTACTGAAACACTGGCTCATACCAGATTGGATCTTTGTACATATATACCTGGCACCCACTACCTTTTCGAAATCCCTGTTGTTTTTTGTTTGTTTTTTGCCCTATTTCTCTTTCGTTTTTCCCTCAAATATGAACATGTCATGTATAAATGCTTGACGTGGATGTTGGAGGTTCCCTGATAAAGTGGTCAGCCTGTGCTGCCAAGTTTTTCAGTTCGTCTTTATAATAATAAATAACTAAAATAACACAATAATAATGACATTTGGTAGTAGCACTAATATATATTTTTATGTAAGGACATCATAGATTAGAATCATAGAATTCTGATGAGCTTGGGAGTAGTAATATTTAAGATTTTAAAAATATTATAATTACAATTTTTATGTAAAGACTATACATTTAATGGGTTATGCAATACAATTTCAATGTTTTTTTGTTTGTAAAAATGTAATAAATATTAACATTTACAATAATACTGCTACTACTAAGGATAAGATTTATTATGATTATGTAAAGGCATTATAAAGGTCAAGACCTCTGATTAATTTGGGAGAAATAATATTCATCATTTTATTGTAATTAGTAAAAATATACCAAAAAGTATTATTATCATTACTATTATTATGTAAAGAGTAATGAGCTGGAGAGCAATACAATTTCAATGTTTTTAGTTTGTAAAACAATAAATATTAGTATTTTATAATAATTCTACTTATAATAATATTTATTATGATTATGTAAAGGCATCTTAAAGTTCAAGATTAAATCTAATGAGAAAGGGAGCAATAATATTTTTAGTTTTTATGTATTGTGTTTATATATATATATATATATGACCTTGGACCACAAAACCAGTCTTAAGTGTACATTTTTCAAAATTGAGATTTATTCATCATCTGAGAGCTGAATAAATAAGCTTTCCACTGATGTATGGTTTAGGATCGGACAATATGTGGCCGAGATACAACTATTTGAAAATCTGGAATCTGAGGGTGCAAGAAGATCTCAATACTAAGAAAATCGTAGGGCTGGACAATATATCGAACAATATGATCATGTGCATCTCGTCAGTAAAGAAAAATCTAAAAATTTTACCCATACAATGTATTTTTGGCTGTTGCTAAAAATATACCCCAGCGACTTAAGACTTGCTTTGTGGTCCAGGGTCATATACACACACACACACACAAACACACACATATATATATATATATATATATATATATATATATATATATATATATATATATATATATATATATATATATATATATATATATATATATATATATATATATATATATAATTATGCTAAGGTGTCGGATCAGTTTAATTCACAAATCAATTGAATAAGGTAGACATGCTGCATGTGTAACTTGTGTTCCTGAAGTGGGACGTTCATTGGGCTGTTGTGTTGTCAAATAAGAAAGTGAGGTGTTACCTAATCCTGCAGCTCACACAGGGTCTGAATACCTGGGCAGAATCGAGCAGACTGCAACTTGCTCAGAGGAATGTTGGCGGGCGTCCCGTCAGGCTCTTTAAATGAGGAAATGTTAGTCAAGGTCTTTGCAGTGGTCACTGATTGATTGATTTTGTTGTTGTTGTTGTTGTTGTTGTTTTTTAGGTATTTTTATTTTTTTTTGGCAATCTATAGCTTCATGTGTGGTTTGCAAAAGGTATAGTTCTTAGTGGAGTCAACACCTCTTATTCAATGGCGGCTTTAGCACTTTTATCAAAGAAAGGCTGGATCTGTTAACAATACAGCACTGATAGCTGAAACTTCTAGTGATAAGCGATATTGTTTGATATCAACCTTTCACAGTCCATGTGCTGAACACAGGTGACTGACCCGCTGGCTTTTCCCTTGTGGTTCTGTTCTTTTGTGTTGTGTTGAGAAATGATGTATGAAACAACCCAGTGAAATGGACTTCCTCCTCATTCTGCTGTGAGATCCTGAGACACATGATGTAACAATGGGTGTGACGCTGTGAAGAGCTCTGTGTGTGTGTGTGTGTGTGTGTGTGTGTGTGTGTGTGTGTGTGTGAAACAGGCTTGTTGTTGCATGAAGGATGTTTTTTTTCTTCAGCTCCACCTTTTGAAGTGTGAACTTATTTTACTATTTGTTTCTATCTAATGAACACTATGCCATATAAAAAAGATTAATTTGCAGAGATTATACTCCTTATTTTCAAGTTTTATTATTATAATATATAATATAGTAAAATGATATCATTATTATTATTATTATTATTTGTAGTAATTTTTGCTGTATAAAGTATTTGTGTATATAGTATAAACTTATTTAATTTTTAATTTGTATAATATGAATATGTATGATGAATAAATAGTTTGTAGTTGTTGTTGTATTAATGTTATTATAATTTAAGTAATGAGTAAAAAATATTTATAATTATGGTAATGATATTAATATTAATTGTAGTACTATTTAGTGGGGAAGTCGTGGCCTAATGGTTAGAGAGTCGGACTCCCAATCAAAAGGTTGTGAGTTCGAGTCCCGGGCTGGCAGGAATTGTGGGTGGGGGGAGTGCATGTGCAGTTCTCTCTCCACCTTCAATACCATGACTTAGGTGCCCTTGAGCAAGGCATCGAACCCACAACTGCTCCCCGGCGCCGCAGCATAAATGGCTGCCCACTGCTCCGGGTGTGTGTTCACAGTGTGTGTGTGTGTGTTCACTGCTCTGTGTGTGTGCACTTCGGATGGGTTAAATGCAGAGCAAAAATTCTGAGTATGGGTCACCATACTTGGCTGAATGTCACTTCACTCACTCATTAATTTTTCTACGTAAATTATTGTGTATATAGTACTAAAATGATTTAATTTACATATATTTAAATTGTATTTGTTTTTGTTATAAATAATAGCAATACTATTAAAATAATATTGTCATTATTATCACTATAATGGTTTTTATTTTTATTTATTTTTTACTTGTGTGTGTGCTTCTTTAATAGCAGTAACATTCAATAAATTATATTTCGTTTTGAAGTCTGAATATTTTTTTTTTTTTCGTGTATCAGATTCTTTAACCTCACTTGAAGATAAAATTTTCACTTGATGACCACTTACTGTGCTACTAAAAGTGTAGCTGTGTTTGTTAAACTGGATTTAATATAAATAATTATGCATGTTTTCCATGCCAATAACGTGATTGTGTCACTTCCTTTTGCAGTCTGGCCCGATACAGGAACAAATGAGATCCAAAGTGCCTCATGCTAATGGACGAAACAGCTTGTTATAGCCCCTTCACCTGTGAGTATGAACACGCACACCTTCCTCCTCCTCTCCATCCTCTCGCATTCACTCCGTTTTAACCACAGACCCTCATCTGTTCCCCAGGCTTTTTAGTTTTTTACCCGAAGCCCTGTTAAGTGTCCTCAGCAGAGCCTGTGCAGCTAGCAGCACTGCACCAGTGACGAGGAGATAAAGCGCATATCCTGGTCACAAAAACGACAACCTCCTTGCTGCAGCTACCAACATGCAGGTTTTTGTTTTGGATCCTCAGGAATGTCTCAGATGAGATATTTCAACACCCCCCTCCCCCACCTCACTCTAAGACTGTTATTAAATTTGGACCAGATTATATGAGAACTCCTGATAAAGAGTGTGAATGTGTGCCGTGTGCATTTGAGACACTGGCTGTGCTTGCTGTGGAAGAGGAAAGGCACTTATCGCTTTAACACAGTGGACTATTTGACTGTCTTCCCAAAGTTATAACTGGCATGTTTGTCATAGTCTGTCATTGATAAGGGTGTGCGCAAGTGTGTGTTTGCTTTTGTTTTGTAATGGAAATGTATGTGCACCAATACCATTATAGTGTCCCCAACTGCCTGCATTAGCAGTTGCACAAATTAGTGCATTATACAAAGCAATCCGGTATGTGTATTGAAGATTAATATAATATGAAAATATGGCTTTTTTTATTATTATAATCTTTTTATTTCCACCTCTGATATTGCATTAACAAATAATGGCCTTTATAACTATAAAGGAATAGTTAAAAAAATTCTCATTTATTCACCTTCAAGTCATTCCAAACCCATTTAAGTTTCTATAAGTTTTCATACAGTGATTTTTCAGTACAACATCAATGTGGAGTAACACAACAATGTTTAAGTTGTTTCTAAAAGTGGCCCATATTCCAAGTTTTCCAATTGATTTATTTGAGTAACAGACCAAATGTGCCATTATTCATTGGTTATCGTCCCCTCAAGTGAAATGTTAATGTGAGAATTACATGCTACAGGAACATCAAGTCGATAATTTGGGAAGTGATCATAGGGCTTCAGGTGACAGGAGTATAAAATGACTTTTGTGGACCATATTTTGCGCTTCTTTTATTTTTGGGGGTCGGGGAGCAACTAACAGGCTTCTAAAATTCTCCACTGTCAAAAGAATAACTGCGTTTAAGTTTGGAATGATGTAAGGATGAGTATAATTTTTTTTTTAGGTGAATTATTTCTTTAATCCTTAAGTATTAGAAAAAAGCTACTATCTGTTAATGTGAGTGGAGACTTTGAACGGTGGCTTCCTGCCAGTAGCGAGCCACTGCCCTTTGTCATTTAAGCCACAATCTCACTTTCACACATCAGGCTCCACCCCACACAAGCTCAAACACACACTTTCTGTGTTTCCAGTCCTCACACGGCACCACGATTAAATCACTGGTTCACACACACACACACACACACACACACACACACACACACACACTTTGTATACTTTCTCTGTACTTTGTTTTTGAATGCAGCTCAATGAAGCACAATGTTGGGCTGAGATTTTAAACACAATGTTTTTGCTTGTAATTGTGATGTTTTATTTTGAATGCATTGCTTTGCAAGATCCCAAACTGTAATTTACTTTAAGTGTTTGCTGTAATTTGTTAGGGTATGTCATAGGAAAAAAATGTGCGTAGCGAAAGCTTTCAGAATGTGCATGTTGCTTTAGAAATCTAGAGTTTAAGCCTATTTTTAGTGGATATGCATTTCATTCTTAGCTGACAGTGTAGAGAAACATGCAGATGTCTGCATCTCAGCCAAAGACCTCGACAGCTCCCTTAACTTAATTATACATGTTGCTTGCAGATTCTCTCACTTTTTGGTTTTGTTTGTGTGACTGTTTGGGCTTTTTTTATTATATTTTTTTTTTATTATAAAGTATCTGTATTTTTAAAGCCATAATGTTTGTGCAAAGCACTCATTAGGCTTTTTTTTTGGTCTTTAATACTTTTATTATTCTATATAAACATCTTTTAGTCTATTAGTCCAACCGATTGATTTTGTGATCAAATGTGAGCAGTAATACTGTTCTGTTCATATGACATGATGTTATGTTTTTGTTGTGCTTTGGTTTGTAACAATACAATTGTACAAAGAGCAGTCTGTTGGGTTTTTATTGAGATACGCAAAGTAATATTATCTAATGTGTATTTTTTTTTAAATGCATTTTTTAAATGACATTATTTTACTTTGTGTCTGCATGACTTTAATAAAAGTTTTCTAATTCAATTCAGAAAAAAAAGTCAATTGTAAGATGTAAACTCAGAATTCAGCTTTTTTTCTTCCCAATTCCTTGTTTACATCTTGCAGTTCTGACTTTTTTCCTCTGAATTCTGAGTTTACATATCGCAGTTCTGTTTTTTTCTTCCTGCCACAGAGAAAAAAAAAAAGAATGCGACTTTTCATCTAACAATTGTCATTTTCTCAGAATTGCAAGAAAAAAAAGTCCCAATTACCTTAATTTTTTTACTCCGTGGCAGAAACAGACTTCCATATTGGCTGCAAAAAGGAGTACAGGTGCTTTTAAATTTATTCAAACACTCATAACTAATACAATAAATGTAGATTTAAACAGGATTTTCTTATTACTGTAAATATATGAATGGCATTTAGTGAGGGCTCAGGGACTTGGTTTTTTTTTCTTCTTGCCATACATGTTTGTACAAATGTAAGCTTTAAATTTAAGAGCGAAGAAATCAAAGCTGATCCCTAAAGTATGTTTTAACATCTACTGTAACAGTCATTAGTAAAGCAGCTCATGGAACACTGCGTGAAAGTTTGCACAAGACACCCACAAAACAATGGGCCCTTGGCACAAAGCTTGTTTAGGTCTCAAGCCTAACAAAGCACATTGCATTTTAATTTCCTTTTTCTCACAATGGCTTGAAGCACAGTAAAGCAGGCTGTTGCGGACTGATTGTGTACACCTTTTGAGCTCTTCAGGTGCTTACATTTACTAAACATGCCTCCTTATTCAGAAATTCAAAATTTTTATTAAAAAGATAGGATACAAAATAAATGAAAAAGATGCCACATATTCTAAAGAGAAATGTATCCGGAGTTAATTTGATAATATAAGGTATACAATATACAATGTTTCACAGCAAACAATATCAGTTTTCAACATGGTTAAAAATGGCTAGGGTTTTAGTATATAATGGTTTATTTTTGTAATCAAGATTTAAAATGTATATTAGATTAAAAAAGAAAAATGTAAGAAAAAGTGTGTTTTTTTTGCATTGAATACTAATGCATCGATTCAGTGAATTATTTGCTTAGACAAATCCAAGACATGAACTTTAATTTTTACTAAACATTATTGACTTGCATAACCCAACTTCTGGCACATAAAGCATTACAACGGGAATCTGTTATTTAACCTTCCAGTAGTTCTCGCTCTGTTCCTGTTTGTGACTTCAGTGCAAAAAAAAAAAAAAAAAAAGTTTCTTCCTCCCTCTGCCAGAACAGGTTTCCTGAAAGGTGCAGGAATATTTCCATGGCGGCTCTCAAAAAAATAAAACATAATCCCTTCCCACTATTTCCTCATTACAATTAACAGTGAAATGACACCAGTAAATTACAGCAGAAGTTTTAATATAACCCTTTATTTCCTTAAATATCATAGACAAGACATACATGTAGTATGTGCAGTTTGAAAGCTCAGGTTGTTCAGGTGTGGCCTTGTATAAATATTTGCACATAGGAGTCTATTAAATGAGAGCACATTCAATGGGCCACTTTACAGGCAGCAGCAGCTGAATATTAGAGAGTATTTCCCTTCCATATTCCAGAAGAAAACCAAGCACGATTATATTTGCAACAAGTATGCACAAATATAAACGGAACAATGCGGCTTCTTACAGCAACATTACACACTCCGTTTCTAATAGCGTTCTGATTTTGCAATAAGTTTGAGCATTGCTGCATCTGTGCTAAAAACTTTCACACGTGATTAAATGCTCAACTACAATGCATTTTACAGAATATATATATATATATATATATATATATATATATATATACACACACACAAAGATTTTGCAACCATTTAGTGCAAATATTAAAACTAATATTTATCCTAATTTGGGTATGTTCACTGTAAGGCAAAAATGAAATGTTTAAATAGAAGTATTTCTCATGCCTAAATATAATAAGTTTTATGAAAATTAATTATTATCAATTAATGTGATTTTCTACAGTCTGGGAAACATTTTAAATGCTTCCATGTTGCTCACAGAACTGTCCTGACCCACCTTGCGGCATGACACAGCTGTGTCTCTCTGAAGCACAACACTGTCTTTGTATTTCATCAAAGAGCTGGTGGCAGGAAGTTGTTTTTCTGTCATTAGGGCATTTGCACTAAAGCTTGACCTTTAACCCCAGCCAGCTCCAAATCCCACATGCATGTCAGTTTCCCCAGTCCAGTGTGAAGTCTGTACAGTTTGTACACCTCTGCTCTCCTTCCATCACAAACCTTCACCTGTTCATCTGCTCATCATACCTGCAGAACAAATCAAATCATCTCCATCACCGGTAGCACTTTCTATTTAATGAAAACAAGTAAGAATTAAAAGTAGATCTAATTTATTTAGAAAATATTTCAATCTCAGTGGATACTTTTTGATGTAATTTAATTACAGATGATACAGAAGGTATAAAGAATTCACTGATAATATTTATGAAATACACATTTAATGATACATTTGATGTCAGTTATTTACAGAGAAAAAAATAGATATGATATGGAAATAGTGAGGTGGTCAGGAGATTCTACAAATCTCGTAAAACCAGCATCACTTTCACTGGTATAATTTTTGTATTTATTTAAAATAATAATACAATCAAATGTTTTCCAGAAACGTATTCATTTAAATGATCGCGAAATCTTTATTTTATGAAAACATCTAATGAATATATTTGAAATGGAATAATTAGGATCTATTCATAAATGTTTTTATTTTAAAAAGTTCAACAAATATTTCATGAATACATTTTATCAGCAAATGTAATTGTTTAATGAAAAACATGATTACCAAGTGAATGTAATATGAGTCAAACTTGTATAATTTCCTTACCCTATTTCTTCCTCTTTCCCCTTAACATTTCTGGTCATTTATCATTAATTAATTGACATTAATAATGATCAATACACATTTCTTTAATAGAGAAATGACTGGATTTGATTATAGAAGCTGGACTCAAATATAAAACAAGCCTTTATGGAAAGAATTTATACATAAATATGAATTTTCTGTTTAGAATAATGACAGCGCACTACTTTGGCTTGACGTGGACACTCACTGTCTGATGCAGTCTGGGATTTGCAGCTGGGCCACAGGAACAAACTCTGCCAGTTCCTGCAAGCTGTGGATGAAGCGCATCTTCCTGCTGAATTTCTCACTGCAAGAGAGAGGAAACGGGTCAGTCTGATAGCGTTTGCTATTAATAATGATTATGACATTTTGAGCTGTGTTTGCTGAACTAATGTTCATCCACACTCACCTGATGAAGGGTTTGATGACGGTGATTAACGCTCTCACGTACCAGGCTGGGTGAACCACGAAAAGCCCTTTCAAGTCTTTTCTTAACCTGCAGAGGGTTTATCATGAAAGAAAATATATTTAATACCTCAATCAGAAAAGCAAAGGCAAATAACTATGTATTGGCACATTAAACTATTTTGTTTCCAGTAACTGGTTGGTTCTCCCACTGGAGAAGCACGATGCCAGCAGAACATGACGACACGAGGGAGCAATCGCTGACTGACACCAGCACCACCCTGACCCGTGTGAAACCATGTTGAATCATGGAACACAGACAGGCAGAAACTCGGAGACGACAGTCTATTTAGAACATATTCCACTGGTTTCCTAGCTAAAAAATCATCGCAAATTGAACCTTTTTTTTGTTTGTTTTTTTGCATATGTTATTTAAGGGTTAGGGGTTGTAAGGCTCAAAGAGATTATTCTGATTGCTACAAAATAATTTATTCTGATCTACTGTGGGTTCCAAAAGTCTGAGACTGTTAGTAAAAAATTATCTATAAATCTTTAAATCAAATTAAAAAATTCTACAATTTAATTACAATTGAATGCATATTCTAACTTTGAACATTTGTGACCCTGGACCACAAAACCAGTCTTAAGTCGCTGGGGTATATTTTTAGCAACAGCGGTCTTTGTCAAAAATATAGATTTCTCTCTCTTTCTCTCTCTCTCTATCTCTCTCTCTCTCTCTTTCTATATATATATATATATATATATATATATATATATATATATATATATATATATATATATATATATACAATGGTTTTGTTTTATCCCCCTTTTTTCCTTTAAACAGACCCAAAGTGCATCTTTGTATACCAGTGGAAGCCATACGGAAACAAACATTCACATATTTGATATTTGGTAAATACTTCAGTATTTATTGCCATTTTTATTTGAATACAAAATGCTATATGTTTATTTCAATGTGACTTTGATCTCAGATTTTAAATGTGATCTAAGAAAAGGTCAGCGTTTCCTCTGAAACTGTAAAGAGTGTAGCTAAATTGGCTTTATCGCAGGAGTTTCCCTCTAGATTCACTGGCATTTGACATGAGTTAATTTTTCTCCTCGCAGTTCCTCTTTGATTGTGTGAAGTCATGCTTGACTGTTTGTTTCTGTGGTTTTCAGTTGCCGTCTGTACAGTCAGCAGCTTATGAGTGATCGCAGAGGAAAATTCATCCAGTGACGCAACAGAGCCAGCAGGGATGACAAATCGGGCTTTCAAGAGCATCCCACACTCCTTAGTTCCTCATTTCCCAAATTGATCTCACATGATAAGCAGACCTTGAATTTCCAGAGTTTACAAATTCCTCACATAAAACATTTATGAGACTGACCTTCACCTGCAGGAATGAAATACAACTGTGAGACAGCTATGCCAGAAAATATAGGGAAATTAAACATGAATTTACTATGGTAATTCTTTTGCTGGTCAATAATAGCAAAACAGACCCTTTTAGGATCAACCTGATTCTAATCACCCCGTCGGGTTTATTTTAGGATAATGACTGGCTGACTGTACATAAACAAAGTAAATAGAGATTTTGTAAATAACATTGACGTCCATTGAGAACTGCCACACTGGCCTTGAAGAGCCGACACAAGAGTTATAAACCTTAAGCAACTAATCCGCAATGAAGTATGCAATCTAAAAATATAGCAACAACAACAAAAACACATGACAGCTGAGAAGAGGTCAAAGGTTATCTGAGGAATGTCTGGAAGAACTCCGATAACATGGCCTTCTATGTATGAGTCCACAGCATTCCTATCATATTTCATAAGAGGGGCATTAAGAAAGAGAGTGGAGGTGGGTTCTCACGTTCAACAGGAACTGAACTAAAGCGAGACTGGCACAGGCAGAGCTTACACACAAGCTCCCTCTTCTGGAACTGATGGAAAGTGCCACTGTAGTTTCATAAGACATCAAAAAACTGTTTTAGTGTTTGTGTTTTTGTCTACACTAGTTCAGAAATACAGTCAAACAGCAATTTTGTGAAATATTATTACAATTTTAAGAAAGTGTTTACTGTTTCAATATATTTTTAAATGTAATTTATTTTTCTAACTGAATTTCAAGGGTCGTTACTCCAGAATTCAGTGTCACATGATCGGTCAGATATTTCTATTATGCCGATTTGGTTAAGAAAACATCTTCTTATTAAAAATTTAAAAACAGTTATTCTGCTTAATATTTTTGTGGCAACGGTGATATGTTGTTGTTTTTTTCCCCCTCCCAGATATACACATTTAAAAATTAGTCTTTCTCTTGAAAGTGAACCAAACATTTTGATGACATCATCTCTTGCTCAGGGGTGCATACATATTTTTGACACTATCTAGAATGAGAACATCCCATCCCCAAATTTCAAAAGAAAGTAGCTTTGTTTTGTTTTGTATTCCAGGCAGCGTCTCAAAATCTGCCCTGTCACAGCTTCCTGTTTCCAAAGTAAATATGTCAACATAAGAAACATCATTCGTCAAACCATTCTGTGGAGTCTTTAAAAACCATATGAAATCAAAATTTAACCAACTGATTTTTTTTTCCATCTCAAAGTTTGGTTTCATCATCATAATCAAACACAAAAATGTTTATTTTTGTTGTCCACATGAGAGGATAAAAAAGAATTAATCAATAATATCATTATATAACACCAGAAATCAAATCCTGATGAATAAAATTAAGTCTCGCCCTACATAATTTGCCTGCTAAATATTGTGCATTACTCAGAAACACATCAAATTACAGAAGTTGAATGTGTAATTTGTTGTTGTCTTCAGTTATAAAACTGATGATACATCATAGTAACTACTAGTATAGCTCACCGTCTGTCGATGGACATGTAACACTGTCGAAGCCACTTAATCCCAGGCATTTTATTGCGAGGGGCCATTCCACACAAATACACCAATATGTAATTCTCAGACACCATCAAGTCCAACGTGCCAATAATGTACCTAAATCCAAATAAATCATTAATAAACATTTAAGTAATTGCTATATAAATTCATACCAAATCAACCAGGTTTTACCTGAAGAGATTGTCCATTACATATTCATAGTGTTCTGTTGTATTTTCTGGAAGGTAGCAGGAAGTGAACATAATGATGGCTGTCGATCCGTCCCCAAAATATCCTAAAAAAGGTGGTCTAATTTAGTTGGTTATTTCATTAAAGCGTGTTCCTCTCAGCTTGTTCCACAAAATCTCACCTCCGTGGGAAAGAACTTGAAGGTATGGCTCCAGAACGCTCATGTTGACTTGGTAGTCTTGGCCGCCAACATGAAATCGTCTCCATCGTCGCCCATTGCTGTCCACCTTATCCAAGTCCAGGTGTCCCATCTCTGCGTGCTCCAGTAAACTGGCTTTTCTGATTGCTGCTTTGCCCATCCTGGGAAGATCATCTGCAACGACCACAGTGCTAGTGGTAAACCAGTGCTCTGTGTAGATTTCCCTATCTCATATTTGTGAAACCAATACATGACACAACCCTAATTAAAATAACTGAATACCTTCCCACTCTAAGTCGTGCATGCTGTCTGGAAAGTTGTAAGACTCGCTGTCTGAGGGTGTCTCTAAGGCCTCCAGGTTAATGTCCATCTCTAGGTCATCATCAGGAGATGGTGAAAGGGCAGAAGCATCAAACTCATCAGATTTCATGCTCCGGTCAGTAGAGGTTTTGTCCAGTGTTAAACTAAGAGTTGGTGCCACTAGTCGCTTCTTCCTGACGGTATTACCAGTAAGGGCCAGGCTAGTTGGAGGGACTAGAGGAAAGAAAGAAAACGAGAGGTCAGGGATTACAAAGACAATACAGTACTGTATATTCACTACCATTCAAAAGTTTAAGATCAGTAAAAAAAAAAAAATTCTACTTGTACTTTTTTTTTTTAATGGTTCACACAAAAATATTAAGCAGCACAACTGTTTTTCAACAATGATGAAAATAAGGAATATTTTTTTTTGATCCGCATATTTGATTTCTGAAGGATCATGTGACACTCAAGACTGGGGAATGGCTGCTGAAATTGCAGTTTTGCCAGCACAGTATGATAATTAAATATATACGGAATATAATAAATAGAACAAATCACTTTTTGTTTTTTCAAAATTGTAATAACATTTCACAATATTAGTTATTACTGGATTTATCATTTAAAAAAACAGCATTGAAGAGTATAAGAGGCTTCTTTCAGAACATTAAAAAAAATCTTAATAACCCTAAGCTGAACTGTGGCACGTGTGTGTGTGTGTGTGTGTGTGTGTGTGTGTGTGTGTGTGTATGTATGTATATATATATATATATATATATATATAAAAAAAACACATTTATATAAGAAATATTTCGGCCAGTAACTAAATGGAGAAATTAGGTTACCAGGCCTGTTTCCCTCAGTTCCAGGGCTTTCCTCTTCATCTCCAGGACTCTGTGTGTCCTCAGGAAGAGGTCTACAAAGATCACATTATTTATTCCCATGTACACTCGAGTTGAACAAAAATAAGGTGCATGAATCTGTTACCACAGTTTACCTGGGGAACTCCTCATCCTGCCATTCCTCCCGGAGCTCCATGTCAGGAAAAGCAGATGTCTTCCCGTTTTCTGAATGCCTGCAGGAATAAATAGAAAATCTAAAGGAAGGCAATGGCACTTCTGTATTATTAGTTATTAACAATGAAATTCTTGGCAGGACAGTAACTTACTCCTCAATTTTGTCAAAACAACATTCCAGGTTTGTTTGCTTTATTTATGGTACAGGTCAGCACAAGATCAATGTATAGAAAAGATTTACCCTCCAGCAATTTGGAAATGTTTCTAAATGAATTACTGCCGTAAATGACAGAGATTGATTTAGTCTTTGATATTCTATTAATGCTTATATCTGCACCTCATGCAATGCTTTTAACCTCATGCAGGAATTTTAGATGCCCAAAAATCAACAGCAAATCTGTATGTTAAAATATATAATTTTGTTTTTAACTATTTTAAATTTGTGAAATAAACCGCTTTCATTTTATATCGCCTAATTTACTTTTACTGCCTTTTTTTCATTGTCATCAATTAAACTCGTCTCTTCATAAGAGCAGAAGTGAGACAAGTTCCAGGATTTGGAAACAATTTTGACATGTAATAATGTATAATTTTGACCTATACATGTCCGGTGTAGAATAAGTTACCTGATTGATTGACACTAATAAGTATAGTCTGATGTTAAAGACAGATAAACCACACTACTAGTAAATGGATTACTAGATTAAATAGTATGCGAGTTTAACCCTAGATAGATAGATAGATAGATAGATAGATAGATAGATAGATAGATAGATAGATAGATAGATAGATAGATAGATAGATAGATAGATAGATAGATAGATTTAAAACTGAACAAATTCGTGTTGGATTAGACTGCACGTGCAAACAGGGCTGTGTACACTTGAAACCTCGCTAACGCCCATCACATAGCTCTTTATGGACATAATATGTAAATAATGACAATGTAAACATGCTAAACTCACCTTTCCACTAACCTGCGCGTCAAAAACAAACTATTTAATTTGATTAAAAAAAAGAAAAGTACTAAGAACATTACAAACGCTATAGTTAAACTTATAATAGGCTACTGAACCTCGCCATCAACCTTTACAACGACAAGAGATATTGTTTTTTTCTCTACCTCACCAAAGCAAATTAACCTTCATTCCAAACACAGAATTCAGCCAATCAGAACGCATCGCACCTGATGACGCAGCCTTCGCTCCTGAGAGAGCCTCAACGCCCCGCCCACAACCCTACAGCTGCTGTACTTTACGTGCTGAGGTAGCCCAAGGCATCATAGCTGCGCCTCTGCTAAATAAAAATAAAATGACCAGTTTGGGACAAAACTTTAACTTTAGTTGTTATTAGTTTACCATTAGTCTGTCATTAGTTTTTAAAACCGAAATATTAATTGATTCTTTCAAAATCAAAGTCTGAAGGTTTTCTTTCTATACTTCAGCTGCTATGAGTTCAACAGCTTCACACAAGCTCTGGTGAGTTTTAAATTAGTTTAAAGCTTTTAAAAATTGGGCCTTTTTTTCTGAGCCGCATCTACATTGTCAGTTGTGACACAAACAGTAAAGAAATTGCTTGGGATTTTACAGTAGTTATTTATTTTTCATATTAGTTAGGTCCTAAAAACCATTAAATAAATGGCTGCATTTACATGTGTGATGTGCAAAATTAACAACACTAACATTTTCTGATGATGACAATTTACTGAACTGAGAATCAGTTTGAACCCATCAAGTAGTCGCAGTTCTTTTATTCATTGAAGTGATTGCAAGGTTTCTCAATATTTGTCATTAATATTTGACATTCATTTTGAGTCTGACAGTGCAATATAGAGATATATTTCCATTCAAAGTGCATTTTTTTGAGAAAATGGAAACAGCAGCATACTGTATGCATGCAAACATAGATGAAAACTTCTTTACATGCTGAACAGATTTATCCAAAACATGCACTGTATCTACATATTTAAACTTTTTTACAATACTGTATATTATAATTTCTATTCTATACTATACTATTCAAATATATTCTGAAATATTGTGTCAAACTTGTCAAATGCAAACTCAAACATAAAATTTGTTCCTGTTTCTACCTCAAGTATTTCTTTACGTCAGCAGATGTGGTAATTACACGTGGCACAAATTACCAGAAAATCTAGTTTTGTTTTCAGCTGATTCTGGGCAGGTAATGAGCCGGTGTGCTGTCAACAACATATGAGCCACATAACTCAACCTGTTTCTTATGTGAAGCCAGTATCAATTATCAGATCTTGATGGTGTTGTCTTCGCTTCAAACCTGTAAACTTGATACATACACTATACACTATTATCCATCAGGATTGCTCAGAGACTACATTATTTCAAACATGAAATGCTCCGAAACATGAGGCTGTATGTTTTTAGTTACTGACTAACTCTCTTTAAGTCAATACAGCACCAAAACTGTTCCATGTAATCTCATGCCCAGTGTTGACTGAGACCCTATCAGATGTCAAAATGTATTTTAAGAAATATGAAGGGCATTTTAGAACAATGTATAAAGTTGCGGCAGACAACAACATACATTCACTGCAAAGCATTGAGGTGTGTACTGTTTCAGCAATTGTTCTTGATGTAACTCTTACAAGATTAAGCAAAGTAATCGCCTGTTGTGAAAACCTTTGTCTTAACTGGTAAAATACTTCAGTAACTCATTCTGTAACTTACTGTATTAAGGATGTATTATTAGTCATATCACATAAACACTGAGGGTTTTTATGACACTAAGTTTCATGTATTCTCTTCTTGTCTGGACATGAACTTGGAATTTGGTATGGAAAGTATTAATATTGTGTAACAGTTTTAATATCATTGCAATTTTAGAGTCTAAAACCATCAAACGTTATGACATATTTATATATATTTTAGTGGTGTCAATGGAGTAGATTGGAGTAGAAGTATTTTCCCCTTTTAAAACATTATAGAAAATTACATTTTTGTCACGTTTCTCCATCTACATTTGCATTTTTAACTCATGACAGCAGTGAAGTCCTTATTATCCTTATTATTATTGTGTGAAATATGAAAGAAAATCTGATGGTCTGTCGGATGACAGGATATGAGGAGATGTCTTTCTGTGGTTGTTAGGTCTTGAATATTAGTCAAGAAGATTGGCAAAAGTACCGGAAATCAGTTCAACAGCAACTTCCTTTTTCTGAAATCCTCTTTCTAAATAACTAGAGACATAAATGGTACAAGGATTTCTCTCGTGTCCTTCTGCTGTACACTTCTGCACCAGAACGTTAAAAACAACTCTTATGACCTCTTATGGTACTTGTTTTGATCTTATAAATATGTTTTGTCCAGTTAGTAACTGAAACTTTTATGAACAGAGGCCAGTTGAACTTAATCATTACACTGCAAACAAATGCATTCATTTATTATTTGTTACTTCAGTCTTTAGGGACAGATTTCTGATGACAATAGGAAATCAAAAATTTTGACTTACCCATTTTGCGTGTACCTTTCCTTCTGGTCTGAGTAAGTCCCCATTTCTAAAGTCGTTTAATAGAAAGTGTCTAAATTAGAAATGCATTGATGAGCATGATCTGAGGTGTTTCATGAGCGTCGCCACAATGGAAGCCAGTTTCAGTGTCTGTATCTTGTGTCTTGTGTAAGGGAACTCGCCCTGACTGTCAGTACAGGTTTTTCAGCATTTCTGACTTCTGCTGACTGAATTGTATGTCTCCCATTGGCTCAGCTGCTCTGAGAACTTCTGCTCCCCCACAGGGAAGGCTGGGAAGGTGGAGGAAGATGCCACAGACAGGCATGGCTTCATGGTCCTAATACCCTTGAGGTTACAGGCCTCTTTAAAAGAAATAGATTTAGTAGTTTGTATTCTGTTAGGTGCATACACTACTGTTCAAAAGGTTGAGGTCAGTAGGATTAATACTTCTATTCAGCAAGGTTTCATTAAACGGATCAAAAGTGACAGTAAAGACATTTACATTATTCAAATAAAAGCTATTCCAAAAGTTTTTTTTTCAAAGAATCTTAAAAAAAAAAAAAAAAAAAAGAGTAATCTCATTTTCCACAAAAATATAATGCAGCACATGCGGTTTCAACATTGATAATAATAAGTTATTTGAGCACCAAATTAGCATATTAGAATGATTTATAAAGAATCATGTGACACTGAAAACTGCAGCAATGAATGTTGACAATTCATTTGACAATATACATTTTTATAACATATTTGTTTTTGAATATTACATTGTAATATTTCACTATATTAATGATTTTCCCGTTTTTTTTTCATCAGATAAATGTAGCCTTGATAAGAAACTTCAAGACTTCAAGTGACTCCTAACCCTAGGGTTGTGGGTTCGAGTCTCGGGCCAGCAGTAACATGACTTAGGTGCCCTTAAGCAAGGGATCGAACCCCCAACTACTCCCCGGGCGCTGCAGCAAAAATGGCTGCCCACTGCTCCGGCTGTGTGTTCACAGTGTGTGTGTGTTCACTGATCTGTGTGTGTGTGCACTTTGGATGGGTTAAATGCAGAGCATGAATTCTGAGTATGGCTCACCGTACTTGGCTGAATGTCACGTCACTCTTTAAAAATGAGACTGCAATGAAATTGTGTCTTTCATGGAAAAAGCTCACAAAGAACACACTGAACTATTTGAAAATGTTTTATTCATACTCGTATCATATTCATAAAAAAAGTCCTTGGCAATAAAATACTTGACAGAGGATGTGCTCTCAAATGTCCTCCTGTTTCACAACCATAGCACAGTAGTACATTTACATTCAATCAATAACATTATTATGATATTGGGGTTATATAGTTTGGCGGAATCGATTAGTAAAAATGTGCTTAGTTCTCCTGAGGAAGCATGCAGCAATCCTCTGCTGTCACCATGTACAATCTCACCAAACTATTGGTCAGGGTTAATTCACAGGGTACACAACACCTCAAAACATACCACATTATATGTTTCAAGTCCTTTAAACTTCTTTATATAACTGTAAAACATGTTATTATATAAGTTTTGCCAATTATGCCTTTAAAATGCCTTGGACTGAACCTGAATATAATGAATATTATAATTAAGATAATAGTGCAGTAAGAATGAATCTGCTAATAAGCTACAGACCATATAACAGATGAACAAACTGACTGTTCATGAAAAAAAACATGTTTGCTTTCAACCCTAATGTACCCAAAGCATCAAATAAATTATGTTAACATAAAATAATATTAAAGGCAGGGTAGGTAATACATGTATAAACAACTTTCTTCCAAATTTGTTTAAACTTTCTATATATATCAATGCATAATTAAAATGTAAGTACTCTAATAAAAAGAGTATAAAAATCGAGTGACTCTAGACCGTTTAATCTGTATTAAACACAGCTCATTATTTCCATTTCGGGACGAAACATAGGATTGGCTTAGGCGACTGTCACTCTCTCGCAACCATGGCAACCACCCTTTTGCCACACATGACCTGCCCACTTGCGCGTGCACGTTTGATTTGAGGAAACAGCACGTTTGATTCAACAGGCACGGATCCTAGGAATACCAAAACAATGGCAGAGAAACAGCAAGCAAAATTCACAGTACCAGCCTATGCAGTTAGTGAAGGCAAACCAGGCAAAAAAAGGAAGACAGTAACAGTACAAGAAAAGGCAATGAAACAAAGAAATAAAACGTGAGTTAAAATCGGCGTGGCTTTCCAGCGATGGCGAGAACTGAGGGAACTCAAGGGGCTGAAAAGTGACTCCTTGATGGCTTTATTTCTGCTGGACAGGTAAATCTTTCTTTTTGTATTTTGATCATACATATTTTTTTCATGAAGCATGTGTCATTAGCACACGTAGCTGCGTAATATAGCTAACATAACATTACTTAGCGAGCCGTAGTAGAGGCGATAAATAATCTATAGGAGCCCAGAAGGGAGGGGGTGGAGTGAATGGAAATAATGAGCTGTCTTTAAAACAGTCGTGAGAGGTCTACAGTCACTCGATTTTTATACTTTCTTTTTCAGAGTACTTACATTTTAATTATGTATTGATATATAAATAAAGTTTAAACAAATTTGGAAAAAAAGTTTTATATACATTTTTTTACCTACCCTGCCTTTAATTAACAGAATACTGAAGCTCTAAATCTCAAATGATCAAACGTTTAACATACCTCACACACAAACTGCGGTCTTTGTTAGTTAATGGTAAAATCTCAATGACTAAAATGCAGGTGCCCTGATTCGAAGCGGAAGCAGGTCAGTTAACACCTATAACATGCAAAAGGCCACAGAGAGGGTTACTGGTAGTTTAGCTCAGTATCCACGAGATTAAAAAAATTGCTCGCCTGCTAGGATTATACTGAGAGTGTGATATTGTAAATGCAATTTCCATTAGCTTTTACAAATCAAGGGAGAAGTAAAAGATTTTCTAGGCAAATCAATGCCATGCCCCAGAGGTGATCTGCAGACAAGTTGAAAATAACTCCACGAAGAATTAAGAATGTTATTGGCATCAAAAGCAACGATAGCTAGCTACCATGTTATAATTAATTGTATAATACCAGAAATGCATTATGCACTGTCAGTAGCTAGCTTGCACTGGGTGCTGATTGTCAATTTTAGATAATGTGTTTATATGTCTTAATGAGACTTCTGATTATTTTAGAAGATCAAACATGAATATGACTGTGAACAATAAATAAACAGCCTAAAGCAGAATTTTGTTTTTACAGTAGCCAAACTTTAAACATTGTACATATAATGCATTTATGTAATGCTCCATTCGATCATGATCATAAACCAGTCCTTAGAAAGTCAACAGAATGGTCTCTTCAGACTATCGTACTTTTGTGAGTCAATTCTCATGCCCTAATGCAGCACTGTTGGATATGCACTTCATCCTCTTGAAGATGCAAAAGAACTTTCCTTCTCCAGCTCTTATTCAAGACTCTCTTGGACAACAGTTTCTCATCACTGGTCCTCAGGAGACGTGTCCTCCATGCTGGCAATCTTGCTAACTTTCTCCACCAAAACCTCAGGACTAATTTTTGGTAGGCCATTGTCTAAGGGACAACCCTCCACCAGACTGTTCATTGGCGTTGGAGGAATTTGGGTATCGTCCTCAATCCCAGCGTCCTCGGGACATTGTTGTGATTCACTCTGGTCCTGATTGGAATCATCGTACAGCTCTAGGTCCTCTATGTTCCCACTTTGATACGCTTTCTTTTCCCTCTCCTTCAGGAAGTCTGTGATTATGGGCATTACTGTCTTGCGGGAAGCTAATGTGTTACAATGTATAAAGGCCTTCACATCTGGATATGGACTGCTCATTGGCTTAAGGTCCAGAATGTTATTTTTGGCTTTTTCTAGTGCTCTACTCATCTATGAAAAAAGAAAATACAGATATCAATTATTCAATTCATTTATTCATCATTTAAGATTGGATTCATTCATCAAAATTACAGTTAATAATTGTTAAATATTTTTGCAAATATTTATGCAAAGGTGATTTTTTTTAGCAGCCATTACTCAAGGCTTCAGTTTCACATAATCCTTCAGAAATCAATCTGATATGAATATTTTTGTGCAAACTGTGATACATTTTTTCCAGAATTTTTTGATGAATAGAATGTTCAAATAAGTTATATATTTTGTAATATTATAACATGTCATACACGGTCACTTTTGATTCATGTAATGACTCCTTGAATTTAAAAAAAAATCTTACTTTTGAACAGTGTATTTCCAAGTAAATAATTATATTCAGTGATCAGGAATTGACTGGATCAAGCAATTGTTGCCATTTTTTACATTTCAAATTAAAAGACAAATTGGGAAACCCTGCAAATTTGACTCCTAATCTGGTCAAATATACAGAGTTAATTATAGGGAAGCCATCTGAACATTCATTCCCAGTAAGGTATAAAGCACGGAGTACCTCTCCCCTGTAGACAGTGCTGGAACTGTAGACGGCTAGCTGTCGGAAGGGCTCCTTGTTGTCATTGAAAGAGATTGTCATGCAAACCACCAGGTTGTAGTTGTGTTTGTGGCAGAACTCACAGAGGTCCTGCTGTAGTCCACGCCTCTGAAGAAAAGCCTAAATATTAATAAAATTGATCAGTGCAGGGTATTTACACCTGAAAAATGTAATCTTTAAAATACGCACAGATCAATTTCATCTTATGACACATCTCTGATCTCTTCTGAATCATTTGACTGATATTTCTGATTAACTTCTTTGGCAATTTGACATTTAAAATGGTTACGTAAATAAACATTAAATAAGTGGCATTATTACTTTGAAGTAATAATTGAGATTCTGTGGGTAATATATCTATATATTTTTTTTAATCAGGGACTTATTTTTTGGAATTATTATACAATGTGAAAAATAAACAAAAATCTACAATGTAGTGTGAACAAAGAAAGTTTTGATACTTCTCAGAACTGATTCAGCAACAGCTTGTCTCAATATTGTATGTGTACAAACAAGAGACGAGTAGAGTCTGTCACGGGGGTTGATGTCTGGTGTAATCAGTGGTGTGCAAGACAGGCCACCCAGCCCTGCGGTGAGTCTGGGTGTGTCTGACTTGGAATCAGTTGTGCTTTGGTATTAATGAGGAATTCACATAAGTCACGAGGATGGACACATGAGCACACTTTGTGGCCACAACAGTAGCTCCTTACATTTCAGAATCTACATTTCCTCTTTCTCTTTGTGGAACCAAGTACTGAGGCTAAATGCATAGCACAAACACAAGATTCACTTCATTTAGGAGAAAACGTCATTTGCATGTGATCTTCTAAATTTAAAATAAGAATCAGAAACAGCATCAGAAATAGTCCTGCTAGAGTGCAAGTTTGCAAGGAGATTCCATACATAACAGTTTATAGAGATGCACCAATACAATCACCTATATATATATATATATATATATATATATATATATATATATATATATATGCCCAACTGTAAAATATATTACGGCTGTCAAATCGATTTATCGCATACAAAATAAAAGTTTGTCTTTACGTAATACAAACATGATTCCAATAAAGTTGGGACACTGTACAAATTGTGAGTAAAAAAGGAACGGAATAATTTACAAATCTCATAAACTTATATTTTATTCACAATAGAAAATAGATAACATATCAAATGTTGAAAGTGAGACATTTTGAAACATCATGCCAAATATTGGCTCATTTCGGTATTCATGAGAGCTACACATTCCAAATAAAGTTGGGACAGGTAGCAATAAGAGGCCGGAAAAGTTAAATGTACATATAAGGAACAGCTGGTGGACCAATTTGCAACTTCTAAGGTCAATTGGCAACATGATTGGGTATAAATAGAGCCTCTCAGAGTGGCAGTGTCTCTCAGAAGTCAAGGTGGGCAGAGGATCACCAATTCCTCCAATGCTGCGGCGAAAAATAGTCAGGGGCGTCGGACTCGGACTGGGGGTAAAACCAGTACTGATTACCAGGGCCCCAAAGGAAGAGAGGGCCCCTGAAAAGTCTGGAATATATATTTTTTTGGGGGGGGGGATGAGTCCGATTAGCGCCCGGGATCTTGTGCAGCGCCCCTGAAAATAGTGGAGCAATATCAGAAAGGAGTTTCTCAGAAAAAATTGCAAAGAGTTTGAAGTTATCATCATCTACAGTGCATAATATCATCCAACGATTCAGAGAATCTGGAACAATCTCTGTGTGTAAGGGTCAAGACCGGAAAAACATACTGGATGCCCGTGATCTTCGGGCCCCTAGACGGCACTGCATCACATACATACATCACATACACATACAATGCTACTGTAATGGAAATCACAACATGGGCTCAGGAATACTTCCAGAAAACATTGGCGGTGAACACAATCCACCTTGCCATTCGCCGTTGCCAGCTAAAACTCTATAGGTCAAAAAAGAAGCCATATCTAAACATGATCCAGAAGCGCAAGTCAGCGCAAGCACAAAAATTTGAAGTTCTTTTTGGAAAACTGGGACGCCATGTCATCCAGGTTAAAGAGGACAAGGACAACCAAAGTTGTTATCAGCACTCAGTTCAGAAGCCTGCATCTCTGATGGTATGGGGTTGCATGAGTGCGTGTGGCATGGGCAGCTTACACATCTGGTAAGGCACCATCAATGCTGAAAGGTATATCAAAGTTCTAGAACAACATATGCTCCCATCCAGACGTCGTCTCTTTCAGGAAAACCTTGCATTTTCCATCATGACAATACCAGACCACATACTGCATCAATTACAACATCATGGCTGCGCAGAAGAAGTTATCCGGGTACTGAAATGGCCAGCCTGCAGTCCAAATCTTTCACCCATAGAAAACATTTGGTGCATCATAAAGAGAAAGATGTGACAAAGAAGACCTAAGACAGTTGAGCAACTAGAAGCCTGTATTAGACAAGAATGGGACAACATTCCTTTTCCTAAACTTGAGCAACTTGTCTCCTCAGTCCCCAGACGTCTGCAGACTGTTATAAAAAGAAGAGGGGATGCCACACAGTGGTAAACATGGCCTTGTCCCAACTTTGTTGAGCTGTGTTGATGCCATGAAATTTAAAATCAACTTATTTTCCCCTTAAAATTATATTTTCTTAGTGTAAACATTTGATATATCATCTATGTTGTATTCTGAATAAAATATTGAAATTTGAAACTTCCACATCATTGCATTCTGTTTTTATTCACAATTTGTACAGTGTCCCAAGTTTTTGGGAATCTGGTTTATATATATATATATATATATATATATATATATATATATATATAAACAATGTTATTAATAACGGATTCATTTATGGTATTGTAATCAGCATTTTTATTCCCATAATTTATCTTAGTTAAATCTCTTAACTACCTACCTGCCCAAATATTTATACATAAATACACACACATATATGTAAATATTTTTTTAATATATACATGTATGTGTGTATATTTGCATTTATATATAAATCTACGCAATACACACATATATTATGTAAATACAAACTTTTATATTTTGGATGCGATAAATCAATTTGACAGCCCTATATATAACAATGTTATTAATTTATCCCATAATTTATCTTCTCTTTACTAGCAACCTGCCCAAATGAATAAAACCTAAATATTCAGCACTGATCAAAACAGGTTGGATGCCTCTTTCATACATATATACACAGGCATAAAACAAGCATCTTTTGTTTTTGACCATGCATCACATTGCTGTTTATTCAGCAACTTGCGCTATAAGTGTTATGTAATTTCGAGACGAAATCCAAAATTACTTTTAAGAAAACAAGAATACATTCTGCATGTATAACAAACAATCATTCAGTACTGAATCACATTTAATAGTTAATAAATAGACTGAGTTGTGAGTAATTTGCAATGTTCCATCACAAAAAATGAGTTTTATACGATATGAAACTAATATGAAACGATCATATTAGTATTATATTACTTCTTTCATTCTACCTATGTAATATTGCAATAAAAAACACACATTGTGTCTTTTTGAAAGAAAAGCAAAAGAAAAAATTCAATGACATTATAGCATTTTGCTATACAACAATTGAAAAAAAAAAACTTTGTACTTCTTAAGAGTGTGATTAAATCCTTTAAAAACACAATTCAAACAAAAAACAAAAATTCAATGCAATTAAAGGGACAAAATATCAGCATTTGCATATATCTGCATAAATATTTTTTGTTAGAAGTGATATCAGCCAAAGACAATCAAATCAAGACATTGCAAGCTTCAGAGATTGTAGCAGCTATTAAAGGTCAAGTGAAATATGTCAAATAACAGCACTGACCTCTAGTGACATGTAAATGACACTGACGGCTAATTTTAGATCCCCGCCAGACACTGCTTTCATGTCTTTCAACAGCATCTGTTCTGTGGTGAGGCCTGGAATCCAGAACAGTACAATGACAATTACTTTTGATGATTGCATGCTTTCAAATTATACTGTTTGTTATGTCTGCATCAAGTGGTTTGTTTAATTAACCTAAACAGTAAAAGATCCTCTCACCTGACACATCAAACTTGGCATTCTGTAGCGACTGAAAAAGAGCACCCCTCTGAGGCAGTTTGGGAAAACAGTTCTCCAGAAAGATGGCGTACTGGCTGTCCTTAGGGGTGACTTGGCCTGCCTCAGGTGCCATGTTAACACAGTCTCGGATAATGGCACCTGTCAACACATATATTATATAAGTTAAGCTGTGAGAGCTCGCATTCCTCTCTGTGTTTATTACATCACCATGACACTCACTGTATAAAAGCTGAGCCACTTGTTGGTCGAGCACCTCAGGTGCTTTTTGGGCAATGCGCTCTGTCACCAAGGTGGCACAGGAGCCCACGGGCTCCACAGTGACGGGACAGGAAGGGGATGTGGGCCTCAGGAGGAGGTGATGGTCAATAACTTCCACAACTGCGTCTTCCAGTTCACTGTCAGCACTACAGAATAATACAGATTTATTATAAAAGAACTGACCAAATCTCCTGATATTCACTTCAGAACTTTATTGGCATTTCACAGATTTAATAATAACAACAATAGTTCTATATTATTGAATATTCTATCATTTATTTAATATAAGAATATTAATATATATATTATTTATAGAATATATTTATTTATTGGGTTATAGTATTTATATTAATATATATTAAAATGTCTCATTTCAGCACGAATACTGCTTCTGTGGTCATTCATTTTTAAAGAGACCCTTTTAGCACACATTTACATACATTTAGGCATATGCTGCAGTAAAAAGCTTTATAATTCTATTGCAATTAATTGCTATTATTATAAATGTATAATATTAAACAAAACTACTACTGTTTAGAAGTTGGCAGATGTGATTATGTAATTTTTTGAAAGTCTCTTATATTCTCAGCAATTTATATTGACAATAATATTACAATTTAAAAGAACAGAAGTGTGATTTATTCCTGTGATTGCAAAGCCAAATTTTCAACAGTCTTTACTCCAGTCACTGTGTCACACGATCCTTCAGAAATCATTTTAATACAATGACTTGGTGCATAAGAAACATTTCTGATTATTATCAATGAAAATAGTTGTGCCGGTGCTTAATATTTGGGGGTTTTCAGCATCCTTGATAAAATGAATGCTCAGTTGATGAATTGAAAGCATAAAGAATGGCATTTATTTAAAATGATAAAAATCTTTACTGTCAATTTTAATGAATTTGATCCATCCTTCCTGAATAAACATATTAATTCCTTTCAAAAACAACAAATCATACTCACCCCAAACTCAGTTCATTAATTACTCTAAAACTGTATTCTTTTTTGATGTGAAGATGGAACAAGGTGCATATGTGCTACAGAACAGAAGACTGACCTGGGCAGAATATTGTGGTCGACCAGCGTCAGCATCAGTTGTTTGTTCTTGTGCAGGCCGTGGAGGTCCACCTCGTCCCTGAACAGCAGGCAGTCCTGCGACAGACCGCTCTCTCTCAGCAGAAAGCTGCTGTCAGAGCGCAAGGGGAACTCAGCCCGTGGGATGTTGAGTACAGGGACCGGCATCTTCTTACAATCCAGACTCTACGAGAGGACAACAATAATGAAGAACAAAACAATAATCCAGAATTATCACGTCTATTATCTCTCTGCCATTATTCTCAAGATTTCCAAGAACAGTGGTTTATTGGGTTGGGGATAGCATACCTTTGAAAGAAAGTAGGCAAAGGTCAGGGATGATACCATGGAGTCCATATCACAAGCCTCATTTCCCAATACGACATGCAGCCCTTGGCTGTTCTTACTACAACCCTGAGAATGAAAGAGAACAATGTCAGTTAAGTTAAATATTTGTTCTTAAAGGTATAGTTAACCCAAAAATGAAAATTCCGTCATCATTACTCAACTTCCAAGCCTTTTTTTCCCCCTGTTTGACATAAAAGGATGTGTTTTGAATGCTGACACTGCTCTTTTTTTCATACAACAAAACAATACAGTGACCAGGGGTTATCAAAACAACAACAACAACAAAAAACAGCTCCATAAAATTAGGCCACAGAACTTATGCACTATATAGTCAAAATATGTATTTGTGAGAAACCGATCTGTTCTTGTTAGCTGTAAATCTTCTCTGCCACAGCTCAAATCTCATCCACACTTCACCTATTCAAATATTGTGTGAAAGCGTTTAATGTTAACAATAATGGCTTTTGTTTTTGCATGTCTTGTAAATGATTTCACAGTAAGGAACAATGCGCAGAAGCGAAAATGAAATTTTAGAGAACTATGATGAAGGGCACCTCAGATTTTCATATTAAAATAACTTACATTTCAGTGTTGCTCTGAACATGATAAATAATAGTACAGCTTCAGAAGACTTGGAATATACACTACAGTAAAAAAAAAAAAAAAAAAGTCTTTTTAATGTTTCTGATGACTTTTTCGCTCACCAAGGTTGCATTTCTTTAAATGAATAAAAACGGTAATATTGTTAAATATTATTACAATTTAAAAGAACTCTTCTTTTAAAATATATTATTTTTGTGAAAACACTGTGAAAAACATTTATTATTATCAATTTTGAAAACGGTTTGGAATAATTTAGTATTTTCTGGATTCTTTGACAAACAGAAATTTCAAAAGAACAGCATTTATTTGAAAAAGAAATCTTCTGTAACATTCTAAATGTCTTAACTGTCATTTTTGGTCAATTTCATGGATCCTTGCTGAATAAAAGTATTACTTTCTTTATAAAAAGACTGACCAACACTTTCATACAGAAGTGCAGTTATGGACTATATGTTTCTTAAAATGTGCTTTTCTCTCTCTATTTCGAAGCCTACAACTCTATTTCGACAACTCTATTTCGAAGCCTATTTGCGAGATGAAGAGCACTTTTAATAGAATAACACCGAACACATCGCCCTGGATTCAATAAAACCTTTTATCCCTCCACATGATGACTCCTCATCCAGCGTTAATTAGCATTTGGCCTGCTCCATTACTCCAGCCGAAATCAGAAGCCATCTGTGACGTCAGCATTAAATGATGTACTCTGATCTGGGCAGCCAGCTGGGGTTTGTTTGAAATGCTGGACGACGGACTGTCAACACAGAGTCACTGAGCTCACAACAGACACAGACCAGGGGTGAGGCTCGTTTCGGGTGAGGTTGGATCCCTATTTCTCATGTGATAATCATCACCAAAATCTCTATTAGATGGGGAAGTGCAGGAAAAACATGCTTATTCATGTCCGTATGTGCATGGCCTGAAGACAGCACAGGAAGTTAGTCACTGTAATGTGAAATGGACCACGGGATGGTGAGTAAACAGTACAGAACCTGCGGGCCTCGGTTCAGGGTGGAAAGAGCAGGGTGTGCGCTCTGTTTGCAAGCTCACCCTCTGATGCAGACAAAAAACACTTTGACCACAAGTGCAACCGTATAATTTCTTCAATCATTGACTGAATTAGTAAAAGAACCCTTCTCTGCTTGCTTCCATGAGCTGAGAGTCTCAAAGTAAACACGGGGCTTCAGTATATCCGCCCGGCCGTGGCTGAGTGCAGGTGTCAGGGTGTTTGGGTTTAAAACAACAGTGTTTTGGGTAGAGAGATGCACTGCTGTTGGACAGATGCTGTCAGGATGATGTGCAGCAGGTGTTGTCTCTGCAAATATGGCCACCTTTAGTTTCGAAACTTGAGTGCATTAATCTGAAAAACTAGAAAAGCGGGAATGGATTTTATTGGCTTAACATACTGACAGCACTTTTAGAAAACAGTCTCCAAAAGATGGATGCATTGGCACCAAACAGCTCAAGCTGATTCAATTTGTTGAGTTGTGTTTTCTTTGTTGTGGTTTTAATTGCACACGTATATAATTATAAAAAGTTTGTACATTTATAAATGTAACCTAAAATGTAATATTCTTATGTATATTATTTGCTTGTTCTTCGTATACTTTTTTTTTTAATAAAATGATACACGTATAAATAATATTATGATAGAAGTACTGTAAAAACAAATAAAGCTACTTGCGTAGTTTCTCTCAAGGCATGTGGCTGTTTCTATCTTTGGCGCATGCGGCCAAAGTCTCTTCACCCGCGTCGTACCATATGATTTGTGTCAATTTCAAGTGTATATTAAACAAAACATACATTTTTTATCACACCAAGCCATCATACACAGCAAACATACTCCTGCTTATGAATTTCTCAACATGCACAGTGCAAACACTGGCCACATTTTAGGTGGTTAAAATGGTAGAAAAAAACATAACACGCGCAACCCTATCTCTTTTAGCGTTACCGTAACGTTACCATAGTCTTACCTTAAGCACGTCACGACAGCTCCGTAAATATGCTTCCATTGTTACACGGAGCCCGAGAGGTTTCACGTAACGGAATATCCTGCAATGCCCTTCAGTGCCTTAGTAATGTGTACAGGGTCTCAGTGTGGTTCATTCACTGTGTAAGTTGAACCACTCAGGAATTCAGAGCGCACATGTGACCTACGTCGCGACGTCACATGCAGTGTCAGGAAATGTAGTTCTGTTGTGGACTCACAAAAGACCTTAAAATGAAAGGGCCTTGTGTTACCTTAGACTCATCTCTCTATGCTAGTGTTCTCCTAAATGGTGACTAAATCAAATTTACCCAATATTTTATAAATATACAAGTTGGAAAATTATAACATTTCTCTTTGAGAGGAAATGAAACAAAATAATTTATTTGACTCATGCACTTCTCACATATATTCCAATCAAAGGCTAACTAGAATGAGAAGTCCCTCAATGAACACTTTAAAACGTCTCATCCCATTTTTGCGTTTTCGTTCTAAATTTAAAGGAAAATTGTGCTTGTCAGATGAATTAACAGTCCTTTAAAACATTATTTTATAATTGAAAAATTTACCAAAAATGGTTCCATTTTGTTTTATTTTTTTGTCTGAGTATCTGAAAACAGCTTCTCTGATTTTATACAATTGTACAATATCAGCAAAAAAGTAGAAAACTCTCTTTAAAATACAACTTTAGTAAAATACAGTACATTAAAATACTGACGTCTCCATTCTATTCTCCAAAAACACATTTTTAAACAACTAGTGTTTTACACTGGGTAACATGGTGAGCATTATAGTTTTTCTTTTACATTTACGTCTAACATTACTTTCTATTAAAAACATCCTAAAATTTCATCTGATTTATGTAGGTGGTTTAATGTAGGATCCTACTGAATATTAGCACACTTTTGTCATGGTGGCATGTTGTGTAGTAAATATCAATGCACTTGGGGATATGATATGACATAATGCTGATGCTTTGTTCTTCTTGACTGAATTTCTGTTATGAATCACATTTTGTCAAATAGCATGCCGGTTTAGATCTTCTCAACATAGTTGCCAGGAAACATGCCTTCCTTTCCTCGAAGACGACCTTGCCACCAACCTGAGGGATCTGGGTAGACAGCACAACCCTGGTTAGTGCAGTATTCGCTAACCCAATATAATCTGTTTAAAGTTCACTTTTAATATTATAGAAATAGATTACCTTCACATATGATTTCTATGATTTCATCTGTTTGAAAGCTGAGCTCATCTGTGTCCTGAGCATCATAAGCGTAGATTGCTCTGCACTGTGGGATGCGGGGTCTGGGTTTGGGTTTGGGTTTGGGTCCCCCTGAACCTGGAAGAGGCTTGTACTCTTTCGAACGTCTGCGGTGCATTCTGAAAGAAAACACAGAATATTTCCTTTGAAAGACTGAAATAAACCGAAATCATTTTTTAAATTAAAATACAAACTAACCTTGCTGGTAAAAACTGAAACTCAATTTCTATCATTATCTATTCTATTTCTATAAATTAACTAAAATAATAGAAAAAATTAATTTTTTTTTGTTTTAGTATCTCTAATAAAACTAATAGAGTATTTATTCAAATTAAATTCAAATGACATCGAAAACAAAATACTATAACCTGAATGACAGAATTAATTTTGCCATTTCAAATATTGCCTTTCATGCAGTCTGTAATGTGGCTTCATGTGAATGTAAATGTAAAAGCTATTGTCTCCCAAAAGAAAGAATCAACTCTAAACGAGTCATCAGTAATTCAAATCCCACTTCCGTGATGGCTACAGATCACGGGGGAACACATTTGCATAATGCCCGCCTATGTTCTACGTTGGTCGTCCGTGAAGAATTTAACCCGCCCTCAAACACTGTAACTTTGTGTGGTTAACATCTAGTCGAGAAGACACTGTCGAGTAAATTCATTTTATCTTCACTTCCAAAAGATAAGGCTGCAAAGAATCAGTGGTAAAATTCATTTTTTCCACTGTACCAAAGTAGTAAAACCCAAATCTTTTTTTGTGTTCCCGTAATTTTACTGACGACTACTTCTCTAATTCACAAATTTCTTGCTCTTTAAAAATGGCTCTGTATCCAGTTTATTTGGAGCAGCTGGCTCCACTGAATCACAACCTGTATGTATGATAAATAACAGATGTTTGTATTTTCTATCTAGTGTCCAAAATACGGAACTATGGCAATGGGCTTTCATTTCCAACATGCACTGTATGCGGTAGACCAATCAAAACCGACTGAGTCATCTGAGCAATCAGAGCAGAGTAGGCTCATGGAAAGGTTTACAAAGCCTGAATCTTAGAAAAGCTTAAAAAAATAGTTTGAGAATCATTGGAAAATTACGTGATATTAAACGAATATTTTGATAAACGAAAGCATTTTTTGACCTTTCATGCAGGTAAACCTAATGTAGGAGGCTTCCAAAACTATATTAGGAACCTTAAAAATGGCAAAATAGGGCCATTTTTTCAAAATATTGTACAAAATAATTTGTGTTACAATTATTAGCATACTGATCTGTGATCTAGTTTCAGCCAAACAGGTTTTTAGATTGTAAAGTCTTCAGTTAGTATGGCTTGGAGGATATAATACATTTAATTGCATTTATCTGGGATTCTGTCATATAATCCATCATCTCACCCTGCCACGCCCTGATCAGGAACGTTCATGAAGCCCATATCAGTGTAGATCTGGTTCTCGTGTTGACTGCGGCGAGATCCCTGGAGTCTGGGAAGGGTAGGCTGATCCATACTGGACTGCTGACGGAGCAGAGATTTCCTAACGGCGGGCTGCCCTTGGGTTCCTCTTCCTCGACTAGCAGACTTAGGAGGTTCTGAAATCACAGGCCATAGGAACATTTTAAAACTATTTCTAAAACAGTTTAGTGGCAACTTTTGTGAAATATGTAAAATTGTGGTCTTTACCACGTGAAGACTGGCCTACATTGCGATTTTGGTTCCCCATGTACCTGCTTTTTCGGTTGTCACGGCGAGTGGGTCCTACACAAATTATAATTGTGACTTATCTAAATATATATATATATATAGATAGATAAAATACACACACACAACGCATACATTATCATTCAAATGTTTGACACTTAATTAATTATTTTAAATAATCAATGATGCATTACAATGATCAAAATAACAGCATTTTTAATAGACATTTTTTGTAACAATAAACTGCTCTTTTTACTTTCACTTTTGAACTTTCTATCCTGAGAAAAAAAAAAAGTATTATTTTCACAAAAACATTAAGCAGCACAACTGTTTTCAACACTGATAATAATACGAATGTTTGAATGTATAATATGATAAGTACATTTCTTCCAAATGAGCATATCAGAAAGCTTTCTGCTGAAAATTCAGCATTTCATCACAGGAATAAATTCCATTTCAGAATATGTTTGAAAAAAAAAAAAAGTTATTTTAAATGGTATTAATATTAGGGCTGTCAAGGAATGAATCGTGTCCAAAATAAAAGTTTGTTTACATAATATGTGTGTGTGTGTATATATTTATAAATACACACACATACGTGTATAATTTTTTTTATATGTATTTATTTTGGATGCGATTACTTATGATTAAGCGTTTCACAATATTTCTGTTTTTGATCAAATACATGCAGTCTTGGAGAGCATAAGATCTCACCAGCCCAAACTTTTGAACGGGGAAATATGTATGTCTCCATGATCTAAAAATTTTATTCAAAAGGGGTTTCAAGACCACTAAATAGCGACTATATAGCCCATAAAGGTATTACAAATGTTTTACAAATTCGACTGTAAACAGACACACAATCTATAAGAGTATTCTATACAAGTAAAACACCGTATTCTAAGCATTTAAAAAATATTTTTACTAAAACTCTCAATTTCAATGAACTCACTTGCGTTTTTAGGCAGACCGGGTCCAATACTGACAGTCAGGGCCTTGCTGCTGAGCTTCACAACTGCTTCATCACCCTGACCCATCTGAAACTGGATCTGTCGAGAGCCAGCAGATGAAAATGGACCCCATCCTCCTTTCTTCACCTTAAATTCAAGCCTGACAGAGAAAAATGTTGAAATGACAAGACCAACAAATCATACTTTTTCTAAATAATATAGCACATGGTAAATTTCTCGGTGAGGGAAACATTGCTCACAGGTTGTTAAACTTAAGAGGCAGCTTTTTCCGTGTTTTTTCCTCGTAACGCTTGTACAGAAGACTGAGGAACTCTGTTTTAAAGACAGACTGCAGCACACTGTCATACTGATCCTCGTGCACTATGAAGAGGTCATCCTGTAGTGTGCTGAGGAAAGAGAGGTACAATAACTGATCTGCCAACCATCTACATGCAATAATAATTCTTATTTAAATGTATGATTTATTAATTATTTTGAAGCTTTAATGTAGGAAGGACTTTCAAGGCATATTACAAGACCTAAGTACCTAAGAGAGACAGATTGGATCTTTTCCACTTCGATCTTTCTCTTCAAGACCTCCCGAATCTGGCCTTTCTCAGGACCCTGCTTCACCTTCTCACGTCCAATCAAATAGAGGAACTTAGGGGTGAGAATGAGGTCACGCTTGACAGTCTGTGGGTGTTAAACAGCATGTGAGTGTGTGGCCACATGAAATATGTCAGATGAACTTCATGTGCAGAATGAAACGTCTGCTGGTTCAGTAAACTAGCACAAAATACTACTAAACAGTTGCTCAGGAAGTGAGCTATAAGTTTCAGAATGTTAAATGGGCCTTTGAGTCCCACCTTAAATCTGCGGTCATATTTGACCACCACGTCAGCAAAATCAACCCTCTCCCTACGACCCACGAACTGCCGAATCTCTGGATGGTTGTCCATGCCAATGTAGTCTCCCATGAAATTGCGGTTCAGACTATTCTTTCGTCTCTCCTTCTTGTTCAGCAGAACGTCAGAGGCTGAAGTCATTACAGAATCAATGTGATTGAAAATCAAGTACATTGGATTGTATTCCCAAATCCACATTTATTAAATTGGTCAATTTTCATTGATTGATACATACGAAAAGAGGGGATCCAGACACAATTTTACACAGTATAAACCAAAAAAAGTGTTTTTAAATTCTTTTCAAAGAGAGCAATCTGAATGAAGTCTTACCTTCCTCTCGCATTTGGACATACTTGCGCACAGCAATGTGTTTGCGCCAGGCTTGCTGGATTACCCGAGCATATCCGTTGTATTTTCTTTCCCTCATCTCCTCCAGCAGGAACAACTAAAGATTGACATAATCATGCTTATTTTTCATAGTCATCACTGTTGCATATCAACAGAAAATTTCAGAATATCAACAAAATGCAATCACAAAATGACCGAAGCCACTTTGAGAAGTGTATCCACTCATTAAAGTTCACAAGACAACAGTCTGAACATATAAGGTGTGTAACAATTGATGCACTACACTTATTCTATCCACAATGTTCTCAATTGTCTGGTATACAAATTTTATATGGTTATTTAGTCATCCAACATTGAAGTCTTGGAGCCCGTCTCCCTCCAGCACATAACTGTAATTGAGTGCACAAAGTGTCCAAAATTTCACATTGATTTTTTCGGGTTAATTAAGTGCAACATCTGAAATGCACTTTTCACACTACTTAGATTAAAAATAAGATTAATATTTTATATAAACAACATTTGAAAAAACATAGCTATACAAGAAGCCATGTTAAACACAGCCGAATAATATTCAGTTAATATGACAGAATTACTGTTAATCTTTTGCACTGTGCCAAAGGAATGAATTGAAATAGCCAAACTAAAAAAAGCTATTCAATTTGTCCATGACTAAAATAAACTGTCCCATCTCTAAGAAAATGAGTTACAGCTGCAAAAAAGGGAGACAACATGGTCCCAAATAGGTCATTTGATAAAAAAAAAACATCACATTAAATCACAACTGTAATATATCTGTTCACAGCACTACCTTCAAGTAAAAAAAAAAGTACACATACAGATTCTGGGGCCTTGATGAAGATTTTGGTTTTGCCCAGCTGGTACTGGTCTGAGTCCATATTGACAGATTTTAAAAGGTGCAGGACACCCTGTTTCTCATCTCCACGCCACTGAGGCCATGTTTCTCTGGTCAAGATGGCATATCTGAGCAAATATAAAAGAATAGTTACTTATATTATGTCACATTTTATAAGTATTCTGCAATTTATCAAATCAACTTATCAGAAAGTCCATATATAGTGTTTGGTATCTTGACAGGCATTTGGGAAGTGGTGATTGTACCTTTGCAGGAATTTCTTGAAGACACGTCGGAAGGCGTAGCCGGCCCTACGAACACGGATGTTCTCCCGCAGTCCCAGATATTCTACTTGGTGTTTGACACGGCTTTCCTCCCAGTCGCGAGGCTTTTTGGTCTCGTTGGGCTTGATGCATCGAATATAGTGAGGGGTGCATTTCATTAATTTCTGGACCAGATTATTTGCCTGTTTCTGTAAGGGGAGAAGGGAGAAAAAGACAGAAAAATGAACAATAGCATAACACAAATCTAAAAGCATAACATTACATTCACGTATCATGCATAACTGTAACTAAACACAGCATCCACCACACTCGCCAGGCACTAAATGCAGGTTGGGCAGTAACTTTGTTAGGAACTGAAACATGATACATTGTTTAAATCAAATTGTAGGAATATTTCTAGTTAAGTGTGCATTTCTATGTTCTGTAAATCAGTTATTTTACCTTAATCTTTGAACCTGCAGTGGTGGGACGGCCCCTCTTCTCAGCCTCCAGGTTCTCTGGGAACAAATCTCTGATGAAGGCGCTGTGGATATGAACAGAAAAAGAGATCAATCAATTTTAACATCTCTGAAGCCCTAAAACCATTTATTCTTTACCAGCACATGGAAGACATAATCATAGAGCTGCCTGTAGTGAAGTAATACACCACAGAATATCTCACAAGAAAAAAAACTATTTACCACCCTCCATAAAAATGCTACACCATATTGATTTTATGATTTATTTATGCGATTTATTATTTCATTAAGGAATCACAGCTGAACTGCAGATGTTGTGCATCGGGGCATGAGTGCATTAAGGGGCTTTTAAAAACCTTTGGCTAAAACAGCAGTAAAAATAGCAAAATAACCACTTACAACTCGCTGCTCTGCATGAGCTCGATGATGTCATTGAACAGCACATCCCTGTTTCTCTCACAGAAGCCGCTCACATCATATGACACCTGGAAATAAGGGCTCTTATTACTCTCACTAAGAAGTTAATCAATATCAGAGAGACTCTGCTTGCTTGCTGGAAGCAGACTAAAACATTCAGGGCAACTAAATTCAGAGGATTAATTTAAGTATAATACTCATGTTACCAACGCTGGGCGTACTCAACTCTTAAAGAAGAATTAATACACCCTCATTTTTAGCTCTGTTTAAAATTATATTTAAGTCCATTTTGTAAAATATCCCCCCAAAAAGTCATTACAAAAAATTTTTTTTTTTTTTTTTTTTTTATCATTTATTGTTTATTTTATATATTTTTAAAGTGTCTCTTACCTTGCCTGCATAGTGGTGCACTATGAAACCTTTGTTCCAGCTGTTGAAGTGCTCATGAGTGCCAATTTGCGACTGGAGTTTTTGCAGCAGAGTCTGGTCTGCACCCTCTCCTTTTGCATGCATGGTGGCGCACACATCATCCAGGATGCTCATGATGCCAGGAGGATTCTGGGTTATTAAGGTGCCCATTAGATGCCATTAGATTAGTTGAAAGGGTGTTGTCATGCATTTGACAACCTTTTTGATGCAGAATATCTACAAAGTGTAAACTCACCACTTTGGACTCGATTAAATCACAAACAACTTTGTTGTTAAAGTACTCAATGGGGGTCCATTTGATTCCCTCCTGTACATACTCTTCCTGCAAATGAGATGGATGTCAGCAAACCCTTCCCTAGATTCCTCTGTGTGTATATGTTTATTAAATATTATTCTCATTGCTTTCTCATAAATGATTCATTATTTTCACCTGCTCTGCTTTTAGTGTGAGCTCAATAAAAATCTGCTGCAGTTTTTCATTCACAAAGTTAATGCAGAATTGCTCAAATCCATTTTTCTATAGAGATAAAGGCATGTGGTTACTTATAAAATAATATAATGAGCAAAAAGAAGAGATGCATGTAGAAAACATAAATTAACTCACCTGAAAGATTTCAAAACCATAGATGTCCAGAACTCCGATGTTTAACTCTTCGTGGTCTTTCTGCATTGCCTTGTTTATGGCCTTCAAATACAAGCACAAACTAATTCAAATGACTTTTCTTTTGTTTTTTGAGACATAAACTAATATATAAAAGTTTGGGGTCAGTAAGAAGATTTTACACTCACCAAGGCTGCATTTATTTAATCAAAATACAGTAAATATTGTGAAATATCATTACAGTTATTTCTGTATTGTAAAATGTAATTTATTTCTGTGATGTAAAACTGATATTATTCTAATATGCTAACTGGTCAAAATGAAAATGGCCACTGATGAAAATTATTATTTGTGCATTACATTTCTTATTATTATCAATGTGGAAAACAGAAACCTTGATAGGTTTTTTTTTATGGTCAGGATTCTTTGAGTAATAGGAAGTTTAAAATAACAGGATTTATTTAGAATAGAATTCTTTTGTAACATTAGAAATGTCTTTATTGTCAATTTAACGCTTCCTTGTAAAATAGAACATACTGACCCAAAGCTTTTGAATGCTACGATACACCATAGGAACACACAAAAAAAAAAATTCTTATTGACTCACATCAACCAAGTAGTCAAAGAGTCTAGAATACAGGGCTTTGGACAGGGCGTCCCGGGTGAAGGAGGCCTGCTCCGTGTTCAAGGTGACAGAAATAGTCTCAGTTTTGCCACCCCACTTGCTGTCCATGATGCGACTGGTTAGTTTGCTCTTTAGACCGTCCTGATTGATCCCCAACAGGTATGATGGGAATGCCAGGACTGCAGCAGAGTGAGAAAGTGAATATGTAGCTAAGATAAATATCCATACACAAGCTCATCAAAAGAATGGCTTGTTTAGAATCGGATCTACACACTGGTAAATTAATAAAAATGTAAGCATAAACTCACAGTCTTCACTCTCCACCACAGCATAGTTGCCCTCCTCTCTAAAAGCGATGTTGCCGAGATGGAGGATTCCTGCCACAATCTGCAGCACAGTGTCCTGTGCTTCCAAAGACAGGCCGACCACAGACATGGCAGCCTAAAATGCAATATTTATCATTTTATTTTCATTATCAGAGTGTTTATACTGAATGGCATGAACACAACCATAAGGTTTCTATTAGGGGATTCAATGCTTCACACCCACCATTGTGTCTTTAAACTCCTTTTTGTCATTAACATCCTCCACGGTGTAGGTGTCAGACTGGTTTAAGTACAAGTAGTAATCAGGGGTTGTGACGCCTAAATTCTCTCTCTGCTCCTTGGTGGCTCCTTGCAAGAGCTGATACAGAAAAACAGTGGTATCAACAACATACAGGACTTTTATCTTAATTCAATAATCCTCCATACTGACCTGATTTAGTAAACGACTAATATGACACAATACAATCCACAATTGACCTTAACTGGATTAAATCACACTGTCGTAACATGACAAACAACAATTTGCCAGCTTACACAACACATCACACCCTGTTTCCATGAGTTTACAGCTTTACCTGGTAATATATATGGAAACTCCTTTCCCCATGGTTCTGAGACACTACTCTGGATTTCTCCAAAAGGAAGTTGGAGATCTTTCCACCATCAGGTTCTCCCCCTCGGCTGAACTGAATTTCAAAGTATTTTCCCTGAGGTATGAAATAAACATATTACGGTATGCAGTGAACTTAAAAGCTTGTGCACTGACATTATCACATATGCATGTGTTGGCATACTGCTGCAGAAAAGAAAACTAACAGTAAAGCCTAGTGAACTACAACTTCACAGCATACACACACACGCACACACACACACGCACACACACACACACAAACTGCACTCCTACAATCAAATCCTGCAGCCAACAAGCTATAACATGCTAAGAACCAGCATGCTCCAGATGACATTCTTAGAACTGGATAGCACACTGATTCTAGAGATTAAACAGCAGAGAGACTTACATGTCCCTTTAAATAATAATAATAATAAAAATATGATTTCATTAAAATGTCAATATTATTTTATCAGTTGCAAGATATATCTGTAAGTTAAAAATTTCATAAAAAAATTATATGTGTATAATCATTATTTCTGACTCTAAATAATGGGATACAATTATTAGACATAAAATAATAAAAAAAGGATTTCTAAAATACTTTTCTTTTAAGACAAATCATTGCAGCAAGACTTACAAAGCGACTGGAGTTGTTGTTGCGGACAGTTTTTGCATTCCCAAAAGCCTCCAGGAGGGGATTAGACTGGAGAATGATGTCTTTGACATGCTAAAAGAGGAAAGAGGAAACAACAATACATCACAGACAATTTAAGTATGTCCAGTAAGATATGTACGCTAAACTTACACTAAACACTTTATTTTGTTAAACTATATATTTAAAAAAAACTGTTTAAATCATTAAATGTCTTTAGTTACTGATGCTGATGGCAATGAATTGTTTAGTGTCACAGAGAAACAAAGAGATCATCGTCAGATATTTATCTAAGTGATTTCAAAGGCACCACATCTCACATACAAAGAGAACAGAATATGGGCAATGTTAACAAAAGAAACAACCACACCCATGAATTCACATGAATTTTGAGTTGAGCTCAATCGGGCTCTCATTAAGTTAACTGTCACTCGTCCCCTCGCCTACATTTACTTCACTATATTACAATTAAATCTAATCTAATCTTGACAAACTATATATCGTTGGAAAGGTCTAAGACTCCCAAATATATATTTTACCAATATTTTTTGTTAAAAATTATGTAGGAAAAGTAATCGAATAATTTATGACAAGAGTGCACCCTCAAAAATCTAAATTATAACTGGAGTTTTGACCTTTGTTTAAAAAAAAAAAGACTTCTTTGTTGCTTTTTCTCTATCACATTTTAGAAATCATCAGAAATTATATATCGACTGAAACCAATTTTAAAATCAGACATTGCATTACCATGTAAATGGTACATCAATATCATGTTACAAAATATTTTCATTCATGAATTATACAAATTTTTGTTTGGATCGTGCACTACAAAGTCAATGTTCAAAAATGTGACAGTTATGGGGTTAAGCAAATGGCCTTCAAACAAAAGTATTCCCAAACCTGTCTGTTAGCCAAACCTGTCTGACCTAAAATATTTACTTGAAGCACCCCCTAAAATTTTAAGTTAATATTTCAATATTTCAGCAACAAATTTGCATGTTCATGGTTTTCCGATGTTTGCTTAATAGTCACATAACATCCAAACAGATCAACAAATACAATTTTGCATCTTTTTTAAGTAATTAATTTGATTGTTTTTATTTTATACTACATTTTTATTTATTATTACATTTATTCACTATATATTTTTATTACGTTGTTATATTTTATTATATAATATTCTATTTATTTATTTTAACATATTTAATTATTAATTAATTAATATATTTAAATTAATTACTAGCTTTTTTATCAAACTCTCCTTCATTACCCCCAGGCATTTGCGAACCCCCGTTTAGGAAACCCTGATCTAGCAGATGATAACCTCACCTGAACTTTAGTTCCACCTCCTGAGACTTTGGAGATGTAGCTCATAATGTACTTGGCTGCCACTGTCTTTCCCGCTCCACTCTCTCCGCTATAATACAAACACATTCAGATCACATATAATGCAAAGCTTTGATGCGGTACAAATACTTTAAAGGTGTCTCAGTGTGCGGGCGCCTTGATCCCTGACCTGATAATGACACACTGGTTCTCTGAGTCAATCATCATGTTGCGGTACATATTGTCGGCCAGAGCGTAGATGTGGGGGGGGTTCTCGTACTGCGCCTGTGAATGACAGAATACACACACACCACAAGGTCTAATACAACTGTCCTGGAAAATTAAACGTCACATTTGCATGAAATTGCATCCTGATTTGCATATGCACTTTCTATGATTCGGCCATCCAGGGGAAGATGTTAACAAATACAGATTCGTAGGCAGTCTTTGGAAGCACATCAGCAAGACTGGACTTGCTCTGCTCCATCTGTCCATGACTTAAATGACTTATCCCGTTGGAATGATTATTCATCTAAACTTTAACTCCATTTATTAGTATCCATGTATTTAGGGCATTGCACAGTAAAGCATTATGTACTGGACACTAATAGAAAATGTATATTGTACTTACAGCTCCCTGATACAGTTCAATCTCACGGTCTGTGAAATACGGCAGCTGTTTAAAAGGGTTCACTGAGATCAGCACGGCACCAATGTATGTCTGAAGAGGTGTGGTTATGGCAAAATCAAATGCTGGTAGGTGGACAAAAATAATTTTTTTGCTCTTAAACATGTTAATGACATTTGGAGGGCAGGGAAATGGGCCACCATTCTCTAAATCAGATATTGGTACACATGTTTGGCTGTAATAGTAGATTCAAAATAAATGTTTTTCTTTTTGAATATATTTTAAAATGTTCTCTTTCTGGTGCAAGTCAAATCAGCCCATCCCAACTATATGTAATATGATATGATCTCTTATGCTCCGAATTCTGCATTTATTTTATCAAAAAAATAAAACAAAAACAGTAATATGGTGAAATATTTTTACAATGTAACTGCTTTCGTTTTAAATGTATATTTTTAAATATGTTTTATTCCTATGACGGCAGTCTTCAGTTTCTCACGATCCTTCAAAAATCATTCTATTATGATGATTAGTTTACAAATTATTATCGAAGTTGAAAATGGTGTGGCTTAATGGTTCTGTGGAAACAAAATATTCTTAAAAAGTAAAAGCAAAATATATTTGAAATATGTAACACTACGTCTTTACTGTTTCTTTTGTTTACTTTAATGCATCATTTCTGAAAAAAAGCATTCATTCCTTTAAAAAAAAGATTTACCGACCCCGAACATTTCAACCGTACTAGTGTACATTTAAGTATGCCAGACCAAATAACATTACAGACATAAGGATACGAAAATGAAGTCATCCATGTATCGTTTCTTGAGGTTATCCGTGATGGCATCTTCACTGATCTTGGAGAGGAGGACCATGTCATCCACACCACTGACCTTCACATTCTGAGTCTGCCAGTGATATTTCTCTTTGCTCCCCTGTATGAGAGAGAAAAATGATTTATTTAAACATATCTCTATGGTCACCTGTGCTGACACACTATTGGGTTAAATAAAGATATTTATGCTTTATACAGTTGGCAGCACTGTGTTAGACAAGAGGGCTAGTGTTCAGCAGAATTAATAAGTTAACAAGCTGATTAAAGGGTTAATAAGTGTAAGAATATACGCATTAACAAAACGAAAAGAGCCAGCAACTGCGCACAGAGGAGGGAATGACATTTATAAAATACTTTGTTATGAGCACTTTCATTAGATTTGTGAAACGTTAAAACCTCTGACACTTTGACAGGACTGGACTATGACAGGAACAAAACTACTCCTGTATACCTTAAAGTTGCACAGCTTTACAAGCATGTCAGTGCAGGTGTACAACAAAACAAAGAAATGTGAGCCATATTTCTCACCCTCAAGCCATAAACAATGCAAATGGTTAGTCGGGTGATTAAGAATCAAGCATGACCAATTAAATCTTTGATTAATATAATAAGAGTATTTGCTTTACATTTTCTTGTCAGATTTCTTCTTTATATAATGTCCCAAAACCGAGTTTGATGGGAGTGTTTGACAAGCAAAACACCATCCACCTAAATATCTACAATGTTTTTCTTTAGAAGTTATTGCTGTTTTTTCAGCACAATACTAATGATTTGGGATTTACTTTGCTAGACAGATAAACTATGTCTAAAATTCGAATAATTCTTCCGATACATTAATTCGTTTAGTCGACAGTGAAAACGCAACTTCTATGTTAGACGGGTCTATAGAACAATACTAGCTTTGTGAGCAGGATTTACAGTCAGCTGCAAATCTTAATTTTTTAACTCAACTTAAAATGTAATTTTAATAGGTTATTTCAGGTTTTAAAAGCACTTACCATGATGGATTAAAAGCACTTCCTGTATCACACCCTTGATAACTTTCAGTCCTGTGTGGACTCTTCGAGGAAATCTTGCAAGTTTCAGGTGAAACTCCAGGATTTATCTAGTCGCCCATTTGAAATTCCACCTATAAACTCCTAAACGATTTCTTAATTGTATCCAAAAACGTAAACGAGCCTGGATATAGAGTTGCATGTATCGAGAATACTCCTGAAACGTTTAAATAATGGTTGTACGGGTGTTGTCCATGCATCGGCAAGTGTAGGCAGGTAGTCAGTCTACTGGAGTTTTTCCTTCTTTCTGTTGCGGAAGGAAACGTAGATACTTGCACATAACGGCGCCACCCCACGATCCTGAACGGATTTACCTGTTCCACAGGTAATCACAGCATAATAAAAACGCAGGAAAATGAGCCTCTGGGCCTCGGCTGGAGAAAGTGTGGTGAAACCATTTTAGTGCCTCACAACAATTTTCAATTATTTATAAATGTAAAAAATAAAATAAATAATATTTAGAAAATTTCTAAACACTACTATGGTGCAAATTATTTTTCTTCAAATTCTTTCAAACCAGCTCGTACAATAAAAAATATATTTTGTACAATAGTAAAAGTGTAATAAATATAGCATTTTGAAAAATTATTATTTTACCAAAAACTATTATTTATCAATAATTACATTTTTGTAAGTGATCCACCCACACATACACTACACTAGAAATTAAACAGGGGTATGTAGGATTGTGATATTCACAAAAAATAAAATAAAAAGAAAGAAAAATATCAATTACAGGGTCTTAAAATATTTTTTGTAAAAATATACAGTTTGTGGAATGGGAACATTTAATTTATTATACAAAGCAACATTCACAAGGAAGGTTATTGACATGATCGTAAAAGCTGGTCCGTTTTGCAAGTTAAAAAAAAAAAGTTTGATGCTGAAACAATAGAAGTATAAAATAGTAAAGAGAAAAGATAAGCTTGTTGAAAACATACACAACGTCTAAACTGCCCTCGCTCAGGCAAACAAATGGAAAAAAATTGTGGTTCCCGCTAAGAGAATCTATTAAAACTGTTAAGACAAGAACTGATATCACAGGGAAATAAGACGAGGCTCAACACATGCCCAAGTTCTATGAAAACAAAGAAAAATAATTAAAAAAAAACAGAGAAATTTTAGGCAGGGAATTTTATACCTGTACATGTGTAGGAAATAAAAACAAAGAAAGACTGTGTTGATTTAATGTGCTGATTTCTCTCACTTTTTCATAGCCCTTTCGGTTTCTCCTGTGCAACAGAACCCCTCTCGAAAAAAAAAAAACTCCAGTGGCTCACAGTCACACATTTATACATGGCTGCCCACCTCAGATTGAGATAAGCTGTAAAAATGCACATTATAAATTCAGGTAAGCAGTACAAACTAGCACAAATAGGTTTATAACGTGCTAAACAAAATGACAAAATGAAATGAAATCAACAGAGAACGTTGAGAGTGTATTTCCATAAGTGTCATTATATGTAATATCTGTAAAAGGGCAATAAATAGTGTTCATATCTCTCAGTCCACCATATTTCAGTCCAGACCTTTGGAAACTCAAAATAGTTTCTTTATACGTTTATTCCGACCTAGAAAACAGACCAGGTTATTTGAATTAAGTCCTAATTATTTTATGTCGTCTTTTATATGTATTTGAAGATTAAACCTCTCATTTGATTAGTAGAGTCACTGATCTGTCATCTGATCTTTGGTGTTTTGACGTTTAACACATCCATATTGAATTAAACAGCTTCATTAACCCTATCACGGTTCACCAGGTCAAATGAGAGCACTTTAAGCAAATGTTCCATGGCTTAACGGTCTCTTAATTGTGCGGCACTGAGCTGAAGATCTCTTAAACAGTTAATGTAACACTGACTTCACAGATCTGAACAATACAGCAATGCTTACCATCCGATTCCCTCATTTCACAATGCAATGTACAGGCTTTGATACAACATCTTCTGTTTTCACCCTACTGTATGAGTGTGTGTTGAAATTCTGATATCATTACTGGTATAGCAACCAAAAACTCTGATGATGATAATATGGGGTGTTGAAGTCAGTCAGAGCAGCGTAGTGTTTAAATGAGGCACTGGAAAGCTGGATAAAACTCAACTCTGGGTATCCAGAGTACTGCGAGACGTCATGACAAAAAAGGGAGGGTTTAAACAAAAGGAAAGGATGTTGTAAAAAGACGACAAACAGTTACTTCACAGCTAAAGACCTCTTCGGTCAGGGTATAAAAAAAAAAAAAGAACAAAAAAATCCATCTTTAACGTTAATCAGTCTGAGGGGTGGTTTTGGGAAGCCGGCATTAGGAGTGGTTTTTAAAGCGGTGCAGCCTTTTTTTTCCAGTTTTAGCGCTCTAGTCAGTGTGCTCCCCGGCCACCTCTCACATGATGCCGTTGGTGAGATACTGAAAGCCGTCATACAGCTTGGTAGTGATGGAACGCATGGAGCCGTCCACCATCTGCTCCACCAACACCTGCAGCTGCTCCTCCGTCAGGTTCATGTGGAAACGCTCCTTCAGGTTACGGATGGTGCTGGAGCCGTGGAAGCAGGGAAGCTGAGAACCTGCATAACATATAAAAACTGGAATGATAAAGTGTCCTCAGATGAATATAGAAAGACATAGATGCTCCACCCCCTGAAGTTCCAGACAAACAATACCTTGGTGCATGATTTCTACAATCTGGATGACCTTCTCCATGTGCTTGCGTGCAGCGATTAGGCCTTGGAGCATAAGCATCTTATAATAATTGAACATGTCTCCATCCAGACCTCCCATTACCTATGAGATGCACAGATTTGAAAATTCTGGCCGATACTGAGAAGCTGATCATTATTTTTACATCCTTCTCTTCATCCAATATAAAGTTTTACTTACATCAACAAATTCACTGGTTAGTTTAAAGGCTGATGTCTCGAAGCCCAGGTTACGTGGAGAGCTGGAAAGGATGAAGCCGAAGTCGATGTGAATGATGTGGCCCTCAGAGTCTAGCAGGATATTTCCATTGTGCCTGAAAAACAAGAGAAAATGGTGATTAGAAATAATCCAAATTATTTTCTTCCGATATGATTCAAGCATGGTCTCACTCACCTGTCCTTGACCTGCAGCAGATAGCAGATGAGACAGTAGCCAGCACAGCTCTGAACAAAGTTGCGCTGAGCGGTAAGGAACTCCTCTGTATTGAAGTTCCCATGCTCTTGCCGGAAGTAGTCGAGCAATGAAAGCTGACTCTGTTTCTTCACCTGGTGAATGGACACAGCGTTGACCACCGGCTCAATCATACCACTGTCTGAGGAGATGACCAGGATCTTGTATGGCTTGATCCACAAGGGAACCCGTTCTTGTTCCCAGATAATCTGGAAGAACACAGATGGTGAGAAGATCCAGTATAGCAACATATTATGCCTGAGGAGGCCTTGCTTCAAAAAACACATTGTAAACTACTGTTCAAAAGTTAGGGGTCAGTAAAAAAAGTTATTAACTATTTTTTATTAAGGATTCATTGATCAAAGGTGACAGTAAAGACTTTTTTTTTTTTAATTTATAACGATTTCTATTCCAAATAAATGCTGTCATTTTCAACTTTCTAATCATCTTAGAATCCTGAAAAGAACAAATCAGTTATGTAGTTTCTTTATACATTTATTTTGACCTAGAAAACAGCTCTATATTATGCCACAAAACTGTTATCAACATTGATAATAATAAGAAATGTTTAATTAATGTAGCAGTTAAGAGGCAATTAATGTAGCCTCTTTGAGCATAGGAAACTTAATTCCAAAACATTTGAAAAATCCTACCAACCCTAAACTTCTCAACAGTAATGTACAATAATATTTTAAAAACTGTATATCCTGTTATTTAATATATATTTAAAAAGTATATCCTACAATAAAGGATGAGATATAACTAGGGTGAACCAATATTTAAAAAATAAAATAAACTGTTAATAAAAAAAGCTGATAATAAGTAGGGCTGCGCATCTCGTCAGTAAAGCCGGTTCTCTAATCAGCGGTAAATTCCCTCAGGTGCGTGATTTCACATAGAGCAGCTGTTACTACACAGAGCCGTTGTTAACTGAGAAGATGAGCAAATCCACGTTCATTTCAGCGTTTATTTGCGCATCTTCTCAGTTAACAACAAGTTAAAAACCTATCATTATAAAGTCTACAAGTGATTTTGGCATCATGACAATATAATGAATAGTGTGAAAAATAGGGGAAATGAGCAAGCACAATGAAATAAACAATACTGGCCTATATCCATTATGGTACCGATATATTATGCATCCAAAGATTTAACCCCATTTTGAAAGACTAAATATGATGAGTGTAACCTGTAGCTGTTTCAGCACTTGATAGGCGAGAAGCTCCTGTCTCAGGTCATCGCCACATTTCACAATAACAGACAGTAGACGCCAATAGGGCAGGTGGCCATAGGGGGAGGCCTCCCTTATCCGTCTATTTAACAACACAGGAATGATTGAATCAGACTAAACAAATGATTGAAAAAAACAACCATGGTGAAGACCGTCGTACACATACCTGACTTTTTCCTCCCATGGTTCCTTTAAGGCTACGGCTGAGGGATCCTCCGGGTCCCTCTTAAATGTGGTGGGGGTGTGAGCGAGTTGCTCGGACAGGCGTCGTCTGAAATAACAAAAACATTCCAGTTAAATTAGTATTCTCTTTCTTACTGTTTGCAATTATTAAATGCATTGTCTCCAAGTCTACCTGATATCTCCAGCTGCAATAAAAATAGGTTCCTTGCTCTCCTGACTGGTGATGCTATCTACTGAGAACTGGGAAATGTTGTCACAACTGTTGGTGTGGATCTCTGGAAACTTAAGAACAAAAAAAAACAATGGTCAGCTCTCTTACAATAGCAAATCTGTAGATGTTAACCTTATAGACGCTCTGTCCGAGTACCTCCACTTGAAGCTCTCCGATGTCGTCCACAGACCATGCCTCATCATCGTTGTCATAATTGGGAACTGTGGAGAAGCTGCTGGCACGCTGGTCGGGCGTGATGCCACAATCGGGAAGATTCTCTACGGATCGCGTGCTGCGAATCTGTGTTTCCGGGATTCTCACTGGAACACTTGATGTCTCAAAGTTCTCGCATTCCAGAACTTCTACGTAGATTAAGTAAGGTGCCTGGAAAAGCACAAAAAGGTAGTTTTTTCATATTCTTTATAAATTAAAAAAGGCAGTTTAACAATGTTTAGAAATTAAATAAGGAAAGAAAGAGTCTTTCAAACCCCATTAGAAGAAACTAATGGATTCTTATCTCAGCACAACCTTACCTTATCCTTCGAGTTGAGCACGACGGCCTGTGTGTGGGGCACACGCACCACGTGGTGGTCAAAAGCAGCCGTGGACAGCCAGACCCGGGCAGGCAGCTTGTGGTTGAGTAGGGACAGCTCTGAGATGAGCCTCTGGGTCTTCTGTTCTTTAGTGGGCAGAGTGGCCAGTCTCTTCCCGATCCCCATTAGAGACTTAATGAACTCCCTCTGAGGGGTCAGACGCACAGGCTGAGAGCAGAATGAAGATTGAGAGAGGAAATGGAGATGATGGGGAAAAGAGGAAAAAAAAAAAAGTCATTTTAACACAAACTGACGTCTATGCAAACCAATTTAGGCATTTGCAGAAGAATTGTTTAACATAAAGTGTTGCATGATAAACATAATATAAAAAATTATTGATAAAAGTACCACTGAATTAAAATGGTATGATACCAATATATAGCAAATTTTGTGTCAAAAATTTTTCATTTTTTCCAATGTTAAAACACTCATATCCCAGCTAAAAGGCAATTACGAATATATATACACACATATATACATATATATACACATATATACATATATATACACATATATATACACATATATACATATATATACACATATATATATACACATATATACATATATATACACACATATATATACACACATACATACATGTATATATACACACATATATATATACACATACATACATACATGTATATATACACACATATATATATACACATACATACATGTATATATACACACATATATATATATACATACATACATGTATATAAATTACTATTGTTTTTGCATGTTCACATATTTAATCTATCCCTGCCTGATTTAATATTGGTATTAGTCAGATAGTAATGTCCAGTAGTATCAGAGCTGGTATCATACCTAAGCCTAAAATGTTTGAGCTGACTGTACATCCAAATTAAACCAATCACTGAATATCAATGGATGTATGAGTAATTGCACATGATTGTTTTATTATTCAGCATTGGAATATGTGGAGCATTTCTCAAAACTTGCATGCATGATCGGCACAGCATGCTAAACTGAAGCATGGACATAAAAAAGAAATGGTGAGAGAGTGTTTTAGCAGCAGCTGACCACAGGATAGAGCAAGTGAGTCATGAATGAATAGCATCACCTGAAATGAGGAAAAAGTATTAACACAAATACATAAAGTCATCCAAGAACAGGAAAATGTGGAGAAAGACTCATCAAACTCCTCCACATGTGCAACCAATGGTTCAAAGATGTCAAAGGATACGTGGATATATGTAATCAGTGTAGAAGGGGTTACAGAAACATGACATAAATTAACTTTGACATAAAAGTACCACTTAATCCTTTGCAAATATGAAAAAGAACACCCAAAACACCAATAGAAAGAATTAATTCCACCAAATTAACACTCTTTCCAGAGAATTCTCCCTTGCCAAGATTTGCAAACTCTCTGTAAGAAACCAAAGGTCTTGATCACCGAAGCCAAAACAAATCTGCCCCATCTTTATTAAAATTAGTAAGTCAAAAACTCTTACACTTAGACACTGATTGATTAAATAGGAGAATGAGAGGAAAATGACACATCCAAATAATTAGGCTATTACAGCTAAAACTGAAAAGAACAACCACACAAAGAACAAGTGTTTGCAAGCATGCCATCAGTTCACTGATGAAGACTTGTATATTCATATCAATATGCAACATGCAATAGGCATTTTTCACAAATAAGGTAAAAATTGGTGTCTCGTAACTTTATAAAAATAATGGTCCAACTCCTACATCCTGGAGGATTCTTAGATATGCTACATAAAACACAAAACTAAAAGTATTTCATTTTTTATGAATGTAGTGATGACTATCATTCAACCCTGTTTCCAAACGTTTTTGTAAATCATTGATTTTTTTTTTTTCAAAAAGAAAGAAAATAAATAAAACTGGGATTTTAACCTGTACTCAGACACCAAACAAGGTTGCAAAAACAATATATATATATATATATATATATATATATAAAATAATCACTGTAAACGATGCAATAAATAGAAAATAAATTATAACAATTTAAATCTCATATATATATATATATATATAATTTATTTTTTATTTATATATAGACATTTATGATTAAGCCTTTCATACCCTATTTGTGAATGTAAATACCCTACCATACCCTACTTTCATGTAAAGTGCCAATGTTATGCCCAATTTGTGACATATGAAAGCATGATTGCAAATCTTGAAGGCAAACATTTGAAGGAATCTGTGGAGTCAACCCCGTCTGCAAACAGACACAGCCATCATCCCACCAAGCACAGAGGAGCGTTATTAGACGTGAGAGACTTACTGTACCAGCCTCTAGCTCGAGACTGTCGGAGCTGGAGCTCAGATCCTGGGAAAAGGAAGAGGAGGGTGAGGGGAGTTATAGTGCAAGAGCAGAGGTGGGTGGAGGGGGTCAGAACAAGACAAAAACACATCACAACATTACACTCATCCCATCTGTTAGAGCAGCAGGCCCTGGCCGTGACTCCACAGGCCTGAAAATTGTCATGTTTATCCCTGGCTGCTGATGCACAGACACACACACACACACCTATACACACTCCTCTGGCAAGGCCACAGCTAACCACTGGATTAGTTTTATCATCTACATATTAAAGTAAAATGGTTATGATTTAAAGAAGTCCAAACATAAATCCTTATCAGAAAATGAATAAAACATTTACAGCATTAGCCTGTTGATCAGCAAATCAGAATATATTTAATGTTTAATGTACTGTAATAATACACATAATATTCAACCAATGAGCTTTCACATTTGGTGTGGAAATACCACAGAAATAATAGTCACTCGTGACAGCTGGTTAGGACATGAAACAGGTTTAATTACCAAGGTTGCTTGAGACGCAGCACAAAGCATGAAAACTTGTACAAACATTAAAAATACTATTATCATATTGTTAATTATCCAAATAATAATAGTACTACTGTGTTATTACAATATATATATATATATATATATATATATATATATATATATATATATATATATATAGACTATATTATATTATTGCAGAAAAAGATATAGTGTTAGGCTGGAGTGTGTGGACATGAGACACAGATACACGTTTTGCTAGCGCCACTATTCATTATTGCAGTGGTTCCCAATCCTGGTCCTGGAGAACCCCCAAAACTGCAAATTTTAGATGTCAGTATGCCACCAATCTATCAGCCACCGAGATATATTGGCCACCGGTATTTATCGACCGATTTTTCCATAATTTGCAACATTGGCATATCTGCTACATAAGGAAAAAGTGTGGTGGACCTCATCTGAATGATGACCAAAACTTTACTAATGTTTTATCTTTTTTCACTCCAGAAAAATCATCATAAGAGCTAAACAAAACACAGCACGAGAAGTGCATTACACTCTCTCTCTCAGTTGCATTATCATCAACATACTGCGAATTACACAAAACACTTATTACAACTAACAGTAAACAAATATATACAGATCTCATCTCATCTCATCTCACCTGATTGTTGAGCCATGGTCTATGATGTACTAGTTGTTTATGCAAATAAACAAATCCACACAGCCCACCTGGCTGCACGAACTAAAGTGCAAGCACAGTGAGCAGTGGAGCCTGACTAGCCCCTAAATCAGAAAGCTGCCCCTTAACATCCTGCAACTTATAAAAGCAAGACACGACCCTTCCCCTCTGACATCTGGCGAAAGATAGCAGTGCATCCAAGCCAGTTCTGCCAGGCTTCTTCCTCAGCAGCGTATGATCAGTGGCCACCTAAGGTGCTTGCCACCCACCTGAAACTCAACAGATTGGCACTCGTAATTACAACCCTGCATTGGCCACTAATAAACATACTTTGCATTCAATTTGCATGGACCTAACATTGTTCTCCATGGCTGTGTAACAGCTGTTGAACAGCTGTCATGTCTCAGTTCTCAGGGAGTGTCATACATCGGTCTTGCTTCAATTTTCAGGGAATATCAAGCAGCTGTCTTTTTACGGTTTTAGACATTACATTTTCATGGCAACAATGTTATAAAACTGAATATAACTTTACACAAAAAAGTCGTTTTTTTTTTTATTTTGTTCACACTAAAATCATATTAAAACATTATTTACATCTTATTGAAACAGTATTTTAATTTGATCAAAAATTGGCCCCATTCATTTACACAGATTTATGCTCTGATTTGAACTGGCATGATGGGTTGAACCAGGGGTCCAAATTCCGCATAATAACACCGGGGTCCTTCTCTCATGGCAAACCTCTATCCTCACAAACTTAAAAAAAACAAAAATAATACGGGAGATGATATGCTTTGTTTTATCTTTCTAGAATAAATCTAAAATCTTCACTTCGAGGAAGGAAGAAAAAACAACACACTGAAATATTTACACAGGTTGAAAAACTGCAGCTTAATGTGTAAATAAATCACAGTGGATCAGTTAATTTATCAGTGCTGTTTGTGTGGGATATAAAACGAGGCTCTACACCTGTTCCACCAATAGAAAAGTGAGCATGACACAATGCTCAAAGCTATACGACCAAGAAAAGATATATCGTTTCTTTTTAAAATGCACATTCATGCTCAATATAGAATTTATGGATTTTCATTTACATTATACAACTGTTCTTCCTTAAATAAAGACCATTAAGGCTTTGAGCAAACCGCCAAAGGCTAATGTTTGTTCAGGCTTAACGCAATTCACATTAGACACCTGCACTGTACTTCACAAGGTGGAGTTATATAACCACAAAGTGGCATTCCTACGTTACCACCTTTAGTTCTCAAAAGACGTTTTCTAGTGTGTAAATGGCGTGGAGTTGTGGAGCAATGCATTTCATAATAGCTGATCTTTACTCTGTTTACCAACGGAGTGGCTCACTGCCATGTTAATGGTGACATCACTGTTGCTATAGCAGCACATGCTGCACCAAGATCACATTCAGAGGAAGAAAGAAGGGAAGAAAGTATGCTGCAGGAAGATAAAAGAGGAAGGCAAGTGATCATGTCCACATGCCTGAATGTCAGAACAGAGGGTGTGTGCTGTGCGACGAGGTTGAAATGAAGAAAATCTGAAGTGAGCTCTAAAGTTCCACATCACAGTAGAACTTGATCCATGATAAGTTATTGCATAAGGTTCTGCCGTGCAGCTTCACTGATACACTATAATTATCCGAACACAGAAAAGACAATAGGCAGGTCAATATGCTCTATACTAATATCCAGGCTGTTGAAAAGCTGTTACATAAACTCTAAGCTTACTATAAATTAAGACATATTGGCTTGGCCAATTAAATTAACTGGATAAGACAAGCTGTGGAAACACATCTGTAAAAATCACACTGATACCTACAAATGAATGAATTTTCTTATTAAAATATTTACTTAATACTGTCATGACATATGATTCCAAACCATAAAGCCTTATTAAAAAATAAATACAGCATGTATTATGGTAAATTGTAACTACTCTCCAATCCCCTTGACCACACAAATTAGCCTGTTATAAAAGGGAACAAAGATATTTCTTCTGGAATCAGTCAGCATGGGTAATCTATTCATCCCCCCTGCTGGCTTCTGCCTTCACTGTGACATGTGACATGGCAGACCAACTCAAACACGCTAAAGCACCTTTCACACTGAGATTCTGGATAATAAACGGGTAATGTGTCCCGGCAATTGTTCCATGATCGTTTGATTTTGGTTAATTCACACTGCCAGTGATTTCGTAAAGGTCCTGTAATGACAAGTGACCTCAGAATGTGACGTGTAATGTACGAAGTGAAAAGGACAGTCACGTTAACTTTCTCTTAAGCTGGTGAACAATCTCAGCTTCAGCACGGATAGTGAGGAACTACCTGATCTCTGTTTCATTATAGTTTGCACATATTTAATTGTTGTGAACGTTGATCTGCCAAAAAAATGGTAAAAGAGTCGCACAATAACGTGCGTCATCACTACAACACACCCTTTACGCAATTGGTTCTGGCTTTTGTTCACACAGAGTTCGTTCCGGGACTGAACCTGGCAATGTAACTAGGTCCCCAACCTTGGATCGATCCCAGAATCAATCCTAGGACATGTTTGCGTTCACACTGAAGGCAATCCGGCAATGTTCCGGCAATTTCCCGGATCCAACGTGCAGTCTGAAAGGGACTTAAGACGATACATCTCTGTTCCAAAACCTAGTGAGCTAACCCATCTAGACAGCATTTTAAAGTCTTGAAACGGAAACAGCAACACATGTTTTCTTCCATATTTTGAGTTTAAAGGCCGTGTTGCAGGGTAAATTTTTTTATGAATTTGTGCAATTTGCTTGATGGTAATAAACATTTAAACTGTTATCCATTGTATTTTATGTTGTTGGGTATCACAAAACGGAATATAATACGAAAAAGTAGGTACTATCTTACAGCGGTCTCCTTTCCCCCATAATGCATTGCATCACGTCACGTTGGGGAGAGAATTTACCAAAGCCCGCCTTGAGAGCATTGAGAGTGACTAGAGAGAGACGAGTAGTAGACGAGAGTATTCAGATAGCGCAGATTATAGATAAATAGATAAATACATAGATATATATAGATAGATAGACTACATATATAGATAGATAGACAGACAGACAGATAGATAAATATCGACCAACATCGACCCAAACGCACTCACTTCCCTACAGCACAAGCATTCAAACGCAGTTTCCATGGGACAGCACCGCCCACACAAGCACCTGCCAAACACAGCGACACACACGCGGCTACGTTTGTAACGACATTTTCACCGGAGGAAGAGATAAACGCTTAGAAACGTCCATATAGCTAGCATGATGCCTTCTATTTCTAGATGACAAAGACAACGTTTACCAGTTCTACGACACTATGACAAAAATTACCGGTACTTATCTGAACTAACATCATGATCACTGCCACTAAATATAAAAAAAACGTTGATTTTTCACTCAATGCTACTCAATGACAGTAAAAAATAAATAAATAAATAATAATAATAATAATAATAATAATAATATATATATATATATATATATATGTGTGTGTGTGTGTGTGTGTGTGTCGTTATTGTGCACTGCTGCTCGTAGACTAGCTCCAGTGCTCATTGCTGCGATGCTAAACGATAGCAACTCACCAGGACACTCCGCCAACTCTCCACTCATTCTCTTCGGACCATGCATTTAATAGGCTTTGATGGACATCAGTTCTTGGCAATTCCTCATTTGCCCTCTCACGTCTGGCAGGTTCGAAATTTCACAGCTGCAGGTCATCATACATGTTGGCTCTTGCCACCTCTTCCTCATCCCAGTCAGTCGCTATAACGTTAGTTCTGATGCTGCGTTCCAGGCAGGTTTTTGAGCTCGTAATCACTATTTCATACCACGACTAACGACTTTGTACCGTTCCAGGCAAGTTACGGCAAACTTTCTGAGTGCAAGGAATTGTAACTAGATTTTTTTTTATTGCAACGGTACATTGACCTAAAATCGTTTTTTTCAACGTGTGCCACTAGCATAAACACTTCATCCATAGGCAGTATTATCCGTAGGGGCTGTCATTGTTGTTTCGCGTGCTGTGTGACCTCGGAACTTGGAGTACATCGATCTAGTACGAGACACGAGTTCACGGGTGGGAAGTCACGAGTTTGATTGCCATTCCTGTGCACTTTCACGGGTTTAAGTTTGGAAAAACACGGGTTACGGGTTGCCTGGAATGCGGCATCATACTAGACTGAGGCTACCTTTCCTCGACTTCTCCCCAACGTGACGTCATCGCCAAGTTGCATAAAAAAACCGTTAATACCAAAAACTTAAAAAATAGGTCTTTAAGACTATTTTTGAGACATTTTAAAAATGATATACATATCTTGAGTGATTTATGTACCCATTAATCGAAAGTGGTGGTTAACCTGCAACATGGCCTTTAAAAAAATAAAATAAATGTGGGGTGGGTACTTGGTTCTATCCGTTGGTTGTTGATTGAATGAAGAAAGATTTTAAAGTCGATTGTAAAAAAAAAAAAAAAAAAAAAAAAAAAAAAAAGTGTGGCGTTAAGCAGACTAAATTATTATTAAATCTGTTGTTTCAATGGAAAATCAAGTTATGACATTATGATTAAAAATTATGAGGTCTAAAGTTTAAAAACATATGCATAGATGAATTGCTCATAATGAGATCAATAACCTGCATTTAGAAAATAGAAACACATGCATTTCATGTCGACTTCAAGGCAAAATCTGTTCTGAAAGCAATATTATATTGCTTTCTTAGATGCCTTGTTTGGGCTGATTTGTAAAGCACCATTACAAATACACAAGTTAAAAAGTTAAATCGAAAAAGGCTGATGATATAAATACTGACAATATTTCATTCAATTAAGATGAGAGCTAAAAAAATCTAACATTTCTAATGATGCTTATTAGATGTCAATATTAATTTAGCAGCATTGTAACATAGCCTAAATGTTTATCAGAATCATTTGTAAGTTGACTCTCCCATTCTTTTCCCTTATGGGTGCTCCAATTGATTGGCTACCTATCACGATCAACCGATAATCGTTTTGGGAAGTTTGATGGCAGTCTCTATAAAGGCAGATCTCATTAACTGCCCTCAAGCTCCTAACGTGCCTGTCGTGAGAGGTTTAGCATGATATGTAGCAGCACCGTCTCAATATTTCTCTAGCGCATAATTATTATAATAATTATAATGCTGAAGATGAGGTACAATTCATATTTCTTTAGTGAAATAACTTGCAAGGTAATTAGAAAAGTTCTTGTAAGACGTAGTTCACAAACAGCGTGAGTGAATCACAGTGCGCTCTTTCTCTCTCCCTCTCAAAATGCACAAATGTATTCTTATCACATCGCATCTGAACTATAAGCAAACTGCACGCTGCACAGTTGACACAGGAATTGTCACTTGCACAATTGAGGCAGTGTCACATTATCACTAAAGTTTATAATTTACCTTTCTTTTTGTCTTGCCAGTGTTTAAACTATCCAGCACTTGCACTCTCTTCAGAGATACATGCACACTCAAAGCGCGCACACATAAGGTTGCCTCACATAAAGCTAAAAAAATCAGGCTTGTGCTGTGAGTAAGCTATTGCCAGTTGCCCAACTGTAAAAACAAAAATGCACTGCATAAGCAAACATTTTGGTGAGAAAATTATTATTATTATTTTATATTATTTTAAATGTCTAACCCCCCCACCATCCTCAAATTAACAAATCTCCCCACAAGTCACCTAAGAGGGGAATCCCCCCCCCATTTTCAAAAATGAAATTCTGGCCCTGAATGAATGTCATTAAAAATCCTGATTTGAGCATCACTATAAATAAATTTACATGATAAAGAGAAAGCTTCAAAAAGATCTGTATCTGTGATCATATTGATAGATACTGCTTCTGGTGATTGGCTCCAAAAAGCACTCTTTTTCCGTAAAAGAGCACTATTTTATGTAGTTGTTACATATGGAAAATCAGTCACTTTTTAGGTTCGATTTCAGTAAGCAACTACATGAATATTTATTTTACAGAGTGTCAGCACCACATCAAGTGGAACATTGAATGGCCTTTTCCAGCGCAGCCATAGAAACCACACAAATCGGAGTTTTTTGCCTTCCGCATTTGCATGAAACAGCTGAGAAACAACATCCGTGGGAGGTGGAAGCAATGGCCAGAAATGGTTAATCTAAAAGCAGCTTTCATGTAACTAACTATGTAAGCAAGCATGTGAGTAACAAGTGTCTCACCTCATCCTGGCAGGCCTCTACTTTAGGATTGCTGGCAGTTCTCTTCAGGTTGCTGCTGAGGCTGATACTGATGGTGGCATCGGATTTGGAGCGTTGGTGAGTGCGTTTGGAGGGTGAGAGGCTGTGTCCGCTCATGCCCTGACAGTGATGAAGGGGTGGGGGGCAGGAAGGGGGAGGCTGTGGCATCTCCCTGCGGATGCGCTGGCTGGAGGGCTTGAGTTCATCTGACAGGATGAGTTTACGAAGTTTGGTGCCACGAGAATGGCGCTGCGTGGAGATGTGCATGTCAGAAGAGTAGGCCCCCAGCAGCCAAGCGCACTGCAGGGAGAAACTAATGCTTTGCCGGCAGCGGTGCACCACATAGGGCTTGATGGCGTCACCCACATCCTCATCCATGTGGATGTACATATTGAGCAACTGGGGCAAATAGAAGTCAACGTCTTCGTTCCGGAAGCTAAAGAGTCGATTGCCAATGTAGGCTTGCACGCCGGGCTCCTTGGAATTATAAAGATAGGAGATGGCCATGGAGATGTCAAACAGCTTTGACTCAAAGAGACGCAAGAGCAAGGACTGCTTAGATGAGTTGTTCTTTTGACGGCACCGCACATTCTTCACAGGCTCTGCTTCCTCCTCACTGATCTTGGGAGGTTTCCTTCCATTGGTGGACTCAGGGTGTGCTGTACCATTCACCAAAACTGGTTCTGAGCTGGCTGAAGATACCTCTTCATCGGCCTTCAGGAACTTCACCTTTTGAAGCACCTCCTGGCAGGCTTTCTTAGCCACCTCAGTATCGATGACCAGGGTGGGTTCGCCCACTCCCTCGGATATGACATCTAGAGGGGGGCTGGAGGTGGGCAGGCCTTCACTGGTGCTCGGGCTGGAGCTGGTGAGGGGACGAGGGCCAGAGGAAGGAGACGAGGGCAGGGACAGCGAGGAGGTGGTGGAGGAAGAGGAAGCAGATGGGCTCTTCTGTAGCTCCTCAAGCTGGGCAGGGGAGATCTCCAGCTCTGTGTCACCCATGGCCACACACTCCTAGGCCACTGCAAAACACATAGAGACAACAAAACACAGCTTTAGTAAAAACAACAGGATGGCAATCACAATGCATATAAAATGCAGTAATGTAAAATTTATGAGTAAATAGACAATTTAGCAGGACAAATGTGATGTGTGACTTTCAGTGGTAGAGCAATTACCTACACTACCATTCAAAAGTTTGGGGTCAATCATTTGTTTTTTTAAGAAATAAGTACTCTTATTCAGCAAGGTCACATTAAATGAATAAAAAGTGACAGTAAAGACATTTTCAACAAAATCCTTTTCGTTTGAGCTTTCTGTCCATCAAATAATCATATGCAGCACAATTGCTTTCAACATTTATAATAATAAGAAATGCATATTAGATTGATTTCTGAAGGATCATGTTACACTGAAGACTTGAATAATGGCTGATGAAAATGTTGCTTTGCAATCACAGAAATAAATGATATTTTAAAATGTATGAAACTTTGAAATCATTGTAATATTTCACAATATGAATGTTTTACTGTATTAATGATAAAATACATTATGCCTGGTGAGCATAAAATACTTCTTCCAAATACATTTTTTTCAAATCTAAGCGATCCCCATCTTTTGAATGGTGATGATGAAAGATAAAACTTCTTGCTTATAAAACTCTGATGAGTTATGCACAATATAAACAGGAACCGTCATTAAGACAGTAAACAGGGTAAGTCTGATTTCATTTTGCCTTTAAAATATCAACTTGCATATAAAAGTCTGAGAAATCAGAGAACAAAAATATGTTTTGACCAACATGTGACCGCAAACATTGTAAAAAACCATTCAAATATAAAATTCACAATAAACCAGAGGAACATCCTTTTTCAAGAGCCACTTCCCCAGGGTCACGCTGTCCCACTGATCCACAGCTACGCAGAACAGCGCCATAATCCGCCTCCAGCAGATTACTTCACCATTACCAGCAGGCCAATATCAGATAAAGCAAAGCATCAGTGTCAGATTCCACAAAGCTGCTACATTAAAAACCTATTGTACGTTAAAACAGATCATGTTGTCAGAAAGAGGCAGTTCACCACATAAAGCTCAGTCACTTCTAGAAGTACCCATGGTTCTACTGTGATGGAAAGTCCTCAAGTTACAATGGAAAGTAAGATAAGTTAGACCTGAATAGTTTAGTTAAATGAAAGACAAATCAGCATGAAAAGTGATTGTTCTTAGATCACTGAAATTTAAGAGCAGGAACAGAAACTGTAACAGATGAAATCAAAACTGATTCTGAAAGTGATAAGATTAAAGCATCACACGTCAAATGGTGGAGACTGAGTCAGGTCTCCTCTCACATATCACATGCTGAATGCATCTCTGGTGGATGGTTTAGTCTAAACTGACAGTTTATATGCTGTTCTAGCTTGCCAGCTCTTTCTTCAAGTTAAATCCTGTGAAACTGGAAAAACATTGCTCTACAACAAGCCTAAACTGATAACAGTAAGAGTTGCAACACTGATCCAGACTAACCACAAGCACAGGCCTATTTCTATTGTTCGGTATCAAATGTTTCACGGAACTTCTCCGATTGCAATGGAAAGAGCAAATTCAATCAGCCTTTACCCGGAAACGTAAGAGGAAGACATGTAGATCATGAACGATCAGCCTCAAGAGTCTCCTTCTGCCAACACTTTATTATCCAAAACCATTATTATCTGTTTGATGAAACCCTTGAGTTAGATTACAAAACTGCCACAGTATATATAAACCACGAAATCCAATAATCTTGAAATCAAACTCACTGAAACAGAATCAATAAACTCAATGCCAGGTATATAACGTTAATGGCTATTGGTAGCTATAATTTTGATTTATGTGATGCATCAGCTGGTTTGATCAGGACATTATTATCTAGATTAGCTAAGATAACAACGCTTAACTAGTTAATCAACTTGCCATAAAAACACACTGTCAATGTTATTTATTTTTATGTCACGTAACGTTGAGTTAGTTGAAAGTCTACAGACAACTGACAGTACAAGCACATCATGCTAAATATTTGCATTTATGGGTGCCAAAACTCGTAATAACATCTATATTTCTTCTCTGATCTGCTTTATAATCAAAACATTAATTGTTTTGTCCTACTTCCGACGTTAAAAAGTAAGCAGTCTATCAGTCAGATGACTTTTGCACTCGTTAGCATCTGAGCATGTTTAGCTGAGACCTTTAAGATACACGTCGACTACTTTTCTCTGGTAGGTCTCTAAGAGATTTTTGCCTTAAAAACAGTATAATAGTATGTGTACTGAAAAAGAGCATAATTTAATTAACATTAGTTGTTATTAAATGTGCAACTGTTATGAAGGCCTGAAAGAATAAGCTCATAAAAACAAACGGATGCTATACCTAGCCAAGCCGCTAACGCAACTTCTCTAACACTTTATAACGTTCTTCTACTTTTGAACCGACCCAAGGAAACATCTTTACAAATGACTTACCTCAAAATAAACCGGGTGAAAGCTTAAATAATCGGTTTATCGGTTTTCTAACTGCCCCATTTGGGAGCCGGGGTTCTCCTGTTGCTGAATAGCCGGTGGGGTTCGCTAGGAAAGTGAATGGAGAGATGATGACAGACACGCCGGGACTGCCCACATCAACTGCCTGATTCCGGCATACAACACGTCACGTTACTGCCTGTGTCTCAAAACACAAAAGTGCTGCCTACTAAGACAGCATTCTGTGGCGTTTAGGCAATGGCTACAAATGCTCTCTAGATAGGAAGCTCGCTAGACTTTGAGACACAGCTAAAGAGGGTGATAATAAACATTAGGTTATAAAAGGTTAAAAACATTAGCTGTTGAAAACGAGTCGTTTTGATTCTCATTTATATTATAAGAATAATAGTAAGATATATTAGTAATAATAATACAAGTATAATAACAATTGCTGTAAATGTTTTATATTGCATATAACTTTTTACATTTATTATCATTTTATTACACACACACACACAATCATTACAACTTCCGATTTAATAATAAGTCAAAAGATGACATTTAATGTTAGTTTTTATTAACTACTTGACATTTCTTATTTTTATAGTTGTACTGTAGTTATTTATTATTACAGGGGGAAAAAATCAAAACCTTTTTATTAATACTTCTCATAAAATAATATTTGTCCCTGTCTTCGGACTTGGAGAGAACCATTCATACTTGTGTACTACAATGGCAATAAACAAAACTACCTTTAGTGGTGTAACTCCTGGAAAAGTGTTTGTTTTTTGTTCTTTGAGGGGTTCTAAGCACTGTAATACAACATAACTAACTGCTTTATTTTAGAATGTATTCCTAATATAATTTTTTTTTTTTTTTTTTTAAATATGTGCACTTACAGTGAAGGTGATTGTGTGCACTCACTCTGTGCACTTGCACCATGTGTTCAAAATCTACTTTGCAATGCAAATGATTCGGAAAGCCCTTACAACAACAAATGAGAAAGCCTTTGAGTTCACTGGAATACAAAGTATTTATAAAAAAGAAATGCAGAAAGCATATAAAGACAACAAAAATATATTTTTATATTTGAGAAGTTATTTACTATTGTAATCACTAATTGCCACGATATAATTAAGGATTTAGTCCATATGTAGATTAAACATGATCCTCATACTGATTATCTATTGTATCTCCACTCAGTTGTGAAAATATGGGAATGATAATTCTCCCACTTGGAACATAATGGCTTGGCCCCAATTTCATAACCAGATATCAGAAGTGCAGTCTCCACCAGGATATCTGAGCTCATGGGCAAGTGCAGGACCATCTGGTTCTGCTCCGAAATCCACAAGGAAATTCTCGTTGAGCTTCAGGCCACCTTTATCTGTGTCCACGTCAATCTGCATCATGACTGACCCCTCCCTCAAGAGAAATAAGATGCATGTTCCAGCATAACAAACAAATCAGAGGTTACTTCTAAAACCATTTAAACAGCCTCATTTCATAATCTTAAATATACAAAACTTAAGAAACATTACAAATGAAGATTTTTTGACTCACTTGACGAGGTCAGGGTAGAACTGCTTGTCCCAGGCACTGTATAAAGAGGTGGTGACGTACAGTCGTCTTCCATCCAAGCTAAGCTGGAGCATCTGAGGGCCTCCCTGCACACGCTTTCCCTGATGAGGAAAAGAACGTTTCAACCTCCAACAAATGATGTGATCTAATTGCTCTGGTTAGGTCTGCATGACCTGATGATCATTTGTCAATTAATTAGTAACCAACACCTTTTTAGGCTGCTTTCCTCTAAATAATAGCTAACTCAAATGTGTACACAGAGCTCACATGAAGTACCCTTGGAAATGAAAAAGTACCTTCAGTATCCGTGGGGTTGGCTGACTATCCAGTTCTTTGTCCTCCAATAATTTCACTGGTCCATTTTTCAAAATGCTGCCCCCAAGGAAGACCTTAAAATATTAAATGCAAGTTTTACTGTATTGACACTTTATTTGTCTTTGACATGACTTGGAAATGTAGACAAAGGTGTCTTGATCCTGCTAATCCAAGCTGTTTTACCTGACCAACCATACGTGGATTCTTCCTGTCAGTGATGTCATACTGTCGAATGTCTCCATGCAACCAGTTACTGAAGTACAGGAAGCGATCATCCAGTGAGATCAAGATATCAGTAATGAGACCTATGGCAAAAATACACCAATAAATGAGTGTTATCATTTATTTAAAAATATAGAATTTCATTATAGCAGATTGTCAAACTGGAGTCCAGGTAAAAATTAAAAAAATTAAAAGGGGAAAAATGAGAGAATTTTTTTTTTAATTGTATACATTACATTACACTAACACTATTTAGAAAAAATGTCACAACTTACTATTCAGACAAAAAAAAATTGTAACTTTTTTGCCATTAAAGCAGATTTTTAAATTGGGGTTCAGGGAAAATGTGAGAGAGAGAAAAACTTGAGCGAAAACCTCTCAAAATTATAGATATCAATTTCAAACCAGTTATGTATAACAGCTTTAGTTTTGTTGTTGTTTGTTTATATACTAACAGTATATATATTTTTTTAAATATAGCAACATTTATGTTTTAGAAAGGGGGTCCTTTGCTAAAGGGATCATTATATTTAGTGGCTTACTGTTGTCAAAAAGTCTCAAAATATATACTATATACTATAGAACTTTTTATTCCATTTGGTTTGGAAATTAAATTGCACATAATAATTATTTTTTTTCCATTAAAGGGAATGTCTAATGCTACTTCATGCATTCTGACTTTTTTACACTGTTAAAGAGTTGGATTCTCATGCTAAACATGGCCAAAGTTAAAAAAAACGAGTTGGACGTATGATGGAGTATTTCTGTGCCCAATACTCTCCTTCAGGGTTTGCATAAGTTTCAGAAAGATTTTTTTTTTTTTTTTGAGTAAAGCCTTGTAAGACGTCATAAAGGGCGGAATTTCTTGTATGGGCACTCGAGCACGCACACATCAACCAGAGCCAAAGCGAGAGCATGCCCATCATCATGCGTCGTTCAGGTTATGGAAGTCATTAGCAGCACTGAAAAGGACTTACTCAAGAAGGATTTGCCATTTTGTTTTCAGACCACGAAATAAACAATATCACCAAAGAAGTGTGTTTTTGGTTGTGAGGGAAAGAAAACCTTGTTCAGAACCCAGCGTTAAGGGAACAGTGCAATTTGTTTCTCTGGGGCAGCAACGGAGAAGTCCAAGTGTGTTTGTTTGATCCCAGCATTGAAGTGACAAATGCTTTATAAACAAATTAAATCAAATTTAACTCAAAATTTTGGTTCCTGTTTTATGTCAATGTCACAACTTGAAGATGATCGCCATGCAAAAGCTTTGGATGCTCATGACTCTTTAGCTCCGCCCACGGCACACCTCCAGGAGCTCGACTGTTTTCGGAGAGAAGTGTTACAGCTGTATCTGTCTTTAATAAATCTGGCAAATCTGAAGACTCTTCAGAGATATGAAGGATGCAATACTATTCTATAGGTACTCAAGATTGCATTAGATTGGCAGAAACTGTGTTATGTCCCCTGTAATATATATTTTTTTAAACTACACAAAAATGTAACTTAAATAAAAATTTACTTTAAAACGTTTCTAAAAGTACTCACCTGGCATTTCAGGAAGAGCCCAACCTTCCACCTTTTTGCTTGGAATTTGGATCACTTTCTCTGCTGCCCAGTCCCCTTTCTGTAAAATACAAAATGTGAAGCTAAAAACATGTCTCCTTTTTTTACCTTTTTAAAAAAGGTTAGAGAGAAGATTTTAATGCAAGTGCTTTTTATGTACTTGCCCGAGTCTTGTAGAAGTGGAAGACGGTGCTCTGAAGAGCACAGCCCACAAATCCTTCAGCCGCAGCAGGGTCATGCAGAAATCGGATCTCCAGAGGAATAGCACCCTCTTCCCCAAGATCCAGAGTCTGTATCCGCTTGTGTGTGGTCCAGTCCCACACATGGAGGCGCTGTCCATAATGACCTACAGACAGATCTGATCATCACTGCCAGTCAGCTACAATGACTCTTGAACATACTTTTGAAAATGAACATACCAGCTTTGACATCTGCAGGGTTGAAGCCATTTCCCAATGCTTTTGGAGCTCCCCACTCAGTGCTGATCATGACGTTGTGGCGAGGCTGGTACCAGAAGTCATAACCAAACGGTGCTGCTTCACCTGGCTGCTCCCAATTGCCTATGACTTCGAAAGTCTCGCCATCCAACAACACAAAACCACCTTAAAATGATTATAAATAAAGGGTAAGCATATATGTGTACTGAAAATACAGAGCTGTGAACACAGCATCTTACCCTTGCCATTGCCAGAGGGATCACCCATGGTACTGATCATGATTTGGCCACTGCCTAAGCAATGAGAAGTGTGGGGGTTGGCAAGGCCGCATTTCCAGAACAGATCTATGGGCTCGACTATCTGGAAGAGGAGAGAGATGGAAGGAATTCATAGGCTTGGTAAGAACAAAACATTCTTAAAGTCGACAGTCATGTATTAAGGGGCGGTCACCAGTGTTGGGGGTAATGCATTACAAGTAACGCAGGTTATGTAATCAGATTACTTTTTTCAAGTAACTGGTTAAGGAACCAATTACTTTTTAATTAACAAGACAATATCCAAGTTACTTTTTTAAAAAAGTAACGCCAGTTACTTTGTTTTCCCATTTATTGACTGACAAGTCTTCTGTCCCCATATTGGGAGAAATCGGAAGTACAGAGGTGTTGTGTGCGCTGTGTGAACATGATGTAGTTCTAAATGTTAATTAATTCATCCCACTCGCAAAAAAAACAACAACAACCTGATTTAGTATTCATCAAAATGAATTAAAATGTGAAATGCAAACTCAGAATATGATGCAAACTTGCAATAAATAAATGTTGAATAACACAAATGTACCTAATCCCATTTTATGAACCAATGTCTTTGCTAATGACCTTTGAAGATACTTTTAACACACTAATAAGCAAAAATTACTTTAGATAAACTAACAATTGTGCTTCATGGTTTTTTTATTGCTGAAGAGTGTTGAACCTTCTTCTCCTGTTCTACTGTACACACATGAATTTACTTTTCCTTCAGGTTTATTCATTACACTTTTTGGTGTGAAAGGGCTTTTACATTTGCAAGCCCTGCTCTTATTTAAAAAGGAACACAAAAGGAACACAAAAGTAACTTAATGCATTACTTTCCATAAAAAAGTAACTAAGTAACATAATTAGTTACTTTTTTAAGGAGTAACGCAATATTGTAATACATTACTCTTAAAAGTAACTTTCCCCAACACTGGTGGTCACACTTGATGTTAAGCATTATGTTGTAGATGTTAAACAAAATCATTCATCAATTTGGATAACAGGGCATGATGTCATGCTTCCGGGCTTTAAAAATAAATTCAAACTGCTAAAATAGATCAAGTTCTCTGTGGCTTTTCTTAACAAAACCTGAAACAAGTATTTGGTACACATGACAAAAATATATTTATCGTGGCCATGAATTAAGAATTTTTTCACACAACTTCTTAATTTGTTCCCTTATTCTAGTAAATCATTGCCACATTGTATTAATTAAAACAAGGGCATGAATTTGTACTACTTGGCCACGCTTTACAAAATTAGGCAATGTATAAGTACAATGTGGGCAAGATTTACTAAAACGAGATAATTCATTCCTAATTCAATTTAACTGAAACAAGGAAACTAATCAATAAGGCGTTTTTTATCTATAGTAAACAGATGTCATTAAAACAGCTTATTTAATTTACTAAAACGAGAGAATTCATTCCTAATTCAATTTAACTGAAACAAGGAAACTAATCAATAAGGCGTTTTTTATCTATAGCAAACAGATGTCGTTGACACCGCTTATTTATTGGATAGAGTTGATAGAGCATGTATTTCAACCAAAAGTTTTGTGGTTTTGTTTGATTTTCAGCCAAGTGGTTCATCTTTGAGATTGTGACCTCCACTGGTCAAATGTCTTTCCATGATACACATTTGCTTGTTTGAGTTTACCAAATGTGGATATGAAGTATAGGAGCATCTCAATAAATTAGAACGTTGTGGGAAAATTCATTTATTTCAGTAATTCAACTCAAATTGTGAAACTTGTGTATTAAATAAATTCAGTGCACACAGACTGAAATAGTTTAAGTCTTTGGTTCTTTTAATTGTGATGTTTTTTGCTCACATTTAAGAAAAACCCACCAATTCACTCAATCTCGACAAAGTAGAATACTTCATAAGACCAATTAAAGAAAAAAATTTTTTTAATGAATTATTGGCCTTCTGGAAAGTATGTTCATTTACTGTACATGTACTCAATACTTGGTAGGGGCTCCTTTTGCTTTAATTACTGCCTCAATTCGGCGTGGCATGGAGGTGATCAGTTTGTGGCACTGCTGAGGTGGTATGGAAGCCCAGGTTTCTTTGACAGTGGCCTTCAGCTCATCTGCATTTTTTGGTCTCTTGTTTCTCATTTTCCTCTTTAGGTCTAGTGAGTTTGCTAGCCAGTCAAGCACACCAACACCATGAATGTGAAGTGAAAGCCATGACATTTGCCAAGTATGGTAACCCATACTCGGAATTGGTGCTCTGCATTTAACCAATCCAAGTGCTCACACACAACAGTGAGAAGTGAACACACCGTGAACACACACCCGGAGCAGTGGGCAGCTATATATCCAGCACCCGGGGAGCAATTGGGGGGTTCAGTAGCTTTCTCAAGGGGACTTCAGCCATGGGTATTGAGGGTGGAAAATAGTGCTGTTCATTAACCCCCCACCCCCCACAACTCCTGCCAGCACCGACACTCAAACCTCCGACCTTCGGGTTACAAGTTCAATTCTCTAACCATTAGGCCACAGCTACCCACCATTCCCAGCATCTTCTAAGAGTTGGTCAGCAGAAGGAAGCATGAAGTGCTCCAAAATTTCTTGGTAAACAGGTGCAGGGACTTTGTTTAAAAAAAACACAATGGACCAACACCAACAGATGACATTGCACCCCAAATAATCACAGACTGTGGAAACTTAAAACTGGACTTCAACCAACTTAGGCTATGAGCTTCTCCACTCTTCCTCCAGACTCTAGGTTTCCAAATTAAATTCAAAACTTGCTCTCATCTAAAAAGAGGACTTTGGACCACTGGGCAAAAGTCCAGTTCTTCTTCTCCTTAGCCCAGGTAAGATGCCTCTGATGTGTCTTTGGTTCAGGAGTGGCTTACTTAACAAGAGGAATACGACAACTGTAGTCTTAACACGTCTTTAGGCCTTGACCCCAGCCTCAGTCCATTGCTTGTGAAGTTCACTCAAATTCTTGAATCGATTTTGCTTGACAATTCTCATAAGGCTGTGGTTCTCTCGGGTGGTTGTGGATCTTTTTCTTCCACTCAACTTTCTGTTAACATGCTTGGATACAGCACTCTGTGTACAGCCAGCTTCTTTGGTAATGAATATTTTTGGCTTACCCTCCTTGTGAATTGTGTCAATGATTGTCTTCTGGACAACTGTCAGATCAGCAGTCTTCCCCATGATTGTGTAGCCTAGTGAACCAAACTAAGAGACCATTTTGAAGGCTCAGGAAACCTTTGCAGGTGTTTTGAGTTGATTAGCTGATTGGCAAGTCACCATATTTTAATTTGTTGTGATTGTGAATTGGTGAGTTTTTTATTAAATATGATCCAAAATCATCACAGTTAAAAGAACCAAAGACTTAAACTACTTCAGTCTGTGTGCATTTAATTTATTTAATACACAAGTTTCACAATTTGAGTTGAATTACTGAAATAAATGAACTTTTCCACGACATTCTAATTTACTTAAATGCACCTGTACTATAGCATGCAGTTAAAATTAAAAATCATATCAATTCAAGTAGGAAAAGCCCTTTTGGAGCAACAAATCATTTAAGCAACTCCCTAGTTCATGAATTGCTCCTGGGTTTTTAAACTTCCTCAGATTACTAACCCAGATGTTCATCCACAAAGCTAACAGCATTACAATAAGGTTATTCATACAGATAGGCTCTTGTATAACTGAGTGTTTACTAAAATGAACCTTATGAAGCCGTGGGGCCAGTGGATCAGTCCCTACATCAATGACGTAGATACGGGAGGACATCAGAGAGGGCAGAATGAGACGATTGCGTCTTTTGGAAGGATCATCATAACAACTGCTACAAGCGTTCCAACCAGAATGGTGTAGCTCATCCTTTAGATTAGGCATGGGCAGCCTATGAATCACCTAGACCATTACAAGATGGTGTAAACAGATAAAATGCTACTAAAGAAATATAAAAAAAGAAAAGTGTTGCTGCCACATTCTAATTTAAAATATTTTTAAGTGTATATTTCATATTTGCTATTACCTTGCAATAATTGGAAGATTGTGGATTGACATCAACGGTTGCAAGATAGTCAGGTTTCTGAATGTCTGTGTTGCGGTAAATGCATGGCAGGTAGACTATCTCTTCTCGAGGCCCTATAGGATGGATTTATAAGTTTAAAGTTTAAATTTATTCATCTTTGTTTCCTATAATTTATCACTAAATTCCATAAAGGGTGTAACATTTGTGTCCACATCATTGGATAAAATGCACTAATCATAAAAATCTGCTATTAAGTTCTTTGCATTTTTAAATTCACAAAATAACATTTATTCAATTAAAAAATGCCAGTGAAAATAGGGTTGTTATGTTTACATAGATTTTGCATGCTTATAAAAAACAGCTATATATATATATATATATATATATATATATATATATATATATATATATATATATATATATATATATATATATATATACACACACACACAGTACAGACCAAAAGTTTGGACACACCTTCTCATTCAAAGAGTTTTCTTTATTTTCATGACTATGAAAATTGGAGAGTCACACTGAAGGCATCAAGGGCTATTTGACAAAGAAGGAGAGTAATGGGGTGCTGCGCCAGATGACCTGGCCTCCACAGTCACCGGACCTGAACCCAATCAAGATGGTTTAGGGGTGAGCTGGACCGCAGACAGAAGGCAAAAGGGCCAACAAGTGCTAAGCATCTCTCGGGGAACTCCTTCAAGACTGTTGGAAGACCATTTCAGGTGACTACCTCTTGAAGCTCATCAAGAGAATGCCAAGAGTGTGCAAAGCAGAAATCAAAGCAAAAGGTGGCTACTTTGAAGAACCTAGAATATGACATATTTTCAGTTGTTTCACACTTTTTTGTTATGTATATAATTCCATATATAATTCCACATGTGTTAATTCATAGTTTTGATGCCTTCAGTGTGAATCTACAATTTTCATAGTCATGAAAATAAAGAAAACTCTTTGAATGAGAAGGTGTGTCCAAACTTTTGGTCTGTACTGTATATATATATATATATATATATATATATATATATATATATATATATATATATATATATATATATATACACACATCGGATCACTTCCTCCTCACTCTTAACCTCAACATGGTCCCTGACACATCACTTACCCCTCCACATGTCATCTTTCGATGTAACCTACGCACACTTTCACCCTCCTGGCTATCTGCAATGGTTTCATCTTCACTTCCTTCCCCTAAACTGTTTGCATCTTTGGATGCTAACAGTGCTACTGATACTTTCTGCTCCACTCTTACATCTTGTTTAGACACTGTTTGCCCCTTATCTTCCAGGCCAGCCCGTAACACCCCTTCTCCCCCTTAGTTATCTGATGTTCTCCACGAACACCGTTCTAAGCTTAAAGCTGCTGAAAGTGTGTGGCGCAAGTCCAAAAATACTACTGACCTTAATGTGTATCAGTCACTCCTATCTTCATTCTCTGCTAATGTCTCCACTGCTAAAATGATATACTACCATAACAAAATTAACAATTCATCGAACTCTCGCATGCTTTTTAAAACATTTTCCTCACTTCTTTGTCCTCCTCCTCCCCCTCCTGCTTCATCTCTAATAGCTGACGACTTTGCAACGTTTTTCATTAATAAAATTAAACACATTAGTGCACAATTTTCCACACCACAATCAGTCAAGCTCGTATCACCAGCAAACTTACACTCATTTACATCCTTCTCTTCACTCTCTGAGGCAGAAGTCTCAAAACTCATCCTTTCTAATCACTCTACTACTTGCTTGCTTGATCCTATTCCATCTCATCTCCTTCAAGCCATTTCTCCTGCAGTTGTACCTGCACTCACTCACATCATCAACACATCCCTCCACACTGGTGTTTTTCCCTCATCATTTAGACAGGCACGTATAACTCCAGTACTTAAGAAACCCAACCTCAACCCATCTCTTTTAGAGAACTACAGACCAGTTTCCCTTCTTTCTTTCATTGCAAAAACACTTGAACGAGCTGTTTTCAAATTTCTCACACACAACAACCTCCTTGACAGCAACCAATCTGGCTTCAGAAGTGGACATTCAACTGAGACGGCCTTGCTCTCAGTTGTTGAAGCTCTAAGACTGGCAAGAGCAGAATCCAAATCTTCAGTACTTATCCTGCTTGATCTAACCGCTGCTTTTGACACGGTTAACCACCAGATCCTCCTATCAACTCTACTGGCAAAAGGCATCTCAGGAACCACACTTCAATGGTTTGAGTCTTACCTATCAGATAGGTCCTTCAAAGTATCTTGAAGAGGTGAGGTGTCCAAGTCACAACATCTAAATACTGGGGTGCCTCAGGGCTCAGTTCTTGGACCACTTCAACTACCTTTCTAATCTTTTTGTATTCTATTTTCTTTTCATTTATTATGCAATTGTATGTGTGTGTGTGTGTGTGTGTGTGTGTGTGTATGTGTAAAATATCTCTAACACTAGCTTGCTCTATTCTTTTTTTATTCTATCTGTTTTCTTTTTATTTATTATATTATTTAAAATCCCATGTTACGTGTACTTTGTTAACCTAACTGAGACTTGTTATAGCACTTATATATCATTGCTCTTTTTGTTGTTTTTGATTGCTTCCACTGTCCTCATCTGTAAGTCGCTTTGGATAAAAGCGTCTGCTAAATGAATAAATGTAAAAAAAAAAATATATATATATATATATATATACATACATATACACACACATACAGTCATGGCCAAAAGTTTTGAGAATTACATAAATATTAGTTTTCAAAAAGTTTGCTGCTAAACTGCTTTTAGATCTTTGTTTCAGTTGTTTCTGTGAACAAAGAGTCAGTATTTGCAGTGTTGGCCCTTCTTTTTCAGGACCTCTGCATTTCGACTGGGCATGCTCTCAATCAACTTCTGGGCCAAATCCTGACTGATAGCAACCCATTCTTTCATAATCACTTCTTGGAGTTTGTCAGAATTAGTGGGTTTTTGTTTATCCACCCACCTCTTGAGGATTGACTACAAGTTCTCAATGGGATTAAGATCTGGGGAGTTTCCAGGCCATGGACCCAAAATGTCAACTTTCTGGTCCCCGAGCCACTTAGTTATCACTTTTGCCTTATGGCACGGTGCTCCATCGTGCTGGAAAATGCATTGTTCTTCACCAAACTGTTGTTGGATTGTTGGAAGAAGTTGCTGTTGGGGGGAGTTTTGGTACCATTCTTTATTCATGGCTGTGTTTTTGGGCAGAATTGTGAGTGAGCCCACTCCCTTGGATGAGAAGCAACCCCACACATGAATGGTGTCAGGATGCTTTACTGTTGGCATGACACAGGACTGATGGTAGCGCTCACCTTTTCTTCTCCGGACAAGTCTTTTTCCAGATGCCCCAAACAATCGGAAAGGGGCTTCATCGGAGAATATGACTTTGCCCCAGTCCTCAGCAGTCCATTCACTATACTTTCTGCAGAAGATCAATCTGTCCCTGATGTTTTTTTTGGAGAGAAGTGGCTTCTTTGCTGCCCTTCTTGACACCAGGCCATCTTCCAAAAGTCTTCGCCTCACTGTACGAGCAGATGCGCTCACACCTGCCTGCTGCCATTCCTGAGCAAGCTCTGCACTGGTGGCACTCCGATCCGGCAGCTGAATCCTCTTTAGGAGACGATCCTGGCGCTTGCTGGACTTTCTTGGACGCCCTGAAGCCTTCTTTACAAGAAATGAACCTCTTTCCTTGAAGTTCTTGATGATCCTATAAATTGTTGATTTAGGTGCTATTTTAGTAGCAACAATATCCTTGCCTGTGAAGCCATTTGTATGCAACGCAATGATGGCTGCACGCGTTTCTTTCCAGGTCACCATGGTTAACAATGGAAGAACAATGATTTCAAGCATCACCCTCCTTTTAACATGTCAAGTCTCCCATTCTAACCCAATCAGCCTGACATAATGATCTCCAGCCTTGTGCTCGTCAACATTCTCACCTGAGTTAACAAGACGATTACTGAAATGATCTCAGCAGGTCCTTTAATGACAGCAATGAAATATATATATATATAAATGACTTTTTAAATTTTGCAAAGACAAAATATACTGGTTTTCCCATTAGATTAATAATATTTATAAAAACAATCATAATGTTATACAGATAATAATTTCTAAGGTATAATGCAATTTATCATTTTAAAAGTATTTTAGGTTTAGGTTTAAAATCACATAGAAATTGACTTGCTTTTACCAAATGCCAAAAAAAAAATTGTACAGTGAAACTTGAGGAAACTTTGGGGGATTTTTTAAATTTATTTATTTTTTCAGGGAAAACAGTAGGCAAACCAGACAATGCAGAGCAAAGCCAATTCGCAAGTGATGAGGACATCCGCTTGTGGGGAGGAGGAGCTGCAAGATCAGAAGTTGTTCAGTGAGCACAGTGAGTCTCCAGTGCAAAGGTCACTGCTCCCTTATAATGACTTGCAACTATGTATTAACCAACTCACGTTAATATATACTACCAGCTTATTGTTCAGACAATTGTTTAGACAACTGTTTTAATGTTATAAAGCAACTCAACTTTCATGGCAGCCAGAGGGGTTTTATATCCTGGTCCGCATCCTGAACAGGTAGAAGCTGCAAGGAATTAGAGAGAGTATATGTCACATCTCAAATATTTCTATGTGAGCTATAGTCAGTTATTCAATTATTGAAGTAGGCCTGACTGATGCAGTCATATAGACATAATTCAGTCTGGGAAGTGCCCTATTATAAACAAAATTTTGCTTGTTATTCATTTCATCCATAATAAAAATCTGAGAGATTAAATGAAGGCATAAAGTTTTTGCATATTATTTAAATGTGTGGGTTAGTTAATATTTTGAACTACAGAGTGCAAAACTTGTGTGTTCACTCTTGAAAGGCAAGAATGATGAGTGAACAACAAGTTATTAATGGATAACACATTGTTACTGCCTTGTAAATATTGGAAATAAGGAAAAACATGCATACAAGCACATAAACACAATTTCAATATAAGGGCAATGTCACTATCTAGGACAGGGATTCCCAAAGTGTGGTGCGCGCACCCCCAGGGGTACGCGAGAGGAAAAATGTAATGGCGGTCGGTTTTTTAAGTGGGATTTTTCTATACAATAAAAAACATGAACAGTAAACATTTCATTTGTAATCGCTTTTATTTTAAATAAAAAACTATAATTTATGTATTCGATGGAAACGTAGAAGACAGATGCTGTCTTCTACGCACTCGTCTTCTTTTATGTACTATAGGCTAGGCTATATGCGTGCCAACTTGTTTCATTCATTCCATAATATATATTATAAATATGCTTAACTGGCTGAAATCAGGGAAACTGTCAAGTGGGACATCTTATGATAAAGTTGTTAAGTCAGGAGGAGAGGGACCAAGAGAGAGTGAGGATTTGGAGGCAACAGAGACGAAGAGAATAGAGAAAGAAAATAAGCAAAAGAAAAAATCTTGAGAAAATCTCTCGCAGCAGGCTGAGCGACTTTTGCGCTGCACTTGAAAAGTTCCAGATGCATCCTCTTTTATTTTATTTTATGTTTGAGCCTATGCTCTTTGCAACTTAATTATGTTGTGGATCGTGTGTAGGCTAATTTTATTGTTGCACTTGAAAAGTTTCAGATTGATCCTCGTTTTTATTTATTTTATCTATTTCGGAGCTTATTCTCTTTAATGATGTGGATCGTTTGGAACTTCATTGCAATTTAATTCAATGTACTGTCGTTCTAATTTCCATAACCATTGTGTTATAGTGGTTCTCAACCTTTTTTTCCACCGGGCCGCACTATGGTCCAAGTGCAAGTCTCGCGCATATCATTTACATATTACGTCACCAATACAAACCAACCTGATTTATAATATTATAGCATAAATATTATGATATATAATCGATTACATTAATTTAAATAAATAAATAATTCTACTCCCCATATAAATAAAACACCTGATGCTGTCGGGAGCTGAACAATTTTGTGAAATTCGGCTCGAAAGGATTAACAGCACAAAGAAGTTGCAATTGTAAAGCCTGTGTTATACTTTCCGCATGAGCAATCCGGACGCGGACACGGACAGCGCAGACGTGGACTTCCATTTATACTTCCGAAAGCATACGCTGATGGTCCGCCCTGCAACAAACAGTTGCCCAGAATTATTGCATCTGGCTGTCTTTACATTCTTTTATTGACGGATTGCACAGGTTCGAGTAGCAATGAGCTTCTTCCAGTGGCGGACTGGGACAGTAAATCAGGCCGGGAATTTGACTCCACCCCAGGCCACCTCTGTAGCTGCAGTCACCACCACACAATTCATGTGTCCACCAGACTGCTAAACTCTATGGCTCTTTCATTTGTTTGAATTAAGTTATACTTAAAAAATAAATCAAAATCCTTAGACTGTGGACAGGCAAAATAATCAAATGAAGTATCAAGAAGTATCAAGGCATTCACTGTCTCTATCATCTTTCCCTTAATCCCCCTCTCTCTCACTCTGCACATTGAGTTTCTCTGCAATATGAAATAAGCACTTTCAATAATCTATATTAATTATGCAGCCATCAATTGTATGTCCCAATGATCAAAGTCCTACTACCGATGACCTTATAAATCATAAAGGCACATATTTTTCTAAGAGTATAGCCAGCATGTTTAATTTTGCTTATAGCTTAAACTTTAGCTGAAGGTTCCTGCTCTGACTCAAAAGCTGAACTGTCCACCCTCTCTTGTTCAACAGCAGGAGCACTAGCAGCACTACTGCTACGGTTGCTTCCTTCGTCACCTTCAAAATAAATAAGCATTGTACACTAGGCTACATATTGTAGGCTAGAAATGGAAAATCCATTTCTGGTCAATTTTGGCACTAAAAAAATACTGTATCTTCATATGTAAAACAGTGTGCTAGTTTGTCATTAAGATGCTCTTTTAAAATATCTATCATTTTATATATATATATATATTTTTTTTTTATAGATTTTATCTATTGTAAGTCGCTTTGAATGAAAGCATCGGTCTGCCAAATGATTATGTAAATATTAGAGTGGAACAGTTCAAATTTTTCACAGTTCGGTTTGTTTCACGGTTTTAGAGTCACGGTTTCGGTATAGTTGTATGTGCTATGTTTATGGAAAAACTATACTTTCAATATATATATATATATATATATATATATATATATATATATATATATATATATATATATATATTATCATATTATTAAGAATATTCTAACTACAAGCAACAGCACAAATAAATACAATAGAGATTTTTTTTAGATAGGTCTTGCATTAGTTTTTAGGTACAGAAATTAAAGTAATCAAATGTAAAACAGCAATGCATTTTGGACTATAAATTAAAGATTATTCTTTATTAAAGTAAAAAAAAAGCTGTTTAATCAAGAGTGATTTCTTGGTTGTTGCTGTTCGATTAATATAAAGACTGTCACTTTAAGAGAATGCACTGATACAGTATTGAACAAGAGTGAATGATTTGTAGAGGTATTTTTCATCGCTGTTGTTGTAATGTTTTTATTGTTAAGCGTGTTCTGCTTATTTGCGTATGATTAAACATGACTCTTTATATGGCGATAAAAGAAAGCTTTATTGCGTTTTTTTTAAGTGGGGATTGGGGGTGCGCCAACCCGGTTGAGACATAGAAGGGGGTGCGCAGGAAAAAAAAGTTTGGGAACGGCTGATCTAGGAGACACTGTGTCCTGCCAAGAATTGTTCAACATCCTTCCCTTGAAAGCCATGTTTATGGGTAACGTGAAGGTCAACCCCCTCACTGACCCAAATAAAAACGGTTGTGTAATCAAAGCTTTTTTATTTTTATTTTTTTAAGTCAACGATGAAAACACACACACAAATAACTTTTTCTTAGTCTGCGTTCAATAATGTCAGTAAAGACTAATTCTACAAGCTAATGAGCCATATTGAGATCAATAAGAAAAAATAAATAAATTTGTAAGCTTTTTAGCACTATTATTGTGTTATTAACGGAAGAAAATGTCGATTGCTTGCAAAAAAAAAAAAAGTTTGAGCAACAATGGTCAAAAGTGGATTAGAAGTGACTCACCCATACTGCCGCTGATACTGCTGCTGCTTTTACGTGCGGAAACTTACTGAACTAACAACCCTTTGAGACGTGTGCTTTTGGGATTAACTCTTTCAGAGACAGTACCACGTGGAACTGTAAGATGATCATAAAAAACACATCCAGGTATTCAACTGGAGAATAAAAAATGCCGCCTCGATCCTGGGAAATCGAGAAGGCACTGATTGCATCCAGGAGAATGTTGTCAACTTCTTGAAATGGAAAGCATCTAGAAAGCCTGCTCGAAAAGTCGTTAAATATCGCTAGATGGCGTCGTGCGTTAATTAACATATTCTTTACGTCATGGCATCGTATTTTCATTCTGCCTAGTCTCAATCTTTTACGTCCAAAAAAAAAAAAAAAAAAAAAAACCTTTTACGTCCTCTCTCCTGCTCTCTGTGCTCACATTTTGAGTTTTAATACAGCAAGTTTTTCAATAAAACCCTTTTCATTGATGTATTTTTCTGTTTCTTTTGTCAGACAACGACATTAATATGAACAAGTGGCAGCCTGCCCTGTTTGGTTGTAGGGGGTGCAACGTGTAGTAGTAGGCGTAACTTAAAGGGGTGTGGCTTGTACCACAAACAGGAAACACGCCCCCTTTCTGGGGTATATTTTGCTCTGAACAATTTTTGTTATTTCACAAAGTGAAAATAACTTGGTAAGAGCTGCAGCTGATCTTTTCTACGTCAGAAAACATATAATCAAACCATTGTGTGAGATGAGATTTTTTCCGTTTCTAAATACTAAATCGACATCTTTTCAGGTATGCACGCAATTCAGAACTGAATTCTAAATGCGCTTAATGTTAAACTCAGTTCGTGAATTTGAATCAAGGTAGCAAGGGTGCAGAACTTCAATTCGAATTCGCAAAGCATTTATACAGGATATCGTTTTTTCTTAATCATTGAGTTACGCTAATAAACAATGTTTGAAATGCCACCTGAACATTTCTTTAAATGTATATTAACTTTAACTCAACACAGTGGATGGCCATTAAATTTCCCAGAATATTTCGATTTTCTTTAAAATTTAGATTTCAATGTTAATTTCCAAGTTAACTGAAAACAATTTGATAGAAATTTTGTGGTGCTGTATGTATCCCACAAAATGTGAAAAACGTAATCTGTTGTATTTATTCTTTGCATCATGGCAAATATATTTGTATGAGTCAAATACAGTCATGATTCAACTAAATTATTTGTGTAAAATCAACATTCTGCTCAGTGCTGCCGCTTCGGACTGTCCTATGAGAAATCACTATTACATAACGTTAAGGTAATGCCCATGCTCCACAAAATTTAGAGCAAAATTTGAAGGTCCAAGTTTTTAGTAATCTAAATGCAGGTGCTGGTCTCTGGCAGGCAGTGTGGGAAACTTCCTATCCTCATTAAAACAAAGCAGGGAAGCATGGGGGAAAAAATGTGTTGGCTTTTTGCACAAACGGAGTTTATTTACGTTTTATTCATGAGGAATAGTCAGAAATCCCAAGCCACACACAGAACACTTTTACCTCTTAAATCATTATACATATATTTAGTCCTCTGTACAGTTTAATCAAAATAACATCCAAAAGACCCCCAGTGATATCACCTCCCACTTACCTTCATAATCAGACCATTTACATTAAGCCCCAGTATTTAGTACATATAAAATATATACAAAATTGTTGCAGCAAACAAAAATTAAATCAAAGTAAGCACTTTAACAAACATGTAATGGCACTAATAATGTGCTACAGAAAGTCTTTGAATTGAATGTCAATGAATGACACCTGGTGTGTAGTTACACCATCCTGTGGTTGCTACAGTAAATTCAGATGTTGAAATCAATAATGAATACACATACTGATCCCACTCCATTCACTGCTGCTTCTGCAATACCAGTGCTAAGACTTGTCAAAGTGTCTCATTGTTTATTCGGTCTGTAAGTAGATAAATATCCAAAACAGAAGAACTCCTTTCTGAAACACGTTGATTTTAAAAAAGCTCATCGGTCTGAAAAGCGAGGTGTATGCTGATTGGCAAGTTATCCAATGCATTGTGATTGGCCAAATTCCTCAAGCATGTGACAGAAATGTCTCTTACCATACTGATGCAGTGTCCCGGTCAGAAAACTGGCACGATAACACAAAATCAATAAAACCCATTATAAATGAGGCATTTGTTGCATCCAGTGGGGACATGATTAGTGATTAGAATGACTTATACTGTTTTTTTACTCATTGCGTATTGCGCTGCCTTTCGTGCTGTGTAAACATAAAACCATGTCTGCACTTGTGATCGGAGAAAAGACAAAACAACAAGCATTACTCTACAGTGCTCAAAATTTGCATTTGAATCATCAGTGGCCAATTCTTTAAATACGAAAATGTACTTACAGACTGTGAGTCACAAGTGCCAGACTGTATTTGCAAAGTTGGAATTTCCCCACTTTATAGAAACAGATACCAGCATTGTAGGCTACTCTCACAGGAAACAGTCCTCATCCTCTGTAAAATGTGCTGCACACATCTGAATATTTGGACTGAACTGTTCTGAAGCAGTGTTGTAAATACAACTTAACCACTGATTTCTAGTTGTGTCCTCTTTTGGAAGGCCAAACAAAGTAGTTTCGCTTTCACAGCGAAACACACAGCGTCTCCACAACATGGTGGCAGCGGCAGCAGCAAGAATAAAAGTTACGCCTTCTTTCTTTGCATAAACATTTCGGCGGTGTTATGCAAATCTTCCCACATCATGACATAGACGTGGGGAGGTGTTAAAATGAGCCGTTTTAGGTAGGAATGATTGACTCTTAACTTTTATAAAGAATATCTCTTTGGGTTTGAGACTGTAGTCTTTGCAATTTTACAGATCTTCTTTATGGACGAAGGGCTTGTAACACTTCAAGGAGAAAGTACAAATTGAAATCGCATCATATGACCCTTTAAACAATTTTAAATAGCACTTATCGAAATAACATTTGAGTGATTCTTCATTTCAAGTGTTAGATTATAAAAAAAAAAAAAAACAAAGCGAACCACTGTAAGCTTCAATTTGGGTTGATGAAAATGTTCTCATTACAGCTTTAGAATGGCACAAAAAAGCTGATTTACTTTGAGGATATATAATTTAAACAAATAATATCTGTCCTGTAAATCTTTACAGTACTTAGGATTAAAAAAAATATTTTTACATTTTCGCTTCACCACACAATAGCTTGTAAATTAAATTATCCACAGTCACACACTGCCTAAATAGGTTTGTCTGACCTAAAATCCTTCTATTCAGTGTCTCGGTAGTTCAAACATCACCTTTTTGCCAAGTCTGTTGGGTAAGTGTTAGCATCCTGACAAGATTCTGACAAATTATCTTGTTCAGAGATGTGTGAAGGGGTCTCTGATTCAGGGGTTGAATGTGAGAAATCGGTGGATTCACTTGCAATTTCCAAACATTCATCAGTTCTTTCGTTTTGTTGCTTTGTCTTTTTTATTTCAATTGGCATTGCGTCTCCATCTTTTGTTTCACTGACTTCTTTTTCGGTATCCTCTGGCTCCTGTGTCAAATCAATTTTCTCTTGGCTCACTTTGTCTACAGTATGTGTGTCCATTGGCTCTTCTTCTTCTGCTGGCTCAAGATCTACAACTTCAGGTCCAAGTGTGGCCTCAGACAGTTTATTTAACAGCTCCAAAGGTGTACAAGGCAAACTTGCATGTGCTTCCTGATCAGGAAGCAGGCGAGCCAAGCAGAACGAGTTTTGAATAAATTCAGGCCTACTGGAGAAGCATGACATGGCCTCTTCCAACCAGGATACGAAAAGCTCCACCAGATCCTCACGCTGATCCCCAGATGCACCATCGCTGGGTTGTTGTGCCCAATGAGTTAGAAATAACCTTTGCAGCACAGGGCGTACACACATCTCTAGAGGTTGATGTCTGGCCGTACATCCAGCCGGAACTATGGCAGGGAAGGTTTTGGTGCTACTGACTGTAGATATGATGCTCTCATAAGTTTGGCAATGATGGCTATCCATAACCAGTAGGGCATCAGTTTCATTCTGTGAGTCGAGATGCTGCTTCCACACTTTGGTGGCCCAAATTTCTAGTTCTTCCGCTGTGCTGAAACCTTCCTCTTTGGCCATAAGCAGGATTGAGTCTGATGGGCTTCTGCTTGCAGAGTAACTTGTGAAGAGCACTGCAGGTAGCATTGTACCATTTGCTAGCATTGAAAGGTAGATTTTTATGAAAGGCTTCCCAGACCCAGTAAATTGAAAAGCAGTCTCTCTGCTTATTCTGGTATTCTCATTCAGCATTTTGAAGTCCACAAAAACAGAAAGCTGGTCCATAGCACCAAAGACACACTGTGGAATGTTGTTTGCCTTTATTTTACTGTGCACCAACTCTGTGAAATGATGGCAGTTTTGCTCCATGGCATTAGGGAGTTCCCGATATACTGTGAAAGGGGTATCCAAGCCCAATTGGTGCAGCATCATGAAGCTCACGGCCCACTCGTATGAAATACGAAAAGAATTGTTCTCGTTGGTTTGGCTTTGGAGCTCTGAAGCTTTTTCAAATAGTTTCGCCTCACTAATAGGACGCTGCTGTTCCCGTTGAGTCAAAACCCACTCCACTAGACGATCAATGGCCTCTCCACAGCTCCTGCTGCTGCATTCATTTAATTGATTCTCTTTGTCCTGAAGCCAGGTTTTGATGAGCTGAGGTTTAGTGTCCATTTCTTTACCCGCTTTCTGGACACCGGAGCACAGTGCAAGGAGTAGTATTCGACGTTGATGCATAGACAGAGTCTCCTCTCTGTTTTTCACAGGTTGTGAAAATGTATTGGTTACTGTTAACTCAAGCTTCTGTCTAGCCACTGTTTCATGTGGCATGTCTTCATTACTTTCAGTCATCCCAGAGTCAGTGTCTTCATCTTCCAGAGGGGCCATTTCTTGGTCCACGTCTTCAACCAGACCAGCATCGGCGCTGCATGAGTTTTTGACATCCAGTGAAGATCTATGCAGGCCTCCTTCCAACATTTCAGTTCTAGACTTAAGTCCAGGCTCTATGCCTTCCCTGGAAGGGAAATAGTGCATCACTTTCAGGAAAAATGTGGCAACTTTTGCTAACTGAACTGCTAGCTGCATAGTTTTTTCATATTTTTTTACATTTAAATGTATTTTTAAAAGGTGGATGCAATAACTCTGAAATTAAATGTTAAATTAGGTGTAACTAAAATGTTTGTAAAACAGATTTTTGAATTTATCTACCATAGCCATTTTAAATCATACAATTGTCTGAGTTAGAAAGTATTTCTGAAACCAACGTTGGTTTCTAAAATATGTACTGTACCTCTTGGTTTCAATGAATCCAACTTTTGGGTTACCTGTAGAGGAAAAAAATAACAAATTATAATAATCTAGAACAGTGTAAACAATGTGTTGATGTTATATCTTTCATGTTAAAAATATATAATAGAATGCATTATCACTTCAAGTGAATGCATGCCAATTAAAAAGCTGTTATACACTCTCATGACACATGTTTTTAAGATTGCAAACTTTACATCTCCTTGTCTTACAAGTAATTTTGGATAATCGATGTCTGACCCCTTCTTGCATCTCCAGATTTTCTTTTTTTAAAGTCTGCTGCTCAAGCATGCTATCGTGGACTTTGTCCTGGCAAGCATATCTTTCGCCACACTTGGCCAGCTGGTACCCAAGACGTTTACGGTAGATGGCCTGGGAGAAATGTCCCCCCGGAAACCACCCAGGTGGGTTGTCTTTGCGGGTTTCCCGTAGGACAATGAAAGAGTTGATGATGCTCAAATTGACAAGAAACCAAAAGAGACGCCGCCAATTGGTGTCGAGAACCAACCCACCGAGTTGGTTGCACGTCAGCAGCTGATTACAAATGTCCACACCACGCATGTTGTCCTGAAGTAGCTTGAAGGCCTGGGGTCTTTTAACAGCACAAAGCTCGCCTATCTTAGTGGGAGATCTCCTCCACACCACGTCTGGGTGGCCTGCATCAGCATTTGTGGAGAGACATACCAGCTGCTTGTTATCTCTCCATCTGGTGGCGAGAAGCGGGGCGAATTCATACTGTTGGAAATCACCTTGACTGTTCAGAGGAGGTTCATTCCAAAACTCCTTGGGCAAAATTGGACTTTGAGGGAGGACAGAGCTGGAGCAGTATATTCCAACGTCATACAGCTCCTTCACGAGTGGCACAGTCACAAGTGAGCTGGACAAGAAAATGTGGTGATGTTTACCCTCAAGTCCCTCTATGAGTTGAGGTACAACTGATTTTCCTAAGTCTTTGTGTGTCTTCTGTCGCGTTAAGACCAGCAGTTTATGGCAGTAGCCTGACTTTGAGTCACACAGTAGCCATATCCTCGGCTGGGAATTTTTACTCTCCTCCTGAGCGATTCCTTTGTCGTTGTTTGGTAGAAAAGCTTGATCAACTGTCAGACATTTATTTGGCTTGTAGGCCTCTCGCATACTTGTCTGCAGGATGCTCAGCATTGGGTGAAAAAAGGACAACTTGTCAGCATTCTGGTTATCGTTCTCCACAAGCATGCTGCTCATTCGGATGTGAGCGCCCATCTGCTTGAAGCGTTTGACTGACATGGTCCTGTAAAAGAGCTCCCATGTCCTGGAGCCGTAGCGGCCATGGTGATGTTCCCAGGACCAGTATAACTCTGGGTCCCCCAAGCCCTGAATTCCCATGAGGATAGAGAGACCAAAGAAGCCTTTGACTTCCTCTATGGATACGGGTTTCCAGGAAGGGTCCCCCTGCCCCAAAGAGCAGCAATAAGTGGCATAGGCATTGGTCTCAAAAACTATTTGCTCAAAAAGGATGTTGGGAAAAAGAAGCTGGAAGTATTCGAGGACATCACTATTCCTGGCCATTATATGCTGTGGGCCACAGCTGTCCATGAATTCTGGCACAGTTCCTTCCTCTTTAGGCACACTCCACTGCTTCATGGACAACCAGTCAGGCTGTGTCCCAACATCACTAGCTTCATCCCCTTGTGGACCCTCCACCTCCTCCTCAACCTGGCAGAACTCAATATCTGTCTCCAAACACTCTGTAGGGGAGGGGAGGGATTATAGGAACATAGTTAGTCTCCTCCTTGGAGTCTCTACTATCATCAATAATCCATTTTATAACACCATGCTCAATGTATATGTGGTTTTGATAGGTCAGTTAGCTTTTGAAAACAGAAAACAATAAGCAGCTCAGAACCAGCAGATAATTCCTCGATGGATAGTCCTCCTCGATATTTATTTGTCATGTTTCTAAATTACTCCATTTAGTTTTTTTTTTTTTATTCCTTCTGATATTCTCCAGTTCAGGTGGTGTGCAGTAGGTTTTGTGTAAATACTCATTCACTCATCCAGAGTGCTCTTGCAAAGCCTTGCCAGTAAATCCTGTAGCCTCACACCAAGTTCAAAAGGCCAACATTTGTCCATTTTGACAATAGACATCTTGAGATCATACCCCACACCTGTGATTGTTGTGTATCACTTACTGTGAGCTATTACTCAAGACTGGCAACTTTGCAAATGTTGTAAGCATATCTGTAATGTTTGAGTGTAGCTAAGAATGCATAGAAAAAAAATATTTATTAAAAGTATTCTTATATATTGTAGGTGCCTATCCTCACAATAAATAACATTCATGCTGTGAAAATACATAGACAGTGTGTGAGCCTTAACATTATCAAGCCTTAAGACAAACTGTTTCCACATGTACAGTGTTAAGACACTCTGATGTTAGAAATCTACTGTAAAAAGAGTTTATTCCAACAAAGATCTGAACTGACGTTGTTGCATGTGTCAATAGCAGATGCCTTACATTTACTGAAAAAGGTAATCTGGCACTTATACGGTAACATTGCAAATTAAACTGTAAAAATGGCAAATTGTATATCTTCAGTATTTAAAAACAATTACATTTTTTATTTATTTCTCAAAACGGTTTTACATCCATTTGGCACTTCAAGTCATTTTGGACCTTGTTGTTAAGTAAAGGAATTTACAGTGATAATCTGTTCTGATAAGTTTCCAGTAGCAGTGTATGTCATAATACTATTAATTTAGTTTAAAGGTATTGTTACTTTGTGTCTACACTGTATTATTACTATAATCATGCAACTAATGACACCTACAATAGAGTTGAACTCCCTGTAACTACAGGAGAAAGGAAGCAGAGACAGAAATTTGAGCATTCAGGTTAGGAGATCATGCAGTAAGACACAGTTTTTCATAATGAGTTTTAAAGACACGCTTTAATGTTCTACTGAGTTGGAGAACACCCACCTTTACGAGTGAAGATACAGCAGGAGTGAGTAGGGAACTTAATGAGATGTTTGGCCATCAAGTTCCCTAGAGCAGTGGAGTATTCACAACCTGCACAGCTCAGCTTCACACCACTACAAAAGACCAACAAAACAGCCATAAGCAACAGTTTCAGACTGTATTAAAAAATACACCTACCACCTACCAAAATGGAAAATGATATATTACCTTGGTGGCCCCTTTTTAGATGCTTTTGGGACTCTTCCAGGAACATGATTGCTGAAATAAATAAATGAACTGCAGTCAGTATTTTGTCAAACTGATAATCTGCCATACCAAACATAAAAAAAACACACTAAACTTTAACCTCCAGTTTCAAGTGGCACAATTTCTTAATTTACAGTTTGATCATTTTAGTGCAAGAGGATGCAAAGAAAGTCATATGACCTCACTTACTTGATCATGTGGTTTGCATAAGCACGAGAACAGCAAGTGCTATAGAAGCAGAGTGAGCAGTGAACATATGTAGGGTAGTGATTCGCAAAGTCTGGGATGTCAAAAGTGCACTCCACACACTTATGTCTGTCTAGCAGTGTCCTGGAGAGAGGAAGACCAAAAAGTACAGATTTAAAATTTCTGATTTCCAATTGAAATGGATCAACATATCTGTTAAAATGCAGAATGGGTTTACCTCTGCTCTTGGAACTTGGACAAGAAGTCAAACGTCTTGCTGACCTGTTTCTTCCGAGGTCCATTTCTTTGTGATTGCTGGTCACCACTACAAGTTTGTGAACTGCTATTACTATTCTTCTGAAAGTTAGTGGATGCTTTTGAAGATACCTGACCTGGTGACTTCTTAAGCCCAACATATGTCCTAATGGTCACCTGGGAATAAGGAGATGATGACATAAAACATTCATTAAATACATTGTTGCACCTGTTGAATTTGCTTTCAAACAAACAAACAGACTAATATTTTACTTTTGTCCCAGGCTGGAGCCCCTCCAATTCACAAGGTTTTCGGAAAGTCCTGTGGTGATTGATTTTATGCTCAACTTTGTCTTTCGTGAACAGGAACTGAAGACGGCATTTGTTACAGTGGTAAACTGTGGACTTCTGGAGAACACAAAAAATATTGGTTTATGTCTAATGGGTCAAGCAATAAGAAATACAGGAGCATTAAAAAATTTTTTGTCTCTATTTATCTTTCATGACCTTATAATTTATGCTCACCTGGTGACAAACATAGTGCTGCTGGTAACTTCTGGAATGTTTGAAAACCTTAAAGCAGTACTGGCACAGGAGATGGCGGGTATCTTCATGCCATGTACGAAAGTGGTTAAACACATCCGAATAGAAGGAGGACCGGTATTCACACACCTGAAAGTGTCAAGACATTAAAGACTCTGAGACACTATTATGCTTTTAAAAGCCGCTTTTCCACTGTCGGGCCGAATAGTTCTACAAAAAGTAAGGACTGGTTCCAATTATATTTCAACTAGAGCTTGGTTCGGCACAGCAAAACCGTTCTCGGCATGGAATTCTGTGCTGGTGGAATGCGTGTAGTCACGTGACCACGCAGGATTGGTCACTTGTTTGTTGTCTGGCTACTAGTTTTTCTCTGCTGTTGGCCAAACACACTATTGGTGTGAAGTAAACATCCTCCATAACATGGTTGTTATTGACGTTGCATACTTTATGTAAACATTTACCTTACCAAGACATCGATTGGCACATCTGTATTACAAGCTCTGTTATCGGCCCCACAGTGGATAACAATACTATATATGTATCGGCTGAGCTGGATCGGCATGGAATAAGAATGGTTTGGCACAATGGTGGAAAAGCAGCTATAGATGGAGACTGGTAGTAAGATGATTTGCTCTCAACATACCTGGCACACATAAGGCATCTCTCCAGGTTTGTGGGTGTTCTTCATGTGCTGCAGGAACACTGGCTCACTCTCAAAGGACCACTCACATATCTTACACTTGGCTGAACAGAAAAGCAAAACCACTAAATCAATTGACAAATTAAACTTACTGTAGTTCACAGTCACTGTAGCAAACCAGGACAAAGCAGGCATGAAACATCTGCCAGTCAATAGATATTAAACATTTACTCTTACTATAGTAAACCATACAAAAGCTTAGGACCACATGCAACATCTGAATACAATATGTGTTAAAGAGGCATTATGTGGCACTAAGAGCCTTGTGAAAAAAACATTTGTTGTGTTGTTTGGACATTGGCCCAGTTGCCCCTTTAAGTTTGAATTGAATCAAATAAACTAGTGCACATAGCAAGAGTGTGTATCTGTTGAAGATGCTATCAGCATAACCAGTCTCGCAAGTTCATTGGTTGTTTTTTTGTTTTTTTATCTGACACCAGCTGGTTGCTAACAAAATACTGCACAATTTACTTTTTTGGGACAAAGTGGATTGAGGAACAACTTCTAGAAAGCTAAATGTTTAACTTTATTTGTGCCTGTATGACCTAATTCTATGTGAGGAAAGCTGTTAGTGTTGCTTGAGGGCAAGAATATTACTGTATAGGGAAAACAGAAAAGTGCTTGACAGAAATAATGGTTGGCAACTCCGTTGTGGGACGTACTACTGCAAAATCCAATTATTTGAGAGCAGTTGCTTAAAGGCAAATTGTTTAAACAGTGATAATCTTGATTAAAATATTTCACAGCCCATCTATAACTGGATTAATATATTGATTGAAGTACAGACCCCTTACATTTGACCAGAAGTGTATGCTTTAAAGATTAAACTGGAAACTTGCTCTTACTAGATGACACAATAGAGGTGTGGACACTCTCCAGGTGGCATTGTAGACGAAATGGTGTGGGAAAACGGCGGAAACAGTGCTGGCAGGACGTGTGCGTGTCCATCTCCCCATTTTGCTGCTCCAGCTCAACATGGTACCTCATATGCTTCATAAGTCTGCAAGCACAACAAACACTTAATAACTGCATCATTCTAGAATGAATCCTATCACTGCAACTAGACATATATACCAATAATTCACATCCTACCTTGCCTTTCTATCAACATACCTAATATTATTCTTTAGTCTCTTGTTACAGATGAGGCATTTGAATGATAATGGTTCTTTTGAGTTGTCCATTGGTGCATAGACTCGATTCCCCTCAAATGTACCATAGTAGAAATCATCGACCAGCATGACAAGTCTGTTCTGGGTTTCTCCGGCCTTTGTAGGTGGGCTATCCAGCTTGATACTGGGCACAACAGAGACGCTTTTAGGCTGTGTGGCTGGGGTGTTCACAACAGTTGCAGTGCTGCTTGTGTCAGTCTGGGCCAGACCTGGGCAGCAGAACTAAAGGGGAGAAGGAGATTAATTGACCACTTTTAAATTACCAAAACAAAAACAAGTATATATAATAGGATCTTCAAAAAGTGTATACTTACACACATATGACTCCGTAGAGCCTCAATCATTTTGAACTGAGCTCCACAACAAGGACACAAATGAGAGGTTGTTGATGGTGTTGTATGTGTAATAGGGATTGCTACAAAGAAAATGGAGAAGAAAAGACAGCGTGGCTGTACTCTAGTTTGTAACTATTACAGTAGCTATCAAAAATGCACAATAAGAACAGCCTACTTACTTTGGACAACACTTTGTGTCATGACAGGTACAGCAGTGGAAAAAATAGGGTGGTTGTTGGTCTTTTGATTGCTCATGACAACAAATGTCTGTGCTTGAGCCCCACCAGGAAGATTCACAGATTTCACAAGGCTCATTATATTTTGCATGTCCAAGGGTCCATTTCCTGGCTTTATTGTCACTGTAAATAGAAATAAATTCAATTTTAAAACTGAAAATTGCAGTTCTTGTCTTGATGCTGATTGGTCAATAAAGAGTGTTCAAGCTGTAATAAATACATGATATAGTAACAGTTACAATAGGAAATACCTGTTTAAATGATTTTATCTTGTGAACAATGAATGTGCAAAATATTTTTGAATGCAATTTTAATATAATTAGTATTTAAATAATTTACTCATATAACTTCAGTTTCTTAAAAATACAAACCATTATCTAAAGAAATTGATATCTGTAATAATTTAATCATTTTAATAACAGTAAGATAACTGTTCTCAACAGGAGCATCTTACCAATTTTTGTTGTGGTTCGTGTTGTGGAGGGCTGAGAAATGTTTGTGGAGGACATGTTGGGCAGAGAATTAGCTGCAGGCTGGGTGACTGCTGTTGTAGTATGAATAGTGAAAGTAGTAGGGATCTGCACAGTGCTAAAAGTGCTTGGTGTTTGGACCCTGTTTGCAACCGGAGCTCCAGTCCTTATTTGAGCTGGCTGGGTTATTATTTGGGTTGCTCCAACAGCTGGTTTGAAAATTTGTGTGCCAGGTGCTGAAAATAGATCAAAAGAAAACATTGTCAATCAATAAGCAAAAAATAATAATAATCAAGTCCGGAACAAGTTTATGAAGTACATTAACATACCTTGGACTAGTGTAATGGGTCGAACAGTCTGGCCTTGTTGGACATTCAGCACCAAACTCATTGGTCTCTGACCAGGCCGGACAGGATGGATATTCTGGACAGGAAAACCATGAACATATATCATACACAATAGGAAGCACTTTGATTAAAAGAAGAAAAGTTGAAATTAACCAGAAATGAGCAGGGAAATGAGGGAGGGTGGCAGCACCTGTGTAGTAAAGTAAATCGGCTGGCTGTTGACACCATTGGCAATATGAGTTGTGCCAGGCAGGAGAACCTGTGACAGAGCCACAGTGCCAAGCCCTCCTCCTCCAGGCGCCAAGAAGACCTGCCCTTGCACTGATTTAGGAATATCCGCCGGCACAGCAGCAGGAACTACACGTTGAGTCACTGAAGGAATAAATGACTGATTAAAGGAATAGTGCAGAAATTTCTTTTAAATGTGGACATCAAGATAGTGGGGATGGCACTGATGTACTATTTTGTAGTTAATAGTATTTTTGGTGCTCCCTTTCTGTGTTTCGACGTGGATTATGTGAAATAGCGAGTTACATTTCAGCCTGTCCCTTACACAAAGCACATGACTTCAAAACACTTGAAATTGAAAACTATTTGATATGTTTATGTTTAGGCCATTTTAGAGCTTGACAGCCCTAGTCCTATTTCACTTTCATTAAATGAAAAAGAGCAGCCGAGACATTATTTCTCATTTGTTTGTGTTTAACAAATGGAGGATGTCATTGGAACAACATGAGGATGAGTAAATACTCACAGAATATTCCTTAAATAGGGAAAAGAACTGATAATCACTTAAACAGTGCAATAAGGAACAAATACTTACATGTGTTTGTGATCAGCGGTACCGTGTCTGCTGTATTTACTACAGGTGGTAAGTTTGGGATCACCACAGTTTTAGGCTCAGCTGGAATATCAACCACCATAGCGGGAGTGGAAGACACTAAACAGCGGAGAAGAACAGGTTTTATTCAGTATAATGATATTGAAATAAAGAATAATTATTAAAAGAAAATGTTTATTAGATACATTAAGTATCTACATATGTATAAATAAACATAAATCTAACTACAAATGAAATGTCACAGAAAAACCTATAAAATGACACACCAGTGGGAGAACTGTTTTCAGCATTTCCCACTGAATCATCCATTGAATGTTGTTGTTGCCATGGTTCCAGCTCCTCCTCCTCACACTCCATAAACAGATCCGCATCCATGTTTCTGAAATATAAAATGTTTATTGAGCTAAGAATTTGCGTAGTGAACCTGAAACAGCAAACATGTTTTTACAGTCAACGTTGAAAAAATACAATAATGGCATTTAGTGTATTATAATAATAATATGTCGGGAAGTTTTAGGATTTTGCTTAATATTGGACAGGAGAATGACATGTTTGAAATTTAGACCCTCACAATATTCACCGGGCTCTGACAGCATTCAGCTGGAGCGGTTTCAGTGTCAAGACTGGCGTTTACAAAACCACCTCATCCTGCAAATTCCATAAATACATTAACGAGTGAGTAAACCACATTTTGTATTTACATACAATTGTAGAAAATTATTAAATATATGCTGCATTACAATGGGTTTGATATTCAGTGCGAAACCGTCAGTTCACTTCAGGAAAACCCTCAGTATCTTGTGTAAGTACGCGCAATATGGTTTCATGGCAATGAGAAAAGTAGTTCCTGTGCCATACATCCAATGCGTCAGACTGGAACATTTGACAGATCTAAACAAAAGCACAAGCCTTAGATACGTGTACTATTACACTAATTGAGGTTGAAAATCCAAAGTGGATCGGAACGAGAGTCAGAGAGTCGCGATGTTTATTACAAATACTCGGTCACAAATTCTGCAGTAACCCCCTCGCGCGGCGCCTACTAAGTGCGCACTCCGCGTACTGTCGTCTGCGCACATAATAAATGACGATCGTCTAATGCTTGAATTAAAGCGCGAATACAACGAATATGGCCGAATTTATAAATACTACTTACCGGATTATAGTGTATTTGGAAATATATTCAATGTGTTATATTGAAAGAACACAAAGCCTGCCTGTTTGTAACAAACGAGACGAATAAGTGCGCTAAATGGGCAGAAGTTCTGCTCTTTCAGCGGCAGCGATTGGTTGATGCGCTCAAAACGTCACTTCCTGTTATGGATTCTGACCTCTGATTGGCTGTAATCTCTGAAATAAGGAGGAGTGGTTACTGGAACAAGAAAATGGCTTCCTTCCTTCAAACGACAACATTTTGCATTGTTTAACCAACTGCTGTATCAATAGTGAAAAGCAGCTAGTATTTTTTAGATAAGATGTTAAGACCATCATTGACTGGTCTTTTTCTAACACAATTCTTGATGATTAATTATTGATTACTCAAAATATCTCCTATATGAAAATATTGGCCAAATATAATAATAATAAATACACCCCTTACATGCACAAAGCACTAAAAATTATGTTAGGAAGCAAAAACCCGTACTTTTTCATAACAGGTTAATTTTTTTAAACGTACTGGAACCAAATGATTTTAAGAGCTTCTGTTCCATTAACAGTTCTATAACATGCGGTCTTCCGCCAATGTGGACGGAACATCACATTTCAGTGTTTACTGCACTACTTGTTCAGATTCTCTGCAAAGACATCACTGAATATATACAGAACAAAACATTCGACACGACCACTGAGGTCTGATTCATCAACAAACGACTCTTATGAATAGGTTCTTTTTAATGAATCTGTACAGCTCAACCAGTGTACTACGAGTACCGAACAAATGACTCTTCTGGACCGATTCTTTTTCGTAACCCAGAAGGAGTGGTTATCGACTTCACCAAGAACGGTACTGAAGGCTCGTTTGACTTAAATCAATGCAGTTTCTGAATGGTTCTGTTGAAAAAAATGTGAAAGCACATTACCCTACAAAATAAACACCTTTTGCAAAAACGTAAAGAAATATATATTACATTTATTTCTGATCTTTAATATGCAACAGATTTTAGTCTTAGTACATATGCCATACGAAAATTAAAAAAAAATCGTGATCGTAACGATAACTTACGGTTGAAATGAAATCATAATAATATTAAACCAATTCTTTACACTTTACAGAGTGCGTGTGCGTTCGTGCATACTTAAGCCATTATAATTGTGCATGCGCCGATTGTTGCATTATTTATCAACATTCCCATTTTCATTACAAGGCCGTACTCTACCGTATTGAATTAATAAAACTACCATCTGATCTGGCCACTAGCCTAATATTCATGCGAGAAACTCATTTTCTTATTGTGATTCTGAGATAGGCCTACACGTAGTTTCATATCGTAGAGAAATCTGTTCTATCCCAGCCGGCATTTCAACGTTGATTGAAGGTTGAAACAATGTTGGTACCATGGTTGAATCAACGTTGAATTACCTTTCGATTTTGCAAATTGGATCAATGTTGATATTGTAACGTTGATTCACTGTTGTATCAACGTTGTTTCAGCGTTAAAACAACAACTGACCTTATTTCAAACATATTTCAACGTTGAAAGTTGGTCATGGGCAGACTGTTTTTCAACCGTTCAGCTTTAAACGTTGTATCAACGTTGTTTCAGCGTTAAAACAACAACTGACCTTATTTCAAACATATTTCAACGTTGAAGGTTGGTCATTTGCCGGCTGGGATATTTATGAGGCGCACATTTATCAAAGGCAGTAAAATAAATCTATTTAGCCATTTAGAGAAGCGTATACTAAGCTATTAATTTGCTTAAGCCATATATATATATATATATATATTATTATACTACAATATATTATTATAGAAAACAGTTATTTAAAATGTAATAATATAACAATGCGAAATGTAATAAATTTGCCATATTTAGTATTATAATGCAGCTTTAGAGACCAAGCCCAAACATGTGTAGCTCCACATATGTCTGTATCAATATTACCGGTAAAATGTGTGTGTGTGTGTGTGTGTGTGTGTGTGTGTGTGTGTATATATATTAAGATTCTAGAACTAAGTATATCTTTTAAAGGTGAGACACTGCAGGTACAAAATAAAATCTTTCTGACCCTAAAATTTTGAACAGGAGAGAACCTTATGGAAAGAAAACCTACAGGAGAGATAGAATTTGATGACCTGCTCTTTGACAAAAGGTCTTACAGTTCTTTTCTCAGTTATAAACAGAGTAAGCTGGCCAATGTGTTTTTCTCTATAGAACTTGTATGGAGAATGAAAGGTAAGATATACTGCAGTTTTGATATAGCAAACAATTAATAAACTAACAAAGTTTCTTTGTTTATTTTGAGCAAAAAAATAAACAATTAATCTTCGTTTTATTGTCTGTCTTGGGTGATTTTGTCTCATACTGTGCCACAGGCTGTGTGCAATCCAGTTTTTACAAGTTCATATACAAATAAAGCATTTACATGAATACGTTTTGTTGTTTGTGTTTTATATTTCAATGGATGCTCCCACAGGTACAGTAGTCTCTGTGTACTGCCTGCATCCAGGAGTGATTCGAACAGAGCTGAATCGCCATGTTCTGGCATGGTCCCCAATACTGAAGACGATACTGTCTCTGCCCTGTATGCAGCTGATGAAAACTCCCTGGCAGGGTGCACAGACCTCTATCTACTGTGCTGTCACTGAGGGCTTAGTAAGGAAGTCTGGCTGCTACTTCAGGTAAATGCAATCATTTGACACAGTCAATAACTTGTAAACTCAGATTGTCTTGTGTGTGTGTTTTGTGCAGTGCTTGCACTGAAAAAGACCCTTCACCAGAAGGAAAAGATGATGGAGTGGCAAGAAGGAAAGTGTTCAGCTGGTTGGACTAAACAACCGCCACTGACACATCATTCCTCTGCACTCTTCCTGATTGTAAACACGCCACCTAGTGATGATACCTGCAACCTCAAACTCTTACCAGTGCAGTGGCCGCAGATGTGAAGTCATGTCAGAGCTATTGCCAAGGCAAATAACATGATTTTGCATCAAAAGATTTATTTACCAGCCGTTTCTGTGTTCTTGGAAAAGGATTATCAAGAAAAAAGTCTAGGAGGATATAGCTACATTGCTGTGTTTTCTAAGAAATCGATCACATTCGTTTCATCTGTATATATGTCAGATATATTAAATGTGGACAGATTTAGGGATAGAGCAGAAAGCAAATAGTGGTTTGTTTGTTAACCATCCAACAATAACGTTGTTGTTTTTTGTTTTTTTCGGAAGCTTTGCTCTCAGGATTAATTCTTAATTATGTGATAGTGCCCATTCTAGCACATTTCACCAAGTGCCTATATCTTATTAGAACAAACTCTCCTAAAAATCTTTAAATCACATGATTTGTCTTTGTGATGTGGTTGTACATTTGCACTTATGTAACAGTGACTCTAAAATCAATATAAAACTTTTTTGTTGTTGTTGTTGAATTTTGCATTTTTCATATTTGTTAACATTAACAATGTCACATAATTCAATGAACTGTATTATGTTCAAGTTGCCTGATTATCATTATTATTATTTATTTATTTTTCTATTTAAAAAAATCAATTTGTAGCTATTTCATGGCTGTTCAATTTTATTCATATTCTTTTATTGTTATGATTTAATTCATTTTTAAGAATTCAGCTTTGCGATCACAGGATTAAATTACATTTTAGAATAAATCAAATAGAAAACAGTTATTTTAATTTGTAAAGATATTAAACAATATTACTGTTTTTACAGAATTTTTGATCAGTTAAATGCAGACTTGGTTAACATAAGAGAGAAACTTTATATTACAGACCTGTACTTTAGTGCTGCACAATGTTAGTTAACAGTTTTGAAAATAACTTTCTGATTAAGACTGCTAGCAAGAGTTTTCTCCAGGGAATCATTTGTGTGAAATTGGCTTCTAAACAGCTGAGTCATTTTCTTGTATTCATATTTTTCTATGCCAGTTACTGATAAGTCACTGGTAATAATGTGTATAGTATTACAAATATCGGGCACAGTACAAAGATTTCACATAAACATAATTAGTCAAAAAAAGTGATTAATCAAAGACTTCAAGACTTGCTTCCCAGCCGGCAAAAGACCAACCTTCAACGTTGAAATATGTTTGAAATAAGGTCAGTTGTTGTTTTAACGCTGAAACAACGTTGATACAACGTTTAAAGCTGAACGGTTGAAAAACAGTCTGCCCATGACCAACTTTCAACGTTGAAATATGTTTGAAATAAGGTCAGTTGTTGTTTTAACGCTGAAACAACGTTGATACAACAGTGAATCAACGTTACAATATCAACGTTGATCCAATTTGCAAAATCGAAAGCTAATTCAACGTTGATTCAACCATGGTACCAACATTGTTTCAACCTTCAATCAATGTTGAAATGCCGGCTGGGTTGTCTCTGCTGGCTTCACACAAGAGAAAGAACATTAAACAGAGATGTGCTGTTTCTCTTGCACATTATTACAAGAACAAGCAGCATTGAACTAAAATCTACTGTTCATATAAACAAAATAACTAATGTTTCACAAATCGAATAGATTTGCATCTTCTTGAATATCTGTAATATGCTGATATGATCAGAGCATGTGGATGTAGTACAACGTGACATCTGTGCAGGTTTCTCCGAGTACAATTTGCATTGTAACCAAGGTAATTTTGCATTCAAATGTTTGGTCTGACGTTGTCCTTTTTGTTTAGGTCATTTTAAGAGACGACATCGCGCATCTGAAGTCAAGTTTATTTCCATCACAGAATAAAAATATAAAAAGGAAATTGCTATTTTTTTTTAATTCTTCTATTCTGAGTTAACATCTTGCAATTATTTCTTTTTTCTCTGGGTTCTGAGTTTACATCATACAAATCTTATTATTATAATTTTTCTTTTTTTATATACCTGACTTGACTGCATCCACATGCAAATGAAAGAATCGCAGAATCACAAAATGTACACTCAGAATTCTGAGAATAAAGGTCACATTTGCGAAATATAAACTCAGAATTATGGGAACAAAGTCATAATTACGAGATAATTGTGTAAACTTGCAATTGCAATTTTTTGTTTTTATTCCATAACCAAAATAAGCTTCCATAATACTGGTCATCAAAACACAAACAAATTTACACCTTAAAGGCATAGTTCACCCTCACAATGTTTCAAACCTGTTTGACTGTCCCTTTAAAAGTGAGTCAACACTATGATGTACTTTAACAACCAACATGAGCAAGTCTATAAGTCTGAATTGTTTTTATAAAACAGTGCATTATGGCCATCTCTGTTTGTTTTGCCCCAGGGGTTAATGTTGTGCATTATGTCTTGATGAGGCTTTTGGGAGGATTTGTGGGAAAGGGAGGGCCATAGTAGAACCTCAGCAGAGACCAGTTGAGCTCTGAAAGGCTCATAAAAGCTTCATATTCCTGAGTCCCAGTGTGGTTTGCTCCAAGAGCCGAGGGGTCACGACAACTGCTGGCCCATTCGGTTGACTTGACTGTTAGGGGCCCCATTAAAGTCAGCCCTTCACTAGCTCTAAGGGAATTTGATTCAGCTTAACTGTCATGTTTTTCTGGCCAACTTAGTGCTTAAAATGCAGCAGACCCGATAATAATTGTACATGGAAAGGTCTTTCATTTGAAAGAATGGACTAGTGTACAGGACTTAATTCCAGGAAAGCCGGTCTGATTTGCACTGCCTTAGGAGTCATCAGTGGTCTCTCTGTTTTGCATGAGTTTCCCACTACACACACACACATACACACACACACACACACACACACACACACAAACACTACCTCTAGAGCTGTCTGAACCTTGGGGTGCTGACACAAAGGAGCTACTAATAAAAATATCCTGTGGACACGGAGAGGGAGTCATAACATGAAGAATATCTCACTCTGTTACTCACAAGGGAACTGTTTTTTCTCCGGAGATGATCAGTTCGGAGAGAACTGCCATGAATAACAGTCCATTGAAACCTGAGAGCTCATCTTCCTGATCTTGGATTCGACGAGAGTAAACAGGCTGTAACCATGAGGGAAGGTGGAGGACATGTTGGGGCTGTGGGACAAGGGCGAGAACAGGTGAGAGAGAGTGAAATTTGAGAAGGATAACCGGTGGGTATCACCAACAGCTGATGGGATAGTCCAAAAGCAGTCATCCACAGGCTTCTTAATCAGCACAACACACCCTGAAAATACACCTGCTTAGGGATTTTAAGATCTGTGAGGATACAAATGTGTGTGTGTGTGTGTGTGTGTGTGCGTCTGTACTTGTTTTACTAAAGTTGCCAGAGCCAAAATGTCTTCTGATTCGCCAACAGCAAGCCCTACAATTTGAGGTTGTGTGTGGCATTTCATTAACTTTTAAAATCAATGCAATGTAAGTAACTAAAATAAATAAAAATAAAAATAAAATAAAAACAAATATTTGTAGTGGCTCGGTAAAAAGTAATAGTGCTATACTTTCTTCAGCATTATGATCAATATTGATGCATTTTTAATCCTAAAAATAAGAAAACAATAAACTAGATAATCATAAATAAAATGAAATAAAATTATTAATGTTTAATAAATTAAATATAAAACCATAAATTAAAACTAAAAACCATCAAATGTTTTTGGTTACTTAAAATAAACACCAACTGAAATTATTAAATTAACTGAAACTATTTAAAAAATGTATTTCCGCTAGTTGTCAAGGCATGAAAAAGAATACAGACATTTAAAAAAAGATTAAATTACTAAACGATTAAACAAAATGAATCAAACTTTACATTTAAAATAAAAACTAATTTAAAATATTAATTAAAAAAATAACAGTATAGTATATCATTGACACCAAAATAACAGTGAAGCTGAATTGCTGATAAGGTGATGCTTTTCCACAGAACAAGAGCGGAATCATACCCAGCACCCCAGCAGCTTCTCACATGCCCTCAATCTGCGGTGGAGTTTAAGCTGCATGGACTCTTTAGAGGAAGGGGGCAGATCAGGGCTACTATGTAATTAACGCTGATCTCGGACGGCAGCTTGCAGCTGCTTGGGTACAGTAATCACTGCAGACTGCTTTGTGCTATATAGACACACGTGGGCATGCTCACAAACAGTATGAGTGCTATAGAAACAGCTGGCTGCTTTTATAAATGCAGGTCAGTATGTCTTGACACACACACACAACCGCAGTAAGATTTTTTACTGTAGGCTGACTATCATTATTTTGGAAGAGTGATATTAATTTATAGTGGCTTGGTAACAGTGCTTTATTTTTTCCCGGCATTATGATCAATACTGATGCATTTTTAATCCTATCCATTTAGACCTAATCACCATCTCAGTCTCAGACATCTTTCAAATGGAACAGGAAGTAAAGCTCCTGAAAAGTTCCTTTTATTGTGGTAATTACTAGAGAACAATCCCGACAATAGTATACTGAATCAAAATTATGCTGAATCTCAACCATCATTTTCCAGCTTCTTAAAACAAAAATCGATCTCAAATGTTATATCTTGTTTCATTTCAAGCTCAGATGTTGACTGAAACATCTAAAACATGTGACTTTGCTGCATGATCACAGGCCTTGTAATGAGTGAGAGAAAAGGCTGTATTGATCGCAAGAGCTTCGATTGCGTTATCTAACCTAATGTAGCCGACGGACATTTTCAAGTAACCACACTGCTTTAAATGGAAAAAACACAAAACTGTGTCTGTCTGTGATGATCACATGGCACACAACAGTGCTGTGCTGCAGTGGAGCAGGTCAATATCTCAAACTCAGTGACCTGGTTTGACCTGACTGGACAAGGTGGTTCCTGCATGTAACATTACTGTATAACTGCTCTGGCAGAGTCATCTCAGTTGAGTGAAAAAAAAGGTTTTTATTACCTCTAGCCAGTTGTAAAACACAGATGTCTAGCTAAATCAAATGTACTATGAGGGTCTGTGAAGATGTAAAAATGTTAGAAAAAAGTTAGCGTTCCTGTGGCTCAAGCGGTAGAGCATTGCGTTAACAGCACAAGGTTGCGGGTTCAATACCCAGGGAACACGTTAGGTAAAAAAAAAAAAGTTTGGGGTCTCCTATGCTCACAAATACTGCATTTATTTGATTAAAACACAGTGAAAACAGCAATATTGTGAAGTACTGTTGAAATTGTATTACTTAACAATATTAATAAATTAATTTATTCCTTTGATGACAAGGGTGAATTTTCAGCAGCCATTACTCCAGTCTTCTGTGTTACATGATTCTTTAGAAATAATTTTAATATGCTGAAAAATTTCTATTTATTATTTTTGTGGAAACCATGACACAGGTCCCCCTACTCCGAGGATTTTATTTAGGATTCTATACATTTTGCACTTAGAAATAATTTTCACTATAAAACATAAAATAATACATAATCTTAAAATGATAATAAGTGTTACCAAATCTAGCTTTTTGCTTAGAGTTCCTGGGTCTGTGAAGGTTAAAATCCTCTGCCCTAAATGGTATAGTTTTTCTTCTGGTATATGATGGATTGGTTTAATGACAAGACAGGATCTCTAAAGGATGAGTTAGAGGGCACATCTCCCTTTTTAAAGCTTATAAATAATGTCTAACCCAATAAAAGATGCTTAAATAATGAATGAGGGGGCTCTCAGATCACACAGAAACCTCAGACAACCTGCAATACTAAAATACAAGACTAAAATGACAGCGTTGAACAGGATTCACTGCAGATTTTGATACTGGCTCCACGTCCTCTTTAAAGCCAGAAGAAAATAAAATGGAAAATGCAGAAACAGAAAAAATAAATCTGATGCTTATGCTATAAAATGTTGATAGACCTTTTACAGAAAAAAAAAATGTTTTTTGTAAATTCGCTGTGCCTGCATGAAATGTGATACTGTCTTTAGAATATTATATGATTAGGAAAGGTTCAGTAATTCCTTGATGCTATGTGCTTTTCAGCGATGGTTGTAGATGCATGTAAAAATCTGGGTGGTAAGAGAGAGAAATAACAAACCTGTGTCCATTTCTGTTATTTCCTGAAACCACAGTGAGACTTGGAAAATGACACTGCCGCTATTCTTCTATTGTTCTGTATACTGCTGAAATGTTTTCAAGAGAGATAGAATGCAGGAGAGAGTGTCACTAAAGGTCCCTGATGTTGGTCTACTTTATAATTGATGGGTCTCCATGAGTTGAATTTCATTGCTAGCATTTCGAGACAGTAATGTCTTTCACAGAGACTAACAAACTGTTCAAAAAAAAAAAGTTTTAGTTACTGATAAACACAAAATAAAATAATAGCATTTGTTATTTCATACATATTACAGGCCTAGGAGAATCAGCAATAAATTAATAAATAAATAAAAATATATTTAGTACATTTATAATTTTAATAAGAAATTAAGATTTATATATTTATGCACATTTTATAAACAAGGTCAAAAGAGTACCAATGTTTTGTTTTTTGTTCCTGGGCGCACAGATCAGTATATATGATTGCATAACTGACTTGATATGTGAACCTAAGTCTAAGTCACATATGGAAAGAATTCTCTTCACCTTTGAAAGACAGCATCAGTTTTTATAGCACAGTAACCTCTGCCACAACCTCCCAAATCCACCTGCTTTCCTTTATAATCCCAGTGAAGCTGGAACATTTGCTCAAGAGTCATTCTCCATGAGATTAGCATTGAACTACTGAAGGTATTACTGATGTCATGAATGGAGTGAAACAGCGTGATGTTGTGATACATTCTGGAACTAAATGTAGAAACAGCTGCTCTTTTGTATGCAACATCAGTACATATTGTTTCTTTCTCTGTACAATTTTGAATCAATTCAAGTGCCTGTCAGGAAAAGAGAATGTTTACCCTGAACCTGGTTGAGTTTTTGATAGTGCTCCTTTTGTTGCGAGGTATTTTGAAGTGGTGAAATCAGACCCTCCAAGTCTGATATTTCCTGGAAATGTCTAAAAAAGGAAACAGTTCCACAACTCACTCTACACTAACATTTTACTACCTGGTCACTCAAAGGTTGATGAGTAGATTCATCAGTGTGAAGGAGATGAGGTTTCACTGAATGTTTCATTGACTAGTATAAGGTAACAATACAAATGACAGAGAGCCACCAATCTGTCTCTGAAGAGATGGGTATATTTAGCTTTATGTTTTCTGTGGTGTTGCATCTTCTTAAACAAATATGCAAATGCAAGGGATATACACTATACTGTTAAAAATGTCTCCCGACTTTATATTATTAAACAATAAATAAAGAATTAATAAATCATCTCAATTATTATTGCACATACACTGCCTAGAAAAAAGGGGAAAAAATATTTGACTTTATTTGTTTGGGGGGGGGGGGGGGGTACATACTTTAGCATAGCATTAAACTTCCGTTTTGGAATTGTTTCAATAATGTAATGCAACATCACAACATTTATTTTAATGCAGAAATCTTGTATTGACAATGGGAGAGTTGACCCACTCTGTAAAGTCAAATCCAGTACATCCTAAAGACTTTCAATTCATACATTCAAATGAACCACGTTTTCACAACCTGGGCCTGATAAATCTTTACATTGTCATCAATGAATATGGACATGGGTATGTCTTCCAATATGGTTGTCTAAAAAATTAAAAGCTACACACTGCATCTGTTAGGGTTAAAAGAATTGATGCAAAACATACAACATGCCAAAAACATATTAATCACTGTAATAATGATTCAATCCTCTTCAGTATTGCAAATTTAAATCCAAATGTTGGCTTTTTTGGACCAGGTAGTGTATTTAGAGATATCATAGGGAACCATCTTTAAAAAAAAAAAAAAAAAAAAAAGGAGAAATACCAAAATTAATACTCTTAAAAGAGTAAATGAAAATCCCTCAAGGCATACTGGAGGCAGCACATTGTCCTGTCCAAACTAAAACAACAAGCCAATTAGGGTGGAGCAACTTTTATTAATGTGGCTGGTTTTCTGTCGAATCAGTATGAGGATGTGGGATGGAGTGTTGTGATTGTCTGTCTGTGTCAGCACAGTTGAAATGCCACTTTGAATTTTAAGGCTGTATGTCACATTCCACATACTCTGGCCGCTATAAACCTCCTAAAAACTCTTGCCTTTATACTTAAGTATATGTTTCTGTCATGTGCGAATGGCCAATGAGACGTGGTTAGAGTTACCAAACATTTAGCTTGATTTGGATGAAGATAACTTGAGAGAAGAACATAAACACTCGAAAGGAAGCCTTCATCTCCATATAAGCAACACAGCGAGCTAACATTCCAATTATAATGTCAGCACTTGGGATTACAGAATTAAAGGGATAGTTCACCCAAAAATGAACATTCTGTTTTCATTTACTCACCCTTAAACCCAATCTCATGTCATTCTAGTGCCTTTAGCAGTATTTTGTGGAATTTAATTGGTATTTTCAGGAGACCAAAACCTGTGATCATACTGGTCATAGCTTTTTGAATTCAGTCAGCTTTGGCTGAGGCCTCTAAGCAGCATGGCAACATCTGCTTAGTCTGGTCATTATATAGTTGGCCGCTTGGATCAATTTCTTATCTGCATCTGTTACAAGATTCCACTAAGACTACTGTGCATTACTACACATGCAACTGTTTCTTCTCAAATCTGGAGACAGATTGGATTCTTCTATTCTGGTCTGTTCTTGATGCTCATCTGGAGTCTTATTTCCACCCAAGACTATGCAGCGGTGCAATAGTGGCCCATGTTGAGACCTGTCCCATCATCAGATTTGGAGGTAGTGCTCAATTTACTGCTGTCCTACAAATCAATATTAAAACCAGCTAATACACAAATGTAACCTTGAATTCAATAGAGCTTTTAACACTCAGTGGTGAATGAGAATGCTATTCTGAAATGCAAGCCTCTATAAAAATAGAAATCACCAGCATGAAATTAAAATGGTGCTTTTTAGATAATGAACAGATGGCTATTTAAATAATACATATATTATATATAATTTCAAAAACTGGATTTAATTATTAGTGTGCATTAATTGTCCCACTTCATCTTAATTTGTTAAATATAGTAAAAATACTACTTTCAGGTAAAATGGGACTATTCTAAATTATGACTATTCTAAATACTCTGCACTGTATAAACAGTAAGAACTGACATTACTAATATACTAGTTAATATCTGAGACAACTGTTTTAAAGATTGTGTAGTTCTTTAACTGCAGCGTATATAAATTGTTTAAATACATTTACTTTTAGGATGAATAAAGCATAAAATAAGTTGACATTAAAATTATTTTATCTGTGTTCCATCATGAAATTACTAAAAACTGTGTCATCAACTCCCACTTTGGAACAGTTCACCTTATTTTGCATTTCGTATGCCATTACAAATGTTTCAATGCACTTTGTAACACAACTACACCAAACAATGACCTGAATCTGCTCAAAACAGATCTGTACAGATCCTATCAAAACATAAAATATTTTATAATCTTGGCCAATCAGTAGTGAGGAGCCAGGGCTAGCACACCTTGCATTAAGTTTGCCATCAGGTCACTATAGGCCACGGCATGACAGACTGCTGATAACACAATGGCACCACGTTCTGACGCAGAGTGGTCTCTTTATACAGAATATGAATGACCTTTTAATCACAACAAAGTGGGCCTAAGAAATTTTATAAGATGGTCTGTTTGTGTCTTAGATGTTATGGTGCTTATGGGAACTCTTGAGCTGATCAAGTATTATGAAATGAAATGACATTCATCTTAGGACAGAGATGATTAAAAAATACAAGATGACTGATTATATGTCTAGCTCTTCACATGGACATTTTAACCTGCTGAGAAAAGTGATCTTAAGTCTTGTGGCTGTTTATATTTCTTCTTTTTCTTCAACAGTTGAAAGCCTAATGAGAGGCAACTCTGTAAGCTGATTTCCGCTTCAGTTGCACAAGAGCTCTGTTTAAACTGGGACAGCACCACTGCTTAATTCCACTTCAGTGCTGAATTAGAGAATGTCATTACAATGATGCTATGATTACCTAGGATTCTAAAAACCAGCATTAACTAAAAATTGGTATTTAAATGCAAGGACTAGAAAACTATTTCACAAAAAAGACTTACAATATATTTTTTGTGGTTTTATAAATCAATTTAAAGCATTGATTACATTTAAAAAACTTTGCACCAGTTTAGTTGTTTTAAATTTGCTAGATTGCACCATTTTGTTGTTTTTAGCCCATTCCTAGATGGATTTGCTGAAAGCCTTGTTATAGCCAAGGAGAAAGATTGTTTGATGAATAGGGGAGAGTGGGGTCGAATGTATCAAAGCGATTTTCTCAGGGCCTCTTACTGCATTTGCATTCCAAGATATGACAGCATGTTCAACACGCATCCCTCGGCGGAGCTGAGAAATATCATGTGATTTCGTTATTGTTTCCCGCAGTTAGGTCCGTAAAGCTGTTTTCGAGTACAAAAAGTAAATTATTGAAGTGGTAATTTTTTCAAATTAGTAGTAAACAGTGTTGTTTTTCTTGTTTTATGTGTCACAGTAATGATCAATCTACAGGTTATTTAGTGCTTTAACACATCCTAAAGTTTGCATTTTCAGAGTTTTTCAGTATAAAAGTAAATTGGGTTTAAATGTCAGGAGTTTCTGTCATCCCGCTACAGTGACAAGAAGATTCCTACCGGTGATGCCGCACCAAGTAGGGAGCGATATCGTCCGGTGCCACCAACACTTTATTCGGAGGTTCGTACCCTGGGATGTTGGAGAAGGGGATCATTCGTGAGAGTAGTAGCCCTTGGGCAGCTCTGATCATCCTAGTACGAAAGAAGACCGGAGCTTGGAGGTTCTGTGTGGACTACCTTCGATTGAACCAAGTAACCAAGAAGGACGCGTTTCCACTGCTGCGGATTGAGGACTCTCTCACCAGCCTGACTCAAGACCGCGTTCACTACTCCCTTCGGGCTCTTTGAGTGGGACCAGATGCCGTTCGGCCTTTGTAACTCTCCAGCCACCTTCCAACGGCTGATGCAGCGGTGTCTGGGCGGCCAGTTGGTGGACACTACGTTAGTATACCTAGACGATGTCATTGTTTACTCCCCTGAATTTGAATCCCATCTTCAGCATTTGGAACAACTGTTTCAGGCAATAGAGAAGTACGGACTGAAGTTGCAGCCAGATAAATGCCAGCTGTTCCTCAAAGAAGTGAAATTTCTGGGCCACTGCGTAAGTGCCTCTGGAGTCTCTGTGGATCCCGAAAAAGTGTCGGTTGTCCAAGGATGGAGTGCGCCTAAGACAGTGCGGCAAGTGAGATCTTTCCTGGGCTTCGTGGGGTATTATTGGCGGTTCATTAAAGACTTCTCGAAGATCGCCAAACCATTAAATCAGCTCCTCGCGGGTTCAGGCTGTCCTCGTGGTCGTGGGTCCCCTCCCGTCGCTTGGGACTCCGCATGCGACGTGGCCTTTCAGAGGCTCAAGCAAGAGCTGCTACAGGCCCCAATCCTGGCGTACGCAGACCCAGCTCTTCGTTCTGTACACCGATGCTAGTAACTTCGGCCTGGGAGCAGTACTGGCCCAGCGGCAGCAAGGAGTGGAACGAGTCATCGCCTACGCAAGTCGAAGTCTTGACCCCGCCGAAAGAAATGATTCCAACTACAGCTCATTTAAACTCGAATTGCTGGCCATGAAGTGGGCCATGAGTGAGAAATTTAAGGATTACCTGTGGGGAGCCAAGGTACTTGTAATAACTGATAACAACCCTCTGGTCCACTTACGGACTGCCAAATTGGGGGCAGTCGAACAACGGTGGGTAGCACAACTGGCTAACTATGACTACCAACTTCATTATCGTCCGGGAACAGACTAATGCCGACTTGCTGTCCAGACTCCCTGAGGCCGAGGGCCAGGGCCCTCCATTGGGGTCTACGGATTGGTGCGAGGAGGGGCTTATGGTAGGAATTGTGGAAGCACCTGGGCTCCAGCAAGAGGATGCCCCTGCTAGTTGGGGCTGGGACCCGCAGCGGTGGAAAGAACGGCAGGAGGGAGACGCTGGGTTGATGGCAATACAGTCCTGGTTGGCGCAGGGGTTATGGCCGGAGGTGGCGGAATGCCGGGCCCAGACATGGGTAGTGAGAAAACTCCTCGGGCAGTGGGAGAGGCTCTATCTGAGAGATGGGGTGGTCTGTCGGTCCATCCGAGACCCAGTGCTGGGCGAAACTGTGTGCCAGGTGGTGGTACCCAAGGGTCAGATTCAGGCCCTTCTACAGGCTTACCACACCCAGTTAGGACATCAAGGGCAAGAGAGGACGGTGTCTTTGTTGCAGAGACATTTCCATTGGCCAGGGATGGAGACGTCTGTGAACTCGTTCATCTAGAAATGTCCACGCTGCACACTCTTCAAGACGAGAAAGGAGGTGCGAGCCCCACTGGTCCCCATATGAGCCAAGGCCCCTTTGCACATCGTGGCCATGGACTACTTGACGTTGGGTCGACCGACGGATCGTTTCCAGAACATTCTAGTGGTAACTGACCTGTTCACAAAATATGCTTGGGCCATTCCAACCCTGGACCAGACCGCCGCCACCACTGCAAATGCTATGTGGAAGACAGTATTCCAGCCGTTTGGGTGTCCAGAGACTCTTCATTCAGATCAAGGGCCAAACTTCTAATCCAAGGTTGTTCAGGAATTGTGTCAGCTCTATCGGTGTAAGAAGACTCACACCACGCCGTACCACCCCCAGGGAAACGGGGGGTGTGAGCGGTTTAACCAGACCTTGCTGGGCCTATTGGGGACACTGGACATGGATCGTCAGAGTAATTAGGTGGATAGTCTTCCCGCTCTGGTACATGCCTACAACAATAGTGTGCATAGCACCACTGGATATGCTCCGACGTACCTGATGTTTGGGAGACACGTACTACTTGGAACGGCTGTGGCTGGAGAGGATTCGAGTCTGACTGATTGGGTAGGCAGGCATCATCAGAGACTCCACTCGGCGTATGAACGGGTTACTAATCGAATAAACGTGGACGCTGCTAAGAATAAGCGGTTGTATGACCGGACGGCACGAGAGGCCCCGCTATTGCCCGGGGAGAGAGTTTTGCCAAGGAAAGGGCAAACTGAGTGATCGGTGGGACGCCCTACCTTATGTGGTACAATGCCAGCAACGTCCCAAACAGCCGGTCTACACCATCCGCCCCGAGGGAAAGCCAGGCCCAGAGCGGGTTATACAACGAAATCTAATACGTCCCTGCCCGAACTATCCAAAGCCTACGGTGGAGGCTCCAGCAGTTCCTGTGGCACCCAGGCAACCCCTAGTAGGTTGGCCAGTGGTTCCGAAGGGCCCAAATGTCGAGCCAAGAGGGGTAGACCCCGCCTCTCCACCGAGACATTCCCAATGGGACAACAGAGGACAGCCTCCTACTAGGTATGGGGACTGGGTTTCGGAGCCTCGTTCTAGGGACTAGAACTGATTGGTGGGGGAGGATGTCACAGGGTGATGTGAAGCGGAACTATTTTTGCCCAATGTTGTTTCCCTGTTGGAGCGATTTCAATGTAACATCAGGCCGGTTCCGGGTCCTTCCGTGTAAACAGTCCGGCCGGGCTTAGTAAATGGGAAAATGAGCATCAGCTGTGTAACGATCGGCGATTGAGCCGCGAGAGACACGTATTCGTGAGAAGAATTATAAAAGGACACGTTTGTGTGGAGAGGGGGGCACACAAAGCGGGGAGAGACTGCATCTTAGGAGGAAGTAGCCTTAAATCGGCGGTTTTGATGGATCTGGATCCATAAAGGGAGATAATGCTAACAGAGGAAGAGAGGCAGTGGATCTATGTTACTTCGTCAAGCAGTTAAGTGTCATCTGTAATTTTTATTAGGAAACCTAATGCCTTCAGTACCCGCTGTATACAACAGTTTGGTGAAACTGCCCCGGAGTTTATTGAAATCCGGTTTGAAGCCTCTAATGCCCGTTGTGTGTTCATAGTACATTTCCCACACAGTTTTGGATGTACAGTATCGTCAATTGAGAGGAGGGAGTCGGCTGGGACCGCGAGTGGAGACCTTTTTCACTGTGAGTTGTTGTAAGTTGCAGTGCTTAGTGTGAAGTGAACACGTGTGACCATTTGAAGTGATTGATGCATGCACATGTGTGGACAATATAATTTTGTGTCTGCTCGTGTCCCCAGTTGGCATACTTGCTGGTCTCGAGTGCCGAATTGAAATTAGCTAACTGCTGTGTGTTGAGTGTATGCTGTACAGCAGGGGTGCCCAACCCTGCTCCTGGCGACCGACTGTCCTGCAAAGTTTGGCTCCAACCCTAATCAAACACACCTGCCTTTAATTTTTAAGTGAGCCTGAAGACCTTAATTAGTTGCTTCTGGTGTGTTTGATTAGGATTGGAGCTAAACTTTGCAGGACAGTTGATTGCCAGGAGCAGGGTTGGGCACCCCTGCTGTACAGTATTGCAGCTCCATCCTGTCTGATTTGAAGCGGATTTGTTGAATATTCATGCATTGCTGTTTGACTCCCTGACTCGAAGAGGAAGCATTATCTGTCTAATGAGCTGTTCACACTGAAGAAGATCCTTGGCGTGAGCACCTGATTACTGTCTGATTTGAAGAGGATTTGTTGAATATTCATGCATTGCTGTTTGAGTCCCTGACTCGAAGAGGAATCGCTGTGTGAACCCCTTACCAGCGTCTGCCCCACTACCCACCTCTGGCTGCCCGAAGAGGAACCACTGTGTGAACCCCTTACCAGTGTCTGCTCCATTACTTACCTCTGGCTGTCCGAAGAGGAACCGCTATGTGAATCCCCTACCAGTGTCTGCTCCATTACTTACCTCTGGCTGCCCGAAGAGGAACCGCTGTATGAATTCCTTACCAGTGTCTGCCCCATTACTTACCTCTGGCTGCCCAAAGAGGAACCGCTGTGTGGACTTCCATTGCAGCCTGATGAAGAAGAGAGTCGGATCAGCCTGTGTCTTTTTAGTTTAGGATTTAGCCTATTTTAATTCAATAAAATACAACGTTTAAGACTGATTACCTTGTCTGGTCTCGTGGTATCTTTGGGTAACTCCTCGAGGAGGTACGCTTAATAGGGGTGGTGTGAGACACGGGGGGGAGGCCACCCCGGCCTTTGACGTCATATTATTCCAAAAAATATATGTCGGAAAGACAGACAGAGGTCTGGTTTTATCCAAATGTTTATGAGAGGGCGTTTCTGGAGGAACATCACTCTCTGGGCAGCTGTTACGTCACATTTACCTTAGTTATATTTAAGTTTTAGCCATACCTTAACTTTTACACCTCCTCCTATGAATTTGCAGTGTTTCCAGATGTTTTAATGTACATTTTGAATTTATGCATAAAAACAACTGGATGGAAACATGAATAGGCCTACTGTTACATTATGTTTAGAATTTATATCATGCTAATTTAATTGTTTTTATATTGTTCATTCTTTTGAAAAAATGTTTTATAAAAATACATTGAAATTGTTTGTACAGTTGGGTTTTGAGACATCTGATGAAACTTACATTTAAAATGAAAATATGAAAATTTAATTGGATATTTTTTTGCAAAAAAATAAAGGACACAATATTTTTGCAGTTACATATTAACAAGGTCATAGTCAGGTATACTTAAAAATAAGAGTAACAGAAAAAAATCTAGCTTATATTGTTGTGTTACTTTTAACCCACCTGTGCGTTACTTTCGTCCCAAACGACGGGGTCGAAAGTAACAATGTGCAACTTATGTTCAAAGTTAAATTATACTGAAGTCTACTGAAGGCCACAGCAGAAATATATCTCTGTCTACAACAGTGGTTCTTAACCCGCGGCCCGTCACGAATTCAAATGCGGCCTGCACCATATGCTGAATAAAAATAACAAAAACAAACAACAAAAAAACTTTCAGTTTTACAATTAATTTTATTTTTTACATTAATTAAAAAAATTAGGGTACTAATGAAATATAAGCTATATCCTAATGTTTTTTATGTGATTTTTTTTTTCATATATTATTTTCAGACATGAGCAGACCTACCCACATAGTGTTACGTATTTAACGAACACATACAAGCGCGCACTTTGGCAGAATTCAATTCAAATCAACAGCCATTAGTTAAGGTAAAATTGCGCATCAGAATGGCCAAATTTGTTTTTAAGGGAGAAAAAAGAAATGTGAAAAATGCCAGCGAAGGAACATGTACAAACAAGAATAGTCGCAGTATCAGTAGTGAAGGAGAACGAAGTGCTGGATTTTTGGTTTGCCCCGCAACTCACTTGAAGAAGTTCAGGCAAATAGAAACACCATAGCCTATACTACGTAGCAATCATCCTTAATTGAAGAAATGTGGCAAAACATCTCTGGAGAGAACCTCATATTATTAAATTCAAAAGTGCTATCCATATTTGGATCAACATAGGCTACAATTGTGAACGCACATTTTCTGCAATGTCATGCGTAAGGTCATGCTCCCGTGCGCGTCTTACAGACTGCATCTTAAAGCCTCTGTTAAACTTTCCGCGTCCGCGAGTCCGCTATGGACCGCTAGGTAGGCGAGACGTAATATTTGTCATCGGAGAGTGTGTGCCGAGGCTCTGAGCAGACGACCGCGTGGACAGGTGCGTGTGGTCAGGAGTCTTCAAAAGCACAATTGCACATGTGCAGGTAGTGTGACGAAGCTCATTGCTACTCGAACCTGTGCAATCCGTCAATAAAATAATATAAAGACAGTCAGATGTGCAATAATTCTGGGCAATTGTTTGTTAACATGTTTGTTGCAGAGCGGACCTTCAGCGTGCTCTTTCAGAAGTATAAATTGAAGAAGTCCGCCTCCGCGCTTGCCGTGTCTGCGTCCGGATTGCTCATGCGGAAAGTATAACACAGGCTTTACAATCGCAACTTCTTTGTGCTGTAACTCATTTCGAGCTGAATCTCACATAATTGGTTATCTCCCGACAGCATCAGGTGTTTTATTTATGGGGAGTAAAATTATTTATTTATTTCAATTAATATAATAGATTAGATATAATATTTAGGTTATAATATTATAAATCAGGTTGTTTTGTATTGGTGACGTAGGCTAATATGTAAATTATATGCGTGCAGCCCACGAGACTTGCACTTGGACCATAGTGTGGCCCGCTGGAAAAAAAGGTTGAGAACCACTGGTCTACAACATTATCTTTTAAAATAATGTTTTTCTGAAAAATGGTACTTTCGCCCCTGCTCTCCCCTATTGAACACTTACAGCAATGCAAACAAAAAGGACATTAATTTCCTAAATGGCAAATGACAGCATTGAGAAACATTTCTTACCATTCAATAATAGAAGACCCTGCTAAATTATTCCTCATATGACAACTGCCTCTACTTCCTGGTGCTTTTAAATGCTCTTATTTCTCACATTATATTTAGAATTTCTGTTAGTACTAACATAAATTATCAGACTCATAACCAGCCGGTCTCGCTGTGCCAAACAGCCACTCTGACTGACCCGCATTGAGCCCTTAAACTGTCAATTGTGATGTTATTCTAACCACGTTCTCAGCTTGGCTTAAATTTTGCACAATATCTCAGTCAATGATAATAAAGCTGCATAACGTGTTTGTGTTCACATTTGTAAATATATATAGAACATTAACCCAGCTATAATGTTAACCTTGTAAGGTAACCTAATAATCTGCACCTGACTCAATTTAGTCAGTTCCTTACTGCTGAAGTAATGCTAGGTAAGGGCCGTTTCAGACCAAAGCTTATCAAGGCTGTATGTATTACTATTTTTAAACACTTAAGAAAGACCATGATGGGTTTAAGGCGACAGGTGGACATGTTTGTATTGCTGCTGAGTTACATCACTTTATGGGAGCATCATCTCAACACCACACGGACCGCTTGTCATGAGCTGTTGGTCTGTACGGAACTGCAAAATGTTCTTTTTAATCTGTATTCAAGAGTTCCTCAATTTATCAGATCACATTTATATATTTTTAACATTTATATATTTATAATATATTTATATATTTATATTCAGAACGCGGCAGCAAGATACATTTTTAATGAGCCAAAAAGAATACACGTCACACCTCTGTTTATCAGTTTGCATTGGCTACCAATACCTGCTCGTATAAAATTCAAGACGTTGATGTTTGCCTACAAAACTACCACTGGCTCTGCACCCATTTACCTAAATGTATTACTTCAGACTTATGTGCCCTCTAGAAGCTTGCGTTCTGCAAGTGAACATCGCTTGATTGTGCCATCCCAAAGAATCACAAAGTCACTTTTACAGACTTTTAAATTAAATGTTCCCTCCTGGTGGAATGACCTCCCCAACTCAATCCGAGCCGCTGAATCCTTAGCCATCTTCAACAATCGGCTTAAAACTCATCTCTTCCATCTTTATTTGAGTCTCTAACTTTAGCACTCACTATTCTAATTGTATTCTTAAAAAAAAATCTTACTACCTTTCTAATCTTTTTGTATTCTATTTTCTTTTCATTTATTATGCAATTATGTGTGTGTGTGTGTTTGTGTGTGTGTGTGTGTGTATATATATACAGTACAGACCAAAAGTTTGGAAACATTACTATTTTTAATGTTTTTGAAATAAGTTTCTTCTGCTCATCAAGCCTGCATTTATTTGATCAAAAATACAGAAAAAAATATAATATTGTGATTACAATTTTAAATAATTGTTTTTAAATTTATTATACTTTAAATTATCATTTATTTCTGTGATGCAAAGCTGAATTTTTAGGATCATTATCACATGATCCTTTAGAAATCATTCTAATATGATGATTCATTATCAAAGTTGGAAACAGTTCTGCTGCTTAATATTTTTTCAGAACATGTGATACTTTTTTAGGATACTTTGATGAATAAACAGTAAAAAATGTAAATATTTTGTAATAACAATATACACTACTGGTCAGTAATTTGGGTTCAGTAATTTTTTTTTCTTCTTTTTAAATAAAATCAATACTTTTATTCAGCAAGGATGTGTTAAATTGATAAAAAGTGATAGTAAAGAAAATATATTATTAGAATATATATTATTAGATTTTTTTTTATTTTGAATGAATGCAGTTCTTTTTAACCTTTTATTCATCAAATATATTAGACAGCAGAACTGTTCCCAACACTCATAATAAATCAGAATATTAGAATGATTTCTAAAGGATCATGTGGTAGACTGGATGTTACATGTGACACTGAAGGCTGGAGTAATGATGCTGAAAATTCAGCTTTGCATCACAGGAATAAATTATTTTTTTTAAGTATATTCAAATAGAAAACTATTATTATTAATATTTTTTTTTCTGTATTTTTGATCAAATAAATGTAGGCTTGATGAGCAGAAGAAACTTCTTTCAAAAACATAAAAAATAGTAATGTTTCCAAACTTTTGGTCTGTACTGTATATATATATATATATATATATATATATATATATATATATATATATATATATATATATATATATATACACACTAGCTTGCTCTATTCTTTTTCTATTCTATCCGTTTTCTTTTTATTACTTAAAAGCCCATGCTACGTGTACTTTGTTGAGCTAACTGAGACTTATTATAGCACTTATATATCATTGCTCTTGTTGTTTTTGATCGCTTCCACTGTCCTCCTTTGTAAGTCGCTTTGGATAAAAGCGTTTGCTAAATGAATAAATGTAATATAAATGTAATATATTTATCATTTAATATAAAATATATGTATTTATAAACATATAATAATATAATATTAAACTGTAAAAACTGAAATCATTCAGCCTTCAGATGCTATTTCTATTTCACCTGACATTAAATATTACTTCTGGAAAGGGAAACTGAATACAGTAAAGTTGATTCAGTCTAACTAAATAGTAATTGATTATAAAACTAGTTAATTTATATTTTACAGCACTACTAAATGATACTGCTAAATATCTCTGAAAACAGTACAAGACTAGTCATTCATTATTCATGCATCAAAATATAGCCTATTGCTGTGTACCAACCCTAACTGCTTATACTGAGAATTTATTTTAATCATAAACCACAGTGTCACATTTTTTTTTTAATTCATTCTACAAATCCAGGGGGCAAATATTGCTCCCTAGTAAAAAGGTTCATTTTTGACACTGTTGTTCAACTACATGTACTTAGTGTAATTCATTTTTAATTGCACATTATTAATATTTTTATTATAAAATTATGATATTATGCTATATTATAATATTTTAGCTAATAATATAGCCAAATACTGTTAGACAATGTAAAATGATAGCAAATACCCCCCCCCCCCCCCCCCCCCCCAGTGACATCATTGTGGTGTCCATAGGTGGAGCTGTGGAGGACAAAGAGAGAGGGACCATACAGTCTTAAGTTCTCCAGCTCACAGAACTCCACATGAGACACACATGAGGGCAGGACATCAGCCCCTACGACACAATGGTAAAGATGATGATGATGGCACCAGCACAGACTTATTTGCTGCTCTAAAGAGCACATTTCTTCGATCTGTCTGTGTGACCACAAAGAAGAAGCCATTGGATGATAATCTGCGCTGCGCGGATCTGGAGGACACTGAATGGAAGTAAATTAGACAAGAGGAGGCAGGCGTAAGAAACAAACGGAGGACCGCCTCATTCAACACCGAGCTTTCTTTGGGTGTAGAGTTTCACTCCAGGATTTTGTTTCGTTGGAGACAACACACTGTGGCACGAAAGGATCTGGATTTAACGGAGGGAGAGCCGGGAAGAAGCCGTTTTATTGAGTCATGAAGAAGAACGGTTCAACAAAGTGGGTAAGACATCAAGTCCACTCTTTTGTCAGAGAGGAGCGCCGCGAGCCTTCGCGCACAATGAAGTATGAAACTCTGCAGCATGTACACTCTTCTTTATTTACTAAAACATTTCCAACGCACCAATGCAGTACACGAATTACAATTATTTTATTCTAGCTGTACATTTATAAGTCGACGTGATATTATTTCGCACGCCTTCATTTGGGAGTAGTTGACCAGGCTCAAAATAATGAAAGGAGTACCGTAGCCTAATGCTGACTTTATTTTATACGCATGTTTTATTCACACGAGTAACGGCAAGGTACAACTGAAAAAGTTTGCCTTGATTTATTTTCATATCACATCAAAAATAAACAGAACCTAAGTACTATAAAAAGAAGCCAGTATTACAGTTTCTAGAAAACTGAATAAGACTGCTGTCATATGACTAGGCCTATATTAAACAGATTTTTTTTATTCTTTTTAATTCAGACTGTAACTTCTTATACACATTTTCTAACAATTTTTATTCATCTAAAACATAAATTCTAAAAACCCAAAAGGAAACTCTCAAGGGAAGGCATGGTTTGAAAAAATCTATTTATCTTCTGGGACTACAAGCTGAACACTTAACATGCAGTATTAATGAGACGATTAAATTACTGTCCAAAATGAATAAAAAGCATTATAAATGGGACTTCCAATATTTCCTGTCTAGACTAGCAGGCGAAGAATTGCCATGTTTCATACAGAATATGAAGATTACATGCATAAATAACTGAGGAAAGTCTTTTTCTGAATAATAAACAGATTATGGATATTGCCCACTCTGTCTGTGAGATCAGCATAGTAGAAATATTTTTTTCTTGTTATTATTTTGCATGTACAAAGCCTTTTCTTATCACACTCAGTTCAAACTGCAAGATCCCAATGTCTCTCCCCCGCTCAAGAAACTACGATTGTGTCTCAAAACCTAGTGAACTGCCTTCCTCGACAGCATCATAGACCTACAAAGGCCTAGAAATGCTGTTAAGGCTTTGAAACACATTAAATTAGATCATAACCAACTGGAAAGCTGAAGTCCCACAAGCATGTCTTTGTTTTTTCAGGGACCTCAGGACACCAATCAACAGCCCATGCAGCCCGACAAAACTGGCTGGATTCGCAAGTTCTGTGGCAAAGGAATTTTCAGGGAAATTTGGAAAAGCAGATTTGTTATTCTGAAAGGAGAGCAACTCTACATTTCTGAAAAAGAGGTTAGTTTTGGACAACCCTTTTTTTTTCTTTTAATGCTTTTCTCCACATTATCATTCGATTGATGAGATGCTACTTGTGTAACATGCTTGCAATGATATTCAGTAATGCCTTCAGTGTGAGAAAGGAAGTAATGCGTTCCAGTTGTGTAAAGGCAAAGGCAATATAAGGGTACATGTCCAGTGTCCAAAAACGTCTGAAAAAAAATATATAACCTGTTATTGTTTTCTGATTACTTATTACATAACTTTCAGGTGTATAACTGTTCAATGACAATTCATTTAAAAAATACAAATAAATAAATTAAGCAATGCATCTTATCTTATGTGTAACATACGCACTATTTATTGCCCTGATTATACATAGTTATTGGTTTCAAAAGAAATGATTTAAGTAAATGATGACAGCCAAAAAAAAAAAAAAGTTAGGCCTAAGCCAAAAATACAAATTCTGTCATCATTTACTTATGTCATGTCTTTCAAAATCCACATGACTTTTTCTTCATTGGAAAGAAGTTTTGAGAGAATGAAAGTAGATGAAAACCAGGGAGGGTCAATCTCCAAAAAGGATAAACAAAAAAAAAAAGCTTCAAAAGATATTATAAAAGTAGTCCATACAACTCATTATTCTTCTTCATTTTATGAAAAAACTGCATTTTGGATTTTTTTACACAAAAGAAAACTCAATGAGTAAATAAATAAACTATCCTTTTTTTATCCTGCTCTGCTCAGGTCAGGCTTGCTGTGGTACACAGAGCTGCGTTTTTCAGTGTTAACACCTTTATTCTGTTGCAGACATTGTTCTTGAATTAGAGGCGGATATGCTGAAATTCCAAACATGATGAGATAAACATGTAAACATTCACTTGGCAGACTATCATTTCCAAGTCCAATGCAACACATACTGTCAAGCATGTGCCTGACATTGTGGTTCCCTTCACTTCTGGATAAAAAAAAAGGTTTAAAAAGAGGTTAAACAAGTTTAGTATGCATGAAGGAATAGGAAAATAAAGGGCCTTTATTCAGGAGTGAGGCTGATTTACTGCAGTGTGGGAGGAAGAAGGGAAGGAAAGCAGGATTGAGGTTGAGTCATGGTCACGCAGAAGAGTGTTTGCTGTGCTCAGCATCAGATCAAACAATGCCGAGGCAGCATATGGGCTCTGGCTCACAGCTCAGAGGGAGGATTGACCCTTTTAGTGCTTAACAGACTGAGGTTTCATCATGCTGTCGTCTAGATGTTTCTCTCCAGCTGTCTAGACAGACAACAGATTTTAATGATCCGATGCTGTTGTTTTGGTATCACGTTTCCTAATAGATGAATGCCAAAATGATACCTATATTTACTTAGTGGTCTGAAGATCCTAGCTTGAGGGGTTTAATGTAGTTCTACAACATCAGGGATCTGGGCTTAAACTTTACAGATTCTTTTTAAAATATTTTTTACACAGTCACCCCCATATTGAAATGCTTTCATCATTTACTCACCTTGATATTGTTCCAAACGCACATGACTTTCATCTGCAGAAACACAAAAGGAGAATATTTGAAAAATTGTGCTGACTGCAGTTTCAGTGAATAGGAACTAAGGCTTTCAAGCTTCAACAGTGTCAGAAAGCATAAAAAAGGATTAATTAAAGACTATTTTCAAAAATGTATTATGGAAACTAGTTTTTGCCAAAAAATACCATCATCTACCTAGTTTAAAAGTATAAGCACACCTCTCTTTACCAAACTGCACATTCTGAAGTATCTGCAGTGCAGAGTACAGGCTAAAGTATGAGCACTGGCTATAGCGAGCGCCACTGATAACCCACTGGCCATTCATTGAATGTGATTCTGCTTGAATCAAATTAACATATTTGTGTCAGATGATAGTAGACTGAAGGGTGGCAGTAAACTGAGAATATGTCCTGTAAAACTCTTCCAGAACAGCTCACATGAGCAGATGTCATGGGAGTGTTGTTCGGGGTCAGATTCCTGGCCGCTGATGTGGCAGATGTAGGGAGAGTCCATAGATAGTAGAAAAACTTTTTCCCACTTGCCCAGGACTATCTTCACATTCACACACTTATTCTAGGAGAGTGTTCTCTCATGAATGCTTGAAAAAAATTTAATCAGTTGTATTCTTCTGTCTTTTTTGTCCCTAAATGGCATCTACCAGAACTTCAACATGAAAATAGAAGAAGATAAGAGCTGTCTCTCTGTGTCGTCTTGCCCTCTCAGGCCCAAATAAGGAAGCTCTGGTCTTCATCTACTTTGAAAGTATATTATATTGCTCTTCTGCTTTTTGGAGTCATATGTGAGAAGGTAGACATTGATCTAATAACCACAGCTTATTCTAGGCTCGATACTTCCTCTTTACAATGTTCTTTTCCCATTTGCTCATCTGGTTTGCCTTTCTAGCACTGAAATCATAGTCCTTCCATGTGGGCGATTCGCAATCAGTATCCACACTAAACAGAAACAGATGTAACAAATGAAATGTAGTTTTGCCAGTTTCATATGAACACTCCATTATATCACCTTCATTTTTTTTCACATCATAATCAGTCAAGTGCTTGAATTAGTTTATGCGTCCCATTGATCTCACTCCAGTTTACTTGTCATATTGGTACATATGTATTGCATTTCTCAATAAAGAGATCTGCAGATGTCAGATGTGCTGAATTATTCTAGCGTTGTGAACTGGTGCAAATGGAAAATGTCATAAAATGAGATCATGCAGTGCAATAGTAAAAGTAACATGTCTACAGACTTTACTGTATATATTATATGTCATACATGTACAAAAATGCAAGGAAAGACATGTGATTTTTTCTTTTTTCAATTGCCGGCATCGTTCTCTTGGGTGGTGGGGTGCAGTCGTCCACCTACATTAACACAAGAAGAGCAAATGAAATTGATGGATGAATCATTTCACACGTCAGGGCTTGGCACAGCTGTGACTCACTTGCTGGAAAGCGAGATCAACAGAGGTTGCAATGCCTTGTATAGTCATCAAACCATTTCTTCTCCTTCTGGTTTCTTTATGTGTTTTCTTTTGTTCCACAAAGTATCAAAAGGGATCTTGGTCACACTGTGCCAGATGATTATTACTGCAATTGCAAGTTGTTTGAAAGAATTTAAAAGGACGGAAGGGAGAAATTCCAGCAAGTTGTGGGCTGTTATACTCTGGAACAGCAAAATAGCATCAGGAAGCTCAAAATGAGAAGCTTGTTGAACTGAAATGATAAACTCTACAACAGTGGTTCTTAAAGGGATAGTTCACGCAAAAATGAAAATTTGATGTTTATCTGCTTCCCCCCAGGGCATCTGAGATGACTTTGGTAGGTGACTTTGTTTCTAGAGTAGAACACAAACCAAGATTTTTAACTCAAACTTTTGCAGTCTATCAGTCTTATAATGTAAGTGGATGGGAATCACGGCTAAAAAAAAAAATTAAACCCTGTGGCTTGTGACAATACATTGATGTGTAAAGACACAAAACGATCAGTCTGTGCAAGAAACTGAACAGTATTTATATCGTTTTTTACCTCTGATTCACGCAATGTCCAAGCTGTTAGAACTCTCCTGAATGTGTCCTCCTCAGGAGCAGGCGTGTGAGGCATCTTATTCTTCTTTTGCTTTATGGTGGATCACAGACTTATAAGTAGATTAGCGCCACCTATCTCTCAAGTGGACAGTTGACATTTCTAATCGAGATTGTAGATAGTGTCAATGGTCCACTTGAGAAATAGGTGGAGGTAATGGACTTATAAGTGTGCGATCCGCCATAAAGCAAGAAGAAGAAGATGCCTCACACGCCTGCTGCTGAGAACACGCATAGGCAGACACGCAATTACAATTTCAAGGGAATAATCAACAATTATGATTTTTGTCATAATTGTCATAATCGTGCAGCTCTAGCAAAAAGGCCAGGAAAGAAGGCAAAAACAGTTCCCATATCTTTTGTTGTTATGGTCAAAGGCCTTGTAGTTTTGTTGAATGTGGCTTGCGGTGATATGAATACATTTTTAGCACTGTGTTTGGCCACAACTTGATGTCCAAAAGCACCACTTGTAAAGCAAAACCTGTTTTAAACCACTGTGCTAGAAGTCAAAGAGGAGACACCTTCAAATTGTCTTCAGTAGGTTTGTAACTGCGGATGTCAACTTGTCAACACCCTACATGAAGCGGCTCACCCTTTCTTCCCTCACCTGAGCAAGCAAACTTGCTGTATTTAACCCTACAAGATGTCTCCGGCAGCTTTCACATCATAAAGCAGCATTGGTTGTATCATTCACAGATTTCTACTTAAACACTTTGCAGTGATTTTTTCAAATGTGGGCAGAAGGGACACATTGCAGAGGAGTATTCATTTCAAATTCCTCTCTCATACACCCTCTCAACTGCAATGTGTGACCCTAATGGACGTTTATGAAAGGATAGACGGGTTAATAGAGAAAGCAAATATAAATTTGAATAGTGAAATTTCCTTTCATACAGAACTTGACCAGCCCTTTGAAAGACAGTGAAACATGAAACTATGTCTGCTTGTCTCTAAATGATTCACCTGGCTTCAAACTGAAACAAAAGGACACTTGAACAGGAAATTCTCCATAATACAGTTGTGTTGAATAACATTAATATGAATACACACTGGAAACTGTGCATTTGAGCAACAAGAAAATGTGAACAAAAACCAGCAAACCTTAAAGGATTTTTTTTTTCAGGCTAATACAAGTTGAGCTTTAAACTGCTGCCATGGGGTCAAAAATAATGCTGACTTATATGACACAGAGGACAGAGTAATGGCTGCTGACCCCAAATGTATTAATATATAGATATATTACAAAAAATAAAAATAATAATAACAATGGAACTCCAAGGAAAAAGGAGAAATTAGAGCATTTCGACTTTAACTTCTTTAGTATAAAAATGGCATAATTTGAGCAGTAAATTTGTTAATCATCCACTTTTTCTCTGGATTTAGCCGATTTCTTTCTTACAGCTTAAGTTTTCTGAACCTGGAACATTTCTGTAACCTCACACACAACAAAAATATTGTTTACAGCTCCAGACAGCTTTAGTTAGATAACAGAAAGTATCTTGATTACAGAGTACAAATCAGGCAGACCGGCAAAACTGTGCACTAATGATCACAGTAGTAGTTCTTTGTCCCTTCACAGTTTCTGTTGAGAGACAATGCTTTGGCAAACGATTTTCTCTAGCTTTCTTTTCATTGTTTAAGATACTATTTTTGACTATTCACACTGTGTGTGTGTGCATGTGTGTGTGTGTGCATCTCCTCTGCAAAATGTGTCTGTTTAAAGCTTAATGTACACAAAATTAAATATAGACAATGCCCTTTATTTGCAGTTAAAAAGGTAAAAACTGGCTTTTTGCTTGAGCATCTTTCAGTTCTGTTTTAAAAAGGCTTTTTAAATGTTATGAAATCCAAAATTGAGCACATGTTCATATACAATTAGAGCATAACTATAAAAAAGTAGTGGTGTAGTTTACATTCATTCAAAAGTATTTTTTTCTGCATGTTCTCAGATTACAGATTACTTTGACTGTGCCAGATTTGTTGTCAGATATGTCAGGGTCACTTTACAAGTAATGACAGTGAAATAAATATCTAAAGCTTTAATGTGTTATCATCACACACTTTATTATTATTTTTTAATTCAGATGATTTTTACCTCACTTAAATGCCTAATTTTCATTCATTATATAGTGCATTATAAGTCATAACAGCATACTTCATTATTTTCTTGAATCTAATTGTATTGAGTTCTCAGTGTCCAGTGTTGAGTGCAAATACTGTATACTGTGCCCTGACTATCCTCTCCTGGAAAAAAGGATTGGATCAGATTGCCAGTTAATTGTTGCCATTGTACTGCTGGAACAGTAGATGTACTATTTGTACAGCCATTCCCTGTTGTGGCACCCCACTGTGCACTGGGTGTGATGCCAATCTCTTAAATACTGCACTGTAGAGCGACTCTGTAGTACAGAACACAACAAGATGTGTGCTTGCATGCATAGCCAGCATTTTTGTCTTTAGTAGAGCGCTAATGTAAATAGATTGTGACTTAATGAAAACGTTTGGCAGGTGATAGCAAATCAAACCATGGTGTTCACTGTGAATCTGGGTTAAAAGGTTTTCTTCTGCCATCTATTATGCCAAGTGTTTCTGCCATAATAGAAACACTTTTTGAGTATTGATGCACCTAAATGACAATTCTTGGCTGAAATGGAAAATTCTGGACACACTGGGCAGTAAAAACACTCATTTTAAATTAGCCTTTGTTTGGAATAATTAAGCAAATTCATATTTATATTTATTTCTTGAAGACTTCTGAAACCTGTTTGGGATCTGAGTCAGTTTTCAGAAATGTACAATTATACATGTATTATTAATATTATATTATGAAAGTACAAAAATATTATTATTACTGATTTAAATAATAATCACAACAACTATTATGATGATTAATGATTAAATAAACTATTACTAGTATTAATCAATAGTTTTAGTCATTACATTAAACATTTTAAAACTACTAAAATTACCCCTTTAATTTATTTCAGAACATATACATAAATATTGAGATGTGTGTTATCAATTTTAAACCAATTTAAAGCACAGTAATAAAACCAAATCTATACTTTCTACAGGTCAAAGATGAGAAGAAAATCCAGGAGGTGGTGGATCTCACCGACTACGAGAGATCTGAAGAACTTCGCAAGGCCAAAAGCAGGAGCAAAAAGAATCACAGCAAGTTCACGCTTCTGCGTTCACGGCAGCCAGGCAACACGGTCAGTCTGTACAGGAAGTTGGGTTTCACAGCAGAGGATAATAGCTAATGGCTTTAGGTCTCACACTAGAGAACTGCTGGCATGCTTCATTAGTCAGATTGCAGTCATGCTGTAAGACAATGATCACCTGTTGCACAACTCAAAGTCTGTTTCACTTCATGCATTCAAACATATTAGAGCAAAAGGAAATAATAAGAAAAGAAATAATTAAAAAGGGGTCTTGACTGGTTATTTGTTCATACAAACATTATTCAAACTGCTTCTGTAATCTGAACAGGACAATTCAAAGAGTCACACCTGTTTGTGAACACTATTTTCTATACCAAACACTGACTTTGTGAATGCAGCCATTTAAGGGTTAGTTCACCAAAAAATGAAAATTATGTAATCAATGACGCACCCTCATGTCGTTCCAAACCCATAAGACCTCCGTTCATCTACGGAACAGTTTAAGATATTTTAGATTTAGTCTGGTTTAGTCCGGTAATAGTTTTTTTTCAACCGGTTTATTGAATCGGACTGTCCGAAAGAACCGGTTTGCGGAAAAGAACCGAACTTCCCATTACTACTGGTGATCCGAAAACCGATGCAACCGGTTCTTGACTCGAGAACGAGTCAATCTTTCGTTCGTTATCTGGTTCGGCTCTGTGTTCATCTTCAGTTCTCTCTTCACAGCGGTTCAGTCAGTGTACTGTTTGAATACATGAATTACTCCAGGATATTGGTTTGTTTTTACTCAGAGGGAGTGTCAGCCACATTAAAAATGTTAACAGCTTAAGTCATTTGTGGATTAATGCTTATTGGATGCCCGAACTGTTTCAAACGATTCAGTTCGATTTGGTGAACCGGTTAAATCGAATGATTCGTTCGTGAACCAGACATCACTACAATGCAGTGAACGCACTCACAACAGACCCGGAAGAGAAGACAATGCTGAATAAAGTCATAGTTTTTGTTATTTTTGGACCAAAATGTATTTTCGATGCTTCAACAAATTCTAACTGACCCTTTGATGTCACATGGACTACTTTGATGATGTTTTTATTACCTTTCTGGACATGGACAGTATACCGTACACACAGTTTCAATGGAGGGACAGAAAGCTCCCGGACTAAATCTAAAATATCTTAAACTGTGTTCCGAAGATGAACAGAGGTCTTACTGGTTTGGAACGACATAAGGGTCATTAATGACATCATTTTCATCTTTGGATGAACTAAAAATGAATGTTAGTTCACCCAAAAATGAAAATGATGTCATTAATGACCCTTATGTCGTTCCAGTATACCGTACACACAGTTTCAATGGAGGGATAGAAAGCTCTCGGACTAAATCTAAAATATCTTAAACTGTGTTCCGAAGATGAACAGAGGTCTTACGGGTTTGGAAGGACATAAGGGTCATTAATGACATAATTTTCATTTTTGGGTGAACTAACCCTTTAAGTCTCAAGTCTAAGACAATATTAAACAATAAATCGTACTCTAGCATAGTTTGCATGCTGGTCTCTTAGCACAAACTTGGACCGACCTCTGTAGTCATCCTATCCTGAGTAATTGGCTTTCAGTAAGAATGGCTTAGCTTATTGCTTTCACCAGCTCACCACAGGCCGCCACAAATATCCTTCATCCTTTAGACCAAGACAGATAGTACATCTCAACAATTTTGTTGAGGCTCCTTGTTTCTTAAAGGTGAAGTATCTGATTTTAATACTGTCTTCAATTAATCCAGATACTATAGGTTAAATATCTCTCTATCCATCCATAAGCCTACAAACATAAAGGCTTCTTGAATTTTTTCAGAGCTTGATTTTTTTCAAAGGCAGCATTCAAAGTCTTTGCTTTTCTATTTAAAAAAAAATATACAAATAAAAAAAATTAAATTCATTTTAACTCTGCTTCCTTACATAAAATTCTAAATTTTGCCACTTCAATTAAAAATCAGTACAATTTACAAGGCGTTTTCAAAATGGCTCAATGTATTGTGCGAGTATGGGGAAATCTAAAGAGAAACAAATCATTTTTGCAATTATGTTTGGTGGAAAATGAAATGTTTTAAAATATAATTCTCACCTCTCCAGAAATGCATTTTTTAAATCAGTATCAGTCCTTTTAGAAGTCTGCATTAGTTATATGTAGATTTAAAGCTTTTCTGGTTGTCTAGACTCTACAGCACATTTGTAGGATTTCTGATGAAACATTAGGGGTTACGTCTGACCAATCCTTTAAAATCCAACACTGAGACAAGGGGTTAATCCACAGGAAACTAACATGGAGGGTCTTAGGAAAATCCAGCAGCAGCCACTCTCCCTCCCAAACACAGAAAAACAGCACTACATGGTTAATAAGTCCCTCTGCCCCACATACAACAGCTGTTCCACATGCAGCTCAACAGGGGAGCCACCCTAATACATGACCTCATGAAAATCACCATCTTTCTGCTTTTCTGTTCCCTGCCTTTTTTCTGCACCTTTAAAAACATGCTTCCCTAACCAAATTTGAATTACCAAAGAACCCAAAAGCCTTACAGAAACCATATTTGTAGCATTATATTTTCCCCTTGAGATCCACCTATGAAGCTAGTCAAGTTTTCTTGCACCCAGTTTGTTTTAAATGACATTTTCTGCCCTTCCGACACCAACAAAGATTAACAAAACTAATTCACCAACTGAATTAACAAAGCTATTTTTGCTGTTAAAAGCATTTCACCTAGCAACTAACCAAACACCCTAGCAACCCCAAACTCTTAGCAACACACTAAAAACATTTTGAACATCTTCAAAATCTCACAATGCCTCAGCAACCACATACCAGCATGTGGAAGTTTTGCATCGAACAAAACTCTTCAGTTTCACACGATCCTTCCAAAATGATTCTAATAGGCTGATTTGGTGTTCAAGAAACATTTCTTATTATTATCAATGTTGAAAATGGTTTAATATTCTTTGTGGACTGGAAATGATTATTTGTTTTTCCAGAATTCTTTGATGAATAGAAAGTTGATAAAAATGTTACAAGTGTATTTGCTGTCACTTTTGATCAACTGAATGCATTCTTACGGAATAAAAGTATTAATGTCTTTAAAAAAATAAATAGCTTTGAGCCCAAATAGTTAAATACAGACTGCAGTAATTAGACTGACAAGGTGTATTTCTGTTTCCCACGATATTTCTCCTTTATTGGATAAAGTGATTCATCAACAACAGTACAAATACGTAGCATAGGGCGCATAGCAGAGTCTTATCTACACAGCTGCAGCATCAACAGAAGGGCTTCAGCAGACTGTTTGGAAGGCTTGCAGTTTTCTTACCTAATATGGTGGTTTCTGCCTCACTCTGTTGTTGCATCAGCTGTCCATAGACAGAGCCTTATGGCCGTACCTGCTTATTTATGCTTGGCTTACTACATGTTTGTGTCTGCCTAGAACAAGACTGAAGGACTTTTCACCACTTGTGTAGGTGTGAAATGAAAAGCCAGCAGGGTTCAGGGCAACACTGGTCATACATCAGACTATGTTTGCTCTATAACCTCCACTGGCTTATACGCTTGTACTTGGATAAATGAACGTTTCAAACAGCACACTAAATTACATTTTCTCTCATCCGCCACATGTAGGTCCCAAATCTGGTGTTTTTGGCTGTCAGTCCAGAAGAGAAGGAGTCATGGATCAATGCTTTAAATGCAGCCATCACCAGGGCCAAGAATCACATATTGGATGAGGTAAGCTAGACATTTCCATATTTTTGCATTTACCAGTGCTGCTTGCTATTAATTATTTACAACCAGACTGCAAGTTAGCAATGTATTAACCAGGCAATCATACACTTCCATCAAGTATGTTTCTGAACATAGGGTCAAATCATCTTAGCAAACACATAGTAATCTGTTAAAAGCACTCTAAATACCTTTTCAACCACACAGCATCCTAGCATGTTGGTTGGATGTTTTTTCTGACTTGGGTCAGTGTGCATTCACCTAGCAACCATCCAACACACCCTAGAAACTGCATAGCAACATTTAAAAAAATGAAAACTTATCAACCGCATAACAACGCTGAGACAACCTCCCACAACAACCCAGCAGTAATTAGCATAGGCAAGCACCGCTCCAATTTCATCAAAAAATGTGAAATGTAAAAAAACGATTTGTCATTTGCAGGTCCTTGGAGAAGCCCCTTTTATAAAAAAACTTCTAATCACAAAGTTTCCTGCCCTCACATTCCCTGGCCTTTTCACAGTTTGTTTGTGAAGGGATTTGCTCAATTTAAAAGCGGGTCTATAATCACGCTCGGCACACAGTGGGAGAAAATGAATCACTCCACCAAAAATAGATGGCAGTCACGACTTTCAGCGTTAAAGCAGCCAGATCAGAGACTATCTACACCTTCAGCTTCTGATAATGAACAAGATTAAATCTGACCTAACCATCCGTGCTATCTGAGTCCTCCAGATCAATACTTGACATGTTGTGGGGAACAGAAAAAGAAGAAGAAAGTGACATGACATTCAGCCAAGTATGGTGACCCATACTCAGAATTTTTGCTCTGCATTTAACCCATCCAAAGTGCACACACACAGAGCAGTGAACACACACACACACACACACACAACCCTAGGGTTAGGAGTCAAATTCTCTAACCTCTAGGCCTCGACTTCCCCAAACAGGTCACCCAATGTCCTTGATATATATTTAAATAATCCAGAGAGACCGCGTGCCTTCCGTTTCAAATGTCATTGTGGTGTGATTCATTGCCTACATCTAGTTAAATAGGCAAGATCGCTCATACCACTCAACAGGAGAGGAAACAGAAGAGTCAGTACTCGATATAGCTATTCACTATATCAGTTTAAAATGAGAGAATGGTACTGTCATATTGTTCTTTCCAGGATTGTCAACAATTCAGTAGTTCGTACAAACACTTGTACAGTTTCACAATTATCAATACTATGACAAAACCTAAAATGCTATTGAAGACACTCTTTTATTTAAAAATATTACATATTAACAAATGATAAAACTTAGTCTTCAAATATGGATTAAATCATTAAATAAATATTGCTAAAGAAGAAAGAACAAATAACGATAAATAGGGATTTTTGCATTTGCATATAGTTCTTTTTTTTAAGGCTTGGTATTGATTCAAAGTCAATTCAATTCCACTAGACCTTAGTCAGGGAAGCGCCATATTTCAGTTCTGACAGGAAATACAGAAACGTTCAATACAGTATGTTCAATAGATTGTACTGCTGTTCAGCTAAAGAAATGTCTTTACAAAAATAACTCTCAGTAGACAAGGACTCCACAAAGCATTTTTGAATGTTTCTGTTCACAAAGATCTAGCTTTTAATTCTATTTGATTCTATAATGATTAATTTGGGATTATTTCACTAATGTCAACAGGTATGCTTCAATTAATTTGAATGATTGTGGAAGTGACAGAGAAACAAGTTGCACACCAAGATTGGCCACTGTCTCACCAACATCTATAGAGACAATTGGTATTCTACAGTTCTGTTGCACAATTTTCCATCAAAGAAAACAAACAATCTTGGCATTTTAAGACTCAATATCGGCCATATTCTTTTTCTGATTTGCATGGTTTTGTTTTGCAAATAATTGTTCGTCAATGTGCTCCTTATCTGTTGCCAAGCACTGCTGCATGTTACAAGGATCAGAAATGTGTAGGCAGGTTTAGTGACTAAAAGCTGAAAAATATATGCATTCACTAGCCACAAACAACACCATGTACAAATACATACTAGATCTTTACATATTCTCAGCTTACTTGTCTGAAACACACCACCACAAGTAGGGTAGCGGTAGGGAACATGAAGCAGTCACCATGGTGTTGCTAGATGATTGGCATAGTGTTCTAAAGGTTAACTATGTGCTTTCTTAGCAGTAGATAATTCCTGACTGTAGCACAAACAAAGAAATATGAGTAACATACAACATTTTAATACTTAGAATCAAGAGATTGGAACGGATCTTCTCCACCATTAATAAATTAAATTCTATATCAGCCGTTCCCAACCTATGGGATTTAAATCCTGCCATGATTCAAAACTGAAAATAAAGTTCTGAAAGGTTGAAACTAAGTGTTCGAAAACTCAAAATCTTACAAAAAAAGTTTTGCAAGATCGAAAAATAAGATTTGCAAGCTTGCAAAATGTAAAAAAATAAAAATATATCTGCAAACATGTTGTTTTTGAGATTTCCTTCTTCAGAACTGCAAAAAAATTTTTACGATGTTGTGCAAAGAATTTTTCAGAGTTTCAAATTTGTCACTGTTCTCCCACTGTATTAGATTGTTTTCCAGGTTTGAAACCTTGTAAATGGTGATCTGAAAACTGGTGTGCGAATGTGTGAAAAAAAGTTTTGAAACTCTGAAAACAGAGATTTGCAGGCTTGCAAAGTGGTAAAAAATAAAATCTCTTCAAACATTATTTTGTTTTTGAGTTTTCCCTCTTCAGAAGTGCAACACTCTTTTTAATGGTGTTGTGCAATAATTTTTTCAGAGTTTCGAATTTGTCACTGTTCTCCCAGTGTATAGTTTGTTTTCAAGATTTGAAACCTTGTAAATAGTGATCTGAAAACTGGTGTGCCAATAGGTGAAAAAAAGTTTTGAAACTCTGAAAACTGAGGTTCGAAGAGGCGAAACTTATTACATTACATTACATTTGCACTCCTATTGCAGACAAGTTTTTCAGAGCTGAGTTTACAACACCCACTTTGAGGAGATACGCCCACACAGTTGCGAGCTTGCGACTCACGTGATTTGTTGCAGCGTTGTCACGCAGCTCTGCTATGAAACTCTAAAACTCAGACTGAGCGAAAATGAAGCTTCGCAACCTCGCAACTCATCAATCATCCTTAAATTAGAAAGTGCTTTCCATATTTGGATCAGCATAGGCTACATTTGTGAACGCACATTTTCTGCAATGTCGCGCGTCAAGTCAAATCCTCACTCTCTCTTGGTCCCTCTCCTCCTGACTAACAACTTTATCGTATGTCCCACTTGACAGTTTCCATGATTTCAGCTAGTTAAGCATATTTATAATATATATTATGGAATGAATGAAACGAGTTGGCACGCATATAGCCTAGCCTGCAGTACATAAAAGAAGAAGAGTGCGTAGAAGACAGCATCGAAAACTAATAAATTATAGCTTTTTATTTAAAATAAAAGTGATTACAAAGGAAATGTTTACTGTTCATGTTTTTTATTGTATGGAAAAATCCCACTTAAAAAAACAGACCGCCATTACGTTTTTCCTCTCGCGCACCCCCTGGTGGCAGCTCACCACACTTTGGGAATCCCTGTTCTATATCATATAAAGTTAAATCAGTTTGTCAAAAATGATCATCTTTTAAACCAATATTTTGTTTTGTTGTTTACCACCCCTCCTTTAGTCCATAAACCCTGACCAAACACAGTAAGACTAGCCATACACTCCTTGGCCAACAAACAAAAGCCATCTCAGAACACCAAGTCTATGACTGTAGCATTTACAGCATAAGTTTTCTTTTATACAACAGGCTGTGCTTACACACTTGATTCAGTTGAATCAATTCTCAGATCATTCCCTCCTCCTTTGTACTACCCAGAACTCATCATTCATCCACTCTGCCGAACTGCTCGTGTCATTATTTGTACATCATATACTAATAATAAACAGACCCATTGATTAGTCAGTCAATATACCAGCACTCCTCTTGCAGGCTTGCGTGAAACATGTAGCTGCTGCTAGGTTCCATGTTACTGATTTGTTCAGTTGGGCTTCATTCCAGTGCTCTTTGTCCGACCCCTTTAGGTGACAGTGGAAGAGGACAGCTTGTTGGCCCATCCGACGCGTGACAGAGCTAAGATACCCCACACTCGCCGTCTGCCCACCCGCGGGCACCTCATGGCTGTGGTAAGGAGTCCATTTGCTCTGAATATCATCTCATTTAATGTGAATGTCATTTTAAGTCCTTTAAGGCATAGTCTATCAGTATTACTGATAAAATACTTTCTCCTTCATACTTTGTTTTAAGACAATTTAGGGCCCAACGATAAAGATTTTTCTGCTGTTTAGGTCAGGCGAGTCCACTACTGAAGTTTGTAATTTTTAAATAAATTTTTAGTAATGCTACCATGTAGGGCTGGGACAACGCGTCGAGGTCATCGATGACGTCGACGCAAAAAATACGTCGACGCAAAATATGCGCATCGATTCGTCGACCTGTTTTTATTTCTCTAAAAAACGTTTGCAAAACGTTTTCCTTATATGCGCTTAATATACGCGATGGCCGGATCAACATTTTCTATCCAACGTTATATAACCAATCCAGGGGTTTTTCTGCATTGATCTTTTTTTTGGCGGCTGTCAAAGCCTTATTTGATCGGTGAGTGACAGTGACAGGGCGCGTACGAGAGAGAGCCCCGGCTGTGCGCGCACTCACAGTCTTCAAACAACACGAGCGCTTCTTGCTCTCTCCCTCCCTTGTGCATATTAATCAAAATCATTAAACACAATAGAAAAAGGGCGAAACACCAAAGTTTCACGCGCGCTCACGCACTCACAGTCTTCAAACTACACGAGCGCTTCTTGCTCTCTCCCTCCCTTGTGCATATTAACCAAAATCATTAGACACGATAGAAAAAGGGCGGAACGCCATAGTTTCACGTGGAGCATTCGGAGATTTTTTTTCTCCATGACAGGCTGCTGGCTCCCACTGTTAATTTTTTTTTTTTTTTGTAAAAGCACTCTCTGTATTAGCTTAAAGCCCTCAAGTTTACATTTACATACTGTATTCTTTCAATTGCTCTAAACAAGTATTTTTGGGGTGACCTTTTTTATTGAATGCTAGACATCAAGTTGTTGTTATTTTCATCTGAAAGAAGAACTTTTTTTCAGTAAGCTAGGCCCTATGTGTTCAGTAAGCTTGTTTCAGTGAGCTATGTGTTTTCAAGGCTTCAAGGTTTTATTGAATGCTATCTCTATACAAGTGCAAAGTAATGCATTCTTAGTCAGTCTTTTATTTTGTAATTTTAAGAGCAATAAACATATATTGCAATGTTAAGGAATTTATGTTTTTTTTTTCATTCAGATATGTAAATCAACATGTATAAATTGTTAGTAGTCAATTAATGGGGAGATAATCGAAATCAAATCGGTCTGAAAAATTAATCGTTAGATTAATCGATGCATCGAAAAATAATTGCTAGATTAATCGTTTAAAAAATAATCGTTTATCCCAGCCCTACTACCATGACAATTCAGTGTTGAAATATTAAGTTACCTCATCTATGTTGATCAGGTGGATAATTTTACATCCTTATTGTTGAGCCTTTTTTTTTAAAGCACACTTTAAGATTTTTGCATTTACCGTGCAGAAAGACTTTGGTCTAAATCTTCCTACACTTTTTAGGCTTCCACCACAAACTCAGATGGCATGCTGACACTTGACCTCATCCAGGAAGAAGACGTCCCTTCTGCACAGGAGCAGGTCTCTCATGAGGATACCCTCGATAAAGATGTTTCTCAGCATACCCCAGATACCCAGCGCTCCATCACAGACACCTCAAAGCTCTCAACCTGTAATGAGACCTCTGTTAAGTCCCAGAGTCTGCCGAGGAAAAGCGAGAGTGCCTTCGACTGGTTGGAGAACCATAGTACGCTGCAGCTCCGCAAAAAAATGCCTACATCCGACAAGAACCGCTGTGCTTCCATGGATGAGATCCTCACGCACTGTGAGACACGAGCCCTCCCTCACTGCTCAACTTCAGCGCCTGTGCAGCCCATCAGCCAGCTACAGGACCTCATCACCCAGAAGCTAGAAAGAACTCAAGAACTGCTAATGGAGGTACGGGCGCAGGGCACAGGGAAGGGCTCACCGGCTGGGAAGAGCTCCAGGCCGGAGGGTCAGCGGATGGAGGCGGAGAGGCTTCTGGAAGAGGCGGCGTCCACTTGGGGACAGGCTCGTGACGTGCTGGAGGAAGTAAAAGAACTCAGAGCTTTATACAAGCAGCTTGACTCCGCCACTTCTGTCACACTCAGTCCTCCACAGAACGACAAACTAAAAAACCCGCAACAAGCAAATCACCGGAAAAGCATGATGTGAGACTACAGAAAGTCCTCCATTGCATCATTTTTCAATGCACTCTTCCTGTTGACTGTTTTTTTATCCCTGTAATCAACAAAAAATGAATAACATGAGCTATATGTGTATATGTGATTTGTTAAAGAGCAAATCTAGTTTCTTCCACTCCCTAATATCAGCAACAGAACAGAAATACGAGGTGCTGGTGGTTTTACCAAACACAAGCTGTTGCGTTGTACCCTCCGTTATCAATTCACAGTAATGTCGACAGGGAGAGTAAAAGCACCGAGCCATTGAGCGGCCCATCAGGGTAAGACAGGGTGATGTTGTTATCATCACCAGCCTGTCACAATGTGAATGTTTTCTTTCTGTTTCATAATACACTGGAGGAGCTAAGTTTCAAAACGATTGCTGACCCCTAGGTCTATTATATTCCCTGGGTAATTTTTGTACGTAATAATAATAATAATAATAATAATAATAATTCCCAGCACACTTGTTCTGCTTTTAACACAAACCAAGCTCATAATAAGATGCTATCAGGGTGCAGCCAAAGGCGATTGGAGGAATGATCATGGATAGTACAGCGTGGTCTTTATGGGCTCTATTTGTGAACAAAGCCATGAACATGAACACATATGACATCTGGTGCCAGTGTTGCTGTGGAAAGTGGAGGACGAAACAGCTGCCATTAAAGACTAGACTCCATGCAGTAAAGGAAACTATTAATAATAATTACACATTTGCACTATGGAGAATGCTGTAAAACGAGAGTGACACTGGCAAGCCATCTTTTTAAACCTAAGAGGCAGAACAGACAATCTACTGTAGGCAGGGAAACATTGGTCGTGTAGCTCCAAATCTTTACACCTAAGTGGTATTTCCAAAATGTTGGTTTCTCTCAAAATCAAAAGCTGCCTTAGTGTATTTTCAAAAGGGCACATGCAACCTTCTTTTCAAACTCTTTAAAGACTCTGAATGCTTGTATATTTTAATCGTCCAAAATTTTTGCCTGCAAGTTGCCTGCACCTCAAAAGAAGCTTTTAAAGCAGGATTTTATTTTGCTTGCGCTTTGCTTCGCAGGAATTTTGGCTCTGGGGAACTATGCAAGATTGCACGGGTGAAACTCAAGAAAACGGTCAAGAACATGGACATGAGTCATATTTCACATCAAAATTTCTGTGAGAAAAGAAAGAAACTGTATTTTGCCTCGAGTAAAGGAAGCTTATTTCTATTGTAATTTAGAAAATAATTTAATTTTCTTTATTTTTATGAAAATTAAGCACAATTACCCATCCTGTATTAAATTTATGCGGACACATAATGTTAAAAAATAATTTTAAATATAATTTTATTGTACTACTTTACAAAAAAATCTGAATAGAGTAAATTACCAGTGCATACCACTTTCATAAAAAAATTAAAATAACAATAGTCCCGTTTAATTCATTTCCTTTATGCAATATATAATTTCTAATACTTATTTTTTTATTTTGGTGTAAAATGTGACCCAGACAAGTTTACTGAGATTCCCCCACCTATAAACTTGAAATAATCCACAGGTATCAGGATTTATTGGCAGCGTGCACTACGGTATAGCGTTAAAACGACCAAATGGTACGTCTTGCCAGTGTAAAACACCTTGTTTTACAGTTTGTAGCTAAATAATGTGTTTGCACAATTCTATGGGCACAGGTCAACCTGTTCTGTTATGAAAACTTGATTATAAACAGTGTTATACTTTTTGTACATTTTATTGTAAAGTGCTTTTTTGTAGAGAAAGACTTGTAGAGTAATGTTTGACTTAGAAAACCACTTCCCTGGAAACACAACTCAACCGGACATTCCTTGCTTCTAGAATCGTGTCATTAAAAATAACTGTAAATTTCCGCTTCCAAAGGTAATAAAGCACAGGTAATTAGGTAATTAGCTTTTTTTTATACAGTTAAATAATTGTTTTTATTCACTAGCCTCACATTTTAAGTTATATTCTTATCATATTATCGCTGCACAGATGCCAAAGGTTTTCTTTACCTTGTACAACTCTTATCTCAATCAGAGCAATGTCATGTGATCTTTTCTGAACTGGTTTTGTTTGGTCAGCTGGCTGTGTTATGATCTGATTTTTTTCTGACAGTGCCAGCGGTAGGTGAATCTAATTACCCACGCATCTGTCATGTAGCCAGGATCATATTAGTGTCATATTAAATTACATCAAAACCAATCCTGACATCTTTCCTAACACACAGGTCTTATCACAAATAACAGAAACCGAGCCAATTTATTCCTGTAGTTTGATAGTCATACATAAGTCATTTAGGACACATTGTCGTTTACTTTAAGTTGACATCACAAACCACGTGAGCTGATGTTTCCTTCATGCTTTTTCAAATTATTTATGTATGCCATAAGATTGTTCACCTGTTGTCGCTATTTTTCTGAACTTCTACAGACCTTTGATAAAATGTGAATGAAGAGGGTAATCTCTCATTTAGCTTTTGACTGTGTGATTGTGGTCAGACTAGTAATTTTGCATAGGGATGTTGAATTTAGTGAGTCAGTGCTAGAATGCCACTGGGAAAAAAGTCTTATGCAATCAGAAAGGAACAAACAATTGATTTTGCAGAGTCTGGCTATTTGAAGGTTTAAGTTAGAGACATGCACATTAATACTGATGAAAACCTGAATGTTTTTGGAATTTTTCGATTCCATTATCCTCACAAACACAATCTCTCAGATGGACAGTTAGTTACAAGCTGCTGGTAAACAACTTAGATACTCAAATGTCTTTTCTTCTCTTGCTAATCACTTGATGTACTTGAGACACAACCACTTGTGCAATTAAAGTGATCCTCATTTAACATCCCTGAATTCTGAGTGTTCATATCTGAACTACAAAATGTAGAACATTTTGTCTGTCTCATTAAATTACATATGCTTAATTTACAAAATCTTAAATTTATCTAAAAATACTTAAAATCACATGGGCAAATTAACCAGAATTGTTTATCAGAACAATATCCCTTGTTAACATATCGGTCTATCACACTATATGCTATAAATTCACTCAACATACATATTATTATATCTCTAAATTGATTATTGATAATTATTCTTGTATTCAAACCAGCCTAGATATGATCTAAAATGTAAAAAATAATTATATATTACATAAAAATGAAATATTGAAAATGAATATCATTTTTTCAATATTAATAATTTGATTAAATTACTAATTATGACCACAGTTCTTGTGTGGTTTACACGTTTACAGTTAAATAAAGCAATAAACAAGAAAAACCCAACTTGTACATATATACTAATTATAAGAACAGAACAAAACTTAGCAGGTGCTGTGTGCGCCAAACCACATGTGGCTTGAAACCTAAGACTGACAGACAAGTGACAGTAGAAGCCACGGATTAGCTATATATGAGCCATATAGGGTGTGTTGCCATGACAGGAACATTTCACCTAGTTAGGACTGTGTCAAGGGGTGTGCATTCTTCACACCCCACAGAAGTGAGAAGGCGTTACCAGGCTCTTCCTAATCACAGTCCCTGTAGCTGTAGGATGGTCTCCATGAGTGCTTTATCTCAGACATGAGATATTATAGTTGAAAACATAAAAAAAAGAAAAAGAAAAAACCCAGGCTAGTTCACAATTTTGTTTAGTTTAATCAGAATCAGATCAGAATTAAAATTAGGTTTTTATTCCACACAAGGAATTTGTTCTGTTTTTTAAGAGCTCCTGGTGCATACATACATACATACATATACAATGGTGATCAGTAATGATTAGGAGTACTAAAATAACTTCAACTGAAATCAAATGAATTAATTACTTGAGTAATTTTTGATTACTAAAACTAAAATTATTAAAAACAAAAAAATTATTAAAATATTAATAAAAACTACAATAGTATCTCTATACTATTATAATAAGACTGTCTCAGACAAGTGTGATCATATCTCATGCCATACTGACGCAAGTTTTGCTTCTGCAAAGAATTGTAAATGTTATTGGTTTATGAAAGCAGTTTACTGTTGTAATATCCAGCTTAAACTGTTTTTTTTTTTTATTTATTTTTTTTTAAACATGGTAGTGACTAGCTAGTTTCTAGTTGGTCTAAACTGGTCATTAGCTGTTATTGGTTGGCTGACCACCCAGCATGTTCCAAAAACCAGCTTGGACCAGCTAATAACCAGTTAACATGTTCTAAAAAAACACAGCTATTACATTAGATTTACAACAGAGAGACAGATCTGATTTTTTCTGATTATAGTATAAAAATCTTCAGTTATCAATCATTAATAGTACCAAGATGCTTAGTAAAAAATGAATGAACAAATAAATAGTATAAAAACTAATAGTATAAAAACCTTTTCACAACCAAAACCAGCACTCTTAAAGTGGTGAGAAGGGTTTCCATGGCAACTTCCATGGTAAGGGATACAATGGTACCAAACAATAATTCATCTCAAAGGTCCAGTAGGGCGAAACCCCACAGCTGTTGAGCTTGTCCATATGTTCCCATAAGACACTACAGGGGGACTGATGGGGGCATCAACACACACTTAACAGAAAGGAGATAAAGTCCAAGTAATGTTTTAAAGCTTTTTTGTCCACATTTGAGGATGTTTATAATTACATGAATCTATAAAGAAATAATTTGTGATCTGGAAAGCTCCAATCTGGACAGTTGTCCACTAACCTGTGACCTCTGTACGACAGAATGATTTGCTGATGGAAACTGAGGGGGAGGAGTCAGTTCTGCAGTCCTGATGTTGACACTAGGAGACATGTAATATGCTTTATCCATTGTCTTTCTTCTGTATTTGTATAGCCTAATGTAAAACGAGGGGAAAGATGTATAAAAGATGTATTCCTCACCATACATATTCATCTTTTATAGTATGACTATCATGTGCTTTGGAGAGATTTTATAAATACGGCCTATAGGTAGATTGCTACTGATTGAGGCAGCACTATAAACATTACTCCTTATGTAATATCAAACAAGAGGATTGATGTTCTGATTAATGGAAATATTTTTTTCTACAGAGGGCATTTATTGACTGAGACAAAACTTTGACATAAAATCACCCGATTTGCAACACATCAGTGGCACAGGATTAGTTTTTAGGATAAATTAAGTGGTATGTCAGATGTTATCTGTAATGTTTATGGTGTTTTTGTGTACATAGGCTATGTAATGCTAAAAATAATTAGCTGTAATTTGCCTATTGAATTAAAACAGGAAAATAAACCAATGGTGTGTGTCCAATGAATGATTACCATAAACAGTTGTAGGCTATTTACGAAAACCTCAACAATACCACACATGCGCTCACACACACAGGCATAATATATATATATATATATATATATATATATATATATATATATATATATATATATATATATATATATATATATATATATATATATATATATATATATATTTTAATGCTGTACAAACCTTATATTCTATCATACATACTTAAACTTAAACCTACCCCTCACAGAAAACTTTCTGCATTTTTACATTCTCAAAAAAAAAAAAAAAAAATTTGTAAGCTTGTTTTCTCGTGAGGTCCTTAATATGAGTCTGTGTGTTTATAAGACATTTGGTTCTGAAAGGCATGAAATTGTAGAAGGCTATTTGGCGTCATCTTGTGGAAAGATTCAACCCCGACACAGGCCTCGATTTAGTTTGAACCTGAATGTTCCAGGGCCTATGGTGTTAGACAGCAACGTGCGGTGAAATCTTGTCATGGGTAGGCTGTGACCTATCAATGTGTGGAATATATGTTCATATATTCATTCAGTTAATTTAGCAACCCAAGTTCATTTTAGGCATCATCAGATCTGCCTGCATTCAGCAAAGTCAGTCATGTGAGGCTAATGCACAATCAAATATAATAATCAAATTAATGGACACATCTATCTTATGACTTATACAACAAACAAATGTTTTGTGCGGGACACAGAGAAGGAGGCGGCGCGGCAGCCTAGTCACTCCATCAAAATGCGCAAACGCGCACAGACAGCCACGGCGCGCACACACACACACTTTTGGTCTGGTGACGGCGCACCAGGCTACAGTCAGAAAACATTGCGTCAGCAGTACAGCTTTAAAGTACAAAAACAGCTTATTCGCTCCTACAAACTGCTAGGCGCACACACCGACACGCAAGTATACTAGTATTCGGGAAGCGCGCGGATTGAGTGAGAGCGAGTAGATCACGTGACATGAAGCAAGCTCGGTCTCTGCCTCAATGTTGATAATTCAAGACAGCATGAGAACTGACTGCGCATGCGCAAATCTACATAAACTACGTTCTATGGACCAAAGAGGCACCGCTCACCTCTGCCTCAATGGCCATGGCTTTTGAATTTCCTGCATGAAACAACGGTTTTTAGGAGCAAACAATGGCAAAATGAGTATATTATGTGTATTCCTGAACATTTTTGTTACAAAAAATAATATTTGGAATAAAATTAATGCAATTAATAATGTGGTGAATTAATAAAGCTCTTGGAATTAATAAATGTAATGTCAACATTTCCTTTGGTGAGGCACTGCCTACCCTGCCTACCCTGACCGCATGTCCCTGGTGTTAGACCTGATTGTTTTTGATTAGCACATTGAACACTGATTTTGAATACCTTTCATAACATCACCCTGTCCTGGGGATTAATGTACTTGGAACAAAATGGACCATATGAAATCTGTTCAGTCAGCAGGCTGGAATTTTTTTATTTTTGCATTATTAAAATAAAATCAATCACAACCTGAAGTTGATGTTGGCAAGGGAAAGTGGTGACTTCAAGATATTTGTCAGAACTTGTCCATTCTAATTTCTCGGATGACGCTGGCCAAAAGGTTTACCACAAATGCTCACAGCTACGAAACTTGAAGTGCAAAAACAACATTGCATCCAAATATTTATATAGTATTTGGAAAATTAAACAGAGATGTGGACGAAACTGACAATGAGAAAAATTACCCCATCTTCTTATGTTAAAAATACACGGGAAACATTCTAGAAACAGAGTAGAAAAAAAAGAAAAGAAAAACAGAAATGGCCTTAGAAGTAGTTATCTTATGTGAGACTGTGAAAACAATCCTCACAAAGTAATATATTTGCTAAAAAACCATCTGATTAGAGCCTTCTCATCTTCCTAGGATCCTTTGTTTTCATTTCATTCAAGCGAGTCTGATGTTTATGTTAAGAACATTCAGTCCATGAAAGTGTGAAAGCTCATTTAAATCAAGTGAAAAATGCCAAGATGAAACTACCGGTAGACGGCTAGATCGTGTTTGGATTTGTCAGTGTGTAAACCTCATGGTTTCATATTCTTTTAAAAAAGCTCCAGTGACTTTTAAAGAAAATTACAGAGCATAAAAATGAAATTAATGCAAAGTATTTGAACCTGCAAACAGCTTTAAATAATCACTAAATTAAAAAGGCTAATACAGTACTTTTGGGCATGAAATGTTACACAACTGAAAATGAATGACCAGTTTAGCAATGCTTTCGCAAGTTTACACATGACTGGTAAAAAAAAAAAAAGCTCCAGAGACTTTTAAAGAACAATAAAGAGCATGAAACCTGAAGCGATGGACTTTTGGCTGGAAATGTTACGCAACTGAAAATGAATGACCAATCTAGCAATGCTATCACAAGTTTTCCCGAAACCTTTTCAAGCCCTCCCCAGTCATGTGTCCCACCCTTCACTTCAGCATGTGCTCATATAAAGATAGTCAGACACATAGTCAGGACCACAGTCAGTTGTTCTGTCTCCTCCAGCATGTTCACACGGCTGCTCTCTCTCTGGGTCACTGGGGCTTTACTGCTGCCCCTGAACTGGGGTAAGTACAAAACTGTTCCCCTTAAGCTGTCACAGAGCTAGAGGACCTTCACACATGTCATAGGATGCCATTATGTCTATACATTTCTTCTGCACAGCAACATATTTCATGCCTTATATTTTATGTCTTGGAAATGGTTTTCCCTTCATAGTTCTTCAACTATATTTGTTTTCTTTTGAGAATGGATTTGCCTTAAGCTTACTTGGGTTTATTTAGCAGAAAAGTAGGCCACCAAATAAATGTCAGAATGCTTTTATGCTGTTTTACAGCTTCTCTTGACAATTTGAGGAACAAAATGTGATAGGGTGACTGACAACAAGCGGTAAGAGAACAATACTGTGTCTCAGTTATTACTGAGAAATATCACATTTCAGGAACATTGATGTGCTTACTTTGATTTTTTAGGACACAGTCGTTGAAATATAAATTAATTAATTACCTTAAAAAATGACCTTTTCTTTAAACTTTGTATTAATAAAAAATATTTATCATGGTTTTCACAAAATTCTGAATCAGCACAACTGGTTTCAACATTGATAATAATAGGAAATGTTTCTTGAGCACCAATTAGCATATTTGAGCAATTTCTGAAGGATCATGTGACATTGACGATTGTAGAAATGGCTGCTGAAAATTCAGCTTTTCCATCACAGGGATAAATTCGATTTTAAAATATATTAAGATAGTAGTAAGATATTTTATATTGTAATAATATATCACAATATTTCTCTTTTTACTGTATTTTTAATCAAATAAATGTAGCCGTTTGAGAATTCTTTGAAGTAATAATTTAAGACATCTTGTTTCTGATGTGACAGAAATGTGTTTTGCTTGTGCTGATGCCCATCTGAAGGGTGACAGAAATGAGCCAGCTTTGGTCCTTATCTGTGATGGAGGGGCATGACTGGCATTGTTCACATAGATGACATTTGCAGGGAATTTCCACCGCAATATTGCAACCGTTATCTTCATCTTCAAAGAATCACGCAAGAATTTGAGAATGCTTTAGCCCCGTTCTTGGCACATCCTGTTCTTAAGCACTGCTTAAGGTGAATCGGGGGTGAGTTTTGCAATGACAACTCTTTCAGTGTATTGCAGGGCCTGTGATTTAACCGAGAAAACATGAAGAAACATATCTGTACTGGCTTCATCTTTCACTCAACAAACTATAGCCCAAGGTAGTGTGTCTCAATTACAAAATAAAACAAAAAAGAGGGATGAAAGGATATTTCAGGAGGGAAAAAATGGTTCTTCAATCTTAGCTGAAGGTTAGAGCACATCTAGATCATGTTTCTGCCTGTTGTAAAATTAAGGCAAATGAGCCTGCCAAAATGACAGAGTTTGCCAAGGCCTGTCTAATTTTTTTCTGGTGGGACAGATTCTATGAGGAGGTCTTTTCTACTGGACCATGTGAACGTCCAGTTCACCTGAGAATCTGACACAGTGGGCTTGCAATGGCACGCTTCATAGACGCTTTGCTGAAATAAAATAGGAAAGTACCAATGCATGAAAGAAAGAATGTTCAGATTAGAAGGCCACAGAAGTTGATTCAAACAGAAAAGTCCATACAAATTGTAAGGTCCATTTGATTTTCAGCTCTAAGGCTAAAACAGTTGCTGACCCATAAAATACAGACTCCACAGGGTGCTTTCCTGTAAATCTTTGACTCAGTCCTCTGGCCGTTTCTTCTCTTTGAGTGTATCATTTCTTGGGAGGCTGGAGAATAGAGAAATCATAACTGCTATATTCTTGGCTTAAGCTAAAGATGATATCAACACAATAAATAATAGTTACCCAACAGCCAAATAGTTTTACTTAAAAAAGTTATAATGGCATTAACACAATTCAAGGATGTATTTAAAATTTTTTTTTTATTTCATGGTTGCCTAGTCAATCTTGGCATTCTGTATTTAAATATGTGTGAGAACTGACATGTCATTAAGAAATATATGACTGTTGAATCAAGAAAGTAAAACAGCTAAAACTAAACCTGAAATATCAAATTTATAAAAACAATATAGACATATTAATAAAAATAAAAAAACTCCACTTCATATAAAAACACTAAAACTTTTAATTAAAATTGTAACAGAAAATAAAGAAAAACTAATATAAAAACTATAATAGTATTTCACACCCATTCAACTGATTCAGAGAAAAGTTTTTTTTTTTTTTTGCAATAATGGTTGGTTAACTGTACATTATCACTTGCAAATAGTGGTTACTGTTGTATAAAAACTATAAAGCTCTTTTGATGATCAATAAAAGAGAAATGTGTTTGTCAAATCTTCTCAGGTACCACATTAGGCGATGAAGATTATGAAGATGTGAAACCAACCCCAGATTTCGACTACAATGCTACATTCGAATACTATTTGTACAGTAAGTTACCATGTGATTCTTGAGCACCGGTGAGCACATATGCCAAACAGCAGTCCTGAAGTCTTCAGAGGTCATTTTAAATACAATCTGAAAGTGTCAGTCTGTGGTGTGACAAGATACATAACATACTGGATGGATGGTCTGACAAACAACTTAACAATGGAATAATATGAATATGAAGAAATACATGAACATTGAATGATGCTATTTTTGACCATTCAGAGTTGAGTATTCCAGAGATTCATGTAAAATGGATAATGTTAACCAATAGCCATAGCTATTAAAATGCTCTGGCTCGATTCTGGAATGTAACACTTAGTTTTTACAATCCACTTAATTCCTGAGGCATAAAATTACTCCATTGTTCCCTAAAAAATGTGTAGTGCTACCAAAATAAAATTGGTTGCAAATAATAGTAAAGTATGTTTATTATCATAAATGTAATTGTTTTTTATGGCTTTTTTCGATTTCAGATGGCAGTGTTTATGAGTCCAAAGATTTCTCCAATCAAGGGAATACAGTACAGTGGCATAAACTCTCTATTGTGTTATCCACAGACATTTGATTACAAAAAGCCCTCATGGCATAAAATAAAGGAATGAATAATTGAGCAGACACACAAAAGAAACGATGACAGGAAAGATGCCCAGATTTGCCTAAAGCAAAACTGGGTCTGTAGAAACTTCAAGGAACATCTTTTGAACAAGCATTTGTTTGGCTTTGTTTTACCAAGAACGCTGCAGGCCAAACAGCAAATCAAAAACCAAACTTTCTCAACATTTGACTGGGAGAAAATATCTATACTGACGTCTTAATGAACTCTTGCTGCTTTACAGGATTTGGTGTCAGTGTACAGACTCTACGGAATATTAGCAGGATTGCTGGTGCTGCACATCTGCCAGCAAACATGAAAATGAAAGTCAACAATGGACCAAACAAAAGTGAGTTGAAACAAATAGCCACAAGCTTTAAAAGTTCACCAAGTAACATTTCACTGGCTCTCATTCATCTTTCCTCTATGATGGTTTACAGTACATCCACAGCCTGGAGTGATTCTCATAGAAATGCATTGTTCTTGCATAAATCTATATTTAGTCAGCTGTCTATCACAGGGGTTGATGAAATCTCTATTGAGTACACTGTTCTGCACTGTTAGTATATCATATTAACTACAGCAGTGTGATACTTTATTATTGTGTTACATGTCAGATAACAGTGCTACACTCATTTCATGCATGTTTTATATTTCAAAGATACTGAGCTGCTGATGTCATCGGAGAGGACCGGAACATCCTCTTTCTTTGCACACAGTGACATCAATACTGACATTTTCACTTGATTAAAGTCTGGAGCTTTGATATTTCTGCTAAATGTATGTGTTGTTCAAGGCAGTTGAACTTTTTATGTGATTATTTGAAATGATCACATATTTTATGCTGGTTTAGATGCTTTATTGGGTCTATTAATTATCCAAAGATTATTATGTGGGAAGCTTTCATGAAACTGTAACCATCTTTCACACTTTTTCAAAAAATAAATAAATAAAAGTTTCAGTATATGGTAGTAATTTTTCCTAATTGCTTTCTCAGCTTGGCATGTCTGATGAGCATCTTGTTCATTATATATTTTATAAATTCGTAATGAGGTACTAATATAAGAAATAAATAATAATAACTGATTCAAATAAGCAAATAAACAAACTATTAGAAAACATATTACAAAAATGATTAGGCTAAAAGCACTGAATAGCAGGGTTATTTTAGTATCATAGTTCCTGTTTATTTTAAATGTCTTTAGTTTTCATTAATTTTTTAGTTTTAGTTATTTTATTAAGAAAACTAAATGAAATGAGAAATCTTGTCAACTAGCTGAAATAAAATACATTTTATTTTTTAAATATTTCTGTTAAAAGTTTATTTTATTAGATCAGATAATTAGTTTATTAACTCCAATCATTATTGATTATTGGTGCAGATTATTAAATAAAACTAAAAATCTGACCTCTGACCTTTTTTACAGATGAAACTAGTCAGACATGCTGCTTTAATTAGCATGCATCATAAATAACATGTGTCTCATTTACTGTGAGACAAGTCCCAGGGCTGAAGCTCCTCATTAAGCATCTGTGCATGTTGCACAAATACCCACATGGAAAGAACCTATATGTGGATATATGCACATATATGAAACCTATATGCAGTGTATATGCACATATATGCTGCATATATGCACATATATGATAATATATATATGCTGCATATATGCGCATATATGCTGCATATATGCGCATATATACTGCATATATGCCATATATATACTGCATATATGTTGCATATATGCGTGTATATATATACTGCATATATGCTGCATATATGCCACATATAGGTAAATTAGGGTGCATATATGTGCATATACAGGAAATATAGGTCTCCTGTATTGCTTCTTCATATCCACATATAAGCCCTATATATAAAAGATATGTCTTCTATATAGCTAATGGCAGGATCTGGTCTTTTTGTAGCTCATATCTCATTTTTGACTGTCATACATGATGTCTAGCTCATATTTTTTGTTTTGTCCTATTTGATTGATCTTGAGTAAATAAATAATGTACATTTCTACATTTTGGACTTTTATTTATGTTGCCTAGCTGCTATGGATTTTAATTTTACTATTATACTGTAGGTGAACATATAGGTACATATATACGTGCATATATGTACCTATATAGGTATATGTATGCACATATATATATGTGTACATATATGTACACATGTGTAAATATATGTGTGCATATATGAACATATATGTGTGTGTGTGTATATATATATATATATATATATGTGTGTGTGTGTACATATATGTGTACATATATGTACATATAATATAGGAAAACGGCCAATTTTATATATGTCACATATATTAAAAACCTATATCAAAACCTATATTGAAACATATATGTTTATATAGGTTTTTTCCATGTGGGTAGGCACTAACATATCTGACAGTTTCCGTTTCCTGAGCATGCTGCAATATTCTGTAGTTCTTGTCTCAACAACATAAGACAGTCTATACAATCAATAACTAACCCACTCAAATTAAAGAGATGAAGCGTTCGTTATCCAGTTAAAATATGTTGGTATTGACACTAGTGTTTGAAATCTGAAACTTGTCATTAGCCTATGCAAAAAAAGTTGTCAAGTGTTTAGAAAATGAATTTTAATTAGCCTAATGTCTTGTTCTTTTGCAATTAATACAACAAACAAACAAACAAACAAGCATTTGATATTTAATTTACCATATTAATTGCTTTTCCTGTTTGATATTTCTTTAAAGCAAATGTTGCTGAAACGCCTAAAATAGTTTAACTGTGCCAACTCCACATCCATCTTGTTTGTGGCAATTAACTTAGCCCACATTCACTTGTTTTTTAATTTTAGACAAGAGCAGGCAAGTCTATTTGTAACGTGAATGTGTCACTTCCGGTGTCATTTCGTTACCGGTTATTTTTAGCGTAGGCTACAGTATCCTAACCAATTATTTCGTGTATTTTTATTATGAACACACTAATTCGTAGCGCAAATAGTTTTGCACTTTGTTATTATTCTAACTATGGCGGCCATGAATCGGAAGTCCGTTTTAATAATTTTCTATTTTTAAGGTACACTGATTTCGCACATTCAGATACAATAGCTTTCTTTTGCGATAAAAACTGAATGGATAGTGTAACACAACGGGGCATGTTGCCACAAACTAAAGTATGCTCAATGAACTGTATTCTTTCAAAATACAATATTAGTGTAAATGCAATAGATTTTGTCTTTCCAACCAAGACTGTAAGTGCCCACAGAGTAGAAATAAAAAATTAAATAAAATAAAAAAATACAATAAAAACTATGCTATAGGCTACCGAAAATGATTAAAAAGTGTGACAAATGCTAAGCTTATATTATAAATGTAAAAAACAAACAAACAAAAAAAACTGTTTATTATTGAAAGAGGCTCGTGAAATTTCTCCATTCACACGCGAGCTGATGGATGAGTGTGAGAGATGCGTGATCTCATTATATATTCAGTGCATTCTCTCGAGACCACTGGAGACCTCACGAGTAACCGTGATACTTACAGAACGCCCACCTACACCACATCTGTGTCTTTGTCTTTTGCCTTGGAGCACGCAGACGTGAGATGATCGCAGGATAAGGATTAATTCATTGGCAGTGTCGGTGTTAAAACAGCCGCTTGTATTCTCAGCTCTTAATGCAGCAGATGATTGTGTTGCGTGGACCGCGCGCACCGGCTTCTGTCAGAAACTGTGATGTTTCTTTCCCCTGTTATCAGTTTTGATCTGTGATTTAAGATGCCGAGGTTCCAGCATTTAAACAGCACTAGTATGCCAAATCACAATTATGAATGGAGCTACGAATACTACGACGACGAAGATCCAGTGTCTTTTGAGGGACTCAAAGCACATCGATGTAAGTCTGTTTGCTGCATTTAATCCATTATAGCTTGATGTGTTTTATCCAATTTGTCATCTTTTTGTTAACTGTGGGACAATGGTAAAATACTATAAGAAGCATACTTACATACAAAAGTTTATCCTGCACACAGCACGGTAATAGACAATCATGCTAATTTTTATGAAAATATATTTAAAAATGTATGCGTAAATATAATAGTTTATAGCTACACTGTATATATTAAGACACTGAAACAGCATTTTCATCTCTAGCATGCTATATATATATATATATATATATATATATATATATATATATATATATATATATATATATATATATATATATATATATATGTATTTGTTTATAGATTTTTAACTGACAAGGTTGCATATTGCATGATAACAGTGCTGTTTCAATGTCATAATATATACAGTACAGTGTAGCTATAAACTATTATATTTACACATACATTTTTTTATATATTTTCATAAAAATTTTCATCATTGTCTATTATGTGCTGTGAGTAGAAACAGCAAAAATTCTCAAAAAAAATTCTGTTGCATTTTTACATCACTCAGTTTTGTTTCTTCCTGCAGATTCCATTGTGATCGGCTTTTGGGTGGGTCTAGCAGTTTTTGTTATTTTTATGTTTTTTGTTCTGACTCTTCTGACCAAAACAGGAGCTCCACACCCAGAGTAAGTATATATTCTAAAATCTGTGAAATACCAGTTTTTTATCAGGCTTTGTAACAAGGACAGAACAGACTAAACTAAAGTACAGACAGTGTAAATTCCCAATAGGTTAGTTCACCTCTCTCACATCTGCACCACAATCACAATGTACTGTATTGAGCCAGTGTTTCAGCATGGTTTTTCAGTTTCCCGCTGCCTGCGCTTTGGCCACCTAGATGTCTCATTATTCTTAGCTTCAGAGAGAGCACTGTGTGTGAGTGTTTGTGCGTGTTTGCGTCTTCCCTCACTCTCATTAGTTCTCTGCTAGGTCGGTGTCTCTGATTTAACACTCCTTTAGACCAACAAAGAATCTTTTCAGGAAACTTTGATTAAACCAACAACAGTCTGAAATCTTGGTCCAATCAATATGAAAAGTCTGGCAACTTTAACCTTCATAAAAAATAGGCACTTCTATAATCAAGCTCATGTTTATTAATGTGCACAAATGCACCCAATATGCATGCACATGCACAAAAACACCAATTATCTCTCTCTGTGTTCTGGTAGCTAGCCAGAATTAATTTAAAAGCAAATTAGTCTTCAGTAATGCCCTCTTTGTACATTCAAATGTATTGGACAAATAATTTTAAGGGCGTTTATTGTTTATTGTATATAATTACACTCAGTTATATTAGTAAAGCACTATTAGTCCCCATCCTCTGGTCTAATGGAGCAGGTGCGTATCTCAGGGGCCGGGCTGACAGTCTGTTTAGTGCTCTTTTAATTAAACTGCTCTATAGATGTGAGTCATCCATTAACACAGACCAGCAGAAACCTCTTACACTCAAGATCATTGAAAGGAGAGGATAGGAATATGTCTCACACACACATACACACACACAGATGGAGGAAGGAATATAAGATGAGGGTACTCCCACACACCAGAAGCAGCGGTGCTCATTTCACCTCTGTTAGAAAAGGGAAATAAAGCTGTTTAAACCTGCTGATGAGGTTTTGAGTTCAACACTCCTGTCTCAATCCCACAGGGCTGCGGAGCCTTACGAGAAGCGAATACGTCTCACAAGCTGCGCCGAGGGTCTCGGTCGCCGATGTGAGGTGGATGCCCGGACGGGTCTCTCTCGCCCATTGCTGGAAGAATCCCGGTCTTTTTTTCAGTGTTACATTAATGAAGAAGAGCGAGAAGGAGGCAGGGCCACTGCTGGTGCTGGCCACGGATGTACGGGCAGCAGCACCTCCAGAGACCAGGTGGAAACGGTGGGGCTAGTCGTGCAAAGCATGGTCATGGAGACCAGAGCAGAAAGAGAAGCGGCGCTCCTGGCGCATTTTAATATCCCCAACTTTGTGAACTCAGAACTAAGCTCTGCATTGGGGGATGAAGATTTACTACTGGGTGATCCACCGATCATAATGGAGGAGGACCGTCCACGCTGTACCCATCATATCATTGACTAAACCTCCAGTTTGAAGATGGCCTTTATGCACTCATCATGGCATCATTATTGTCTTCGACTCAGCCCTTGATCTCTAAAAATGAAGAGTGGTGGTGTTTTGCTTTAAAAGCTCTGCTTCTGCAGTGTGAGCTTTAAGGCTGAGCTATTTTCTGACATCTGGGGTCTACAGTGATGCATGATGTCAGTCTTAAAGATAAAAAAAGATGGGATTGCACGAATGGTATTTGGCCAATGTGTTCTTGACAGCAGTGACAGCAAGCTGAAAGACTGTTGGGAAGCCTGTGTTTAGAAAAAGCTAAATATTTAAAGAAAAAACTACAAAAATGAAATCAAGGATGTTGTTTCTGGTTGTAGGAAGTATATCTTGATGACATACTTCATTTCTACTATCAGCATGATTAAAAAAAATCTCTTGATGTGCAGTTGGAAGATGTTTTTTTTTTTTCAAATCCAGCATTGCACTTATGTAGCCTAATGGCAAAATTGCAGCAATTTGGTATTGCACTGCCTGGTTCTCTAGGCCTGTTGTGTGAGCAAATGTCTGAGTAGAAAATAGTTTGCTGTCTGCACTTGAAAGCTGAATCAGTGGCTTTCCGCAGAATATCTGCAGTATACTTGCATACTAACTCTCTTTAATTGTCTAAGTACAGCTGCCTGAACTGCCAGAGCAATCAAATATTCAGTTCTGTCTCATGTTTATTTGAACACCTTTATGCCAATAAAATTGAGTGCAAATCTTCCTGTGGTGAAACTTTCATATAAATCTCTAACCCTAAGAATAAATCTCAATGAAAGCTTGTGTTATTACTTTTTGATCTGACATTTGACAGGTGAAAAGCCAAATAGACGTACATTGATGGACCATATGTAGAGTCCAGAACAGTCCTGAGAAAACTCAGGAGATATATTTAGAATGAGAAAGCACCACTTATCTCTTCAGAAAATATATATAAAAAAAGGTTTAAAATACTATTGTAGTTTATAGTGTGGAATTTTGTTGATCCCATACAATGTTTTAACACTCAGGACATTATTATTATTACTACATTACCCATAATCATCACTAATCACTAATAGACTTTCTATTTTGTGATTATACAAATGTAAGTAAATTTGCCACTTAAAATGCATTATACTCCATGAACTCTCCTCAAACGTATACTATGTGCTCAAATAAATTATATTATGTCAGGACTCTTGGTGTTTATAAACATTGTTGCATGCTGGTCAGCTCTTATCAATCACACAACACAGCAGCACCATCTCCAGCCACTCACGTAATTTATGTTCTTTTAGTAGTTTATTAGCATTCAGACCATGTCCTTTGAGCCCAGCACTAAGGCGAGCAATAAATCATGACGTCTGCAGTATTTGTTGTGTAAACGTACTTTTAGGTTGAGCTTCTTAGTCCAACATTTTTTATAACTCTTATGTGGGGGGTGTATCAACAACAATTTTACTGCTGTTTGTTCAGGTTTTCTGGATTCTGCTCAAGCGGATGGTGTAAAATCAACGGAGCAGAAAAACAGGACCTAATGTCCAAATAATAATTCACTTTAATACAAAATAACATTTGAAAATATGCTGCAATTACTTACACCAAATTTGATGTTATACACCCTGCATGTTCCTTGACAATAATTAAATAATCTTTACAATACATAATTATAAATATTTCCACAAAATTAGCCGAACAATGATTAGTGCTGTCACAGGAATTCTGCTAGCCAGAGTCATAGAAATATGTATGCGCACATCCTGGACTCTTCAGAGTGACGCAAACACAGCTCAGGATCGGAGGGGCAGGTATGTGTGGCTGTGTTCATGGACGGGAATGACTACATCCTGTCTCTAGAGTTCTCGGAGCACGTCCAGTATGGAGTCCAGCTGCAGTCTGAAGACTTCTAGCTCTTTAGCCCTGCCTTGAACGAGTCTCTTCCAGCGCTCCACCTCACCCGGCTGCTCCTGTTCTACCACCTGCCTTGTGTCTGCAATCACCTGGAAACGGCACATGACAGCAGTGTACTCGATCATAGTGCAGAGGTTGTCAATCAACAGACTGCCTTTGAGATCCATTATAAACAACTATATATACTGTACAGCACCAGAAAACAAGACGTGCGCTTACTGTTTACAGTCCATGTCTGTGAAACTATAAGATACTGTAAAAGTACACATTAAGAAGTTTAGGGTCAGTCAGAATTTTAAGTTTTTTTTACAGAAATCCCTTATGTGAATCAAGGCTGCATTTATTTACCTAAAATACAGTAATATTGTAAAATGTTGTATGTTTTGATATGTTATTTATTGCTGTGATGGCAAAGCTGAAATTTCAGCAGCCATTACTCCACTGTCCAGTGTCACAAATTATCAGAAAGTTCAATAACAGCAAATAATAGCATTTATTTTTACTTTTTAAAAAGTCTTACTAAACCAAACCTTTTGAACTGAAGTGTATGTATAGTTGTGACGAGTGGGGCGGGGCCGAGGGATGTGGGAACACGAGTGAGGCCGGTGGAGTGATTGGGAAATCCGCTACACCTGCGAACCACCACCGGTCTTGAGTCCCACAGAGGAGATGAAAGGATATAAAACTGGAGCGACGACAGTGAAGGACGAGAGAGGGCTTCTCTCGTCCTTCACTGTAAGGAACTGTAAGAAAATTTACTGTATTTTTGTGATATGGACCTAAGGGTCTGAAATAAATAAAGAAAGCCTTAAAAAAATTGTAATGTCCCTGAACCTTTGAACAGTAGAGTAAATCAGCAGATACATAGTAATTATTCAATTTATCGCCAAGTCTTATATGCCGTTCTCATGGCAGTTTCTATTTCCACCATTCATATGGGCAAACAGCGGGGTTTAGAAATTAGAGAAATGATGCCATTCTTACAGCACACTCAAAGCCCTGTCCACTTGGGACTTAAATAGAAACCTAATTTTCTCTGCAAACTTATTTGCCGGAAATAGATTGATCCACCTGTGAGCTCTGGTAAAAAACATTCTTGGAAAAAAAGAGAAGTAGTTTGAGTGTTTTTTTCCATTACTAATTAAGAACGAAAACAGTGTACTTCAGTCCGTGGGCTCTGGGGCACCATGTCCCAATAGTTCAAACTTGTTTTGATCCTATATTGTACTATTGACTGAACAGTCAGCGCTTTTAAACTAAATTCCTTTTGCTCTATTCAATACTGAATACTGAAATGAGTACTTTGATTCTGTGATACTGTTGTTCCATTGTTCTGAGCCTGCGTGTGGCTGCTTCATTGCAGCCTTCTAGCTCCGCCACCAATTGATGGACATGTCTCTCCACAGAGCTGCTGTCTGGTTGGAATGAGGGGCAGTTGGGGGACAAACATCTCATCCATTATCTTCTGTGCCGGTAGATGAAGCGGCAAGATCAGGGATGGTAGGGAGTTTGGATGACTGCGTCTCAAGAGCTCTTCCATCTGTTTGAGTTGAGACAGGAAATGGGAACATGAGTGAAATCCATTCATGATTATTTTTAGTATTATTTTATTATTGGATAGATACAGTAGACAGAAACAGGAACATTTGAATGGTTTGGGAAATGTTGCAAGCCAGACTCGAAACCTACATGAACAACATGACTCAAAGAGAATAGTGAGAGTACACTAACCATTTAGCCAGTTGTATACAAAGCTACTAATTTAGTCATCCAGATGATCCATATCTGTCAAAGAAAGGAGTTGTAAAATGAAGAGGATGTGGCAAGCAGAAAGTGCTTGGAAAACTGACTATCCAGGCAGATGGTCTGTTACTCACAGACACGGTTGGATAATTCCACCTCTCAGGAAATAGAGCACAAAAAGAACGTGCCCTGAATTAGCAGTACCTGCAGAATGAGACAACAAAAATATGTGGAGAGGCTGTGTCTGACCTGTCGTTCCAGGTCTGGATTCTTTTAGCTTCGCCCGCTCTCTCTTTTGCCTTTCTTTGTTGCTCATTGGCCCTCCTGCTGACCTGCATTTTGAGCTTTGCCACCTTCTCAGTGGTGGCAGTTCAGAGTCTGGCTGCATCTTTGTCTAGTAGTTCCTGGTTCTCAGCATACCACTACAGTCTCTTCTTCAGCTCTGTGACTTCCTCCCGATGTTTCTCCTGGAGCATCTTTAGTTCGAAACCTTTATCACCTGGCAGATAAATCCAGATGATTGTTGCCATCAAGATGACAATTACATTACTGAAAATGGACTACCGCATAACACTTCCAAAACTGAAGTTCTACCTGATGTAGAGTCCCGCCCTTTCCTCACCATCTCCATGTCTACATGCAGGGCTTGTTTTAGCCAGCGGATCTTGTCTTGCAGTTGCTCCTCCTTTTTCTACACACAAAAACGTTTGTATCAGGAGATGAGTGCATTTATAATGCAGCTTATTAGATTTCGGGAACAGAACTGATAATATTATGTACTGTAAATTAGTTACCTGGGCGGCTTGTACCTGACTGGTCAACTGTGCAATGTTGAAGCTTTGGTCAGAAATGCTTCTCCCTCCGATGGTTCTTTGAATGCTCTTCATGTTCAGTCGGTCCTTGGGAAATGAGTATGCATTGCTTTTGTAACGGCTGCTGCAAAGAACAGCATGAATAGTAAAACCCCGCTTTGATATGTATTATATCACTCTACCAACACACTTTTAGAGCACTGACCTGGTGAAGGCCAGCTCAGTGAGACGCCTCTGGTTCTCCATGAACAAATCCTCCTCGTTTTGTTTGCTTTGAGCTTGGAGCACTTTCACTTGCAGATAAAGCTTCTCATTCTCCTTTATTGTTAAAATCATCAGAAAGAAGTTTCAGATGTGTTTTTGCTCCGAACCTATTTGGAGCATATGAATACTAATGACCAAAATGCAAATATATTCAGTGCATGTATTACACTGAATATAGTTCCAGATAAGAATTAATTGGATTTGGTTTCTGGAAAGGCCATGAGTTCTTCTGTAATTACAGGAAATGAGAGAAGTAATGATCATCGTTATTCTAAATTCTAGTAATAGAGGTAATAGTGTCATTTTAAAAGAAGTGTGTTTAATTACATGCCTCATTATACTGAAATGCCATAAAATGATCAAAAAAATGAAAGACTACTGAGTTTTGTATTGTACCATTCACTGACATTTGTAAGACCTCACCATAAGAAAAATCCAGGAAAAGGGATAAGAAAATGAAACCTATATATAATGAATGCATGTCATAAGGGCCTTGTTTCAGCATGCTTCATTCTGATGGATGTGAAAAAATGAGCAGAGATAGAGAGAGTGACTTACCTGATGGTAACCCTGAATCAGAATCTCCTTGTTCTTCATCTCTTTCTCTATCAGCTTGAGTTTCACTTAAGTCGCAGGGTCCCAAGCTTCACCAAAACTTCACTTTCATTTGTTACTGGCCTCCTCAGCATGGTGTAGCTATAGAATTAGCATTTAACAGTTCAGAACTGGGATGAATGACAGAGGATTGTTTGCTCAGATTTTAGGCAGAGTCTGCAAAGTTTACTGGATGCAGTAACTAAATACCAACACTACTAACTAAAATGTATTTTTCAAAGTGGTTACATGATTTTTTTTTTCTATTCAACGCTTTTTTTTTTTTTTTTTTTTTTTGCTACATTGCTACAGATATGCTGTCTTCCTCTCAGTCAATCTCAAATAGCTTTGGTAAGTCCAATTCATTAAGCCGGTTCGTTTAGACAGGTTCATGTAAATTAACTGCTTACAAAACAACCAGTCATTAACTGTTTTTGTAGTGAAAATTTTTTTTTTTGTTACAGGTTAATATGGCTGTATATCACAATTATTTCACTATGGCAGCTAACTGTAATGAAAATAATTATGATTAATGATTTAAGTGTATTTTTTTTTGTTTATGTCAGTAAAAAATGTCAGGTTTATTACACACAAAGAAAGTTGAAAATATTTATACTCTCCTTATTCTAAATCTGGAGGAACAATTTCATCACCTCCTTTGAAGCTGGTAACCTGGCAAAAAACAGCTTGTTGTTCTCTCGGATCATATTCATAAAACCTCCCAAGACAGATAATTTGTAAAGTATATGGAGCATTTACATAATGCACTACTGCATTAGAAAGGGCATTTCTGTATCTTAAACAGTAGAGTAATGCACTAGCAATGCCAAGGTTGTGGGGAAAATGGCCTTTAAGTTCATGCTTTAAGTTTTTTTTTATTCTGAATTACAATACTGTAAAGTGAACAATTAAAGTAAATAATGATTATGATTATCTTAAATAAGCCTGATTAGATAAAAAAATGACTAGTTGTTTATTTAACATGTTAAGGTCACATGGTGTAGTGACTCAGTAAGGAGTGAGCTGTGAATCATCACCATTGTGCCCTTAACCTCAGGTTACTCCAGGCCCATTTGTCCCTTAAATACATTTATGGTACCATTTGACAACAACACTATAATATTTAATTACAGTATGTTGACAATAATTATTGTCAACATACTTCACCAGATGGGGCAATAAAATGCTGCATGCCCCCATGTCCTGTTTTAAGTTAATTAACTGATGAATCCAAGGCTGCATTTAGTGAGGGTCATTATTTGCTAGTGCAACAAAAACACTACCAAATAAAGTGAAGTGACGTGGTGACCCATACTCTGAATTTGTGCTCTGCATTTAACCCATCCAAATGCACACACACAGAGCAGCGAACACACACACACCATAGGCAGAGCAGCCACATATATATGTTTACTGTAGACGTAATGATTGCTTTATCAAAGCATACACCCGCAAGGAGATACTTTCCTTTTTACCAAACGCACTTATTGTGGCAAACATACAATTTTCCCCACATTCACATAAAGGAGAGGAATTGACTTTTAACAAGAAATAAGTTCATATGTGCTTTAAGGCTGGATAAATAGGCCATGAAAATAGATGAACTTGAGTGTTTTTTAAGTTCTCTGTCATCAGCAATTATAAAGTAGTTAAACGGACAGCTCCCTAGGGTCGTATAAAGTCTGAACACACAAAATTACCCACCGGTGATGTAGAGCCTAGGAAAATTATCCCTCAAAAAAACAAAACTTTCTTATCTTTTTTTTTTTTTTTTACATTTCTGAATATATTATGTAAGTTTTACAGATAAACAGGGGCTCACCTTGCTCTTTAACACATAGTTCTCCTGTCTGAGGGCTGCAAGGTCTTGCTTTTGCTCCTCTCATAATTGTTCTTCCCTTAGATGCAGCTCTCTCTTTTTGTGCGAGCTGCAGAAGGAAGCGCACCAGCGATGAACGGTCAAACCACCATCCATCTTCGCTTGAATCACCTGATGCTGACAGACAAACAGAACAGGAAGTTAGTGAACCTGGGGATTTGATCCAATGCTCTGATTCCTGTCACTGCTTCGGGTGTGATCCTGTCTGCTCGAGGAGTGATGTTATTCTGTAGACTGCTGGCTTCAACCTGATGCTGTAGGAATGTAACAAAGGACTGCAAGGATGCAGCCAGTTCACTGCTTAGTCTTAAACTTGTGTCTTAACCTGTAATACGTGCAAAAAAGTAAAGAGGACCATTTATTACCAAGCAAGCAAATATGGCTGTGAATTTAACAGTCATCTTTACCCAAAAAATTTCAAGAAAAAAGAAAATCCATTTAATATAATTTTTTCATTAAATTTTCATAACATTTGAGATTATTTATTAGATTATCTTTTAGATTATTCCCCCCCCCCTAATTCTCATTACTGTAATATATAATAATTGATGTAATAATTGAATAATTATCTTATTTATTTTGGTGATTGAATTTATTAATGCATCTAAATTTGACGTAATTAAAATTGCTAACTGACTGACAGCCCTATACTTATATATATAAATGTTTGCATTTAATTAACAAGGATTATATTTTTTTTTAATTTTTTTTTTTATTTAAGTTATGTCACCTGTCATGAAAATGTAATACAATTTTATAAAATAAATGATAATAAAAATATAAAAGTAATTTCACATATTATTTATATTATTTTTATCTATCTTTTAATTTTGGGGTTGAACATGACAGTTTTGGTGAAGTTAACCCAGGTACCTTTGACTGTTTGACTGCCTTTGAGTCTTTTTAGGAGGCCGGTTCTGAGCTTTCCTCTGTGTTTGAGGAGATGGGGATTTAGCAGCATGTTGGTTCTGGCAGGAACCTGAGAAAGAGAGGTTAATATTCCATTATAATCTTCATTAATGTGATTATTAAATTTGATGTGAATAAAGAAACCAAGTAGTTAAATTATACGTCATTTACTTTGCAGAGTAGGTGCATCTATTTTTCTATTTTCATTTCTCAAAACCCCAGAAATTACAGGATCTAATTTATGGATTAAATTCATGAAGCAAATGACTCATAATAGCAGTGTCTCTAACCAGGTGCTTCTTGGGTTTGACAGGAGGTAGTTCCACAGAGGAGCTGTCGTGTTCCTGCATCAGCCATTTGATCTCCTCAGTGATGCTCTTCTGAGTGTATTGAAGAGAGGCTGGATGTTTCTCTCCTTTAAGACTAGCTGCATTTCCCCCTCCACAGCCCTCATTAGCAAAACTGAAAGGGATTTCGTCTGAAGTCATCCTTAATGGACTATGATTCTCACTGCCTTGAGGCAACGCCTCACTGTAAGACAAATAGTTCTAAAGCTGCTGAAATGAGAATATATGACTCATAGTGTGTGAAGGTAACTAAGGGCTAGAGAGAGAAGCCATGTGTGAATACAGAGTATGGTCCAATCGCCCGCATCAATTCCTCAGCAGTGGGTAAATCGGGGTTACATAAATGAGTGACAAGACCCTGGTGACCAAAAATGTCACTATGGCTGAAGTCACACTCTAGCCAGTTTTCCGTTGTAGGCTTTATTTAGAATCATAGGGCTTTGGAGTGCATGGCCATGACTCTCTGGGCCTTGGTAGTAACTATTAAGCTGTCTCTTACACTGAAGCACTGATATACTATCATGTTGTTCAAATGCAAAGCAAATGCAAAGCCATTAATCACAGATTTTGACTCTCATCCATGGTGAAATTGTAAGCTTTTGTTTGGAGTTCACCTAAACTTACATAAAGGAGTCATATGATGTTGCTTAAAAGAACATTATTTGGTGTATTTGGTGTAATGAAATTTGTTCATGTGGTTTAAGGTAAAAAAACACATTATTTTCCACATACTGTACATTATTGTTTCTATGCCCCGCCTTTCTGAAACACGTTGATTTTTACAAAGCTCATCATTCTAAAAAAAGCGAGGTGTACACTGATTGGCCAGCTATCCAGTGCGTTGTGTTTGGCAGAACAGCTCGAGCGTGTGACGAAAATGTTACAACCCTTGCTATACTGTGATTCGTGTCGCAGTCAGAACACAGGCGCTACAAGACAAAAACAATAAAACCCATTACAAACGAGGCATTTGTTGCATCCAGTGGGGACATAATTACGGAATATAATGATTTATACTGTGTTATTACACGTTGCATGCATCGCGCTGTGTAAACATAAAACCATGTCTGCATTTGTGATTGGAGAAATGACAAACAACAAGCGTTACTCTACACTGCTCAAAACTCGCGTTTGAATCATTAGAGGCAAATCCTTAACATATGTAAACTTACAGGATGTGAGTCAGAAGCGTCGGCATTGTAGTCTTCTCTCCCAGGATCAGGAAACAGTCCTCCATAAAATGTGCAGCACACATCTGAATATTTGGGTTGAACTGTTCTGAAACAGTGTTGTAAATACAACTTAACCACTGATTTCTAGTTGTGTCATCTTTTGGAAGACCAAACACAAAACAGTGTCTCCACGACATGGCGCGATGGCAACAGCGGGAATCAAAGGTTATGCATTGTTTCTTTGCGTGAACATTTGGTTGGCGTTATGCAAATCTTCCCACATCGTGACGTAGGCATGTGGTGGCATGTTTAAATGAGCTGTTTAAGGGGGGCGTGGATGAGTCTTAACTTTTATAAAGAATATCTCTTTGGGTTTGAGACTTTAGGTTTTGCAACTTTAAAGATCTTCTTTATGTACCAAAAGCTTGTAACCCTCCAAAGAGAAAGGAAAAATTTAATTGAAATCACATCATATGACCCCTTCAAATAACTAACAAAATGAGAAAGAGTCATAGCAGGGATGAAGTTATTATATCTTATAATAAAAAATTGGATGATGTTATAAATCTTTATACTTTACTCTCACTTTTAGATCAATGAAATGCTTTCCTTTCTGAATAAAAGTATTAATGTGATCTTAAATTTAGAAATAGTGCTTCTAATGGTGCTGATCTTAATAATGCCATAATTTATAGCTCATTTGCGCTAAATATTTACAAAAAGAACACAACTTCTGTTCTTACTTTGGCAAGCTTTACATGGATTTGCAACCAAAGCGAGGCACAACAAAACATGTGAGAGGAAATAAGAAAGAAATGCCAGAGGTAGTAGTTTACTCTGTCACCCCCTACATTCAGTGACAGACCACTAACAGAATATAGCGAGATTTCAGGAAAAATAGTCGTTGTGACATCCTCACCCAAAATCGATTTGTTTAGAGCCAGCTACCAGGACTTATGCCACAAATAAGGCCAGTGCTAAAAACCTCACATTCTTCAGTTTCAAGCACAACTGGAAACATTTGTGGTGGAAAAGCTGCAAATCAAAAGGTTTAAAGCGCAGACATGCCCATAGTGACTGGCAACAATGAGCTAGGTGCTGAGTCTGACCTGACTCCACTATGGAGACAGGTGAAGTGTAAAGAGAGAGAGAGAGGAGTCCTGCTACCCTCCGCTTGTTTGTCCTCACACTCCCCTGCTGAGCTGCTGAGCTGCCTGACGCCTCCTGCAGCGTCTCAGTCTCACTCCCATTCCCACTCCCTCCACTCTGAACATACCATTGAACTTTAAAGATATGGAGGAGAGAATGTGTCAAATCACTTGTTGGAAGTTTACTTTAAAGGGGTGGTTCGGGATTTTTGACATCGGACCTCATTTTTAGGTCAGCCTGGTTGTTATTCATCAGTGGAGACATTTTTTTTTTAAAATTATCCAGTCCTTATATTTGGATAGTTGGCCGATGCTAGGCTAGCGCGAGTCAATGGGTATATGTTAGCCAGCCATTAAAAACCGTTTTACCCACTCCACAGTGCACCAAACGCAAATCAATTATAACACTAGACTATCTATGCAAATGTCCGTTGAGAGAATAATGTTAGAAATCAAACTTACCTTTCATCTCAATGATCCTAAAGGAACTAGTTTCTCAGCCGCTGCGGAATTTTACTTTGCTCCGGTTAGTAATGATCAGTGTGCCAGCGGCAGGTAAATACACTTGCATCATGTGTGGACCGGCTCACTCGGTTGCCTAGGTAATCAATATCACTCCGCTGCTGCTGTCGACAAGGCTTATGATTACAGGGAACAAATTATAACTAATGCAATGTGATGAAAGGTAAGTTTGATTTCTAACATTATTCCATCAACGGACATTTGCATTGATAGTCTAGTGTTATAATTGATTTGCGTTTGGTGCACTGTGGAGCGGGTAAAACGGTTTTTAATGGCTGGCTAACATATACCCATTGACTCGCGCTAGCCTAGCATCGGCTATCTATCCAAATATAAAGACTGGATCATTTTTAAAAAAAAATGTCTCCACTGATGAATAACAACCAGGCTGACTTAAAAATGAGGACCGATGTCAAAAATCCCGAACCACCCCTTTAACAATATAAACAGGTTCTCAAACCTGTAGGTTCCAGTGCAGTTGTCTCTGTTTGCTTGGTGTTGGGTCACTTTTCTTTCCTAGTTGCCACACTGGGAACTGCAAAGGCAATGCTCTATCCATAGAATTCTATTACATAGAATACAGTAAGAACAGCATTTCACCTCCTGATTTGAACATTTAAAACATTATACATTTAAATTGTAATCTGCTGTTTACCTTTGACCAGCATCTCATGTCTTTCAGGTTTCTGAAAAGAAGAAGACCAGGAAATGGTTAAAATTAGGGTCTTAGATATTTATGTTAATTTTTTACAGGTTTAGGGTTAGGGCACACCTTTTAAGGTGTCCAAATTAGTTTGAATATTTGAATCCTAAAACCTGGACCTGAAATTCAAAATAGCATGTGCTATATATATATATTTTTTCTCTCCCTAATACTTTAAATGCAGTAATAAAAATAGTAATAAATATCACCCATAGTTATTTTTTTCCACAAAAGTCCCCAGCAGCCCCCAATGAGACTGATCCAATGTAGAATTAAACAGCCTTTTAGGCCACTAGGCCACTATTATGACTTGAGTATTCATCTTTTGGCATTGTAAGCATTTGTCAAATGTACTATTAATTTCGTGGTCAATTACTATTGATTTGTATAGTGCCAAATTAAGAAAGAAAGAAAGAAAGAAAGAAAGAACAAATGCAATTATCTCTCCAACTGAGATAATTGCATTTGTTCTTTCTTTCTTTCTTTCTTTCTTTCTTTCTTTCTTTCTTTCTTTCTTTCTATAAATGTGTGTATATATATATATGTCATGGTTCGTGAATGCACCGTCTCCAGCTGTAGTCATGTTATGTCATGTTGATTGGTTCATGTGGGTGTTGCCACTGATCGCCTGATCAGCGGCAGGTGCATCTCATTCCAACTTGCACGTATTTTGCACGTATTACTTGCATCTGCCTCCTGTCCTCCATTTTTAGCATCACAGAACGATCTGACCAACATGGAGGCAGCGAGTAATCAACCTTCCTCCCTCGTAGATTTCCTCAGCGCCAGTGTTCGGAGGATGGACTCCCAGTAGCGGACACTTAACGACACTGGTCGAGCGGTTCAGGCTTTAGTGACGCAGGTCTCCGAGCTCACCCAACAGTTCCAGCTATTACGAGCTCCCACTGCGCCACTCACACCGCCTGTTCCACCAGCACCATCGGAGGCCCCCTCCCAGCCGGAACCACGCCTCCCGATTCCGGAAGCGTACTCGGGTGAGCCCGACTATTGTAGAGATTTCCTTAACCGTTGTGATATGCATTTTGCCCTCCAGCCTAGAACTTTCGCCAGTGAGAGGGCCAAGGTGGCCTTTGTTCTGACCCTGCTCTCTGGGAGGGCGGCATTGTGGGGAACAGTGGTGTGGGAGAACCAGGACCCATGCTGCGCCTCGTTCCAGGCGCTCTCCGCCGAGATGAGACGGGTCTTTGATCGGGCCGCCGCAGGACGGGAGGCGGCCAGGAGGCTGGCTGAGTTACGCCAGCACGAGAGATCCGTCTCGGACTATTCCATCGAGTTCCGGACCCTGGCGGCGGAGTGCCATTGGAACGAGGAGGCGCAGTGGGACATGTTCCTGCATGGGCTGGCTGACCGCGTCCAGAGGGAGATCTACGCCCTGGACCTTCCCCCGTCGCTCAATGGACTTATTGAGCTGGCCCTTCGGGTCGATGCACGTCTGGCACGGATGGAGAGGAGGGGGCTACTCAACACCCCATCCAGGGGACCGGCAGACGTGAGGTTCAACGGCGGGGACGTGGCCAGCCCCGTCTACGATCACGAGCCCATGCAGGTAGGGCGAGCTCGGCTTTCCCGGGAGGAGAAGGAGAGGCGGAGGTCCCTGGGCCTTTGCCTTTACTGCGGGGGAGCCGGACATCAAGCCCATGCCTGTCCGGTAAAAGGCCAGGCCCGGTAGTACGTATGAGGCTACTATCGGGTGGGATCTCCGCCGAGAAGACCTCATCATCATCATCATCATCACCATCATCTTCTACGCTCCTCTCGGTATGGCTGCGGTGGTTAGCACAGACACATCACTGTCAGGCACTACTGGATTCTGGGGCAGAAGGTAACTTCATGGACAGCACATTAGCCCACAAGCTCCACATTCCCCTCAGACCTCTTCCGCACCACATCACGGTTCACGCCCTCACTGGTCAGCAACTTCCCACCATATCATACATCACTGAAAACATTACACTCATCACCTCTGGCAATCACTCCGAGACCATCTCTTTTCACATCCTTGACTTTCCCCTGCCACCCATTGTCCTCGGACACCCTTGGCTCCTCCTCCACAACCCTAGCATTGACTGGCTCTCTAACTCCGTTTTGTCTTGGTGTAAAAGGTGTCATGAGTCTTGTCTAGTGTCTGCCTGTCCGTCTGTGTCTGTGTTGCAGGAGGAGGCGGTGGATTTGTCTAACGTGCCCGCTGAGTACCTCCATCTGAAGGAAGTGTTCAGTAAGTCTCGGGCTGCTTCTCTTCCTCCGCATCGTCCTTACGACTGTGCCATAGATTTACTATCAGGTAAGTCTCTGCCTAAGGGCAAACTCTATTCACTTTCTGTTCCAGAGAGGGAGGCTATGGAGAAATATATTTCCTTCGAGAGGTTGCTGGGAGCGTCAATTTTCACAAAACTGGACTTACGCAATGCGTATCATTTGGTTCGGATCAGGGAGGGGGATGAATGGAAGACCGCTTTTAACACCCCCAGAGGGCACTTTGAATACTTGGTTATGCCCTTCGGGCTCTCCAACTCCCCAGTGGTCTTCCAGGCACTCGTCAACGACGTGCTGCAAGATATGATCGATCAGTTCATTTATGTCTACCTGGACGACATATTGATTTTTTCTTCTTCTCTCCAGGAACATGTGCAGCACGTCCAACGAGTGCTTCAGAGGTTGCTAGAGAATGGGCTTTTTGTCAAGGCGGAGAAATGCGAATTTCATGCACAGTCAATTCCATTTTTGGGGTATATCATGTCGACTGAGGGAATACGCATGGATCCCGAGAAGGTTAAGGCTGTGGTAGAATGGCCAAGCCCAGATTCCCGTAAGGCCCTACAGAGGTTTCTGGGGTTCGCTAACTTCTACCTGCGTTTCATTCGCAACTTCAGCCAACTAGCCGCACCTCTGACCGCCTTGACCTCCGCCAAGACTGCGTTCAGGTGGTCAGACACAGCTGAGGCTGTGTTTGCCAAACTGAAGAGCCGTTTCATTTCAGCCCCTATTCTGATTACCCCTGACCCTACACGTCAGTTCGTGGTGGAGGTCGACGCATCAGAGGTGGGGGTAGGAGCGGTGTTATCTCAACGTTCTCCCTTAGACGACAAGGTCCACCCTTGCGCGTATTTTTCATATCGTTTATCTCCGGCAGAACGAAATTACGATATTGGTAACCGAGAATTGTTGGCAGTTAAGATGGCATTGGAGGAATGGCGACACTGGTTAGAGGGATCGGGGGTTCCTTTTATAGTATGGACTGACCACAAGAATTAAGAGTACATTAGCACCGCCAAGAGGTTGAACTCCAGGCAGGCTCGGTGGGCACTTTTTTTCGGACGTTTTGACTTTACTATCTCGTACCGCCCGGGTTCCAAAAATATCAAACCCGATTCTTTGTCGCGTATTTTTGACCATTCCGAACGCCCGTCCACTCCCGAGTGTATTTTTCCTGAGACATTAGTGGTCTCCACTCTCACATGGGAGATCGAATCGAAGGTCAGAATGGCCTTAGAAGGGGTAACGCCTCCGCCCGGGTGCCCACCGAACCGTTTATTTGTGCCGGAGGGATTAAGGTCCAACGTTATCCAGTGGGGACATTGCTCGAATGTAGCTTGCCATCCAGGGGTTAACCGTACTAGATTTTTAGTCAAGCAACGATTCTGGTGGCCACTTATGGCTCGCAACATTCACAGTTTTGTTTTGGCTTGCTCGGTTTGTGCCACTGGTAAGACTTCCAATCGGCCCCCTGATGGGTTACTCCAACCGCTGCCGGTTCCTTCGAGACCCTGGTCCCACATCGCTCTAGATTTTATTACCGCCCTCCCGCCCTCCCAGGGCAACACGGTAGTTTTAACCGTGGTGGACCGGTTCTTGAAGGCGGCCCACTTTATTCCCTTGCCCAAATTACCCTCAGCCAAGGAGACAGCGTTGACCGTCGTAGACCACGTCTTTCGTTTACATGGCCTCCCAATAGACGTGGTTTCCGACAGGGGACCCCAATTTGTGGCTAAATTTTGGCGAGAATTCTGTAGACTACTGGGAGCGACTGTAAGTCTGTCCTCAGGGTTTCACCCCCAGAGCAATGGTCAAACCGAGAGAGCCAACCAAGATTTGGAAAGGGTGTTGCGATGTTTGGTCTCCAAGAATCCTTCCTCCTGGAGCCAACAATTGTCTATGGTGGAGTACGCCCACAATACCTTACCAGTATCAGCTACGGGCCTATCTCCTTTTGAGTGTAGTGTAGGTTACCAGCCACCTATTTTTCCCAGTATGGAACCCAAAGTTGCGGTCCCCTCCGCTCACGCCTTCGTCCAGAGGTGCCACCGCACTTGGACCAGAGCCCGTGAGACTCTACTCCAAGTGGGGGCGCGCACCAAGGCCAAGGCCGATCGCCACCGGTCTAGGCCTCCCGTATACGTCGTGGGTCAAAAGGTGTGGCTTTCTACCAAGAATATTCCTCTCCGGTCCGTATCTAATAAATTGGCTCCCAAATTTATTGGCCCATTTATTGTCACCAAAATCATTAGTCCGGTGGCAGTCCGCCTTAAACTCCCTCCTACGTACAGGAGAATTCATCCCGCCTTTCATGTGTCCAAAATTAAGCCCGTATTTCATTCTGCCATTAATCCGCCTACCCCGGTTCCTCCCCCGCCGCGTCTCATAGATGGGGAGACCACCTATTTGGTAAATCGAATTCTGGACTCTAGAAGGAGGGGACGCGTATTTCAGTACTTGGTGGACTGGGAGGGTTACGGTCCGGAGGAGAGAAGTTGGGTACCTGCTAGGGACATCCTGGATCACTCCCTTATCGATGATTACAATCGACAGGTAAGAGATTCTGGGGACGCCAGGAGGCGTCCTTAGGAGGAGGGGTACTGTCACGGTTCGTGAATGCACCGTCTCCAGCTGTAGTCATGTTATGTCATGTTGATTGGTTCATGTGGGTGTTGCCACTGATCGCCTAATCAGCGGCAGGTGCATCTCATTCCAACCGCCTATTTAACGCCCTGTCTTTCGTCTCCTGTTTGTCAGATCGTTGTTTGAGGTCCTTGTGTTGATGTCTGTTCGTGCTCCTGTGTTCCTGTCCTTGCCCTGTTTCCTGTTTCGGTCTCCTTTGGATTATCACAGTCACTCACGGATTATCACCACGGATCACCGATCTACCACCACCGTCATCGCTACCAACGCACTCAAATCACCTACTCACCTGTCTGTGCTGCCATCGTGGTTCCTGCGTCACTCACCAGCATTCATCCATCACACCTCCTGTCAATAAACTATCTTTACTTGCATCTGCCTCCTGTCCTCCATTGTTAGCGTCACAATATATATATATATATATATATATATATATACATATATATATATATATATCAACTTAAAAATAAATGAAATTAGTTAAGAACAAAGGAGACTACTGTTAACTGTAAAAACAAAAAATCTATAAATAATAATGTGCAAAAATTTACTTATGGCACCATTAAATTGTATTCTTTTGCAAGTTTTATCGTTGTAAAAGCAATTTTGTCATACTTAAAAATATTGGTTTTGTTTATATTTTAATTAACTGTTCAGCACTCTTTAAATATTGCTTAATATTAACTCAGTATATTTTTCATCCAGCATGTGATGCAAAATACAGATAGACCTGCATTTTTTTCCCATGCATTATTGAATTCACCAGTTTTTAAGGCAGGGCACATTAAGTGCATTGAAAATTTATATTCACCTTCTCTTGAAGCACCTCTTCACTTTTCTCACTGGCCTATTTCTCAAAATCTTCACTATGTGCAGGAGATGCTGACATAGAAGCAATATACAGGTGTTTTAATGCTTTAGAAAGCAATAACAACAAAACACAACCCTTTCAAATTCTTATTCTCTATGCTCTTACCAGCAGAGTCTTTATTCTTTCTCTGTTCTTCCTCATGTATTGAATCCATTTCTTCTCCTCTGAAAAGAACACAGTAAAACTAAATCTAAAGAAGGGACATATGCAAATACTCCTTCACTAAAAGCATCCATGCAATTCATTATGCTTTAAGTCCCATCTTTCTTCAGGTTGAATAAAAACCTGGCATTCTCATCCTCATCCAATGTGTCCAGCCCTAGAGCACATACACTTGGTACCATACCAGACATCAACACAGAATCTTTAAAGCAGCAATTACAGATGGTGCAGTTCAAACAAAGTTTGACTTACCTTCAGTCTCAAGACTGTCTCTACTAAATATGACTTGGTCTCTATTCCCTTCATCCTCCAAGAATAGCTCCTTCGGCTGTTCTTCATCCACTTAATGGATGGAGTCTTCCTCAGAGACTTCAGGAAGGACTTTCCAGTTAATGACATCCCTACGAGTCAAGGAAACATGTTGTAAGTATTAAATAGGCCATTTATCCACACCAGGCTTTGTTTAAAAAGTGCTTACTTACTTACCTTTTGGGACATAGGCCGCCGATAAGGGATCTCCAAGAGTCTCTGTCCTGGGCTATCTTCTCTATTTGGTTCCAGGTAATATTCATGGTCTTTATATCTGCCTCCAGTTCTCGGCGCCATGTGTTTCTGCCTCTTTTCTGCTTGCCCTGCGGGTTCCATGTTAAGACTTGCCTGGCAAAAAGTGCAACATACAGGTACCATAAAAGTTGTTGTCTTTTCGTTACACTTCAGATAAGTCAAACTATCCAGAACAGCCTTTTGTATCACTAGCCACTAAATAGATGCTATTCAGTGACGTGCATTTCGGAGAATTCCAAATGGCCAAAACATACAAAAGAATGTCTACACAGTTTAACAGACTTCTTTAAAAATAGAAGAACATTATTATGGCTAAATCCGCTGTTTGATATACTGGCCCTCTGCGTGGTACATTATCATTCTGAGCAGCACATATTCAATTAACTAGACTTCAGAGAAATTACTAACTGGCACAGTACATGTTCTACAAACAGGCAAAATTCGAAGGATATGTTTACAGCAAAAACTGGTGCTGTAAACACTGCAGCTACAATTACATATAACCAAAACAACACCTCTGGTCAGCTGTGCTTTATTATTGCACAGAATGATGCATTTGACTAAATTATGAATAAAAAAAACAACAACAACAACAATGTTAAGTACACCTCCACAAAACATGTTAAAAATCTAAATAACAATCTAAAGACACCAAAAGATACCATCTTATCTGTTGACTGAATCACTAGCATTGCTTTCTACAGACAGACAACTCATCAGAACCAGTGTGAATGGGACTCTTGTGTTCTGATGTACTGGAATAGTTATGAGGCGCTGGAGTTGGTGCACAGCGAGGGTCTTCCTCTGAGATCCTCTGTTCTTCTAAAGAGTAGCTACGATCAGGTGATAGCCTCTTCTCATCTACTGCATCATGTTCAGGACGTATGTTGGGGGATGACCTCTGATTCACCCTATCAAGGGCTTTGCTACGAGGTTTAGGGGTGGGCTAATTAAGGACTATGGTTTATAGGGGTCGAACAAAGGAAGAAAAAACAAACACGAAAGAAGTTCGTAAAACAGGTAGACACCACCAGATAAGACTTAAAAAGTCATGCAATGCTCAGTAAAATCAAAATGACACTTGAGGCTTTAGCTAGTTAATCTAGATTAGTTGTTTTCAAGTGTGAATAAAATACAGGACACACATTGACATCCATTAGAAATCTAATGGTATATCCAAGTATACTGTGGTTGGTAAAAGGGTGAAGTGTGTAGTATATTAATTGCAATTATGTTATTTGGGACAAAAATTACACACTTCACCTTAAGGTACATAATTGTTTTATGATTAATAAAATGTATGCAGTTGAGGGCTTTTTCTCTGTCTGGATTCCACCTAAGTGTCCACTTAAATGGCATTTAGTGGCTTTTTCTGCAGAAGTGATGAAAAAAGAGAAAAGCAGGATAAAAAAAGAAAAAGCACAGACAGGTGACAGATGATTTGTTATGTCAGATACAAAGAAAGAGAGGATTACTACAGCTTGATGTCCCTGTGGGACAGACTTTTTCATCCATTGAAACGCTGAACAGTAATAGCAGCAAATTACACTGTGAACAGCACTTCAGAAGTCAAAGGAAAAGTGAACTAAAACTAAAAATTGCTATTTATCAGACAATACTTGCTGTTTACTGCTGAGACAGAACATTGTGTATACAAAACTTAAAACTAGATGCATTGGGAGGAAATACAAAGCAATATATAGCTGAGCATCAAAATATCAGGACTCATTTCTATACCTCTTAAATTCAGGATAACCGAATAATTTATAATTAATAAGAAACAAGTAATGTGTTCATGTAGTAAAAAACACCTCAGTCACTGGAATTGGGGGAATTGATGGCAGAACAATGTAGAATAATTAGTTTAGGTATTTTTCTATTATGCCACGCTGATTTACTGTTGTTTAGATATAAATGCCCTTGTGACATTCAATATACTTTCCAACAATATTTTGTGTTAGGTGTTGATAGCACCTATGATAAATTGCTTTATGTTCCTCATTTGTAAGTCAGTTTAGATATAAACATCTGCTAAATGATTAAATTCAAAGTTAATTTAACATGCAAGCAAATGCAAAGGCGCTGGGAATCCCAAATCCCCCAAAAAACAAAACAAGCCTGTTAAGAGCCGAGAATAATGAGAAAACAGCAACTCCACCATCGCTGAAGCAATTAGGCTGCCAAGATGACTAACATCAGGTGAAGATTATATCAGGTCTAAACATATTAAAAAAAAACACATGCATCAGTTCATATGTAGAATTTTGAGTTATATAATACCCTGTATGTAAGTCAACAACATAAACAGATCTAATTAACTATTCTATTCAGAAAACTTTGCTGCTAAAATTAATCAATTGAACAAGTCCTTTAGAAACAAATGCAGTGCAGTTCATAGCTGCATTTGGGGATCCCTGATGACACATCTGAATCTTCAGCTGATTTTGCATAAATTATTTTGTCTACTGCTTTGTGCTTGCTGCCCTCAAATGGACAAATGCTAAATTACAATTTTTGTTGCTTAAACCCTCAGTATTATTGTTAGACACTTTTGTATTGACACCTTCCCACTAAAACATACTCACAATAAACCACACAAGAAGAGCATGCATCCCTGGAAATCTGGAATAAGGAGACTTGCTCAAAGGCAAAAAGTTGTTAGTGGATCTCAGAAACTTTGCAAGGCATGAACTGTAATCTTTTGGGTTTCAAACCCAGACCAAAGTTTATGCTAAAGCTTTAGCTGGAGAATTCTTCAATCCTTTTTGACCCAGGTAACACCAGCACTCACCTGGTCCCTCTTCAATGTCATTATCATCCTGCCACCAGGGCACAGATGCTGAGACCTTCTTCAGTGGCTTGACAGGTGCTTTTCCCAAGCTGTCAAGAACACTAGGGCGCCTGACGCTGGTGCCCAAATCGACAGAGTCATCAGTGACAGACTGGAAAAAAAGTAAATAAACACACAACAGCATAAAGTTTAACTGGAATACTGACCTCAACAATATTTACTGCATGTTGTCTTTCAATTAATGCACAGTATATAGAAGATTTATACAGTAATTTGCAATATAAACATGTTTAAAATAATCTTAGATGGAATATTGCATGCCATACTAAAAGAAGCATCAACTTCCCAAAGGATTTTATACCAAATGCCAGTATACAGTAAACGTAATTAAAACAGTAAACTGTCAATAGTAGAGACTGTCAACAATATCTCTTTCAAGAACTGATCTAGCTCCACTTTAGTCAGTCTAAGAGACATAATTCACTGTGAGACAAATATATTAGCATTAGTGCTATTTCAAGAACAATGGCTTTCGAACAAATAAATAAAAGTTAAATCTGATAAACTTGATACACAACCTAAACGAGAAAATGTCTGGAAGAGAGACAGAAAAGTTTGGTTGGGCTGTATTATAAACAAACAAGCTGTTATTGAAGAAAGTGAAAAAACATTTTTGTTATATTGTTGTTTGGTGTTGCCATGTTGGCGAAAATGGCTCATTACTGGATGATACGTTTAAGGCAAGACACGCAGTTCAATAGGGTAAAGAATTTACGAACCGAATGATTAGTCATCGCCTTCCTTACCCAGCCAATTTATTACATTGATAATTGCAAACATTTTTTTTTGTATTACAAGTTTTCTGAAATGTTAGGTTTAGAAATATGTACTAATTGCATACATTTCTGGGACAAAAATCAAAACACTGGATGATGTTATTTTCAAAATTCTTGTTTACATTTTTTGACATATTAGACATATTTGACATATTATAAAAAAAGCTTTTACAGAGTTTTTAATTTTTGTCACTCCATAATTAAGAAAATGTTTTTTTCCACTAGTCTGAAAAACACTGTATGGAAAATCAAAAAGCCCAAAATCTCAAACTTAGTGTCTCCCCTTAAGAGTCTTGGGTCTTCATAATTTTTTTAATCCCTAAATAAAATTAAATTAAATGTATTATTTATGTTTTATTTTTATTTATTTATTTTTTAAAGTGGTAGTTATTCAGTTTTAACAGGTTTTTAATCAACTAAAAAACGAAAAAATAAATTAAATACAAATATTTAATTAAAATTACAAATATTTTTATTTACAAATTAAAATTACTATTATAAATTCACAATTTTTTTTACATTTGTATATAAAAAAGCAAAGATATAGCAAAGAGGCCAAAAGAAAGGCACATGCATAAGGGGCAACTTATAAAGGTACAACATCTGTCACTGGGGCAGTACCTTTTCAAAAGGTACATATTTGTACCTAAAGGGTACCTTTAAGGTGCATATTAGTACTTAAAGTGTACATATTAAAACCTAATACTAAACAACCAAAACATTATCAATATCTATTTTACTTATCAGTCATAATGTAAATATAATTTAAATGAATAATTAATAATATTTTTAACAAAGGCTTTTTAATTTTGGGGGGGTCAATGGGACATGGGGTTAAGTGATTAATGACAAAATTTTCATTTTAGGGTGGAGTATCCCTTTAAGAGAGTGAAATTATAAAATCCTTAAATAAAATTCCCCCATTTATCGAACATCATTTGCCTTGTCATTTCTGTTGCATTAGCCCCCTGATGGGTGCCCGAATGGGACAATCAGCAAATCACTGCCGGGAAAATAGAAAAACTAGCATATAAGAGTGTGATTCGCACACATCTCTGTCTCTGATTTTTCTAAATGAATGCTTAATGCATTCTAATCATGACCCTGGTGTCATCAGAGCTCTATCTCACTCTGTCTGAATGAGATAAGTGAACGAGTGATTAGGATGTGATTAGAATGCTTCCCTCCTCTCTCATTTCTCATGTAAATGCGCCCCATCGTCCACCAAACGCACCCTATAACTTAATGGAGACAGTGTCCTCTCCCGTTGACTTGACATTGTGATGCTTGTGTGCGCTCTGACAGGAGCTGGACAGGATCACCCTGTCCAACCCACCCTCACTGTAATTCATATTCATGCAAGGGACTGTTAATATTTTGGAGCGGTGGGCATCTCGCAAAGGAGGGGCTCCATTACAGATAATTGGACTGACCTTCAGTTGTATTTCAGCATCATACAGTACACTGACATTGACCGTCCTTTGCCATCCTTATACATTTAAAAGCCACATGGGAAACATTTCGTCAGGCTCAGCTGTTTTGGAGATTGCAATGTCTCTGAGTTTATTTTGTCAGGTAACTTTGAATACTTCCATCAGATTGATAACCAGTTCTTTAGATTCTATAGTGACATAAAGTTCCATCCTTCTAACGAAGTACATGAAATTTGTGGTCCTGATATACTTAAATGTTTTCAGAGAAATAATTGTAACAAAGAGTTATTATCTGTTAAAATAGACTTATAGTAGAAACAGGCAAATTATTATTATTATTATTATAGTTACATAAAACTAACTGAAACTAAAACATAAATAAAATAAATGTTAACTATATATATATATGCACAGTACAGACCAAAAGTTTGGACACACCTTTTCATTCAAAGACTTTTCTTTATTTTCATGACTTTGAAAATTGTAGATTCACACTGAAGGCATCACAACTATGAATTAACACATGTGGAATTATATATGGAATTATATACATAACAAAAAAGTGTGAAACAATTGAAAATATGTCATATTCTAGGTTCTTCAAAGTAGCCACCTTTTGCTTTGATTACTGCTTTGCACACTCTTGGCATTCTCTTGATGAGTTTCAAGAGGTAGTCACCTGAAATGGTCTTCCAACAGTCTTGAAGGAGTTCCCCGAGAGATGCTTAGCACTTGTTGTCCCTTTTGCCTTCTGTCTGCGGTCCAGCTCACCCCTAAACCATCTCGATTGGGTTCAGGTCCGGTGACTGTGGAGGCCAGGTCATCTGGCGCAGCACCCCATCACTCTCCTTCTTGGTCAAATAGCCCTTGATGCCTTCAGTGTGACTCTACAATTTTCATAGTCATGAAAATAAAGAAAACTCTTTGAATGAGAAGGTGTGTCCAAACTTTTGCTCCGTACTGTATATATATATATATATATATATATACTTTTTTTTAATTATTTGTAATATAATTTATATTAAAAAACTATAAAAAATACATAAAATACAAAAAATTACAAAATATTTAACTAAAATTAAACAGAAAATATAAAAATAAAAACTTAAAATAAAATAAAATAGCTTCAAAACAGTAATAAAAACTAAAATAGTAACTCAATAATACTAAAATAACACTGCTATCTATTTTGTTATTCATGTGAGGATAATTTATAGCAAATATTAATAATTTTAAAATTTAAATATTTTACATTTATTAGATTATTAATGTATTTATATTTTTAAATCATTGTAAAATACTTTGAAAATAATAAGTCATAGTCAATTAATTTCCTCTCCAGTCTCGATTTAAAAAAAAAAAGGATATAAACATAGATTCCTCTTTAAATGTGGTTTAGATAGATAGAGAGATGGTGAAGAAAAATGAGCCTGCACGTGTGAGAAGAGATGAAGCCCATTAGACAGTCTCTCAGACATCATTTCTTCACTCGTGCTCTTTTCCCGGCCGATCAATTACTACTGCCTCCTGAAACTCAAGTCTGGCAGCCCGCTTCATCACCAGCTTTCTGGGCTCGTTGCCTCAGGCTCATTTCCATTTCTGCCACAGAGAGGAGGCGTAGAAGCTGTTTATGATAGCATGAGTGGGTGTGTCTGATCAGGTCTTGAAACAGAGAACACACACACACACACACACACACACACACACACACACACACACACACACACACACACACACACACACACACTTGTAGAGCTTCTTCACTGTAATTCCTTCCTGAATAGACTCATATTATCTATAAGTGTGATTCATGATCTACATTTCAGTAAGTTTCAGGCCCTTCTGTTCAATTTGGCTGACCTGTCATAACATCAGTTGATAAAAAACCAAGAGTTTTGGGAGATATAGTAGAATAAATGGAGGATTATGAAGACTGGGCAGGGAGAACCTTACATTTTAATATCCAGAGATGTCTGAAGTCATGTTTAAGAGCACTTGCTATTGCATTTCTATATAATACAAAATTTAAGCATTAATATTTAATACCAGCTCTCTTCCTTCATCAAATGGTTACAATTTAATAAGAAGCTGTCTAAGGCAACGTTTTCAAACTGAGGTCAGGGACCCCAGGGGATGCAAGAACGTGGTGGTCCAAGGAAAAGTTTAAAGAGTAAACAGTGTAAATTTAAATTAAATACACGAGTAAATGAAAATAATTATTGTAAAATAATTAAATAAATAAAAAGAAAGAAATAAGGATACAGCATAATAACATAATAAAATGAATAGAAACTAAATATTTACCAAATAATATTTTAGACATATTTATAAGATTCATTTTTGCACAGTGTAAACTGTGTATTTTTCTATACATAAAAACTAATTGGTGTGAGAAAAAAAAATCTAAATTGCATACTACTTTTTTTAAATCACTAATTACTTTGTTACTGTTATGAAGGCATGTAATATTTAACATGAATTTAATGTAGGTCATGTGCCTACCAGCATTAATTTTGTCACTTCACTGTCATTCACAAATCCTCTCCTATGGCCTCATATGATAGAAAAGCGTTCACTGGATGCACACTTCAGAGTTTCATCAGAAGTTGTACTGTACGTCATCTGGGTGCTTTTCACAAGCTGTTTTATTCTGGCAGGTCAGACATACTGCTGTTTTCAGATACAGTTCCAACATGTTCCAGAAGGGGGCAGGATTGCTCTATGGGAGTGTTTTCGGCTGCGACAACCCTCACCACTAGAAATAACCACAGTCACACTTGGCTTCTGTTCATCTTTCTGCCCTTCTCTTTCTATGGGATTTAGGTGTAATCCCTTGAGCATACAAACCTGCCCTCCAAACTACTCCTTAACTGACCAAAGCCCATTGATCACCAAAAATATCTACAACCCGAATTCCGGAAAAGTTGGGACGTTTTTTTAAATTTGAATAAAATGAAAACTAAAAGACTTTCAAATCACATGAGCCAATATTTTATTCACAATAGAACATAGATAACATAGCAAATGTTTAAACTGAGAAAGTTTACAATTTTATGCACAAAATGAGCTCATTTCAATTTTGATTTCTGCTACAGGTCTCAAAATAGTTGGGACGGGGCATGTTTACCATGGTGTAGCATCTCCTTTTCTTTTCAAAACAGTTTGAAGACGTCTGGGCATTGAGGCTATGAGTTGCTGGAGTTTTGCTGTTGGAATTTGGTCCCATTCTTGCCTTATATAGATTTCCGGCTGCTGAAGAGTTCGTGGTCGTCTTTGACGTATTTTTCATTTAATGATGCGCCAAATGTTCTCTATAGGTGAAAGATCTGGACTGCAGGCAGGCCAGGTTAGCACCCGGACTCTTCTACGACGAAGCCATGCTGTTGTTATAGCTGCAGTATGTGGTTTTGCATTGTCCTGCTGAAATAAACAAGGCCTTCCCTGAAATAGACGTTGTTTGGAGGGAAGCATATGTTGCTCTAAAACCTTTATATACCTTTCAGCATTCACAGAGCCTTCCAAAACATGCAAGCTGCCCATACCGTATGCACTTATGCACCCCATTCCATCAGAGATGCTGGCTTTTGAACTGAACGCTGATAACATGCTGGAAGGTCTCCCTCCTCTTTAGCCCGGAGGACACGGCGTCCGTGATTTCCAACAAGAATGTCAAATTTGGACTCGTCTGACCATAAAACACTATTCCACTTTGAAATAGTCCATTTTAAATGAGCCTTGGCCCACAGGACACGACGGGGCTTCTGGACCATGTTCACATATGGCTTCCTTTTTGCATGATAGAGCTTTAGTTGGCATCTGCTGATGGCATGGCGGATTGTGTTTACCGACAGTGGTTTCTGAAAGTATTCCTGGGCCCATTTAGTAATGTCATTGACACAATCATGCCGATGAGTGATGCAGTGTCGTCTGAGAGCCCGAAGACCACGGGCATCCAATAAAGGTCTCCGGCCTTGTCCCTTACGCACAGAGATTTCTCCAGTTTCTCTGAATCTTTTGATGATGTTATGCACTGTAGATGATGAGCTTTGCAAAGCCTTTGCAATTTGACGTTGAGGAACATTGTTTTTAAAGTTTTCCACAACTTTTTTACGCAGTCTTTCACAGATTGGAGAGCCTCTGCCCATCTTTACTTCTGAGAGACTCTGCTTCTCTAAGACAAAGCTTTTATAGCTAATCATGTTACAGACCTGATATCAATTAACTAGATGTTCTCCCAGCTGAATCTTTTCAAAACTGCTTGCGTTTTTAGCCATTTGTTGCCCCCGTGCCAACTTTTTTGAGACCTGTAGCAGGCATTAAATTTTAAATGAGCTAATTAAGTGGATAAAAGTGTAAAATTTCTCAGTTTAAACATTTGCTACGTTATCTATGTTCTATTGTGAATAAAATATTGGCTCATGTGATTTGAAATTCCTTTAGTTTTCATTTTATTAAAATTTAAAAAACGTCCCAACTTTTCCGGAATTCGGGTTGTATCTCAAAACCATCACAAAGACGTCCACACTCTCTCAAAACAGCATACAATGAGAAAATAGAACTGAAATATTCAGTACTGCTCATTATCTTCACAGAATCACTTCATCTCTCAGAGGCCCTTCACCTAAAACCTGGTCTCCACTGAGCTATCTTGCCCTCGAAGTTTCACGAGCACTGGATTTTCAGATGACACATTATCATGTCTCCCCATTGACCAGCTCACAGTCCCACCATCCCTCGGTTAAGAGCGAGAGGGTGGCCCTGACGTGGGGGACGGGAGGGAGGGACTCTGCACAGTAACTCTGGAGAGGAGGGTGCAAGAGGCACAGACGCACTGCTCTTCAGAGGAGAGGAAGAGAGGCACATTAATCATCCCAAGACATCTGTTCTTTCTGCTGCTTTAGAATTCCGTCAAAGTGCTCCTGACTTCCCCATATAACTGCACAGAAAAATGGAGAAAAAAAAGAAGAAGAAAAAAAGAAAGGGGTGACAGGAAAAAAGCCCCAAAAATGTCAGCTTTTTGCCCTGGACAGACTGAGTGAAACATTAGATCTAATTCTATGATCTTCGCTTCTCATTAAATTCCCTTTCATTTGTATGTGAGTCATTGACAGGTAGGCTGTAGCAAACTTTTAAAGAAGGTGGGCTGATAAAAAATTCAAATAACAACTTAAATTTATCATACAAAGCTATCATATGGATTCAGAAGGTCTGGAATAAGTTGCACGGTTGTTTGGAACAACAAAAGGCTATAAAAATAAAAGAAGGATTTACAATTTACATCGACTGTAAATAAAATAATAAAAAAGTCTTTAAAGTGAATAAAGTGATTAATATGACAAACTGTATACAGATATACATCATTTGATTCTACAATTAAAAAAAAAAAAAAAAAACATATTTCATGTACATTAGTGCTTCAAACATAGACAGCAGTTGAAAGGTCCCCTAGAATGACTTGTCTTGTCCATTTACGTCTTCTTCAACTGTAATGTATTTATGCAAATAATGCCCTTCATACAGCACTACATCTAATCATAACACAATAAAATACTTAAATAACCGCCAGGCAATTAAGCGTGTCATTCGCTTGTCTGTTGTGCTAGTAAAAGTTATAAAGATTTTGTCAAATATATGAGCTGTGATGTGTTTTGACAGTTAATATTAGATTTCTTATGATAAAGAAGAAGATTTGGAGTTTGTTATCTTAACGTATCTTAACTCTTAATGTACTTTAAATTATAGACACATTACATTAATAATGTGTTAATGTAATGTTCACATTTATATCCCTTGATTGATATCAAATGTCCACTCACAACTCTATAGTTAATGTGTTGTACAGTAGTGAGGTTGAGACAGTTTTTCCTCTTACTAAATGTTTGAAAAACTCTACAATTTTTTGGTAACTAAACTTATTGCCATTGTATGTCAATCTGCCTATAACATTTTTTTATATGGTTGAGAAGTGATCAGGATAGGGGCACAAAAATATATGTATGATATAATATGTCACTTTTTATTATTATGTAAATTTGCTTATGTTTAAAATGCTGTTAGTTTATTCATATCATATTTTTCAGTGTATATCCAAACATACAAAAAGAGGTCGGGCTACATATTGATGGGGCAGAAGAAACTGCACACTTCACCTTTAAAAACCATATTTATAGGTACAACCAAATGTAGGCAACAATTAGTCACGTTGCTGAAAAGGTAAACCCAGGTCTAAAGTCCACATTAAGCTTCATGGAGAAAGTTACTAAAATTGTGTTGTGGTATGTGATGGAGAGAATGAAAATAGGAGGTGGAATAAAGTGGGCTAGTACAGAAGAAAAACCCAAAAGTGAAAGCTGGCGTTAACAAAATCTCTAGTAAACTGAAAGTGCAAATGAGCTCAGCTGTGGGGAACATCTTATGTAAAAATGTTTTGAGAGATTATTGGAAAAACCCTCTGCATTGAGTTCTGGCACCATCTTAAGTCACTGATGAAAGAGGCTCCTAACTGAAAAGTCTTGAGAGTATTATAGTGCTCTGATATGTAGATCTCCTCAATTATGTTCTTGTTACTATTGAGCTTCACAATTAAATAAAAAAAATGCTCTACCAATTGAGCTACAAGGAACACAATGACTATGTGGATCATAATATTTCCTCACTTCATAGGGAAGATCTTAGAGTTTCGGTATTGAAGGTTTCCTATGGTGAAGGACTGTACAGTATATGCGTTTGTCCTTCAGCTGAGGGAGCAGGGACACATGGAACCCAAACTCTCCAGCCACAGGGTTACATAGAGCCACCATATTATTGTTGATGCATGTTTACACATACCACTTAATTAGGGCAAGTCCGTGTCAGGGAGGTGGATATCCAAACCCAGTTTCCTTCAGCTCCTCTTCAGTGTTTAATGTTTTATTGTCAATGACCAAAACGGCAAGCAAAAGACTGAGATGTTTTGTCATCGCTCTATGCAGTCTGCAGGAAGAATGAGAGCAATTTAAGATCAAAACAGCTGGAAAAGATGACTGAAACATGAAATCATAATTCACCTTTTTTACTAAATGCACAACCACATATTGAATAAATACTGTTCTTGACATTTATACTGTGAGCAATCTTTTTTGTTCTTTTCTATCACCTATTTATATCACATTGGCATGAAGAGAATGTCTTGTACCTGCATTTCCTGTAGGTACATATCCAGACACATTTTGATGATCTGACAACTTTTTACTACTTATTACTTTTTAGGAATGTACTGATACTAAAATCAATAAAAGGTGCAATATTAAAATGCAAAACTATTTCCGTCTAAATAAAAATGAACTAAAATACAAAAAAATAAAACCATTAAAAAGTTTATTTAGACTTTTTTAAAGTTTATTTAGACTATTTTTCATACTGAAAAATTTATATTTTGAGAATTGCTAAATATACGAACAATGTTATTAAATTATTAAGGTTTTTAAAGATTAGCTTGTAAGCAGCAAAGCTAATTTAAATAAAAAAAGAACACCAACATTTAAATATCTAATATAATAATAACTGACAATTACTGATAAATTACAAAATTCTAAAATAATCTGATAATAGCTATAGTACCTAATGAGTATCCCTAAGTTTTCATGGTTTAATTTGCTGTTTCAATCTGAAATATGTCATAATTTGGAAATAAAATGATTTGTGAATATTGTTTCTTGTTGACTTTAACACAATTGTTTTAAAAGCTCTTGACACTTCAATAAAATAAAAACTTCAATAAAATAAAATACAAAAATACAATCTTTTTTTGTTCTTTTCTATCACCTATTTTTATCATGTTGGTAAGAAAATACACTTCTTTTAAAATTCTAGGTGAATAAAACACATGCATCTTATTTACAGTTTTTGAAACCTGTGCTGAGCTTTTTAAAGCAAAGAATAACAGTGAAAATAGCATTCTCAATTATAGTTATTCATGTTAATTTCCCTGAATGAGTCAGCCGAACGTGGATGTGGAATGTCTTGAGGAGGCTGTGGATATTTTGGGCCTCAGCGTGCGTATAGAGTCTGTTCAGAGTATGTGGGCCCTTAGATTGAGAGCTACATTTTCTGGCACATTTTTTCACCCTATCTAAGAGGAAGTGGTTAAATATGAGAAACCTACATGACAGATGCGTTCTGCCCTGTTGCCCAGTCTCATTACCGGATTATGAATTATCAAAATGCATTCATCTTAATCCTAACAGCTCTGAATCAGTTCAAAACATGACAGCTGTGAAATGAAAACACATAATGTGCTGACTGAAAAGAGAGAAAACACATTTCTTCTTCCTACAGAAAAGCCAATATGGCATGCAATAGTCGGTGATCTGTGCTTTGACTCTTTCTCAAAGAATATTTGCAGGTGTAAAGTACATCATCATCAATAAAACAGCAATAGTATCAGAAATCTTAAAAACTGCATTTCTTTCAAGCAGGTCTAGCTAATATACAATCTAGACTAAACAAACTATTCAAAATGTGAATGTCTGATATTTTTCCATATGAAGTTAATCTTTATGACATGAATAGCATATTCTATAGTATACTATTTCCCTTCACCTTCACCATATTTTTCTTTACAAATGAATAGGTATAGCATGTGTCTTGAGGTGGGCAGAGAAATGTAAACACATTGCATGTAGTACAGAAATGTGGTGTTTCTCTTCACTGTTCCCTGGTTTCAACTCACAGTGCCATATAAAAGCTTCCCGGCTTCATTACAAATAAATTATACTTTGAAATGATCCCAGCAGGGCAAACAAGCCCAGCTTTTAGAGGAAGGTATGAATAAAAAACAGAGACAGGAAGGTAGAGAGATAGAGCAGGCATTAGCATTTCATTTTTACAGATTTAACACCAAATCATGTTCCATTTTGCGGCTTTTATTTATTTATTTTGCCATCTTCATGCTTACACTGATGCACACATAAAGCCCACTGTGCTAATCTCCCTGGCAATGTGACCGCTCTCACTCTTGGGTAGTTTCTTTAATTCCTCTGGTGAATGTATACATGACTTTAGGGTCACACTGTATTAGTTCCCCCTGCCTCTGGGTGCTATAAGCTATCCAGAGCTGTGCTGAGTATAAAAATCAGTTTCTTCCATTCTGTGCTGAGTGTGACCTGAAGTTAACTTACTGAGAAAGAATGAAACGACTTTGTGGAACACAAACTATAGGGCTTGTGTGTATTGTTTGTGTGTGCTGTCTGTATTGTTTTAGTTGGCAAATCATTATTGAAATAATGGGTAAAAATTAGGTAGAAAATAAATAAATTATTTGAGTGCTAAAGGTTGAATTAAATGCATACAGGCTACTATGATCTAGTGCACTTTGTTATACTCTTAAAAATGCATTTAATTAATGTTTTAACTGTGAAATGTATCATTATAAATAGATACAAAAAGATAATTTAAAAGGTCTAAGACTCAAAATTCAATATTTCGAAGATAATTTACAATCGCAAAGTTACAGCAATTATATAATGTCAGGTGTGAACATTATAACACTGGACATTTATTGCTGATTAATGATGTTTAGAAAATGGTCTAGTAAATAAAATCCATTTGACATTTTATGTCCAAAAATACGCATTTATAAAAATCTATACATTTTATAGAAATATTAATTCATCATCATTTGTATACATGTACTCATGAAAAATTGGCATTTCTGTCCATTCTCCACTAAATCACACTCACTGTGTAATTTTTTTTAAAAAACATGAAAAATAAAAAACATGACTTATAATTATAATTATATATATATATATGAATCACACTCACTGTGTAAAATTTTTTAAAAAACATGAAAAATAAAAAACATGACTTATAATTATAATTATATATATATATATATATATATATATATATATATATATATATATATATATATATATATATATATATATATATATATATATATATATATATATATATATATATATATATATATATATATTATATATTATTTTAATTTTTTTTAGGTCATAGAACATTCATTTACTTAGGTACTTTGGCCCCTCCATCTGGTCTTTTTTTAAAGCACAACTAGAAAAAAAATTAAAATAAAAAGATGTTATTAGTTGTATAATTAACAATTTTATAATCATATATAATAATTTTATTTATAACCATTTTGCACTGAATGTAAATCACACATAAAAAGGCTGCGGTTGTTACTGCTTCTTCTTCATTTGAAACAGCTGGAGGACACTTCGCAAGGAATAGATCACTGTGTAGCTGAAAAGTTTGATACAGCGGTAATGAAGTGATTTTAGGTATGTTGTGGACTCAACCACCTAAAGTATTTCCAACCAGCTACGTCTTCATCTGATGAGCCTACCGAAGAGTGAGCAGGGGCCACTTCTTGTTGCACTTTTGTGAATGTATATTTATATCTCTGAAGAATTGACAGCCAAGTCCCACTGAGGCACAATAGGAACACAAGCTGGTGAATCCTTTAGTGTCTGTCTGTATTGACTGTGGGGGCTAGAGATGCAGTAAAACTCTCTCATAAGCGTGTTTGACACCTCTATTGCAGCGTTGCCAAGCGCTCCAGGGTCCGCTTTACATTTTATCCTCTCACTGCAGTGTCAGCCGGCACGAGAAGGCACTTTTTAATTTGCTCTGCACACTCGATTTACACTGTGTTTCTCCCCAATGAAAATGGGTCTCCATCAAACTCACAGCAGAAGCCATGTATAATCACTCTACATGTAGTCACATATAATGAATCTTGAGTGCATCATCATATTGCATGTCTGATGTTTTCTTATGCAGAGTCTTGTTTGTGTGTATATAATGAGTGTAGGGGACTACAGAGACAAATTTGAAAAGTTTCAACTCAGGTTGGGGTCAAAAAGATCTATAATTTGTGAAGTAAGGTATCTGTTAACAATCCCATTTATTTTGTCATTTATTATTTTAAGGAGAACAGATAACCCGATATAGAAAATACTTTAAAATAAATTCATAGTCAGGGCTTGTGAGAATCTGTGGGTTTTACGTGGTGATTTGTTATGCATTCATATAATGTACTTCTTTTAAGAACTAATGAAAGCAGATCATTTGAAAAGGTACAAATGAGACTGTACAATTTAGCCACCAATTTCCTAAAACGTAATATAGTTAGCATCTTGCATGAACCTGTATTTTCCAATTGACAATATTTAGCTAAAATTTAATGTGTGTTATGATTGTGGGCCATTTATGACAGGAAATATCTACCCTGCACATTAGAGGTTGTATGACTATTGCTGTATAGTAGTTTTATTTTAAAATAAAGGTATACACAGGCATAATGCACATTTTCCTAGTTTTGCATAAATTGTCTATTTTTCATAAAGTTTTGTCACCTGTGAACATCGAGTGGTTCATAATTTCTTGTGCAAACTCTTGCCTTTTAAGCAGCAAGACAACAACTTCAGTGAAATGTACTCAGTCTGATCTGTTTAATTGTCCTTCTGTTCTTCTTCTTCACTTTTTTTCTACTTGAGCAGAAGCCATAAATCAGGAATAAGGCTGTCACTTGCAGATTGGAAAAAAGTGAATCCTCAAGACGGCTAGTTTTACACCCAACTGAAGCACAAAGACAGAAAACGAACTTTAACATCCGGGGGCTGTTTGATTAGTCTGATTGAAGCCAGGTGCGCTGCCCAAAAACAATCATCTTGAAAACATCTTTGTCACATGGCAGCTAATTTTTAGGGACGAAAAGGATGTTTTGCAATCATTTAATTCAAATGAGAACTCAACTGAAATGTGATTTCTATTCATCAAACCGTGCTGTGCAACAGGCCAGGATGCCATTTGAACAATCTCGCCATCATCTGTGTAATCAAAGGAATACTGTAATCAGTGCCATTTGGCAAATAACAATTAAAGCACATAAAGCTGAAGCCCAATTAAAGCACATGAACACGAGTTAGCAAAATAAAGTCACAGCAAAATAAATAAAATATATGGATGACACATGCCAATTACAGTATATACCTTTATATGGTGGGAGTGTATTAGTCTGTGTTTGTGCATCCCTGTGCAAGCAGACCATGAATTTATGAGCTTTTAGTGTGTGTGTTGTTGAGAGAGAGATGTGGTGGAGTGGCAGGTTGCCAAGCATGTCGATGTGGGCAGATAAAAACAATGAGAGGAAGATGGGAGCGAGACCTCCCTGAGGCCAAGAGGGAGTAAGCTATAAAGAGATAAATGAATACTAATGGAAAGATGATTGGCAAGCAAGATGGGACACAAATAGAAGGGCAGGAGGACAGGGCAGGGACGGCGAGTGATCACATTAAAAAATGCTTCAGCACTGCCTTTGTAGAGGTCAGTGTAAAAACACTACACATTTTGACTCTGATTGGCCATGGTAGCTTGAATAACAAGGTGTTTTAAGCATAAGAGTAAGAAACCCTGTAGGATTTGGATTTTAGCTTACCCACCTGGAAACATACCGAGCCTTAATAACTAACAATAACTAAGAGTTATTGGGATTTGAATCTGGGATCCATGTATCTCCAGAATCTTTTACAATTAAATTTTTGCATTTCAGTGAGTAATTCAATTTTTTAATTATTTTTTGGTAATTTTTCATTTGTTGGGAATTCTGTGCACTTATCTGTATTTTATTGAAACGGTATCATTAATATATTAGTTAGTTACAGTTGTAGTATAGATTATAATTTACATTCATATGTACATTCATAGTTTGTTATATTCATTTTTTACAGTTTTCATTTTATTTAGTCATTTTGTGTGTTTTTGTAATTTTTCAATAGTTGTAACTTTTATTAAGTTATTTTAGTACATCATGTTAAACCTAATGAAAATGAGAAATGTTGCCATGGCAACCGGCTGATATAAGATACGTTTGCTTAAGTTTACTTTTTTATGTTTTGCAACACGTAAAAGGACTGCAGGTGCTGAGAGTTCGTGCTATAAAGCAATATATTTAAATAATTCAAAAACATTTAGGTATTAATATTAAATATAATTTTATTAAATAGCAAAACATTTTAAAATTGTTGTTGTAAATATTTTACTTTAGAGCATAAGCCACAATTTTTTTGTAACTTTAAGAAATTAAAAAACAAACAAACAAAAAGACTTATAGAATATAACATTATGTACTGTACAAGCAGTTTCTGATAAAATTCTTAATTTGCAATTTTAAGGAGAAGTTGTTGTTATTTGGTCGCTAGCTGATCTGGGTCTTTAAATCTGGGTCTTGGAAAAACCAGCTGAGAACCACTGCACTAAACTATGACAAACTCAGAATTGATTCAAAACTTAAAACGTAACTTTTACTTAAATTAAATGTCATTTCCATAATTTCCAGCTAAATTACAAGAGTCTATTTTAAACTCTCATGTTGGGGGCGAATATCAAAGGCGAGGATGGTAGCAGATGAAAGGGAGATGAGTTCAGTCCCTCTCACCCAATGAAATCCAGCACAATTTAATGATCTAAGAATCCCATCAAAACTGAACGGCCTCATCCATCCTCTGCTCTTTCAACACATTCCACACACTTTTTAACATTAGATTAAGCGATAGCTTTCTGAACAAATTCTGAATTTACTGTCCAAAATGAGAAACACTGAGCCTGGGGTTTGAGTTGAATTTATTTTTGGAGAGAAGAGAAGAAATGATGGAAAATATGAAAGTGCATGAAAAGCGAAAAGATAATAAATTGTGTCTATCGGGGGCTAAGACCACATACGAGGGCTTCTATCTTCTGATTCAAGGTTAAATGAAGATAAGGAAATTGTGAAGAGGCAGTGGGGAGATAGTCTTTGCCACTAGGGCAACCTATCTGGACCACTGAACACCGAACTTCATCTTTATATCTCGCTTCTGGACCTTCAATTACTGTCATCCCTGGCAGAAGTGACCAGGGATTACTGTCATCCCTGGCAGAAGTGACCAAACATGGTTAAGATTGGAATTAATAAAACAAAAATGAAGCAAAGCAATGGATGAGGAAATAGTGTAGTGTAGTAATTGACTATATTAAAAAATTCTGGTTTCCAGGACCAATGCTAGACTATTTATTAAGGCTTTGTGTGCTAACTTTGTTCTCGTCTTCCACTCGTGGCAGATTTGGGATATTGTAGGCTGGAGATCTGCTGTGATGTGCATCTGAATGTCTGCAGATGAACAATGCAGAAACTCTTTGGTTTTAAAAGGCAAATATGCAAACATCAGAATAGTTTATTATCCGCCATTACGATTAGATGCAACATTCAATCTGCATTCCCGACTTTAAAAAGCAGAGAGAAAATCATAAATGAAGAACTGGACACACATATTATTGAAGATCTGTCATTTTCATCATTATTAATTTTCATGCAGAATGTGTCATTATTAGTATAAAACTACACTAGGAATAAAAGCTCTTATATTATAATAATACAATTCCAACAGAGCAGAAGAAATAAAATACTTCATAGAGAGAAAAATAATTTAAGTGTTTTATGTGATACAGCACAAAACCCTCTAGAACTCATGCCTGGGTACATAACGACAGATTTTTTAAGAATTCTATTTTTTTTTGTATTTGCGTTTGAAGTATGAAAAGCAAAAATGAAAATGCAATGCCTGATGAATGAAAAGTGCTTCTCACCACTACGAAAGTCTCCAGTGTTTTGTTGAACTTTGCATAAAATCAGTTTGGCCAGTGTTCCAAGCTGGTTTGAAGTGAGGAGTAGGAGAGAGGAGTTTGAGCAATGGTTGATGAACGACATATGTGGGCTAAATTTCAGATCAAGTCTGTTTATCAGAGCAACATAATGTACCATAAATTCCACCTCCACTTTCTGGTTCTTAGATAACGTTTTATTCAATTTACATGTGCTTCTTTCTTTTGATTAAAAGCTACTCAGCAAAGTTTGACTTAAGGAAAACGCCTCTCTTTCTCATAATGTCTATAAAGTTTGATTTGTCTCGCATCCTTCTGTAGAATTAGAAGCAATTTAAACTGTGGCTTGGCAAATTGCCTGTCTGTAGACTTCATTATGGTTAGTTTAACCTCATATGACAGAGTATCTCTCAGAGGTAATATAGCGAAATTAAAATCAACTTTAGTAGATGTCAACAAACTGTGAATGCAAGCTGTCTCTAAGAAAGTACATTTTACAGCACTTTGTGGAGGTGTCTGATAAAGTTGAAGAGAAATGGTAAAGTTGGGCTAAATTGATTCACACCTCTTGCAGACGTTTGAATTCTGTCAAAACTAGACTACGTCTTTTTTTAACAGTTCTGTATAATAAATTGCTAGACAGAACTTAATAGGAATACAAAAAAAGTGTTATAGAAATTACTTTTGTATTAGTAGTAACAGAAAGGCAAACGCTATAACATTTTCTCCTCTTTCAATTGCACTCAACATAAACATTTACTTTAACAAATATCAAATATTTGATAAACATTTAATTTGCATCAGTTGACCCCTACTTATTGTTTTATTGACTGACTGATTGTTCATAATGATGTAATTTAATACATATTCACAACTGAATTTTGTTGTATAAATTAATAATGGTATTGTGTAATAATTTAACAATGGCTTATTAATTCAATAGCTTGAGTTTTTTTTTTGTGTGAATTGAACATTTTAGAAAAAAAAAACTGATGAGATAAAACATATTAATGCTTGACAATGTATTTTATGGGGAAAAAATATGATTTTCAGTGGATTTTGTTTTGTGCAAAGCAATATTTCACATGCTAATTTGATATCTTTTTATAGCTAATTCTGGTCCACACTGTGGAAAACGAGAGCACACAGAGTCAAAGACATAAAGGAAAGTAGCGATTTTCCTTCTGCAAAGTAGCAGTATTATAATTAGTGGAAATAATTAACTGGTGCAGCTATAGATGAGAAACATTCACATTTATCATGACACACACCTGGTAAAATTAAACACGTTATTAAAGCTTCAATGGAATGAATGAGTAGCGGAGAAAAGTGTTCAGAAAGAATAGACTCAATGAAAGGGTGCAGATATAAGTGGCTCTGGATGTATTCCAACCCAAGGACCACAATGATTAATTCAAATAGTAGCTCATTTTTTAAGAAGTTACATTAAACAAGGAATGTTCTTGCTGTGAAGTTAACAAGCCAGGTGTCTGGAGGCTGATTCGTGAGACAGAGAAAAGTACAACTGAGAAAAAGCAATGAATTGAGCTAAAATTTGGTGGGTGTTTATGCTTGAACCCTTTTAACAACCTGAAGTGCCCTCAATCAGCTCATAAAGAGTCAGAATTGGCATCATGTGAGCCTGGCGCAGGTGTGCCTAGCTGTCAGACTCTCATGCTGTCCTGCCATCATTAGAGAGCACACACTTCCAGAGCAGACAGTCTCAGCAACTTCATGAGGGTCTCAACAAACCCCCACAACAGCAGGTAAATAATTGAGTTCCTCTTAAGGGACAAAATATCACAGAGTCTCTCTCTCTCTCTCTCTCTCTCCCTCTGTCTGTCTATCATTTGTCTGTTTGGGCTATAAAACCTTCACATTTCTCACTATTTAAACTAATTTGAATGTTGGCATATTAAAAAAGTCAATTTTTTTAGTTAAAAGTTGAAAATTCAACTCAATTCAAATATCTTTACATTTCAGCTGCCTTGTTTGTCCAGTATTACTCTGTTATGAAATAATCTTAATCTGTGTATTTGGTTGATGCCAAACAGGAGTTTTTAATCTGCAGTGTCTAAAATAGTTTCACAGTCTAATTTAAATGGAGAGACTGATTAAAATGGGCAATAAAACCTCTCCCCGACCACATGTACTGTAATATAAAGGTACACATGAAATTTGAGGCCGAGAACTAGAACAGAATCTCCAAGGGTTTATCGATCCATCCATGACAGACAATCAAGACAGATGTCATTCACTATGTATTTAGTGATATACTAAAAGACCATTAAGCAGTTTTAAGATGTGATGAGCCAACAGCCAGTGTCAGCATTAGTTTCTGAAATGGCTTTTTCAGACTTATCACTTAATGCAATCGATGAACTGAATAAGAGGAGATTAATTGGCTTTTCTATGCACTAAGAAACTTAAATAACTTATTACACTTATTCACAGTCATCACAGCAGTGCTGTTAAATACAGGCAGTGATGGCTATTACAAATGTGTTTGGGCTGAAAGTGGACCTCTGGGATGCACCACCTATTGGTCACAATTAGGAGAGAATGGAAATCAAAGCTTTATGCATGCTGTGGGGTCTGAGGTTTTGCTTTTCTTTTATTATTATTATTTCACACTGTAATTTTCCTTTGCTCTTAAATTTGTCCAAATCCATTAACTTTTTTAGATTAAATTAAATTATATAACACTTAATACATAATAATAATTATAGTAAAATATAATTTAGAAATATGATAAAAAAAATACAGTAATAATAATAATGATAATAAGGTTTAAATTAGTGTTTTAATCACAGATCTTTTCATGTGGTCTAAGACTTTTAGACCCCACTGTCTGTAGATATATACGGGTGTAAAGTGCGAGACTGTGCTTTTATACTCATTTATAAAGAGAAGCTTCATTTAATCAACTTTCACAAAGGTCCACATTTCAACTATCTAAAATTTCTCCTCATGGCTGATTCCCCTCTGTGCATGGCATATAATTTGAATAAAACTTCCATCTGAGCTCTCTATGAAGGCCATCATCAGTTTGAATGCAGGCAGGATGCGGTGATGTCACAGTAATGATAGATTTGCTCTGTTTCTATGGCACACTGGAGAGGGAAGGAAGCTGTTTGTGTCTCAGGCCTTGACCGTTCTCTTGGATCGTCATTTGAGGCCATGCCGATCTGCTTATTAATAAGGAAAGGAGTGCACTTAACAAGTGCAATCAGTGCGCAAAGGAGGAGTTGAATGGTTGTAAATAGAGGGTCAAGTATTTTTGAAAGACCTCTGATTCTTCTGGCAATTATTTAATCTCCTTCATCATACATCTCTGACATCTCAAAAACTCAAAGAAATATTACCTAGCATTACTGTAAAATTAATCAACAGCCGGGCCACTTACGTCTCGTAGGGTCACAAATGTAAGGTATTGGGAGCAGAGACAAATAAATATGGCATATTTCAAGTACAACATGGTAAAAGGACCTTTCTATTTTTCCTTCCAAAACCCACTAAGGCTAGGTGATATAGCCAACAATTTTATTACAATATTTTTACCCATGCCATACAATATCACAATATTCATTTGGTGAAGGAAATGCTTTTCACATTTTAGACCTTGAGAACAAATTTAAACGTAACTTGTTTTTCAACAGTTGAACTCCACAGAGTAAGCTAAATTTAATTTAGGTCCCCATGAAATCACCCCCCGCCCCCAATACCTTTGTTTTTTCATTTTATTTTTCTGGATTCTGCATTTTATGATTGACATTTTGATCTTATGACAAATGTATCAGCAGAAATAATGTTTAATTTAACTTTAACAATTTAATCAATCTTTTAAAATGTAATAAAATTAAAATGTAACAATTAATTTACCACAAAACATTGGATTTTTATTTTTGGTCAAATAAGATGATGCACAACCAAGGTTTATAAAATAAAACATAGATGAAAAATTGGGTTGTATCTGGGTTGTATGATTCTTAAAAAAATGAGAACAATATTAATTCTTGGAGATGTACATTTTATTATAAAATAGTCAAATATTTCATAATTTCTTCAACTTAAACCAAACTTTTATGTCCTCATATTGAGACGGCAGACACTGAAAAGACTGTGAGCATGAGTTTGTGTAGTAGATGAAACTAAACCAATCCCTCACACAGAGACACTCAGAAAAACGTGGCAGTTGTCACATTTATTTGATAGGTTGTTAGATTAATCCATATTGAGTTAAATTGTTCAGATCCTATCGTTGCTATTGACTTAAATTTGATCAAAATCCTGGTATGATATTGTTTATCGCCCAGCCCTATCTATCACTTTCCTCACTTATTTGCCAAAATTGTTATAATTAAAGAGTTTCTTATTAAATCATTTTAAAATGCTGCAGATTTATGTAATTGTATCTATAGATGGTTGGTTCAAGGTTTTACCGGGGTTTTATTTATTTATTTTTTATTTTATTTTTTTTCAGATAAACTGACACTGTTGAGCTGTCCAAACTTTTTAAGAAATCCAAGTTTTGATGTAAAAGCAGACAATGTTGTTGGGACTGACAAGTCATCAAAAAAATTTCTGTGGTCCTAAACAATTAAAAAGAAACATATCCGTCGTTGTTTATCATGGGGAAAAAGCTCTTTTTATTGTGATTTATGACAGATAGGAGGCACACATGCTGTGCAAGTCTCTGTTGCTCCAGACATGCTGACAGGATAAAACTTTGGGATTTTGAGTTTTTGTCATGTGGTCTATCGGGACTTTCAATGCTTTGAGCTGCTGGATAGAAAAAGAAGGTCTGTCTGAACTAGCTGTTTGATAGAATCAGAAGAGTAACAGCAGAATGTTTTCTCTTACAGATGCTGTTCTCTGTGGAGATATATTGTTCATCATTTGTTTCTATAATAAGCTTTTGCTCAACCCTCCTGTAAATGTTTTTATTGGCACTGTTTCTGTTTTCTGTTTTCATCCTGATCTACCTGCCACGGAAATGTCATCAGCTTCAGTTTGGTAAGAAGCATCTGCCAAGAGAATAAATGCAAATAAATATGAATATTTACCAGTAAGGAGTGTCTCATTAAAAGACCCATGCTGTCTGTCAGTGTTACTGCGTCCCAGATCAATCTGGTGGTGGTTGGGAGCTTCGTCTTTCATTCTAATCTCTTTTAAGGACTAATCATTTTGGTTTTTAATTTAGACTTGAGGTGAGTGTAGTCCTCAGTCACAGAAGCGTCCTTGTTCTCAGAGCCACTTTCAGCTTTTGAGGAAAGACACAAGATATTCACAGCTGACTGGCCAAGCCAAATATGCATGTCTCAACTGACATTGAAAAATGCAGAAAATACCGAACTAGTCCAGATCAAAGACATCACAGCATTTATAATTGACAAAAAAAGATGAAGTAGTTTAACTGGGTAGGAATCTCCTATCTGAGGGTTATTACAGTTAACTAAAACTAGAACTATAAAGAGACTTATAAAAGTGACAAAATATTATTAATTCACACATCATTAATTCATAAATTACTTAAACTTTAACTCAATGTTATGAAAATAACACTGACCACACCTGAACCTGAAAAGATTCAACAAACTATTGGGTATTGGATTCATGTTGTTTTTAAATGTAAATGTAAAGGTATGTAGTTTTGATGTTTTATTATAGTTTATCATTTTTATATTAATGTAATATTACATTATTATTATTCATCACCCATTATGTCATTATACTTATATTATTCTAAAACATATGAAAAACACATGTAAAATAATTTTAAAAAAGTTATGAAAACATGGTGTGTAGTTTATGTGTAGTTGTGTGTAATTATTAATTTTTTTTTAACTTTTTAGTTTTTTCATATATTCAAAATGTCAAAATAAAGCTTTACATAAAAGAACAGAAAAAAAACAGACCAACCTACAATATTTGTTTCATAGGTTCTACAGACCACAATATTTTTTTTTAGTTTATTTAGGGAACATTTAAAAAAATAAAACAAGGCTAAAAAAAAAAAATTGGCTGTTTATATATTATCTCTGTTCCTCTCACAAATTTTTCTCTCACTAATACTGATTTATATTATTGTAAACAATTTATTTTAAAAGATTTAAATGAAAATACCCTGACTTCGGTTGTATTAAGTACACAGGACAAATTTATTATCACATGTTCATGACTTTTACAAGCTTGTTTGCACCTTTGAGATCTTCTGGGTTGAATGCCAAATCTTACACTGGGATAAGTACTGCCTTGTGCCACTCAGCCATGTAAATAGGCAAAATGCGCACTTAATATGTAAAAGAGTTAGACCTTCCTGGGCAATGTTGCTTGATCTCATTTGCCTCAGAGAAAGAAAATTAAATGACAAGCCTGTTTTAATCCTAAAATAACCTCTTTAATCCTCTTTCAGTAGCCCACTGAATCCAGCCAACAAATCTCCTTGAAATCAAATCAAAGCGTTCTCTGTAGGGACCTCAGGGGCACTGCTATGCCATGCTCATTTGATAGGCAATTAGGGAAAAGTAATGTTATGATTGTAAGGTTTTGAAAAATAATACCCATGTGAGCAAAGATTTAAGATGCAATCTCGCACCATTATATTTCACAGCTGAAACTGGCCTTTTAAAATTACTTGTGCTGACAGTATGATTTGTTTTATTTTCTTTTTTCAACCCATTATGAGTAACTTTAAAGCTTGAAGGAATGTCCACATTTATTTGCAAAATGACACCTTAGACATCACGATTGAACTGACAGGAATGTAAAGAGCCTGAGACCAAATCAAGAAAAATGGCAAGGACTTTAAAAGAGGGAGAGAGAGGAATGAGAATGGCACTGTGGGGGAGTGAAGGCATTGGAGAGACCGTGGGGATGTCAAAATGCTCTTATTTGTAGTATCAGATGTGAATAATAGTTGGGGGCTGACATGAATCAAGAGATATGCTTGTGTATGTGTGTGTGTGTGAGACACCAAAAGTAATAGTGACAGAGAGAGAGAGAGAGAGAGAGAGAGAGAGAGAGAGAGAGAGAAAGAGAGAACACACCTGATGAACAACAGGTTGAAGAACGGTTTTTACATATTGTTGAAATTCACTGTAATAATGATAATAATAAAGTTTTGTCTTACCTTTACAACATTTAGTACTGGTTATTAAATTTGATTGGTCGAGAGGCATTCCAAAGAGTCTCTCTCTATATAGTTAAAAAATACTTCACCCCAAAAAATAAATAAATAAAGTGCTGCATGTAGAAGTTTATTTCTTTATTTGGACCTATTTGGAGAAATGTTGCATTGCATCACTTGCTCACCAATGGATCCTCTGGAGTGAATGGGTGCCATCAGAATGAGAGTTTAAAAAGCTGATAAAACATCATAATAATGATATAATAAATGTATGTGATTACTTTATGTAATAAAGTAATCAACACAACTCCAGTCCATCTATTAATGTCTTGTGAAGTAAAAAAGCTTAGAACTGTTGCTTCCATCTAAAATTTTAATGATGTGGAATGCGGCGGAAAGCCCAATGAGATCATGCAGATCCCTTTCGAAGGGAACTTCGACAATACGTCATCGACGTTATGGGGAACGCCTCAGGCGTGACAGGTGTCTGAAATCAAATATCAACTCACAGCAATCATGCTGACCGGCGACAGCCGTGAATCATCAGCTTGAATGATGAGCGTGCGACCTGGATATATAAAAAGGGCGCCTTTGACCATGACAATATCCTTTTCGTCTTCAGGGACTGTTTTGTCTGATTTAAACGTCTGCTTACAGCGAAAATGAAACGCACATCTAAGGCAAGTCCTAAAAATGTTGTGAAATGTGTTGACCCGTGCCCAAGATATTTGTCGCCGGGTGACACTCACGATATGTGTGTGTACTGTTTGGGTGAAGAGCACGCACAGGATGCTCTTGAGGGAGCGTCCTGTGCAAATTGTGAGCGTTTTCCTATGAGAACGCTCCGCTCTCGTCGGGCTCTCTTCTAAAGGGAAGAGAATTCAGCATCTGGTCCTCGCGGATCGGGTCCCGCTCGTGCCGATGAACATCGTTCTCCCTGAACATAGACCACCAGCTCAGCAGAGCCTTCCATTCCTTCCTGATCTCCATTCAGAGATCGAGAGGGCATGGAAGAAACCGTACTCTGCCCGTATTCTTCGACATCAGCGGGGTAATTTTGCTGATGTTGAGGGGATCGGGGAGTATGGTTATGTGTCAATGCCGCCCATTGACAAGACGTTTGCGAACTATTTCGTATCTGGGTGGGTGTCGACACTAAAAGCTCCGACTCTGCCATCCAAGCCCCTTAAAGCCACGGCTTGCTTGAATGGCAGAGCGTACACGGCAGCAGGTCAGGCTGGTGCTGCCCTTCATACCATGGCAGTGCTCCAAGCCTACCAAGCTGACCTGCTGCAGGATCTCGACCAGGGGGCGGGGCTGTCCGCTGAGGCAGTCGCTGAGTTGCGCCGGACCACAGATTTGTCTCTCCGGGCCACTAAACAGACTGCTGCCGCGATCGGCCGATCGATGGCGGCGATGGTGGCCACGGAGAGGCATCTGTGTCCCAACTTGGCTGATATCGGGGAGAAAGAAAAATCCTTTCTCCTTGAGTCACCAGTTTCGCCTGCTAAACTTTTTGGCAACTCCGTTGAGGCGGTGGTTGGAAAGTTTAGGGAGGCGAAGGCTCGCTCAACTGCATTTAAGACCTTTATACAGCTGAGATCCGGGAGGACCTGGTCTGTCTTGGTCTGAGGACCATAGACAGGACCAGAGGTCTAGTGTCGCCTCTCATGCGCCCCCTCCATGGAGGAGTAGGACGCAGAGGAGGCGAGCCTCACGCAAGAAGAGGGACTTAAAGGAGGTCATTCAGCACAAGCGCAGCAACGCTCAGTGGAAGTACGGTTTGATGTCCCTGGAGGGCCTTTTCTACCAGCCCTCTCCCTCTTCTTGACTCCCCAGGCGTTTACGTTACACCAGCCCTGGGGATGGGCCTTATGATGAGAACTATGTTCTGATGGCCCACCGTAGCAACTGGTTGATGTAAGTGCCTCTTTTAGGCATGCAAAAGTGGTGGACCCCAGGTTCATTAAGAACTCTCTGGCGAGTCTTCACTCCGCAAGCCGCAGGTGAACTTATTGGTTTTTAAAAAATTCTGTGTGTATAACTAACACTGATTTGTATTTCTCTACAGACCTTGTTCCCTGTATAGACCTAGGGGGTCATTCTTAGAGGAGCAATTAAAGTATTGGACTTTAGGGCCCTGAAGCCTCCCCCAGTTGGTGGCTAGAACGAATTAGGGAGAAGCTCAAAGAAGATTTGGCTTCCGTGCTGAGTATGTGATGGCCTTCCTGTCATAACATTTTATATGCGTGGTGGGCCACCGCTCATTTCTGTTTAGCCTCAGGGCTATTAGCCACCCAGGGGTAGAATAGTTGGTCTTCCTAAAAAAAAAAAAAAAGAAAAAAGGAGAGCTTTTTTGCTTTAGGTTTAGACTGACGCTGGCGATTCAGATAGATCTTCAGATAGATGTCCTGCCTATCGGTTTGTGACATTGGTATCCTGAGTAATCGCTCCCCTGAGCTCTGTAAGGTTTCAGTAGGTTGAGTGTTTCACAGCCTCTCAATTAAGTAGGCTGTGGCTCCTCCGAGCCCTCAGGTAGATCTATGCTTGTAGGTGGGCCCTCACCCGGGCCGCCTCTGTAGCTGGCCTAGGCTATGCTAGGGATATTGGAGGCGTTTTGCTAAGTATAGCTGCCACATTCATTATGTGTTAGGCTTCCTCCCCTAGATTTCAGCCTCCTCCGTTAAATGGGAGTTGTTGGCCAAGGCCCGCCCCTTTCTCTGCATTCAGGGGTGATAGAGTAATGCAGGGTGGTAGCTGAGGTAGGATCAGTCTGGCAGGGTTAGGCCATCTTTCGCTCTGCGAAGTGACAGTTCGTCAGACCCTGCCGAACAGAGATGTTTGGACCTCTAGAGCTGGCTCCACTCAGCACGTTGAGCTAATCGCTCGACCGATGGGTTGAAGTGGGTTGGCTTGCAATTTAGCCCCCCGCTCCCCTAGGCTGGGCGCAGGACAAATCCCTGTCACCCTTTGGAGCCACTTGCAGGCCAGCTCCCTGTCTAACATTGCAGGGGCATATGGTTGTTACTCCCCCGCTAACTCAGGGTAGTTTTGAGCAGTCCATTCTCAGCCCTGTATTTATCTACCTCACACCACGATGGCTCCGGTTGAGCAGGGAGTTCTAAACTACATTTCATTCCAGTTTTTGAACTCCGCTCCCTTGAAGCCAGAGCATTGCCATGGGCTGACGCCTATGCATTTAGTAGGTAGGCCCCCAATGGGGCCTCCACTAGGCAGAATGGCGTATGTTGTACTCCCCTGCTATAAGGGTATTGCTTTTTGCTGAGTACACTGCCTTTGGCAATGTGATTAGGTACCAGGATGCTGTAGTAACAGCTTTCTGCTGCGAAGGCTGCACGGTTAGGTAGTAGGCCCCAGCAGGCCTCCTTGACCAGATAGCCCCCAAATAGGGCTCCTAGTCCAGCTCACCTTCGGTGGTTGGCCCTGGTAGTTCGGGCTCACTGTCGAGTAGTAGGCCTTAACAGGCCTCCTCTGAGGTGGGTCACAACATTGTGGAACATACACTAGGACAAAATTATAGGAAAAGTTTTTTAATAGTATGGTTCCAGCAGTGTTCGTTAAAGTAGCAGAATAGACTCGCTATCAGCTAGTAGGCTCGACCAGGCCTCCCTGTTAGGCGAGTCCCCAGCAGCAGTCACATCCAGCTGATTAGACTGTTTCAGGTAGTAGGCCTCTTCACGCCTCCCTGAAGGCGGGCTCCCACATTTTGTGGTGGTCAGGTAGTAGGCTTTACTAGGCCTCCCTGAGGGTTAAATCCCACAAACTGTGGTTACTAGGTGGCAGGCCCCACAGGCCTCCCTGAAGTTGAATTCCCGCTTTTTTGGGCCTCAGGTAGTAGGCCTCATAAGGCTATCACTATCAGCTATGGTTTTCAGGTAGTAGGCCCTTCCAGGCCTCCCTGAAAGTAAGCTCCTTCATGTCATGGTTTTCATACTTTGAGTTTCCACTTAAGGTGGTTATCTGGTAACAGGTAGTAGGCCTATCTAGGCCTCTCTGTAGGTGAACTCCCACATATTGTGGTTATCAGGTAGTAGGCTTCACCAGGCCTCTCTGAAGGTGAGCTCCCACATACTGTGGTTGTCAGGTAGTAGGCCTCTCCAGGTCTCCCTGAGAGTAGTTTCACAGTGATGCTGGGGGTTTGTAAGCTAGTGGCCGCTTACTTTCAGTTTAGCAGTCCTTATCAGGCAGCTACCAAAGGTGAGCTTGCGCCCTGGCTCGACTCAAGTTTTTATTCTCTGCTACGGGTTCCCTCCTGGACCCTCTTTATCCTGCTACAGCCTGGTTGCCTACCAGGTAGATCTTATGCTCCCCTCACCGAGGGTCAATATGAGTATGCGGTCTCCTGAGTCTGGTGAGTCGGTCGTAGGCCTCTCATGAGGCCTCCCAGTAAGATCAGTCCTTAGGCCCTCACAGGCCTCCTCAGTGTTTTAATACACAAACACTGGGTAGATCCGTGGATCGAGTAGAGAAACTCCCCTCGCTGGCAAGGGTTGTAAAGCACTATGCTGAGTCATACTCTCCAGGATATCCCGTCTCTGAGATCCGGGCCGAGTGGTTCACTGCCTGCTCCACAGTTCCTCGGGTTGGATGCCTTCCTAAAGGCAAGTGTCCAGAGGCTCTGTCTTCGGACAGACAGGAAGTGGCCAGACTGTAGTGTCTTATGTAGTGACACCAGGTCAGGCCTGCCTGGTGGCATTTCAGGTGGCATGTTCCCCTGAATAGTGACTGGCTGGGGTTCCCTCGGGTTCCCTAGCCACATTCCCTAGAAGGGATCCCTTCTAAGAAGTTGAAGTTGTGGTCCTAGGCCCTTGACCAGGCCCAGGTAGACCTTTCACTAAACTATGTTTATGGAGGTTTTCTGTGGTATCATATAGCTTGGGCTATGACCGTAGGGAGTGCTGTCACTGACAGCCCAGTGTGACCTGAGTGTGAGTGGTTCTAGCGTTCATTGAATTGCTGGTTCTGACAGTTATCACTGCCATTGGGCATGCACTCCCTTTAGCATGGCGGCATGGGTATTTCGTTCCCCATAACGTCGATGGCATATTGTCGAAGTTCCCTTCGAAAGGGAACGTCTCAGGTTACAAATGTAACCTTTGTTCCCTGAGAACAGGGAACGAGACAATACGTCTCCCAGCCATGCCTCGGGGTCTGCCTGCCAAACAGTCCCTTCAGACGAAAGGATATTGTCATGGTTTCAAGGCGCCCTTTTTATATATCCAGGTCGCACGCTCATCATTCAAGCTGATGATTCACAGCTGTCGCCAGTCAACATGATTGCTGTGAGTTGATATTTGATTTCAGACACCTGTCACGCCTGAGGCGTTCCCCATAACGTCGATGACGTATTCTCTCGTTCCCTGTTCGCAGGGAACAAAGGTTGCATTTGTAACCTGAGACATTTTTCATCATGTATTGATGTGTTTCCTTTGTACTGCATATGCCACTGAGTGCAAGATGTGTCATCAGTGTTTTTGCTCTGTTTTCCCAGAGGCAGAAGACTGTAAAATTTAAATCTGTATATCTGGTAAATACTGTATGACATTTGTCAGCTTTGACAACATTTGAAAACACTAGCACATACAGTTGACTAACATGACCTCTATGCTACTAGATGCACAAAAAAATGTTTTTTATTGTCTGATTATTATTAGTAATTGTTCCACCCACTAATTTTAGTGCTTAAAATGCATTAGCTGTCTTAATTTTTTAGCATTTATGCATTTGAGTGCTCAACAACCACATAAAAATTACTTGGGGAAACAGTACAATATGATGGAACATATCAAAGGGGCTTTTTAAAAATATCTATCAGGCTTTAATTTTTATGTGAAGCACCACACAAGCTACACAGATAAGTAAAGAAGGAAAGAAAAAGAAAGAAAGAAAGAAAGAAAGACAGAAAGAAAGAAAGAAAGAAAGAAAGAAAGAAAGAAAGAAAGAAAGAAAGAAAGAAAGAATGAAAGAAAGAATGAAAGAAAGAATGAAAGAAAGAAACTTGACATACTTGATAATCGTGAGCTATGATTTGCTATTTGCTAATCAGTTGGAGCTGGCTTCATAGGGAGGGTCATTGTCATTGTTGAAAGCATTTAATTGGACAAAAAAACTGTGTAGTGCATGATAAGTCATCAATATTTTGGTCTTTGTTTACTGGATAAGAGAGACTGTTCATTTGTGTATACAGTAGAAATAAAAATAAAATAAAAATAAATAGTCATAGTTAGGAGTTCACTGGCATATAAATGACCTCAAAGCTAACACTCATGAACTAAATGGCATAAAACACTGACATAGCATTCACTGAATTTAAACAATCCTGAGAGCAAACTGGCAAATATATGTAAATGCATTCTGGCTACACTGTGAGAACATAAAAGATTCTCCACCGAGATCGTCTAGATTGCTGAGAGGTCATGAAGAGCACCGCCACGCGTGAAATAAACAAAGACCGGATCAGCTTGAAAAGATTTTTTTCCCCTCATACCACTGCCCTTCTGTTCATAACCATTCAGCTTGTCTGCATGTACTCTTATTTTCATGCTTGTGGATTCTGCGGTATCCCAGAGCCTCCAGGAGCTTGTCTAACTCCTCTGAAGTGTGAACAACCGCTTTGAAAGATGAGGCATGAATTTACGCCATGGAAGGGGCCAAAGACCGCTGGACTATGATTGCTGTGGGCCTGCTTTACCACACTTTGTTACTGCAAAAACAAACTCAGAGGCCTTCAGCAATGGAAAGAGAGCAGAAAACAAGTGCTTGGAGGGTAGAATAGCATAAGATCTATGCTTTTACTTCACAAATTTTTGAAAAGGTTAAATAAGATTAACTCCCAGCATATTTATATTTATATGACTTTGATAATCCACCAAAATTCGATCTGATCTTGACAGCAGTGATAACTATGCATTTTCATTTACATTTTTTGATATATTTTTTCATTTTAGTTAAACTGTAGAAGATTATTTTTAAGCTTAGAGCACAATCATTGGACTGATTAACAAGTAGGTGATTTATGCACTGCATTTCAGAAAAAAACCTACATAATTTTCAAATACTAAGTTGCATTCAGAATCCATTCAGCTCAAACATTTGTGTGGACACACTAATTTCTAAAATCTTGAGCTTGGGCTATTTTAATGTGCAGCATTTTTGTCCTTTTGTAAACAGATTTTTTGTTTGTTTGTTATCTTTACAATGAATGATGTCTGAGATTTCCAGGCAGGCAAGGACACAGTGTCTTCAGTTAATTTCTTGTCTCATGGAGACAAGAAATAGGCACACGCCGGTTTGCATTGTTTTATTGTTTAAGATAAGCACCGCTAAGAGAGGGAAAATGGTAAATACAGAGATGTTGTTAAAGAGTCTTTACCCCTCTCTAATTCAAATCGTCAGGTCTGTGCCTACTCACATGGTTTCTATTACCCTCTATGTTAGTTAATAGTTTGTTTTGCAGTAGCATTTTTTTATATTTGAGTTGTTTTTTTTTTTTTACTCCCAGCACTGCAGCTAGCTGAATCAGCTCAGAGTAATTTCTTTGTTTTACTCTTGGTCAATGCTTCAGGGAGGAGGATTAGTTCTATTCTGCACAGAAAACCCCTTAGCTGATCTGCTCACTACACTCTCACACTGAGCTGCTGTTATTGTAAGGAGAGCCCTCCAAATTTTCCTCCCTATGGTTGGTGTTGTGTCGTGGCGCAGTCTCAAAATAAACAATAAAAATGAGATTATTATAACAACCTGACAATGCAGGGGAATTGTGTTTCCATGAAATTTTATGAAACTGTCAGGTTGCTTTTGACATCCAAATGCAAACAGACTGCCAGAACGCCAGTACAAGTATTTTACATACAGAGTGAAATCAGGGTAATGGGAGTAAATCATGACTGTGTTTCAGTCATGTTTTAACTGATATACACTGAAAGAATTGGTAACCTAAAAACAGTACCATCTATATGAAGTATATATATATAGTGTTCCTGTAGCTCAAGTGGTAGAGCATTGCTGATTAAATATTATTTAAATCAGGTAGAAATAGCTTGTTAACAATTGTTACTACTTTTTACAGTATACATATGAGACACACCAATACCAATTTATACTTGGGCAGTGAACTGTGTCCATAATTTAAGGCTTTTACTTGTCTTGAAAACATGTGGTTGCTAACAAGTAGCTAAATTGGACTGAAGAAGCCTGTGGCATTAAACAACATCAAGCTAGTTCACTAGTTCATTTTCAGAGTCTTACTATGTTCATAATCACAGTCTTGCAAACTATTCAAACTCAGACTTTCAGGGAAAATGTTTTTAAATATAGACTAAAAGAGTTGGTCATGTAATCGTGGTCCAGTTCATTTAAAGTGAAAGTGACGTGACATTCAGCCAAGTATGGTGACCCATACTCAGAATTTGTGCTCTGCATTTATGCCATCCAAAGTGCACACACACAGATTAGTGAACACACACACACACACTGTGAACACACACCCAGAGCAGTGGGCAGCCATTTATGCTGCGGCACCCGGGGAGCAGTTGGGGGTTCAATGCCTTGCTCAAGGGCACCTAAGTCGTGGTATTGCAGGCCCGAGATTCGAACCCACAACCCTAGGGTTGGGAGTCAAACTCTCTAACCACTAGGCCACGACTCCCCTCCCCCTTTATAATCTGCATCACTTCTGGCAATTGTATTTAGGCTTCAGAATTCACAGAAGTTTCGTTCATTTATGAAGATTATCATGATGAATAAATCATGTAAGAATCATATATGTTTTGTTGAAACATTCAGGTGAGCTGTAAAACTTATCAAGTGGAACAGTAAACTTAATTCTTCAATATTTGGAGGGTAATTGGGGGAAACATTTTTACTAGTAGATAGCATAATTGAGCACATGGAAAGGCCTAATGAATCATATTATGCTCTGTCAACTGCTATTGCATTCAAGTACTGTAGGCGTATAAATTAATATGCACTTGATGTGAATGCAGTGCATTACATTTGCAAATCAACTCAAATGATTCTTGCTTCTTTGCCCTATGAGTGTTATTATAACTTTAAGTAATTGATTTTTAAAAAGTAATACTGGCAATTCTATTTTAAATATACACACTTATGGACTTTTCCCTGTAATTGAAATTCAATAATCTAATTCTTATCTAAAAAAAAAAAAAAAAAACGTGGTAACCAAGTAAATCAGAAAATACTGGTTGCTTTACAAGAGATTTATCCAGGCTCAACAATGATAGCAGCATTACAGTAAACCAATGAACCTGATGCTACTCCAGCTCAACAACACAAATGTGTATTTCCTTACATAAGAATTTTTAAGTCTCTCAGCAGCCTGCGTTTCAGTGAGAGTAGCTGTGTTTTTCTTCTTCTCTTTCTGCTGAAGGCACTCAGTCCTGTTTTGATTATACAGATTATAGAGCAAAAAGAGACCAGGAGATGAGGGCTCTGGAGATGAGTTCTTCACTCCACAATTCATCTGGTCACGTCGATTAGGACATTTTTGAGTTCCAGCAGTTCACATTCAGCTCAGGGGACCTTATCTGAAATTAAAAACCCCTCCCTTTTCCTTCCACTTTGAAGTCTCTCCGAGCCACTCAAACAGTTTCAGTCAGAGGATTGGAAAGCTGAATGAAGACTTTGATTTCTGGAACTGGTTTTGGTCATCACTTTGAGTTATGCACTGGATGATCTGACGAGGAGAAACACACATTTCTCCAATGCTTTAGCAGCCCCATCTCTTTATTACTGTCCACAGCCTCAGCTATTTATTGGATTAATAGGCACAGGCTAGTTAAAAGAGGTTACTGTAGTTCAGATGTCAGAGTTGTATCTTCATGAAGATACAAACGTCATGAAGTTGGATTTCAGTCAAGAACCTGATCAGTTGTGCTTCTCAGAAATGTTATGTCACTGATGGACTTGTTGTACCAGTTACCGTTGGTCAAAGTGCATAAATATATGCCAATGGCATGTATTCATGGTCCAAAATTTTACTACATGTACTAATGGTAACAAAAATTATATTATATTATATTATATTATATTATATTATATTATATTATATTATATTATATTATATTATATTATATTATATTATATTATATTATATTATATTATATTATATTATATTATATTATATTTTCAACCAGCCATGATATTGTATTTTGCATGATTTTATTTTAATTTATTTACTTAGGAGATTTTTTTTCTTTACTTATCAAAGGCAATTTTTGCTCACATTTGGTTCTTGGCAGGTGTATTTACATATATTTACATTACCTATTTAAGAATGCTTGATGCTAGAATAAACCTTTCTAACTACTATAACTTTACAAATAAAGCTTTTAAAAAACTTTTCTATATTCCAAGTTTGTCAAGTTAAAGATTGTTCTGCTTGCATAGTATTTACTGTAGTAATGACTTTTTAACATTTCAAATACAACTGTCAATCCAATATTCAAGTTTGTCTTGACAAAGTTAGATTTGTAGTAAGACTTTTCAGTTATAATTATATGAATTGTACAATGTCCAAGTGAGCTCTACGTGCTGCAACTTAAGAAAGCATATGCATATAGAAAAGACACCAGCTAATTAAGAAAACATCATCAGTTTGACAACACATGCTGCAAATACTCACAACACAACCAAATACAGAAACGTGCAGTAAATACTCGCAATACAACCAAATACAGAAATGCACTGCAAAAACTCACAACACAATCAAATACAGAAACATAAATACTCACAACTCAAGCAAATACAGAAACACAAATTCACAACTCAACCAAATACAGAAACACAAATACTCACAACTCAACCAAATACAGAAACACAAATACTCACAACTCAACCAAATACAGAAATGCACTGCAAAAACTCAGAACACAACCAAATACAGAAACACAAATACTCACAACTCAACCAAATACAGAAACACAAATACTCACAACTCAACCAAATACAGAAATGCACTGCAAAAACTCACAACACAACCAAATACAGAAACACAAATACTCACAACACAACAAAATACGGAAACACAAATACTCACAACTCAACCAAATTCAGAAATGCACTGCCAAAACTCGCTATACAACCAAATACAGAAATGCACTGCAAAAACTCACAACAAAACCAAATAAAGAATCACAAATACTCACAACTCAACCAAATACAGAAACGTGCTGCAAATTCTTGCAATACAACCAAATACAGAAAAGCTTTGCAAATACACACGACATGATCAAATACAATAAAGTGTAGCAAGTTACAAATAGCATAGTTAAACTATGGTTAATGTGGCAAAATCCTATTTTTTAGAGCAGATATTAATAAACGTCTTGTTGCGGTACCCTTACACATTCTGTTGTGGTCTGTGCGTATTTACATAGTGTTTCTGTATTTGGCAGGGGTGGATTTAGTGAACTGGGGACCCCAGGCAAAATATAGTACTGGGGTTCTATACATTTCCACACATTTTTTTAGATCAACCTTGAGGTTCCTTTTTTGTTTTGATGCTTGCTGCAGCACAATGGTGCCCCATAGTTGTGTCCAATGTTTCTACATTTTTCATGTACATGTTAAATGGCAAATAAATTTAGAAAAATGTTTGGAGCTTTGAGTTTTTTTTTTTTTTTTTTTAAACAGCCAGTCGCAGACAGTGAATTGATCATAGTCTATATGTTGGATCAATTTAGCCTTCTCAAATCATCATGACTTGCCTAAAATAAAATCTATAGATATAAAACAGTTAAAGCAAATCACAATGTTAGTTTAAATGTGTGACGAGTGGGGCCGGGCCGAGAGCCGTGGAAACGGGTCGGGGCAGGTGGATTAATTGGAAATGAGTGACACCTGCGCCTCTCACCAGTCTCGAGCCCCACGGAGGAGCTCCGGAAGGATAAAAAGAGGAGTTACGACAGTGAAGGATGAGAGAGGACCCTGGTATGCAAAAGACTGATAAATTCATAATAAATAGGGTGGCCACATGCGCCGTTCATACGGGACATGTCTCGGCCAGGATTTTAATATTACCTAAAGTATCCATGTTGTGTGACATTCATGAGCTATAGAGAGCAGAGCAGACAGCTCCTAATGCTTTCGATTCGCTCTCGTGAACCTCCTTTGGTGTCTTTTTTTGATCGGTGTGCAGCAACGATTCAAGTCAAATGACCAAACAAATACGTGCTTTGCATTGCTTTGATCGTTCCCTGTAGTTCTCACCTTCTCATGCGCAGCCCCGCAATTGGTCATTTATGAACAATACCTGCATGTTATTGGTCAAACTGCTTTGGATGTTTTAGGCAATATTAAAATCCTGGCCGGGACGTGTCCCGTATGAATGGACCATATGGCCACCCTAATAATAAATGGCATGGCTGATTCAGTCGACAGAAATATGGGACCCACACAGGCCTATAATAACAGCTGAAATGTTTGCAGGGCAAATCGGAGGTCAGTCTGAGTGCTCATGGTAATTACAGTGTGTACAGCCATACACCTGCAGGCGCCATGGACTCGGACACTTGTCATGGTAATAAACACCGTAAATAGCGCTTAATGTGCAACTCCTCTGTGGAGGTGGAGGCGTGGTTTAGCGAAGTCTGCAGCCGGAGAGAGAATTGGGAGACGAACGGTGAGTGAGCGGGCTGAACGGAAATAATCAACACCTGTCTCTTGTTTCAGTAATTGGCGTGGAGAGAGTATTTAACGCCAGGAGAAACAGGAGTAGAACGAGAGAGACCCGCTGCTGACGAGCGTGATTGCCAAAGCTGCACAGGACGGAGTTTTCTGTTTATGGTGCGAGAGGCACCGTCTTTGTTTTATATTTTTGAGATTAAAATTGTCAGCAGTAAAGCCGACCCCTCGTCCTCTTCCTTACAACCTCTGAAGTCGTTTACACTGGTGCCGGCACCCGGGAAGGAAGAAGGACCGCCCCTGCTGCCATGCAAAGCCACGCCGCTTGCGGACATCATCGCCTCCCTCGCAGTCCTGCACCGTGAACAACACCAGGCACTGCTGGAATTGAGGACCAACCAGGAGAGGCGGTTCCAGGCCATCGTCCAGGCCCAGCAGGAGGACCGCGAGAGGTTCCGGAGCTGGATCGATCGGGAGGTTCGCGCCGAGGCCGCTGGGCCACCCGCCGCGCCCATGCATCTGCCAATGCACAAGATGGCGCCCCAGGATGATCCGGAAGCGTTCCTTGAGCTGTTCCAGAAATCGGCGGAGGCGTGTGGGTGGCCCCGCAAACAGTGGCCGGTGCGCCTCATCCTCCTGCTCTCCGGCGAAGCTCAGGTGGCCGCGCAACAGCTCCCGGTGGCGAACCTCCTGGTCTTCGACGACCTGGTGGTGCTGGAGCAGTTCGTCGCTCGCCTACCCAAGAAGACGGCCGAGTGGGTCCAGTGCCACCGCCCCACGTCGCTGGACTCGGCCATCCATCTGGCGGAGGACCACATGGTGGCGTGCCCAGGGGTCGGCGAACCCCTACCCTCTACCTCTCTCTCTTCCCACACCTTCTCTCTCTCGCCATGTCCCTCTCCCTAGATCCCGGCCACCCGGCCCTCATCGAGTCCAGCCCCGGACCATATGGCCACCCTAATAATAAATGGCATGGCTGAAATGTTTGCAGGGCAAATCGGAGGTCAGTCTGAGTGCTCATGGTAATCACAGTGTGTACAGCCATACACCTGCAGGCGCCATGGACTCGGACACTTTTCATGGTAATAAACACCGTAAATAGCAACCATTCATGTGTCAGCGCTTAATGTGCAACTTCTCTGTGGAGGTGGAGGCGTGGTTTAGCGAAGTCTGCAGCCGGAGAGAGAATTGGGAGACGAACGGTGAGTGAGCGGGCTGAACGGAAATAATCAACACCTGTCTCTTGTTTCAGTAATTGGCGTGGAGAGAGTATTTAACGCCAGGAGAAACAGGAGTAGAACGAGAGAGACCCGCTGCTGACGAGCGTGATTGCCAAAGCTGCACAGGACGGAGTTTTCTGTTTATGGTGCGAGAGGAACCGTCTTTGTTTTATATTTTTGAGATTAAAATTGTCAGCAGTAAAGCCGACCCCTCGTCCTCTTCCTTCCAACCTCTGAAGTCGTTTACATCCTCTTTATTAAAGCATTTCAGGGGGCCCCTGGCTTTAGGGGGCCAAAAGCAGTTGACTACTTTTGCCTAATGGGTGAGTCCACCCCTGGTATTTGGAGTTTTTGCATTGCATTTTTTTATTTGCAGACTGTTTCTTTTTTATTTGGTCGCATTGTGCATATTTGCAGCTCATTTCTATATTTGGATGTGTTGTTAGTATTCGTAGCGCATTTGTTTTCAAAGTGGTGGTTTCTCAATGTTTGGTGTTTTTTCTATTTGCAAGTTTTTTTTCTTTCCTTGTGTTGAGCTCTCTGTAGAATTTCTTTGAATTTCAATTAAATTTAACTCTATGTACATCTGACTTGAAAATTCAAATTCCTGAAGTGAGTTAAAATTTACCAGGCATTCTCAATTAATTTCTAAATGGTGAACAATCCTGCTGTTCTGAACCGATTTTGATTTCACCTTTCTCCCCTTGCTTGTCTCTTTTCACATTGTACTTTTGAGTTGAAACCAGTATGTTCACACCACCATAAGTACAACCTATGTGCCACCATACTACGTACATCCTGATTATCCTAGAGTCTTAAACAGCAGGGAGTAGGAGATCAACACACAGACAGCAATATTGCCTCTATCACAGCAGCATTGCAGGCCTTGGCAGAGAAATTGTATCCTAGTGGAAAACCTCAGTGTGTGAATGCTCAGACAACAGATTCTTTTCCAATTTCATATTTTCTATATTATCACCTCTTTCAAAGATACCGATCCATCTGGAATGGTGCGAAATGCTATTTTGAGAAACAGGAGAGAGAAATTGGACAGATTGGTTTAAGTAATTCTGTCATAGCCTGGGGGATGCGGAAAAGAAACATACCAGGCAATTGGAAACCATGCAAGATGGTGCAAGATTTTTGGCCAGTGTTTATGAGTTGTTCAGTGCATGTGATTTGTTGGGGACTATTGGAAAGAAACATCCACATCTCAAGGACATGGAGCTCGCTAATTACAGTTAACCATTGCATCTGCCACCATCCAATGCCTCCCAGACAACAGGAGGCACCGGTCTCGGAATGGCTGATGTCTCAGTGTTCAAAGGGGAGTAAGTTTGGCTTGGGAATGTCTGCTGGGACCTTCTTTAATTATGGGCAGGCTGCCCTTCATTGGTGGTGGTATGCTGGCTGTCCTTGCTTTGATAGCTTGGCTGGGTGAACTCTTAGTAAACCGGGCCAAATTCAAATGTCCAGCTGTGCTTGTAAGAGGATATTAGCATTAGCAGTAGCTTGTGTTCTTTGGGGATGTCTGTTGGATTTCATGCTTTGTGTCTTAAATCAGTGGAGGTGTGTACAATGATGGACATAGCACCTGTCAAGCAAATGGCTAGAGCTAATCAAATGTGACAAATGCCAGTTACACATTATATGAACTAAATAAAAATGCAGTTGCCAAGAGCATGCATGCATAAGGCAGAAGACAACAATTAAAGCATGTCCTTAAGAAGGTTGTCTCAGTCTGTTCCCACAATGCATCTCCAAAGACATCATGTTGTTAGGGGTGTTTCAACTGCATTTATCACGATACCTGGGTTATTGGCATAAGAATGTCTATGATCAAATTAATACATTTGTAATATAGCTGCGCCATGTTCCTAGAATTGTAACATTTGTATTTATGCTGGTTTCATGTGTTTTTTTTTTCAACATTTAAAATGTATTGAATGTAAAAATGTCATGGGGTGCAATGATCAATAAAAATATTTTTTGTTGCACTTTGAATACATTTGAGTATACACATCTAAATGACTATTTTTATAATACGCTTTTTAAATATGATAAATATGATAAATAATTTATGTATTTATTTCTACAAATATAATTAATCAATGATAAGTTTGTGGGAAATTGCACTACCGCTTGGCAACATTCAATGAACCTTGCCTTGTCATAAAAAGGTCAAATTATTATATTATGTTTTTTTATTGCTCTAGACACACACACAAGGGTCTTCGAGAGTGCTCTTTATGATTTTTGCTGTTTTACTTTTGTCTGTTTTTTCAAGAAATTATAATATAACATTACATAAAATGAGCATCACTTCACTGTCCCTTTCACTTTTTTTTTTTTTTTTCACTTCCACTTCCATGGGTCTTAACACTGAGAGCACGTTATGTGATTAGTTTTCTAACTCTGCTTCAGAGATTATAACAGGCAGATGAGATCCAATGAATATTAATAAATGTCTGTGGCGCGTACCTACGCCAATTCCAAACTGAAGCATCATGGGGAAGTGCTGGTGGTCCATAGCAGATGGAGACACTGTCTGTTTGTATAGCAGATTTCATGAATAAAGGGAGGGACATAAACAACTCCAGTTTGCCCAGTATTTAATGCAGCCAGAGGCACATTGGTCGAGACTATCCAAACTCTGCAGACCAACTAGTCATTAAAGAAAGGGAGTTTATAGGCACTCCGCATTAAGGAAGTGTGGGAGGGGAGAGCATCTAGAAAGTAGGAGTCTTAACCCTCGAATCAGAGCCTGAGTCAAACGCACACACTCGCTCATGTTTATCGGACACCAACGGACACACTGTGAGCAGGCTTGGGCCCCCTGGAGATGTAGATATGCTCAGGTAATTAAAGAAGCGGGGGGCAGTGGGCTCCAATTCAGCCTTCATTAACATTCTCCCATACCGTCCTCCGATCCCGGAGCCTCTCCAGCCAGAACAATCAATCCCTAATCACTCCTCCCCCCTCTGCCCGCCAGCCAGACAACTCAATCCATGCTAAGATATGCTAATGGCATTTGCGGCGATGATTACACTGTGCAGTCAACATCGATTTTCAGTGACCTCCCAAAATGATATATCTTCAAAAGCTAAGCTAAAGGATACAGTGGTCTCTCTACTAAGCAGTCAGATTCAAACTGTGTGCTATTTTCATGCATGTGTGCTTCCCTCTTAAATACTCACTTTTCAGACTGTTTTATGCAAAGCAACTTACAGTACACTTAACTCTTTAGAGTAAAATGATGTTAAGAGGCTTGTAAAAGAGTGCAATTAGTTGCTTCTTGTAGGAATCAAACCAGCAACCTTGTTTCCATTGAGGAGCTTTAGCCAAGCTACTTCATGTCTTGATCACTTGTTGGGTTCCTCTGCTGTTGGTCTAAATTAATGTTTCATTCTTCTTGGTAAACTGACGATCACAAAGATGTGAGTTTGTGTTCTTAAATGTATAGTTCACCATAAAAAAGCTAATTTGGACAATTTAGTTACCCTCATGTTGTTTAAAACGTATGACGTTCATTATTCTGTGGAACTCAAAAGAAGATCTTTTGAAAATGTCTCAGAGTTTTTGGTCCATACAATGAAAGTTAAGTGGAGTAGTTGTTACATTTGTACAAAAATTGTTTAACTGTTCTTCAGCATGTCTTCTTTTTCACAAAACTCTCCTTTTTTTTTGTTTGAACTATCCCATTAGGCTTTAAACTTGTAGACTTGTTCTCTATAAACTCGTAAAAGAGAAGATAAGAGGAAACCTGTTCCAACTTTCAGCTTTCTCTCACCAATAGATGGCACTGTGTCGCCAATATTGTCAGCTTAGACCAGCTATAGAGAACAGAGGAGCCCATTTAATGAAATGTCAAGACATTGTAGTACCTTAGTGTGTTGTTTGAAATACACAATGCATCTCAGCAAAGCAGTTCTTAAATAAAAACTGTGTTTTTGTCTTTTTTTTTGCAAGCAGGAAGTTGGAGTAATCCAGTCTTTAATACATTGTGTGCCTGGATGAACTAAACTCTCTCTTTTGTCATTCAAAGTGTTTTAAATAAAGATGTGGCTCAACAAGGTTCCTAGTACCCCGGGTTTGATGGCAAGGATTCAACTTCATTCTGAGGGTGACTTCCTGCCTGTACGCGCTTTGTAAGTATGAATGTACATAAGTTTGTCTTGACTAGCTCATTAGCGCTAGGCTTTAGTCTCCTTGTGGGAAAGAGGTCAGTGCTAAATTGCCCTGACTGCCATTCATCGTCTTTCCTGTCTTTTACGCACACACTCTCTCTCTCACACACTCTTAATGCCTAATCAAATGCCTCAATGTTCCTGTGTTCTACTTCAGTGTGCCAAAGACCTGGCTTCATTCCTCTTTTGACCTCAGTAATTGAGGTTATGTATGGATAAATATGTGTGTTTTGGAAATGGGGGAGTGTGTGTTTGTGTTGCTGTGCTGTAATGCCAATGCAGGATTCTGGAAGAAAAATCCTATTAATTTTCTCAATAGAGAAATTGGTTGTTAATGATTCTCCATAAACATTACAAGACCAATCTACCTTGAGCCCTGAGGTTATGAATCGATAGTATACAAGCTTATATATATATATATATACACACACACACACACACACACACACACACACACACATATACAGTATATTAAATATAATAATAATAAAATACATTTCTCAAATATTGTCTGATTAATGAGCCAAGCCCATGTATAGGCCTATTGTTATTCCAGGACAGTTTACTGTTTTATTACTTGTGAAAGCAATGTTGACTTTTATTCATGATAATCCCAAAGCACCATAGTGTGTGTGTATATATATATATATATATATATATATATATATAATAGCCAAATTGTATCTTCTACATTAGAACTATAGTACATTGCTATTTATTCTTAAAAATAACTATAACTAAACACAAATTCTGTATATTAATATTTAGATTTATATATTATTTTATTAAACGTTTGGAATCAGTAAGATCTTTTTTTTCAGAAACTGGTACTTTTATTCAGAAAGTACATTTTTTATTAATTGATCAACAGTGAAAGTAAATTATTTTAAAATGTAGTAAATAATTTCTATTTCAAATAAATGCTGTTGTTTTGAATGTCATCAAAGAATCCTGACTTATCACCATTTCCACAAATATTAAGCAGCACAACTGTTTTGAACATTGGGGATAATAAGAAATGTCTCATGAGACAAATCAGCAGGAATAAATCACAGTTTAAAATATATTACAATAGAAATTGATATTTTAAGTTGCAATAATATTTCACAATATTACTGTTTATTTTTTAGTCAAATATTCAAATAAATGTAGCCTTGGTGAGCAAAAGAACCAACTATTACAAAATCTTACAACATATTTTATTGTTTGTAATGTTGCGATTCATCTCACTGCTGGTCAGTTTGGTTCATGGCACAGAAATGTTCTCACTCTTTTAGATCACTATGGAGAAAAGGAACGGAAAACAATACTTCCAAAAGCATAACTTCCACAAAGGTAAGTGGTTGCGCTCTATTATATTTAGGAGTGTATTATATTTCAGCACACATCACACGTCTGGTATAATCACATGCAGCTGGATGTGTTTTTCCATTTATTTCGAGACACCTGCGAGCGGCTTTATTAGTTGTCTGATTGTAAGGATTTGATGGCATTTAACCTCACATACACACACCAAAGAAGATATGTTCAGTGATTTCAGCAGTTTGTCTCCTTGTCCTTTCTTTAAAAGGACAAACATTGCACCAAGGTTGACCCTCAGTGATGTCCCCATTACTTGCCACCATGACCACACACATATCTTATTTTTATATCATGGTAAAGCCCTACTATTGACTACTGAATTGTTCATATGTTAAGCTAATAATAACCATACCTCCTATTGATACTTTTTGGCACTTTTCATGATAAGACATTATTTATTCTCTTTATGATGTTTTCTCAAAAAGTAGGTAGTATGGGATATGGGATGGTCATAATGAAATATTGCCCTCTATTCAGTCCCAACACAGACAGACACATGCACAGATTGGCCTGAAGTTGAGTAAATCAAACACAATCTCAGACCTTTATTCCTCTCCATCATGATTCCCTTTTATATCTCTATCTAAACAGACAGGAGCCTCCTATTATCATTGGTCCACTGCAGTTCCAGTGTGTATTTAATGTCTACTTAACTGTACCCTCAAACGCATTTTCACTCATATTTCACGAGCACATTACTCAAGCTTCTGCCTTATTCAACGTCCTGTAGCACCACTCATTCGGTTAATGAACCATGCAATCAATTCCCACAAAGAACGAGGGAGCGCCAAGTAAAAAAAAGATCCGGTCATCGATATTATCTATGGCCATTTTGGTCCAAGACTTCCTGTATCACCCCTGTAAATTATGCTTTGGTGGGTCACAAACCTTTCTGACAAACACGGGAGTCAATAAGAGGCCATTGTGTTGGTTATGTGAGCTTCACACCTAATCCCAGAGGACACCAGAGCCGCCCATTGTCTCAGGGGCTTCATAGAGCTGATCTCTGGATTACAGAGATATCACTCACTCACAGTGTTGGACTAAATGACACCAGGTCAGTGGTCTGTATACATATAGAGCACTGTACATATAAATATATTGCTGTCCATGCCCTGATTGATTGCACATTGATTCTGACAGATTGCACTGTAGGATATTGCTTTTGTTTCTGTATATCTCCACCTGATGGGTAAAATTTGATGAATGTTCAACATCATATGTTGCAAAATCTCCTAGCTTGGCTCACTGAAATGACACAAACATATTTCTACCTAATCCCACAACTGATTTAGATAAATGATACAGTACCAGTCTGTCATACCTTAAGGCACCATGTTCCTCAGACTCTCTGAGACAATTGGTTTACTTTTTGCTCTTGGCGCTTATGTCCATTTCCAATTTTGTATATGTGTGTGTGATGTGTGCATGCATGATTTATTCAGCAGATATGCAGTTGCTTTGGCTCCACTGCTTTTTATAGATAGTTTAAAGCCAATAAAGAAATGCAGTTTCTGCAAGACAGTCGCGAGGCAGTTAAAAGCAGAGTCAATAAAAATTATGAGCTTTTGCTGAGCAGGAGTGGCCCTGTAAATGCCTCACCTTCTTCTTCTTTCTCATTTATTTTTATTGTGCTCAATGCACCTGATTAATTGCTGGTGGCCACTGAGTGGAAGGGGCTGCGGACGGAGGTGCAAAAGGTCCCCAAAGTGTTGCCGCTCATTCAAGCAAGATTGTCATGTGCTGTGTAAGCAAGTGAGAGATGCTATCAGGTAGGACTAAATGGCTTTGATATGAACTGTGTAGAGTCGAGGGGTCAGGATGGAATCACTAAAAATCCCATCATCCATTTATCGAGGCCAAGACTTTTCAAACTGGGGTCCGGGTCCTCAAAAAACTGAAGTTAATGCATAAAACATTTAAATAATATCTTGACACATACCAAATATATATATATATATATAATTTATTTTTGCTTTCTAAAGACTGGCTTGAAACTGTGAGATTAATTACAGCTATTTTATTTGACTGATATCCTTATTTTTGAACGGCATGATATAAAAGCCATATGGTTGTTGGCTTCATTGTGTTCAAGTGTTCATTTCTCATTTCCTCCTTCAAACATATGTTTGTATTTGTTGCCAGTATCTGCAATATCATTTTTTTATGCCCAGTTCCACTATTTTTCAAGTAGATTACTTTGCTATAATCTAACCACACTTAAAGTTAATATTTAAAAACACTTTTAATTTAATTACAAGTGTTGTAATCATGCCAAAACTTAAAAAATAAAAAGGTTGTACATTATAATGTTGTGATGCATAAATTCACTTGGAGAATTAAAAATAATTGATGTTAGTTTCAGTCTTTTGTAGAATTTGTTTTCAGACAAGTGGAGACTTTTAGTATCAGCCTTTCTTCAATCATGCATATCGACCAGAATTTTTAATTTGGTGCATCCCTATTGTAAACGTGTCTTTTAAATATTAACACATAATATTTATACACACATATAACATAAACATAACTATAACATAAACACACATAATTTAAATATTATGTGTGATAAAAAAAAAAAAAACCTGGCAATGCATTCTGTACTAGACAAACTGAGACTTGTCATGGCACTTGTATACTGTTGTTGTTCTCCTGTTTACCTGACTGCTTCTATTGTTCTCATTTGTAATTTGCATTGAATAAAAGTGTCTGCTAAATGATTAAATGTAAATGTAACTGTTATTATAAAAATCATCATATGTTGGAGGTGCTTGGTATCAAAAAGTTATCCAGCAAATGCTGACAATAAGGAAGTCACCAGTAAGGGCTTAAGTCATGGACAACTCGGGATGTTTTAGCAGACTTGAGAGGAAACTTAAATTGAATAGAACAACAATGGTCTCTGGAGTGCCTCTGGCTTCCTGAGGGGCAAAATGCCTTCGTATTAGTAGCAAAAAATGAAAGAAAGAAGCCAATTAGCACCAGTGGGTGCCTGTAATCAAGAATAACAAATAGCTGAAATTTGCCACCCTACATTCATCTTTGTCTAAACATCTCTATTGTGCAGCAAATGCAGGTTGTATGGCCAGTGAATTTAGTTGCATGCTTAAAGGGATTCGACACCCGGAGGTGGTGACCCTGCTGGTTTCTCTCACAAAGCATGCATGCACATAAAACACAAACACGTACATGGAAACTGTGGAGTGATTTATCTTTTGTGTTCATAAATGAATGGGTAGCTTTTATGTTTTCAGTGTTTTCTCCCTGGTTCTTTCAATGACTAGTGTTAAAGTAGCTCCATTTATCGACCTTCACTGAAACCTCAGAGCGCGAAACAACCACTGCTAACCAGAATGTGGGGAGAGACAGGCTTTTAGATAAAAATGAGCGGATAAAGGGAAACTGGATCTTGCTTTTGCTCTCTCTCGCACTCCCCCTGTGCACCACACAACTCTGGCATCAGATCAGACACCGTATTCTTTTGGTAGATAAAGGGAAGCCCTTACTATTGTAGCAAACACACCATTTTTGTGACTGGCAGCACCCATATGGATGATTACAGACTTTCCCCACTACAAAAAGGCACTCTGTTGCCAGTGTAGGGGAATTTACAGTTAAAACCCAAGGACCAGATATGTCGCAATGAAGACCAGGAGTCAGAGATGAGTTCAATTAATAATAATAATTTTACTTGAAGAAAATAGTTTGCAATTTCATCAGCAGAAGTCAGCTTCAATACTCTCGACGGAGTTCGTAGGCCGCCCCCCGTACAACTCAAAATCAACCACAGTTATACCCTGACAGTCATAAGTCAACAAAATTCTGATTGGTTCCAAAACCTAGATAAACTCTCCAAAGACGTATATCTGATACGCTGGACACTGGCAGTTGATCGTTTGTCCTGGGACTGTCTGAGCTTCTCCCTGTACAGACAGATACTAACACACATACACAGAGAACTTATCTAAAATTCAAGGCTTTCTAGCACTGGCGAGTGTCTTATCATCACGGTTGGATACACACACATAATATGTGGACATTAATCTTGAGGAAAAGAAATACAGGGTAGAACAGGATTCTTTAATATCTCATAAGCGCACATAAGGTTACACATTTCACTCTTGCCAAAACTTGATTAATAGTGGCCATATTTGATTAAATATGGCAACTCGGCATCCACTCCTTCACCAGAGATCACAAAAACGTCCGCACTTAAAAACATTCTTGGTGTGACTTATAAATAAACAAGTCTCTTCTAAATAAAAGCAAAACTACCCTTAAGATATTATTATGGATGAACCTACACCATTCCTGCCTTGATAATTGCAAACCATTTTAATTAAAGGGATGCAGCCCTCTGTGATTAACACAGTTGTTAGCCAACTTAATATGTGATTATTTATTCTTTCCATTTTTTATTGAAAACTCTTGGGAATATAAACTGAAGATATATTGGAATTCATTGGTCCCGACTCCCTTGAATGTTTTAACGATTGCATGGATTTCACTATTTCACAGATCAAATGACATGATGTTTGTTTGTCAGTCATGTCCACTGCATTTTTCTATGCTTCTCCTATCCACATTTTGTTTGTTTCAGTACTCAGTCTTGTTTATTGAAAGTGTACTTACTTAAAAAGAAAAACTTTAGACTTTAAAACTTTAGACCAGTAATTTTCAATTCTGGCCCAATTTTATTTTATTTTTAGTTTTTTGCTGGAGAGTAAAAAGAAGTGCTAAAAAAGAAAAAAAAATGTGGTTATTAAAAGATCCTTTCTGTCGAGTTCTTAAAAATAAAATATATATCTTTTTTTTTCATAGTTGGAAGAACTTTTTAAAAATCTAAATATACTTTTGGCGTAATGGATGTTAAAGGTTCTTCATGGAGCCATAGATGCCAGCAAAGAACCTTTATTTTTAAGAGCCTAGTTCTAGGTGAAATTAATAAATTTCAATATGTTGAGTTTTTCATATTCAAATATTTCAATATTTGAATATGAGTTTAAGGACATTTTGCACAATTTTGAAACTATGTGTGACGTTCGTGACCCAGTGAAACACAGTGAGAGAGAGATCCAATTGCAGTATGTCCTTTATTGGGGTAATCCAAATCGTAATCCAAACAAGCCAGGGTCAAAACCAGAAACAATCCAAATAAACAAACAAGGAAGGAACAGGAAGGGAACAGGAACAGAAAGGGGAACAGGAACTCGGAATGCGAGGAACTCGGGAGACGAGAAGACTGGGTACGGCAGGAAACGGAAGGTAAGGACTCCATGCAGACAACATGAATAGACTGGTTAATATAGGGAGGCTAATGACTAATAAGTGAAGGCACCTGGTGCAATTAACAGGAGTGCAATTACTGTGATGAAGGGACAAGGCTAGTGAGAATTGTAGTGTCTACGGTGAGGTGCCTAAGGGGAAGTGAGCCCACTACTGGACACCCAGGGAAATAGAGACCAGACAGCGTGCCACGGAGCAGCAACCAGATGCTCCACCCAAACCCAAGAAGAAACCAAAGACACAAAGAGACCAGGAGGGAGGTGGAGCGGCGGAGGACCAGGGGGAGGGACGGAGGGCCAGGTAAAATGGGGAAACAGAGACAAGAGGACCAGGTAAAATGGGGAAACAGTGCAAACACAAAAACAAGGAGCCCAGGAGGGAGGTGGACCGGCGGAGGATCAGGGGGAGGGACGGAGGGCCAGGTCCTAAGAGGGAAACAGAGAGAAAGACAAAGACAAGGAACCCAGGAGGGAGGTGGACCGGTGGAGGATCAGGGGGAGGGACGCAGGGCCAGGTTCACAGATGGAAACAGACAGAAGAGAAACAAAAATGAAAACAAGAAAAAAAAAACAACAACAAACACAAGTCCAGGAAGGACATAACGTGAAGCCCACCAGGCCGGAGCAGAAGACCACCACATCCGTGTGGTCGAGACAGAAGCCCACCAGGGCAGAGCAGAAGACCACCACATCCGTGTGGTCGAGACAGAAGCCCACCAGGGCGGAGCAGAAGACCACCACATCCGTGTGGTCGAGACAGAAGCCCACCAGGGCGGCGCCGAAGACTACCACATCCGTGTGGTCGAGACAGAAGCCCACCAGGGCGGAGCAGAAGACCACCACATCTGTGCGGTCGAGACAGAAGCCCCCCAGGGCGGAGCAGAAGACCAGCGCATCTGTGCGGTCTGGACAGAAGCCCACCAGGGCGGCGCAGAAGACCACCACAGTGGGATCGAATTAACAGGAGAGCAAGTCTGTTTAGGCAAGTCTGAAACAGAGAATATGAACAAGTTGAGGGTAGCCTCCGTGGCCACGACAGGATCAGTCGAGCACTCAGAGAGTTCAGCTGAGACGTGACGAGGCACTGGAAGTTCCGCAGAGGCGAGAAAAGACTCTGGTAGTTCAGCCGAGATGAGGAAAGGCTCTAGTAGTTCAGCAGAGACTTGGAGAGGCTCTGGTAGTTCAGCAGAGGCGTGGAAAGGCTCTGTTAGTTCAGCAGAGACGTGGGGAGGCTCTGGTAGTTCCACAGAGACGTGGAGAGACTCTGGTAATCCCATGGTGTTTAGACTGGATTCCAGAAGATCAATGCTGACTTGACTCTGCTCATGAAGATCGTTGGTGGCCTGACTCTGCTCATTAAGATCATTGGTGACTTGCATTTGTTCATGAAGATCTTTGGTGACTTGCATTTGTTCATCTAGATCAATGGTGACTTGCCTTTGCCCATGAAGATAGTCGGTGACTTGACCTTGCCCATGAAGAACACTGGTGACTTGACCTTGCCCATGAAGATCATTGGTGACTTGCCTTTGTCCATGAATTTCACCGGTGACTTGGCTTGACTCCGGAGTGTCAACGGTGACTAGCCCTGACTATGGAGGGTCAACGGTGACTAGCCCTGACTCTGGAGGGTCAACGGTGACTAGCTCTGACTCTGGAGGGTCCACGGTGACTAGCCCTGACTCTGTAGGGTCCACGAGCACCTGACTCGACTCTGGAGGGTCCACGGGAACCTGACTCGACTCTGGAGGGTCCACGGGAACCTGACTCGACTCTGGAGGGTCCACGGGAACCTGACTCGACTCTGGAGGGTCCTCGGGAACCTGACTCGACTCTGGAGGGTCAACGGGAACCTGACTTGACTCTGGAGGGTCAACGGGAACCTGACTCGACTCTGGAGGATCAACGGGAACCTGACTCGACTCTGGAGGGTCAACGGGAACCTGACTCGACTCTGGAGGGTCCACGGGAACCTGACTCGACTCTTGAGGGTCCACGAGCACCTGACTCGACTCTGGAGGGTCCACGAGCACCTGACTCGACTCTGGAGGGTCAACGGTGACTAGCCCTGACTCTGGAGGGTCACTGAGCACCTGACTCGACTCTGGAGGGTCAACTCTGGCTGTCATTCAGTGCAGAGGCACTGGACAAGCAGTCATGTTGTGCCATGATTCTGGACTGGCGGCCATTTTGGGCCGTGGCACTGGACCGATGGCCATTTTGGGCAGTGGCGCTGGGCCGGCGGCCATCCTGGGCAGTGGTGCTGGGCTTGCGGCCATCTTGTGCTGTGGCACTGAGCTGGCGGCCATCTTGCGTCGTGACGCTGGGCTGGCGGCCATATTGCATCGTGGCGCTGGACTGTCGACCACCTTGTGCTGTGGTGCTGGGCTGGTGTCCATCTTACCTCGTGGCGCTGGGCTGGCGGCCATCTTGTGCAGTGGCGCTGGACTTGCGGCCATCATGGGCAGTGGCGCTGGGCTGGCGGCCATCCTGGGCAGCGGCGCTGACTCGGCAGATGTGCGCCTCCTCTACCCTCTCCGTCCGCAATGGTGAGACGGGGGCTCCGATCCGTCCCTCACGAGCCCAGGGTCGAAGGGGGGCCATGGTGGAGAGCGATGCCGGACCTCCTCTCGACAACTCACTCCTCTGCGACCTCCCCTGGTCCCACGAAAAACGACCAGGCGGGTTCCCTCAAAACCACTCTTTCCATCCCGCTCGGTGGCTGGGGAGTAAACATCAAAAAACATACTGCTGGATCTTAGTAGATGGAGTCCTTCTGTGACGTTCATGACCCAGTGAAACACAGGGAGAGAGAGATCCAATTGCAGTATGTCCTTTATTGGGGTAATCCAAATCATAATCCAAACAAGCCAGGGTCAAAACCAGAAACAATCCAAATAAACAAACAAACAAGGAAGGAACAGGAAGGGAACAGGAACGGAAAGAGGAACAGGAACTCGGGAGACGAGAAGACTGGGTATGGCAGAAAACGGAAGGGAAGGACTCCATGCAGACAACAGGAAAAGACTGGTTAATATAGGGAGGATAATGACTAATAAGTGAAGGCACCTGGTGCAATTAACAGGAGTGCAATTACTGTGATGAAGGGACAAGGCTAGTGGGAATTGTAGTGCCTACGGTGAGGTGCCTAAGGGGAAGTGAGCCCACGAGTGGACACCCAGGTAAACAGAGACCAGACTGCGTAACACTATGTTGAGTTGCAATTTGATGTCAACTCAAAAACTCAGGTCTTGAAGTAAATCAGTTGATAACCAACATTGTTGAGGACTTTGCACCCCTAAGCCTGAATTTCTATCATGTTTTTTTTTTTTACATAGTTATTGCTATTATAATAAAAGCCTGATTAAATATTCATAAGAGAGAAACTAGTCAGGGTAAGCTTAATTTCCAAAAAGGGATCTGAGAAGCTGCTTGCCTCGGACAGAAAGGGTTTCTCCACAGCTGATATCACATACAAAGGAGACAGCAAGCAGATGTTGTGCTTATCGCTCATGCTCGATGCTCGGGTTTGGCTGCGGGCATTTAAATTTCCAGACTGATGAGTGTATGAGTGGCTTTTTTGCTTATGCCACATTCAGAGGGCACAAACAAAGGAGCATTTGAATATTTTACCCCCTTCCCCCACAGTGGCACGCCATTTCTCTCGGTGCCCACCACTGATGTGTCACTTCATATTACGCTTTCATTCTTCTGTTTTTCTTACTTTCTCCATATTCATGATCCTATGGAAGTTCTAAGCGGCCATGCTTTATTATTTTTTTCCTTTTTGTTTTCTCGTTATCTCGACATAACGAAAGTCGTTTTCTCATTATAACACTATATATCACTATAATTTGTGCAGTCTTGTTCATTACTGACATTTAATTAATTCATAAATGTTAAATGCTTTAATCAACATGATTATTTTGTGTATTAAGTTCATGCTAGATGCATGAGTTTCACCAACGCGTTCTGGGTCATAAAATATCTGCTTATCAAAACCAAGGTTGATGTCACTGTATTCTGTTTGCACCTATATCTTCATTTGTGCTTCTTTTAGGCACATGATTAGGTAGTTAATAAGCGGAAATGTTCTGTGTATCTACAGTAGGACAGGATTTAACAATGTAGGCTATTTGTGATGTGCTTTTTTTCCTTATTATTAATCTTTATTGTTAACCATATTGATGAGAAATGTGATGTATATGTAAAATGCATAGGCTAATTTAATTCAGTTTTGTTCTATAATGTTTTAATCGTTTTTTTCCTGCACACACACACATACACTGCACATGAACGATCTTTTCTAACAGAAGCTTGTAACGCACATGATATCTGCCGCAGCATATAATGACTAATAAAAATTACAAATTATATATAATTTTATTTCAAATAAATGGAAAATTAAAAGTGAGTTTAATCCAAGCAGCTCAAGATCTTAGAATAGTTCTGCATCCTTCTGAAGGCACTCCTTCTGTGTTCGCGGTGTTGCCATTTAAACATGTTAATTACAAAAACAAAACGTTTGGTGTACTGTCTCTGGAAAAATCAACAGTGATTGATCAGCCTTTATTTATGTTCAGTATTGTAGACGTTATTACCTAGGTGAAGCAAAATTTGCTGAAATATATGCTACAGTAAGAGCGCCTGCATGGTTGTCCATCAGATGCCTGTCAAAATTGAGTTCGTTACTATAGCAACAGTAAAACTGTCATGTCGTTATAACGAGAAAACGACTTTCGTTATGTCGAGATAACGAGAAAATTAAGTCGTTATAACGAGAAAACAAAAAGGAAAAAAAATTATAATGCATGGCCGCTTAGAACTTCCGTATGATCCTTTCATTTCCCCTGTTATATTAGTAGATGGTGTTGTGGAGAGCGTCCTTCCTTTTGTGTGGGAAAGACGACCCAATCCAAACAAGCATCTTCCATGTGCAGACATAATCAGAAAGCTGTGGCTGGACAAGGAGAAATCACTGGGTAGCCACTGTACGATGCTCTTTTAGCTTTTATTTTTATGTGTGTATGCAGGAATGAGAGATTGAGAAGATTTGTCTGCTAATTATCTGATTTAAACCTGATGATCATCAGTTTGTGTACAGTAGATCTAGTACACATAGGTAATATAAAAAAAAGATGCTACACTGCAGTACAAAATGTGGATAAGGGTGTAGAAAAATTAAAGAGAAATTTGAAGTGCTGTTAAACCAAACAACTATTTCAAGCCAATTAAAAACCTAGTTCTTGGTAATTAACACTTCAAAAAGGACACAAAACAACATTAAAGCATCTTTAAAATGGCCTATGCAGCTTGTGCATTATATTTCAAGTCTTCTGAGTTTTGTTTGAAGAAAAGACTAAACTTCAAGTCATTCACTGTTATTATTCCCCTTTGGTGAGCTATTAACCAAATAATTAAGCAAATAATTCGGACCTGTTTTGCAGTTAATTTAAAAGATCTGACAGAAAGTAAAGATTCACTGCAAATTTATTATTCTTTTGAATGAAAAACAGGCAGCTACATGATCATAAGGAAAGCCTGTTGAATCACATTTGTCCATGTACATGTCTATACATGCCAAATAAATAAAATCAGCCAGTGTATGATGCGTTGTGATTGTAACTATGGGACTGAATTTAACTAAATATTGATCATATAACACTAAAGGACAATAGAACACATGAAATGGTCAAAGTGTAAAAATTTTTTCTTCTTGCCATTTATGCACTAAACAGCGTAACAGAGGGCATCCTGTTTTATGTCAAATCAGGAATGGATTTCATATGTGGATTTTCAGTAAAAATAAATAAAAATAAACGCAGGTTAATGAAGCTATGCAAATTAAAAAGTAATATTTTAATAGCAGTACTGCAGCCAGTTAGATCTATGACTGGTTTACAGAGATGTTGTAGGACAAAGAAATTATGCTGATCCAAGACTGTGTCATACTTGTGTAAATCATGTTATGCATGCAAAAAGATGGATAAGTTGGTATGTGGAAGGGGCTTTTCTGCCTTCTGCCTTTCTTGCATGGTGCCCTGATGTAAAACTGTGGATTTCAAGGAGGCCTAACTCTACCTCAGTGTTGGCTGTCTCTCTGTCTCTCTCTTGCCTACCGTAGTGCTGGTCTGCAGTGGGTGGAATCAGGTTGTGTTGAGGAATCGACTAAATGATGAGATGAGATCTGTTCCACTGAAGTGGGGTTGAACCCCTCGCAACATAGCTAATCAAGAAACATTTTCTGACATAACAGTAACAATTAACTTTCATTAGGGGTAATACATTCATCTCAGTCTAATCAGACACACATGCATTTACACAGATGTGTCGCACACACACAGCATCTGATAGCATCTTTGAGGATCATGTTGACTTTGATGCATTTCTAATTTGATCCCATGATTTCCCACAATCCTTTGCACACAGACAATACTTGCAATGGTAATGCAGCCTTTAAATAGAGTTGGATCTGTTTTCCAATTCCATGTTGTGTTTTAAAGTCTAATACATGTCGTACATGTCGTACTGTAATAATTCATGTCCATCTTGGAAGTAGAAACTTCCAGGTGCACTTGAAGGCAGCAAATTACAATATCAGTCTCGATAATATTGCAATATTGCATTGTTTTGAATTTTATCTCAAGGTTTCCCCACAATACCTTTATTTTTTGCCAGTTTTGTTACATTTTTTAAAAAACTTTTTGCAGAAATAGGCTAATATAAAATGTAATGCAAAAATGTAATACATATATGCTAATTTGCCAGATGCTTATACAAAGTGGCTTTCAAATGAGGATCACAAGTATATATTTATTTTGATTTATTAATTATATTATTTTTATTTATTATCTGTATAATAAAATTTTATAGGTGCATTTTTCTTGCATGGAAATTCACATTTTTATTTATTGGCTTTTTCACACTGTATTAATTGGTGTTTGATAAGATAGTGGAGATGCGACAGGAAAGTACAGAGTTCTGCACAAGACATGCACATATAAAAATATATATAAATGAAATTATATGAATGTACAGTACTTTCCTATGAAGCACTGCCAATGACATGAACAAACAAACAAACAAACCTATATTATTGTCAGGTAATCACAAGAGGCAGACAGGTGGTGAGTAGAAATGAGATTTATTTTTACAAGTGCAGCAGAACCGGGATGCAAAGGGGAGTAATGAAGTAGATGATATAGTTCACTGTGACTTAACTGAGAGGTAACCCAAGTCTCTGGTTTAGGAGCTGGAGGAAGAGTGCGGTAAGGTTCTCAGAAGGAGGACGGTAGGCTGACGGCTGACGAACGGGAATGAAGGCTTCTGAAGGTAAGTGGTTTTCTCTTGAGGTGAGTAGCGCGGGTGAGTCTGTTGTCAGTGGTATTGACGAGGCCAGACGATGACTGGTGAGTGAGAGTGGTTTATAAAGGGTATGAGATGATGAGATGGCCAGGTGAGGGTGATTAGAATTCAGGGGAGAGTGAACGAGAGGGTGGAGCGAGTGAAGATGATGGCGTGGCTGTGACAATTATGACCACAAATTAATAATTTGTTGCCATGTTCACTGATTTTAGTTAAATTGTGGCTATTTTGTACTAATTCATTCCTCTGTTAAATAAAACAAGGGAATGAATAGAATAACCCAGCCACAATTTAACTCAAATCAGGGAACAAATTAATAAGTTGTGGAAACAACTTCTCAATTCATGTCCATGGTACCTATTTTTTTCTTCTGCATGTCATGTGTTGGGCTCTGAAGAAAAATACTGTACAGGGAACAGAAATTATACAAAACTGAGGGAAAAACTGTATATTCTTTCATGAACCAATCAAATGGACAGATTCACTAGAATGAATAAACATTTTCCAATGTTAAACCAAGTCAATTTTTAATTGCTGGTACTTTTAGTTAGTCACTTCCAAGCACTTCTGTATATTTGTGAGCACCGGTTTGTGTTTGTTTTGGAGAAAGAAGTTATTTAGGAGTCAGCATGCAAGTGGGCTACTGTGACATGCCAAGAAACCCCTTTAAACTTTCATGGAGTTTCAATCATGCTGAGAGACGCAGTCATTACAGCTTGTTTTTAATTTCGTTATACCTATAAAACCTTTATGACAAAATTGTTTTTAATAAATAAATAAAAATAAAAAATTAGAAAAAGGCAGTAACTTTTACATAGAGTGGTCTGGGTTTGCCAGCCAAGAGAAGCCAAAGATGTTATGTGCTCTCTATTGAATAAATATTTCATCAGATTTTACCCTGCGTCACTTCGGGTAACATCACAAGTGCATTTACACTCCATATATAACAAGTCCTCTGTGTATTATCATCTGTTCTGATATCTGAATTTAGCCGAGCCATGTCTGCAGAAGTGGAGGATGATATATTCGGAGCTGAAATTGGCACTTCAGTCAATGAAAGGTTTAGAGTAGCAGCCGAATAGACATGGGTAATAAGAGGTGGGGTGAAAAAGTACACACGCAACTCCGCTCATGACTAACATGTCAATGATATGTGGAGAGCTGGTGCAAACCTGTTAGCACTGAGAAGTCATCAGCCTTACCTCAATAGTAGGACCCGTTTGCGGTGAATGAAGAGTGAACCTTTGTTTTTGGAAACCTTTGTTTTTGTGGAGCGGCACAGGCACTTAGCATGCAGAATATGGCTAATTTAATTTCTCCACAGTCTCAATTAGAAGGAAGAGCAATTAAAACAGATGTTTGTGCTTGTGTGTGTGCATACTGTATGTGCTCGGAACAAAGTTTATTCCCAGGGTCAAAGCCACATGCATCAAAATATAGCTCAGTGGAAGATTCAAATTTTCCTATTTATCATTTCACTCTATACATCTTTCACATGCATTTCTTTGATCTGATATACACATGCACTGCACAGGCTCCAAGTGACTCCAGATGTTCTTGTTATTCTCATGTGGGTCTAGGGCCACTTGTCCTGTGTCCCCCTGACCCCTCTATGTCACAGAGCCATTAGCTTTCCAATAATATTTTCAGTAACAGGGCGGCAAATGTCAGGCATGCATGAACAGCCAGAAAAACAACAGGTAGAACGGCCCAGTCCAAACAAATTCGAAATCACATGAACTACTTAAAAATGCTATGCTACTGTCTTTCTTTACATTCTGGGCCTTGCAGCCTTGTTTCTCTGACGGGGTCAAAAAATTAAAAAAGACTATACACAAGACACTTTGGAAAAATAGATGAAAGATTAAAGTGGAATGCTCAGTAAGGATCCAGACTGGAGATCCGATTCACTACACTTATCCTAATCAGTGATGTGGAAAATGGCCTAAACAAGAACAACCAAGCAAGCTGAAGAAATAGTCATTATTTACTTATTTTTGTGTCGTTTCAAACCTATATAACTTCATTATAATTCAAGCTTTAATATAGATGCAGAAGCACCATTAAGGTTTCATGTTTTAAAAATCTGCCACATCTGCCCACATGGAAAAAACCTATATAAACATATATGTTTCAATATAGGTTTTGATATAGGTTTTTAATATATGTGACATATATAAAATGGGCCGTTTTCCTATATTATATGTAAATATATGCACACATATATTTACACATATATGTACACATATATATGTGCATACATATACCTATATAGGTACATATATGCACGTATATATGCACCTATATCTTCACCCAAAATAGTAAAATTTAAATCCATGGCTGCTAGGCAACATAAATAAAAGTCCACAATGTAGAAATGTACATCATTTATTTACTCAAGATCAATCAAATAGTACAAAACAAAAAATATAGTACAAGAACAAAAATAAGACAAAAAATCTGCTAGGCAACATAAATAAAAGTCCAAAATATAGAAATGTACATTATGTATTTACAAGAACAATCAAATAGTACAAGAACAAAAATAAGACAAAAAGCTGAACAGAAAAAAAAAATTATTTATTATTCTTTGAAGGTCTGTCATGACGCGCCTCATCCTCCTCCTCCTCCTCCTCCTCCGCCGCCTCCTCCTCCTCTTCCTCCCTGCACTATCCAATGACGTTTGATAGGGTGTCCGAGATTTGTATTTTTTCCTTTTATTTTTCAGCGCACAAATTTTTTAGCGGACAAGCATTTTCGTCCACACGGATCTGGCGTTTTTTGGAAGAGTGAAACCGATTGTGACGAGTGGGGCGGGACCGAGGGATGTGGGAACACGAGTGAGGCCGGTGGAGTGATTGGGAAATCCGAGTTGGAGCTGGAACTGGAGCGAGTTGCCGGGGACGGGCGAGCTCACTGCCGACCGCCCACGATATGGAGGGACGGCTGCCGTCCGTGAGGGAGCGGAGGAGTCGGCGCTGTTCGCCAGGGGGCCGGAGCCTGCTGCCTCCGTGAAGGAATCCAGAGGAGCAGGGAACGGGGGACGCTTGCCGGCTGCCCAATACCGGAGGAGCCGTCGCCGTCCACCGGGCGGCGGAGGAGTGTTGTGCCGTCCGCCGAGGGCCGTCCAGTGCCACCGCCAGGCACCGCGGAGGAGATCACCCAGCCGGTGGAGGGCCGAGCAGCAGTGCGTCTGGGAACCGGAATTTTTTTTATTTTTTCCTCTCTCCCTTCTCTCGTCTCTGTCGCTCCTCCTTCCATCTCCGTTTCTCTCGCCTCGTCTGTCCTACCCCCAGGTTCCCGCAGGTCCCCATGAGCGGTCCCCCCCGGAGGGAGGGGGGGGGGGAGTGGAGCGCAGTCTCGAGGGTACCCCCCGGCCTGCGAGGGGTGATGGGGGTATGTGAGGGATGTGGGAACACGAGTGAGGCTGGTGGAGTGATTGGGAAATCCGCTACACCTGCGACCCACCACCGGTCTTGAGTCCCACAGAGGAGATGGAAGGATATAAAACTAGAGCGACGACAGTGAAGGACGAGAGAGGACCAGGCCTGGGCTTTTAGTTGTGTTTTGGTTTCATTTTATGCACATCAATCGTCCGTGAGGGGCTGATGCGCTGTTTTGTGTTGATTTTTATTATTAAAGTTTCATTTGATTGTCCGCCGGTTCCCGCCTCCTTCTTCCGGATGAATATGAAGGTTTTTATCATTACACCAATGTTTTGAAACCAGGTCCCAGAGTGGATATATTTGAAAACACCGCCTTTGCATTTCGTCTGGATGGCGAATCCGTACATTTTCTGAAAATATAACGTCATCAGCCCACGTCTCGCCCCTAGTCAAACACCACTACATCATGTAACAGAAACAAAAACATGAACAAACACTGAACGATTGTATTTTTTATTAACTAACATTAACACGGATTAATAAATGTATTGTTCCATGTTCGTTTGTGTACCACGCGCAAGGTTTATCAGTTTATCAGATTTCCAAGATGACGGAGTGAACGGTTGTGTTTATGCAGGCTCTGAGGGAAGTAGCTTAAAATCGTCCTAAAATTGTTATCTTTGACATAAAAAAACCAACCAATAGTAAACGATGGCAAACACCAACCAAGTAACATTAGATCAAGGGCTAGTGGAGCATGACTACAACTTAAATGCTCTTGCAGAGGCATGTGATGAAGAAGAAAATGAAGACATGATCATACACCTCTGCGCAGCCCAAATCCTAAGAAAGTAAGATCAAAGGCTAAAGACAAAGTTAAACAAACAGACGAAATAAGAAATGAAGTGATTTTTGATGCAATTCAAACTCTAATTAAGAGATTCGACGAGCAGGATCAGAGACTGAAAATCATTGAAAAGACAATGGAGGAAAATGCTCACGCAGTTAAAAAGAATAAAGACATTGGTGAACTGAAAAAGGAAGCAGCAGACTCGAGGAAAGAGAACCTCTCATTGAGACAGCAGTGTTTAGAGCATGCCAGGTACAAAAGAAGATGGGATCTCAGACTGATCGGTCTTCCAGAAAAGGAAAATGAAGACCCAAGAGAAACGGTGATCGGAATTCTAACCCCGGGTGATTCCGTGGTCAGTGGAGAAGCTCCGGTAATCGGTAGATACCGTACATCGCTTAGGAAAAAGAAACGACGCTGGTACTAATAAGTTACCCAGGCCAGTGATCATCCAGTTTGCAATGAGGACTGTGCGTGATGAAGTGTGGAAAAAATCAAGAGAGTCAAGGGTGTGTAAAGACATTAACATTCAATTTAAAGAAGACTTTTCAAAGGAAGATCTCGAAGCTCGTGCTAAGTTATGGCCAAAAGTGCAAGAAGCCAGAAAAAAAATGGGAAGAGAGCTTTCCTAAAAGAAGGCTATGCACTTATTGATGGACTCAGAGTTGACCCGTGACTGAGGTTCACAAGGTAACTAACACGTAGACTCGTTAAAGTATTCAGGATTGCCGCATACTAGATGGAAATAATCTGTTAAAACTGATTAAGAATGGTGTTTAACTAAAAGCAATACTACATGTTCAGTTTGTTTGGTTTGGTTATAGAGTTAAGGACAACATGCTCACTCCTGTGTATACTGAGTGTGTGCTGAGAGTTGAGAACGTTATACATATAATTTAATTTATGTCTATTTCTTTTCTATCTTTGAATGCTAGGGGGTTAAAAAACAGTGTTAAGCGTAAAGCTATTTTTTTATTTTGCAAGGAACAAAAGGCAAGCTGTGTTTTCTTACAAGAGACTCTGGAAATTCTCTGGAAAGTTCAGTGGGGTGATTTAGCCTTGTTTGCACATGGATCTTCACATTCGGCCGGAGTGATGGTATTATTTAACAGATTTGAAGGCTTTGTAATTGTTCATAAAGGGGACGCAGAAGGCCACTGGTTAATGATAACAGTAGAAATACACGACAAATGTTGTCACAGTGTCTGGGTTGTGCTCCCTGGGTGTCCACTAGATGTCCTCTTTCCACGGTGTCTTTCACTTCATTAATCACATTCCTCACGTCCCTGCTTAATTATTGCACCCAGCTGTCACTAATTACCTATCATCAAACCCTGTCAGTTTCCCATTAGCGCTTGTCTCTCTTTGTGTATATAACCCGGTCTGTCTTAGTATGTGTCACGGAGTCGTTGTTTATTCATGTCCGTCAGTTCGTGCCCTTGCCTTGTCTTCTTGTTTAGTTTATGTTTTGTTTGGATATTCTGGTTTTGACCCTGCCTGGACTGTTTACCCCTGTGGATTACCCTTTAATAAATGATTTACCTGCTATTGGTTCTATCTCCGTGCCTCATTGGATCCCGGCCGTGACAGAACTACTCCGTCACACTAGGAACCAGCGGTATGTCATTTTTCCGTTCCCCAGCCAAGATGGTGGAGCGGCGAACCAAGTACCTTCGGTTGATCGCCCTCCGCCATGAGGGCAATGAAGTGGGTGCCCTGGCTCAGGTGTTCTGGTCCCTGGCCGAGGGCATGGGCTACAACGATGCGGCCCTCAAGGACTATTTTAATGGCGGGCTGGATGATCCAGTGTCTCAGGAGGAGATGGCGCAGTTAGAGACACTGGAATTCTGGGAATTCGTGCGCTACCTGCAGCATCGGTTTCGGTGGGATGCCCCAGCCACTTCTGTCTCTTCCGGCGGGGTGGTCGTCAGCCCAGCACCACTGCCCAGGATGGCAACCAGCCAAGCGCCACAACCCAAGATGGCCGTCAGTCCAGCACCACTGCCCAGGATGGCTACCAGCCAAGCGCCACAGCACAAGATGGCCACTAACCCAGCGCCAATGCCCAAATTGGCCACCGTTCCAGCGCCACAGCCCAAGATGGCCGCCAGCCCAGCGCCAATGCCCAAATTGGCCACCGGTTCAGCTCCACAACCCAAGATGGCCGTCAGCCTAGCGCCACAGCACCAGATGGCCGTCAGTCCAGCGCCACAGCACAAGATGGCCGTCAGTCCAGCGCCACAGCACAAGATGGCCGTCAGTCCAGCGCCACTGCACAAGATGGCCGCTAACCCAGCGCCAATGGCCAAATTGGCCACTGGTCCAGCGCCACAGTACAAGATGGCCACCTGTCCAGAGTCATGGCCCTAGATGGCTGCTTGCCCAGCGCTGCTGCACAGGATGAGAGTCTCAGCTGACCCTCCGGAGTCGATTCAGGTGCCAGTTGACCCTCCAGAGTCGAGTCAGGTGCCTGTGAACTCCCCAGAGTCGAGTCAGGTGCCTGTGAACTCCCCAGAGTCGAGTCAGGTGCCTGTGAACTCCCCAGAGTCGAGTCAGGTGCCTGTGAACTCCCCAGAGTCGAGTCAGGTGCCTGTGAACTCCCCAGAGTCAGTCACAGAGTCGAGTCAGGTGCCTGTGAACTCCCCAGAGTCGAGTCAGGTGCCTGTGAACTCCCCAGAGTCGAGTCAGGTGCCTGTGAACTCCCCAGAGTCGAGTCAGGTGCCTGTGAACTCCCCAGAGTCGAGTCAGGTGCCTGTGAACTCCCCAGAGTCGAGTCAGGTGCCTGTGAACTCCCCAGAGTCGAGTCAGGTGCCAGGGAACTCTCCAGAGTCGAGTCAGGTGCCAGAGAACTCTCCAGAGTCGAGTCAGTTGCCAGGGAACTCTCCAGAGTCGAGTCAGTTGCCAGGGAACTCTCCAGAGTCAGGGCTAGTCACCGATGACCCTCCAGAGTCAGGGCTAGTCACCGATGACCCTCCAGAGTCAGGGCTAGTCACCGATGACCCTCCAGAGTCAGGGCTAGTCACCGATGACCTTCCAGAGTCAGGGCTAGTCACCGATGACCCTCCAGAGTCAGGGCTAGTCACCGATGACCTTCCAGAGTCAGGGCTAGTCACCGATGACCTTCCAGAGTCAGGGCTAGTCACCGATGACCTTCCAGAGTCAGGGCTAGTCACCGATGACCTTCCAGAGTCAGGGCTAGTCACCGATGACCTTCCAGAGTCAGGGCTAGTCATTGATGACCCTCCAGAGTCGAGTCAGGTTCCAGATGACCCTCCAGAGTCAAGTCTAGTCACTGTTAACCCTCCAGAGTCAGGGCTAGTCACCGCTGATCCTCCAGAGTCAGGGCTAGTCACCATTGACCTTTCAGAGCCAAGTCAAGTCACCGTTGACCTTTCAGAGTCAAGTCAAGTCACCGGTGATCTTCAAGGACTGAGTCAAGTCACCGGTGATCTTCAAGGACTGAGTCAAGTCACCTCTGATCTTCATGAACAAAGGCAAGTCACCATTGATCTTCATGAGCAAATTCAAGTCACCAATGATCTTCATGAGCAGTGTCAGGCCAGCACCGATCTTCTGGAGTCCAGTAGAGACACCATGGAATTACCAGAGTCTCGTCCTCCCGTTGATCCGGCCGCACGGAAGTGGTGGGCTTCTGATCCGCCCTGGGGGCTTTGTGCATCGACCACAGGGATGTGGTGGTCTTCTGCTCCACCCTGGAGGGCTTCCGCTTTGACCACAGGGGGGTGGTGGTCTTCTGCTCCGTCCTGGGGGCCTTCCGCCCTGACCACATGGTGGTGGTGGTCTTCTGCTCCGCCCTGGGGAACTCTGGCCTCGACCACAAGGTTGTGGTGGTCTTCTGCTCCGCCCTGGGGGGCTTCCGCCTTGACCACAGGGGTGTGGTGGTCTTCCGCTCCGCCCTGGGGGACTCCGGCCTCGACCACACGGTTGTGGTGGTCTTCTGCTCCGCCCTGGGGGGGCTTCCGCCCTGATCACACGTTTGTGGTGGTCTTCTGTTCCGCCCTGGTGGGCACCACGTGATGTCCTTATGGACTTATGTTTTGTGTTTCTTGTTTTCTGCCTGTTCCCCTCTGTGAGCACTTCTGGTATCTGTTCCCCATGATTTTTTTTTCTGGCCCTCTTTTCCTCCCCCTGAGCCTCCAACTGTCCGCCTCCCTCCTTGTCTCTGTGTTGTGTCTTGTCGTGGAGCGTCTGGGAGCCGCTCCGTAGAGGGGGGGTATTGTCACAGTGTCTGGGTTGTGCTCCCTGGGTGTCCACTAGATGTCCTCTTTCCACGGTGTCTTTCACTTCATTAATCACATTCCTCACGTCCCTGCTTAATTATTGCACCCAGCTGTCACTAATTACCTATCACCCTGTCAGTTTCCCATTAGCGCTTGTCTCTCCTTGTGTATATAACCCGGTCTGTCTTAGTATGTGTCACGGAGTCGTTGTTTATTCATGTCCGTCAGTTCGTGCCCTTGCCTTGTCTTCTTGTTTAGTTTATGTTTTGTTTGGATATTCTGGTTTTGACCCTGCCTGGACTGTTTACCCCTGTGGATTACCCTTTGATAAATGATTTACCTGCTATTGGTTCTATCTCCGTGCCTCATTGGATCCCGGCCGTGACAAATGTTATATATTACTCTGTATTTATGGTTATAATAACAAAGTGACTAATAGAGAAATGTTTGAGAAACTTGGTAAATTGGTAAATGAATGGAAAAAAAAGTATAATGCAGAAAATGTGATAATAGGAGGTGAGTTTAATATAGTCCCTGATTTATGGCTAGATAGAAGACCTCAAAGAGGTCCACATTCTGTGTATAATGATACTGTTGAATTTTTGTAAAACTGTCAATGTTGTTGATTACTGGAGGGTATCTAACCCAAACAGCACTCAGTATACATGGTTTAACTCCTCAGGAAATGGTCAATGTTCGAGATTAGATGATTGGCTTATTTCTTGTGATCTATGTAAAATTGTCACATAATGTGAAATAACAGCTGCCCCACTTACAGATCACTGTATGGTTACTCTGTCCTTATCAAGTTTTAAGAAACCTGATATTTCTCCTAATATTTGGAAGTTTAATAATGACTTGTTAAAGAATGATAGATTTTATGATAAGGTGTTGACTCTTATCGAGGAGATTGAAAATCTAGACATGTCTAACATAAATAAATGGGAATGATTTAAATTTAGGGTTAAACAAATAGCAGTTGATTTAGGCAAACATTTATCAGTGAGGAGGAAACAGAAACAAAGGGAACTGATTGGAGAAATAAACTCATTGGCAGTTAATACACAAGAATCACCAGAAGATTCTGCAAAATTAAAGTCACTGCAATCTCAACTAGATGAGTTGTACTCAGAAAAAGCAAATGGCGCTTATATTTGATCAAGGGCGTGGTGGATTGAAAAAGGAGAAAAAAGTTCATCATATTTTTTCGGCCTGGAAAAACAAAGACAAACAAAGAAAAACATGTGTAAGCTTAAGATTAATGAAACTATAACAGGTGATCAAAAAGAAATTCAAAATGAAATTTTGCTTTTCTATTCTAACATTTATAAATCTAATTACAAAAAAGCTGATTGATTGATTATTTGCGATTATAAGAGATAAAATACGTAAACTGAATGAAGAAGATAAATTCTTAATTGATGATGAGTTGACTTTAGAAGAAATGGATGTAGCTTTAAAACCGATGAATAATAATAAATCACCAGTTATAGATGGATTAACTACTGAATTCTTAAAACATTTTTGGAAAGATATTCGGAAATTATTATATAATGCATTTTTAGAATGCATTCAGGAAGGAAGCTTGTCACCTACTATGAAAACAGGTTTGATAACCTTGCTACCTAAACCCAATAAACCGTTGATATTATTAGATAATTGGAGACCAATAACTTTATTATGTACAGATTATAAATTATTGCCCTTAATCGTCTCAAAAAGGTTCTTGGGAAACTGGTAGAGGAGTATCAATCAGCATTCATTAAAGAAAGATATATTCAAAACCATATTAGACTAATCTAGATATCAATAATCTGGATATCAATCATTGATACAATCAGAGAGCTTAATTTTATTTATAGATTTTTTTAAAGCATTCGATACGGTGGAGCATGAATTTATATTTACAACACTTAGAATGTTTGGGTTTGGGGAAGGGTTTTGCAAGGTTATTAAAATGTTTTATAACAATATTTATAGTTATATATCCCTTAATCCAGGTATGACACCTAGAATTGATATTCTGCGTGGAATTAGACAAGGATGTCCTATCTCTCCAAAAATTTTTATATTATGCACTCAAATGTTAGCTAATTTAGTTGTCAACCATCCCCAGTTAAAAGGAATAACCATTTCTGATTACGAATATCGAATTAGTCAATTTGCTGATGACACAGTAATATTTTTAAAAGATAAATCTATAGTTAAAAAAGCCCTGAACATTATTTCAGTATTTTCAAGAGCTTCAGGCTTATGCCTAAATTTAAAAAAATGTGAACTTTTTCCTTTGTTTTCATGTAATGAAGATAATATAGAATCCATTCCTGTTAAATCTGAAGTGAAATACTTAGGTTTAATAATGTCTAAGGAAATACAAACGCGAGAATTAGTAAACATTGATGAAAGAATTGACAGTATGAAAAAATCCCTTAATCATTGGCTTATGAGAGATCTGTCTATTATGGGCAGAATCCTCTTGACTAAAGCAGAAGGCATATCTAAACTAATTTACCCATGCTACTTCCTTTATGTTTCTCCTCAACTGATAAAAAAGGTTAACTCTATTGTGTTTAATTTTATATGGAAAAACAAAACTCATTATATTAAAAAATCTCAGATGATTAAAGAATATAAAAATGGAGGTCTAAAAGCCACTGAATTTGAATCAACGGTTGGAGTTCTTAAAATGAATTGGATTAAAATGTATTTAGCACAGCCAAACTCAATGTGGTTTCAGATACCAAAGTATGTATTCAAGGAAATTGGAGGGTTAGAATTTTTGTTGAAATGTGATTTTGAGGTTTCCAAATTGCCAATTAAGCTTTCAAAAAACAGGTTTTGTTTTATTGGAAAATGTTATTCACACAAAATTTTACTCCGCATGGTTCTACCTTGTGGAATAACAGAACCATTACAATAAATAGAAAGACAGTATTCAAACAAGAGTGGTATGAGAAAAATGTTTTACAGTATATTTTATAGACCTTTTAGACGGAACTGGGCAAATTATTCAACATAATTCATTCATGGAGAAGTTTGAAATAAAATGTTCCTTTAGAGAATTTAATACTTTGTGTAAAGCCATCCCTCTTGCTTTAAAACAATTAATACAAAACACTCTTACGTATTCAAGTGTGTCTGTTAAATTGCCTGAGTTAAAGATTGGAGACTTATATATTGGGGACAAAAACTGTAAGAACAAAGTAATAGGGAATGTATTAAAATGTAAATTATTTTCAGACTTCAATACACCTTCAAACAATTTGAAAATGAAATATTTAAAAACAAAGTAATTATCTGTGGACGCGGATATTTCTTGAGACGAGGGAAAAAAAAGATCGGGGGTAAGCTCCGTCTCCGTGTGGAATGGGCCGAAGAAGTAACGGGTACTTATGGTTATGGATAGAAATGTAGCGGAGTAAGGAGTACAATATTTGCCTCTCAAATGTACTTGAGTAAAGTCATGAGTACTCCCCAAAAATGATACTCGAGTAAAGTACAGATCCGTCAAAATTGTACTTAATAAGTACGGTACTCAAGTAAATGTACTCCGTAACTGTCCGGCTCTGTACATCATGTTAATATATTGCCATAGTTAAATTCCATAACATGCCAATTACATGTGATACCAATTTCACGTGTTCGCACATACATAAGTTCTTGCATAATTTGTTTTTGCCTTGATAATAGAAAATATGAGCTAGGCATCATGTATGACAGTCAAAAATGAGATATGAGCTACAAAATGACCAGATCCTGCCATTAGCTATATAGAAGACATATCTTGTATGTATAGGGCTTATATGTGGATATGAAGAAGCAATACAGGAGACCTATGTTTCCTGTATATGCACATATATGCACCTCAATTTTGCCTATATGTGGCATATATATGCATACATGCAGCATATATGCAGTATATATATGCATGTATGCAGCATATATGCGCATATATGCAGCATATATATTATCATATATGTGCATATATGCAGCATATATGTGCATATACACTGCATATTGGTTTCATATATGCGCATATATCCACATGTAGGTTCTTTCCATTGATCAATTGATTCAATGATAGATCTGATTAAAAAAAAAAATTGTAATATACACACACATAAGCCATTAAAAGGCTGTGGGAAATGTTTTAGCTGTAAATGTTTTTGAAAGAAGTCTTTTGTTCACCAAGGCTGCGTTTACTTAATTAAAAACAGTAGGCTAAAACATACAGTAAAAACTAAAATATTCTGAAACATTATTACAATTCAAAATTAAAACTGATTTTTCTTTAACATAATTTAAAATGTAATGTAATATTTTTGTATTGAGTCTTTATTCAAAGCTTGAATGCGCATAGTGTTACATTGCATCCCATGTGTCGCTTTAGTTTTGCTCTTGTGCAGCTGTTCCTTTTTAGCTCTTTTCTCAGGGTGGTAACCTTGAACGGTGGGCACCAGTCTTGGCTGTCAAGTCTGGTTAATTAACACAGTAGATGAGACAATTAAATCAATATGTGAGTGGCAGAAACAATTTTACTCCATGATTGAATATCAAAGTGGCTGAATACAGCCCAGAGAATTTCTGTTTAATTGTGTTGGCTTAATTCATTTTTTTCCCCTCGATCAATCATACAGAGAAAGCAAGCAATACTAAAACAGTCCATTCTGAGTGGAACAGATTTCATCTCTTAAATGCTTCTTATACCTTTTAAAATCTGTGAAATGGACAACTCTCTCAATATAATTTAATCTAGTCTTTTATTGGCTGTTGTGTAGCTAATACCAATTATATAAAGCCATACCTCATTGGAATTGTCTGAAATCCTATGCTTGTAGTGGTTAAAAGATTACAGAAACCAGTGTTTCTGACAAAAGAGGATGAGGAAGATGTGCAGTGGGCTTCTAGTCATGCTTTTATTGCTTGTGGTGGTTTTAGAATTACCAGACTTGGCTGCCTGTAAATGTCCTCTGGCCAATTTCTCAATAGGATGGACGTCAATGTCATTGCCTCAAAGCACTATTCTCTCAGTTGGCCTTGAACTTTTTAGAGCGATTATATGCTGTGCTTTGTTGAATCAGTCCACTGATGTTCTGCCTAGCATTTCTCCTGCTCTGATTAAATGTGCAAAATTTGGGAGAAGCTCTTAAGCCATGAAAAGAATCTCATTTCCACAGGCGGTTTGTTGAAGTAAATTTTCTGTGCATGTGTCTGTGGACAATGTCTGTTTATGCGTGTGTGTGTGTGTGTGTATGTAGCATTGTTTATTTACTTTTGTGGATTGCATTTGTGAATTTTTTAGTTCTTTGATGTGTTAATCGTTAATCAGGTCTAGTCCCTCTTAGAGGAGCATCCGGGTTCAAAGGGAATTAAATCGCTTTTTCGTCTATGCATTTGTGTGTGTTTGAGAAGTGTCAAAGTGCAGTAGCACAGATGGGCCTGTCGTCGTGGAATTAACATCTCTGTTTCAACTGTTGAATAAAAAATTCTTGACAAATAAACTGAATAGCATTACTCAAAATTTGTGTTTTATTACTATTTTTCTTCTAATTTAGCATGCAAGTCAAGTCAAGTCACCTTTATTTATATAGCGCTTTAAACAAAATACATTGCGTCAAAGCAACTGACCAACATTCATTAGGAAAACAGTGTGTCAATAATGCAAAATGACAGTTAAAGGCAGTTCATCATTGAATTCAGTGATTTTATCTCTGTTCAGTTTAAATAGTGTCTGTGCATTTATTTGCAATCAAGTCAATGATATCGCTGTAGATGAAGTGACCCCAACTAAACAAGCCAGAGGCGACGGCGGCAAGGAACCGAAACGCCATCGGTGACAGAATGGAGAAAAAAACCTTGGGGAGAAACCAGGCTCAGTTGGGGGACCAGTTCTCCTCTGACCAGACGAAACCAGTAGTTCAATTCCAGGCTGCAGCAAAGTCAGATTGTGCAGAAGAATCATCTGTTTCTTGTGGTCTTGTCCTGGTGGTCGTCTGAGACAAGGTCTTTACAGGGGATCTGTATCTGGGGTTCTAGTTGTCCTGGTCTCCACTGTCTTTCAGGGATGTAAAGAGGTCCTTTCTAGGTTCTGATCCACCATTTGGTCTGGATACGTACTGGATCTGGGTGACTGCAGTGACCCTCTGATCTGGATACAGACTGGATCTGGTGGCTACGGTGACCTCGGAATAAGAGAGAAACAGACTAATATTAGCGAAGATGCCATTCTTCTAATTATGTAGCAAGTACATCGGGTGTTATGGGAAGTGTTCCCGGTTCCGGTTTACCTAATTAATGCAGCCTAAAAATCCTTTAATGGATTTGAATATTAAAAGCATATTCGTATGTTATGTGTAAGCCAGGTTAAAGAGATGGGTCTTTAATCTAGATTTAAACAGCAAGAGTGTGTCTGCCTCCCGAACAATGTTAGGTAGGTTATTCCAGAGTTAAGGCGCCAAACAGGAAAAGGATCTGCCGCCCGCAGTTGATTTTGATATTCTGGGTATTATCAAATTGCCTGAGTTTTGAGAACAGAGCGGACGTAGAGGATTATAATGTAAAAGTTCATTCATTCAAATACTGAGGTGCTAAACCATTCAGGGCTTTATAAGTAATAAGCAATATTTTAAAATCTATACGATGTTTGATAGGGAGCCAGTGCAGTGTTGACAGGACCGGTAAGAACTCTTGCTGCTGCATTTTGGACTAGCTGTAGTTTGTTTACTAAGCGTGCAGAACAACCACCCAATAAAGCATTACAATAATCTAACCTTGAGGTCATAAATGCATGGATTAACATTTCTGCATTTGACATTTTGAGCATAGACCGTAATTTAGATATATTTTTGAGATTGAAAAATGCAGTTTTAGAAATGCTAGAAACGTGGCTTTCTAAGGAAAGATTGCGATCAAATAGCACACCTAGGTTCCTAACTGATGACAAAGAATTGACAGAGCAGCCATCAAGACTTAGATAGTGTTCTAGGTTACATGCAGAGTTTTTAGGTCCTATAATTAAGTTTTTTCAGAATTTAGCAGTAAGAAATTACTCGTCATCCAGTTTTTTATATCGACTATGCATTCCATTAGTTTTTCAAATTGGTGTGTTTCACCAGGCCGCGAAGAAATATAGAGCTGAGTATCATCAGCATAACAGTGAAAGCTAACACCATGTTTCCTGATGATATCTCCCAAGGGTAACATATAAAGCGTGAAGAGTAGCGGCCCTAGTACTGAATCTTGACCACCATTCACTGCCATTATAAGTAGTAGTTAATAGGACAGCTGCTTGGGCATTAGCCCCGCCCATTACCAAAGAAACCGGCAGTGCCTTCTGCTTGTTCTTCAAAGCTGAATAATTCCAAACTCAGTCATTTTGACTGGAAAAAAACAACAAACATATAATTTATATCGTGTAAATTCTTTGTGGTATGCAAAACTCTCCCGCTTTCTCTGTCTTTGCATGTGTGTGAGAAACACAAAGCTCTTTCAGCCAAGTGACAAGTAGTCATCCGCCTACACGCTAGAGACTACGGCATGTCAAATACGCTGCACAACCTTTAATATCAATGGGAAGAGTGCTGTAAAGATGATGAGTGAAACTCTCCAGTGCTCAGAAAGCGAGTGAAAATATATCTTTGCCAGGGCCGGATTTACCTCTTATTGTGACATAGGCTAAATAATGTTTTGGGACCCCCTCTCCTATTACAATTACATACTATTATAGTGCTAGATAGTATTCTTATGTGTTTGCATTTGAATGCAAAACAGCAGGAGAAAAACTTATTTGTAGATATTTCGTCAGGAAAACATGGAAATAGTTTGTCGTTTTATCCTATTGTGGGTTATATTTATTTGCTTGGTAAATATTTTGGGGGGTTTTGGTTCTTTTGCTGTTGTAGGTATCCCATAGAATAAAAAGTAGTTATTTAGTAATTGCATTTTAAATCCCATTTCAAGGCAAACTATCATATCAGAGTTTCCACTTTGAAACAAAAATCCATTTCTTAATCTAGATGAAAAATACGATGCAGTGCATTTATGATCAATTATTTTAAACAAATTTGCTTTGGATATGCCAAAAAAAAAAAAAAGACTTTTGCTTAAAGCCAGTCTGTCCAGAGAACTGCATGCACATAGCGTTCAAGCTGGAGATGTGAACTTTCTCATTTAACACAATGATACTGATTAAAATGCAAAACTAGAGAGAGCTTGGACTTATAAAGATGAGATTCATCGGCTGCAGTGACCTGGGCCTTGAGTATTAACATTGACCTTTTAAGTGAGAGGCAATGACACCTTTTTATGATCTTGACTCCATCAAGTGGATCGAGTCAGAAGAGGATCCCACAATTCATCCTTTGCATATTCATGACTGCACAGATTTATTTATTCATGCTCTGCAAACATGGCAGTGTTCCAGAAAAACAAACATGCCAATGTGTGTGTATTTTTATGCATGCAAATATCTTTGGTGTGTTGCTACACATGGACAGTTTCCAGAGCTTCTGAAGACAGAATTGACATCTCGGATGAGTTCACTGCTAGGCAGAGTGCAAGAGGTGCAAATCAAGGTGACCATTTTCACCCCACCCCCACATGCTTTTCCAGATCTTAGCTCACTGTGTCTGCTGTGCTCATTATAGAATAACTGTACTACTCGCACCTGACAGTACTCAACAGACACAACAGACATTAACATGCACCCCAGCAATTGTTTCTATAATATCTAAATGTCCACAAATCTTTGGTCAGGGGTGTGTCAATGGCTACATTTACATGCATCCTTATACTGTGATTAAAACAATGTAGCAATTTAGTTGGAGGTCAAAGAATACTGTGAATGAAACACTTCTAGTTAAGTGAGCTCGCAACCTGAATGGGCAGGGCACATTCTGAGCCCTATAAGCCAGGGCTATGGCATCCACAATCCAGTGGGCCATCCTCTGCTTAGAGACGGCTCTCCGCTTCTGCCGGCCTCCGTAGCAGACAAAGAGCTGGTCTGAGGTCCAGAGGCTTTGTATCCGGTCTACGTAGCATCTCAATGCTTGGACGGGACAGAGCAAAGCCTCCAGGGGCAGCGCTTGCAGGTTCACCACTTGGTCTTTGAAGGGTGTAGTGGGAACCTTGGGCAAGTAGCCAGGCCGGGGCCTCAGGATTACCTGGGAGTCAGCCGGCCCAAACTCAAGGCACGAATCGTCGACCGAAAATGCATGCAGGTCCCCTACCCTCTTGATGGAGGCCAGTGCTAGCAGGAGCAGAGTTTTCAATTAAAGAAACTTTAGCTCAGCTGAATGCAAAGGCTCGAATGTGCCCTGCTGTAGTGATTTAAGCACTAGAGTCAGGTCCCAAGAGGGTACAAAGGGTGGCCGGGAAGGATTTAACCTCCCGATGACGATGAGGTCATGCTTACCCAAAGACTTTCCATTCACGGGGTCATAGTACGCAGCAAGAGCGGCAACCTGGACTTCTGAGGGTGTAGGGAGACAGCCTTCTATCCAGCCTTTGCTGCAGAAAGGAAGCACGACCGCAATCGGGCATCTTCGGGGGTCTTCTCGGCTAGAAGTACATCATTCGACGAACAGGTTCCACTTCAAGGCATAAGCGTGTCTTGTAGACGGTGCTCTTGCCGAAGTGATGGTGTTCACTACCTCTGGGGGTAGGTCACCTAGAACCTCCGCGTCCCATCCAGGGACCAAACATGGAGTTTCCAAAGGTCTGGACGTGGGGGCCAAATGGTGCCCCGTCTCTGAGTCAGTAGATCCCTCCTCAGAGGAATTGGCCAAAGAGGGGCTGTCGCGAGGAGCACTAGTTCGGGGAACCAGGTCTGAGTGGGCCAATACGGCACCACTAGCAAGACTTGCTCCTCGTCCTCCCGGACTTTGCACAGTGTCTGTGTGAGAAGGCTCACTGGCGGAAACGCATACTTGCGTAGGCCCCGCGGCCAGCTAAGTGCCAGTGCGTCCATGCCGAGAGTACCTTAGGTCAGGGAGCATTGCTCGAGACAGCTCGTTGGCTGTACGGTTGAGCAGGCCCGGAATGTCATCGGCACAAAGTAACCTCAGAACATTCTGACTCCAAAGGAGGAGGTGGCGGGCGAGTTGTGACATGTGACGGGAGCACAGACCACCTTGTCGGTTGATGTACGCAACGGTTGCCGTGTTGTCCATTCAGACCAGCACATGCTTGCCTCGTAAGAGACCTTTGAGACGGTTCAAGGCAAGGTGCACTGCTAACAACTCTAGGCAATTGATGTGCTACTGCAGCTGTGGGCCTGTCCAAACCCCTGAGACTGCATGCCCGTCGTACGTGGCCCCCCAGCCGGTGGTGGAGGCATCCGTGTAAACCACAGCATGCCTGGAGATCTGCTCTAGGGGCACCCCTGCCCGGAGAAATGCAAGATCTGACCACAGGGTGAGGGTGTGGCGACAGGCCGGTGTAACTTGGATCCGGTGAGTTCCGCCACGCTTCCACGCCCACCTCGGGACTTGGCCATAAAGCCAGTGCTGGAGCGGTCTCATATGTAACAGGCCGAGTGGTGTAAGTGCCGTCACAGCCACCATATGCCCCTGGAGCCTCTGAAAAAGTTCAAGACCCTTGAACGTATTCAAGCAGGTTAGCACCGACCACGCACGTTCCTCTGTGAGGCTTGCTGTCTGTTGTGTGGTGCCCTAACTAAAATTTTTTTCACCAGCCACCACTGGGTATAATATATAGGGATGCACCGATGTATCGGCCGCTGATATTTATCGGCCGATTTTTCCTCAATTTACAACCATCGGCATATCGGCTATATAAGGGAAAAAAACAGATATAACAAGCCAATGGTTTATTAATTAACTGCGTGAAGGTACTGAGGTGTATAATGTCTGTTGCATAATCCTAGCATTGCTGTCTGCTCTTTAATTCTAATCAAATAACAAAAGATGGCACACTATTCTTGACTAAACTTTTTTTTATTGTAATAAGTATAGCGGACCTCAACTGAATGATGACCAAACTTTTACTGATGTTTTATTAAGTTTATTGCGTCCTTTTTCACTCCCCCCAAAAAATCTTCATTAGAGCTAAACAAAACACAGCATGAGAAGTGCACATTAAACTCTCGCTCTCCGTTTCATTATTATAATCACAGCGAATTGCACAAAACACTTTACTAACAGTAAACAAATATATACAGATCTCATGCCTTTTTAGGGGGTGCTTAATAAGCTGACAAACTTTAAATCTGAAGAACTGCCTGCTTTAATTACAAAACCTGTCAAAATAAGAGTCTCGCCTTAGTAAAGGAGATCTCATACAGATTAGATTAGATTCAACTTTATTGTCATTGCACATGTAAGGTACAAGGCAACGAAATGCAGTATATTTTAGAATATTTAAATATTTCTGAAATATTCAGAATATTAAAATATTCTAAATATTTTCTGAATATGTATACTTACAAAAAATATGAAAATGTATACAAAAACAAATTAAAATATTAATCATAAAGTCTGTTAGAATAAAGAAGGATATGCATTTAATTTATATGTATATTTATGTATTATTTTACATTTGTTGACTTTATTTCTGTACCTTAAAACTGTTAAACCTACCTAAAAAGCACTGTTTATTTAATATGTGTCTTTGTTCTGTTGTATTTTTGTAGGACTGCTGAATGTTAAATGGATCCAATCCATGTTCATTAAAAATTATTTGATGATGCAGCAATAAAACTGCTAGTATAATTTAATGCAGGTGTTTTTGAACTTTCCTGATTTAAAACATGATCAAAATACTCTTTTTGTGTAATATAATGATCTATTTCAATGCCAAAATATCGGTATCGGCATCGGCCAATAAGTGTTTGTTAAAATTGTTATTGGTATTGGCCCTAAAAAACCTATCGGTGCATCCCTAATAATATATAATTATTACTGCATACAAATCTCTGCAAACAGGTGGCAAAGGGGAAAAAATAAAAGAAGAGATAGGGAAAGAGAAAACAGAACAACTGCAATGTTGATGGTCATTAGGGAGTGCCATTCACAATAGGAGTTTTGATACTTCTCTCCATCCAGACCAGCCAGAATGGCTCGGAAATTGCATGGCAACAGCCATGATTACAGAGGAAACTGTTGCTCCTGTCAAACAAATACAAACAATCTTCCTCTCAGAAAAAATACCATCCTAATGCCTCGTCTTGCTGTCATCATCCTTTTTTTGTGCAGAAGCAATAAAAGTCTCTGGCAGCAAAGCTCTATCAACAGCAGCAGTGCTCTCATATGAATCAATAACATTGTTCTGACGTGGACCTCGGCCATCAAACAAGATGACCTCCTCATTAATGACAAGTTAAACCAAACACTGTACCATTACGCCATATGTGTGTTCCATAAAGAAGCTAAACACCTCACTGGGGAACTAAAGTACACTTGCCAGGGTTCATTCCCCATTTGGCTGTAAAACATTTTCAAGGTGAGTCCATTCTGCTTGTCCATATGCAGTGTTGGCAATTATACCACTTCCATACTGTTAATGTCTCACCAAGGTCTCGTAGAGGCAGCAGTCAGTAATGCGGAGCAGTTTGGCTGCCTTGTCATGCCCTGCACGTTAAACAGCATGACACTGGCATCAGCTAAACTCAAGGCAATAACTCATGCTGTGGTTCTATCGAGGCAGACGAAAGCCTTACTCTACTGAATGTTATGAGCCTTCGTTCCAGAAACGGCACGTGTTGCGACGCTGAACCCAGAGCTCCCAGAATCCCTACCATGCTCCCTTCAGCCTCCATTCTGTGAACCGCTCGTCTTCCTGCTATATTAGCTATGCCATTGGCTTTAAGGGAGGGAAAGAAAGGGCTCAAACCCCATTAGATCCTGTTAAATTCATTTTCGTTTGACCACACATCGAGTGCCTTCCCCTCAGGAAGTCACAGTTCTCTTTCTGCATATCTAATCAGTGGTCTTGAGCCCTGTGCCCAGGCCTTGGCGCCGTCCACAGCAAACACACGACTCGCTAATGACGCTCCATTACATGGCACAACCTCAAGCATGCAGGCACTACAATCTGCCTGACATTGCCATAAATCATCCCAAATGTGCCCCCCACCCCAATTCTTCCCCTTTTATCCAGCCCGACGATTAATATGTGACAGAGTTTGGCCTTCATAGCCATTAGGAAGGATTACAGATCCACAGTAAGCAGCCACAATGCTGCCACCCAACCATTCCACAATAAACAACATGCAGAATTGGCTACACCCCACAGGAGGTTGATTTAGAATCTGGAAAAGGAATTGTCAAATCCTATTTAACCATCCATCCTTTTATCTATAAAACTGTCTATCTATCTGGTTGTGTCTATCTACCTCTACAGTATTTATTCATCAATTCGATTTGTCAATCTAACTACCCATCTATCTATCTACCCATCTATCTATCTATCTATCTATCTATCTATCTATCTATCTATCTATCTATCTATCTATCTATCTATCTATCTATCTATCTATCTATCTATCTATCTATCTATCTATCTATCTATCTATCTATCTCATGAATCATACAGACTTCTTTGTATTTCAACGCATTTGAATTCTACTTCCTTACATTCAAATTTGAATTACAATTCTGCATCCTGTAATTGCTACCTCAATTCAGAAATTGAATCAAAATTTTAAAAGGTTTCAATTCAACACACAATTGCATGGCTGTCTTTTGGTCTTTGGGTAACAGGATGGGACAAATGCTCATACACTGTGGTCTATTCTATAAAAAGCATTATGGATACAGTGGGGTGATTTTCACAACAATTTTGCCAGGGGGATTTTGGCATAGATTTTTGCACATTATATTCTCAGCTCATCTCTGTAATATCTCCCCTGATACTTTACACCGTAATGAACCAATATGCTGTTATTGTGAAATACCCTTCTAAGAAAATTACCTGGCTTATCTAATTTATAGCTCTATTTTATCAACAGCATAAATCAGCCACTAGATTCTTATGGAATTAGTTATAGGGTCTGCATCTTCTCTGAGCACATCAATGCTTTATAAACATCATTGCTGCACCTCGGTGTTCTGCAGGGAGTTAGCTACAAGAATGAGTTGTGTCAGTTGATCATTCACAAATTGGCATCAGCAAAAACCACTTCGGTCTTTATAATAAATCATTAGATCTTGATGCAGCTTGTTCGACCCTTTGATCGACTCTTTATTGCACTCTGGCCTGACATAATATGAATCTAATCTGGAGATATGAGGATTTATATCGGATTGAGGTCGTAAATGTAAATTTGGTGTCACGCACAATTATGGGAGCCCTTATTCAGACCTCACACTGCTCAGGAGTCAATATGTTTGGAAGGTGCCAAAGCTATAAGCTAATTTACTGCCGCTATAGTCTGGCCATTTGAATTGGTAATGTCTCCTGTTTAGTTGTTGCAATTAAAAGCAAGACACATTTTGCTGTTTATGCTCAGTATGCTTGGTGCACAATCAAAAGTAATTTGTGGTATATTTTTGGTCAGGATGCTCTAAGAAATTTAAATTCAAGAATATATGTTTATTTATATATTTAACATCTCCAGTGATGGATCTGGAGATGTCACCTCATCAAACTTCAAAGTAAAATTCACTAATAACCTTCCTTTGCTCAACTCAATGCAATGTGACTTTACCCAAGATTCAGTGATCCATTTGTGCTACTGAGTGCTACTTTGGATGTATCCTATTTTATGTGTGTGATAAAAAGAAGTTTACTTGAGCTTTGATTAACAAACATTGAAAAAAACAGCCTTTTGAGTTCCTCTTAATTTCCACCCTAGCCTGATCGACCTTTCGCATTTCTAATTTGTCAGCAAGGTTCGACAAATGATCAAGAATTGACATTAAAAGGTCATCTCACCTGCCTGTTGGAGTTTGATTTAAGCTTGACAGGGAAAGTTGTCTGGGGTTGGGATGTGTCTGCTATATGTCATGCTATATGCCAGCTTCTGCATTACGCATGTCAACCTTAGACTCAAAACATTTACATGCTCAAAGCACTTCAACATACTTTAAAACAGAAAATGTATCAAAAAGGTACTATGCATTCAAATGCCATACTGTTTGAAGTAAAAATACTCTAAATATAACCTTAATAACAAAGTCAAAAGCTTAATGGTGCTTTAAATCATAGCGTCTTTATTTATTTATTTTGTTTTATTATTTTATTAAAAAAACTAAATAAGATGAAATAATATACAGGTGCATCTCAAGTAAAAATTAAAGAAACCTTGGCTTCCATACCACCTCAGCAGTGCCACAAACAGATCACCTCCATGCCACGCCGAATTGAGGCAGTGATTAAAGAAAAAGGAACCCCTACCAAGTATTGAGTATATGTACAGTAAATGAACATACTTTCCAGAAGGCTAAAAAGTTTATTTATTTTTTTTTTATTTTTTTTATTGGTCTTCTGAATTTCTAATTTGTTCATTCTTCATACATCTATGTATACTGTATGTTTCAGTATAAACCAGCTTTAAACCATTCCTCTTTTTAACACTTAATACTTAAAGTTGTTGAGCCAATAATTCTGTTCCTTAGATATGTGATATACAGGATAAGATGTGACAGCCAGGGACAAGTGCTGTAAAAAAAAAAAAAAAGCGTTTGAGGATGCACGTGGCCACTCAGCGTGCTGGGAGATTATTACTTCAGGCAGCCATCATCTCATTACAGTGTGCAGTTATAGAGAAAAAGCAGAAGTGTGCAGCAAGATTTACAAGATAATGGGTGAGTGCTGCATTTCAGTATGCTTCTCTGTGATTAAATCAGTGGTTTGATAAATATTTACATAAATCTAAAATGAGATTCGCCAAGATGGCTGGCAGTCCAGCCTGCCGCCTGAGGACAACAACGCCTTCGAATTCCTAATGAGATGCATTAGTGTGAGTTTTTACTTGTGATGTTAGACCCACTTTAAAAATCAATCTTCCCGGAATAAACTATTACCTTCACAGACATTAAACCTGTAAAGGTTTCCTACGGGTTGGTGATTGTTAGCTAAGTAAAATTTGGAAATGGAAACAAGCCACCGCAGAATAAAATATACCTTAAAAGATTACAGTACATCCTTTGTTTAGTCTAGCTAGTCTGTATCTCGTTTATACTTCAATGACAATCATAGTTGGCAAGTACACAGTTTGTTTTTACCCAAGAGAAAACGGCTCATTAATAATGTTGATATACTGCACTGACAGTCCAATATTTGGGCAAGTCTGGAAAAATGACAGAAAAAAAACTTATTAAAAGACTGCAAAGCCTTATCTGTCCTGCCTACAAACAACAGGCAGTACAAATGGCCATGGAAACCAATTTCTAAAAACGCTTCAAATATTTCAATCCTCTAGCAGTCTTTGTTTGGTCTGAAATCTACTAGAACAAAGATTTTCCTGCATCCATGAGTCTCTTTGGTGTAACAAAATTATATCCACGTTTAAAGCTTTTCTCTCTCAAATAGCAGAACAAAGATTGATCAGAGCGCAAGAGTGACTGATATAGGGACTTGTATTTATCAGCTAAATCACTCCAGGCAGTAAGGGGAGTGCATCAAAAATAATAAGATCATCGATTAGGAACAAAAGTGGGTATAGATCAAAATGGCTTTTCGGGGGAAACTCACTCGCAAAAACACACACTCAAATGGCCGGATTGGTTCGTGAAGCAAGGAAAGAATTTGAAAGATGTTTGAGTTTTCCATAGAAAGATCATAAAGCAATATCTGATGAATAAATATGAGGTATGGGGGAAGGCTATTGCTGGGTCATTGTGGTGTTACTGCTTCAAGTTTGTGATTATTTTTCAGGCTTGAAATCTTCCTCTCTAGCTCTCCTACTTTCTCTCGCCCACTGTACTTACATTAGCCTAAGTGATTTACCCTTCTTACCATCCTCCAGAAATATCACACAAAGCCACTTGATGAGTGTGAATGTGACTGTGCTAATTCCTGGCTTCTCCCGTCCCATTTAGGGAAAAGTGCAGTGTAGAACATTGCTTGAGTGGAACAGGATCCCTGGACAGGAAGAACACATACAGTAAAAAATAATTATTTATTAATAAAAACGTATATAATTATCTTTTTTTTTAAGTGTTGTACATTTTAGGATTTTTTATTTGAAAAACGAAAAGGTTCTCTCTTCAAACTCTAACTTGGTTCCAGTTGGTCTAGCTACGAGCCAATCAGCACTTTGAATGCACACAGGACCAATCAGGATCAGCTTTTTTGTCATGTCACTAGACTTCATGTGACAGCAGGAACGATTGGCTGCGTCCTCTGGAGGTCGCATTTGAAGGTTGCATAGGTAATTAAAGTGAAGTGAAGTGACATTCAGGTTACCCATACTCAGAATTCGTGCTCTGCATTTAACCCATCCAAAGTTCACACACACACAGAGCAGTGAACAAACACACAAACTGTGAACACACACCCGGAGCAGTGGGCAGCCATTTATGCTGCGGCGCCCGGGGAGCAGTTGGGGGTTCAATGCCTTGCTCAAGGGCACCTAAGTCGTGGTATTGAAGGTGGAGAGAGAACTGTACATGCACTCCCCCCACCCACAATTCCTGCTGGCCCGAGACTCGAACGCACAACCTTTCAATTGCGAGTCCGACTCTCTAACCATTAGTCCACGACTTCCCCGGCTAAAATATGGCTAATTTAAGAAAAGTAACCATAATAAAGAAGAGATAATAAAAAAATTATGTTTTATTTTTGTAAAAAGTGAATTGTGTTGCTAGTGACTGAGGTAGGCCTATCTAATAGTGTAAGTGTATATTTTCTATGCAACAATAATTAAATATCTGATGACTCAATAAATGCAATTCACCTTTATTCCTCAGAGTGTCACTGTTCCATAGACAATGGCGATGTGATGTTTCATTCATAATTACCACAGGCATAAACAAAATATCATCAGCAAAAATTTAACTGACTTGAATGGCTTTACTGCAAAGCAATAACTGTATGCAATGAAATATAAGTGTCACAGTCATTTGATGGTGGCTGTTTAACAGGAGATTAAACAGGAGTTTAAAGAACTGGCTGTCTGGTGCAGTCTTAACACCCTGTAGCTTAACACGCTCAAAACTGTGGAAATGATCGTGGACTTCAGAAGAAACCCCCCTGCACTCCCCTCACTCACCATCATGGACAGCACTGTGACTTCAGTGGATTCATTCAGATTCCTGAGCACCACTTTCTCTCAAGACCTGAAATGGGACATTCACATTGACTCTATTGTTAAAGAGGACCAGCAGAGGTTGTACTTCGTTCGCCAGCTGAGGAAGTTCAACCTGCCACAGGAGCTGCTGAAACAGTTCTCCTCTGCTGTCACTGAATCTGTTCTCTGCACTTCAATAACTGTCTGGTTCAGCTCAGCTATCTGACCTCAGAAGAGTAGTCCGGACTGCTGAGCGAATCATTGGTACAACCCTCCCCATCTCCAAAAACTGTACTCATCCAGAATGAGCAAAAGGGCTGGCAAAATCACCCTGGACCCTACACATCCAGCACACTCTCTCCTTGAACTGTTGCCACCTAGTCGACGCTACAGAGCCATGTGCACCAGAATGGCCAGTTTCTTCCCTCAGGCAATCCATCTAATGAGCACTTGACAATTATTGTGGAACACACAACACTATTTATTCACTCGCACACTTATTTATCTACCACACACACTTAGTCTACACTTCAAATTTGCACATAATTTACCTGTACATACAAAACTGTCTATTGAAATATACCTGCACGTAAGATTGTAATTTGTATACTGTTATTCCTTATTTACTTGTTCTTTATAAATATCAGGAGAGTTTTGCTTGAGATCACGAACATGAGCCAGATGCTGAATAAGTGCGCTCTGACAATGACAGTGATAGTAAAATCATCTGCTCAAATTGAATCCTTAAAATAGTTTAAATAGGTAACGTAATAGGCTTTATTTTATTCTTTTGCAATTGTTATTAAAATATCAGGAGAGTTTTACGCTAATGATTGGTGCTACATTCACATATTTAAACTTTGTCAAACAGCTTTGCTAAAGCATTATGTTTTCTTGCAGTTTAAAGTCTTAAAATTTCTTACATTTTACAATATTAAGCCTTTCAGGTCAAATGGTCAACATTTTAATTGATGAGGTCTTAATTACAACAATAAATGTTATCTTGGCCATACTGATCACTAGAGTGACAGATCCCAAAGTCCTTGTCACATGTATCACAGTTGCTTAAACGGTTCCTGCAATGATGTGTTTAATTACCCACCATATTCCTGAATAAAATTAAAATCTGCACTGGACAAAATATTTAACATTGCCTTTTAAGCTTCACTTGAACAAGAAAAAATTTTTTTGTTCTAAAATATGAAATATTTCAGAAAAAACATTCAATTTACCTTTCTTATAAACATCAACACATTGTTACAACACTAATTTTATGTTTTAAAAAATTATAAGTAAAACTTACAAGTAATTATAAGTTTGTATTTCTTGAAAATAGTTGCTTCAATTAATGTTTTGCAAGATAGAACCTTATAATTCCAAGCAGAAAATAGAAGGTTCTATCTGCATTTGACCTGTTACAAAAATCCCCATTACAAATCTAAGAGGATTTTGATATTGTACATTTAGAATACATTTAGAGACTTGTTCCCCATATCACTTTTGCTATATGGAATGCAAAATCTTTGAAGCTCAATATCTCAAAACTGCTCCTAATTGCAGATAGAACCTTATCATTCCAAGGCGGCGATTTTATTTATTTATTTATTTCTTTTTTGGTGTAGGAAAAAACTTATTATTAGCATAATATATTTGCTTGCAATTATTTGATCTGAATTAGGGTATTGGTTGAGAAACGTGTTTTTGAAGCCAGATGGTGGTTACAACATTGACCAGCATGTGCTAACTGGGCCATACCAACCAGCAAAACCTTGACACACACCTACCTACAAAAGCAAATTAAATATCCATTTGCAGTGACAAGGTCCATTCCTATAATGAACAATTTTATTGCTTCTTCCACTTTTTTTCCCTGCCCTAGATTCCCATTTACCATGGTACATATATAGAAAACAAAGCGTTTTGCAGCCGTAACCTGGAGTGACATTTATGTGCACCATTGTAAACCCCAAGAGTAAGTGTGCTTTTCTTAATAGCCATTTTACTCTCTAAATGGCATGTTCCATTTTTTTTCCTGATCTTGAACCTTTAACTCCGTCTGTGCAAATCCAATCAATACCTTATTATTAAGGTAACGGGCAAGGGCAGGCAATGAGCTACCTCAGTGTGCTTGTAATTTTTTCCTCCGCTCCTGTGAATGGCTTGTTTAGTGTGACAGGGAGATAATAACATTAATGTGTCATCAAGCATAGATTTCTGTGGTGCTTCATTGCACCGCATCCATTGACAGCTCATCAAAATCAGCTCCTGGGAGGAGAGTCTGGACTTCAATCCGCGTTCCTCGGCGTGACAACTAGACCCTTATTGTCTCACGATGACCTCTAGGTCTGGACTATAAAGCAAAAATCCATATGGTGCTGACGCATATACAGTTTCATTAAATTGGAATTATTGATCAGGGTTTGCTTTTATTGCCTAATACTCAGTGACACTCACTGGACCGTAGATGTTGTGACCAACAGGATTCATAACAGTTTTATCAACACAGCAGGAAAATACATGAAATGAAAAATTACCTTGAGGTAATGAAGCATTTTAATTGCAAGAATATGTATAGTCTTGCTGATCTTCATCACAAATGTTTTTGAACACAAGGACAAAACGTGTAGATTATTTGCATAAAGCAGTTGGTATTTTAGTGCAGCTTAGTTGTCGACCACCCACAAGGTGTATGGTGTATGATGACACATACTCGGAATTTGTGCTCTGCATATAACCCATCCTAGTGCACACACACAGCAGTGATTAGTGAACACACACACACACACACACACACACACACACACACACACACACACTGTAAACACTAGGGGTGTAACGGTTCTGTCTTTGGGCATTATATGGAGGTAAGAGGAAAATAAAATACCATTAAAACATTTCTGGAGATGGTCAGTTCCTCTCAGAGATACATTCATATAAACCCTCACATATTTGTCTTCCTGTATTTCAAGCATCACAAACAGTGAGCTTGATCTGCCTGGTACAGTACTTTCTCCTCTTTACAGACTTCATAATAAATTCCACACAAATACAATTTTGGGAAATTATGACAATGCAGTTTGTGTGCAATTCTGTAATAGAGATCGGCCAAAATAACACAAAAAAATGGTTCCGATTTACAGCCGGTCGACCAATGCATCTCTAGAAACCCCAAACTTTTCCACACTGCTGATTTAAAACAAGCAGTCTGAACTCGCCATTGTTGTTTTGGATTGGTGCTTCCTCTGCTTTTTCCTGTTGTGACTGTTAGTGTTGCATTACCACCAGAGGTGGAAAGTAACGAATTACATTTACTCGCGTTACTGTAATTGAGTAGCTTTTTTGTGTACTAATACTTTTTAAAGTAATTTTTTAAATCTGTAATTTTACTTTTACTTAAGTATATTTTGTTTGAAGTATTGTACTTCGCTACATTTTAAAACACATTAATTACTTAGTAAAAAAAAAAAAAAAACAACAAAAAAAAAATCGCTCCCTGGAAACACGTCAGTAAATTATGGGGAGGGCAAACTGGCGCTAAAATCACAAGAAAGATGCAGACGGACAAAACAGGCGTTAGTGGTGCAGACACCGCTGAAAACGAAACCCCGTCATATTCTGAAGGTGAACTCGAAGGAAATGAAGTGAACCCCTGGCCACATGTATGCTCTATTATGCAGTGTAAGCTGTACTTGCCTAGGAAGACCAAACTAGCAGCTTATAAAATCTCGACAATAAATCAACCATTCGCAAGAATGTAGAGGTAAGCTAAATAATTGCATCGTTGCATTGGTGGTTAAAATGAAGCTTTGACATTTTAGCAAGAGGTTTTGCACAAATTAGCTAAAAAGACCGTGGTGAGGAGTGTGCTATTTTTGTTTGAATGATGTGCGCGCGCATTTATAGTGCGTTCTTTCACTGTGTGATTCAGTCTCCTAAAATGCATTTAGAATGATCACAAAATTGAAGATATAGGGGCAGAAAATTCACATATTTATATATTTTCATATATTAAATCAAAATCACACAAAGAATGCCATCGTTTCCTCCAAAAATCATCATGAATATATACATATATATATATATATATATATATATATATATATATATATATATATATATATATATATATATATATAACAGTTCAGTAAACAAGTTAATTAAGAGACTTGCGTTTTAGACATCATATTGCCTTTTTTAGCTCTATTTCTACAACAGAAAATAATTCCAAACACAGCCACCAAAGCACAGTTTTGCGTCTCTGAGCAACGTGACAGTGTTTCGTTCCTGAATGAATCAACCGTTTAATGATTCGGTTCAATCGCAATGACTCACTTATTAACAGTGACTTGCTGACACATACTGGCCATTTTAATTTCACATTTAAAGTATCTTTTGATTTTTTTAAATAATTAATTTCTTATCATTTCAAATGAGTATTCAACATTTTATGTCTTATATATCAAAACATTATTCATGCATTTGTAACTGCAGGTTAAATGCATTCTTGTCCTGCACTAAACAGTGTAATACATCTAAATGCCACTTCCAATGAATCTTCTTCATTTCCTCTGCATTAAAAGAGGAGTTTGTTGATACTGATTTGCCTGGTAACAGCCCAAATGTTTTAATATTCTAAATAACTGATTCCTTTAATTAAAAACAACTAGTTTGAGATTAATAGACCTATCCCAGGGGTGTCAAACTCAGTTCCTGGAGGGCCGTAGCCCTGCAGAGTTTAGTTCTAACCCTGCTCCAGCACACATATCCTGTAGTTTTCAAATAAACCTAAATGATTAGATTAGCTGGATCAGGTGTGTTTAATTAGGGTTATATCTAAACTGTGCAGGACTGTGGCCCTCCAGGAAGTGAGTTTGACACTCTTGGCCTGTCCCATTTTGACTCCCTCCCACTGTTAAAATGTAACTAAGTAATTTTTACTCTGAGTAAAGTTTAAATGAGCTACTTTTTACTTTTACTTGAGTAGATTTTTAGACTGGTACTTTTACTTGTACTTAAGTAAAATTTCATTAATGTAATGGTACTTTTACTTGAGTAGAATATTTTTGTACTCTTTCCACCTCTGATTACCACAAGTGCCTCCTTCTGGATTTATCACCAATGACTGACTATATTTGTCATCTGACTGCATGAACTGAACCATGACATCCGTACCGTAACGTTTCAGGACGAATAAATGTGCCGTTACACCCCTAGTGAACACACACCCGGAGCAGGGGGCAGCCACTGTTTAGCTGGGGCGGCCGGGGAGCAGTTGGGGGTTCGGTGCCTTGAGGGTCTCATTTCAGTTGTGGTATTGAAGGTGGAAGGTGGCACTCTCACCACATACAATCCCGTGAATTTACTGATCTAGCGTTGTGCTGTAATCAGGTCATGGCCAACACTAAAATTCATGATGACCTTCTTTTTTGTGGCCTTCTGATGAAAAGCTATTATTAAATTTTGTTTAATATTAAATTGTTAAAGGTCCCGTTCTTTGTGATCCCATGTTTCAAACTTTAGTTAGTGTGTAATGTTGTTGTTAGAGTATAAATAATATCTGTAAAATTATAAAGCTCAAAGTTCAATGCCAAGCGAGATATTTTATTTAACAGAATTCGCCTACATCGAACGACCAGTTTGGACTACATCCCTCTACTTCCTTCATTAATGACATCACTAGAACAGAGTCCAATCAACTTTGTTTGGCCTTCTTAGGGACGCTGTACTTGGAGATTAATGGTTACAATTTATGTTTAACTCGGTTCCCGAAAATTATAATCCACATGTAAAACTATGTGCAGCACATTTTGCTGAGGACAGCTTCAGTTTATTGCTGGATTCGCACAAAGATCATTCTTGAAAGATGGAGCAGTTCCCTCTTTGTTTGGCGAAGGCGTTGTTTATGGACCACAACCGGTAAGTGTATTTTATTATTTAAGTTGGTCCGTTTAACAGTTTCTGTAACTTATTACACAAAGGGCAACGCTGTTTAGCTTTGTTAACTAGATGGTAGGGCTGTGCAAAAAATCAAATGCGATTTACATGCGCATCTCATCTGTGAAGGCGCTCCTGTGATTAGAAGTACATCTCCAGCACGTGCGTTCAGATCAGGATTGCCAGGTTTTCAAAACAAATCCTGCCCACTTGCTTCTCAAAACTTGTCCAAAACTAGCCCAATCGCATTTCCAGGAGGGCAGCGTGCGCTCAGCTGGTGTTGAATCACAACACAGGAACCGCTGGCACAATCAGAACTCGTTACGTATTTCTGAAAGAGGGACTTTATAGAACAAGGAAGTCATCAGCCCGTTTTTATGACAGTGAAAACAGTGGTATACAGATAAGTGAATCGTGTGAAAAATACTGTTTTTTTACACGTGAAACATGAACAAGTTATATTGCACACGGTAAACACAATCAAAGCTTCAAAAAAGCATGAAAAACGGGACCTTTAAATTATATTTTTTTTATAATATAACAATTGTTTCATTTCATTTATTTTCACTTCATATTATAATGTCTTTAAGTGCAAATATGCTTACTTTCCATCTAATAATTATTAGACTAATATATTGCACCTTGATTAGGACTGTGTGATTTGAGGATTTTTTAAGACTTTCCAAATGATGGACACAAAAAAAAAAGAAAAAAGAAAAAAAGATATGTTGTTATTATTTATTCAACAAAAGTGGTTTACCTAACAAAAACTGAAAATTTGACTAATACAGATTATTTAGTAGCTTGTGGTACCTCCTTTTTCAGCCATTACTTCAAATCAAATGTCTTCTGTAACCACTGACCAGTCTCTCACATCTGCCTTTGGGGATTTTTGCCTACTTCTCCTTGCAGAACTCAGCCAGTTGATAGATGTTGAAGGGACATCTTGCATGTACCACCCGCTTCAAGTAACCACAACATTTCGATTGGATTGAAGTCCAGACTTTTACTAGACCAATCCGGAGTGTGATTCTTCTTTCTTTTAAGACAGTCCTTGGTGGATTTGCTTGAATGCTCATTGTCTTGTTGCATCACTCATTTCGGCCCAGCGTCAGCTCCCTGACTGATGGCCGGAGATTCTCACCAATAATTTGTTGATAGGCCTGAGAAGTGTCCCAGGATAAGATAAAGTCGTCCAGGCCCAGAATCAGAAAAGCAGCCCCAGACCTTCACACATCCACCACCATGCTTCACTGTTGGCAGGAGGTTCTTTTCTTGTAATTCAGCTTTGGCATTTCTCCAAATGCTGAATTGTTTTGATTGTGACCAAATAAATCTATGTTTGTAGTCCACTTCTAGGCAGAGTTGTGATCGTGTTGAATGCCATCCATTAGTAGATGATTTATCTTACAGTGGATGGATGGAGCTGGATTCTTTTGGAGATGGCCTGATAACCTTCCCCAGAGTGATAGGCTGTCATCACCTTCTTCCTGATGTCCTCGGATATCTCCTTTCCTCTTGGCATTGTTGGTCTTTTTGGTACACTTGGCACTACAGTGGTTTGGTTGGTTTCCTATCCATTTTAATAAGTGTTGCCCGACCCCTTTCCTAAGGATGTCAAATTTGATTGGTCTGCTTAACTGATTAATTAAGCACCCAAATGTATTTCCCCTAAATCTGTCACCCACTTTACTTTACCAGTGCAGCCTGGAGTACGTTAGATTTTGCACATACACTAATTCCATCTTATTTTTTTGGCTACTCACACAGTTTTCTATAAAGCCTAGGATGATTTTTGGCTGTCTCAGATGAAAGACTGGCATCAAAACAATAGTGGTGATTCCTGTGATTGTGACTCCTAATCGGTAGTCCTATGTCGTACAGTGACAAAGGTTAAAAGACGCCTGTCATCATAGTCTTGCAACGAAAGATAGCCTACGATAATTTTCTGACAGTGTCAGAAATTCAGCACGATCATCACAGTGTGTTTGCTGCTATGACTCACATTTACTGACCAGCCAAAAAAAAATGTGACATGGGGCTAAAAAAAGTAAAACTGCTTACCTCAAGAACTTATCCATTCCTCTTTCACCACATCCTCTTTTTTCAGCACATATAAAAACTACAACTGCCAAAGTGTAATTCTTCATGCTCTTTTTGTTTACCACTATCCATGCTGATGAAATTTCATTCTTCTATAGTAATGTGTATCGTAGTGTAGGAGTCAATAGGTGCCATCACTGTACAGTCTATATGCATGTCGTACCCAGGTTTATTAGATCCATGTCACACAGTGTGATTTGTAATGATCTTAAAGTACTGCTAAAATGGTGCAGTCTGTAGAAAACTTAAACACATACAATTGATAAACATAGCCTATATCTGACATTTAATATACAAAAAATGGGTGATGATAAAATAAGAAAATCATGGAAAGACAACAGAAAACCCTTAACTGCTCAAGCAACACTGTAAATGCAGCCAAATAAAGTATTAGTATTACTGCTTTCTCCTCTACTGTATAAGCCATTCTTGCTAACCCTATTCCTTAGAATAAGGCCACTTCTGCATGACACAGCAGTGTAGATTACATCTTGATTGGCCCAAAGACGAGAACACTTCCTATCTCAGCAGGAAGTTAGCTCACCACTGAGACTCAGTGGTGTTCTCGTTTGGCTGTTCATCCGTGCCATTCCCCCCGACCTGGCTGTTCTGATTAATCTCCTGCCTTCAGAACATTCAGTATGAATGAGTGGTGCTTCTTTTGTCTCTGGATGATGGAAGATGATAGGGAATTCAGCTTAGGTTAGAGGCAGGCATCATTACTGTGGTGGTTCTTGCCACGGAGTTTGTAACAGTTTGGGGTTTGCTAGATCTGAGCTCCTGAAATGTTCTGTTGGATAGTTGTATTGGCAGGTTAATGCACTGCTGACTGTGTTTGTGTGAAAGGGAAGTGGAACAACAAGTGCTCTTGATTCTCTGTGGTGGATGTACCAGATGTTCAGCAGAGGGAGACGGAGGCTGTTATGAGTGGAGGCTAATCAATGAAATTATTAGATAAAGCTGCTCTCAGAAGATGCTGTTGCTGTTTAATGGATGCATAAACATGAGGTAAAATGTCTTTTAATTGGTGTAAATTTTTAGTCGTTTTGTAGCAATATAACAGTGTTATTTTTGTATTATTTATATATACTATTATATCTTTTATTAATATTTTGAATAAGCTTTTATTGTTATATCTTAAGTTTTATATTTTCAGGTTTAATTTGAGTAATTTGGTTATGTGTTTTTGTCACTTTTATTATTGGATACTTCTATTTAGCTTTATTTTTATTTCAATTTTATTTTTAGTCATTTTAGTATTTTTAAGTTTTTAAAATACATTTAGTCTTTTTTCTGTTTCTTTCTTTAATTTCATTTCCTTGTACAATATAATGCAGCATACAATGAAATAATAATTAAATTATACAAATTATGTAAAAATATCAGGTAAAAAATTACTGTGATTTTAATGGTAAAAAACTTTGAAAATGCTACAGTACAAACCTGTTAAATGGTTAACGGTAACGGTAACTCAGTTCAGCGTGGCATGGAGGTGATCAGTTTGTGGCACTGCTGAGGTGGTATGGAAGCCCAGGTTTCTTTGACAGTGGCCTTCAGCTTATCTACATTTTTTGCTCTCTTGTTTCTCATTTTCCTCTTGATAATATGCCATAGATTCTCTCTGGGGTCCAGGTCTGGTGAGTATGCTGGCCAGTCAAGCACATCAACACCATGGTCATTTAACCAACTTTTGGTGCTTTTGGCAGTGTGGGCAGGTGCAAAATCCTGCTGGAAAATTAAATCAGCATCTTCAAAAAGCTGGTCAGCAGAAGGAAGCATGAAGTGCTCCACAATTTCTTGGTAAACGGGTGCAGTGACTTTAGCTTTCAAAAAACACAATGGACCAACACCAGCAGATGACATTGCACACCAAATAATCACAGACTGTGGAAACTTAACACTGGACTTCAAGCAACTTGGGCTATGAGCTTCTCCACCTTTCCTCCAGTCTCTAGGACCTTGGTTTCCAAATGAAATACAAAACTTGCTCTCATCAAAAAAAAAAAAGGACTTTGTACCACTAGGTAATAGTCCAGTTTTTCTTCTCCTTAGCCCAGGTAAGATGCCTCTGACGTTGTCCGTTGGGTTAGCAAATTCCTTGACACGTCTGTGTGTGGTGGCTCTTGATTCCTTGAGCCCAGCCTCAGTCCATTCCTTGTAAAGTTCACTCAAATTCTTGAATCGATTTTGCTTGACAATCATCATAATGCTGCGGTTCTCTCAGTTGGTTGTGCATCTTTTCCTTCCACACTTTTTCCTTCCACTCAACTTTCTGTTAACAAGCTTGATTACAGCACTCTGTGAACAGCCAGCTTCTTTGGCAATGAATGTTTGTGGCTAACCCTCCATGTGAACTGTGTCGATGATTGTCTTCTGGACAACTGTCAGATCAGCAGTCTTCCCTATGATTGTGTAGCCTAGTGAACCAAACTGAGAGACAATTTTAATCAAACGTCTTTTTATTAAAGCAGGTAATTTGACATATAATTCACTTGAACATTCTGAGAGTTTTTTTTATAACCAATTCAAAAAATAGATAAAATACAAATGGTAACTTAAAGTTGTGCAACATTAAAAAGGCAAAACAAAACAAGAACACACACACACAATAAAAAAAATAAATAAATAAAAAAAAATATCACCACCAGACTGACCACAATCCCCCACAATATCCCAACCCCCTATCCAACCATCTAACCCATTCCCATTTATCTTCACCCTTCCTCGTAGAGACCTTCATTCTAAAACCATTAACATTGTCACATATCGTGTGCTACGATGCGGACTGTTGCACCGACTTTGTAGTTTTTAGGTATGATATGAGGGGTTTCCATGTTTTATTGAATAAGTTGAGCCTGTCTCTCATTGTTTATCTTATCCTTTCTAAATGAAACGTTAGTAAAATCCTCTAAACACATCTTACAGGTAAGGTACAGTTGCGCTCTTCCATAAGATGAGGATAAATCTCTTTGCTATTATTAAGCAATAAGAGAGAAAACGCTGTTGTGCCATGCTCAGTTTTCTGAAGGTCTCCGATATTCCAAGAATGATAAACATGGGCTCAGGTTCGATTGAAGTATTTATGACCTCAGACATAATGTTGAACATATCAACCCAGAACAATTGAACCCTTGAGCATAGAGCAAAACTATGGAGATGTGTTGCTACGGAAGAGTGGCACTTGTCACACATGGGTGACACTTTTGTAATGATCGTGTATCCAGAGAGACACAGGGAAAGCGAGATCCAAAAGCAGGTATGCTTTTATTTAGGGATAATCCAAAATCGAGGTCAAACAATCCAAGGTCAAAACCAACAATCAGTCCAGAACAAAAACAAACAAAGGAAAGGAAAGGGAAAAGAACGGAACAGAACGGGAACTCGGAGGATGAGATGGCAGGGATGAATCTCAGGGAACGAGAAGGCTGAATAACACGAAAGGTAAGGACTCCATACAAACAACAGGGAAAGACAGGTATTTATAAGGAGGCTAATGACAATAGATTGCCTGCACCTGGTGCAATTAACTGGAGTGCAATTACTGTGAAAACAGAACCAGACTAGAGGAATTATAGTGCCTGTGGTGAAGTGCCTAAGGGGAAGTGAGCCCACTAGTGGACACCCAGGGAAACAGAGACTGACAGCATGACATTACCCCCTCCTCCACGGAGCAGCTGCCAGATGCTCTACCCGAAACCAAGGGAAAACCAACAGTAAAAGAGACTAGGAGGGAGGTGGAGCGGCGGAGGACTAGGGGGAGGGACGGAGGGCCAGATAACATGGTAAAACAGAGACAAGAGGACCAGGTAGAATGGGGAGACAGAGACAAGAGGACCAGGTAGAATGGGGAGACAGAGACAAGACAACCAGGTAAAATGGGGAGACAGAGACAAGAGAAGTGCAACACAAAACACATCCTTTTGGTCGAGGCCGGAGATCTTCGGCGGAGCAGAAGACCACCACAACCGTGTGGTCAGGGCGGAAGCCCCCCAGGGCGGAGCAGAAGACCACCACCTCCGTGTGGTCGGGACGAATGCTCCCCAGGGTGGACCAGAAGACCACCACGTCCTTGTGGTCGTGGCTGGAGTCCCCCAGGACGGAGCAGAAGACCACCACAACCGTGCGGTCAGGGCGGAAGCCCCCCAGGGCGGAGCAGAAGACCACCACATCCTTGCGGTCGAGGCCGAAGGGCCCCAGGGCGGAGCAGAAGACCCCCACATCCGTGCGGCCAGACCAACGGGAGGACGAAACTCTGGTAATCCTATGGTGTTTCTACTGGATTCCAGAAGATCGGTGCTGACTTGACTCTGCTCATGAAGATTATTGGTGACTTGCATTTGTTCATGAAGATCCCCGGTGACTTGACTCAGTCCTTGAAGATCACCGGTGACTTGACTCTGTCCTTGAAGATCACCGGTGACTTGACTCTGTCCTTGAAGATCACCGGTGACTTGACTCTGTCCTTGAAGATCACCGGTGACTTGACTCTGTCCTTGAAGATCACCAGTGATTTGACTTGACTCTGAAAGGTCAACGGTGACTAACCCTGACTCTGGAAGGTCAACAGTGACTAACCCTGACTCTAGAGGGTCCACGAGCACCTGACTAGACTCTGGAGGTTCAACCGGAACCTGACTCAACTCTGAAAATTCAATGGTCACCTGACTCGACTCTGGAAGGTACACAAGAACTAGCCCTGACTCTGGAGGGTCAGCGGTGACTAACCCTGACTCTGGAAGGTCGACGGCGACTAACCCTGACTCTGCAGGGTCGACGGTGACTAACCCTGACTCTGGAGGGTCCATGAGCACCTGACTCGACTTTGGAGGGTCCACGAGCACCTGACTCGACTCTGGAGGGTCAACCGGAACCTGACTCAACTCTGGAAAGTCAATGGGTACCTGACTCGACTCTGGAAGGTCAACCGGAATCTGACTTGATTCTGAGGAATCAACTGGAACGTGACTCGACTCTGGAAGGTCAACAGGAACTAGCCCTGACTCTGGAAGGTCAACTGTGACTAGCCCTGACTCTGGAAGGTCGACGGTGACTAACCCTGATTCTGGAGGGTCCATGAGCACCTGACTCGACTTTGGAGGGTCCACGAGCACCTGACTCGACTTTGGAGGGTCAACCGGAACCTGACTCAACTCTGGAAAGTCAATGGGCACCTGACTGGACTCTGGAAGGTCAACAGGAATCTGACTTGATTCTGGGGAATCAACTGGAACGTGACTCGACTCTGGATGGTCAACAGGAGCCTGACTCGACTCTGGACAGTCAACTGGAATTTGACTCGACTCTGGAAGATCGACAGGAACTAGCCCTGACTCTGGAGGGTCAATGGTAACTAATCCTGACTCTGGAAGGTCCACAGGAATCTGACTTGATTCTGGAGGATCAACTGGAACGTGACTCGACTCTGGATGGTCAACAGGAATTTGACTCGACTCTGGAAGGTCGACAGGAACTAGCCCTGACTCTGGAAGGTCAACGTTAACTAACCCTGACTCTGGAAGGTCGACGGTGACTAACCCTGACTCTGTAGGGTCCATGAACACCTGACTCGACTCTGGAGGGTCAACCGGAACCTGACTCAACTCTGGAAAGTCGACGGGCACCTGACTCGACTCTGGAAGGTCCACTGTAGTTGCCATCCTCTGCCGTGGCTCCGGGCTGGCGGCCATCTTGTGCAGTGTCGTTGGGTTGGTGGCCATCTTGTACTGTGGTACTGGCTCAGCAGACGTGACGTGAACAGTCTTGGGAATCTCTAGGATCTTTGACAGCATGGAGAAATAATCCAAAAACGTCTCTGCGGCCATCTTGGGCGTTGGCGCTGAGCTGGCGGCCATCTTGCACCGTGGCGCTGGACTGGTGACCACTTTGTGCTGTGGCGCTGTGCTGGCGTCCATCTTGCCTCATGGTGCTGGGTTGGCGGCCATTTTGTTCTGTGGTGCTGGGCTGGTGGCCATCTTGCCTCGTGGCGCTGAGCTGGCGGCCATCTTGTGCTGTGGTGTGGGGCTGGCTTCCATCTTGCCTCGTGGTGCTGGGTTGGCGGCCATGTTGCCTCGTGGCGCTGAGCTGGCGGCCATCTTGTGCTGTGGTGTGGGGCTGGCTTCCATCTTGCCTCGTGGTGCTGGGTTGGCGGCCATGCTGCGCAGCGGCGTTGGGTTGGTGGCCATTTTGTGCTGTGGTGCTGGGCTGGCGGCCATCTTGCCTCGTGGCACTGAGCTGGCGGCCATCTTGTGCTGTGGTGTGGGGCTGGCTTCCATCTTGCCTCGTAGTGCTGGGTTGGCGGCCATGTTGCCTCGTGGCGCTGAGCTGGCGGCCATCTTGTGCTGTGGTGTGGGGCTGGCTTCCATCTTGCCTCGTGGTGCTGGGTTGGCGGCCATGCTGCGCAGCGGCGTTGGGTTGGCGGCAGTCTTGTGCAGCGGCACTGGACTGGCGGCCATCTTGCACAGCGGCGCTGGCTCAGCCAATTTGCGCCTCCTCTCCCCTCTCTGTCCATACTGGGGAAACGGCGGCTCCCATCCAAACACCGGGTCAACGGGAGGCCACAGTGGAGATCGCTGCCGGACCTCCTCTTGATTACTCACTCCTGAGCGACCTCCCCTGGTTCCACGGAACACTACCAGGCGAGTACCCTCAAAGCCATTCCTCTCCCGCTTGATGGCTGGGGAGGAAATTGGAGCAGACATACCGCTGGATCTCTTTGTGATGTAGTCCTTCTGTAACGATCGTGTATCCAGAGAGACACAGGGAGAGCAAGATCCAAAAGCAGGTATGCTTTTATTTAGGGATAATCCAAAATCGAGGTCAAACAATCCAAGGTCAAAACCAACAATCAGTCCAGAACAAAAACAAACAAAGGAAAGAAAAGGAAAGGGAAAGGAACGGAACGGAACGGGAACTCGGAGGACGAGAAGGCAGGGATGAATCTCAGGGAACGAGAAGGCTGAATAACACGAAAGGTAAGGACTCCATACAAAAGACAGGGAAAGACAGGTATTTATAGGGAGGCTAATGACAATAGATTGCCTGCACCTGGTGCAATTAACTGGAGTGCAATTACTTTGAAGTAGTGATGGCAAAATCGAGGCCTCGTGAACCAATGAAACAGTTGAACCAAATGTGCCATATTGTTTCGAGGCTTCGAATTAATCCGACACCCATCTCAACGGTGACACCTAGTGGTCACTTGCAGGTGTTGATCTGAAACAACCTTGACGAGCCATTAAAAAAATGTGTTGTTTTTTTATTATTATAATGTTCTAATATGTGAAGCTTGTAACCTATAGGCTCCTCACTGTGCATAATGTTATTTTGGTCATGAAAAATGAATATTAATAAAAGAAATCAAGCCACAATGTCTCACTTTTTTAGAGATTTTTATTCAAAAATATTAATTTATCTGCTGTGGAAGGACTTAGCCTACTTCTTTTTTTACAGATAATTTCTCCAGCCTTTGAAAAAATCCTCTCACAAGGGACACTTGTTGCTGGCATACAAAGATATTTTTTTGCAAGGACATACAAATGAGGAAAGATTACTGCTCTCTCTTTCCAGTAAGTTAGTGGATCATGAGTTCTGGGCAAATACGCATCGTTGATGTATTTTTTCACTTCCACTGTGGCATTAGCTGTAGCATTGTGTATCATCTTGGTTTGATGGATGCGAGTATCAAAAAGTTCCCATAAACTGTCCTGTGTTTCTACTGGTGTTGATGTTGATGGTGATGGTGATGATGATGATGATGATGGGTGTGATGTTGACATTTCTGGGTCTGAATAAAAATGAAAACAGCAATTAGTAACAAATCCTAAACTGACGGCATATATGAAGGATATATTATATTACATGATTCAGATTACATAACATAACACAGACTGAAACTGCTCACCAGAATTTGTGTTTGAACGCATCAGTGAAGCACACTCCAGTGTGATATGCTTTTCAGCTTCCTGGGCTTTGGCAGCATTTCCAAATGCCACATTTTTGAACCTTGGGTCCAGCAGTGTAGCCAGTGCCAAGGCTCTAAAACTCTCATAACCTCCACATCTGGAGTGCAGACCTTCTTGCAGATGTGAGCCTATGAGCCAAAACAGGAGAAACACATATTTATAATAATGACAATAATATGACAGTTATGGCCAATCACATGGGTAGTATGGTCATTGTGGCCTACCTGGTCTTCCCATCAAGCTCTGCATCTCCACAAGCTTGTCCTTTGCTTTGCAGCTGGATCTGAACAACCCCACTATCTTTCTGGCCTTCTGGCGTATTTCATTGATGACTGGGGTTTGATCTAGTGCCTTTTTCACAATCAAATTTAAAGTATGAGCAAAACATGGGACATGGCGAAGGTGGAGTAGCTGGGCACTTAGGATCATGTTAGATGCATTGTCAGTCACCATGCACTGAACTTTGGAGGTTATTCCCCACTCAGCCATTAGCAAGGCTTTAGCCTCCATGAGATGCTGGGCTGTGTGGGTTTGGTAAAACCTCCTTACACCCAGTACAACAGTTGCCATTTTTGCCTCTGGTGTTATGTAATGGCAAGTCACACCAAGATATCCATCCATATTAATGGAGGACCACATGTCAGCTGTAAGGCTAACAAATTCGGCCTTTTGTAGGTCCTCCATTGTCTTCTCCTTGGCTTTGTTGTACTTTTCGCTGACCATTATTTTAAGCACCTTCCGGGATGGGAGGACATAGCTTGGATCAAGCTTGTTCACAAATGCCCTGAATCCCTCATCGTCCACGATGGTGAAGGGCTGCAGATCCTTCACCACCATGTTTATAAGAGCCTCATCCAATTCCCTCTGTCTGACTTTTAAAAGAGAAGACAAAACATACTTTCAGACAAATACATTTGAAAAATACAGCTTCAATTAGTGCACATCTATTAAAAGTATAGCCTACTGGTTCATTATTTGGAAACCTTCCAATGTTTATAATCAGTGCTTTATATAACTTATAAACTTTATAAACAGTGTCCCAAAAGGTTGTAATTATATTTCAATTATAATTATATCCCAAACAATGCATACCTTGCTTAGATGGCCCAGCAGTGTCAGTAGCAGGCCTAGGTACAGGGGGAATGCCATCCTCTGCACCCTGCAAAATGGCAGGATGATTGCTCCTCAAATGGCGCATCATGGATGATGTATTGTTGCAGTAGGCTAGCTGCCGATCACAATACACACATCTCACTTTATTTGGGGTTTCTAAATGGAAATGCTCCCACACCACAGATGTACGGCATCTCTTCTGGGGAGCTTCCATTTTATCTATCTATCCAAATCTATCTATCTATATATGAATCGATCTATGTATCTAGATATGTATCTATAATCTATGTATCTATATATGTATCTATCTATAATATATGTATTTATATATGTATCTGTAATCTATCTATATATGTATCTATCTATTAATCTAGCTGTCTATATATATTTATATCTATGTATCTATTAATGTGTCACTATATGTATACTCTGTCTGTCTCTAGCCTCTCAGTCAATGTGTTGTGTAAATTTAAATGTAAGTCTAAATTGCCTATAACTAATCAAATCGCACTATGTCACTATATCACCAAAAATCCGCTATCTCAAAGTCAAACTCCTCTCACAAAAACCCACGAGGTCAAAATGCGTTTATTTCACTTTTATACAGATGTGCGATTGTGTGTTCTGTTCCCGACCGTTCCAATCAAACGCTGATTCGGCGGACCACACCTGATGAAACAATTAGTGAAACACTTCGAGGCTTCGTTTGGTCATAGTCACGTGACATGGGTGTTTCGAATCACGCTTCGGATCAGTGTTTCGACACATCTGCGCTTCAGGATCTCGCAAAGCTTCGGAACGACTGTTTCGCTTCAGCCATCCTTACTTTGAAGACAGGACCAGACTAGAGGAATTATAGTGCCTGTGGTGAAGTGCCTAATGGGAAGTGAGCTCACTAGTGGACACCCAGGGAAACAGAGACTGACAGCGTGACAACTTCTGGATATATGTGTTTCAGTTTTTCTTTTGAATAATGAAGCCTATGTATAATTTTAAATTGTACAAGACAATGTCTTGCATTGTCTGAACAATTATGTATGTTTTCAAGACTGTCTTTCCATATATTTCATCTGAAACAGATTCACCAAGTTCCTCTTCCCACTTTCTTTTATAGTTTTCAGTTGATGGGGAGCTTATTAGTAAAAGGCTGTTATAGACACGTGATATGTGTTTACTTTCGTTAGGAGACAATTTCAGACAGTCGTCTATTTTAGATTGTGGTTCAGTCTCAAATTCTCTAAAGTATTTCCGAACGTAGTTCCTAACTTGCAGGTAACGAAATAAATTATTTTTCCCCAGTTCATACTTCCTCTGTAATTGCGTTAATGAAGCAAAGATGCCTCCCATGTATAAATCACCAATACATTGGACACCCCTCTCACTCCATGTAGAAAAGGCTTCATCCAGACTGGAGGGGGAAAATGTGGGATTTCTAGTGATGGGCAACAGAAGAGAGATTGGTTTAAGATTAAATGTGGTCTTGATTTGTTTCCAGGTACAGATCATGCTATGAATGATGGGATTGTTATTATACAGGGACTTATTAACCGCAGCCGGAGCTAGTAGGACTGCGGCCCTAGAATACAGGTGGCAGTCTTTCCGCTCCAGCATTAGCCAATCAGACATTGGTATTGATGTGTCCAACCAAAAGGTAAACATCTTAATCGCTGAGGCCCAGTAATATAGCAAAAAATCTGGGAGTGCCAATCCCCACTCTGGCTTTGGCCTACAGAGATGTTTTTTACCTATTCTATGAACTTTGTGTCCCCACAGAAAAGGAACTATCAAAGAATCTTAGTTTTTAAAAAAATAATTTTTTAGAAATATTGGGATGTTTTGAAATAGGTATAGCAGTTGCGGGAGGAACATCATCTTTATAGCATTAATTCTCCCAATTAAAGAAATTGGGAGCGTGTTCCAAAATGATATTCTAGTCTGTAATCACTCTATTAGAGGAGGGAAGTTTGCCTGGAATAGAGAGGAGTACTGCTTTGTCACTTCTATCCCCAAATAGGTAAATTTCTCTGGAGAGATTGTAAATGAAAGTGATCTAGGTGTGTTAAGTCACTCATTTGGACCGGCATTAAAACACTTTTAGACCAATTGATCCAATAACCCGAAAATGTCCCAAACAGGTTGATTTTGTTGAGAAGATTAGGGATGGTAATTTGAGGCCTCGTTATATATAAAAGGATATCATCTGCGTATAATGATATCTTATTATTTGTGTTTTTGGTGGAGTATCCATAAATCTGGGGTTCCATTCTAATACATTGGGCTAGAGGTTCAATAGCCAACGCAAAAATTAAAGGGGATAATGGACACCCCTGCCTTGTCCCTCTATGTGAGCTAAACGGGGAGGATATTGTCCGGTTTGTTAGGATTTGAGCCGTAGGATTCTTGTAAACGAGTTTGATAAGTGACAGGAACTTACTTCCGAAATTGAACCTGTTAAGAACTTCAAATAAATAACACCACTCAATCTGGTCAAATGCCTTATCGGCGTCAAGTGCAAGTATGACAGGATCAGAGGGTGGACCTCTTTTTGTGTATATAATATTGAAAAGACGTCTAAGATTAAAAGTAGCACTCCGATTTGGTATGAAACCAGTCTGGTCCGTATGAACTAGCTTTTCCAATAGAGGATTCAGCCTGTTAGCTAATATCTTGGCAAATAATTTCCCATCTACATTAAGTAGGGAGATAGGACGATAAGTATGGGGTTAGAATTGTTGCTTTATTCCAAATAAATAGATTATGATCCACAAATAAATGTAACAAGATTCACAAAAATATATCAAATTCACAAATAAATGTACAGAGTTTCACAAAAAAATATAAAACTCACAAATAAATAAAATGAGATTTGCAAATAAAAAAAAATATATTTACAAATGTGTTTAATGTCACAAACACAACTCTACCTGGTATTTATTTGTGAACCGCTGTCTGTGCATTTGTAAATCACTGCACGCATTTGTGGATCGGTTCCTGTGCATTTGTGGATTTGAAACACTTCTAGCGTCGACGTGCAGATAAATCCACAAATAAGTGGACTCCACCCACCGTTTACTCAAGCCAATCAAATAACGGCCACATTGAGCTAACCAATCGTAGCACGTTATCGCTTCAAGCAATCACGTTTTGGCTTAAATCCGGGGGGGCGTCTTGCCTGATCGGCCATGTTGTGCGTACTTGTCTGTAACGTTACTTGTGGACTTGTGAAATGTCATCAGTCGCTGCCCAAGTACTGTTTCCCTTTTCAAAGTTCACATCTAGCCAAGTCCAGTTCAAATCCCCGGATGTGTTCTTGCTCCGCTCCTTTTACCGAGGATGCATGGAGAGGTGACTTGTGCGGACTTGATACGGGCCATAACCCAGAATTCAGCTCGAACCAGGTTAGCATCAATGGCGGAGGAGAAAACTCACAACTGTAAGTTATACATTTCGAAATACTATTGTTGTTTTATCACAAAATGTAACGTAGTTCTAAGAGCTTTGATGCCAGAATGTTGTTTAAACTTCAAAGCTACCGTCGAATTTTAAGGAACTATTTGAAAATTTGCTCAGACGATTTCGTTACGAGTTGAAAAGTAGCCTAACCCTCGGCAAGTCCTCCTAAAAAGTAGCTAGGCCCTGTAACATTTTGTAAAATATGGGGCTGCCTGTGTTGATTCTGTAGTGGATAAACATTTGATATATTTTGCTTTGGGTATATCTAATGGGCAATTGTTTTGCCTGAGGGAAAAGTTTCCTAACTAACGTTTGCCTAACGATACTTATATCAAATGCAAACCTTATTTTAGAGCGCTCTTGTCATTTTAACCAAATAGTTTGCTTGTCTTTATTTACATTTTTTTTTACAAATTCTTTTATAATTGTATTATTTTTCATCAACTTAAATTAAGCATTATTTTTTATCAAGGGACTGCTGAGGAAACTCGGGCCTTGATAGAGTGGCGGGCGGCCAACGAAAGGCTTTTCACCGGGAGGCGCAATTCCTCCATAAGTTGATGGGAGTGAGTATTCATTTTGAGTGCTTGTATAATTCCCTGCATGTCTGAAGGTTTGGAGCTAGATTTGGACAGTCTTCATCCATAATAATGAATACGTTATTGAAGTGGAATCATGTAAATCTTTATGGGTTTGTTTTGCCTATAGGCATTTTGTTCCACTTCTGGTTTGGCCATAACTGCCAAACAGGCAAAGAAAAAATTGAATAACCTAAAAGATAAATACAAGGTAATCTGCCTGTTTCTCTACTTTCTGTTACTGAAAGAGGCTTACCAAGATGTGTGTAAAGACTTTCCGGTCATATTTGAAACCTAACATAGATGCATTGGCCCTTACATTTTATTTTGTAAAATGTAGTTTACTCCGTTTACATTGTTTACTCTGAGACTGTAAAAAGAATAGTTCACCCCAAAATGATCATTCTGCCATTCACCTACAATTTTAAGTTGTTTCACACCTGTATACACTATTTATTTATTCTTTTTTTTTTTTTGCTTTACACAAAGGAAGAATATTTGTAACCTAAGAGTTCTGGGGCACCACTGACATGTGTAATTTTTTGGTGCCTCAAACTGTTAGGTTACAAAAATTCTTAAGAATATCTTCCTCTGTGTAGAGCAAAAATAAAAAATGTCTAAAAGTGTGGAACAACGTGAGGTGAGAACATGACAGCATTTTGCTTTATTTCAGGAGCTTAGGGACCCACCCACAGGAAAAGGGGTAGAGGCCGGTAGTGTGACTGCTGCCACCTGGCAGTGGTACACTGCAATGGATGCTGCACTCCAGGGGCAGCACTCGAGTTGTTGCATCAAACCCACTGCCACTACAGGTGGCTCAGTCAGCACACCAGGTTCAGCCCCTTCTGTGGAAGCCAGGAGTAGCCAGCAGTCAAGAAAGAGGCGACGGGACAGCCAGGCTCTTCTTTAGTTTCTAAAAGAACAGGCAGAGAGGGAAGAGGAGAGGGAGAGAGAAGCATTGGCGAGAGAAGAGGAGAGAGAGAGGGCAGCAACAGCCAGAGCAGAGACATATTTCTCTTTTAGAAAAACTTAATAAATTCTAAATTAATGTTGTATTTAATGATAAATGATTTTATATAGATTATTTGAATAAAAAAAAATAAAAATGAATGTTTCAATTTCAACCCTGGCAAATCATTGTTATAGCAACAGTGTATTCTTTATATTTACAACAAAAACACAAATAATATAAAATAATGTAATATCCAATGTCTATAGTGGTATACAATTATTTACAATCATGCAGTTAAATCTCAAGAAGAACATACCAACATTAAGAAAACGTATAAATGTATCTATACCCATCTACTTGCACATTTATTCATACCTATCTTTCTAATTAATGTCATAGCTATTTCAACTGTTTATGTTGCTCTTTTAATGAACATGACAACATCTGGAAAGGTTTACTGTCTAGATGTAGTACTGTTCAGTTAGACACCCAGGCAGTTCCACGGGAGAAGAAAGCTGAGCAGCCAGACGTCCTCGGAGATGGTTCCCTGATAGGTCCCTCTCACCCACTGCTGCATTCTCACCATCCTTGCTGTCTTCTTGTCCTTGGCTTTCCTCCTCCTCCTCCAAGAGATCACCTCCCATCACACAGATGTTGTGGAGGATACAACAGGCACCAATCACCTTTGGGGCGAACAGTGGCCTGATCTCTAGGGCCCGCAAGAAAATTGCACGCCAGTGAGTTTTTAACATCCCAAAAGTGCGCTCGATGATGTTCCGTGCTTGTGCATAATGCCTGTTGTATCGGGCTTCAACTTGGCCTGTTAATCAAAAATCGTGTAGAAAATGTGTAGTGTATTGCAAATTCATAACAGTAAAAATTTGGTTTATCGTGTGTGTGTGTCTGTCTGTCTGACATAAAAAAGTGTTCTTACTTGCGACAGGCTGGCGGTATGGGGTCATGATTGCAATAGGATGCTGCAAGCAAGGGTATCCCCCATCTCCCAAAAGATAGTATCCAGCTGGTGAATACAAAGCCTGCTGGTACATTGGTGATCTGCGCAGCACAAGGGCATCCTGTACAGAGCCTGGATTGCCAATATACACATCTATAAATATGCCTTTAGCATCACAGGTGCCCTGTAGAATGATGGAAGGGAAGATCTTTCTATTTATGTAGCATCTTTTTTGTGGCATTGCAGGAGGAACAATCCTGATGTGGCACCAGCAGCACAGCGGAATGCCTCATGGCCAGCAAGGCCCCCCACCTCATCCATTTCCTCTGCTTTTGGAAAATGAATAATTTTGTGGAGGATGGTCATCATCTCCTCCACAACATTGTGAACAGTCCTACAAACTGTTGAAAGTGGCATGCTGAAGTCATCTGATGTGACCCTGTAGGATGCTCAACAGGCAAGCCAATAAACCGTAACAAGTACTTCAATTTCACGGCTCCATCCATGGGCTTTTTGACGGGGCAGCATCTGTACCAGCATGTTGATGCTGTTCCTGGAGAGCCTGAAAGCTGGCTTTAAATCCTCTCCAGAAAAAAACTTGACCAGGATTGGTACCTGGTCATTGATCTGTGAATACCTGCGAGTGGGACTTTGTTCCTGTTAAAATATATAGATAATATATTAAGAATGTTTTTACTTTTGTTGTATTATGTATTTGTTATATGTATTGCTTTTAAAAAGTTGTTACTATATGTACTGTCGTTGCATTGTATTTATTATATTTTTGGATTTAATATAAGCTATATACTCAGTTGTTTTAAGGATTTTGTCTAAAATTTACTAAAATCTGCCATAATTAAATCTCCCTCTAACATTTGCTCTTTTCGTGAAGTATTTCTTTATACTCTATTTCGGTTTCATTCATTTATTGATAAGCTCTAGCACAACATTCATCCCAGAGTCTAAAAGTTGTAGCCTATATGATTATTATAGATATTAAATTGTCCTGTTTGTGTTAATGCAGTAATATGATGTGCACCTAGCTATATAAAGATGATAAACTATAAACTTATTTGAGCACCACAAAGACAAATAAAAGGTGTGTGAAGTGTAAGCTAGTTAATTTAAATGTTATCAACTGTCAAACCTATTGTACTTGTCAGTTTATTTGGTATACTGAAAAATCTAATGTTGTCTCATTACATCCCTGCAATAGTTTACATAACTTTTTGTGAGATAGTACTTTGTAGTCTGTTGATAGGGTGCCTATATGATACATTATAATAAATTTTTATTATGACTTTTCATTTGGATATACCTAACTAAGTCCACATAAGTATATGGGCAGTTTATGAAGAAAGAATAATTAGAAAAACGTACAATGCTAGAGAGACATGCTAATATGGCACGTCTCTTCGCCATCCTCCGCTGCATCCTGGCTTTTCTTTGAAGGATTCGTCTCCTCCGTTCGGCAGCCTCCTCTTCAGCATCTTGATAAATAGCAATTGCAATGGCAATCCTAAGCTGTTCCATTTTGATTTACACTTATTTACAATTGATTTACACTTTTCAACCGTATTATTTAAATTGTAGCTGAGTGGGTTTATTGCTAGATTGTTCTTAATGAAAAGAGGCAGTTGTTTCCACATATTTTATTTATTTTGAACGACGTAAATATAATCACAGTATTAATGTTACCTGAACCACATATTAATGTTTAATAGTTTTTAAAATAAAAAAGAGACAGTCGTTTAATATTATATTCAATTTCATTATAAATATAAAGTGAAAATAATCAGAGTAGGTAAATATTAGTTTTTTAATACTAATATATTTAATATATTGAAAATAAAAAAGAAGTTAATTTAAGTAAAACATGCATGCTGAGTGAAGCTATCAAGTACGCTGCCGTTCCATTTGTAGAATGACTGGACTCGCGTCCTCCCGTCCTCGAGAGTTCGTTCTTCTGAGTCCAACTTGGCATGTCCAAACTCGGAAGGACGGAAGTCCAGACTCTGCGAACTTGGTATTGAGAAATGCCCTGACTGTCTGTTGTTGGTCTCAAGTTCGGTGTCTATTCCCGCAGTTCCCCTGGCTGTAAGCCAAAACGTGATTGGTTGAAGCGATAACGTGCTACGATTGGTCAGCTCAATGTGGCCGTTATTTGATTGGCTTGAGTAAACGGTGGGTGGAGTCCACTTATTTGTGGATTTATCTGCACGTCGACGCTAGAAGTGTTTCAAATCCACAAATGCACAGGAACCGATCCACAAATGCGTGCAGTGATTTACAAATGCACAGACAGCGGTTCACAAATAAATACCAGGTAGAGTTGTGTTTGTGACATTAAACACATTTGTAAATATATTTTTTTTTATTTGCAAATCTCATTTTATTTATTTGTGAGTTTTAATTTTTTTTGTGAAACTCTTTATATTCATTTGTGAATTTGATATATTTTTGTGAATCTCGTTACATTTATTTGTGGATCATAATCTATTTATTTGGAATAATGCAACAATTCTAACCCCATAGATAAGCGCCTACTTTCCTGTGAGTCCTTCCCTTTTTTATGAATTAATGTGATCACAGCCTCAGTTAAGGTGGGAGGTAAATTACCCTGTATCTGAGGATGTTCATATAATTTCAACAGGTATGGGGATAGGTTCTCATTGAATGTTTTGTATATTTCCCCTGGAAGTCCATCAGGACCGGGTGTCTTATTACTTTTTAGGGAGGCAATATCGCTCCGAACCTCTGCAATTGTGAGGTCGGAGTTCAAGGAATCACAATCGCTCAGTCTGGGAAGTTCACATTTATCTAAAAATGCATTAATAGTTACAGAGTTTGAAGTAGTCTTTGAGGTGTACAAATCAGTATACAATTCCAGAAACCTGTTATTGATATCTTTAGGCTTAGTAAGTATTCTATTATTGTGGGCTTTTATCTTGTGTATAGTTCTGTCGTTTTCCATTCTAAAATCTATCTATTCTAAGTTGTCTAGCTAGTAGTTTGTGTGGTTTGTCACCAAATTCAAAATATTTTTGCCTAGTATAGAGGAATGCTTTACTTATTTTTGCAGACATAATTTTGTTATATTCATACTTAAGTGTTGCAATTTGCCTGTGCAATAAAATAGAGGGGGAGTGTGCATTTTCTATGTCAAGTAATTTAATTTGATCTTCTAATTCTTTTAATTTAATCTTGTTAAATTTTCAATATTGTTCAATTTTCTTATATAAGCCTTGAATGCTTCCCAGAGGATGGAGGGAGAGGTATCGGTTGTCGTTTATTTCAAAGTATAAAGAAATCTGGTCTTTTAAGTATTCACTAAATTTATTTTCAGTGAGTAGATGCAAATTCAGTTTCTAAGAGGAGTGTGGCTTGTCTACATGATCTAAACACACCGAAAAGGTGAGTGGGCTGTGATCTGAAATCACTATACTGTGATATTTAGCATTTAATGTGTGCGGTATAAGTTTGGCGTCCACCAGGAAGTAGTCTATCCTACTGTAGGAGTTGTGTACAGGTGAATAAAATGAGTAATCCCTGCCTGTAGGGTTCATCGCTCTCCATATATCCAGTATATTTGTGTTATTAATGAACATATTTAAAAATTCACTAGAGGCATTTCTTGGAAGTCTCTTCGTGGAGGACCTATCAAGATATTTGTCGAGGACAGTATTAAAATCGCCCCCTATTATCAAGTGTGTTTTTGAGATATCTGGTATCAGTGAAAAAACCTTCTGAAAGAATATGGGGTTATCTATGTTAGGAGCATATAGATTTACTAAAGTAAGGGAAGTGTTATGGATTTCACCAATCACTATAATATAGCGGCCCTCTTTATCAGTGATTGTTTTTTTATGCAAAAAGGGCACACCTTTTCTCAGTAGAATGGCCGCACCTCTTGCTTTGGATGAAAAGTTTGAGTGGTAAACTTCCCCTATCCAATTTGCTTTTAACCTGCCATGCGAGGCATTCTTCAGGTGAGTTTCCTGTAGGAACATAATATCTGACGTCAGTGACTTTAAGTGGGTCAGAATTTTACCCCTCTTGACTGGGTTATTAACTCTGCGCACATTCCAGCTAGAAAATGTGAGACCTTTCAACCCTCTGGTGTGATTGTTTAAACTATCATGCATCTGGAGTATGTGATCAGTACAGTATCCGCAGCAGTACAGTTGTCAATGTACTGCTGGGGAAGTCGTGGCCTAATGGTTAGAGAGTCGGGCCTAATGGTTAGAGAGTCGGACTCCCAATCGAAAGGTTGTGAGTTCGAGTCCCGGGCCGGCAGGAATTGTGGGTGGGGGGAGTGCATGTACAGTTCTCTCTCCACCTTCAATACCACGACTTAGGTGCCCTTGAGCAAGGCATCGAACCCCCAACTGCTCCCCGGGCGCCGCAGCATAAATGGCTGCCCACTGCTCCGGGTGTGTGCTCACAGTGTGTGTGTGTGTTCACTGCTCTGTGTGTGTGCATTTCGGATGGGTTAAATGCAGAGCACAAATTCTGAGTATGGGTCACCATACTTGGCTGAATGTCACTTCACTCTCACTCTCTCACTCTCAATGTGTAGGATTTGAGTGAATGGTCTTCCTATCCCACCCCTCCCCTCTACCCCAGTCCACCCCATAACCGTTATCAAGGTCAGCCCAGTCCCCATAGTAACAAATGTAAACAAAACTACTCTAGCCAATTCAAAGTGAATGTGGCGCGAGCCTTCTTAAGGAAGTACGAACAAACCAGTAGCTTCCCCACACCTTCTGGTGGCCTGATGCTAACTCCTATCTATGATCACATAGCTTGGTAACTTAAACAAAATGTTTAGGTAGATTAGAAAAGAGAAGAGAATATAACCAGTTAAAGTGCTATAATAATATTATTATCCATGGGTGCACACACACACACACACACACACACACACACACATACATACATAGAAACGTATACACAGTTTCACACAACACACCCATACATATACAAATACCCATATACCTAATGTCCATAGTTAAGAAGAACGCTTTCCACAAGGTGGGAATTTGCATCAACTGTATAAATAATAATAATAATAGTAATAATACTAATAATAGTTTTAAATAGGAGATATAGTTTTAAATATGTATGAACAAAAACTTAACTGAGTTGCAACTCCAATGGAGGCAATAGCACTTTGAATACCTTTCAATAACAGTGAGCCCTTTCCACATTTTAAAGAACTAGCTGAACAATTGTCAGGGCTCTAGATAAGATATCAGAAAAATAGAAAGAAGGAAATAATAATAAAATAAAAATAACAGTGCAAACCTCGATCTGTATGAGGCGGGACATAACCCTTTCCAATTTTTCTTCTAATGAGAATGGCGGTTTTACAGTTTGTACGTGTGTTTAACGTTAAATGTGTAACTCACGTGTAGAAGAAACAGATAGTGCTGTGCTATGCAAGCACCAGTACATAACCACCTCTCTGAATATCTTGTTTCTCCGCATCAGCAGTGATTGCATCAGTTTAAGCGTCTTTCTGTCTCACTTCAGTCGAGCCCGTTGTGAAGAGGCGTTCGGCATATTCCTCTGCTTTTTTGGCATCTATGAACGAGATCTGTGTGTCGTTGTGGGTTATCAGGAGTCTAGCAGGATAGAGGAGGCCAAACCTGACCCCGGGTCTGCCCCGTAACAGCTACCTCGTGCGGTTGATAAGTGCCATCTTTTTAGCTAAGGCAGGCGGGTAGTCCGGAAAAATTTGGATCCTTTTAACACCATGAAAGAGTTGTTTCTCCGCTGCAGCCTTGCGTAGGATGTCTTCAAGCGTCTGAAAGTAGTGTAGCCTCAGTACAAAGGGTCTAGGAGGTTCATGAGGTTCGGGCCGTCTTCGGAGGGTCCGTTGCGCTCTATCAATGAGAGGCTTCTCATCCAGGGATAGCACCTCCTGTAGCAACCCGGCGATAAAGTCTCTCGGCCTGGGTCCCTCGGTCCCCTCAGGGACTCCGATGACCCGGATATTGTGTCTCCTCGAGCGCCCTTCTAGGTCTTCGCATTTCTCAGTTAGTTTTTCTACTTCAGAGCTCAGACGGGTGACTTGACGTTGAAGTGCAGTGACATCGTCCGAGTGGTGTGAGGCAGATTTCTCTATCTCTCCAATAGTGTTAGCATGCGAGGTCTCGGTTTTCTCCAGGGTCGTAATGGAGGTCTGCAGTTCTTCTTTAGTTGTAGCCAGTTCGCCTCTCAGCACAGTATACACCGTTTGTATACGGACATCGATGGTGGCGCATATGTCATCTTCAGAGGTGGAAAGTAACGAATTACATTTACTCGCGTTACTGTAATTGAGTAGCTTTTTTGTGTACTTCTACTTTTTTAAGTATTTTTTTTAATCTGTAATTTTACTTTTACTTAAGTATATTTTGTTTGAAGTATTGTACTTCGCTACATTTTAAAACACATTAATTACTGAGTAAAAAAAAAAAATCGCTCCCTGGAAGCTATGTCAGTAAATAATGGGCAGGAGGGCAAACTGGCGCTAAAATCACAAGAAAGATGCAGACGGACAAAACAGGCGTTAGTGGTGCAGACACCGCTGAAAACAAAACCCCGTCATATTCTGAAGTTGAACTCAAGGAAATGAAGTGAACTCCTGGCCATATGTATGCTCTATTATGCTGTGTATGCTGTGCTTGCCTAGGGAGACCAAACTAGCAGTTTATAAAATCTCGACAAGACATCAACCCCACGTAAGCATATAGAGGTGAGCTAAATAATTGCGTCATTGCATTGGTGGTTAAAATGATGCTTTGACATTTTAGCAAGAGGTTTTGCACAAATTAGCCAAAAAGACTGGTGCGGAGTGTGCGATATATATTGTCTGCGAAAAATATCATAATTGTTGTTTTAATGATGTACGCGCGCATTTAGAGTGTTCTTTCACTGTGTGATTCAGTCTGTTGAAATGCATTTAGAATGAAATCAATCAAAATCATTTAGAATCAAAATCACACAAAGAATGCTGTCTTTTCCTCTAAAAATCATAATCACACACACACATACACACACACACACACACACACACACACACACACACACACACACATATATATATATATATATATATATATATATATATATATATATATATATATATATATATATATATATATATATATATATATATATAGATCAGTGGGGATTTCTTTAAGACTGCAAGGGAAGCTCAGCTTCCCCTCTAATGTAAAAAAAAAAACCCAACGGTCAAATATGTACTATTGTGTATTATGTATTGTGTTAATCAGCTACATGTCGGCTGACTCGATTTTCTTCTCATACATTCCCGTAGCGTCACAGTGCATTTCCCTGTTGAAGCCGAGCGTCCATTGACTTCGATGGGGCTGCTTTGAACAGTTTTTTTCAGTGCTCCGAAGCTAGACGGTCATTGGATAAATGCTGCGATTATGTCCCGCCCACGGACGCTCAGCGTCTCTGGAGGTGAATGAAGACTGGGCTTCCGCGTGATGATTGGAGGATCTGTCGATCTCCTTTTGACTGACAGCGGTCTGCACCATAAGAAGTCGGCGAAGCTGTTTCACGCTCAGTCCCATGATCGCGGATTTCTCAAGTGTATTCGAAAGACAAACTGCGGCAATATTTCTTGATATTTGTAAAATGCAGAACCACCACAAAATTAAATTGGTAACTAAGACAGATTGAAAATGTGCGCGCGCACACACACACACACATACACACTATAGCCATCTAGTGGTTAAAGTGATTTATTACAATTTTTAAACTGAATTTCCCCAAAAATGGGCAAAAATCTTACATTAAACCTTATAAAATTATCCATGGTATCCCCATGTATGAAAGTTAGAAATCTGGGTCTTTTATGAAGTGAATTTTACCTGAAATGCTTTTTTCTTTTTTTGTAAAAAAAAAAAGCCTATTTAAATAAATATTTATTTATTTATAGAAATGTAAAAGATTTAAATCCTCCAAAAACTGTACAAAGCTTAGTAAAAACATAAATGAACAGAGTAAAATTATATTTGTAAAAAATTGAAATATTTTACTATTACAAAATGAAATGTTATTGTCTGGGGTCAAAAAGACCCCGAGTGTCACTACAAATGAAGACCATCAGAGGGTTATAATGTAGGCCGAAAATGAGCTTCCCCTCTTTGAAAGACCAGCAGCCGCCACTGATATATATATATATATATATATATATATATATATATATATATATATATATATATTTTTTTTTTTTTTTTTACAACAGGACAGTAAACTAAGAGACTTGCGTTTTAGACACCATATTGCCATTGTTTTTGCTCTATTTCTACAACAAAAATTTATTCCAAACAGCCACCAAAGCACAGTTTTGCATCTCTGAGCAACATGACAGTGTTTCGTTTCTGAATGAATCAACTGTTTAAATGATTTGGTTCAATCGCAATGACTCACTTATTAACAGTGACTTGCTGACACATACTGGCCATTTTAATGTATCTTTTGATTTTTTTTTTTTTATAATTAAGTTTTTATAATTTCAAATGAGTATTCAACATTTTATGTCTGGCATATCAAAACATTATTCATGCATTTGTAACTGCAGGTTAAATGCATTCTTGTCCTGCACTAAACAGTGTAATACATCTAAATGCCACGTCCGATGAAGCTTTTGCATTTCCTCTGTATTGAAAAGATGAGTTTGTTGATACTGATTTGCCAGATAACAGCCCAAATGTTTTATTATTCTAAATAACTGATTCCTTTAATTAAAAACAACTAGTTTGAGATTAATAGACCTATCCCAGGGGTGTCAAACTCAGTTCCTGGAGGGCCATAGCCCTAACCCTGCTCCAGCACACATATCATGTAGTTTTCAAATAAACCTAAATGATTAGATTAGCTGGATCAGGTGTGTTTAATTAGGGTTAAATCTAAACTGTGCAGGACTGTGGCCCTCCAGGAACTGAGTTTGACACCCTTGGTCTGTCCCATTTTTGACTCCCTCTCACTGGTTAAAATGTAACTAAGTAATTTTTACTCTGAGTAAATTTTAAATGAGCTACTTTTTACTTTTACTTGAGTGGATTTTTTAGACTGGTACTTTTACTTGTACTTAAGTAAAATTTCATTAATGTGATGGTACTTTTACTTGAGTAGAATATTTTTGTACTCTTTCCACCTCTGGTCATCTTTAATCTGGGTAATTTCATTTCGCAGCGCAGCAATAGCGGCCAGTACAGCTCGGTTTGGTGGGTCTGCCTCCTAGTTCAGGTGTTCGGGCTCCACCACCTCATTTGAGTCCGAGGGTTGATCAAGGCCTAATTCTTGTTGGTCGTTCTTTTTGGATTTTCCCATTTTTTGACATTGTTCTCTCTTTTTAGGTTTAGTTTCCCACTTGCTTGTATCTTCTTATGTCACTCCAAAGCACTTTTAGGCGGATATACAGGTGTTTAGTGTATTAATAAAAGAAAAGTTACCAGAGCTATGTGAAACACGTCTCACTCCTCCATTGCTCAGCAGCGCCCCCCCTGAGAGACAATTTTGAAGGCTCAGGAAACCTTTGCAGGTGTTTTGAGTTGATTAACTGACTGGCATGTCACCATATTATAATTTGTTGAGATTGAATTGGTGGGTTTTTGTTAAATGTGAGCCAAAATCATCACAATTAAAAGAACCAAAGGCTTAAACTACTTCAGTCTGTGTGCATTGAATTTATTTAATACATGAGTTTCACAATTTGAGTTGAATTACTCAAATGAACTTTTCCACAACATTCTTATTTATTTAGATGCAGCTGTATACTGTATATGTACAGATCATAGGTGCCAATGTTTTCAACAACCAACTTAAGCTTATGATGCTTTTGGGAAATGCAGTTAAAACGATAATCTAATTTCACCCCTTTTGTCTATTCTTCTGGGTTTGTTTTTTCTTGTTCAAGTCTGATTTGTCCCTTTAGTGAGTGTCTAACTATTGAGTTTAGTTTGTTCATCTTTGATATCGTTGCCAACTTCAGCAAATCATAAATTCTAATGAGCAGGACACGGCTGTGCCAGCTACTGGCCACAGTGTCAAAAACACAGTTACTGCCCCAGAATGTGCAGAACTGCACAAAATGAAAGATAAAGAAAAAAATAAATGTAAGTTGTTAATGGAAAAATATTTTTAGTGTGATAGAGTTACATTTTAGTGCAATATTTGTGAGTAAAGCCTCACAATTACATTAGACTCGCTTTTGTTGTGTGACTTTCCTTCTATAGTTCATTTAGGAATAGGGAATAGTTCACGCAAAAATGAAAATGGACCCTCTGCAGTGAATGGATTCTGTTAGAATCAGATTTAAAACAGCTGATAAAAACATCACAATAATCCAGAAGAAATCCATTTGACTCCAGTAAATTAATTAATGTATTGTGAAGCAAAAAGCTGTGTATTTGTGAGAAACAAATCCATCATTAAACCATTGCTGGCCAAAATGCAACTCTATAATTTATAATAAACTAGTGAAAGTCCATCTCTTGACTTTTTCACTGCTGAAAGCAATATTATAGATAGAGGACTTCAGGATTTTAGCTGTAAGCAATGGTTTGAAGTTAAAACATCTTAATGATGGATTTATTGCCAACGCAGCTTTTAACTTCACATGGTGTTAACTGATGGACTGGAGTCAAGTGGATCACTTGTGGATTATTGTGATAGTCTTTTCAGCAGTTTGGGGCAGTCATGGCCTTATGATTAGAGAGTCGGACTTGAAACCCAAAGGTCACGGGTTCGAGTCTCTCTTCCCGCAGGAATTGTAGACAGGGGAGTGAATCTACAGTTCTCGCTTCCACCTACAATACAACGACTGAGGTGAGACCCTTGAGCAAGGCACTGAACCCCAAACTGCTCGCCGGGTGCTGCAGCAAAATGGCTTCCCACTGCTAAGTGTGTGTTCACTTGGATGGGTTAAATGCAGAGCACACATTCCGAGTTTGGGACACCATACCTGGCCACACGCCATATCACTTTCACTTTCGGTTGGACTCTTATTCTGACGGCACCCATTCACTGCAGAGGAGGAAGTGGTGCAATGCTAAATTTATCCAACTCTGTCCTGATAAAGAAAAAATAACAAACTCATCTATATCTTGGATGGTCTTAGAGTGAATACATTTTCAGTTAATTTTCATTTTTTGAGTGAACCATTTTATTAATTGATAAAAGTACAACTAATCTATTTTTTGACAAGTCCTCATTTTATTCCCTCCCTTCACATTCAGGTCTATTTTTCACTCTCCTTCAACTGTGGATGACAATAATTGTTCATCTCTTCCTCTGAGACGGAGCCACCAGGTGCAGCTAATTAACAGCATTCCTTATAATGATGTGTGTGGGCATTCTTTGAAGATACAATGCACAAACATACTCCCATATTTGTGTAGGAACATGTTTACATTTCTATAGGAAAAAAAGAGAGGAAAAAAATGCCTGGTTACATAAGTGTTTGGGATTTCAGTAATGTTTCTCTCTCAAGCCTCAAAGCATGATGGGACTCTATTGTCACTCAAAGAGATAAAAAGCCCATTCAGTGAGGGCTCCTCCTACACTGCTTTGGTTTGAAGCTCAGAAGGGCAGTTCTGCCACTGTCAAGGGGTCATTTACAGCAGCTTTATTAGGATAATTGAGTAATCTCGCTAATTCACCTTTATTTACCTCTAGCGTGGGAACAGACAAGGGCATACAAGGCCTTTTAATCCTCCAGAGAGGGACGATGCCTTTCTTTCACATTATAAGCTGGGCATGTAACAATGTCACCTCTAGCTTTGTTAAATAAAAGGAGATTTTTCTGGTAAATTAAAAGTGCCTCAAAGGCTTGAGAGAAGTATCTTTAGATAAGTATGTTCATTTGAAGTGCATTATTATCTACAGGATTTTGAAAGTTCAGGTATATGTGTTTTTAAAACTTGACTGTGAAATACTCTCAATTTATTATCAAGCTCCATAGAAAAGTTCAGATATTTTTAAAGAGATTTATTATCAGGTTTGAGTGGGAGTACAATATGTTCTAAAAAGATTCTCAGCTATCCTCTTTGGCAATGCATATTTATGGAATAATCAATGCATCCAGTAAAACTTTAGAAAAAAACCCCCACTGTATCAACAGTCTTAATCACGGGTTTTAGAATTTGGACGAGCCACTGCATGTAAAAAAAAAAAACAAAAAAAACATTACCTCTTCTCAGATTTTTCATTAAGGGCTCCTCCTACACCGTTTGTATTTGTTTGAGCTGCTACATGGCTCTACCTAAAGAAAAATATGAATAATATGAATATTTATAATAATATTACATTTTCAGGTGAATGTTCCAAGTTCCAATTTTTAACAGATTTGGGTACTCAATGTACGAGTGTCACAGCGTGCACATTCAAATTTATATTATATTCTATGGTATTATTTTTATTATATTGTGTTTATATAATAAAATATTATAAAAAGACTTGTTCCCCATATCATTTTTGCTATATGGAATGCAAAAGCTTTGAAGCTTGAATGCAGATAGAACCCTATAATTCCAAGGTGGTGATATCTTTGTATTTTTATACATATCAATCTTTACATAAAGGAGCCCCATGGACTTTACTGTAAGTCTGAACTGTGTTAACGAGGCATTCTGTATCGGTGTATTTGGAGTTGAAAAAAAAGGGGCTGAGAACAGGCAAACGCATTTACAATGTCGGACTCCTTCCAATGAATGTAGCACAGAAGTTGATTGAGTGTCAGTGCCACTGAAGGACATTTAAAAGTCATTGTCCGAGTCCCCTCAACTCCTCAACCTCTGCCTGATGGGACTTAAGAAGTCATTTCAGAGTGCAATTCTTGTTTGATGACTTTATTGATTTTCCTATCCAGTCTCCCTTCCTGCCCGCTTCCTCCCAACGAGGGTCTCCGCAGAGTGAAATGTACCTACAGTTACAGCTTGCTGAAGCTTCAGTTCGCTGCCCCTAAATTAAGTCCCTCCACGTTGAGAACGACACAGGATGATAAAGGGAAAATAGATTCAATTAACCCCAGTAAGAACTTACAGTACAAGAAGAGGACATTCTTGCACTGATGTCTCTGCTGCCCACACACTTTTCTTTGTGATTGATCGAGGACACACTTTTGTATCGCCAGGTGTTTTAGCAGGCTTTGCATGAGGGGGCTGGAGGCCAATGAACTGACAATCACTGACATAAGCATCTGAAAGCAACACGTGCTTTCCTTCCTGTGACAGGTCTATGATCATAGCATATTTCTATCAGAAGGTGAGGTAACCTTGTCTGTTGGTGCAATTGTCAGCTTGCAGTCACTGATGACAGTGATGGCACCCTTTCATCTTTCTTCTAAAGGGATGAACCATTACTTGCAATTTTTTATGGATGACAGCTAAATAGTCCCCTGTTATGCATACCTATTCACACACTTACACATGCACACCATGTTTCCAACAGCTCCTGTTCATGTTCAATTAAACCCATAAGAGGCCATTCAGTGTAATGAGGCGATGAGTCAGCCCTCCCACCGCCAATTTGTGCAGATCCACCATCAGAAGAAAGATACAAAGTAGGCGGACGAGACCACTGACCCCAGAGGGAGGCAAGTGAATCTTTTAGTGTCACTTCTGCTCAAATAAGCTTCGATTTCCATCATTCATGATGTAGGAACAAAATTATTGATGTTCTGCCATATAAACGTTAAAATATTACGTTATAACGTTAAACATATAAAATATTCTCCAGTGTAATTGAGCAATGGATTGTTAACTGAATTCAAAAGAATTTCAAAGTTTCAGAATATGCCTTTCACAGCTCAAAAAATTCACTTGTAATGGGTTTTGAACTATGGATGTTCTTGCAGTACTATCAGTCAATCAGCACTGGCAATTACGTCTTGTTTGGCTCTGTATGCCATGTTCTATCATAAGCAAAGATTGCAAATTTGTAATCATGTTCTGCACCAGTTGAGGAGCTGCCATTGAAACCAAAGGGAATGTTAACGGACTGTTTTCTCCATTTATTATAGGCCTCCTTGGTTAGTTAGCACTGAATGTTAAAACACCTGTTCAACACACCTGGTCCTTTTGTTCTGCAGACCACCAGGCTCATCATGCTCTAGTTGGCTCTCTTCAAATAGTAGAGCTATTGACTTTATGTCACCTGGTAAGTGAGTACACTGGTACACTGTTGGCTGATGAGTTATCAATTTCAAGTCAGGTTCAAATGATTGCACACACCTGGGCACTCTGGTAAATGAACATTTGAAAGGATACTATGGCAAAGTTATAGCTTTCCTTCTTCAAACTGAATTTTTTTTAATGAATTTATGGTTTACCTGAAGAATGAAAGCTATATCATATACTTGGAAAATTATGAGCTATATCACTGCTTATTGGCACCAGGACTATGACAATACAGAGAGATGAGACAAAATACAGATACTTGGTCCACTAGAACAAGACAATATTTTAATACTATTTTTAAGAACTTTTCATTGACAAACAGACAACAGATAATATGAACATAACCAACTTAAGTACATTAGTATAACAAATACCTGGAGAGGGCGCCATTGGCTGGGCGAAGTTTCACTTTACAGCATGATTATTAAATGCTTGAATCCATAACATTTATTATTTTTGGCCACATGCAAACTCAGAAACTTTTATTTATCAATAAATGGCATATTTAGAAACCCGGTTGATGTATAGTATTCTTCTGTGTTGGCAAAGGTTTATAAATGATTTACGTTACAAATCTAGTGAGATTATGCACACTGTTTTCCCAGATGAACGTTAAGCAATTCAAATTCACAGCATATGCAGATGAAGAGTTTAGCCCCTTTCGCACATACAGTCTTTACTTTATACAAACTTGATTCCAAAAAAGTTGGGACACTGTACAAATTGTGAATAAAAAAAGAATGCAATGATGTGGAAGTTTTGAATTTCAATATTTTATTCAGAATACAACATAGGTGACATAGCACATGTTTAAACTGAGAAAATGTATCATTTTAAGGGAAACATAAGGAAAAATAAGGAAAAATTTCATGGCATCAACACATCTCAAAAAAGTTGTAACAAGGCCATGTTTACCACTGTGTGGCATCCCCTCTTCTTTTTATAACAGTCTGCAGACGTCTGGGGACTGAGGAGACAAGTTGCTCAAGTTTAGGAAAAGGAATGTTGTCCCATTCTTGTCTAATACAGGCTTCTAGTTGCTCAACTGTCGTAGGTCTTCTTTGTCACATCTTTCTCTTTATGATGCACCAAATGTTTTCTATGGATGAAAGGTCTGGACTGCAGGCTGGCCATTTCAGTACCCGGATAACTTCTTCTACGCAGCCATGATGTTGTAATTGATGCAGTATGTGGTCTGGTATTGTCATGTTGGAAAATGCAAGGTCTTTCCTGAAAGAGACGACGTCTGGATGGGAGCATATGTTGTTCTAGAACTTGGATATACCTTTCAGCATTGATGGTGCCTTTCTAGATGTGTAAGCTGCCCATGCCACACGCACTCATGCAACCCCATACCATCAGAGATGCAGGCTTCTGAACTGAGCAAGGATAACAACTTGGGTTGTCCTTGTCCTCTTTAGTCTATATGACATGGCATACCAGTTTTCCAAAAAGAACTTCAAATTTTGATTTGTCTGACCACAGAACAGTTTTCCACTTTGCCACAGTCCATTTTAAATGAGCTTACAGTCCATTTTAAATGAGCTTTGGCCCAGAGAAAACACCTGCCAATGTTTTCTGGAAGTATTCCTAAGCCCATGTTGTGATTTCCATTACAGTAGCATTGTATGTGTATGTGATTTATGTATGTGATGCAGTGCCGTCTAGGGGCCCGAAGATCACGGGCATCCAGTATGTTTTTCCGGTCTTGACCCTTACGCACAGAGATTGTTCTAGATTCTCTTAATCTTTGGATGATATTATGCACTTTAGATGATGATCACTTCAAACTCTTTGCAATGTTTCTCTGAGAAACTCCTTTCTGAAATTGCTCCACTATTTTTCGCCGCAGCATTGGAGGAATTGGTGATCCTCTGCCCATCTTGACTTCTGAGAGACACTGTCACTCTGAGAGGCTCTTTTTATACCTAATCATGTTGCCAGTTGACCTAATAAGTTGCAAATTGGTCATCCAGCTGTTCCTTATATGTACATTTAACTTTTCCGGCCTCTTATTGCTACCTGTCCCAACTTTTTTGGAATGTGTAGCTCTCATGAAATCCAAAATGAGCCAATATTTGGCATGATGTTTCAAAATGTCTCACTTTCAACATTTGATATGTTATCTATATTCTATTGTGAATAAAATATAAGTTTATGAGATTTGTAAATTATTCCATTCCTTTTTTACTCACAATTTGTACAGTGTCCCAACTTGGAATCGGGTTTGTAAATTACCAGTAAGTTACCATTAAGTTACCATTACCATTAATTAAGAGATTATGTACACAGGACCTTTCTCAAAAATACCAGTAAATTTGTTCTGGCAATCATATCGTTCTTATGGAGATTACATGATTACTCAGAGCTCTTTACAAAGACAATATTTTAATACTATTTTTAAGAACTTTTCATTGACAAACAGACAACAGATAATATGAACATAACCAACTTAAGTACATTAGTATAACAAATACCTGGAGAGGGCGCCATTGGCTGGGCGAAGTTTCACTTTACAGCATGATTATTAAATGCTTGAATCCATAACATTTATTATTTTTGGCCACATGCAAACTCAGAAACTTTTATTTATCAATAAATGGCATATTTAGAAACCCGGTTGATGTATAGTATTCTTCTGTGTTGGCAAAGGTTTATAAATGATTTACGTTACAAATCTAGTGAGATTATGCACACTGTTTTCCCAGATGAACGTTAAGCAATTCAAATTCACAGCATATGCAGATGAAGAGTTTAGCCCCTTTCGCACATACAGTCTTTACTTTATACAAACTTGATTCCAAAAAAGTTGGGACACTGTACAAATTGTGAATAAAAAAAGAATGCAATGATGTGGAAGTTTTGAATTTCAATATTTTATTCAGAATACAACATAGGTGACATAGCACATGTTTAAACTGAGAAAATGTATCATTTTAAGGGAAACATAAGGAAAAATAAGGAAAAATTTCATGGCATCAACACATCTCAAAAAAGTTGTAACAAGGCCATGTTTACCACTGTGTGGCATCCCCTCTTCTTTTTATAACAGTCTGCAGACGTCTGGGGACTGAGGAGACAAGTTGCTCAAGTTTAGGAAAAGGAATGTTGTCCCATTCTTGTCTAATACAGGCTTCTAGTTGCTCAACTGTCGTAGGTCTTCTTTGTCACATCTTTCTCTTTATGATGCACCAAATGTTTTCTATGGATGAAAGGTCTGGACTGCAGGCTGGCCATTTCAGTACCCGGATAACTTCTTCTACGCAGCCATGATGTTGTAATTGATGCAGTATGTGGTCTGGTATTGTCATGTTGGAAAATGCAAGGTCTTTCCTGAAAGAGACGACGTCTGGATGGGAGCATATGTTGTTCTAGAACTTGGATATACCTTTCAGCATTGATGGTGCCTTTCTAGATGTGTAAGCTGCCCATGCCACACGCACTCATGCAACCCCATACCATCAGAGATGCAGGCTTCTGAACTGAGCAAGGATAACAACTTGGGTTGTCCTTGTCCTCTTTAGTCTATATGACATGGCATACCAGTTTTCCAAAAAGAACTTCAAATTTTGATTTGTCTGACCACAGAACAGTTTTCCACTTTGCCACAGTCCATTTTAAATGAGCTTACAGTCCATTTTAAATGAGCTTTGGCCCAGAGAAAACACCTGCCAATGTTTTCTGGAAGTATTCCTAAGCCCATGTTGTGATTTCCATTACAGTAGCATTGTATGTGTATGTGATTTATGTATGTGATGCAGTGCCGTCTAGGGGCCCGAAGATCACGGGCATCCAGTATGTTTTTCCGGTCTTGACCCTTACGCACAGAGATTGTTCTAGATTCTCTTAATCTTTGGATGATATTATGCACTTTAGATGATGATCACTTCAAACTCTTTGCAATGTTTCTCTGAGAAACTCCTTTCTGAAATTGCTCCACTATTTTTCGCCGCAGCATTGGAGGAATTGGTGATCCTCTGCCCATCTTGACTTCTGAGAGACACTGTCACTCTGAGAGGCTCTTTTTATACCTAATCATGTTGCCAGTTGACCTAATAAGTTGCAAATTGGTCATCCAGCTGTTCCTTATATGTACATTTAACTTTTCCGGCCTCTTATTGCTACCTGTCCCAACTTTTTTGGAATGTGTAGCTCTCATGAAATCCAAAATGAGCCAATATTTGGCATGATGTTTCAAAATGTCTCACTTTCAACATTTGATATGTTATCTATATTCTATTGTGAATAAAATATAAGTTTATGAGATTTGTAAATTATTCCATTCCTTTTTTACTCACAATTTGTACAGTGTCCCAACTTGGAATCGGGTTTGTAAATTACCAGTAAGTTACCATTAAGTTACCATTACCATTAATTAAGAGATTATGTACACAGGACCTTTCTCAAAAATACCAGTAAATTTGTTCTGGCAAGCATATCGTTCTTATGGAGATTACATGATTACTCAGAGCTCTTTACAAAGCTCTGCTGCTTTTTGATTAGTTTTCCTATATAAATGTGTGTTAGATGGACATCTTTGACCGTTGGGCCTCGCAGCTTTTTCAACGTGTCATGCTTATCCATTCAACAAGCCTGCGACTCTGCAGTTGGATACTATTATGATACTATAGGAGCAAAAAATTCTGATTGGATAGTAATGTTAGTTTGATTGAGAGTGAAAGCTGTGCTCCTCTCATACCATTGGTAGGCACACTTATAGACTCAAAAGGGATATCGACAAGGAATATCTGACTGTAAATGAGATGAATGGAAATGCAAACAGATATTATAAAATCTCCAGGTATGTTGCCTTGGGCTGACAACAGCAAGGTCACTGTGACTATGCAATACCCCCATTATGCAATAAAAGAAGAAACTTCATGAATTATCTTTACAGTAAATGCTTATGCTATTTGACATTACGAACAGAATACCTTGATGTGCTCGGTTTACAGAAAATATTCCTTAAGGTCACTGATCTTTAGGAAGTAAGGGCTTCCGTCTCCTGGACTAAAACAACGTAATTGCAGCATTAATTTCTCTCTCTCTCTCTCACACACCCTCCCTCGCTATTTTCTATTCTCTCACTTTTTTATTCTCTCTGTATCATTACTGTGTCTCACTCTTCCTCACAGGGTGATGAATATTGTCACAGTCCATGTTTGCTAGGGACAAAATGAAGAGAAATCAGCACTACTGAGACTAAGAACACACAGTTCCTCCTCTCGTTTCTCTCCAATGGAGAATTTCATTATTCTATGTCCATTCTCCCAGTTCCATCAGGATAATAGATCTTTATCAGACAGGAAATGGATTTGGGTGGGTGGGGTGTATTTATAGTGGGTGCTGGGTGAATGTTTTCCTTTGAGGAAATGCAGGACTCAGTGGAGCTGTGATATCACCTGAGCTGACACCGATTCTTATCGGATAGTCTCTCATTGGTTCTCTCTCTCTTGATCTGGCTCTGAGGGGTGTCAGAAGAGAGGACGGACTGTATTTAGACTTCAGATTTAATCCCTATTTATCCACAATTATGTCCTCTATCATCATAACTGATTTCAGACTATTGCTCTTTGGACATGTCTCTTTTTATGCACTTAAGTGCATTAAAATGTATGCATGTGATCTCAAACAGATTAACAAACGAGTCATTTAAACTGTCTTCTCTCTCATATTGTACATAGCATTGGTAGTACGTTTTATTCTTGTGATCCCGTAAATTCAACTTCTGCATAAAATATTTCACCAGCTCAGTGCAGGCCATCAGTATTGTACTTCATGCCCAGTGTTGTACTCAATTTTTTTATCTTTTTTTTTTGAAAGATATATATATATATATGTATTTTATTTATTTATTTATTTATTTATTTTTTACCAAAATTAAACTGTCCACTCTCTCATATGTACCATTGGATTTATTCAATTCATTCTCATGGACTGATTCATTTGGACTCTTAATTTACAATTATTTGTTTCAGAAAACATTTCACAAGTCCATAAGCATTATGCATCAACTTTTTTTATCTGAAGGAATAAACACAACTATTAAACTGTCCACTCTCTTATATAGATTTAGATTCATTCTTATTCACTGATTTGTTTGAACAGTTCATTTAAAATGCACAAAGAATGTACTTAAAAAGTACTTATTCTTCGGTTTTCTGATAGAACTGCATCAAACATTTTTCCAGGATCAAAAAAATTACTCAGCAATTAAATCCATCAGCATATTGCACCATTGTGTTCGTTTTTACCATTTATATCATAGTAAGATTATCATTATAATTCTACAGAACAATATATTTAGTAAAATGGCACTGTTCTTTTTCTGTTTAAGATTTATGGACATTTGTTAATTTTCTAGTTTTATTGGTGGTATTTAGTCTAAACTAATATTCAAAAAAGATTTTATATATATATATATATATATATATATATATATATATATATATATATATATATATATATATATATATATATATATATATATATATATATATGAAACTATCAAACCTACTTGCAAAAAAATAAATAAATAAAATTGGTGCTGCTTAACTGTAGTTTAACTACTTTGCTTGTACCACAGCTTCCACAACACTGGCCAGTCACAAAGTATATAGAAAGAGATCTTTCGCAACCACAAGATGGAGTCACAGACAGAACAAGAGGTGCTCCCTTTTGTTTGTTTGTGCCAATTTTGTCTATATGTAAACAGCCCATGCAGAGTAACAGTGAATCAGCTCGTGCCAATATCAATTTGTCTCCATCCAATGGACCACAGAGGATCAAGAGGATTCACTGCACAAAAGCACATGTAGTTCCTGTCAGCTGACGACTGGTGGCACTGCATTATCAGCCAAGGCAACCTGTGTGCCGATAGACAACAAACACAGTGCTTATGAACATTCTTGCATGGAAAGACACACAAAGACACAAAATGATTAGTATGCAGGTGCACAAGCTCACAGCCACAAATATACACTGATAACCCAGTCTGATTCAATATAGGGAAACATGCAAGATGTTCCTTCTCAAATAGAGGCAGTATTAGAGGCACAGCAACAGCCTGGAGAGATTTCAGGGACTTGGTTATAATGCGGGACAGTGGGCTCACTGTGGAGGCAAGATCCGCAGAAGGTTATTTGTCTTCTGTTAACCCCTTATGCTCCAGGACAGCTGCTCCTATCCCTGTGTCTTGCTGAGAAATAAGATCTTAAAATGTTTGAATAAATCAAATTGACCTTGAAATCTGCTGATGCACTGAAAATGACTCGGTGGGAGAACAGAGCATAAACATTCATGATCATGGGGCCAACGCTCATGAACTGTAAAATATCAATTGGGAAGCAGCTGAGTTTTTGAAACTTCTTTTAATGCATAAATGAGAATGGGACTTTTTAATTGCTTCTGATTATGCATTTTCATGTTGAGAGGACGTGTATGTGTGTGTGCATGACAGAAAGGTGAAAGAGATTATAAATTTCACATTTGACAAGATTACTGGCGTATTATTCCTTCCTCTATGGATCTGATAGACTCAGTAGTAGGGACAGATATAAATATATGGTATCAAATGTAGTATTGCGTAGGCTTAAGACTGTTTGTGTTATTTCTAGCTGCCGTTAATAATCTTTTTACACTCATAGTTAAAACAGCAGGCACAAATTTTAGGCGTAGAGTGCCATGGCACCCTAGGTTACTAGCAATGTCTGAACACTAAAAACATTCATTAAATGTAATTACAGTGACAATTTCAACCACTTTCAAAAGACCAGCATATTACTCAAGACAATGCCTATGATATCAGTATCCGAATCTTAGTCGTCTGTTCTTTTATGCACGGTATTTAAGCGCAAAGTGCCTTTTTACCAAAGTACGCCAGATTGGGTTAGTCTGCTACATGTTTTTGAACATTTAGAATGGTGGAATGGTGAAATATGAATGAATATAACCAGTACCACCATTCCCTATACACAGAGTATGCAGTTTGTGTAGGGCACCAACTACCAGGGGAGTAAATCAATGTTTTAACTATTATATGATGAGCTCGTTAACGACTTTGCCTCCAGAAAAAGCAGGAGTGTGCCTTTGAAAATGTTAACTAAGTAACTAAGTGCAAATAGCCCACTTTATCGGCAGAATCTATTTACACTAACTCCATCCACATACGTGTGATTGGGATAGTCAACTAGACAAAAGACTATTGGCAGCTCCAAGGTAAGGTTAGGGTAGGTGTAGGAGGCTGTTATTGTCCCAATAAGGTGGCATCCATTTTTTTTTATTTATTATAATTTACACTTAATGCATTATTATTGCATACGATTTTATAATTTACTACAATATTGAGGTGCAGATAATTAAATCTATTTTAAATAAGTATCACAAATAGCAGAAACTCCTGCTATTTTATCATAGTGTAAATGCAATCTATAGCTATTTGCACTTGGTGTAAATACCATCTATCACTAAGAAAATCCTATTTTTTGTAAATAGCCTCTATTGCTATTTACACTTAGTGCAAATAGCTATTGCTGCAGATTTTTGGCTCAATTTATTAGTTTATTTTGATAATATTTAGTCTTTTAAAATGTTTTAGTTAATGTTGGTTAGTTTAGTTTGTATTATAATTATCATTATTATTGCTGTAGAGTTACAATTGTAATTTGTAAATAATACAATTTAATTACAATTTATTTATTTATTAACTTTTATGCTTTATTAAAATTCTATTTTGACCCCTATTGAATGTTTATTTATATTTTTTCCCCATAAAATTTGGGGGAGGGGGGACACAAAAATGTTTTTCTTAGGGTACCCATTTGGCCAACAATGGCCCTAAAAGTAACCTTTTTCCCAACGTTCCACAACAGAATCAAATCAGCTTTAGCCTTCCAAACGGCTTCACTGTTGGCTCTTTCTCTCCCTAGGGGCTGCGTGTGTATCATCTTCAAACAAACGGTTCACCTTTGTAAAAACACTGCGGCCTGCCTGCGGCCTCAAATCCTATTAAATCTGCCTCTCTTTCTCTAGCAAGCTGACAGGAGTGTGTGAATATGGAGAAAGTGGGAGTGGCAGCTACATTCAACTCTTCCCCAGAGCGCTGCACATTTCTGGGGAGCGTAGGGTGTGGAGTCAAGGGAGTTGGGTGGTTTTGTTCGGCAGAGACAATTAGCATAATCCTACAGTGCGGAGACCTTCATGTCTGTTGTTTTCGTCAGTCTGGCTTATTTGGAGACACAGGTAAACATTGGAGGTTATTGGTATGAAGACTTTAGAAATGAGACTTATAAAAAGACACAAGGTCAAATGGTTTAAACTACTGTGGAAATAAGTATTTAGCTTTATTTGTTATATTTAACAACATTTTATTACAGACTATATGTAGTTTTTGTAATATGATGAAATATAATATGTGTTGGTGAGTTCCCTTTCGAGAGTACTCTCGTACTGCGTAAGCTAGCTTACGCTATGGGAAAAGGTCTCCTTTTCTCGAGAATTTGAAGCCAAAAATTATCCTTAATTTTTAAATAATGTAAAACGCAGTGCTGCAGCACAGCAGACCTAAGCGAAGCGGCTCGCGCGCTTATTGGCTGTGCTGTGGCAACTGCAGCAACCTATGGTGAGGCGGCGGAGAGGAACGAACCAATGGGGGCGCTTCGCGCCCATTGGACGTCAGAGCGCGCCAAAATAGGCGTGGCTGGAACTATATAAGCCACCGCTTCGCCATAGGGATCAGATTTCATCTCCTTCAGCGATCTCACCTGCACTTCGCTGTCTTCTCCGGAGAAGCCTCTACACGCCGTCGAAAAGCCTCTCAGCGGGATAGCACTGCAACGCAGATCTGAGGACGTCGGCTCGTGCTTCATCTCGACGCCGCCTTCAGCACTCGCTTCCTGCTGCGCCATCCGGCGTGACTATATCCTTTATAAAGCTAGTGTGTTTGCCGCTGCATCACACTTTTTTCTCCAAAATTCGAGGCGTTGTTTCAAATGCCTCGGGCCTGCGCTTCCTGCCGAGGCCCTCTGCCCAGCGAGGACCGCCACATCCTCTGTGTCTCCTGCCTGGGCCGCGAGCATGCTGAGAACGCACTCTCCAAGGGCGGCTGCCCTGAGTGCGACAACATGGCTATATCGACCCTGCGGGCTCGATTAGCTCAAACCAGCCACGATGCTCCACCCGCTCCGCCTCTTCTCTCTCAAGTGCCGCGTAAGAAACGCCGCGATCAGAGAATGCCTGAGCACACTGCTACACGCGAGCTCACACCGGAAAACTCCCCGCGTGCCTCGCCCGCTCTCTCTCCTTCGCCTGTCCTCTTCGTGGACGAGCAGCGCCAGTCTCTGCTCACCAGCGCCCCCTTCTCCTTCGGAGCGCCTGAGGCGGAAGAGGACAGACACGACAGCCTTTCTCTCGCCGCGTCCAGTAGTGAGGAATGGTCGGGCTCCATTGCGGACCCCCCCCCCCCTCTACAGCCCCCAGCTGCACCGGACAACGCGCTGATATCGACGCGGAGCTTACTCGCGTGCTTACAAGGGCTGTCAGCGACCTTCAGCTCGACTGGTCTCCTCCAGACGAGCCCGCTAAAAGCAGGCTGGACGAATGGTTCTTGCAGGGGCGCCCTTCGGCCCCTCCGCAAAGAAACGCCCCCTTCTTCCTGGAAGTTCACGATGAACTCACGAAGTCGTGGAAAGCCCCATTCTCCGCGCGCTTGAAAACTTCTGTCTCGTCAGCGCTCTCCTCTGTCGACGGCGCCCGAGACCATGGTTACGAGAGCCACGAGAGCAATTGCTGCACACCTCTGCCCCCCCTCAGCCGCAGGATGGCGGTCGAAGCCTGTGCATCCATCCAAACCGTGCCGCACCACCTCAGCTCTCGCTGGCCGAGCATACACCTCCGCTGGTCAAGCTGCTTCGGCTCTACACACCATGGCTGTGCTGCAGGTTTTTCAGGCCAGACTTCTCCGTAACCTGGACGAGTCTGCCCCAGATACCTATGACTTTAAAGATCTCCGCAGCGCTACTGATCTAGCCCTGCGTGCGACAAAGACCACAGCACAAGCGATCGGCCGAAGCATGGCAAGCCTCGCTGTTTTAGAGCGACACCTCTGGCTCACGCTCACGGAGATGAAAGACGCCGACAAATCCGCCTTTCTTGACTCTCCTATCTCGCCTTCCGGCCTCTTTGGCCAGTCGGTTAAGGGTTTCACTGAACGCTTCACTGAGGCTCAGAAGACGTCACAAGCAATGAGACACTTCCTGCCGAAACGCTCCAGCTCTGCTGCGGGACGCCGTAGAAATGCGCCGCCCCCTCAGACCTCGAAGCCATCGCAGCCAGACTTACAGTCTCGCCCAGCGACCAAAACCCAGCACCGCTCTCGCTCTACGAGCCGCAAACCGCCAGAGAGACGGGGACCTCGGCCCAGGATTGTGCTGAACCCCGAGCCTCCGAAGCCCTCCTGACCTTCGTGCTGAAAAGACCGTGGTTAAGTCCCGCTGCGGCCGGACCACCACACAAGAAACCTCACATACTTCCTCCAATCCCCTCACTAAAGGCAGTTGGAGATGTCTATACTGCAGTAAACGAGCCTGTTACAATGCACGCACGCCTGCACACAAACGCTGTTTTCACGGCGACCTCAATAAAGCACAAAAAGAGCTTTTTCTATGTAGGCAGTGTGCCCACTACACAGTACGCACCCCTACATGTATACACACTCCCCCAAGTGTAACAAAAACACACTCGGGTGCCCTTTCATGCCCACCTTCCCGCTCGCGCCGGAGGTGCTCTAAATGTAGCACGCGTGCCCACTTCTCAGTGCGCAACCCTACAAATAAGCGCTGTCACCACAGTGTCCCAAGCACAGCATACTCGAGCTACTGGTCCCCTCATAACAGGCGGCCAGTGCCCGAAGCACATTCAACCCATAGCCGCACGAGCCGCTGCATGGCAGGCCATCCCCGGCATATCAAATTGGGTTTTGAATATAATAAAACGAGGTTACTCGCTCCAGTTCGCTCGCAGACCGCCGCGCTTTCGCGCCGTGGTCGAAACGAAAGTTAAAAGCGAAATGACACACATCCTTCGCGCCGACCTGATAAACCTTCTTGCAAAAGGGGCGATAGAAGCTGTCCTCCCTGCGCAGCGCGAGTCAGGCTTTTACAGCCGCTACTTCCTCGTACCAAAAAAGGATGGCGGTCTCAGACCCATCCTAGATCTCAGACGTTTGAACAAAGCGCTTATGGCGCGATCGTTCAAAATGTTAACTACCAAACAAATACTCGCGCAAATTCGCCCGAGGGATTGGTTTTTCTCAGTGGATCTGAAAGACGCTTACTTTCACATTCAAATAGCACCTCATCACAGGCCATTCTTGAGATTTGCCTTCGAGGGGCAGACTTATCAGTACATGGTTCTTCCATTCGGCCTCTCCGTAGCGCCCCGTACATTTACACGGTGCATGGATGCCGCTCTCGCACCCCTGAGAATGCGGGGAGTGCGAGTATTGAACTACCTCGACGACTGGCTAGTTTTAGCCCATTCCGAGGAACTACTGACGACACACAGATCCTGGATCCTCAGCCATTTAGAATGCCTGGGTCTCACGATCAACACTGTCAAGAGCGCTCTGTCTCCCAGCCAGAGGATTTCCTTTTTGGGGATAGACATAGACTCTGTGACGTGTACAGCGCGTCTGACGTCACAGCGCGCTCTCACTATTCAGCATCTAGCCGTGTCGTTCAAAGCTGGGTCTCTTTACCCGCTCAAATGATTTAAAGAAATGCTAGGTCTGATGGCATCAGCCTCTGCGGTTCTCAAACTGGGCCTGCTGCGCATGCGCCCACTACAACGCTGGCTGAGAGACCGTGTTCCTGCGCGCGCCTGGATTTCCGGCCGCGCGCGCATCAAGGTGACCCACGGCTGCATCACAGCTCTGGCCCCTTGGAAAATAGCCAACTGGTATCAGTTAGGCGTAAGCACGGGCGCTGTCTCGAAATGGAAAGTAGTCTCAACAGATGCATCCAACCTCGGTTGGGGCGCCCTGTACGAGGGCAGGTCTGCCTCCGGCATCTGGTCGAGCCCAGAGCGACTGTTACACATTAACTGTCTGGAGATGATAGCGGTCGAACTATCCCTGAAAGCTTTCCTCCCATTTTTAAAGGGCCACCACGTTCTGGTCAGATCAGACAGCATGTCAGTGGTGGCCTACATAAATCGCCAGGGTGGTGTCAGGTCAAAAACCTTGCACACCCTGACCGAACGTCTTCTGACATGGGCACATTACAATCTGCGCTCGCTAAAGGCAGCGCATGTACCTGGCATCCTGAACCGGGGCCCGGACATGCTTTCCAGGGCGAATGTTCCCCCTGGGGAGTGGTCTCTTCACCCACAAACGGTTCAGTTGATGTGGAGCATCTTCGGCAGGGCAGAGGTCGACCTCTTCGCCTCAGAAGACAACGCTCATTGCCCAATATATTTTTCAAAGAGCAGGGACGCGCTGGCCCTCGATTGGCCCAGACGCCCGCTTTATGCCTTCCCACCGGTCGCGATGCTACCGCAGGCCATCGATCGGGTCAGGAAGAGCAGATGTGCTATGCTGCTAGTAGCCCCACTCTGGACGACCCAACCTTGGTTCTCCGAGCTGATGCAGCTGTCCAGTACAGCCCCATGGCCAATACCGCTGCGGAAAGATCTCCTCACGCAGCTGAAGGGCGCGCTCTGGCATCCCCACCCCAAACTTTGGGCCCTTCATGTATGGCCCCTCAACGGGTACCCGGGAACCTCCCTGAGGGAGTGTTAAAGACCATTACGGAAGCCAGAGCGCCCTCAACCAGGCGCCTTTACGCGCAGAAATGGTCAGTGTTCTCCACCTGGTGCGGGGCACGGAACCTAGACCCTCACTTATGTGACGTGACGGAGATACTCTCCTTCCTACAGGAGCGTTTAGATGCGGGCAGATCCCCGTCTACGCTCAAAGTGTATGTGGCAGCCATTGCAGCTTCTCATGCTCCGGTGGCCGGCCTATCACTGGGAAAAAACGAACTGGTCATTCGTTTCCTTAAGGGAGCTCGTCGGATGAACCCTCCCCGACCCCCTTCAATCCCTTCCTGGGACCTGTCTACGGTCCTAGAGGCCTTAAAGGGCCCCCCTTTTGAACCGCTTCAGTCTGTCGATATGAAGCTTCTTTCGTTCAAAATCGCTTTTCTACTGGCTCTGGCCTCAGTCAAGCGAGTGGGGGATTTACATGCGCTATCTGTAAGCGCTGACTGTCTCGAGTTTGGGCCTAATGACTCCAGAGTCATTCTCAGACCAAGACACGGCTATGTCCCCAAGGTGCTCTCAACACCATTCAGAGCACAGGTCATCTCGCTGTCAGCCCTTTCCTCGCAAAGCGACGAAAGCAACGCGAGCTTCATCTGCCCCGTCAGGGCTCTCAAAACCTATATTGCGCGCTCCGCCTCATTCAGGAGGTCGGACCAGCTCTTCATATGCTTTGGTGGGCGCACCCGAGGTCTCGCCACCACGAAGCAGAGCCTATCGCGATGGATAGTAGACACTATCTCGCTGGCTGACAAATCTAAAGGCCTTCACTGCCCGTTCGGCATCAGAGCCCATTCCACCCGAGGTATGGCCTCGTCATGGGCGTGGTCCTGCGGGATACCACTGGATGATATCTGTGCGGCGGCAGGCTGGGCCTCTCCGTCCACATTTATTAGATTCTATAATCTGCAAGTCCCTGCCCTGCAGGCCAGGGTACTTTCTATATAGACGTGCTAAGCCTTATCACGTCCCCCTTTTTTCGTTCCCTATATAAAGCTCACTAAGGTTGGCTGTTGGGACTGGGATTTCTCCTGCTATAAAGCCCCGGGCTCTCGCCTCGGGCTGTGACAGGTCGAAGTTCCCGAGCATGCACGGCGTTTTACATTGTGTTCCCATAGCGTAAGCTAGCTTACGCAGTACGAAAGTACTCTCGAAAGGGAACGTACTCGGTTACTAACGTAACCTCGGTTCCCTGAGATGAGGGAACGAGTACTGCGTAACCTGCCGTGCTATGTGCTCGGACCGGGTGATCGCTTCAGTCGATTTAAAACCTGATCCCTATGGCGAAGCGGTGGCTTATATAGTTCCAGCCACGCCTATTTTGGCGCGCTCTGACGTCCAATGGGCGCGAAGCGCCCCCATTGGTTCGTTCCTCTCCGCCGCCTCACCATAGGTTGCTGCAGTTGCCACAGCACAGCCAATAAGTGCGCGAGCCGCTTCGCTTAGGTCTGCTGTGCTGCAGCACTGCGTTTTACATTATTTAAAAATTAAGGATAATTTTTGGCTTCATATTCTCGAGAAAAGGGGACCTTTTCCCATAGCGTAAGCTAGCTTACGCAGTACTCGTTCCCTCATCTCAGGGAACCGAGGTTACGTTAGTAACCGAGTACGTTTTTATGGCGTGTATATAAAAGCATATATATATATATATCATAGATTTTTTAATTTTGCTGTCTTTTTTTCACCAAGATTTTATTTATTTGATCAAAAATACATTTTAACATTTAAAATAATATTTAAGAGAAGAAACAGTGGTCCTTTTTTCATACATCATGAATGACTTGCCTCAATTGATTGCTTGCGTTTTTATGCACATTTTTACAATTTATTTTCCTTTCAGCATTATTTTATACAAAATTCCAAATTTTGCACAAAAACATGGACAGAAACATAGCTATTGTCACATTAATGGGGACGTTGGGTGAAAAATTAACTTTTACAGGGTTCTAAATTTAAATGTGTGTTAGCAGTGTGTTAAATGTGTGTTTGCAGTGCGTGTACACAACCACCCTATAAAAAATATCTAAATCATAAGCACTTTCTCAGATCAAGCCGTTCACAGATTCTGGCCAAAGTGACGTCACTTTAACTCTTTATTAAACTGAAATGAAATGAAAACCTTTTATTTAGAGATGAGAATTTATATTTAATTTACTCAAAGGCTTTAAACTGGTAAATAAATCAAAATACATAAGGTGTGAAGGGGAAACCTGCCAGAAATTAACAAAATGTTTACACAGGGATTTGTTTTGATAGAGCATGACCTCTGCTGTTGTGTACAGTCATTGAATCTCGGATAAGGGCTTTGAATTATTAATCGTTTATTTTGAGACTTGCATGAAAATGTGACTTTTTTTTTTTTTTTTTTTGTCAGAATGGGAGTTTTGTTTTAAGATGGTCCAGATAAAAGTCTTTCTAAAATCAGTGATATTGTACTTATAAAAAAGTATATTTTTAAATGTCAGCCATGAGTCATTTTGAGGAAAAAAATTTAATACAAAAAAAAAAAAAAAACCTTCACAGAGCTATTCATGAGCTGAGATTGGTTTCAATTATGAGCAGGTAAATGAAAAACTCCTTCATGAGGAACACAAAATATTATCTGCTTCAATTATCAGGAGGCAAAGAACATTTTTGGCAAATTACACTTTTTCAGTGGAACCATGTTTATTCAAGTTTCATGTTTTTTTATTTGCTGTCTTCGTATCTTGTGACAACAGGTGAGCTCGATTTTATCCCCCCACAATCAGCATCCCAGAGGCATTCAGCAAAGTTTTTTTTTTTTCTTCATGCTGTATGGTGTCTTGATCATGTGTATTGTTTTTTGGTTGAAGGAGTCTGTTAGAGCTCTGAGAGGGGTGAATGAGTTACTGTTTGAGATGCTGTGTGGTGATGGAGTGCCGTAATTTGTATGCCTCTTTTCATAGCTCTTTTATTGCCATTGATATTTGGATGTCCCCTCTGCCAGTCCGCAAGGGAGATGTTGAAGCAGAGAAAACATCTGTTTCCCAGCAAACAAAGAATTTTGTCTGTCCACTGAGAGAGGCAAAGAAAAACAAGCACTATGACACAATCGTTGATACTTCAGTGTAAAACCACAGCTGACGAGTGACCAAAAAAATTATCATTCTGTATTACTTTATTCTATTGCAAAACACAAAAGGAGAAATTCTGAAACTCTTATTCAGATAATTACAATTTATGACGACTGAAGCTTTCAATCATCAAAAAGATGCAAAACCATAAAAACGATCCATACGAATCGCCTTCTGAAGCAATGCAGTCTTTTTGTTTGAAGACAAATGTGTTGTTATTTACTGATCATTTTCCCCTCCAGTAAGCTGTTGTTACCACTGTAATTGGATCACTGAATCTGAAATATTTTGGGGAATTTAATATTAAAAGAAACAACTTTTAATTACAGGCTTTTAGTGTCTTGGCAAATCTGAGCAGTGATCTCTTCTGAAACTTCTGAAAAGACACATGTGTGATTACTGGAGTCTGTTATTAGGAGAAAAATCTCAATTTGCTCTCCACTGCTACTGCTTTTCTTTAGGATTCATATTTTGAGAATCCAGAAGTGAACAAAGTAAAACCTCCATAGAAATGGTTCATACGATGCTATATTCTAAATCTTCTGAAGCTATACGATCATTTTATGTGTGGATAAATTTGTTGTTATTTACTGACACTCTTCCCTTCCAGTAAGCTGTTAACTGCTGTGATTGGATCATTGACTCAGTGAGTTGAACTCAAGAATCAGACTGAATGATTTTGATTTTGTGAACAACAGGGTCAAATGATTCATCAAAAATATCTGACTAAAAAGAATACTTTTATGGGGAATTTTGGAAAGCTTCGGTCCCCCATTCATTGTATAGAAAAGAATACAGGTTTGGAGTGACATGAAGATAAGTAAATTACAAATTGTTCATTTTTGGGTAAACTATCCCTTTTAATGTTGACCCAGGCAGAAAAGTTAACCAACCAAACTTTACTGCAAAAAAGGATCATCATATCTCAGAGGTTCAGGGTTTTTGAGAAGCTTTCACCATCTGAAGTGTGTATCTGATTTATAAAGGTAGTTTCTCTGTGACTGCTTGTGTCTTCAGAAGAATAAGAGCTTAATTAACTTCATATCTGCCTTTGCTTATTGTCACCGCCATGCTTTGCTCTCCAATACACACAAAAATCAGACGCTATATGTAAGCAGACTCGCCAGTGCAAGTATGGAGAAATACACTTCAGCACTGCAGTCATTCTGTGGACAGGACGCCACCATCTATTCCCGCACTTCTTTAAGAAGATCAATCTAGATTTTGTATCTTAATTCGATGAATGCTCATTTCTCCAACAGGATGTAAGCCAGCACAAAGATTTGCATACAGAAAAGGAGAAACTCACAAAAGGTCAGCGCTTCTGAGATGGAGACATAGAAATAGAGTCAGGGGGTTGTGGGGAGGAGGGAAATAGGGCAAGGGTGCAGCGTTGGAGCAAAAACTTTGGCTATATCAAACAGGGCGATACTGAAGGGACACTCACAACCCATCAATCAGGTTATATTGCTTCGGCCTCACAGAAAACGCAGTCCCTTCACGCCTCAGCTCTCCACGCTCTACGCGCCACTCATTGTTCAGTCGGAGAAAGGGAGAGTGCGCAAGCGAGAATCACTGTAATTAAAGCAGACCGGCTTTTAATTAAATCTTGTGTTGCTTAATTAGGAAAATTATCTTTAAAGCAAATTCCCTCTATACAGATGTTCTCGCTGTGCCTTTGCAGAGACGTTGAGCGAGTTAAGAGGCAGGGGTGGAGGGGAGGGGCTCGATCTGAAAGGCTGGTCATTAGGGCTGTGAATCTTTGGGTAGGCAGCGATTCGATTCTATTCACGATTCATAGGTTTTCGATTCGATTCAAGAACAATCTTTGCAAATTTAGAACGATTCGATTCACAATTATATTCAATTCGACTCGATTATAACGATTCGATTCTGCGTTCTTTAAGTGCATTCACAGGATTATTTCAATGCTTCCCCTAAATTCTTTAAATGCTTAGTCAGGGGGCAAATTACACAGCAGCCTTAAAAAAAAAAAAAAAAAAAAAAAAAAACTTTTGTCCATTGTTAAATGCTAGTTTAATGGTGCTATGGCATGGCATGGCATAAGTAAAAATTTATGTAAGCCAAAATTTAAAAAAAGAGCTTTAAAAGTATTATGTATCAACTAACATTTTGTCACACCAAGGGCGTAGCCATCATTTCTGAAGTGAAAAATGTCAAATAAAATCATTTTATGTATGTAGCCTATGTATTTTCATATTTTTTTTTAAATGAATTCTCTTCTTTTTTTATTACTTTTAATTTGGTGTAAAAAATCAAATACACTGCTCGACAATAATACTTTGTTATCGATAATTTTTTCCTAATTGCAATTTTATGATTGTTTTATATAGGCTACTACATTTATCTATTATTTAAGTTTTCTGCACAGAAAATATACTTTATAGTTTCAGTACTGTAATAAATGATATGTCAATTAGCACTGCATCATTCATAAATTTTATTTATTGTGTTTTTTTTTTTCTTAATGTTTCATCAGTTCATTCTGCTTTTATTCAGTTTAGCTGCAGATATAGCATGGCACGTCTATGAGAGCGAGATAACTTCTCTTTCAGTGTGTAAACTTCTTTATCTCATTTATACAGAATAAAATGGTATAGTAGCTGTTGTAACTTTTCCTCTCCATCATCGAATGATTCTGAGAGAAAACGTGCTCGATTTCTGTTTCTATAGCAACAAACGCTACTTTCATGCATCTGATTATCAGATAAACCTTGCGCTCTTGTTAATGATGTGGTTATTTTAAGGGTTTCCCTCATATTTTCGGTTCATCAGGATTGTTAAAACACATTTATCATTCACAGGAACTGTGCATATGATTTAGATACTTTCTGCTCCATCCATGCAATAAATACGCAGCTTTCGACTGCTCAGGTAATGTCGTCAGTATGCAGAGAGCCATTAACAAACTACAGAAAAGTAAAACTACTTCACTTTAGTATTACGGTCCATGAGTTCTATAGATCGCAGGTCTGCTGCGTCAGGCCGGCGACACACTGGATGCGTACGTGGCGCAAACGTCTCAGCCGCGTGGCGTGTCCATTTTTAATTCGGCTCCCATGTTAAAATAAATTGATTACTGTCCGAGATCGGCGATTCACGATTCAAAAATCATGTTTCAAGATCGATGCATATGAATCGTCAGGGTTTGTAATCGATGCATCGAGAAAACGAGTGAATCGTTACACCCCTACTGGTCATCCATTGCTTAGATGTAATTTCTGCCCATTTTCCAGCATAGTGGATTTTATTAGGCTGAATTTAAAGTGTAATGCAATATGACACTGGCTGTTTCTCAGGTCTTTGCTTTCTTGAGCCCCATGGGGGTCACTAATCTTATTGATTGACACACTTGGTCATAGCCTTTAGCTGGAGCTAACTTTCACGCACACGTTACTAGATATTATTTTTCCTGTGACCTTCAAATATGTATATTTTTTTCAATTAACTTATATGAGAAAGTAGTATGTTTGTATGAGGAAGCTTATAGAACTTGTACAAACTGATGTTTGATGTGAGAATATGTTGCTAGTTATATTGAAAATGAGGTCACTTCAGTGTCTCAGTTGCTGCTCTTAGAAAAAAAGAGCAAAAGGCAAACCACAAAAGAGGTGCAAAACCTCAAAAAATGAAGAGGGAACTCTGAAAGAGTCAATAAAGTCTATTTTTAGTAGGGGGTAAGCTAGTGAGATGTGTATGTCTCAAATGTGGGTGCATGAAACATGGACTAGTCCATCTCTTTGTTCTTCACCTCCTCCACTGTGAAAAGCCATTACATAAACAGCCCACTTCTTTCCCACTTTGCATAGTTCACCATCTTGACACAAGAGTACTCCAGAGCCTTTAACTACATCCACAGTGTCTGCAGGAAAAGTCTGTCTGTATCTCCCATCTAATCTGTTTTCATGTACCTCTAAAGCTCACTTTATGGACATGTCTCTTTAGAGGGTGACAGTTAAATTACTGCATCTGTTAATGGCTCATTTCTTCTGATTTATATGTTGCCGGAGGAAAGAGTGTATCCAGGCAACCACAAAGCCTAGCAACAAAAGGTCACAGCAGATACAAAAGAATGATTCACTCATAAAAAACTGCAGCATCAATATTGTTGCTGAGACAATGATTGGAGAAGAAAACGTTTTAAAAAAGAGGGAGGGCCATGCACTGATAATAGAAATACCTGGCCGCTTAAAGCAATAATCAACAGTTTGATGGGTAAGGTACAGTCTATGGCTAACAGTTGACAAAATACATGATTAGCTCTCCAAAAAAAAAAAAAAAAAATTGACTCAGAAATTGCAAAAAAGTGTACAAGCAATAGGGATAACCGCACCCTGGAGAGGATTGTGAAACGAAACCCATTCAAAAATGTGGGGGAGATTCACAAAGAGTGGACTGCAGCTGGAGTCAGTGCTTCAAGAACCACTACGCACAGACGTATGCAAGACATGTGTTTCAGCTGTCGCATTCCTTGCGTCAAGCCACTCTTGAACAACAGACAGTGTCAGAAGACTGGACTGCTGCTGAGTGGTCCAAAGTTATGTTCTCTGATGAAAGTAAATTTTTCATTTCCTTTGGAAATCAGGGTCCCAGAGTCTGGAGGAAGAGAGGAGAGGCACACAATCCATGTTTCTTGAGGTCCAATGTAAAGTTTCCAAATTCAGTGATGGTTTGGGGTGCCATGTCACCTGTTGGTGTTGGTCCAATGTGTTTTCTGAGGTCCAAGGTCAACACAGCCATATACCAGGAAGTTTTAGAGCACTTCATGCTTCCTGCTGCTGACCAACTTTACGGAGATGCAGATTTCATTTTCCAACAGGACTTGGCACATGCACACAGTGCCAAAGCTTCCAGTACCTGGTTTAAGGACCATGGTGATTTCTGATTTATATGTTGCCGGAGGAAAGAGTGTATCCAGGCAACCACAAAGCCTAGCAACAAAAGGTTACAGCAGATACAAAAGAGTGATTCACTCATAAAAAACTGCAGCATCAATATTGTTGCTGAGACAATGATTGGAGAAGAAAACGTTTTAAAAAAGAGGGAGGGCCATGCACTGATAATAGAAATACCTGGCCGCTTAAAGCAATAATCAACAGTTTGATGGGTAAGGTACAGTCTATGGCTAACAGTTGACAAAATACATGATTAGCTCTCCAAAAAAAAAAAAAAAAAAATTGACTCAGAAATTGCAGGTAAATTTCACAATTAATTACAAAGCAACAGCAAATGACACATTGAATTAAACATTTAATTTTTGAGTAGAAAGACTGAAACAGTATTTTCTTGTAAAACACAATTTAAATAATGCATTATTTACAACTTCAAAAAAAATAATTATACACCCCACAAAGCCCACAAAAACATTAATCAAATAAAAGAAACAATCACAATACAAATAACTTGAATATTATTTAAAAGAAAAATAAAGGCAAAAATTAATAGCTATGTGAAAGAGATCAAATTATCAAACAAATAAGTATTTGGAATGAGTCGAAGGTCAGAATTTGTCTATGCAATGCAAACAAACCTGACATGACCTATTGCACCTTCATCCATCCTTCTGAACCAAATGTCTTACAATTAACCTTTCAGATTCATCTCACTCCCCGCTTTTCATATTCCTCGCCAGATTTGGAATAATAGCGGTCAAATTTGTTAGCTTGGCATGTCTGACATTTGTTTAGTTGTGTACTATTAGCGGGTATAGGTGTAGATTTGATTTGAACTAATCATTTAGACCGGCTCTGGCTTAGAAAACAATATGTTCATAAATTGGTACTTCATACCATTTAATTGTATACATTGTATCACTCACTGTGAGGAGTGTTATATAATGTTATATATGGCACACAATACAAATTACACTGATTTAATTTTGGGCCAGCAAGATTTTTTTATGTTTTTAAAAGAAGTCTGTCATGCTCATCACCAAAGCTGCATAAATGTAATAATAAACACAGTAAAAACTGTAATTTTGTGAAATATTATTAAAATGTAAAATGACTGTTCTCTATTTTAATATATTTTAAACTGTAATTTATTTCTCTGATGGCAAAGCTGATTTTTCAGCAACTATTACTACTTCAGAAATCATACTAATATGCTGATTTGGTACTCAAGAAATATTTTGTATTATTACTAATGCTGAAAAGGGTGTGCTGCTTAATATTTGTGTGGCAACTGATACATTTTTTTCAGGATTTTTGAGGAATAGAAGTTTTTTTTTTAATTCTTGTAAAAGTCTTTGTCAATGTAAAAGTCTTTACCGACATTTTCAATTTAATCCATCCTTCCTGAATTAAAAAATATTGAAGACACCTGATGCCACACTCTAATCAGCTCATTAACTCAAAACACCTGCAAAGCCTTTAAATGGTCTCTCAGTCTAGTTATGTAGGATACACAATCATGGGGAAGACTGCTGTCTTGACAGTTGTCCAAAAGATGACCATTGACACCTTGCACAAGGAGGGCAAGACACAAAAAGTAATCGCAAAAGAGGCTGGCTGTTCAAAGAGCTCTGTGTCTAAGCACATTAATAGAGAGGCGAAGGGAAGGAAAAGATGTGGTAGAAAAAAGTGTACAAGCAATAGGGATAACCGCACCCTGGAGAGGATTGTGAAACGAAACCCATTCAAAAATGTGGGGGAGATTCACAAAGAGTGGACTGCAGCTGGAGTCAGTGCTTCAAGAACCACTACGCACAGACGTATGCAAGACATGTGTTTCAGCTGTCGCATTCCTTGTGTCAAGCCACTCTTGAACAACAGACAGTGTCAGAAGACTGGACTGCTGCTGAGTGGTCCAAAGTTATGTTCTCTGATGAAAGTAAATTTTTAATTTCCTTTGGAAATCAGGGTCCCAGAGTCTGGAGGAAGAGAGGAGAGGCACACAATCCATGTTTCTTGAGGTCCAATGTAAAGTTTCGACATTCAGTGATGGTTTGGGGTGCCATGTCACCTGTTGGTGTTGGTCCAATGTGTTTTCTGAGGTCCAAGGTCAACACAGCCATATACCAGGAAGTTTTAGAGCACTTCATGCTTCCTGCTGCTGACCAACTTTACGGAGATGCAGATTTCATTTTCCAACAGGACTTGGCACATGCACACAGTGCCAAACCTGTACCTGGTTTAAGGACCATGGTATCCCTGTTCTTAATTGGCCAGCAAACTCGCCTGACCTTAACCCCATATAAAATCTATGGGGTACTGGGAAGAGGAAGATGCGATATGGCAGACTTAACAATGCAGAAGAGCTGAAGGCCACTATCAGAGCAACCTGGGCTCTCATAACACCTGAGCAGTGCCACAGACTGATCGACTCCATGCCACGCCGCATTGCTGCAGTAATTCAGGCAAAAGGAGCCCCAACTAAGTATTGAGTGCTGTACATGCTCATACTTTTCATGTTCATACTTTTTAGTTGGCCAAGATTTAAAAAAATCCTTTCTTTGTATTGGTCAGTTATATTCAAATTTTCTGAGATACTGAATTTGGGATTTTCCTTAGTTGTCAGTTATAATAATCAAAATGAAAAGAAATAAACATTTGAAATATATCAGTCTGTGTTTAATGAATGAATATAATATACAAGTTTCACTTTTTGAATGGAATTAGTGAAATAAAACAACTTTTTGATGATATTCCAATTATATGACCAGCACCTGTATGTATATATACAGTACAGACCAAAAGTTTGGAAACATTACTATTTTTAATGTTTTTGAAAGAAGTTTCTTCTGCTCATCAAGCCTGCATTTATTTGATCAAAAATACAGACAAAAATTTAATATTGTGATATATTATTACAATTTAAAATGTTTTTGTCCATAATGTTTTTAAATTTATTATACTTTAAATTATCATTTATTTCTGTGATGCAAAGCTGAATTTTTAGGATTTATATATATATATATATATATATATATATATATAAATAAACTAGAGTGTATTCATTAATGTGTTCCTTTTGCTCTTAATGCAAAATCTTCACTGCTGGTGATGGATGATAACCTCTCTGAATTGAGATGCTTTTATTCAATATCCACTTTAGCCTGCTGTGTCAAAAACACATGGAGATTCTAATGGAGTAACGACAGACCAAATCAAAGCAACATGCAGTGTGAAAGACAAATGCTGGGAATGAAATGATTGGAATTGATTGTTGTTCATAATACATTATTCATCAATCCACTGTGGCCATACGTGAAACAAGCATGGACATATCGAAACCTATTTTGCTTCATGACCACCTACGCCTGCGGTAAGAACTGTATTAAACATGACAAATGCTCATTGCAAGCCAAATGTCAGAGAAAATACATGGTCAAGTGTTTGGAGACTTGAATTGATTGATTTTTGTTTTTCTTTGTCTCTCCATTCAGAGTCTAACTGCAGACGGTCTATGCAGCCTATTGGTGTCTGGTGGACCCTTCTGGCATTTTCCTTTCTAAAAAGACCCTGGTCAGATATAAGAATTCTGATCAGTGGGTGATCAGCCCTCTGTGTTTCTGGGGGGGGGGGGGGGGTGGTCTTTGTTCGCTGTAGCACATCTGAAATACCAATAGCTCTTCAGCAAACTGACGAATGATAGATTTCTTTTAGAGAGATACCCTGCTGTCCTCATGAAAGATGCTCGGCCATTTTTGCTAGTATCAAAGAACCACTCGCTTTGACAAGACAAATGCTGGAGACCTTTAGTGAAGCATGTTTCCACTGTCTCAGATATACCCCTGAGTGTCTTTTCACAGCAAAATCAGGCCAGCGCTAGGTTATGAGCACAGCTATTTAATAGGTTTCTATTTACAGATTTGTTTTTGGTGAAGCCAACTTTTTATGCGGACAGAGTGTACGCTGCTGGAATACAGATGGATCTATCAGGCTCAGACTTTAGAGTTGTTGAGTGACGCGGAACTAGTCACCCATAAGACAAAATGAAAAACGAGTGTTTAATGTTGTCAGTGGAGGATTTTGACTAGTTTTGTCACTATACCATGCACAAGCTGGTACCAATACTAGTAAAATGTCACAGTTCTTGGTACCAATTGGAAAACTATAAAAATATAACTATAAAATTGTAACTATTTCAAAAAATATTTAATAAAAAATAAATAACAAAAAAGTTTTGAATAAGTTAAGAATAAGTTAAAAATACATAATTTTTTAGCATTCAAACAATTTTCAGTTAAGTATGACAAACAATGTTTAAAAAGATCAAATGATAAATCAGTAATAAAATGAAGAACAAACAAACAATTTATATTGAAAAGTGGCAGGTCAAATAATTTGCTTTTACTGATTTTTTTTTCTTTTTCGTTCGTTGCTATGCTTTTCACTCTGTTATCTCATGGCCAATTTTTATGATATATATATATATAATTTTTTTTATGTGTGAGTTTGGAGCTTAACAGCTGTTTTTTTTTAATTCATTCAGATGGTTTCACAGCAAATAGTTTGAATGAAATCTTTTACTGAGGATGTGTAGTTTATAATAAATATATTGTTTAAATGCCTAATCACAATTTGATTGATCTTAATGCAAATCATATCATTGTGGTTTCAGGCGTTTAAACAGTTTACCACAAATCAATCGCTATAAAACAAAAATATATTTTTGCGGTCAGTCAGGGTCTTCATAACAAAAGTAAAGTTTTTGTTTAATTTCATTTCTGGTCTACACTTAACCTTTTTCAAAATATCTCTACATTGCCAGAAGTGTAATATATTGTATGCTAACCTTTAAGATAAATTCTGCCATTTATACTGCACACAAATACCATTTTTCTGTACATTCAAAATGACCTTTGAAATAAATGGCATACTGTACTATATGGTAATATTCACATGTTTCCTTCAAATGTGAGTTCCTTTTGTTTTCCTAAAATATTAGTTTTGCACTCTTTTAAAGATGAGCATAATGAATCTGTAATGTTAAATATGCACAAACTCATTTCATATTCACTAAAACAGCAGGACCACATTCAGCCTGGACCAATGAATTTACATATTTCAGATACTGTACATATGAATTTACATTTAAATGCTGCAACGTTATTACATGCCACCATTTAGATTTATTCAGTTAACTGTCAAATATTGAGCCTAAGAACAATTAGATGGTAGAGGCACATCTGATTATCATTGATTTTGGTCCTGCTGACTGTTGTATCTCCCATCTCTTCACATTAAAATGATGTTTATCCTATGATTCAGATCTCTGAAATACAGCTTCAGTGTTGTGTCGAACTTAAACTAGAGAGGCAGAGAGTTCACAAGAATAAGATTAATTAATGAGTGCTGCAACGCATTCAGCAATTTGTATTGTTTCGTTTGCAGATGAAAAGCAATGCCATTAATTTGATTCATGAGTTGTCTACACTTTGACTGATTCTTCCTCTTAAGTTAAAATATCATTTATTGATCATTTATGGTTCGGGAGATCACAGATCACAGATCACAGAGATCACAAAGAAAGATAGTCACTAGGTTACTGCACAGCTCAAAAGAACAAGAATATTCCACATGAATTAGAAGAGAGTCATTTATAGAGGTGGATTAAAGAGGTAATTTAACTGAGTCAGGTCATGCATTCAGCACCACTTTGCTCTGTTTCCATATAGCATAAGAATTGTACAAGACTGGGAACTACGGCAAGTCTAACACATAATAAAATAACATTCATTATTCATACAATTTCAGCTTAAAGAATGACAGCCCACTCTGTGGACTTCTGTGGGAAAAGTGCATGTGCATTCATATTCCTGACCTGATGCAATATCCATTTACCTCTTCAATAAATCTCGTGCAACACAGGCATCTTGATAGGCAGGTGGTTTATTAAATCCCCCGTGATTGTTCCAAAATACACTCTTTCCAGAAAACTAAAGTCATATACTGCTGACTTCTGAGGACAGACAGTCCTTGTATTATCTGGATGATGCCGCTGCTATTTAAAGAGATACTGCTTCGCCATATCCAATGTCCTAGGAAAGAGGATTTAACATTATTTAATTTCTCTTTACTCATACAAATGCTCTTCTCAACCTTTTAATCTCTTGATAATTTGTAGGGAGCAGCAAAGTAAAGAGACCATCTGAATAACTTTGACTGCACTCATCTTAGTGTCTTTGATATTATTGGGGTGAATTCACATGCAGGGAATATTGTGAAAAGTAAAATGTTATGTTGGCTCATTTCTCTAGATGGTGGATTATAAATGTTTTGAGGCTTATTAAGGCCCTTATTAAGGCACTTTCACAACTATTTTTTTTTTCTCAATAAAAGCACCATCAGCTAATCAGAATTCTGTTTTAAAGAACTCTATCATTTAAAGTAGCAGGAAACATAACTCAAGGGGACACTTATAATGAACAATATATATATATATATTTATATATATATATAAATATATATATATTTAAATCATTGCACATATTGATCTCTTCACATCAGGAGAATTTTGCAGTGACAGGTGTTCCTTGCCTGTGTTATAATAAATGTTTGAACCATATTCAGCCTGCCTTATTACATTAACAGGGTTAAAAGTTCTGTCTTTTCAGGCAGTTCTTTCGATTCTCGGCACGTGCAGAGTTTCCTGCATGCATCCAGGCATTGTGAGGTTTAATTGGGAATTTTATGTCCCCTGCAGGTGATTTCAGGCATATTATTTCCTTCTCACTGACACCTGCTGCCACCAAGGTCATCCTCACAGGAGGATATATACACAGGACACATGGGGAGAAACAACAGCAACTTACAATTAACCTAAATAATGAGCTTTCAAAAAGCATAAGCATGAAAAAATAGCACCTTGTATATTATATTTTATAGGTGTTTTGGTTTTTAGGTGTGTTTTGGAAATAGGTCATTAAAACTAAAACTAGAAATGAAGAAATTTAGGCAACACACAACAACATATTATCTAATGCCTATATAAACTCTGATTTTTGTTTTGCACAACTAAATAAATTTGCAGCTCTGAATTTGAGAATATTTCTTTGCTGACCTTTCCAAGCTACCTCAAAGCCTGACTTGATCAAAATGCCGTTCAACAGTTTCCTGGGCACTGTAGCTAATTGAATCTAAAAGACTACAAGTGAACCTGAGGCCGTGGTAATGAGAGTTGCTCAAACTGAGCACAAAGGCTCAAGAGAAACTAGTGGCCAATTTTCTTGGTCAACCTCCTTCCAAAGGTAAGAGAAAAGGGCAGCAGTTTGCGAGTCACACCTGATGTTCGCCAAGAATTTATGCACTGACAAGGCTGAAAGGAAAGACTGACATTACATGCTAGCTTTGCACAAGAGCCCCTCGTAGTGAATATTTTTTGCAATTCCACACACATTGACATCTGACCCTTAAAATCTAATTTCACTCTTGTTTAGAGGTGACACATCCAATAATTGCCATTGATGAACAATACTTTATATATACGTTATCATAAGAATTATCAATCATTAAATAAAAAATCTATTTTTCATAGTTGAAAGCTGTATTTCATTCATTCAAAACAAACTGATTCATTAGAACAAATGCATGTTTGATTCATTAAAGTGAATTGACTCAGATTTATTCAATAAGACTATACTGGTTGAGCTCATGAGTCATTTAATATGTAACTGGGTTAGTCACACTGTACAGTACAGTAAGAAAAGTCTGTAAAAACAGAACATAGTGTACTGTGTTCATATGAAGGAATTTTAATATACACATTGCATTGTGTTGTGATTTAGGATTTGTGATTTTATTTTTGTGTTTATTAGCTTGAATTTCAAAGCACGGCTAGTTATCATGATAGTTTGATATGCCTTATGTAGAATAAACTACATTTTATAGGCTACTGAGTTGACTGGATTCTTCATCCCATAAACACTTTCCAAAATGCAATAATGGTTTTTTTTTCATAAAACATTTGAGCGCATCTTTACAGATGATCTGGTTACATTATTTAGAAATTTGCACATGATTGAGTTCTGTAATTATGCCATTGCTGTGGAAAGAGCTCCAAATGATGCTTGCCTAGATAATCAAAATACATTCACACATTCTCAAGGTTCATTTTAAATCAACATCTGTTAACATGAGTCAGAACAACAAGGCAAAATGGACTGACCTTGGCGACAACCTCTACACAGGTGCCGTATAACAATGAAAGTAACAAGTCAGGCTGTACACCTGCACCTGCTCTGGTTGTAACTTTCTCGCAGGGCAAGGCAGTTTGGTCTCAGTCACTGATGATGGAAAGAGCTCCTCCAGGGCAGAGACGCCTTTAGAAAACTTGGTCACAATAGACTGAGGACTGGTGATTAAAATCACATCAGTACCATGGAAACAGGGGGCTATATTGCTCCCCATGGCCAAATTACTGCACCATTTTAGGCTGTATTTTACACCAGACAATGCTATGCAGATTTTAGTGAGGGCAATTAAGGCTTGATATGTGCTTATATGTAGGCAGACCGAAACCAATGAAGGGAATACAAGTGACAGTGTTTTTATGTGCATAAAAGTCCGCAGTCACCTCACAAACTTGTAAGAATTGACATGAATTTAATTTAGGAGTACAGCTCTACAGTTATTAAGGATATTTTGGCATAGCATGTGTTTCTGTGAACTCATTTAAAAAAAGTGTTGTTCCCAATAGCAAATATGAGTATATTTCTGAAATTCATTCATTTTTCAAACATATCATATTTAATATTAAATTTAAACTGCATTATATATAATATTACAATACATTTTCATAAATTAGAAAAAAAATATTACTACTACATTTCTATATGAGTCTTATGTGTAGAAATATAAAGAAGGATGTCCAGTAGTCATTATTGGCAAAGTGTAACAGCCTGATCTCTTGCAGAAGATAGTTTCTGATAGTTTCCAGAGTTTAGAAGAGTTTCCTAAAACTAAACACACAGTCTTACCACTGGTGGTACTATTGAGCTAAAATGTGGGAGCCAATTTCCACACAGCATTTATCATTGTCAGTGTCTAAAACATGGCAAACAGGTTTACTGGTATCAGAAGTATAACTTTTAATTAACTGCTTTATTCAATCTCTACTTGGAGCCTTCAGTCTATTGTTAAACTTCCTTTTCATTAAGGCTTTTTTTTTCTGAGTTCCACCTCTAGTAAGTGGGAGTTAAAAAAAAAAAACATTAGTCACATATTCAATAAATAAAGGACAACACTTTTAAAAATTTTAACATTTAAAATGAACTTAAAAAGACAACAACCAGTTGCACAGAAAAAAGCTAGCCTCCAAACATACCGTATTTTGGGGACTATAAGTCGCACCTGAGTATAAGTCGCATCAGTCCAAAAAATACGTCATGATGAGGAAAAAAAACATATATAAGTTGCACTGGACTATAAGTCGCATTTATTGAGACCCAACAACCAAGAGAAAACATTACCGTCTACAGCCGCGAGAGGGCGCTCTATGTTTTCAGTGTAGACTACAGGAGCAGTGAGCAGCATAGAGCACCCTCTCGCGGCTGGAGATGGTAATGTTTTCTATTGGTTCATTTCTCTTGGTTCATTTCTCTCGGTTTTTGTCAAATTAATTTTGATAAATAAGTCGCACCTGACTATAAGTCGCAGGACCAGCCAAACTATGAAAAAAAGTGCGCCTTATAGTCCGGAAAATACGGTATATGAATTCCTTACTTCAATGGAACACAAAAGGTGACATTTTAGAGAATGTAGTTCATCGCCCTTTTCCATGCAATTACAAAGAATGGAGAGTGATGCTTTCAAGCATCAAAAAGGATACAAAAGAACCATAAAAAGAACTCTTTTGTATTCTATGAAAGAAAGTCATGAGGGTTTGAAACAAAACAAGGATGAGTAAATCATGACAGGAATGAAAATTCTGAGTGAACCATTTCTTCAACATTCAATACATGAGTCGGTTAGACAAGCTGAGACGAGACGGCAGAGCAGCAGTCATCACAGAACTATATCACGCTCAATGCAGAAAACATCCCAGTGTTTACTTGAGCAGTAATGAAGCCTCCATGAGCAACAAGATCTTAGAGTTAATACAAAATTAAAAATGAATGACAGCATTCAGTCTCCAAATACACTTATAATGCAGCGAAGCAAAATCCAATTTTATGTGCATGTAGACTTTATTCTGTTTCTGTCAGCTCTGCACCTCTCATTATTGTCTTGTGTGTTTTCAGTGGCAGACTATGATACGCATGGTCTGTTTGTGAGCGTTTTCATAAGAAGTTGCTGAGTTCCAAGTCTCCTCAATAATCGTAACGGATTATTATTGAGTTTGTGCAAATCAAATGCTGGCTCTTTTGGTTATGTCAGCTCTGAGTTCACATTTTTATGTAATGCCAGTGAATCTAATAATTTCTAACTTGCTCTTGGCTTGCGAGGTATTGCTGTTAGGTTCTGTTTTTGACACAATATACAAATAGAAAAATAGATCAGTTTGCAAGATGATCGAACATCCAAAACAGGAAAATGAAAAGGAAAGTATGGGATACTTGTGTTAGTATTGTACCTTTGAGATCTTTGAAGTCTTTGTAAATGAATCCCGTAAGGGGGGATGAAAGCTACAGAAAGGTCAATAAAAAGGTTACAGTGCTTTGGTAGATCTAAGCAATCAGCCCAGTTTTGATCTGACCCTTTTGATCGAGATTGAACTTTGCTGCTCCCTTCGGCAATGTCCAGTATATAGTGTTAACAACACAGCTGACGATCCAGAAGGCATCTTTCCTTCAGGGACTTTCTCTGGTTTGCGCTGGGGAGAAAACTGAAGGTTTCGTGTTAACCAGTGCCATACTGTAACAGCCTTTATAAATCTTTTATCCCATTCTTTGGGAGTACTTCTGTGACAGTTCACAATAAATTGACTTTGGGGAAGGAGTCAGATAGTATCAGACAATTTTACTGCAGAGTTGGGCAAATAATCCCGAAAAACTCCTGAGATTTATGGATTTGTCTCACCCCAAACCTTTCTCTCTGTCACTGCTTTTTAGGTTGAACTTTACAGTACGTGTACTTTCATGTACTTATAGTGTACTTACAGTGTATTTACCTAAGGAAGTTCTGGTAATACAAGGTAACTACATGGGGTAGGGTTAGGTTTAGGGGTTGGTTTAGGGTTAGTACCTAGATATTACATAGTTATTGTAATTACTGTAAGTAGTAAATAGTAAGTACATAAGTAGTACATATGTACAAGTAGTAAATAGTATGTAGTAAATAGAGGAACAGGACTGTAAAATAAAGTGCTACCACTTTTCAAACCAGTGGAAATACTCAAAAACAGTCCGATACATACTAGCCAATCCTGTTCCTGTTCACTTACACTGATGTGTTTGTCAAAACTTCCCAGAATTCAACAAATATGATGGAAAGATGTGCAATATGCCTTAAAGTCAAGAGGCACTGAGAGTTTTGCTATTAAACTATACCACAATTTTAAATGCTGAAATATAGCTCTTATGAAATTCGTTAAAGGGATCATGAATTGAGAAATCAACTTTTACTAGAGCTTTTGATATATAAGAGGTATGTGACGTAATAGATAGTTTAAACACAGCCTCCACAGAAGAAAACTAACACCTAATTCTGTTGCCCCGCCCACTGATTCACGCATGACAGGGACATGTACAGAAATAAACGTAAGTGTCACTAAACATGGTGGGGGCTTGTAGCATGGTCTGTATCCCCAGCCACAGGCTTTGAGTATCTCTGCTGTTGCTGAATCGATGGGCTATCCTCCTGGAGTACAGTACTCTTAGCCTCTCTGATGCTGCAGGCAGCATTCTGCATCTTCAGGAGTCTGTAGACCTCCCCTGTCATCCACGGCTTCTGGTTGGCCCAGACAGTTATGGTCTTTGTGACCGTTACATCATCAATACACTTGTAGATGTAGGCAGTGACAGTTTCGGAGTACACTTTGAGGTCTGTGGTGTTATTGTATGTGGCAGCCTGCTTCAACATATTCCAGTCAGTGGTGTCAAAACTCTTGAAGTGCCTCTGACGACACACTTGTGTCTGTTTGTGAACTGGTTTGGTGACTTTAACCCTCTGAAGTCGATTAACGAGTATACGCGTTTTCTCCTGATAACCCTGAAAATAACTTAAATTACACTTTCAGTTTTGATCGTACAGATAAGAGCAATACATCAATCAAATCTGTAAAGGGTCTACTTTTTGTATTTGTCTACTATTTGCCTTTGTCTGCGCTGATCGTCATTTAGACATGCGTCATTAAAATGAACTGTAACTCAGTGAATACTCAACGAAGAGACATGAGAGCGATATCTATAGAAAGCTATAGAGTGAAATCCACACAGAGAAACTTCTTCAGTGTATCTTTACATTAGGGTGGGGGAAAAATTGACATAACATAGTATCACGATATTTTCCGCGGCAATACTGTATCAATACACGGATGCCAAGTATCTATGTCAGATATGCCAAGAGGGTAAGTAAGTAAATCATGGGCTAATTTTCATTTTTGATATATATATATATATATATATATATATATATATATATATACTTTTGTTAATGTTTCATGAGATCATTTGCACTGCCTTCCAGACATCCATTGTCCTACGTAATTGCTGTCCTTGTACTGACTATAGGCTAGTTTAAACTAGCCTTACAGTATGCTTATTAATGTTTTTCTTTTGCTTGACTTGATTTTTTTAATTTTTTCCTAATTGTTTCCTAAGTTAAAAGTGCATTGAGTCACTCCAGCCTGCTCTCTCCAGGTGTCTGGGGAAGAGAAGAGTTTAATTGCTACAACATGATTTATTTGACAGAGCCTGAGGCAGTTACAATGTCCTATGCTCCTCATTCAGCACTGCAGAAATGCCAACTGATGACAGCCTGCATGTAAAAGTGAAATAGCAGAGGAAAAACTCAAGAAGGCTGAAAAAAAACTGTTTAATGGGGTTATTACATAAACATGTTTTCTATTTGAAGAGATATGAAGAAATATTAAAGGGAAAACTTCTCTCAAAAAATTACATTATGTACACATCCTCATGTTGTGTCAAACTCTACAACAGAAACGGCTAAATAATGTTTCATAATACTCTAAAAAACCAAGCCCAGGACAACATGTTAATGCGCAAATTCAAAATAGAAACCAAATATGCCACAAATGCCACTTGTGTTTACTTATTATATCTAAATGTTATATAAACTATAATTTAATTTACACATGAAACAAAGCCTCACATCATGAATAAAACAGCATAACCCTTGCACAGCAAACAGGGCCAAACATTTGGCTTACCTTTGGAAGAGTTGCAGCCTCCTGTAGCTTGTGTTAAACCCAACGCTATCTCTCGACCAATTCGTACATATTTTACGAGGTGGCTAATTCGTACGAATTCATACAACCTCACTCGTTTAGGGGCGGGGTTAGGTGTAGGTCATTCGTACAAATTCATATCAATTAGGGGTCCGCGAATTTACCGCGGATTAGAGAACCGGCTTTACTGACGAGATGGGCATAACGATCGGCCGATCGTGATCGGAGCACCCCTAATATCAATTGTGCAATTAGACACCTCGTAAAATATGTATGAATTGCCCTGAGATCAGGCTGGTTAAACCTCTCGAGCATCTCATTCCACTCTTTCCTTCTGGAACATATGTCCACACGAAGCCAGAGATTTCTCTATTCAATCTTTTTTTTTTACTCTCGTCTCAAGAAAAATCTGCATCCACACAAAACTGACACACAACAATGTAGTATACATGCCAGACCAGTATGTGGCACTGTAATTCTGCCACAGAGATACACTAAAAAGAGAGAAGAAGAGAGAAGAAGACCTGGACTATGCACATAAAACGTGGTATACAAAGGAACATGGAACAATACATGAATTAATCTGCTTTAATGCTAGATAATAAAAAGACAATCGTTCAGTGTTTGTTCATGTTTTTGTTGCTGTTACATGACGTAGCAGTGTCTGGCTAGGGGGGAAATATGGGCTAATGACGTCATCGTTTAAAAAAATATGCAGATTCGCTGTCCACATGAAAATGCAAGGGCGGCGTTTTCAGATTTATCCACTCTGGGACTCAGTTTAAAAAATTATCGATTTCATTCTCCCAAAATGCCGGATCCGTGTGGACAAAACACCTATACAATACAAATGTATGCGTATACAGCTAAATGCGTCTCCATGTGGACAGGGCTTTAGTTGTCATTAATGAAAATAAATTACCTTAAAATTTAAGTAACACTCAGAAAAATACTCTCTCAATCGGCATATAATGTGCACCACTTGTAATTTCGCTGTGTCTCCAAACAACACAAAGCAGTGATTCGTTCCTTTTTGAAAGTGTTTTTGAATGAATCATTTGAGTGAATGATTCAATGATTCATTTAATGTTGCATTCCTGAATGAACTTGACACAAGAATTTGATTAGTTTTTGAACTAATTGAAATATTGAATGACTCAGTTATTCGCTCTTTAAAGAAAGAAATTTGTCACCACCTACAGGCGTTTCCAAGTGATATGCTGAAAGAATAATTTTCACATATAAATATTATTATTCAAGAATTTCAGAAAGAACATAAAATTCTTCCAAATTACCTACAGATCCATTAAACAGATATGCCTGTTGATTGTAATACTGTCTACTGTAATATGTCCAGATATTTTAATAAGACGGACTGCCTGCAGTTTAAGCCTGGTGTAAAGTAGTGAAGCAGAAGATAAGGAAGAAATAGTGGAGTGACCTCCGTGTGGGTTGTGTGGAGAGCCTGCCTGAGAGGCATTCACGGCCACATTATTTCAGATGTTGAGCATCATGATGATGGGGGCACATATGTAAACACCTCTCACGTATGGAAATATTCTGAAGAGGAGAATGCTGAGGGTACTAAAGAATGCCTCATCTCTTATAGCCAGTGACTCACGTTTTACTGAAAACCAAAGCTATGCAAAATAGCTCTTACGACTGAGAATAAAGATTTGAAACCTTATAAGTCAATAACTGGAATGCTGTATTCATATGTATCAAATCAATGCCATACAAATACAGTACAAAGCCAAATTTAGGTCCAATTAGTTTCAGAAAAAACAATAATAATTATCATAATATTAAATGAATAAATACATATGGTATGTATGAGAAATAATATAATTTATGTTTTTTTTATTCATTCATAATTTTTTTATCTAATATAGTTGTATAACTATTTTATTTCGGGTTGAAATACATTTAATTATTATTATTTATTTTTATATAGCAATGTTCCACCACTGAGCCACAGGAACACTATATAATAAATAAATAAATAAATATTGATAATGATAATAATAATAACAATAATAGTAATACAATATTTTCTAATATATATATATATATATATATATATATATATATATATATATATATATATATATATATATATATATATATATATATATATATATATATATATATATATATATATATATATATATAACTTTCTTGCCATCTTGTATTTCTTTTTACTCAGAGCTCTTTGGAATGCATTCTAGGATTTTTAATGATACATGTGATACTGCCATACAATATGGCTTAAAAATTAGGTATCTTAGGAGGTGGCATAGTTCAGTTGCTTTCCTTTTGAATAGACCATTGTGAGCACACCTATGATGCTCTACAATGCTGAAAAGACTCTCTTTTCAGGTGGCCTGAATAAGAAATGATTTATCCTGCTAAGATGTTGCAGACAATTGACGTAATCAATACGCCTCTTCATCGGACTGGCTGGAGCTCTTCACAGAGAATCGAAGTCTTCTGTGAGTTTTTCTTCCTTCTTCAGCAGTGGCAATTCCCTTTCACCTGTCATACTGTCTCTGATCAATTAGGTTGCATGGCTGTCAGTTGTGTTCACTTGCATTCATGTCTACAGACATATACAATAAAACCCATAGCAATAGTCTGACACGAAGACCTCATATATTTCTGTTTAAGCCACACACAGCGCTACATGGAATACTGGGGCGTATTTTTCATACTTGTTTTTTCAACCAGATCTGAATCCAGAAGATGACTACCACATATAATTGCCTAATAAGACCCTGTGTTCCCAATGGATGCTTTTCTTCTGGCACCATTCTACAGGTCCCAGTGAAATATTCCATGTCGTAAGAGGAGACGTTAATCTGTGAGTAGTGCTGATAGGTCAATAGCACTCACAGATTTGCATTTAACACATTTGACGCCATGACCTTATGTGATGTCTGAGAGGAGAAAGCTAGAAAAGCCATGGCCAGAAATACATTATCCTAAGGAGTCTAAATAAGAGATTAAAAAGACTTTCCTTGATGGACTACTTTACCGAGCTAAAATAATAAAAATAAAACACAAATTATATTAACATTTATATAATTATGCGTTTAATAAATATATTATGATAATTATTATTTTGCACTACAAAAAAGTTAGTCCTAAACAAATTAGGCTTAGGTCCTAAAATATGCTTCTTATATGAGAAAAATATAATATCATTATTATTATTATTATTATTATTAGTAGTAGTAGTAGTATTTTCGAGTGAGATCATGTTCTTGACAGATTTTGTGAGATTCACCAATTTACATCAACACAGGACATGTACAATTGATAAACTTTTTTGATCTCTTAATTTGTGCAGGATACAATCATAAAAACAAACAAACAAACAAACAAACAAACAAACACTTTCAACACTTTGTCAATATAATTATTCCATTTATTCAGTCCATTCTAGTGCAAAATCCCTCATCACCTGCTCTGAAAGAGAATCTCCTGTTGTAAGGATCTGAATTACAAACACACTTTGACATAATGAAAAAAAAAAATATTAAAAAAAATATATATATTTGATATGTTGATGCAATGTTATGCTGGCAAAATTCTTTCCATTACTAATACTCATGTTGAATTTTGAAGAATATCCTGACCTTTCTTTTTTATATATAATAAAAGTGAAAGCCTCATGATCACATGTGTGATGAATAGATAAAATTTAAGTTGTTACTCACTGAAAAATGTGTAATTGATAAAATTTTATGTGAACTATTCCTTTAAAGATTCTGACTGCCAAGCTAAAGGTTGCAGGTTCAAACCTCCGTAAAGATGAGAATTACTGATATCCCAGCAGTGTGCCTCTGTTGCCAAGCAGGTCTACTGTTTGGCTTTGAATTAAATATCAAATTATGTAAATGAATAATTTGTGCCTCATCTATACAACTTGAGTGTATACGATCTTTTATTTGGATTTCTTGGGTAATTAGTAAGTTTCTTTACAAAAGTTAATGGAGACAATGTAATGCATTGCAGTGGGAGGTGCCACAGCAATTAAACAGCTTTAATGACTGAGCTGTAGAAAACACCTAGCTGCAATGCCACCAACTAATACCAGCTTTATGCAAGAACATCCGTTCCACCCCCAGACTGTCATTCACCCTCAGAGTCAGCCTGAGACCTTCCTCTGATGAACAGTGTGTCAACACATACTTAACTTTCAACACCATTTTAAACCCACCAGAAAACTCTGAGAGTAAGGAAGAAATAAAATGAATAGTGGGAAGTGTTTTGCATACTTTGAGTTGAGACAGAGAGGTTATGAATATATATATATATATATATATATATATATATATATATATATATATATATATATATATATATATATATATTCCACAATGATAGTTTGCCAAAGTAATAAAATCTGATTTAGCATAAAACTGATTTATCCAAATAAACTGCATTACAGTGAGTTATTCCATAAAATAAAAATAAATTATAATAATATAATATCAATTATTTATCAATTGGACCTATTTAGTTAATTTTTAATGATAATTGTATTAAAGATAAAATTATATAATTGCATAAAAATACAATTATATAATATGAATTATATATCAATTTACTTATTTTATTAAGTTTAAATAAAGAATCTTTAATTTTACAAGGTTCTCTTTTAGGGTTCTGTGGAAAATGTGGTGAAATGAAAGACAAAAAAAGAGGATGAAGGGATGAAATGTCTTTCAGAGAACAACAAGTGAGCCATGACAATAAAACATTCCTACATTGCCTCAATTTATCCTAAATACAGGGGTTAGTGCATCTCCTAGCCTACTATTTTCATTGAAAGGCTCTTTTAAGTCTATCTCACTATGTGAGATGGCAAGGAATCTGACAGAACACTATAAACATTTATGTATGTAGGTAAAAGGATGCAGCAATTGCATTTTATTTACATTTTTGCCGTGTTAGGGCGGACAATATTATAGACACACTGTTGTAACGTTGCTTTACATCATTTTCCTGCAAGATTGCTTTGTGGATAGCTCACATGTCTTTCGACCATTTAAAGTGTAATTAAAATGTCTGTTGTGATCTGACAAATGTCTTCATCTGACTCGGCAAGGATAAATCTATTTAATGCATACAGTGACGACAGTAATTTTATGCACGCCCAAAAGAGGAACACATGCAAACTAATTAGTTAAAGCCTTCTAGAATACATTTGATGAAGTGTCATTTTTGTATATTAAATGGTGTGCGATTTTAAGATATTAAAATACTTTACCTTGGGTTTAATATCCAGAGACAAGTCATTTCTATGTTAATTTGGCTTGTATGACCAAAAGAGAAGCTATAAAACAATAATTTTATAGCAATACTGTTTGGTGATGCTCCACCTTTAAAGAATCAAGAAATTATTATCCTTTTTTTAGATGTCATAACATTATCAACAGCTTCCTCAACCTGAATTTACAATGCTTAGTTGTTGAGATGGGAAGTCCCATAATGCATTTATTAAAATTAATGTTCCTGCTACTAGCGATCATCTGTAATCTCTGCACTTCAATTCCAGTCATTAGGATTTATTGCAGTCTGAAATGATTAAGCATTAAATACATAAAGTGTGTGCAAATGCAATATTATTCCTGTCACTTGTGCTTTAAAAATGGGTGTATGCTGTTTTTGTTCCTAAAAAGTAATAATTATAATTATAATGAAACAAGCTCAATTAGACACTCACCTAACACTGCTTCTTGGATGCTAATACTGTTCAGATAAAAATGCCCTCTCCAGAATACCCCCGAAGACATGTTTCAAAATATAAATATAAATACTGTGTGAATACAAAATTATTTCTGTGTATTTCCAGATTTGAGCTTCTTTTCTGAGGAGCATTTAATGGTAGTTTTCCTTACATCTATGTGTGTTTAATGTAAGCAGGTGGTTGAATAATTGCCCGTTGGACAGGATATTGTGTTGTACAGGAAATATAAAACTCAGAACACAAAAGATGAAAAAATATATCCTCAAAGATTACCTTTCAACCTCATATTTTAAAACAACCTCCATGTCCATATTTTAAAAGCAATAAGGATGACCTTTATTCCTCATGTAAACAGACATTCACAGACCTGTGCAGCTGATTATTGGCCACATCTCTGCTCTGTTGACTAAAGGAGTGCGGTAATGGAATATCGTCTTATCTTTATGAATTCCCTTTTAAGTTGGCTTCCCTTTTCCAGGTAGAAATTGGGCTTTGACGGTAACAAAATGTACGGGGAATAGGCTGGCTCTGCTGCTCCTCATTACTGCCAGAGCCTTGCTGTGCTAGCTCGACCACAGCCCTGTGACTCATATCTACGGTGAGTGAACGAATGCCACTGCTCCACTCTCCTTTATTAGCATGAAAGCTTTTCTGGCAGATTGCACGCTCTGAAGAGCTCCCTTCACAAGGGCGTCCATTTGTAGTTTTAGTGACGGCATTATTCGGACACCTTGGGAAGGTAGAGACGTCACTATAAGTAATTTACTGCTCATGCAGGGCATTTTATTTTGATTTTGTGGAGTTAATGTAAGCTGATCAAGAATGTTGGCTTGGAAGGAGAGTGCCACTTGTGCTTCGTATATTGCAAATGTTTAAATGCACACTGCATTTTCCTAGAGTTCTGGGCATACAGTTTATTTAATGTATATTGTGAGAGTCTAAATGAGGCACATGGTTCACTCAGGTTCAGATATGGCAAGGTGTAATATAAAGTCTAGATGTAAGATGTAAGCTGATCACAAAACACTAAACAACTGTGTTTTTGCATGAGGCAAGACAAATAACATAAATATATGCAACTTAATACAACAATATATTTAGAGATAATATTGTTTGAATTTATTGTTAGTTGCTTTGTTAAATTTATTTAACTGAATTTAATTTAATTTTTCCACGTACACAACATAACATCTACCGAGGGCAGGTTATCATTATTGAGTGAAAAGTGCATAGAATATTTCCGCCTCTTTCATTCCTTAAATAACTAAAAGAACAAGACACATTTCTTCTGACGTAGAGTAGGCTATAAACATTACAAAGTTTAATTTTCCATTTTAGATGCTAATGTCTCAGCTACATATCTTCGAAAAGTGACTGATGTAATAATAACGTTATGCAAACTAAGTATTCTTGTTAATTTATTTTTAATAGCTTTTCCAATTATGCAAACAACAGTATCCATTAGAAGTTATTGCTGGTGTATGCTGGTGCAATTGGACTTCATGTTGAAATATTGTTTATTGTTGAAGTTTATGCTGAAGATGATTTTTCTAACAGATCTTATTTATTTATATTAAAGGGGTGGTCCACGGTGCAGTCTAACGTGTTAATGCTTTGTTTAAAAAAAAGCATACATTTTCACATAATTTACCTTTATGCCACACCTCTCTGTCTCTTGTCTGAGAAATATGCTGCAGATGGGCTCTGATTGGTTAGCTAGCCCAGTGAGTTGTGATTGGCTAAACTATCTCTACTGCGCATCTAATCTTCCCGCCCCTCACCCCAGCAGCATGTGCTGTGGTTGTATTGTAAACAACGGTGTCGTTAATATCACTTATAAGTTTGAGCCCTATTGTAGTGCCCACCACATTCAAGCAGACTCGGGTAAACTAAAAAAAAACATACAGTACATTAAATACTTCAAATGTAGATAGCTACAGATATGTCTCTCTTCCTCCATTCATAGCGAAAACACTTGAACGAGTTGTTTTCAACCAATCAGTATCAGTATCATTATTTCTTTCACCGAATAACCCACTGGACAATACCCAGTCAGGTTTCAGTCATGGAGTGGCCATTTAACTGAAACTGCATTTACTGTTAGTCACTGAAGCTTTGCAGATTGCGAAAGCTGATTCCAAATCATCAGTTCTCATTCTGCTGGATCTATCTGCCGCTTTTGACACTGTGTATCATCAGATCCTCCTGTATACCATCTCATCGCTGGGCATCACAAGGATTCCACTTTGCTAATTTGAATCCTATCTCACAGGTAGTTTTTTCAGGGTGGCCTGGGGAGGGGAAGTATCTGAAGCACATCAGCTGGTCACTGGGATTCTTCAGGGATCAGTTCTTGGACCCCTCTTCTTCTCTATACTACAGCACTGGGATCTACATACAGGCACACAGTTTCTCCTACCATTTTTATGTGGTTGAAAAAACTGAATTGTTGTGATATAGGCCATGAAGTGCACTGAGTGTGTCTCTATCTAGTGAATTTTCTAAATACAATGGTAATTGTCCGCATTGAATGGTTAAAATCAACGTTTTTCCGGGTTAAAATTTAATCTGAGGTGGCACAAATTAGATCAGAGTGGTACCCATTGGTTGAAATTGCGTTTGGTTTAGATTGCTATCCGCATTTAAAATCGCATTCCAGGGGTCGGTGCTTCAGATCATTGAAGGGGGACTAAGCCCCCGTGCCCCCCAAACCACAATTTGACACTGAACCTGCCATTACTAATATTAGTTTTTCACTGGAGAAAGCAATATTATGGATATACGCATTGGTTTAAAGTTAAAAATGTCTTAGTGATGGATTTGTTTATTACAAGAACTTTTCACTTCACAAAATGTTTATTGATAGACTTTCGTGGATTACTTGTGAATTATTATGTTTTATCAATTGTTTGGACTCTCATTCTGACAGCACCCATTCACTGCAGATAATCCATTAGTGGGTAAACTATTCCTTTAATGAATTAAATTTGAAAGGCAGTAACATATAGATTATTATGTTTATACTTGCTCCCTGTAGAAAAAAAACCTTTAGGACTTTATAAAGTTGTTTGTTATTGTGGTTTTAATTTTGTAATATACAATCCTTCACTTAGGCCTTTTGTGTCATGTGGCAAGTATGAATGAGCCTGTAGAGTTGCGTGTGAGTCTATGTATCCCCATTTGCCAATGAGAGTGCATGAATTAATGCGAGTGTGTGTTTTCTGAGGAAGGTGTTAAAAATAGGGTAACATTAATCACTGACTGAAGCAGACACAGATCAGTTTGGATGGGCCGTGGCCGGGCATCTCTGGCAGACCTCAGTGTCTGAGTGAGAGACTGACAGGCTTTAAATCAGGGTCTGTCCATGGTTGTCAGCAGATGGATTCAAGACAGATTTACCACAGGAGCGGACCAGGTGGCTAAAGGGAAGTCAGTAAGCACAGACAAAAATGCTTAGTGGGACAGAGCAAGAAATTTTAAAAAATTGCTTTTGAAAGCTCTCATTTTATCTCTCATTGGAAAGGTATAGCAAGGTTGGGAGCAGACTCTTAAGCAAACAAGAATCCATAAGCATGCAAAATCCACTCTAACCTGTAAAGGGATGTGTGATGCATTGCTGGCATTCCACAGGTTGAACATCTTGAATTTCCTCTTTAAACATGATTGTAGTACAATGTACAAAATTATTTTTCTAAATTGAAAATAAAACAGGTATTAGGCCTACTGGAGTACATTTTACAAGAATATACTATTTAAGTCTTTCACATTTTGGGCCCTATCATACACCCGACGCAAGGCGCCGCAGCGCAAGTGCATTTGCTAGCCGTTCGCGTTTTCCCGTCCAGTGCCACGTTGTTTAATTAGCAGATGCATTTGCCCTCATTTTTGCGCCCATGAGCGTGCTGGTCTATAAAACACGTGTGTTCAGGCGCATTGCTGACGCAATGCTATTTCAAAGAGCAATGCTGACATTATATATATATATATATATGCCTACATGTCATAATGGATAGTCGTCAGAATTAGGATATCTATTTGCTCGCACACGAGCAGCTCCGTTTCATCTCTGAGACGCATTCTGTCTTTGCGCTTGCCAAATTCTGCCGTGTAAATAGCAAATCCGTCATGGCACGAGCGCAACTGACTCTTAAAGGGAATGGAAGATGCGACTCGGATTGGTTTATTGCACATTACGCCCAAAAAACACCCATTAGCTACTCATTAATAGAATAGGGACAACCCGTTTAGACCATGCGCCCGGGCGCGCCAAACGTTTTTCCGTAGTTAAAATTGCTAAAGTGGATTTGGACATGCCCTGAGTGCACCTGCGCCGTGCGCTTAACACTTTGCATTAAGATCGTTAAAAAAGGGCCCTTTATGTCAAATTCAATGTGTTACTTGCCATTATTTGTTATTTGTATTTGTGAGAATTACTAGCAATTTCTGAGTGAAGTTGTTTCAAAATAAATTCTACACCATTTCTACTACCAGTCAAAAGATTGGAATAACTAAGAATTTTTAATGTTTAAGAAAAAGTCTCACCAAGACTGCAGCTATTACAGTATTATTAATAAAGTAAAAACAGTAATATTGAGAAACAATTTTTTATTACAATTTAAAATAACTCTTTTTGATACATCACAATTCAAAGCTTTTGGGTAGTTAAGATTTTAAAAAGAGAAACAAATTAGTTCATATTAATACTTTTATTCAGTGCAGTCGATTGATAAAAATACCAACTTCAGGAGAAACTGCTGAAAAGCTGCATAATAAATGGATGAATATTAAGCTGGCAAATCAATTTTGATACCTTCAGACAGGACCTATTAAAAATATAAAAATCTGTTTTAAATAATGCAATTAGTAGGCTGGTATGTTCAGTTCACTAAATTGGTCTCTGAGAACCAGAACACCCCAAGGGTGCTATTTTGGACCACTGACAGGCTCCTAAACGCCTCTCTTAGAAGTCATCCCGACATAATCCCAGACTTTAAATATGATAAACTGGAAATGTTCCCTAAAAAAGTGTCAACAGTTAAGTTGAATTTTGAAAATAGAGCATTTGAGACTGTTATTGTATCATTTACCAGTGCAAGAATCTAATTTAGAAGTTTTTATTGGTGTTGATCTAAAATGATTTAAAGAATGTAATTTGGGTTGGGCATTTGTATAGAAACTGCTCATCAGGTTCAAATCAAATACTTATTCTTACCATACAATGATTTAATACAGCTAACTGCCTTAATTTCTTTAGAAATGTTGCATGATGATGGTCACTTTTGGTTCCACAGTCCTGGACTGAAATGTTTTTTTTTTTTAAGTTTATTTCAGTTTGTTTATTTCAAGTCCCCTTTGGTGCTGTTATTGCACTGTATGAAAGGTGCAATATAAAGTTGCATAGATTTATTGAGTAAAACTAATGAGAATGACAATAGTGAGAGCTTTCCAAGTAATTTTGTCAATTTTACCTGATGAACCAATATATATGGAGCAAAATTGCATGGCTGGAATACTGAGAGTGGTGATTTCGATGCAATTAAATCCTGATTATATTTAATTAGACTTCATCTGGCATGACTGAAAGCACTATCTATCTATCTATCTATCTATCTATCTATCTATCTATCTATCTATCTATCTATCTATCTATCTATCTATCTATCTATCTATCTATCTATCTATCTATCTATCTATCTATCTATCTATCTATCTATCTATCTATCTATCTATCTATCTATCTATCTATCTATCTATCTATCTATCTATCTATCTATCTATTCAATCCATCCATCCATCCATCTACAGGTACACACACACACACACACACACACACACACACACAAAGTATCAAAAATAAAAGTATTTTCAGTCACTGCCAACTGTTGAATTACACATATAAGGTAATGTATTTTACTGATATTTCCTACAGAATGTGCGATTTAAAACAATTATATAACATTTATATGTATATTTTTGTCTTATTGCAGGACTGTTTACAATAAATTAGTCTAAAAGTTAATTATCCAAATAATGCAACGCTGCAGAAAACATGTGTGTTGTATATACACAAAAGCAATGACTTTAGTTTTTATAAATGCAAGTTATCGAGCTTTTAATGCTGTTGGCGTATGTTTATGAAAAAATGTCAGTCATGCAAGTTGCCAAATTAACTCGCATGACTGACATTTACAACAACCTAAAACGAATCAAAGTATCGACCAGTCACTTGCAATTAAACAACCTGAAGCTTCATTACATAGAGTGCAACTTATTACTGCTTATTTAATTAGATGGTGGAATCAAAACATTGCATAAGATTCTGCTCAAATCACAGGTCAATGCATAATTATCACAGCAGAACATGCATTTTTATGTCCCTATGAAATAAACATCCAGCTGCTGGTTCAGTCTCAACTCGCTTCATTAGCTCGGGGTGTTTAATTAGACTATCATGTTCTCCAGTCAGCTGATGGTTTGTAGCACTTCTCACCAAACTTTCTAGCCACACAGGTTACGGAGGTCCTAGCAAACACCTCATAATGGTTGAAAGGTGTTTAGCAGTACTTTAACTGCTGCATTACACAGGCTCCATGGGCTTGTTTATTGGTCTAAACAGCCCACAGTCTGAACTAGTCCTGATTACTGCGCTTCAGTGTATGGGAATCTTTGAAAACAGATGTCCTCATGCATTAGTGAACCCATTATAAAAAATTAATGCACAGTAATGAGACAAAGCCAGTGGGGTTATGTTCATTTAATTATTACTTTGATATTCCTCTGCTGTTATTTCCCCCCTCAGCTGTGTTTATGTTTGTACTTCATATTTGTCATATAATTTTGTTTACACAAATCATATATACTGTATACATGGACCTTTTAAAAATAATTGAGCATGTTTAAAAATTCAATTTTAGGCTGTACCTTCAATTCCAAATAATAATGAAATGAAATAAAATTGTCCAGTGTTTATAACATCAATGTGATACAGTATATTTTTATGTGCTATGTCTTATTACACTCTGCTGCTACTGCAAATAATACTTATAAACAGTTCTAATATTTTCTCTACTTCTTGTCGCTTTATTTTGTTTAATTATTCATTTACAATTTATTTCATATACAATTTATGAATACTATTTGTTATTATAGCAGCAGTGGATCTATTAACATGCATACAGATATATGTTCTATAATAATAATCTTTCTAGTTTATCGCAACCAGTGATGTATTAAAAAGTATTGAGTAACTAATGCTGACATAATTAGGTTCAGGGTTGCTCTGTGGTAAGATCAAATTAATGTCCTCCATTTGAAGCATGCCCATATTTTCCCTCCCACATTCCCATGACTCCAACCCTAATGTATTCTTTTTATTGAATAATGATGCACATTTATTATTACCAGTATTTAAGATTGGTTAAATTTTTATCAGTGGATTTATGGGCTCATCGGATAAAAATTCTGTGCAAAAAAAGTTATTTTAGTATTATTATATACAATAGTTTTCATTATTTTTTTCAGTTAGCTTAGTTTGAATTTCAGTTGAAGTTCGTCATTTTATGTCATTCTATTTGTTTTTGATTAAATGTTTCTATTTAGCTTTAATTTTCAGTTTTTGCTTTAGTATTTTTTTTTTTGTACTTAAACTTTTTCATTATCTTATTTTAAGGCAAAATTTCTAATTTTCATTTAATTTCATAAAATTTGTTTATTTTTAGCCATCCATTCATCTGTCCATTTCAGAGTGCCATAAATATGACATCTTACCCTTTTATATATATATATATATATATATATATATATATATATATATATATATATATATATATATATATGTATATATACATATATACTTTTTATTAGAAATATGACACATTCATTTTGTGCTCTGAAAACTGTACAATAACAAAGAAACCCCAGTGAACTTAAAAAAGGGAGAGTAGTAAAGCAGGGAGAGGATGTGGAGGAGGAAGGAGGAGGAGTAGGGGTTGATGGTGGAGAACTCAGGCAAGTACGTATCATCTGCATTGACAGTCAGTGATACCAAAATACACTGTTACATGATGTTACAGAACACTGATATAGTCCAGTAACCCAATGAGATTTGGAGGGGGGATCTCAGAATGGCAATGATATCTATAATAAGGACAACAATATTCCCCAAGCACAGTAAGAAAGATATTTATAGGCTAAAATTAATTTTGTAGAACACTTCTGGAAATAATTACAATGCTGTACAACAGGACTCTGAGGAGTGAGTCTTGTGCTTTCTCTGTGTGCGACCACAACCTAACCAGAGAATGACACCCCTCTGCTGTTTCATATATAAGACTATAATATATATATATATATATATATATATATATATATATATATATATATTCATGTCCGTTTTCTCTTTCAAACATGATTCTGCACATATTCTAAAACTCAGCAGTTTGTTTCAGGTCTCTCAGCTCCAGTGATTCTGATGGAAACATCAAGCAAACGAAAACGTGTCGGTTCACATGAACCCACCAACTGGACAGCCGACCCCCTTCCAAGCTAATCTCACATTGTTGACTGACTTTTGAAGGATCCTCATGTCGGTGCGGTGCATGACCACAGCACAGTGGCTAAGCTGTGGGCTGTACTGGCTCAGAAGGGCGTTTGAGACAGATTAACAGTCAAATGGCTTTGGGCAATCACATCGCCTCTAGTGTCCCAACCGTACAGTATGCATGTTTCACACTGATCAATAACAATGATAATAAGACTAATAATATTCAAGAATTTGATTTTGAACGACGCGTAGCTCACCTGATTCCTACCAGGCAGTTTGAAAGCTTTCTGTCGTAGTGCTACTTCTCACTCTTCCGTAAATGGGACATGATCACAAATATGTGTGTGTGTGTGTGTGTATCCAGAGGTGTAAGATATTGAAGGCCACTCACTAAGGCTCAACTGCTCTTAGTCTGAATTCCAGTCCTTCCCTTCAGTCAGCCACTCCCAATGTTCCCATGGCAACATCCCAGGTCAGCACTCAACTTGCCCAGTTCAGCCGTTCTTGGTAGTGCCAGCTCATTGCCATAGCAACAGGCTCAGTCCTGGATTTTTGAAAGTGTTATGATTCGCTTTGACATTAAGGAAAAGGCCATTCCAGGATTACAAAAAAATAAAATAAAATAAAGAAAATTGCACAGCCACGTTGCTTGCACTCTCTTTCTTGCATCTTGTTTGTCCGCACTCTCACTCCAATCTCATTCCCTCTCTTTATCCCTTTTCCCTGCGAGTAGAGTTTGTTCTGCTTCTCTGAATGCTCTGGGGGTCTCTCAGACCTCAGTCTGCAGGTCCATGATCTCTTGGCCCACCAGAGGGATGGTGGCGCTGGCCTTCTCCCACTCCACCGCTTGCATCTCAAGAGGAGAGGCCTGTAGAGGCTCCAGCTCCTTACGCACCCATGATGGTGGCGAGTGGGTCTTCCTGATGCCCTCCCATGCCCGCTTACTGGGGGTCTGCTGCTTGTCCTGCATTAACAAGAAGAATGAATTAGGGTGACATTTCTGTAAAATGTTAAGAAACATCATATAAAATAGAACAATATATTGAATAAAGAAAATTAATATTATTGTTAGGACCATCATTATTATGTATTTTTTAATAATAATGATAATAATAGTAATAACAATAAGATCTGCTGATCCTATATCATGACATAAAATAAATCATATGACAAACTAAGGTGATCGGCATTGTATTGGGCATTCAAATTGAAAATGATGGCATCTGTTTACTGATTAAATTCAATATAGTTTCTTCTGCCAGTCTCTGATCATCCTCCTCAGAGTTAACTACATGTGAATGTTTACATGTATATAGTTCTTGAGGCCAGGCAAGGCTTAAACCATTTGGGTACTGTTATCTATGGGGAATAGGTTTGCTGAAGCTCACAGTCAGGGGTTGATTTCTTGTATTGTATTTGGATGTTTTGTTTAAATTAATACTGTAGTGTTTATTATAAATAATTTATCCGTGCACTTCATTCTTTTTTTTTTTTTTAATTCATGTGCCCTCTTAATCTTTAATCAAAAACGTTAACCTGCCCTCCCCCTCAAAATGACTCATCTTTTCTTCCGGTCACGAACTATGGCGCAAGGGCGGAGCTAGTGACTTGAGGGTGTAAACGCTGGGATAAACAACAGGGGAAAAAACTGAGGCTTTATAGAAATCAATGCATTGACCAGTGCTAAATCTGACACATGCCATGGTGGACTACACTACCCTTAAAAATATAACAGATATTAGAATATTACCACAACATTACTCTTAGGACATTGCAAACTATTTGTTTTTTGAATATGATTTTAACCTGATGGAGGACACGCTCAGTCATTCAGTCAGTATCTCTCTCTTTGTGATCGCTGTTATGTTTTGTGCCATTGATTGTCCTGGTCATCGTCTTCCTAAATAAATCTAATATTTTAGTGTTGGTGGTGAATCCATTGGAGAGAAATCCCCCCACAACTAACTGCAAACTGGCATTCAGACCAAATTCAAATGATCCAATCAATTCCCAAAGGACAAAATCAAGTCTGCCCTCTCATTTCAGATGCCGTTTCACTCGGATAGATGTCACAGTAGAGAAAAAAAGACAATTGCTACTTCCATTTCAGGTCGACTTTAAGTGTTCCCTTCTAAAGGCTGTGTAAAGTAAACACCTTTAAGGACTGCCAACTGAATGCCTATAAAATGCAATGCATCACTTAGCCTTAGTCAGACTTCTAATGACTGCAGCAACACACAGAAAGTTCTCAATTAAGAATCCTGCTGAAGATGCCCAAGAGTCTCCTTTTTTTTGGCATTTGTGCCTTTATGCTAGGGTGACCACATGAGCCATTTTCCCTGGACGCGTCCTTGTCAGGATTTCTATATTGCCTAAAACATCCAAAGTAGTTTGACCAATAACATGCAGGTATGTTACATAATCAACCAATCGTGGCGTGTGAGAAGGTGAGATCTACAGAGAACGATCAAAGCAATGCAAATACACGTTAGGTGTTTGTTCGTTCATTCAACTTGAAGCGTCGCTGCGCACCGATCATTGTATGACACCAAAGTACCAAGAGAGTGATTTGAATGCATAAGGAGCCGTCTGCTCTGCTCTCTATAGCTCCTTTGAATGTCATACAATGATCGATCTGCACAGCACAAACAGCCAAAATCTGGATATTTTAGGCAATATAAAAATCCTGGCAAGGACGCATCCTGGAGCAGCTGGAGAGAGGACAGGAAAGAGCGGTGGGAGAGAATCGATCGGGATCGGGAAAAGACCACGAGCTGGAATTTGAACTCGGGTCACTGAGTTACATGTCAGAGCACTGCACATGAGGCCAAACATTACTATCACTGAAGCTATTTTTGTTACTATTACAGCAACTATTATGAAAGCAATAAACAAATAATTACTTTCATGTCACTAGTGTCAGTATAAAGTCATATTTTGATTTTGGAAATACAAAAACTAAAACTAAAATCAAGTTGTGTCTTGCAATTAGTAATAATGCCAAGATATAAAACTGATTAAATTTAAAAAAATCTAATATACTGTAGATTAATAGATTATTATGGGACAAACTGAACTGAATTTAATTAAATGTTGTTTGTCTGGCATTAAAAAGAGTTGTTATTATTATTATCAATAATAGTACACTTTCATTTATTGTTATATTTTGTTTTATTATAATATATTTATATACATTTTTTAATTGTCAGAAAAGTAATTTCACAAAACCTGAATGCTCCATTTTCTCAAAGTAAAGTATTATTGACACTACTGGTAAAAAGTCTGGAATAATTTTCAACGTTTTAATGTTTTATTAAAATGATTTCTGAAGGATCATGAGACACTGAACACTGGAGTAATGCCTGCTGAAAATTCCGCTTTACCATCACAGTAATCAACTGTATTCTCAAAATGTATTTAAATAGAAATAGCTTATTTTAAATTGTATAATATTGTTAAAAACATAAAAAAAAATATATAATAATAATCCAGACTTTTGACTTGTACTGTATGTTTTCTTTTGATTTTGGTATGAAATACTTAATACTTTAATGGCAAATAGAAAAGGAGGGGGAGTGAATGATTAATGTAAATCCGTACACTAAGATTGGTTTTATCGCTGCCTCCTGATGACACGCTCCATCTCTTCCCAGTCTTCCCATCCACTGGGGGTGAATCCCTGTCCTTCTCTGCATGCTGCAGTTTCCTGTTTAAGTCCTGGAACATGTCCTGGTGGCGCTTCCGTGTATGCATAATCTTCTGCAAGACAAAACCTGCATTTAAACCTTTGCAGAGATGGATGAAACTGCACCACACAAGACTGCTGTCATTTGTGGAAAGATTTACATTACACTGACCTCAAAATCCAGCTCTGCATAGCGTGATTTTCGTCTCTAAAAGGGCAAATAAGAAAAGGATGATATTGTGTGTCCTTTCAGAGTCATCTTGTCTCGTGTGTGCGTGCATGTGTGTGTGTGTGTGTGGGGGGGATTAACAATGTTATTGTTATAGTTGTGATTAGTAACAATGTCAAGATAATAAATTAATAAAATGTAATAAATTCTAATAAATCCTTAATAATTAATATGGGGGAAATGAACTGAATTACATTTAAACATTCAACATTTTTTAATATTTTGTCAGAAAAGTCAATACTGTTTGAGAACAACCCAAATGCAATAAGTAGCAAATTTTTGGCACTTCGGACACATTTGTATTGAATATTTCTGACGAGCTCCTGGCATGAGCTTGCTGTAAACAGCTTGTGACCGAATGGCCTTTCTTTAGCCTGCAGGAGAGCGTCTGAAGGCAGTTTGACATTCTGCCTGCGCTGTGCATGGATGCAGCTGTGTGCCTGCAATGCATTCTGGGAGCATGTTTGTCCTGAGGTGAGAAGGAATCCACACTTGTCATCTGCTCCCTTTTAAAGCATGAGCAAAATCTGACCTTTGCAGAGATTTTCTTTTCTAAGAGGGATAATTGAAAATGCAAAGAGGCATAATTCATGTAGCCTTCTTTAATTTCTTCCTTTTTTGAAACGGCAGATTTTTCATTCCTTTAAGTGTTTCGATGCAGTTTTTATTGAAAGCGAGTGCATGTGCATTGGCTGATGTCAGTTGAAATGTAATTCTAAGCCACGTAATGACAGTCCTCTACTCAGACACTCTCCACAAACATACTTTTTCACTTGTGGCAGATATGACAAACATTCATGTGAATTCACAGCCTTGTAGGCATATGGGTCTACAGCACGTTTTTTTTGGACCAGAAACCAAAGTGTCCATCAGTTATTAGAAATAATCATGGCTAAGAAAAAAAGTACAAGATGACGATGAAAAGACATTGTTATTTAAAAGAGAGCAAAACCAGTATCTACAGAGTTGTAAGATGCACACACATTTGCGCTGTTAGCCAATAAATGTTAACAAATAGTAATTTAGAAAGCTGTTGTGTCACTGGGGTTATGATTAATTTAGGCTGTGTAAATCACTTTTGGTCATTTAATGTTTCTGTAAATAAAACTAACAATAAAAGTGCATCTCTCAGCAAAACGACAAAGGGTCGAACACCTACTGTATGCACTGGAGTTCATGGTCCATCAGAATGTGCTGCGCATCCATTTATATGATATAAATAAAAACAGTGCACTATAAAGATGGCGAGAGGAAAACTCTCAAACGCTCAGAATGTTTATGGACGCAAGTAAAAATATAACTGTGCTAAACTTATTCTTAAGGTCCATCACATCAAAGATGATAAGTATAATGATAACAGACAATATATTGTTTTTAAAATCATTCTAAATATAATCGATGATTATCATAATGATAAGAATCGATCCTGCTTTTAAAGAGCTCAAGCATTTAAAGCAGCAAACAACAAAACTGTTTGACACTTACAATAAACAATGTTATCGTGTGTTGCTTTGGACACTGATATAGTTATCATTAGTTATCTTTATAGTCATCGTTTTTGGTTCTCTAACTTAATCCTTGGTAAGTGAAATAAAAAAAAATATTTGAATTTATGGTTAGAGAAAAATATAACATTATTTATATTTTAAGACATCATTTAGTTGCCTAGCACAAAATTTTGTCACATAAAAGAGTGGTTTACTCGCAGCATAGAGGGTTGTATTGTTTTATCTCATGGTTATCATTGTTTCTTACCTCCAAAGAGCTCATAGAGAGTGTTGAGACGGTCTCACTCTTAGACATCATGCCGGAGTTCCCAGAGTCCCCTTGCTCACAAGTGTTTGTCATCTGGGACTCGCCGGAGATGTTCTGCACTGTCTGCACCGGGGAGTCCCTCTCTGAGCAGGAAACGCTGACTCGGTCGGTGGGCAGGCTCTTCAACCCGAAGCCTGGCACAGGATTGGTGCCAGCAGGGTTGGCAAGGTGGATGAGCCTGGTCTGGGGTAACTGTTCGATGCTGATGTTGTACTTTGTGGCTTGGTCCTCCTTGTTGCCCTTTGTGGGCCTAAGGGTGTTGTTGTTGTTGGGCAAGAGCACGTAACCCTGGCCCGACCCTCCTTCTCCTCCTCCTCCTCCTTCTGGACCAATGCCGTCTCCTGGGGTTCCATCCAGTTGCTTGAAGAGTTCGCCATCACAGATGTAAATTGATTTGGCTCCGGGTAGCTCTGTACTGACCCCGGCAATGCCGCCTTTGTCGCGACGCATGGTGAGAGTGTGGCTGGCGTAGTCAGCAACGTTTTGCAGGTGGACTTTTGCCATGCTGGCAGGAAGGGTGTTGAAGTTGGAGCCTTTCTGTACTGTGATCTGCTGTGAAGCTACCTTCTCATCACCTTGTTTTGAGGAACGCTTTAGGGTTCCTGCGAATCAGAGGGAAAAAGCCTTAGTAAGTAAAAAGATATCACAGCAGAGAAAATACATACTGATTTGATAAAGCAGTGTTACATTTTTAAGCTATTTTATCAGTTCAAAATGATGATCTGATATAAATAAAACTTTGCTGAATTATAAGCATAACACGGTATGTGGTCTAAAATGGAATAGAATGTAACAAAGTAAATGCATTGATTACATAGGGCCTTTTAAAAAATATATATATATATATCTATATATATCTATATAGATATATATATATATATATATATATATATATATATTTTTTTTTTAATTCTGCATTTCACATGAAAATATAACAATTAATTTACAATAAAACATGAAAAACATTAATTTACCGTATACATTTAAACCAAATAAAAATCTCTTGATTATGATAATAATAATAATAATAATAATGTTTAAGTATGTGCAGTAGACAAAATATCGTTCTCAGAAACAGATTCTATATTTCAGATTCCTGTTTAATAATTACCGATGTTTGTCTATATTTCACTTTGAATTTTATACATTTTTTAGCCCTTCATTTTTTATTTAGTAATCCAAAATGTTCCAAATTCAGTGGCATTCCACACTTTACAGTAAATTCTATTTTTATGCATGGATTCTGCAAGTCCGCCCAAGTTTCCCACATCTCGGAATTTTTAGGGCCCTAATGATGACACCAGGACATCACCTGAAATTTTATGAGCTAGAAATTTGAAAGGGTAGATAGTGAAATTTTTTATAAAATAGATAAAGTATTTTAACATGAAAAAGACAAGTCCTAATGATTGGTTTGATATGTTGCAGAAAAAAAGAATGGTCAAAAATGGGATCATAAAGGTCTCTCGTTATTTTCATTTTGAGCACCAGCAAGCTACTGTAATTATACATTATGGCAATTATTAGGTAATAATCAGCTATATTACAAAAGGTCAGTGGAAAACAGGAGCAAGTAAAGTTGCAAAAAAGTTTGAACTTTGAGGGTCGCATTTTGTTTTTCACAATAATACAGCAAAAAATAAACTTTATTTCGCTTTAGCAAGTCAAGCTAAAATTTCTTTAGAACAACTAACTGAAGGAAGGCTGATTGAAGGCTTAATTTTTAGTCCTTCACACTTCAAAAAAAGCAAAAAATATCACATCACAATTCTATATTTCCAGATGCTAGCTTGATATGTCATCTTGATAAATAATCAAAATCCGATTTCTGATAGATATCAGAGAAGAAAGCTGCTATCTGATAATGAAATGTCATGAGGGACTTAATTAGGACAGGCCGGCATATCTGAGGCACGGCAAGGGAACAGACAAGTCTATTTATCAGCATTTTGCTTCTTGCCGGTTATCAGATCCTGTTCTTAATCTCCTCGATAAAAATGCATTATGTGGCCTGTAAAATGGCACTTTTCTTGTCTTAACCTCTTTTACAACAACTTTAAGTGACCGGAGCATATGTTGTGAGAGACTCACCTGATCGGCAAGCGATGTCCACATCCTTTTCAAAGTCGGTCTGGAGAAAACAATGAAAATGAGAGTTTTATACCACAAAAATTACAATTTTTTGCTTAATGTGCAACAGAAATACAGATATTTAGTTGCAATTTACCATCAGCTGAGCATGGCCATTCTGGAAAGATCCACCAGAGTCACCGTTTCCATCTTCTTGACGGTCAACAACACGACACTTTACTGCCTCTTGTACCTAATTGATTGCAAATAAAGTGAAGTGACATTCAGCCAAGTATGGTGACCCATACTCAGAATTTGTGCTCTGCATTTAACCCATCCGAAATGCACACACACAGAGCAGTGAACACACACACACACTGTGAACACACACCCGGAGCAGTGGGCAGCCATTTAAGCTGCGGCACCCGGGGAGCAGTTGGGGGTTCGATGCCTTGCTCAAGGACACCTAAGTCGTGGTATTGAAGGTGGAGAGAGAACTGTACATGCACTCCCCCCACCCACAATTCCTGCCGGCCCGGGGCTCGAACTCACAACCTTTCGATTGGGAGTCCGACTCTCTAACCATTAGGCCACGACTTCCCCAAAAGAGGAGATGGCTTGACTCCGACGTGATTTGAACAGGCAACCTTCTGATCTGGAGTCAGACGCGCTACCGTTGCGCCACTAGGTCTTCTAAACACGTCTAAGTAAGTAATATGAATCTAAAAGTACATAGTCCACCAATTAAAAACCAGACATCAGACAGGTTACCTCACCTCTCTGCGTAGGATGCAATGCACCATCACGATAACGAAGCCCTCGAGGGAGTCAAAGACGGCAAAAAGGATCTGAAACAAGGCTGAACGGCGGTCAGTAATGGCCAGGACTGCCGACATCCAAGTGAGAGCCAGCAGTGGCAGTACAACGCAGGAGCTCCACAGTGATGCCCTATAGGACCAAAGCAGAATTACACTGAGTGACAGTTCATATCAACATTGCCATTCAAGCTGACAAAGAGGGCAAAACTAAAGTATAAAGTGACTTTGGTTGAGAAATTTCTTATAGAACTAATTAATATTTATCACACATATTATTGATTTCTTGGATGTCTGAGGAGTGTTTTACAGATATGAATGTGGTATTGCACAAAAAAACATTAATATATGAATACACAGATCAATATTGTGTTCAATATGAGCTAGAGTTGCCCTTTTTGTTGATTATACTCTAAACAAAATCAATATATCGTTACTGAAAACATGTAGGTTCAATCACAGTTCAAAACACATGTGAACAGGTGCAACAGGTAAAAATAAACCAAAAGAAGCAATAAAAAATGAGCAATGGACTATGAAAAAGAGGAAGACGTTGATAGGATGAAAGATGAAGGAATGTAGACATTTCAGTCATCTTTAGAGAAGAACTCTCCCCTGATCGTGGATTTGGAGAAAGAGCCAGCATGCTCAGCAAGTCCTACATCTCACTATTTATACTCTTTTATTCCATTTTTAAATACTTAATTCTTGATCTGCTCCAGTCTACTGCATTCGTATATTTTTAATGCACCAACAAACACACACTCTGCCAATCACACATACACACACACACACCAGGGATAGTCATATAAACAAAAAAAAGAGAGATTGCAGTGGCTACTGGCTACACAGTTGTGGGAAATAATCACAATTCATGTATCTAATATATATCAGGGATTTACAATAGATTTTTCATTAACAGACACACAGACCCAATAAAGACATGTACATAATTGTCTTTATAAAGTACTCTGCCCTATAAAGCTTTCACCTGACATTCTGTACACAAGCACTGCTAACCGCAAATCTAGTCAACCTCAGACATCTATACATGTATACCAACACATAATGTGGTGAAACCTCATTGACCTTTAACCCAACTCGTCTGCTTAGGTATGTTTTCAAATTGCTGCAATTCACCAGCAAAATAAATAAATAAATATTAATAAATATTGTAACCTCTCTTATTGCTTCTTAGATGGTGCCACATACAAAAACACATCCTACACATATTTGCGTACATTAATTTATGGCTGGTCAACTTTATCTTACACTGTAGAGTAAAACACCCAGCCAGTACCACCAACAGGCTAATGATAGAAACCTGATAAACATGGCTCACTGCAGTCTCAGAGTCAGATAAGCCAATCTTGACATGGCTGCTATTATTAGCCCTTACAATAATGTCTCATGGCAACCATAGTTTCCACCAAAATACCACAGAGTTCAAGCTAAATACCATATAGTTACTGCCACTACATAATATTTGGCCACCGTCATCACCAAATAAATGAATAAAAAAAACTTATAAAAAATGCAGAGAGATGCAGAAAACTGTTTTTTTATATATTACACTGATTGTCCAATATTTAAAAAAATGTCAAATGTTTGATATACAGTATATATTCGTTGTATATGATGAGCTAATTCATTTGAATTATACCGACTGATATGTGTATAAATGTGCTGAAAGATAGGTTTTATCTAAATATTATAACATATTTTTTAAGTATACTATTATAATATTTAGTCATACAAGTTTTCATTTTAAATTTTAATAATTTTTTTATTTAAATACTTCTATTTAGCTGTAATTTATTTTATTTCAGTTTTAGTTGTGGTAATTTTAGTACTTCAACTTACTTCAGTTAGTTGCCAATTCAACATTTAAAATTTTATTTTTTCACGTAATATTTAAATACATTTTTAAAGGGGTCATATGATGCGATTTCAAGTTTTCGTTTCTCTTTGGAGTGTTACAAGATGTGGAAAGATTTGCATACCGCCGCCCAAATGTTTACGCAAAGAAAGAAGGCGTAACTTTGATTCTCGCTGTAGTATTGTTGTTGCCGCGCCGCCATGTTGTGTTTCATTGCAAAAGCGAAACTACTGTGTTTGGCCTTCCAAAAGAGGATGATATTTGCTTCATCATGCTTAGAGCTGATCTGTGCTGGCTGTTGACGAAATACATCAACTTCGCACTTTTGATCGCTGGATCGGCTTTCATCGTGGATGAAGCAGAGTCCAGCCCTGGGTCGTCATGTGGTTGCCGCAAGCTCCTTTGTCAAATCCGCCGGCCTTGCCGTTCTCAAGCCGGACTCCGCTCACTCAGCCTGCTGTGTATGACACTGTGTTTCATTGTGAAAGCGAAACTACTTTGTTTGGCCTTCCAAAAGAGGACACGACTAGAAATCAGTGGTTGTAGTATTGTTGTATTGTAAGTTGTATTTACAACACTGTTCCAGAATAGTTCAACCCAAATATTCAGATGCGTGCAACACATTTAATGGAGGACTGTTTCCTGATCTGCCGGTGGTTCTGACTCACAGGCTTTAAATATTTTTTTTTATATTTAAAGAATTTGCCACTGATGATACAAACGTGATTTTGCAGTTTGTAATTTCTCCAATCACAAATGCAGACATGATTTTATATTTATGTGGCGGGATGCAATCCAACACGTAAAAAGGCAGTATAAGTCATTATAATCAGTAATTATGTCCCCACTGGATGCAACAAATGCCTCATTTGTAATGGGTTTTATTGGTTTTGTCTCGTCATACCGGGAGAAGGCATCACAGTATGGTGAGGTGCATAACATTTTCGTCACACGCTTAAGGTAATCTGCAAATCACAACGCACTGGATAGCTGGCCAATCACAGCACACCTCGCTTTTCAGACCGATGAGCTTTGTAAAAACCGATGCGTTTCAGAATGTCGGGGCATAGAGGAGAAACAATAATGTACAGTATGTGGAAAATAATGTGTTTTTTGAACCTTAAACCGCATGAACACATTTTATTACACCAAATACACCAAATAATGTTCTTTTTAGCAACATCATATGACCCCATTAAAAGCTTTATTTCAAATAACAGAAACCCATTTGTTTTAGTTACCATTAACAACACTGAATATTACTCAAAATGTAAAAAAAATATCTGAAAGAGCCAATGCATCTGTCAAGCACATGGACAGACACTGGCTGATTTTATTGCTGATTGATGATGCCTAGATGATATATTGATCTATCACTAATCAAATAACTAGAAGAGCATGATGCTATAGCATCACCATAGCCATGGGTTTGAATCCCAGAGAACCCACATGCTGAATGCACTGAAAGCTGTTTTGGATGAAAACATCTGCCAAATGCCTAAAAGTAATTTATTATAACTATAACTATGCTACTTTGACAGAAATTACGGTTACCATGGTAATCTCTAGCAAGGAACTATCTGGTCAAACATGCTTGCCCACTCACACAAACATACACAGCAGGGCTTCAATATGAGCTCCTATTGCAATCTGCATTATTTAGCATTGTAACAACATAAAAGCTCTGCCTCTGCTGATCACTTTTGACTTAACAGCTAAGGAGCAATAGCAGGGTGAGGAATATGAATAGGGGAGAAAACCAGAAAAGGATAAAGAAGGGTGAAGTAAGAAATATGCAGAAAGGAAAACAGAACCGAAGGCAGAGCATCATAGATGTTGGTAAATAATTAGCGGGACTAACATGGCGTTACTGGTAGCTGTGGTGGAAACGTCAGCCGACGAGATAACTCCGCACTTGGCACATTTGAGCGTCATATTGTACAGTGGCACTGTCATCTGACTGCAAAGTCAAATCAACACACTGAAATACACATGTACGCATATAACCACACTCTCGCACACACAGAGACATACACCTATATACACGCAGATACACAGAACTAGTGGGCACAGAATCCCCTTCCAGCTCTCACTCAGGGCAGATCTCTGTAAAGGCTTCGGGAAGACTGCGGGAATGATGGAAAAGATGCCATCATGTTAGTTTTATTTCTAAACAGGCCTGATTGAACATGTGGGACAAAGAGCTAGCGAAGAAAAAAAAAAAGAAACTTTATATGAGGTGCATGTGTGTATAGATTACCATCATTTATTTCCACTGACAGTCTATGTAAAATGCTACATGATAAGATTTTGATTCTGTCATATTAATGACATCAAAATCTTCTTTTGCATTAGTATGCCATATGGAATTTGCTTGATTTAGGCTGCTAGCAGCTTATCCGTCCTTCTCTGCATCTTTCTTTGGGCCCTGGAGAGAGACATGGGAACTCAAGAAAGCTGGCTGAAAAACATACACACAAACCTTCATGAGTGTTGACAGCCAGAGATCGTGTATTCACACTCAAGCTAAATCACAGTCATTTTAGGAGACACATTAAAATCATCCACAGTCATAACTGTCAATATCGACCTCTGCATAGATCTATGTGTGGCTTGTTTTGTTTTAACAAACTGCAGCATACAGTCATATTTATGCTTCTACAGAGGATCTCAAATACATTTTAATATTTGCAAATACTGTAGCTCATGAAATGTGAAAAATATGCTAAATATGCATTCCCTTTTGAGAAAATAATAATAATAAAAATAAGAGAAGCTGCATTGTTTAACATTGTACAAAAAAAAAGTTTGTGGTTAACATTCTTTTTTTTTTAAAAGAACCACTTATGCTCATCAAGAATACATTTATTTGATCAAATTACAGTATAAACATTTAAAAAGTTACTTTAAAGTATTTTAATATATTAAACAATTTAAAGTTACTTTCTTCTATTTTAATATATTTTTAAATATAATTTATTCCTGTGATGCAAAGCTGAATTTTCAGTAGCCATTACTACAGTTGACCCTTTAGAAATCATTTTAATGAGCTCATTTGGTGCACAAGAAATATTTTTTATATTATTATGACAGTTGAAAACAGTTGTGCATCTTAACATTATTGTAGAAATTATATGTTGGATAAAATCTTTGAAAGAAAAAAATTACTGCCATCAATATTTTGAACGTTAGTGTATTTAATACTGTTGTACACAAAATAGCCACCTCCAAACAAACAAACAAAAAAATTTAAGCCATCAGCTTGGCTTGGCTGCCAAAACGGATAGGAAGTTGATTCTGCTACTGGCAGACATGTAGATTAAACCCCACATAATATAAGAAATCTAATTCCAAGCAAAAGGCCAATAAAACCTCACTGAAGGCAGTGATATCAAAAAGCAATCAGCATTCTTTTTAAATACATGCTTGTCCTCGTGGAGGTGGAGGGACTTCAAAGTCTGAGCTGATATGATCATATACCAAATATAAAAGCAAACTTTCTCATTTATTGTACCCCCCATTTTTGAAACAGTTCATCTTTTACATTTTTTATTTATTTTTTTCCACAGGTAGTTAAGCAATGCAAAAATTCTTGATGAGAACTACAACAACATGTCCAAATGCACTTTGATATTCTAAAACTGAAGAAAATGCAAAAATGTAGAGGTGTACAGAGACTATCCAAAGTGCTACTCCTGCACTAAGCATAATTAACAGCAGCACTTATTAATTAGGCTAATGAAAACTGCTTTGTTTAAGTACAAGGTTGAGGGAGGGAGGAAAAAGCAACAAGAACAACAAAAAAAAACTCCCTCTAAATCTAATTCACCCTTCCCATCTATCAGCACCAAACCACAGCAGCCAGCCTTGAGTTAATCGGTTTCTGAATGCAATGTGGCTAGAAAATAGTCAAGCAAACATGTGGAGATTTTGGAATTGCACAAATATTTTCCATTATTACTTAAGCAAAAAAGAAAAGAAAAATAGCCAAGATCCAAGAGTCCAGACAATGAAATCCACATATAAGCATTCTTTTGCAGTCTCAAACACACACACACACACACACACACACACACACACACACACACACACACACACACACACACACACACACACACACACACAAACACACACACACACACACACACACACACACACACACATTTATAGATCCATAAAAAAACCAGAAAACTGAATCTAAAACTATTCTAAGTCTAACTGTATAATATAAAGCACATTTAATCTAACCAGCATGCTTCAATCAGAATTATTCAGAAAACTGACAGTCCTGAAATCATCAGGCAAATCTGAAAAATTAACTTGTACAGGGTACTGAATATTGAATTGTGGGAGAGGCTAAATTAGAGGGTGGATGGACCTGCATCTCAGCCAATCAGTGGTGGGTGGGCGGGCAGAGAGGAGAGCCCTGAGTGTGAGCGAGGGGATACTGTGGTAAATCTGATACAATGTCTCAAAGAGCACAAAAACAGACACAATTGATCAGAGAGATCATAGCATAGGCAAACACAACACAGTCGAAATGAAATAATCATAATGATAATAATCTAAAAACACAAAGGAAAGATTAGGACAAGGGAAAGAAAACAGTTGGATGCAAAAACAATGCCAGTATGGGAACACGTCAGCCTGCAAGCAGTGGAGCACAGTCCAGAAAAGGAAACATGGAGAGTCAATCATGAGTCATAACATGACTAATTTTCATCTTCTTGGTAATAAATCCAGGCCATGTTTCTGCCGTAAAGCCTTATGGGTAGGTAGAAAAAGATTAACAATTCCAGTGTGTAATTGATGGTCCATAGCACAGAGATGGACAGCGTACGACTGTGAAACCATAATAATGAGGTCTGTAATAACAATTCTCGGTTTATACTTCAGCTTCAGTGACATTTAACTCACACGACTGAAAACTTGTCAAAATCAATGGATATAAAATGAGAAATTTGCTCAGCCTGAGTGATATAGATCAGACGCAAGAAGTTATGTCAGATTTCCTTTGCCGGCTCCTTTGCGACTGCCCCTCAAATAAACTTTTCACACACAGAAACATGGCATACATGGATTTAAACAGTTGTATCAAGATGCACAGCAACACCTAAAAATCAAAAGAAGCTGGAGAAATGATTAAGCGACACATGGCAAATCACCAACTGAGATGTAAAAGAAATGCAATGAGTGAGCAGAAATGTCATCTTGCTTTTGGCAGGACCAATAACCAGTCCTTTGCAATCTCTTCCCCTCTCTTCTAAGGAAAAAAACAACTTTTTTTTTCTGCTTTTAAGCACAAACCTTGTTAAAGGCCTGTACTCACCAAGGATGATAACTATAAAGATAACGATGAAGTTTTAAAAATCATTCTCAATATTTAAGAATAGCAGAGTCCACACCACAGCTATGACGATAAAGGCACAGAAAAACAATATTGTTGGAATCACTTTCAGAACAATTTTTTTTCCAACTGAAAAAACATTGACACCTAATCAGAATCAATCCAGCTATAACCAGCTCAAGAATTTAAAGTGGCAGCCGAGCATGCACTTAGAATAAACAGACAATATAATCTGTTGGTGTGGACGCTAATACAGTTATCTATATAATTATCGTTCTTGGTGTGAACGGACCTTAATTTTGTTTGTTCATTTATCTGTAAAACAAGAAGGAAAAAAAAAACTATTGGCCTTTTTCAAAACTCGATTTAGTTTTCTGAAAACAATCATATTTGATGTTTCCTATTTTCAAGATATTGAGATATATATATATATATATATATATATTTTTTTTTTTTTTTGTGGAAAACAAAAATGAGTGTACGACTTTTCCTAATTCATTCATGCCAATTCGTGTTCTTTTGGAAGGGGGGATATATGTTATGAAAGGTCTGGCAAATTAATCTCTTTCTCAGAGCTGGTTAGAGGTCAGCCAATGAGATGAATGAGTGCTTCGAGGCATACCCGGCCCTCTCCTTGAGTTTCATATCAGTTATGCCATCTTTAGATACGAGTTTGTTAAAAACCAGAATCCCGATAACCATGTTTACCTGGTAAAAAGAGAAGAGAAAGGTGAACACGTGCATATTAAGATCCAGCCCAGTCTCAGAAGAGAAACATGGTTCTATACTCTTCAATGAGCTGTTTTAGGATGTTTCTGTAAAGCCTCATTTATCTTGTGGTTTTGTAGTATTTTAATTTGTTGCATTTAACTGTACTGTCATTCAAATCTGAATATGGTGTTGTTTAAGCTACTTCTGCACTAGGATTGTGATAATACCAATATTTCAGGATTTAGAAATACCAATTTTTGACACTACAGCAAATACTAAAATGGTACTAAATACACACCTTAAAATTGTAATTGTATTATTAATACAACATTTTAAAGATGTACAGAATATGCTAAACAATAAAAAGAAAATGCTACTGAGAAATGTTTTGGTTTAACAGAGAAACATTGCAGTAAAATAAAATGTCTAATGAGACTGTACAGAAAATTCACCATTTCATTTTCCGACAAAATAAAATTTGTTACTGAATAAAATAGATACAGCTGTAATCCATGTTAACATATTCTAAGCCCAGATCTTATTTAAGTAATCTGCAGCAGTGTAATGACTACTTTGTCCACACTTGGCACACTTAGCATGCGCTGTGTTTAAACAGATCTACTAAAACACATGTTTGCTGGATATTATGTTGTTGAGTTATGCATTCTCATTCACAAGAGCTTGTGGTGGTTTATTTGTTGTAAAATCTTATATTTGTGTGTGGTGATGCTAGCAATATTAAACAGTGAGATTTCTGTGAATAATTCAAACAGAGAGAGAAACTGTACCAAGACGACAGCAGCAGCTGGTCCCACAAATGCGTACAACAATCCGCCTTCCAGAGACAGCCAGCAACTAACACAAGACGCAAGAGCGGAAAAGAAAGAGGGAGTGAGAGAAACAGAAGAAAGAAAAGGATAAAGGATAAAAAAAATAAATCAAGGGTTGTCAGATAATGTGGTTGCCATATGTTGCTTTTAAAAAAGTGCCCACTTAAAGGATGCAATGCAGGTACATTAAAAACTGGTCATTAAAAGCACTAGGAATTATATAAGCAAAAATGGATGACTGATCAACTTCATCATGATTACAGTATACTCACTAGTTAACAGTGCCATATCCTTTTGCCTTGGTGAATCCAACAGAAATTGCTACAACGAGAGCAGGTAAACCTATAGTAAGGGAAAGAAATAAGTGGAGAGTAATTAAATACTAAATACACATTTTTTTTCAGAAGAAACAGATTGTAAATGAAATGCAAGCTTAGAAGATACAACACAAGCCTCACCCCAACCAAGGCAGAGGAAACGTTTGCGTATGATGCGGTTTCTAAGGCGGCCAGTCACGGCCATGTAAGACTGCCATGCCTCCGTGAGAACCCAACAGAAAGAGGACAGGAAGAAGAAGTGCAGAAATGCAGCCACAAGAGTACAAACAACCTGAGAGCAAAAAAACAGTAAGAAAGCGAGTCCATCTAGGTAAGAATGGCATGTAACAAGGAGAGAAGAGGAATATTATGATTTTTTTTTTGTGGATCAAGGGTTTTATCAACTTATCTGTGTTTGTTTGGCCATACCTTGTTCCGTGTCTGAGTTTGTCCGATGAGTATGAGTGCATTGGAGGAGATTATGGACAGACAAAAGTTGATGAGGATGACAGAGCGTTCTGAGCGGATGTACCTGAAGGAAAAACCCAGAAACACTGAGCCAATAAATCTAAATGATATCTATTGCTTGCTATCATTCAGACACAATGCTTTCAATAGATGGACACATTAATGGAACCTGAACTGATGTATAATGTCTAGTGGCGACCAAGATGTGACACTGACCAAGTGAAAGCATCTGTACAGATCATTGAAGCACAAGATGCAAAGGAAGAAATAACATGGAGAAAAAAATATATATATATTTAGCATAAAAAAAACTGGATGAACAGAATGAACACTTTTGTTAATGGGCCAATTGAGAGCAACTATCTGCATTAATTGGCCAAGCTGATCAGCCTTTAAATAATAACCACATGAATAGTAAATAACAACCTGACTTGTTTAGGATTACATGACGTTAAACAATTTAAATGATTTGAATCTCAAACTTCAAAGCATCCCAAACATTTTTTACACAAATATATGTTGCTGTCCATGGTGCTGAAACCCCTATTGCTTCCCATCCAACACATTTATTTTACTGGTGAACAGCCAGATTGGGTTTCATCAGCAGAAAGTCTTACTTACCTCCAAACAGACACATAGATGATGATAAGGAGGAGCAGGGTGAGGGACGAAACCCCGCAGCCCACGATTAGAGTCACAGATGGAAGCTGGGACTTATCCATGTTCTGTCAAAAAAACAAGAAATAGACTTAGTTAGCGCACACATATGCTAATGTTGCATCAGGCTAGCTGCCTGCAGTCCTCCATGCGATTATGTGCTTAAGAAAGCTGGGGAGAGTGGGCTGCTGTCCGTGTGGCTCCAGCTAAAGAACAAGGTGAGATGAAGGTCACTCTGTAAAAAGCTGATTCTGAGGACTGAGATATCCATAGGGCAAAGCAGAGAGCTACATTATAGAAACATATGACTGGTTCAATGACATACAGACAACTGGAAAAGCTAAATGCCTGATGATGTGAACTATTCATACAGAGATTGTGAATCAAAGCCTTAAATATAAAACATTTGCAGGCTTGCGCAACCATTGTCTTGGTTGCCATGGTGATGTAGTGGAGAAACAGCGGCCACTGCAGTGGCGTACGCAGCATTAAGTGTACCATAGGTGTGAGTAGTGCATGCCTGTGTGTGTTTGTGAATATCTGCATTCTTGATTAAGACTTATGCCACCATAATGCACGTCTAGAAATATTATCTGTTAAACACTTTAAATACATTTATGTGGTACAGCAGAGTTTAGGGTGATATGCATTTTCCGGGGTGTGGACTTCTCACCTTAAGATGAAAACCCAGACTTACACTTACACACAAAGTTAATTGGTTGAGTTTATAGCCTGTCTTGTCTTCAGGTTTAATGTGTGCACAGGGCCAAGTTAATTAAATCCCTCTGATTAAACTGCACAGCAGTAAGGTCCCCACTGACAATCAAGAAAGAAATGCATCCTCTGAGACTACATTTTTATTCTCCTAGCCAATCAAACACTTGACTAAGCCTAAATTGAGGAAGACAGGATAGTACTCAAGAGCAACCGCTATTGAACCAAGGGAATTCTTTAGTCCATCAGTGCAGACAGAGACCAATACTTACTTGGGAACGGAAACTATGGAGTATCAAGTCCCATAAATTTTGAAACATCTGACAGTTCATTGTGAGGCAGAAGGCAAAAGAAGGTTTAGAAAGTTGCAATGAAGTAATTTGTGTACAGCTGGTGCACTTATACTTCAGTTTTGTTTTAAATTAAGGCCTATATGCTGCCATTGGTGTCAGAGCATTAAGAATTAAGTGGACATTTGCAAACAGAGGACATTTTTTATTATGTTTAGGCATCAATACTAATTTTTTTTTTAATAATTGTTCTATTTCAGATCTTTGATACAATAATAACTTAATTATCATTTGACTATAACATAAAAAATATATAGTATAAAAAGTATATAATATAAAACATAAAAAAAGTAAATAAAGGTACAGTGGGTCTAGAAAATAATAACATTTTATTGCTTTGTTGCCTTTAAAATCATCACATTTTGTTGCTTTGCAGCCTGGAATGAAGACAGACACCGTTTTATGTATTTATGTATTATGTATTATGTATAGCTGTATTTACTCAGTGTAACTTATAACATCCAAGTGACAGATATGACACCAACATGTCGGAAAAAAGGATCCCCCCCCCCCTCTTTAAAATGACAATAGGTGTAGCTAATTACTTGTCAATGGCACACAAAGCCATTTGACTTTTCATCTAAATTACATCATGCCTACAGTAAAGCATGGCGGTGGTAATGTCCTGTTATGGGGAGTTTCTCTGCAGCAGAGACTGGAGCACTTGTAAGGACAGAAGGGAAAATGGATGGGGCAAAATACCCTCAAATTCTTGAGAAAAATTCTTGCACTCTGCCAGAAAGTGTTCAATGGGAAGAAGTTTTACCTTCCAACATGAATGAGAAAAGGTGAATGTCCTTGCATGGCCTAATCAGATCCCCTTTAAACCCCATTGAAAATTGTGTCTTCATTTTAGGCAAAGAGATAATTTCTTTTTTTGGGGGGGGGGGGGGGTGAACACACACACACTTGTCAACATCTTCACTTGGAAATTATGGGAATTATGTATTCCGAGCTTTATCCAAGTACAACTGTAGCATAACTGTCTATTTCTACAAGCCTTAGCTCATAAACATTCAGTCTGGGCAAAACCACAGTAATTTTCTCCTATCAAACTGTGCATAAAGCGTTTAAAAGCTGTGTATAAAGACAATATGACCCATGTAATCCAAAGCCTGGTTCAAACCTGTAAACAACTATATAGAGACTGGAATGTGATTAAAATAGCTGCAGTATACTATCTCCCTTTATTTCTCTCTTTCCATGTACACTGCAGCTGACTGTATATTCAGACTGAAAATGTGGGAGGGAAAGAGAGGAAGGACAGTGTTTCTCTGGCTCTTTTTCATTCTGAAGCTATAGGACACTAGTTGCCAGCAGAGGGGCCATTGGATGGGCCATTTTGAGGTGGCAAGTGGAGCTGCAGGAATAATTAGTGGCATAGCAGTGGGGGTCTGGAGTGAGAAGGCTAGAGAGAGACAGACAGGGAGTGGAGCCAAGGGGAGGAGCGGTCCTCCCTTCTGCTGGCATACAGCAACACAAATGAAATCCCCTCAATATGCTTCCCACAAGGCATGGAAAGAGCTAACTGGGACACTCCCTCATTCTATGTGCATCTGACCAGGTACAGTGGGACAGGCAGCCATCATAAGCGAGCAATTAGTATACAGCTATTACTTTCTGGATCACCACAAGTGGACATGTAGGTCATGTGGTCTTTACACACACATCAATGAAAGCAAATAGCACCACATAAATTTACACAGGAGGCATGTAAAACACTGATAAAATGTATATAATATAAACTGGCTTCAAGATGGGGCTCTATATATCCTAAAAACATGTTTGGATGTGCTGTACCATCAGCCTTGATCAGTGTAATATAACCATATTTACTTTAATTCAATTTCCTGGTTTTTGAAAAACCAATCAATCAGTGCACATCATTCTATATAAAGATTTTCTACGCCTTTTTAATCTTTAATCAAAATGTTGTTCCTTTGAGACCACTTTCCTTTTCTGCTGACATCACTTAGGCTGAGAGCAATTCGATAATGTTAAACAATAGCCAGGGAGGAATTTAGGTGTAATTTAAGCAATTTCTGCCATCTAAAGCCCACATTTCCAATCCAATTGATTCCCAGAGTGAAGTAGCTGTAGCACCCAACATTTTTGCCTTGAATACACTGTTTAACTTGGAATTTCAAATGAAAGATACCAGGGGTTCTCCACTTTGGCCCTCAAGGTCCACTTTCTTGCAGAGTATAGATCCAGCCCTAATTAAACACACCTGAACAAGCTAACCAAGTTCTTCAAGATCGCTAGAAAGTTACAGGCAGGTGAGTTTGATTAAGGTTGGAGCTAAGCTCTGCAGGAAAGTGGATCTCAAGAGCAAGAGTTGAGTGCCTCAGTTATACAATGGAAAACTATGGAAGTCAATGGGGTCCACCAACTGTTTGGTTCCACAAACTCTTCAAAATATATTCTTTCGTCTTCAGCAGAAGAGCAAAATTAATACAGGTTTGGAATAACATGAGGCTGAGCAAATTTTTGTGTGAACTATACCTTTAAGTAAGTAAAATGTGTTGCAAAAGGTAGTTCGTGCTTGTTGTGGCTTTGGGAAACAGAAATTCCATATTTCCAATCGAACTGATTCCCAAATTGAAGTACCCAACATTCATTTATTTATTTTGCATTGAACATCAACTTGAAAAAAAAATATATATATATAAAATCACATTAAGTCAGTAAAATGTAATACAAAAAGCAGTCTATGTTTGTTATAGACTTTTTGTACCCCATTTTGCAGCTTTGTACACAGTGGCCTGTATACAGTATAATACTGTGATCCCAATTCTCTTTTGTTATGATGTCCCATTTTTATTTGGTTTCCCAAATCAAAACAGTGTTTTGCCCTGAAGCAGCCAATCTGAAACATCTTGGCAAAGCAAATGAGAGAAGACGTGGCCATTGTTTTGGTCAGTAGGGTGTCAAGCTTCCTCTTCCTTCCTTTTTTTAGGGGCTCTCTGGCTCATATCTGGGCCAAGCTGCACAAAGAGAGTGTTATAGCATGTTCTATAGCTTTAAGAACTTCCACTGCCCATGCTGTTTCCACGGCAACTGGTGAATAAACTGCTTCAGAGGCAGTTTCCAGTCTAATAATAACTAATCACACTGAATGAAAATTCCACACAAAGATGTGGCCCTTTCCTGCATTAAACCAAACCAAATCCCATCATTTTAAAGAAAGATACTGATTTAAAACAAGACATATAGATTTACGCAAAGACAACCCTCTAAGGCCCAAATGAACAGATGGTGTGTCATTGAGATATATGTTGCACACTCATGAAAAGGCCAACAATTCCCCTATGCACATTTGAATGTACCAGAAAAATTTATTTGAGGTGTCAAAGCACAAACAGAAACCCAACAGAAAAAAAAGAGAAATTTGTGTGTTGGTATGTTTTGAACAAAATGCATTTCATTCCAAACAACGGAGACTGTCATCTTTGACATATGTAGGTAGTTAGCTATTTTGAATCATTATTGTATTAATCACATGCATTTTCTCTGTACATACATTTAATGTATGCTAATCCAATATGAAAGCCAGCCATGTTTCATGCACTGCGTTCTAGCATTAAACAAACCTGTCAAAACGTCCCCTTTTGTCAAACATTTGTGTCTATATACACATTAAAGAATGAAACATGTCTTAAATTGTTTGCATTAAATCTGCTGTATGGCTCTGGCACGCCGTGGAAAGGAGGAGAGGGGGAGTGAGAGAGAGAGAGGGGGATCTGTTGATACACAATGACGCCTATGACCAAAAAAAAAGAAGGAAAAAAAAAGCGGTGCATTAAATCACACAATATCACACAACCGCGTCTTTTGAAGTTCGATTAAAGTAAACAATAGAAATGGCTCGACTTACCACATCGGGATTGAGGCGTGCTAAAATGGCGAAGGTGGAGAGTCTGTCACACAAGCATTTGGTTGTGCTGGAGTCGACGGGCACGGCTCTACAGCCTCGCGCAGACCAGGAGCCCAGCAACGACGAGCTGCGGAGCGGAGATAGACAAGAGAGCGCGGAATGAGATCAAATTCCTACGCGATAAAAGAGCTATTTTATCTAATCCAGCGCACACAGATCCGGAACGCGAGAAAAGACGGATGAATGGACGATGAGATGCAGCGCACACCTCTGCTTTCTGCATGGCCAGGTTAGCTGATGTAAAAACAGTTACACAAAATGTAAAAAAATAACATAAATAAATAAATAATGATAATAATAATAATAATAATAATAATAATAATAATAAGCAAGTCCTGAAATAATAATAAAAAAACACTAAGTAATTTTTTATTTATTTATAATAAATGTAAGTAATTATAAATTATTATAAAATTATTAACTTATATGGAGCCCGCAATTGAACCCGCATCGAATTTCTTACTGTAGGCTACCTTAGTGAATTCCGGGTGAACTTTCATATCAGTATATTTATGAAATGATTCATGAAAAACAGAACGATGTCGGAAAATAAATTCGGTGGTGTCTTGTAGCCTACTGTAGAAAGGCCCAGAAAAAACAATAAAGTCTCTTTATTGTCGTCACCACATTAGCGTTAAACTGTAACGCTAATGTGGTGACGACAATAAAGAGACTTTATTTTCAACATTCAACGATGAAGAAGAAGAAGATAAAAAAAAACCCGCCTTAGGTTCCACGCACTGTAGAAAGAACTAGAATTTTTAATTAAGGAAGAGTTGACTCAGTATATGATTGGTTGTCTGTTGATGAACAACACTGCGTCCTTTCCACAATACTTGAATTTGAAATTTGACTATTGTTGACACCCGAATTCCAAGCTAAATTTTATAATAATAGTAATAATAAATAATACTTATACTACTACTAATAATAAATGTTGGATAATTTGATAATGTTTAATCATTTATAAGCCTATTGTTGTTGTTCCACTAGCAGTATTACTAGAGGTTCTTGCATTGCAAAACACAAAATACTGCCAAACTACAAAGAATCACTTTGAAATGAAAAATCCCAAAGGACAGTTTGGGGTAGCCTTTTCACACTGTGTTTAGCCTGCAGCATGCCTTCCAAGTGGAGTAAAGAAAAGTCTCTTTTACCTGTCAAAACTTTGCAAGTTTATAAAATGTGGAGGAAAAGTGCAATGGAGCAGAGGATAGATATTACACTGGGACACTGAGACCTGGAGCACAACATGAAGGAGCACAACATATTTTTTTCTACTACAAAATGGTCTATTTATTATTGTAGATAGTAAGACACAGCAAAGTGTTTTACATTTTCTATTTACTATCTACAATTTGTGACTGTCAGATATAAAAGTGATGTCCCACGTGTTAATTAATTCATTAATTAATCCACAGCTCTCTATCCTTTGCAAGAATTTTATTGTTTTATGCTTCCCATGAAACTTGCATGCACCAAAGCAGATGACAATAAAAACATTACTATCATAAATACAAGTAAACATTCATGTTGCAGTTAGTGCTGATGGCCAAAGCCACTGAATAATTAGTCGATTCCACCACCTACACAAATCTGAATCTCATTATCTTGATGAGGAATCCTCTTAACTGTATGATTCGCCAGTGTCTAATCTAATGCTCAAATAATTGTAACAAAGACCTCATAATGACATCAATGAAAGTGATATGAAAGTCATATCAAAACATACCCACTCCATGCATAACTGACCGCGAGCCATTAATCATGTTGCATCCTCTTCTTGCAGCTGCAACGTGGAGTCAATATACTCACTTGAACACACACAAGTGCTTTTCCACACAAACCAAGGGTTACCGGCACCATTCCAAACCCACTGTGCATTAGAGCTCTGCAGTCTAGGATACCCATAATGCTCTGGGGCTTGAAGAGCACTGAGGGCCAAACAGTTTAGTGCTGGAAGCACAGCGTGTTGCAGCCTCAGGGGAGGGCTCAGTGTTAACATTACCACATAAACCTGAAACTCAATATATTATCACCCACTGCAAAGAAACTGAACATGATACGATTAAGATTTTGTGTTGACCACACAAATATAAAGCGCAGCATGGCTGTGTAATTGGATCATGGGCTTGTCCAGCTGTATCAAGCACATAAATTAAATTAAAAGCTTGCCATTTGGACATGAGGTTATATCTCTCCAAGACTTTTTCATATGTAGACCAAACTTGGTGTGTGTTATGACATCCATGACCTGAAGGTACCTACACAGTTTCAGCACAATTCCACCTAGTGGTCAGGAGATATGAAAAATTGCTATTTTTGCTTGTAACCTTTGAAAAATTTGCCCAAAACAGATCAAATCGGTCTCATTAGATTCAGTACTGCTTTCCGAGTTGAATGATATCCAATTTTGTACTAAAATGCTGTATTTTATGAAAACATTAGCATAATGTGTTGGGCGTACCACAGGGCTGTGTGCTGAGCCCATTCCTTTACTCCCTTTACGCCCACGACTGCAAGCCTGTGCATGGATCCAACTCCATCATTAAGTTTGCAGACGACACCACGGTGATTAGCCTCATGACAAAGATGAGACTGCCTACAGGGAGGAGGTACAGTACCTGGCCACATGGTGCGCTGACAATAACCTGCTCCTTAACACCAGTAAGACAAAGGAGCTCATTGTGGACTTCAAGAAGAAGAAAGGAAGCACGCATGACCCCATCCACATTAACGGGATGGTTGTTGAACGTGTCTCCAGCTTAAAGTTCCTGGAAACCACCATCTCGGAGGAACTGTCCTGAACCAGTTGTCTTCAGCCATAGTGTTGAACTTTTACCGGTGTGCGATCGAGAGCATCCTGACCAGTTGCATCACAGTCTGGTATGGGAACTGATCAGGGGCTGACCGCAAAGCACTGTACTTCCGATTTTTAACCATATCAAAATAAAAGTACGTATTTTCAAAATAAATTCAAAAAACCGGCTGCATTTACATTGGATGTAGTTGACTTATTTTCACAGGAGTGAAATTCCTCTCCTTTGATTCCAACAATACCAAACATGGTGGGCTTAGTCTCATGGTTTGTGCAACGTTGTGCCTTTTGGTCACACTATACACAAATCCGCCGCGAACTCTATGGGCGCCGCCATCTTGCCTGCCGCCATTACTGCGTGCCTGCGAAGTGTGATGGTGTGACACTTGCCGGTGCCCTCTAATGACATTTCAATGAAAGCGGATCCTGCTCGTTAAAGAAAATGTCTGGTGAAAGGGAACATTGGGTAGATGATGTCAGGCAGTGGCCAAAACTTACTGATAAAGGTAATTTATTGACAACATAATGTAATAATGTAAAAATATGTAATGTAATTAAGAAGTGTATTAATTTATGACAACAATAAAACCAAACGCTGTCATTACAAGCTGTGTTGCTAATATGTTCACAAGCTTCACATAACTATAAGGCCATCCTTAAAAATATTTTTGTTTGCCAATAACCCGACCGACCAAATTAATTATTAATTATGGTTAAGACCCATGGATTTTTTTTACTCTTCAAACAACTAATACAAATGTAATAAACGCTTTTCACACACACTCATGCCACACATCCATTTTCTCTCGCACAGAAAATTCGCGAAGCAAAAAAGTAGGTTACTTATGATAGGAAAAAAAGCTCAGCTCTCAGATTCTGTCAATTTTATTTCGAAATTCAAACAATAAGTACTCCCCTGCTCGACCAGGAACTCTGTGTAATCCGTATGGCCGTAAACATGGGCAGTCAATGTGCAACAAAGGCTCGTGAATTTCACAAATGGTTTTATTCCAGGCCTGTAGTTTTGTGCTGTTGTTAAAACAGCCAACAACACAACACGCTTTTCCCTGCATCACTGGACAACATACGTACTAAAAATTATAAATAAAAATAACTTTTCGTACAGCTTCAGCTAACATCTGCTACAGCTGCCTACGGGACCAACACGCTACTTCTGCTACTTCCTTAGCAGCAAAGGCCCGCAGTAATGGCGGCGCTGCTTTACTTCCTTGTTTCGCCGGATTTGTCTATAATTAAACAAAACATGAAATTAGCATTAATTACAATACAGTCTTATGATATAAAACAAAATATTGTAATAATACAATGTTGTATCACTACTAAATGCTTTTTAAATTTTTTTTATTATTATTATTTTTAAAATATTAATATTTTTTTTTTTTTTTCTGTTTTAGTTGTTATTTTATTTCCAGGTAGTAAGTTTAGTTCTTCAAATTAAACTAAATGGAAATTAGAAATGTTGCCTTGTCAACTAACTAAAATAAGTTTTACATATAATATTTATATTGTATTTAATCTTTATTTCAGTCAACAAAAATGTGCTAATAATTCCCATATAATAATTAATAACTATATGGTGAAAAACTACTATAAATGTTAACAGATATGTCATGTAATATTTACAGTAAATATTGTTAATTTTAGTTCATGAATGTGAAAAAGAAAAAGTAAGAAAATTGTTTAATGTTTATTGGATTGTTTTATAATGTTTATTTGGAATTATTAAATTCTGGCAACCTACAACTGCTGATGCTTTATGTATATATATATATACAGTACATACAGTACAGACCAAAAGTTTGGAAACATTTCTATTTTTGATGTTTTTGAAAGAAGTTTCTTCTGCTCATCAAGCCTGCATTTATTTGATCAAAAATACAGAAAAAAATTAATATTGTGATATATTATTTAAATAAAATAATTGTTTTTAAATTTATTATACTTTAAATTGTCATTTATTTCTGTGATGCAAAGCTGAATTTTTAGGATCATTATCACATGATCCTTTAGAAATCATTCTAATATGATGATTCATTATCAAAGTTGGAAACAGTTCTGCTGCTTAATATTTTTTCAGAACATGTGATACTTTTTTAGGATACTTTGATGAATAAAAAGTAAAAAACAAAAAGTTATTTTTTAAAAATATAAATATTTTGTAATAACAGTATACACTACTGGTCAGTAATTTATGGTCAGTAATTTTTTTTTCTTTCTTTTTTTATAAAATCAATACTTTTATTCAGCAAGGATGTGTTAAATTGATAAAAAGTGATAGTAAAGAAAAAAATATATTATTATAATATATATTATTAGAATTTTTTTTTTATTTTGAATAAATGCAGTTATTTTTAATCTTTTATTCATCAAATATATTAGACAGCAGAACTGTTTCCAACACTCATAATAAATCAGAATATTGTAGTAATGATGCTGAAAATTTAGCTTTGCATCACAGGAATAAATTTTTTTTTTTAAGTATATTCAAATAGAAAACTATTATTTTAAGTTGTAATAATATTTCACAATACTACTGTGTTTCCTGTATTTTTGATCAAATAAATGCAGGCTTGATGAGCAGAAGAAACTTCTTTCAAAAACAATAAAAATAGTAATGTTTCCAAACTTTTTGTCTGTACTGTATATATATATTAAGTTAATGCATTAATGACAATGATCATGTAAGAACCAGCAGAAAATAATGACTGGCTTGTATCGCTAGCATGTGATTGAAGTGTGAGTCAACAGAAAGCCCACACTCTTTAAAGCTGTTAAGTAACAGACAGTCAGCGACAAGGATGCCTCCTCACATTCCAATTTCTCTCCCAAATATGAACTCATTAATCAAAGCAGCTGTCCAAGATGGATTTTAATTTTGCAGCGAACACACACCAGGCCCGGCTCCCCTTCGCTCAATGCAGGCAGATTACATTTCACTGTCCTCTTCCTGTCTCTCAGCCTCTCTCTTACGCTCACTTGATCTCACTCCTTCCTCTGTGTCACCCCTCTCCTTCTCTTTCCTTTTCTTTCAATTTCTCTGCATTATTGTCTTTTGATATAAATGGTGCTTGGTATATTATTACTTTTCTAAGCAAACGGATGTATAATTAATTTTTTTGTCTGCTGAATGTTAAAACATGCACCACAGGAAACACTCTTGAAGTGCACATGAAGCACTTTAGCACTGGCACAACAATGCCCTGATAACCAATAACACCAGTCAGTTTTGCACATTTTTTAACAGGATTTTTTAATTCTATTGTTCTCAGTCTGGAGATCTGTAACATATCTATATGTATCCATCTAAATGCAAATGTTCCACCCACACTGCATTAAGCGCTATGGGCACAAACTAGTCTTTTGAAGTTTTAAAAGACAAAAGAGTGCACAAGCAGATGGATGTGTAGGGGGTGAAAGTACAAGCGTGACCAGGCCCATGGTTCTTTTTTTAATGTACAACAATTCTGGTGCTCATAGGTCTGATTGTCTGTCTTCCTCTTTCAATAGAATCTGTCTTCAGAGACGCAGTCTCAATTTGCTTTCCTCTCTGCAGGAAAAAGAAGAAATACGTTTCTGTTCATGTTTGCTAATGAAACCAAACTTATTCTCATGGTAATACATAATGATTCTCCTATTTCATCTCTTCAGTTTGCATTTTGAATGTGACAATAATAATTCAGATGTAAATACCACAGCCGAAGCACTTAGAGAGACACTGTCATGATTTACCTGTTATGCTTCTCAGCATTGGTAAAAACGTACCAATCATGTTTGTGATAACAGGCTAAGAATTCATTTCTTTAGATGATTGAGATGATTATTGAGATGACAGAAGGGATTTCCATTTGAATGTCAGTTGCCAATCATTTACTCATAGATTTAAACCTTTATATTTTATAGTCCTGAGATGAGATTTGAAATAGGAACATTTGATTAACTCTACATCTGTGTAACTGCTATTTCTTTAACACAATCAGAAAATACATGCTAAATACAAACTAAAAATAATAAGGTTCAACAGGTTAATATATGTTAATTTATGATAATTTCTACATATACTAATACACTTTCACATGTAAAGTTCTAGAAATTACCTTAAACTAGCATTTAAAAGTTTGGGTTCGGTTAAGATTATAAAGTGTTCACACATTAAGTTCTTTTTTTAATGTTTTTGTTCAAAAATACATCAAAACAATATTTTTTTTTTTTTATAAAAATAAATTGTTTGGACAATATGCACCTACGCAAATTTGTTATACATGAGCCAACACTACTGGTGGCCCTCTAAAGCAGTTGATTCATTGCATCTCATTATGCAAGTCCGGTATCACAGCAATCAGTGTAAATATTCATGCACATTCGGCTTTTACCAATACTAGTTGCATACTGAATATATAAACCAACATTAATATGAAAAATTTTATATCTACAACCACCAGAGTCCCTTGTGTTAATGTCCTAAAACACTTATACAACATTATCCTTGTAACTTAATTTACATTCTTCTACAGAGAGTACATGTCTGCAACCCCAACCTACTCATCTCTTTCCCTCTCATTTCTTTCTAACTGCTTTTCATTATAGCCTTCTTTGTGTGTCTCTTTTCTGCTTAAGTTGGAAGTGTGTTTTCCATAATTGCTGTGGTGTGTGAATGTGGCATGCAACAATCATCCTGTGTCAAAGTGCAGGGTCAAGTGAAGATCAAGGCAGCTTGTTCCATCAGTGTTTTAACATAGTACAGCATGTTGTCTCTAACCCTTTATCAGCACACCTCTCCATAAGCCTTGGAAAATACACCCTACTGTGTGACTAAAGATTCCCTGCAAAAACTCAGCAGACAGCAAAAACAGATTTAAATCAATAAACGGCTTCTCACCTGTCATTCTCATCCCAGGAAATGCAGGTTTGGTTTGTGGTACCCTGTGGAGAGAGTAGGAGGGCGAGAGGCAGAGAATCATGTCACCTTGTGATTTTGCCTTGCAAATATGTATCAGTAATTCTTCAAATAGGGACACTATTGACTACCTGAAATCTTAAAAATATTAAACTTCTTCACAACATTTTCATTAATAACAGTTTTGTCATGGTCTGGAATAAAGATCTGATTATAGCCATCAGCTTTTAAGTCAGGTTTTTTTTTTTTTTTTTTTTGCAAAAGAGTTGTAGTCTTGGATTTGCCAACATTTGCCAACAATTTAGTTAAAATTTTTTTTTTAAATGTTTTTGATGGGGTGGCAGGGGGGGGGGGTTGTCAGGATAGTAATGACAATAATAATGATGATGATAATAATAGTAATAAAGATGTATACATAAATACTAAATTAATTACAAATAATTAACAGAATAATAATAACATTAAAATTCAATTAATTAAATTTTTTTTAAACAAACCTTAAATGAACATCAAAATCGTAAAAGACTCTTAAAATCTGGAAAAATTTATTTAAATAAAATTAAAATAAAGTAAAATATTAATTTTAAATACTCTTAAATTAAAAGTAATAATAAAATAATTCAAAATAATAAACTAAATATATTGTAATCTATTCTTTAAATTTAGAATGAATGCTTTTTAATAAAGCATTTTAAAATTTAAAAATGAATTCATTTTAATGTGTTAGAATGACATAGCCATAGGGCAAACAGACTTACATTGTAAAGGTGTGAGAACTCAATCTCTAGTGGAGTTAAGAGGGAGCTGGGAGTGGGTTTGATTGTCACAGAGATCACCTTGGAGTTCAGCACTGTGCTATTTCTGTGAAAATACAGAGAGGGATGAGAGAAAACATGAGGAGCACTGAAAAAAACAAGCAGAAGAGGGAAGAGGTCATGGCCTTCAAAGAGGCTGCAATGTTCCCATGTGACACAGAGACTAGTACTTCCTGAGTCACTTCACGTTGTGCTCTGGTATATGTGCATGTCATTTGCTTATTAAGTATATGCACATTCATCTATCCACACACACAGCAGTCTTTTTTTGCCACTTTTTGTGTCATCAGATATCGGTTTCAAAATAACCATAGTCCAGGAAATGAGAGAAAAGATTCTTGTTAATATTTTTCCTCCTGCAGTGTGCAAAGTCCCTTTAACAGAACAGTTCAGCCAAAAATGAACATTTTGTTATCTTTTACTCACCATCATGTAATTCTAAAACTTTACAATTTACTTTCTTTAATAGATCATAAAAAATATTTTGACAAATGTCTTAGTGTTTTGTTTGTTCATATAAAGGAAGCTTTGAAGAAAGTTACCAACATCAATATATCTTCAAAATATCCTCTTTTGTGTTATGCAGAAGAAGGAAAGTCACACAGGTTTGGAGTGACACGAAAATGAGTAAATGATGACAGTAAATGATTTTCATTTTAGGGGTAAACTACTGCTTTAAAGGGACTTTGCACGAAGTTGTTTCCTAAAAAGGTATTAAAGATATCCAAAAATATCATACAAACACACAAAGATAAAATTAAATACACACTTTTCCTTGTAATAGTATAATTAGTTTACTTGGTGGACACTTTGGTACAGAAACCTATGAAGACATACATGTATAGCTTCTACCTGATTTCATGGGGTGGGTCCAAAAATGTTTGTCAAGATAAGTAAAACATAAAATGGTATGAAAAATGTCACTACTTCAGCTAAAATAATGCTAAAACCTGAGAAAGAGAAACAACAGAAAGATAATCCACCTTGAAAAGCACAAAGTCTCAAAAAAATAAAAGTCTCACCTCTGTAGAGAGAGAATACTGCCCAAGTTTCTGTACAGTACAATGCCAGTCACAAATGCTGATGTATCATCTTCATCTTCATCTATAACACAAACACACACGCATATAAGAGATGTACAGTATCACATCAGTTTCTGTTAAATAAACAGTCATAAAGCAAAGGGATGGAGAAAAGAAATGCTATAAGAAGTCACAGAGATACAGACTTAACTAATGCGTAATCAAACCCTTTATTTAGAAAACCTAATGTTACTGTAAGTGAGGGGAAAGGGCAGCGGTCCAGCCTCTGTCACAGTCACACTGCATCACTGTCAGCAGAACCTCCCGAAACTATACACACACTAAGTATATCGCTCTAAATCATGCCAAAATATGTGGCAGACTGGCATGCGGTGTAAGGGAGAGAAAGAGTGAAAGTCTGTAGGGGGGTGCCAGGCGGTGGGCAGAGGTCACAGCTCCAGGGCTTCAGCTGAGGTCCCATGGGCAAGAACACAGACTGATGGAGTGGGACCAGGGCTGAAGGTTTGACAGTTTCAAGCTCCCTCAGGGTAATCGGATTTCTGTTTGCCCACCTCTACTAATATGCCACAGCCATGATGATGTGAACAGATGAGATCCGCGAGGGCATTTATAGACAACACAAGGTACTAGAGGAATGGACATTGTATAAGAAAAAAATAAAACATTAATTTGTTTGTTAATATTTCAGGTCCATACACTGTAAACAAAACAACTAAACAAAAATAATTTAAGTTTAACAATTTAATTTAAGATTTAATATAATAGAACCTAAGACCAACAGATGAGAGAACCTAAAATCTGAATATATCAAGTGTAACATTTCTCAACAATTTCTTTTTTAGAGTGCACTTAAAAAAAATGTTTTTTTTTTCTCATAAATTTTCAGTAAAAAGTCAAATGTAAATGCAAATTTCTTTTTTTTACATTTTGTTTCACTGACTAACAAAGAGCAGATCCTTTGCCAGAATGAAAGTGTTTCGTTCTCTGAGAATGTTTCATTGGATTCAGTCTGTCAAATTCCTCTCTCTCTCGTCTCATTCTAAAGCTTCTTTAATATAAAAGCTCATCTCAGTGTGTCCAAAGCTTGACAGCCTGTCAATCCAGCGCTCGTGGCCTGGCAACAGATCTCCCAATGGGAAAAGGAATTAAACCTAATTGCGCCTGATTGGCTCCTGGCGACTCCTGATTAAGTAGCAACTCTTCTATTAGCTTAGTCACGGGGGTAGGAGCATCTTAAATGGCCTGTAACATCAGACATGGCAAGGTCTGAACAGCCTACAGCAATCTGCTTTCTAGCAAAGCAGATAAAATCCGTCAAACAAATTAAGATTTGTTATGAACAGTTTTCTACTGTTTTCCTTGAAAAAATAAAATAAAATAAAAAACAGCATAGAAGAGACATTAAATAACTCAGAGAGAAAAAAAGGTAATGGAATGGGAAGAATCCAGACATAAGAATGGAATTTACTGTGTATTGTGGAAAGTCACATAATTTTGAAATAATAAATAAAAAGTATAAAATTAATCAAATTCTAACTGTGACATGAACATTAACTGTGACATGATTACTGCTTGTTCTGCATGTTTCTGAGTAAATGAATGTCCATTTAATTTAGAAAAATGATGAAAACTAAACATAAATGTGTATAGTTGTGTGGGAATTTATGTTTCTTACCTGGTTTTTCAGTGACCAGGATGTTTTTAGCCACTCTGACTTTGTCCTCAGAGTTGCGAGCCCAGTCCACCATCCCCCTCCACCCCTTCATGGGGAAAGTGATATCTGCATTTCCTGCGACAGGCCGCTTGTGAATACTCAGTACTGGAGGGAGAATCCAGAGGGCACTGTAAGATCCATGGCAACACCAATATCCTGACTCACTGTACAACGATCACATCTCAACTAGAGAAAGTGTCATGCTGTCAGACGACTCCCCCATTCAAAATCTCTCAGCTCAAACTCTTTCATTCTCATATGATCCCAGCCTTCTGCTTTTTATTAATCATAAAATATAAAAAAAGTTAATTTACATATTAAATATTAACTTATTAAGTTAATTTGCATAACTAAATATTAAGCAGCTCAACTTTTTTAACATTGATAATCAGAAATGCATACAAATCAGCATGTTAGGAATGATTTCTGAAAGGTCATGTGACACTGAATATTGGAGTAATGATGCTAAAAATTCAGCTTCATCATTACAGGAATAAATTACATTTTTAAATATAAAACAATTTCTTTGAAATTGTTATATTTTACCATTTAACTGTTTTATCCACTAGGCCATTGCCCTGACATCACATCATCGCATCCCAATTTAGGTTGGAGCAAAGACATTAAATAATTAGATCAATGTGTGTGCATGTGCTAACTGTTACTAACTCTATACAGTACCACTCAAGTTCTTGTGCAGTATTTCCATCTGATGAATGTGTGGTGTTGCATATACATATACATCTGAACGGACAGGTTCTGAACTCATGGGCAGCTCAGTGATTCAGAGGTAAACAGAACCTCTCACACTCCCTTTTAAACTCTGCTAGCTGCGGCCCACAAAGTATGACCATGAAGGTTCATCTTCCTGCTGTTTTTATGAACCTGGGTGCTGAGTAAACCATAGTCTTCTTTGTGCAGGAGAGACGTGTGTGATGTAGAGTTTGATTCCAAAGCTACAGAAATGCCTAGAGCTATACATATTTGGAAATCTGTGTGAGCAGCATATCAGGGACATACTCATTCATAGTTCAGGGACTGTTCAAGATTTTCAAAGAGATACTGTGTATTACGGCTTTCTAAAGAGTTTAAAAAAATGTTCAAGGTGTGAGTGAGTAATAGAGTTGGTTGTGATTTTAATTGGTTTGTTTCAGCACCAACAAAAGCCAAAAGTGTTTTTAATTAAACAATTAATCAAAAAGGAAAAATGTGTGTGTGTGTGTATATATATATATATATATATGTGTAACGATACGCGTATTCGTATTGACAGTTCGGTACGCGGTACGCATTATGGACCGAACGGTTCGTTGGACTAATTAATTATATTTGGAAAAGAAAAAAAAATTGTGAAATATAATGATATGCGTTCACAAGGTAGCCCAATAACCCAAACGACGTAACAGGCAACGCCCCTGACACCCCCGAAGAAGAAAAAACACCAACTTATATGTTTATGTTAGGCTACTCAGTCAGGCGCTCGCTCACTCATTACGCGCTGAAGGCTCGTTGCAAAATGGCCAATGCGTTTAACAGACCAGAAATAGAAGATCCTCCAATAACCAACGGGTCTGGTGTTTGGGTGCACTTTGGATTCCCTGTAAGCTATAATGGTGATGGCTAGAGAGTGGTGAAAAAAAAAAAAAAAACATCGATATGTCACATCTAGGGTACACCAGCGGGAATACAAAAAAAAAAAAAAAACACCAGCGGGGATACTTGAAACATGTCAACTCATTTACGCCGACATCACCTTAGTGTGTCAGTATCTGGGAAAAGGCGAAAAATACACGCAACAAACTATCCCCGCAGCATTTAGACAGACATTTCCAACGGATTCAAACAGGGCAAAAGACATCACCATGGCGATTGGTAGGCTACATTTACGTTATAGCCGTGGATATGAGACCTTACTATTTACCATTCATTCTATCATTACCATTACAGCTTACAGGGAATCCAAAGTGCACCCAAACACCAGACCTGTTGGTTATTGGAGGATCTTCTATTTCTGGTCTGTTAAACGCATTAGCCATTTTGCAACGAGCCTTCAGCGCGTACTGAGTGAGCGAGCGCCTTACTCTGTAGTGGAAAACGTAGGTTTTAAGAACATGCTTAATGTAATTGAGCCCCGTTACAATATTCCTTCACGAGCCCATTTCAGACAGACCGTAATTCCTGCTTTGTTCCAAAAGACATAAGCCCTATAGAGAACCAATTGAGTAAAAACACACTCAATATAAAGAGTTATAGAGTTCCATATAAAAAGTTACATCTTTGTATTTGTTCATAACTACTACAATAATATAACATTTTCATTTTTTTTTTATAAGGAGCTGTTTTTGTTTTATACAGTATGCTGCTAGGAAAACACCATAGAAGATGGGTAAAGAATAGCTCCATCATTGTTCAATGTAAAAAAAAAACAAAAAAAAAAACATTGTTAGTTTTAATAAATAAAACATTTTTTAAAAATCAAGGAAATTTATCTGCCAATTTTTTCTTTTTGCTGTATCTAAAACGTACCGAACCGAACCGAACCGTGACACCAGTGTTACACCCCTAATATATATATATATATATATATATATATATATATATATATATATATATAGAGAGAGAGAGAGAGAGAGAGAGAGAGAGAGAAAATTTACTAATTTATAAATTAATATATTTCTTTGGTGAATTTGTAGTGTTGTAACTAAAAGTGCAAACACAAAAAAAGACGACAGTGACAGCCATTTAGAACTACATGAAAGGGTCATAGTTAATCACCCATGAAGATATAGTGACTGCCTTCACAAACATTCAACCATTTAAGAAGATGACAATCACCCTCTGACATTATTACAAGGGTGTAAACCAAGTTAAAAGTCAGTGGAAACTGACCCAGATTATCAGTGACCTCATAAGTATCCTGGAAGTCCTTCATGCGGAGACTGATGACGTCCACAAAGTCCTCCACTAGACGAAAAAGCTCTTTAACATTGGGCCCCAGCTGCCAGAAGAAAAGCAGGGCTTAATGTTAAAATATTTGTTAGTTCTTCTATCAATGGAAGTGCATTTTAAATGTTATTGTTATAAATATATTTTTCTAAATATAACGGCTACTGCTGCTGCTGCACAAGCTTAACGATATCCTTCCTTCAGAATGCAAACTGAAACTGGTGTTAAGACATAAATTGTAAACTAACTAATGATCTAACTAAACAGCAGGAGACAAACAGCTGAAAGAAAGATGTGCAGCAAAGAGAACAGAAGAGAATTGGCCAATTAATCACCTATAAAACCAGCTGAAACTTGCATGATTACTTAATGAAAGAGAGTGAGAAGATGCCGACATTAAAAGAGGGAATGAGAAAATGATGAATGAGAGAGTGGAAGAATGAATGAGTGAAGGCTGACTCACCAGTTGTGCCTCCTCCCACCTCTCCCTGTTTTCCTCCATCAGTAAGTTACTCACTGACTGCACAAAATTCTGAGAACAAAACCACATGACAGAGAAACATTCAGGGGCATCCAATGTCAAAACAGTCTTTACTTAGACCTAACGATTCACTAACCCTCATGTCTCCATTACTGGGGCTGTAGTAGGACCTCCTAAATATCTCTGTCATGTTTTTCAGTACATCTATGATAGCCAGAAGGTCTCCGCTGTAGCTTGTTCCATCACTTGACGTTACCCTCAGCTTGGTCATGACTTCAGAGACCCCGTCTCCCACAAGCCCTCGCTGAGCCTTGGACAGGTGATCTCTGGTCTGGAGTAGGTAAAAAAAAAACAACAACATTATATGCAGACGCCATCTTGGTTTTAACTTAACTAGAGCTTAGATTGGAGATCACCTACCAGTGTTTGGATACTACGGTAGTCATTTGAGATGCATTTCATGTATGTTGGGTTCTCCCAGTATGCAATGCCCTCAACATCCAACGAACATCGCCGAAGAATTAGTCCTGCATCACAGAAATGGGTCATCGTTACCAGATTTTGAACAAGAATTTGTTAAAAACTGTATACTGCATTTTTTTTTAACCAGGCATTTTGAGCTGTCCATGGTCCTGAAAATGTCTCAGAATAGCTTTGAGGGTAATGAATGTTTAGGATGAGTGTTTGCATGAGTCATGTCTTACCTACAGCATTCGGAGGACAGCGGACAGCTGCAGTGTCCCCTGCAGGAGTTTTCTTCCACACTACGTTAGAGAAATTCTCCTCGTCACAGATTTCGTGCGGCTCTGCATAAAAGCAAATAAGTAAAAACCACAAAAACTCAAAATCACAAAATGTGATCAAAAAAACAAGTAAGGTACAGAATTACAGCATAATTCTTCTGAAATCTATAAATAGTAGAGATAGGGGTGGGCTATATGACCAAAATTAGTAATTGCATTTCTGATGATAACCGTGTATATAACAATTGTTATTTTGCTGCAAATAAGGTTGTTACAATGACAACATTTTAGATGCAATTAAAAATGTCACAGTTTTTTATTATTTCAGTGCCGTAGCAATAATCAGTTCTAGCCTAAGTAATATAAGTAAAAGGTTCTCAAGCTTATTGAACACAAGAAGCTGGTATAGTAGGCTGCTGTCACTTTAAAACCTACTGTAATACATGGATCTAATGTTCTAACTTAAGCATTTTGACATAACTTTGTGTGTATTCAATCGTTTGAGCTAAATAAAGTGCAAAAAATTACACACTGTGACAAGTGGAACAATAAGACGCGAAAGAGAGTTAAATACATGCGCACTGTTCTGACACATGGTTTTAATTAAAACATCTTTCATAAATAAAACCATCTGTCAGAACTATCAAACTGAGACCTCTTTTGCATTTTGTGAAAGTGATATAGTGGTATGAAATCTCTGTAATGTTTATGTCAACACATAAAAACGCATGCAAAGGATAAACTTAGGTAGTAACTTAGAGATGGCAACTGAAAATGTATACTAGTTGTCAAATTTCAACCAGTTTAATGTTTCTACCAGTATTATATCACCCACCCCTAGCACAGAATGACTTTTGGCTACAACCATGTGATTGTCTCACCTGGACATCTCTTCTCATTGCAACGTCTAACTTCCTCTCTGTCCCCTGGGCATTGCTCCCCCCCAAAAAAGGGACCGTAACACACCCTCTGTCTTTGCTGGCTTCCTCCACCACATGTTTTGGTACAACCATCCCAAGAGCTCCAGATTTGCCATTGGCCATCCACAGGACACTCTCGGAGGAAGCAGTCTCTTGTCTGACGCCACTCGCCCTGACACTCCAGGCCCCCATAAGAGGGCCCGTTACACTCCCGAGTGCGCTGCATTGTTCCATTTGAACAGGACGAGGAACAGGTACTCCAGCTGGACCATTCATTCCACACGCCATCCACTACAGAGTTAAATACAAAGTTATAAGAAGAAACTAAAGAATTTTCTAAATGTGAGAATAGAGGATACAAAGCAACATTAGGATGACAAAATTAAGGAACTGAAAGTGGAGCATGATAAAAGATATTGAAAGATATTTTGCAGGGGAAAGAGAAAGGAACTTTGGGTTGTCAAACTCCATTCCAATCCACAGTGATTTAAAGCCTCTATTAATCACCATCATTTGCTGTGAACTTTACAAAGGTTCCTTTCAATCTCCATCTCTACAGTGCCTCACATTAGGCTTTAATTGAGGTGCTTGATGAAAGTCATTAAATCTGTATGAGACAGTCTGTATTTGAAAACCCAAAGATCACCTGGGCATACAGCAATGTTGCAGAATTTGGTCTGTTTCTCTGGACCGTCGCAGGGGTTTCCTCCGAACTGCGGCTGCTTGCAGGAGCGGGTACGGTCCCTGTACCCACGGCCGCACGTTGAAGAACACAAGCTCCATGGAGTCCACTCATCCCACGACCCGTGTACTGTAATCAGAGCGGCTAGGGTATGATTTATAGAGAGAAAAACGCACCTCGCCAACACACAAACACACACACGAACACACCAGGGAAAAACAAAAGAGCGGTTCACACTGACAACGATCTGCAACGGCTTTAATTCATTTATTTTAAACAGGATTTGCCCGTTTCCCGATGGCATAAGTGACAGTTTGGGATGAGATAAATTTGAGAAAGGTTTAATGAGAGATGAAGTAATGGGAAGACTACCAATAGGAGTGAAGACATTGGAGCACATTGAGCAGTATGCATTGATCATTGTTCATCTTGTTCATTATATGATGTATTGCTGCAATTTTACGAACATTTTCCACTCCATTTTTAGCAGCAAGGAAACATATTCCCTTTCCAAACAGAAGAACATCTTATTTTTACCAGCAATATATCATATTTGTGATCAGATGTTCAGATGCTATAGCCATTTACATAGCCCCCCAATAATGTTATGACAGGAACGCCTACTAGAAAAGACTGTATAATATCTCAGATGGTTCACTCATATTCCTATGAACTGGAAAATCTGTAACGCTCAATATGGCAGCTCTAGTAATGGAAGTAAATTCTTTGAAATAAGAGTTGTTAGTCATTTTGCACTGTAGTTAGACATTCCGCTTCCCACATAAAACTGAGACTTGTGCTTAGGACTGCACATGTGCATTACCATTGACCAAACAGAAATATATCAAATTAAACGGCAATTGAGGGCAAGAAAGAACATTCACAAGACAGTTCATGTCAAATATTTTTGATAATTTGAAATAAGTTTCTCAAGCAGTTTTTGAGATTTTAGGTTTTCCCCATTTGATTAGATCTTGCATGCCAGGATGTGCATTGCAAATACAGCCGCCGTGTGAACTGACTTGCATTTAAAGAGACTTTGCTACTAGCTACCAACAATACAGCAAAAACAGCTGTCAGTGTAAACAGAGAATTACGGGTAGTGTGAAATTTTTTCTTAATGTTAAGTCAAATCATTGTTTTCTTCTGCCTAAAGTGATTAACACTTACTACAACATTGTGCTTTTCTAGACACATATATTATTTAATTTTTTTGAATAACACTTTTGTCTGGCCCCCTGAGATGCTGCACATAAACCCATTAAAATCTTACCACGGCTCTCCAGCATTCAGGGTTGAGACTCTCCCCTCAACTTAAGAGGGGAACAGCCGTACATGGAAGCCCAGGAAGAGTTAGCCTCACGTTGGCAGTAGCTGGAGGGTGAGTGGGCAAAGCTAATGGACCTGAGTGGAGGTGGGACGGGTGACGGAAAGTGCATAAGGAAGATGGTGGGGGTGAGGAGAGGCCTGAGGTGGGCTGTGCTTACCTGGACACACAATAGTGTTATTGCAGGGTCTCTGTTCACGCAGCGGCCCACTGCACTGCGTGCTGTACGGCACTGAGACACATAAGCGTGTGCGACTCTGCCAGCCCTCACCGCACGTGGTCGAACATGCACTCCACGCAGACCACTCCCCACCCGACGGAGGATCCACTGAGAGGTATGGGAGGAAGTGGGGAGGGGGATGGGATGGGGTAAGGAGCAGAGGAAAGGGTAGGAAAAGGGCCAAAACTAATTAGCGTGCGGGATTAGCCACTTTATTTAACAGGGGAAGTTTTAATAATTTCTTCGCTGAATCCATATCCTCAGCATTTACCCGTAATAGAAGAATTCATGCTTTCAGTTTTGGGATATGTAAGTCAGCCATCTATACAAGGATTTCACAAGGCTGCCCAATAGATCAGACTTTATTATCTGATCAATTAGGAAAGCCAAGGAATCAAGTTAGAATCCTAAAGTTATGGGAACATATTAAATGTCCAATAGGGTGCACTTGGTTGTCTTGACAGTCTAATAGATAATATGGGCTATCATGCTGTCCAATGGAAAGAGTTAGGCTATCATAACCACCAGGTGGAACTAAATGGAGAATTAAGAATGTCCAATAGAACAATATTGAATGTCAAAATAAAAAGTGATAAGGAGGGAATGATTTAACCTTAATCTGACAAAATTAGGGGTAATAAACATTTTAGTTTCCATACTAAAACCCTGCATAAGCATAGTTAATAATACTTATACATGAGTTTATTTTATCAGTTTTTTTTGTGTGCACCATTTAGTTTTGAAATGAGCATACAATTGTGTATTGTTAACGCTACTTCCAAAAGTAAAATAAAAATTGGGAAAATCATGCACAGCATTTTTAGTTTTTAGAATATACTTATTGATTCACAGATGTACAGTTTAAATATGAAACCCCAGCCTCTATTTATGGATTTACTGATTTTGAAGCACATTGGAGTAAAATAGAATAAAATAGCATTTATTTTGAAGTGACAGGCTCATATTGGTTAAACTGTAAAAATGAAAGACATTCATGCAGTATGCTCACAAAGAAAAGACAAAATACTAGGGATTACTAGTCCAATATTTTATATTGAAGCATGCAAATCATACATCACCACCCCCAAGCAAGGTGTATCTTGTTCTTGTCTGTTTCATTATAAGGGGTTACGACCCTTTCAAAATGCTTTTAACTTCTTTGTTAGCAATGGTGTCCATAATTTTTTGGATATCTCGATGTTCCTCCATGAACCATGCCATAATACACATGACAAAGACAAACAAAACATAAATCACACTGACAGGAGCATAAAAAAACAAGGCCATAGCCACATACGCATTCAGTCTACTCCCCTGTATGTGGACTAGTGAGTGAAATGGTTGCTAGTGTGTATATGTGTGACCCCAAGCTGCAGAGGAGGCTGATGCCACCTGTCTTCTTACCTGTTTGGGAAGACTGCTGTCCACTGCGGGTCTTATCAGAGTCCTCTCGTTTACGGTTGTCCACCAAGCGCAGGGATTGGCTACGAGTGCCAAGTCGGCCTCTGCCTGCAGGATGGGCTGGGGTTAGCAACTACAGTCGAATTCTGATCGGGCTGTTCTGTGCGACCTGAACATCTAAACCCTCCAGGGCAAGATTTGAATAACCCTGATCTAGACCAGCATCAGCCATGCTTGGGATTTTGTGTGACGTTACATAGCTGAGAAGAAAGTGAACCTGTATTTGGTTTGATACCCTCCAAGCGAACGCACAACTCTGTGAGAGTTTAAACACTTCTGGGTTTGCGTGACCTCAAAACGTGAGGAAGTGTGCAGAAAGAGGGCAAGATGGAACGAGCAGTGGATGGTGGATGAAAAAAATAAGCAGACCATGCAGAACAGAGACACAGACAATCAAGGTGAAGACATCTGCAGCCGATGGCCTTGACCATGGAGTGGGTTATTTACTCATGGCCTCCATCCAAACTGAGCGAAGATCTACTCACTACAGTCACATTCAAACTGATTTGGTCAGTGACACCCTTACCAAGCATGGCCTCTTGCATTCCTTTGTATTTCACTGGACTTAAACCCTTGCCTTTAGAGGAATACTGCCTGTAGCCTATGGGTCCAATGAAAAGCACACAAAAATGTTCATTCTATCATCAGTCTTTCGGTATCATTATTATCATTGTGTCACACAAGAAGCAGAACATATTTTTTTATAGTGAAATGTAAAAAATGTAAAAAATATGCTGTCAGACAGTGATAGAGAGAGAAAGGTAGAGAAGAAGTGGGTGTGCAAATGGTCACATGCAAATGTACATGAGCTAGAAGACAACTTACCGATGCATGGCTGAGGGTTGCAGGGACGACCTTCATCCAGAACACCCTCGCACATGTAAGCCTCCTCAGGTGGTGACTGACAGGTGCGTGTACGCGTCTGGACTCCGCCTCCACATTCACTGCTGCACTCCGCCCAGTCGCCCCACCCACTCCAGCCACCTGTATTAAACCAACACATAGACACATGCACAGTCCGTGTGTGTAATTCCCAAGAAAAAGCCATTTATTTATACATTTTCATGGCACAAATTAAATTTCCATCCCTACTAAGCAATAATGTTCTGATTTCGTAATCCATTATGATGGCACTAAGATGTAGAAATGGACCCATAAATATCAATAGTATATGAGTCCCTGTGTTCTGCTCCCTCATGAATGTTTAATAGCAGACATTGCTGCCTGTCTGATCCCGGAGGCCCCGACAAATATGTATTAATCTGCATGAATAGAACATGAAGCTGGCCCACGTCCAGTTGCAGACATTTTTAATTACTCACAAATCAATTGTACGGGGGAGGGTATATAATTCTACACTCAGTGCTGCGCTACCCAGAAAGTGAGAACTGAAATGAAAGTGAGAAAGAATCAGAGACAGCTTATATTTAAAATGTCCATCAGAAGATTTTTAGCATATATTACATTGGGAGGGTCCATACAGACAATGTAAAGATGGTCAATGTAATGGGGTCAATGGTAGCTACATGTGAAAGATAATAAAAGCGAAATTTAGCACAAACCAGTAAAAAAAATAATAATAATAAAAAATTATAAATAAATATATTTAAAAGAGGCACCAAGTCATGGTTCATCCAAGTGAAAGATATAACACAAACATGTCAGAAAAAAATACAATAAAATACAACAACTGAATATAAGTTATAAGTTGCTATACAGCTGGATAAAACAAAAATGTGTCTGTCTTGATTTCAGGTTGCAAAACAATAAAATGTGATTATTTTAAAGAGGTGTGATTCATTTCTATACTCACTAGTTTAGCAGCATATTTTTTTTAAAACACAATTACAATTACCATGGACTTTAGGATTATGAATATCATCAAGTTTATACTATTTTAAACAAATTATAATAAAATATTATACAAAACTATGTATGTTTAACATTCTGTAATAATTTATGGCCTTTGTAGAATTCATTAATAGAATATTCACTGAATTTATAGCCTGAAAAAAAGTGTAGGATTTACTTTGAAATAGTTCACTTAGTAAATGTCATTAATAGTTACATAAAAATATCAAGTTTGAATTACACATTTAATTAAACATGCCATTTTGAAGAATGAGGACCAAAATTAAATTTCCTAAAAAGTTCTTCAAATAATTTTTATTTACATCTTTATAGAATTATATATAGGCTATATATATGTTTTTTTTTTTTTTTTTTTTTTTTTTTTTTTTTTTGCAGTGTAGGATTTTTTTTAAGTAGCAGATGAAAGCAGGTGACATGCACATACAATTTAATTTAAACAACAAACTATTTTATCTTAGAAATTAAAAGCATGTTCATAAAAATGAATAAAATTTCCAGTTATGGATGAATAAAATGTATGAATTATATATTTATTAAATACATAATTGACCCTAACATCAGCTGAACCCTTCCGACCGTTAAATTCAAAGCATCTCTCATGCCAAGCAGAGTTAATACATTATTGCACATAAAGGCCAGATTTAAAAACAAATAATGCCCTTTTTTTTTGTTTTGCAGCTCTGAATACAAATCTGCCGGCAAGCAAGTGCTTAAAAGCAGAATCAATATCTATTTGTTTGAGCAGGATGAGCGATTAATGGCAAATTGTTCACTTGGTGCTGAGATTGGCTTTGCCGCATGTTGTGTGCGACACATTCACCTGATAAAACAAACCGGATTCTAATCTTCAATGCCTCGGCCTTGAATATACAATCGAATGTCCTCCTTGCACAGTAAGTGACAATCACATGCAATCGCAATGAACCGTGACGGCTCTCAGCGCGCTGCCCTGATTAATCCCATCCACCAATCACGTTTCAAACCAGATGGGTTCATCAACCAATCGCACATGGCATAAATGTTCCACGAGGGACTGTAAGTGGTAGAAATCAGTCTTAAGTGATTCCAGCCTTATTTAAAACAAGTGCGATAAGGAGGAGTGAAAATGACTGAAATAAGTAGTGTAAGAAAATTCGCAAGGCAAACAATCTTTAGAAAAGCGAAGAAGAAGAAAAAAAATAATTAAAAAGCCATTTTGGAGATAATTTCTCTTTCTGTGAAAAGCTATTGGAGAGTATGACTTTTTTTGGCTCAATAATCATGGGTTGAAGGAGAAAAATGGGGACATAATAATACATTATAATTTACATTATAATCCTCTACGTCCGCTACGTTCTCAAAACTCAGGCAATTTGAACCTAGAATATCAAAATCAACTGCGGGCGGCAGATCCTTTTCCTATTTGGCGCCTAAACTCTGGAATAACCTACCTAACATTGTTCGGGAGGCAGACACACTCTTGCAGTTTAAATCTAGATTAAAGACCCATCTCTTTAACCTGGCATACACATAACATACTAATATGCTTTTATTATCCAAATCCGTTAAAGGATTTTTAGGCTGCATTAATTAGGTAAACCGGAACCGGAAACACTTCCCATAACACCCTATGTACTTGCTACATAATTAGAAGAATGGCATCTACGCTAATATTTGTCTGTTTCTCTCTTGTTCCGAGGTCACCGTGGCCACCAGATCCAGTCTGTGTCCAGATCAGAGGGTCACTGCAGTCACCCGGATCCAGTACGTATCCAGACCAGATGGTGGATCAGCACCTAGAAAGGACCTCTACATCCCTTAAAGACAGCGGAGACCAGGACAACTAGAGCCCCAGATACAGATCCCCTGTAAAGACCTTGTCTCAAAGGAGCACCAGGACAAGACCACAGGAAACAGATGATTCTTCTGCACAATCTGACTTTGCTGCAGCCTGGAATTGAACTACTGGTTTCGTCTGGTCAGAGGAGAACTGGCCCCCCAACTGAGCCTGGTTTCTCCCAAGGTTTTTTTCTCAATTTTGTCACCGATGGAGTTTCGGTTCCTTGCCGCTGTCACCTCTGGCTTGCTTAGTTGGGGACACTTCATCTACAGCGATATCATTGACTTGATTGCAAATAAATGCACAGACACTATTTAATTGAACGGAGATGACATAACTGAATTCAATGATGAACTGCCTTTAACTATCATTTTTTCATTATTGACACTGTTTTCCTAATGAATGTTGTTCAGTTGCTTTGACGCAATGTATTTTGTTTAAAGCGCTATATAAATAAAGGTGACTTTGACTTTGACAGTGTTTTCTTTCTCTGTCCCCAAGGACATTTTTTTAATGCTTTATCGATAATTTAGTGTGCTTCTCTTGTTCGGCGATAGCTCCCTTACATCGAAACTCTTTGAGAAGAGAACGCTGCATTATCTTTAAACTCTGATATTCGTCCTCTGCTCGGATGTTTCTTTCTATTCGTCAGCCCTTCTTCTATCATTCTGTGTTTTTGGTCGTTTTTCAGATTGCAGCTGCAGCACGCACCTGCTTTTCAAAGGATGAGTGTGTGGATATACATCCTTCTGCCCATTAGTAAATATTGTCTTGGCTTACGAGAGCCTCAAAGTGACCTTCACTTTCCCTCGAAGTTGAGCAGAAAGTCTAATAAGAGTAATCTGAATTCATCAATACAAGATCTAACCATAATCTCACCCGCCACTGCCCATTGCGTATCTGCTACGAAACCAAGGCCAGTCAGTACATCTAAATTACACCCTGCATTCGACTTCATGCTTTGTTTTCTGGTTGAACTGTGCATTAAAACACAGCGTGGGTCAGTGAAGGAATGCGAAACATGGGAAGTGCTGACACCCAGAGGATGCTACTAGTCATTGGCATCCATGTCAGCAACAAATGAGTGTGGAAGTAAAAAAAAAACAACGTTTCTTTAAAACGTCTTTTCTTATTGATGTAGGAATTAAATTAATTTCTGGAAAATTAAATGAGCAATCCATCTCACAGTTTTTTTCTGTCTCAATCTGTCCTTCTGATGGCTACACTCACAGGTTTAATCCATTGTTCTGCTGTCAGTATCCTGCTTAGAATAAATATTTGAACAGCTGTGTTTACACATCTGATTGATTAACCTCACTCCAGGGGCAGGAAACACAACTTAGGTTTGCACCCGGCCTTACCACGTTGTATAATCTTTCCTGTCTTGCGCCGCAGTACTCAAAAAGACCCACGCAAACCAACTCTGTTAAAAGACCATACATTTCCTACCCATGAATTTTAACAATACAAAATAAAGGCAGCAAGTGTGGCAAAAAAAAAAAAACACCTGAAATGACAAAACACTTAATTTACAGATAATATGATTTTCTTTAATGAATTCTATGATATAGGGTCCAGGATTATGTAAATTTTTTTTATAATGATATATGTATACATGTATATATGCAATTATTCATTAAACACTCAATGAACCAATGAGAGCGTGATATCAATAATAATAATAATAATAATAATAATAATAATAATAATAATAATAATAATAATAATAATAATAATAAATCATTTAATGGACTTTTCATTCATCTTACAATAACAAGTCTGTTATCATCCCAGCAAATTTGAAAGGGTGTTTGCACTTCATATATTTCAATGATAAAAACTGGTTTAATTGTTTTAAATACAGTGAAATAATGTTTTGTCCCCATACACTTACATTTATAGATAAAGCATTTATCATTACATTAGAATCATCATGTTTATGAAAATTATTTAAATGTTTTGTTGTTGTTGTTGTTTTTTTTTTTTTGTTATTCTCAATACAATGTGGTTTCTAGAAAAACAGTATGCAGGGATTGGACCATTTTTTTTCCAAACGATAAGACACAAATACCAAATAATATTCAAATGCTGCAGCAAAAAGTTAGTCTAATTGATTTCTTAAAACTGGCAACTATTCATTGACAAAAATGAAGGCAGAAGTTGGTGACGCTACTTTTCAGAGCCAGATGTGATTATATATCTATTAATCTCAATGAAAATAAAATTATTTATGTTTTTATTTTCGAATAATATACACATACAGTACTAAACATAATTTTTTACTTATTTCACAAAAACAGCACCTATGTATCATCCAAGGCTCTTAGTGTATTTGGGAAATGACACAAAACAAGTGTAACACAATTAAACAGTTTGTTCTCTTGCTTCTTCTTTGGTGAAATTTGTCCCATTCTCTCTCTTTGGCCCATTGAAGATCACTGGGCCTGGTTCTTTTTCTCTCTCATTGGTTCATCCTGGTGATTGTGATTCCTGTTTAGTGCTGATCACTACTTCTGCTTTTTCTTTCAATAGTCACACAATGACAAAAACAGTGACTTCTCATCAGCGGAGTGCATACGTTACAGGATTACAGCCTGTGTCAGATGAGGAGCTCAGAGTCTACACTGTTTACTGATGAGCAAGCAGATAAACAGATCAAAAGTACGAGAGAGATATGAATAGGTGTTTGGTCAAATGTTCTTTTGTTGCAGGTGCGGGTCAGAGAAGTCGACATTTCAATTCTGAAGATGGATGCCTCTCCTCGACAGGAACAAAAGGGGAAAAATCTAGCTTGAATCAAAAACACCTTCACTTAAAGGATTAGATGGGCCTCCCACTTTTCACAGGCTCACAGATGAGTGGAAAAATAACAGGCTTTTTTATTTTCCTCTTGCACATCAATCTTCAGCAGAGAAACATCTGCACATAAGACCGAAAGGACGTGGGTGCACATGTGAAAACACACACAAACATACACATGAACACGCAGTCTCACCCTCACTTTCAGGCACTTTCAGATCTTGGATCAGTGACCACCAAAATGGATGATCACACTGCTGCCGAACTACCCGGAATGGCATCAAACTATCCGAAACTCAATTACAAAGACAATTACAGAAAATAAGTAAATTTTTAAATGCTAAGAAGCAAGAAAGCACCCTGTCTAATAATAAATAAGCTGTATATAAAATTGTAATTATGGTAATTTTGATTGCATATATTTACTATATATTGAGGTTGGTTAAAAGACAAATAATGAATAATAGCATAAACATTCCACCAGTCAACTGTGAGAAATTGTTTTACTTAAAAATGCTATTTATGAATGATTTACTTCGTGAATTTCAGTGGGTATATCTAGTAAACAAGCCATGTCATTGCAGCAAGATCATTTAATTGAATTCTCCAAACTGGCAACTGCCTACTGATAAAAATGCATGCAGACTTTTAACAATGATAGTATTCAAAGCCAGATGTTATGAGATGGTATGACATGGAATGAAAAGTCTACTATTATTTACTATTTCAAATTAAACACAATACAGTATATGTCATTATGGTATATGGGATTTAAGGTGGCAATCTAAAATCGTAAAAGGCTTTTGACAAAATGAATATGAATACCACTACTCTGAATGACAAAACTAAATCAGAGATGTCTACTTTGCAATTGCCTAATGTAATGTGCCTTTAGTTGATGAATGCCTCTTTTCTAATTTTGACATGAGGCACAGCTTCTGACTATAAAATAAAATAATTGTATAAATATCATAAATGGCTTGCTATGAATTTAATTTGTTATATATTGAACTTTTGACATAGCAATAAAACAAGCTAATTTCTAGCCTGTGGCTTAAAAACTGAAATAATCTTTTATTTTTCTTTACATGCATTAAGCATATAAAATGTCTTTCAGTTTTATCAAATTTTTCATTTTTATTTCATTTATATATACAATTATATAATTTAAATAATATAAACTGATGAACACCTGAAGCTACTTCCGAATGCTCCACTTGTGGAATATCAGAGACTGAATGTCTAGTAAACAAGCCCTTTTTTTTTACTGCAGCATTTACATTTTCATATGTTAGACAGATTTAAGAAGAAGGGAGAAAGAGTAAGAGAGAAGAAGAGAATATTCATTAGCCTTCATGTGGTTATTAATCTTGGTTAAAACAGTCCTCAGATTGGGAATTGACAGTGTTCATTCTGAGAGTCTCACTCTGATCTAATGTTCCTATGGAAACCAATTTGGTGGCACATGTATGTTGCAGAGCCTTAGGTGCATTAGACATTCATGCCCATCTGTGGTGCCTCTCAAAAGCATGAGGCGTTATCAGACAAATAACCCCTAATCCCCCTAATCAAACCATTCACCGGTCCCCTCTCAATCTCTTCTGCTTGCTTTCACTGGGTCAATCTCAGCATGTTAGAAGAGATTTTCTATCTTTTATAGATTCTATTTTGTATGGACTGTGAGTTAGATGTGACTCTAGAGATGTGAGAGGGGGTAATCATGGTCAGGGAGCTCTTTACAGCACAGTTGTGTTTCGCTCTCCATCAAAGACACACACATACACACACTCACAAACAAAACAGGTCTATCTGCAGGAGCATGTGTTCACTAATAAGCAGTTCCCCATGATTTTTAAAGCTTACCCACCAATCTGAGATGTGTGTATGTTTGTGTCAGCATTTTGATATCACAGTTTAGATCCTAGATAATACTTGTTCTTTATATATTAGGAGGATAGTCCACCCAAAAAATAAAATTCTAATGCTGGCAAATGACCATGGCATAAATAATTAACGGCTAGCTGTGCATTAAACGATTTGAATGTACCTCTTTGAGGCAACCACCCTCTGCTGCATGTTGGGCATTTAAATTGTTTAATGCACAGCTAGCTGTTGATTATCCCCTGCGCATTTGACTGGAATGATAAAAATGGGTAATTTTCGATAGTTACAACTAGGAATGTGCGGTATACCGGTACTGGAAACATACCAGTATCTGTTATATTTAAAACGGTACGATATCTTAATTTTGCTCAATTCGGTATTTCATGCGCTGCGGTTCAGAAGTTTACCTGTAGGTGGCAGATCTTCCCAAATTGTTGCAAAACCGGTAAACCTAAAGAACAACGCCATGTATCAAACAGATGAAACTCTATTAACGCACCCAAAACTAATAAATACAGAGAACAGTAGAACTGAAATATGGCATTACTTTGCATACAAAGTATGATAAAGGTGAACGAACTGACCACAGGATTCAACACACCAAATCTTGCTAAGCATTTGTCGCGTGCTCATCCTAATCTTTTCCGAGAATAAAGCGATCAACAGGTAAGTGCGTCATTCATAAATTCAGACTTAATTTGACCTTTTATTCACAACTGATCCACGCACGTTACATAAGATATGACGCAGTAGACACGAAAGCTCAAACATGTGCGATAGAACCAGTGACATTTTGGTCACATATTTGCACTTGCATTTCAAACAGTCAAATATTAATTTAATTTGAATGAAACGAGTTGATTCAAATGAACAGTTTTGCTATATTAACCTATGCTAAGCTAAGCTAAAAGTGCTACCACCAGACCCGGAGATTGGATGAATGGATAAAAAATGGTAAAACTCTGTTTAACTCTAGGAGAGTTGGAAAATGAGCCTATTTATAAAAATAAAAAAAAGTGGAGTATTGATTCAAATGAACAGTTTTGCTATATTAATTTAAGTATCAATAATATGTTTTTCCCACATTGTCGACCGCTAACATGAAGCAGGTGAGAGAGAGAGAGAGAGAGAGAGAGAGAGAGAGAGAGAGAGAGAGAGAGAGAGAGAGATTTATCTTTATCTGAGTCTGAAATCTGAAGGAGTGAGAAATAATAATATGATTTTGAATATTACTTTGACTGTTAGAATTAAGTATTGATACCATGGTATTACTTTCTGGTATCATACCGAAGCCAAAACTTGTTAGATGTAGCATTCTTGCATTGCATTGCATTGCATGAAGCACCTCTCTGGGGAATTCTAAAGATTTATCAATGTGTGGTATCATTGTAAATAGTGATGGTAAAACTGAAACAGCTGAAGTAAAGTAAACAAAAGAACACTGATATTCTCTTGAACAACAATATAACACCCTCTTGGAACAAACACCACCAAAAATCTCTGATTGAAAGTCTGCATGAAATAGTGATGAACCCCTACAGCAAGGCAGATGTTTGACAAATTCCCCCCAGCCCCATCCCTTGTGTGTGTTTATGATGGACTAGTACAGTCTCACAGCTAACATACGTTCTGAAAACACATATACACACCTTAATGCACACCCAACCTGGGGCATTTTTTATTATTAAGCATAGAGGCAGTAAAACTGCTTAATTAAAACATGAATATTTTATGAGGTCTGGAGAGCTGTGGAGGGGCAATGAGCTAGCACTGGCAACAGTAGGAGAACGAGAGCGAGAGAGAGGAAAAGGTACAGATCCATCCATCTAGTAGAGATAAGTACTGTGCTTATCCTTCTCAGAGCAGTGGGAGCAGTTTTATAAGCTGTACGCTAAAAACGTGTATGCCCCTGGTGGTTAAACATGTTCATAACACACACACCACACGCAGTGACAGAGGGCTGCCCGCACAACCATTTTCAGCCAACCACAATGAAACGGCTCAGCATGAAATGGCTCACTGGCGTGAGGGACTGTGTGTGTGAGAAACAGAGACAAGAGACATGACTACAACAAAACAGTGCTAAGTTAAATCTTGTTATTATGCCTAAAGATGAAGAACTGATAACTAAGGGGGCAGTCAATTTAAATTCCTTAGTTTAGCAACATCACAGCCAAGCTATTATCGGCTCCACTCTCAATTTAAAGTGCCTCACTAAGAAATAACAAGTATATGCTTTCATCTAGCTTAACCAAAGCTCTCTGAGAAACATTGGTCCCTAATGGCGAGAAAGTGCAAGTCATGAAGACAATATTTTCTACTGTCATCACCTCACACCTGAAATTCTCTCCCCTCTTTTTCTCACTCAACTCTTTTTCCATTCTGTCTCTCAAATCCAGACCATAATCTGTCGCTGCTCTGAGCTGCCAGAGATGAATCTACTCATCTCCCATGATGCCTTGCCTCTGAGCAATGGGTCACATTCACACAATAGACACGCCTTTATCATTTTAAGATGGAATGCACTCTCCCTCCTTCCTGTGTCCCTCTATTTAACTCTCCACTTTCCCTCTTAAGAATTTAAGGGAGGTTGGCCCTTTCCACCTACAGGAGATGTGGGAGGAAGCACACCTCCAAATTGTCCACACATAAAATGGACAGCATGTCATTTAGACTGAGCTAGGTATGTCTGCAGAGCGATAGGTCTTGGAGAGTAGCATTGAAATGATGCAAAGCCTGTCTTTCAAAAGTCATCTATTGAGGATGGGCCACTGGCTGCTGAACTTTTTATATTAACTGATCTTGTTCCTCCTTTTTTTATGCCTTGCAATCTTAAATGTTTGGTTTTCTGTTATGCATTCTACATTGTATACATTGCAAATTGTGCTTATTTGTCTCCCAAGGTAATGTTTTCAAGCTGGCTAAAACAGATGAAGTTTTGTTGAATTTGAAAAATTCATTAGCGATTATCTTGGAAGCATAAGTAAGAATATTTAGTTGAAAACCAGAGACCAGTCTGTCATGTTTTCCATCGGATGCCATAATTTTGATTTAAATGTTATTTATGAATGTATGTAGTGACATTATAACTGTATTATTTTAACACCTAATTTAATGAGAAATATAAATATTTCTAGCAAATATATACCATTCAAAAGTTTGGAGCCCATAAGAATTCCAAACAACTATATTGTTATTGCAAACAAACAAATAAATAAATTAATGTATTGATTTTTGAAAGAAGTCTCTTATGCTCACTAGGCTGCATTTAATTTATGAAGAACACAGTAAAAACAGTAATATTGATAAATATTGTTACCATTTAAATAAGCATTTTCTTTTATAATGCATTTTAAAATGTAATTTATTCCTGTGATGGCAAATCTGAAATTCCAGGAGCCATTACTGCAGTCTTCAGTGTCACATGATCCTTCTGAAATCTGTGGCCAGTAAAAATTTGACAAATTTCTAGTAAGAAGCTTCCTTCTACATATTCTCTATTATTTGATTATTATGTTCTATAAGAATTTGTACATTATCACCAAAATATACAAAATTATTTAATTTATATATTATATGGCGAGAAAGTGCAAGTCATGAAGACAATATTTTCTACTGTCATCACCTCACACCTGAAATTCTCTCCCCTCTTTTTCTCACTCAACTCTTTTTCCATTCTGTCTCTCAAATCCAGACCATAATCTGTCGCTGCTCTGAGCTGCCAGAGATGAATCTACTCATCTCCCATGATGCCTCGCCTCTGAGCAATGGGTCACATTCACACAATAGACACGCCTTTATCATTTTAAGATGGAATGCACTCTCCCTCCTTCCTGTGTCCCTCTATTTAACTCTCCACTTTCCCTTTTAAGAATTTAAGGGAGGTTGGCCCTTTTCCACCTACAGGAGATGTGGGAGGAAGCACACCTCCAAATTGTCCACACATAAAATGGACAGCATGTCATTTAGACTGAGCTAGGTATGTCTGCAGAGCGATAGGTCTTGGAGAGTAGCATTGAAATGATGCAAAGCCTGTCTTTCAAAAGTCATCTATTGAGGATGGGCCACTGGCTGCTGAACTTTTTATATTAACTGATCTTGTTCCTCCTTTTTTTATGCCTTGCAATCTTAAATGTTTGGTTTTCTGTTATGCATTCTACATTGTATACATTGCAAATTGTGCTTATTTGTCTCCCAAGGTAATGTTTTCAAGCTGGCTAAAACAGATGAAGTTTTGTTGAATTTGAAAAATTCATTAGCGATTATCTTGGAAGCATAAGTAAGAATATTTAGTTGAAAACCAGACACCAGTCTGTCATGTTTTCCATCGGATGCCATAATTTTGATTTAAATGTTATTTATGAATGTATGTAGTGACATTATAACTGTATTATTTTAACACCTAATTTAATGAGAAATATAAATATTTCTAGCAAATATATACCATTCAAAAGTTTGGAGCCCATAAGAATTCCAAACAACTATATTGTTATTGCAAACAAACAAATAAATAAATTAATGTATTGATTTTTGAAAGAAGTCTCTTATGCTCACTAGGCTGCATTTAATTTATGAAGAACACAGTAAAAACAGTAATATTGATAAATATTGTTACCATTTAAATAAGCATTTTCTTTTATAATGCATTTTAAAATGTAATTTATTCCTGTGATGGCAAATCTGAAATTCCAGGAGCCATTACTGCAGTCTTCAGTGTCACATGATCCTTCTGAAATCTGTGGCCAGTAAAAATTTGACAAATTTCTAGTAAGAAGCTTCCTTCTACATATTCTCTATTATTTGATTATTATGTTCTATAAGAATTTGTACATTATCACCAAAATATACAAAATTATTTAATTATACATATTCTGTTAAAACGGGCCCTCATCACTTGGTTCAGCTGTATAACGATCACACATATTATTAATTACACACATTAAGTGCTCTTTTACAGATAGTTCTGAAAACTGTGAGTTGTGGATTCGTCACCCCCTTGTGTTTTTAGAAAAAAGGTGAAGTGGCGACCCATACTCTGAATTATTTATTCCATCCAAGTGGATATGCACAGTAGTGAACACACACAACCGGAGAAGCAGCTATATTGCTGTGGTGCCTGGGGAGCAGTTGAGGGTTCAGTGCCTTGTTCAAGAGTCTCACCTCAGTCATGATGGTCATTCTCTCCCCTCACCTACAATCCCTACCGGACCTGAGACTCGAACCCACAACCTTCGGGTTACAAGTCAAATTATCTAACCATTAGGCCACAGATGCCCCCATAACAAACAGGAAAAAGTAAGACATACAAGAAAGGGAAGACAAAAGTACACAGAAAGGTCACAGTGCAATGGGGTGAGTAATTTTCCAGTCCAATGGTTGCAGCCTCTCCTAGGGGTTGAGTTTCTGTACTACATCAACTTATGGAGATCACATCACAGCTCTGAACTCAGTAACCGGACTAATTCCCTTCCTAATAATCAATCTCCAAGCGCATCACCACCGCTATCCAGTGTCACTCGCAGAGCATGTCTGCCGCATCAACTCTCCCACGGGCCGATCCAATATCCCTATCTGAACCCTCACAGGATCACACATGGTGCCAAGAAGCCAAGGTCACCCAGCTAGGAGACATCAGCTGAAACCCAAAACCTTCTCTTTTTTAAACTCCGTCAGTTCTCTCAAGACTCTTGTTTCTTCAGCTCTGATTGTTCTGTTGCTTTACTACTTAATATGACAAGCTACCAAACCCACAGTGGTAACAGAAAACAACATTTTTTAATTCAGGAACCACTGAACCATGCTGAATTATAACTGGACAAAAACTGTTAGCTTACCAGTAGTGTCAGCTGTTCCTTCTTTCACAACAGGGATGCAGTTCTCCAAGTAGACCCCATCCTGGTAGCATCCACTGGTGTCTTTGTCCAGCGGGGGCTGGTCCCAACATTGGCATGGTGTCTGCATTATGCCACAGGGCCGACTGGAGGTACTGTAGGTCAGGCAGTCCTCTAACCATTGGCACAGCATTTGACAGGCAGCCATGCTGGGGTTACGCTTTCCAACCACAAGATACTCCACCTTAAATTCCCCATCACCATTCCTGGACCCAGCACCCTCTCTGGGCAGCCCTTTCCGGATCTGTAGGAATTGTTTTCCAGCTTCCAGGAAGGCAACTTGGGTAGAGGCATCACATAGCTTCACCACCTCGTCGAAGCTCTCCATCCCGAGAAAGGTTCGTGTCGTCTCCAAGAAAGAATCAAACTGGAAGGTCCGGTGCTGTCGGGGAATGCAGTCTCTGGTCGGTTTTGTGACCTTGATGAAGATGGTGTACCGCCGTGGGTCGGGGTTCTGCAGGGTCCAGGAGCAGGGTGTGCCGGGAAATACAGAGGACGAGAGGAAAAATCCAAAGAACCGGCTCTGGACAAGTGTGGAGCAGATGTCAGACTCCGGACCAGAATGGGCAGCATTGAGCATGTCCAGCCACAACAGTTGGAGAAGAGGGAAAAGCAGGACCAGCAATGAACAATTCCGTAAGAATTTTGATATCATGGCTGTAAACGGCAGAACAGTGTACAGAAAAGTGGGAGGCTGAAGATAACTCTTCTTGGTTACCTTTTATTGTTAATGTAAGATCAATAGCCTCGTTTTGTTAACTACCAGTATTCTCTGTTGTTTGCAGAACCATCTGAACCAACAGCTCAGGATGAGAGAGAACTTTGGCTCAATGATCCAGTTTGCCGTCCATGATGCCAGACGCCCTCAGAGAGATCTGCAGGATTAGAGAAGACAGAAAAAAAGTTGTATCAGCCAGATGGGAAAACAACAGCAATTATCTATTGACCAGATAAAAGTGACGATAATAACTTTAAAAGTGTGTAGACACCGGCACGGCTGACTTTGGTACTTAGAAATTACCACACTGGGCTATATAGATTGAGAAGTGCTGCACCTGTGCTTCACATTCAAAAATAACTCTTTATTCCATGTGAAGAAGTCACTTTCTTCAAAAATGTCACCCGCAATCTTGTATTTTATCAGTGAGCTCAATAATTTGTCCAATTATGGGGCAATCAATTACAAAAATATGAACACCTGCTGTCATTCATTATTTCCAGTGCATTTGCTTCATGCCAAAATGATCAATAGCCTCAACCCTCTGCGAATCATTAGGCTAAAAGTGGCTGTATCATCTCTCAGATGGGCCTGATTGTCGTTTTCCCTGACAGTTCAGTGTATCGTAGTTTTACAGCACTTAAAGATAAGAAATATGTGAGGTCACGTGCAAGAGCAGTAGACAGACATCTTGGAGACTATTCTGATGTATCTGCAACAATTCCATGTCCCATTAGTCACTTTACAAAGTGAGCGTCCCGGCACCAGGCTCACCCTGAGAGCCATATACCATACACAAAGATACCATGCAGATTTTATTCTAGGTTAATCATCCTTATCTAAAGGCATTAGCTTTGTTCCTCATATTCGTGCTAAGAAATGAGATGAACCCAGACAGGGGAAAAAAGTGCACTGAGTCATATAGGTTCTAAATACGCCTATGGTGGATTTTGGAAATGGATTAATAAAAACCTGATGCTTCATTCACATGAAGTGATGTTATATTTATAATAATCATTACTACTTTAATGTGTAATGAATCTGTTCAGCAATCTTAGTACGCTCCTTCCTCTTGGTATTGTTAATAAATATAGGAGTCGCTATCGGCGTATATTGCAGGGTATTGTTGGAGATTAGGAGTTTCCACAAAGATACCGGATAATGCTGTTATGAATGTGTGTGGGTGAGATCAATGTGTGTGTCTATGAGAGTGTGCATTCTCTAGAAAAATAATGAAACGAACAGATGCATGAGTATGTTTGTATTTCAACCACAGTACTGAATGCAGTTTTGTGAATGTGCAAGAGTCAGTGTTAATTTTTGCACCCTATTTTGTTTTAATCATACATTTTGTCTTTTGATGAAAATGTCATTTAAGTCAGTATTTTTTCATGCTATATTAAGCAATCTTAGTCCATTTTACTTTGACTGAAATGGCATATAATTTTAGTCCACTAAAATAGTTTTGAATAAGCTAAAATACCCGCAATGCGGTTCATTTAGCCATGTTCAGCTCTTGCAGCCCAGGCAGGGCAATCACAACCATTCAATGATTGGATTTAAAATGTTCTTCTCTTAAAACGTACTTTGTGCATTGTTCTTATCTTGCAGCATGATGCTATTATTTATATACAATACTGTACATTGTTTTATGAAAACCCAGTAATTATTAATATTCATTCAAATTTCACAAACCTGTTTCATAAACATTTCATATTACATGAATAATGTTAATTTGCTGTTAAGTAATTGAGTCAGATTCCGTAATCATTATGGGGTGCATTTTCCAAAAGCATTGTTAGCTAACTATATGGTTGCAAGTTCCATTGAACTCCAGTGGTAATGCACCCCTGATTGATTCGGTAAGGTCATTCAGTGAAACATTTGTCAGACTGTTTCAAGGCAGTCAATCTTTAAAACAGTGATTCATATTTTTGATCGATTCTTTAAAAGAATCAAGTAATTTGCTTGTGGTTAATAGGAGTAATTTGTTTTTCAATCTGACTATATGAGAACTCACAGATGTTTTTTTTTTTCTTTTTTCTCAACATTATTTCACATTGCACATTATTTTTTATCTCATCACATTCAGATCAGACTGCATGCATTCAACAGTGGCACAGCGATGCAGAAAAAACAAACAAACAAAAAACATTTTGATCAATAATTTCTTACATGAGATTAACTAAAGTAACAAAACTAACCCAACCTTAACCTCTCTCGCTACAGACTGTATCCTGGAGTCCTAGTGGCACAGCCTGGGGTGAAAAGCAGACCAGAATACATGGATGCAGCTGACTGCACAGGTGGTTTCCTTTTTTATGGGCAGATAATATAAAAAAAAGCTTCAATTGATCTCAGTATGACCTCAATAATTGCCTTACACACACACACTTAGTCTTTAAGTGAAAGTGTGGGCGTTTTTTGAACAGAATAAACATTGCTTTTCAAGCCAGTGGTATCCGTAATGAAGCTGGAGGTTGTAATCATCTAATCTGTGTCTTAACTTAGCCTTGACATTAACTGGGACATTCTCAAGGCTGAACCTCATGAAACACCTTTACTGATGCAGGGATGATCACTTGTCCATTCTATTCTGCCCAAAGAAATGTAGATATCCCAGCATGCACTTGATATGGTCTGTGAGTGTCCCACAGTGGCCAGCTCATTACAGACATGTCTTGTTTATTGATCAGCAGCAGCATCGACTAACTGAAAACTGCTATTCAGTTAATTGGGCCCTCGCTTTGCACACTATATGTCACTATAGAAGAATAGAAAAGTTATAAAAATGTACACTTTGGGTGAAAAATAATGCACTTGAGCCAGGTGAGAAAACAGATAAGTATGGCTAGTTTAGCTTTATCACAAAATATTATTTTTCTTTCTTTCTTTCTTTTTTTTTTGGTTGAACTATCCCTGTTAGTCATTGATATTCACAAACGAAACCATTTCCTAATCCGTCACTCTCACATGTGCATCAAGTGTGTCGAGATCAGTTCTGTGCTGTCAAGGCATTATGAAAACATTGACTGCTTCTCACATACCGTGAACAGCCTCAGATTTTGAATATGTCGAAAAAATTGCTCAAGCAGAAAGGGCACACATACCATCACTGAGAGAAGAGAAAGAGGGAAGAAAAAGAGAGATGTATAGAAAATACAGGTATTATACCAGAAAATACAGGATTATGCCATGATTAAAAGGGCCATGATGGGGCCTACTTTCCACATTCATTGAAAATAAGCCATTAAAGTAATTTTTCCAGTCTGTCAGAAAAGGAAAACCACCTTCGTTCAATTAAGCTTCTGACCTGTTAATTTGTGTTGATGTGCCATTTCATTATTCTTTTTAATGTCTGTCAGGAACGGGATATAATCATAGGATGTCACTGGAAATGGTGTTTAAAGTATTGCTGTTAGTTTGGTGAAAACATTGGGTGGGGAGAAAACTATGCAGGAGTTAGAGGACGAATAGATGAGAAAGAGAGCGACAGATAAAGAGAAAGATAGAGAAATGGAGAAGGGAGAGAAGACAGGCTGTCGTTTCTCATGGGTGCTCTCGTTCATCGGCGCCTCTTTCTGGGCTCCACCCCTTATTTATTTTTTTTCTTCCTCTCAAATTAAAGAGCTACAATGACACCCCAGCGAACAAGGTTATTTGAGCAAACAGAAGGCAACAAACGTTGCTGCCCCTTTCAAGACCAACCTCGTTCTCCTCTATTTGGGCTCCAGCATCTGTGACTACAAGAGCTAGGCATCACGCGGTCATGGAATTAAAGAGATAATTATCTGTCCCTGGTGATGAATGTGTTTACCGTGCTAAATGCCAGGCCTTCTTTCATCAACTTATAAACTGTTGCTTTTCCTATCAGACAAAGTACATGATGAGGAGGGATCTTGCATCAGAAAACGGTTAATGTCAGATGGAGGTGGTTTTGTTCTCAAAAAGTCCTTTTGGGTCCTCCTACAAGGGCAGTTCACCCAAAAAGATATTACCTCACCCTCATGTCATTCCAAACCTGTATGACTGACGTTCTTCTGCAGAATACAAAGATATTTTGAAGAATGTTGGGGTTCTAACATTGGACTTTCATTTTATATATATATATATATATATAAACAATAACTTCTGTTGAGTTCCACAGAAGAAGAATGTCATACAGGTTTGGAATATACTATGAAGGTGAGTAAGTTGAAGTGAAGTTACATTTGCAAAACTCACTGTTTATTTAGGCATCAAATATCATTTACACAAATTCATATTTGCATTGGAACCTAATGCTGGTCCTCACCGATGACTTTAAAAGCACATTTTTAGTTGTATGGCCTATTCTTGGCTTTGAAATCATGTCTTCGTTGTGTGAAAAAGAGCCGCTTATTCTGCAAAATTTCCTTTTTTGTTCCATCCAAGAAAAAATAATCATATGGTTTCCAAATCATGTGAATAGACTTTTGTGTGAACTATCACTTTAATTTCAACGTTCAGTGCTTCCTGGGTTAACCTTAAGCTAGGTTAACAGATCAGAGGTAGCAGAATTCTTGCTCTTGAAAGAGGTGCAAGGCAGAATTATCTCAGCTGTCTAAAAGCTCTCTGGGAGGTATAGGACCAGAGCTTGCCTGGGAGATTTACTGAACTAAGCTAAAATGGTCTTTAAATCTAAAATTAGGAGAGTGGATATGGAAAGAGATCTTCACACCCTTAATGTTTTGTATACTATGCCATAAATACAGAATTTTACAGCTCTTGCAAGGCAGTATTTTATTGAAATTGATTGTACTGTACTTATTTTTCTCCACAGTTATTCATCTCATACTGTTTAATTATATATAATCCATTTATCTTAGATTGTTTTTGGAAGGCATTTTTAATTTCTAACCTGTACCAAAGCGTGAAGATTGGACTAAATAACACAATACATTATTATTAAGGCAACATTTTTACACTGGGACAGTATGTTCAAAAATGTACTAATATACACTAAAGCAGAGATGGGCATAAATACATTAAAATTTATTTAAAATTCAAATACAAAATACTGTGTGGAAAAATGTACTTAAATGCAAATTACATTCGCTTTTTTTTTCTCAAATTCTTTAAAATACAAAATACAAAAAGGTATTTCGTATTTCAGATAAGTATTTTAAATACATGCATCTGAAATACTGCCCGTCCTTGCCCTAAAGGATGCATAATAATACTTTATGGATGCATATTAGTATATAAAAAGTTACATATTGATACCTGACAAGCTATACACTGAAGTACACCAAAAAGTACAATAGCTCTGCATGGTAGATGCTTTGACTACACCATTTAGAATTTAATTGTATTATTTTATTTTATAATGTCTCTTAATGTTTAAAATATTCCTAAAAGCATGCCATTTTCCCGTTTGCTTGCCTTTTTCACAGCTTTGTATCATTGCCAAACAGCCAGTCATTGATGTCATGACATAATTTCCTGTGGCTCCGGAGTGATTAGTCACATGGCATTTATGGCACATTTGCTTGGCTCAAAAGCTTCTGTGGTAGCAAAAATTTTAAGTGATTTGAAATGAAATACTTCTAAGAGGTCCTGCACCAGATTAACTATTGAGATGAATGGAAATGCTAACAGATCGCTTTTTCCAGGTATTATAGACCTACTTGACCTAAACCAAACCTGTTGTTTTTTTCAAATTCAAAATTCAGATTGACTTAAATCTCTCAGAGATTGATCAGAGACAAACAGAGGTCTACATTATTATTCGACAAAGAGGAGGAGATGGACAAACTGGCAGGGGATGGAGAGAGTGTTAGAACGACAAATGTTGAGGTGGTAGAGAGAAAACTGAACATCTGTTTGTGTTATGATCTAACAGACTGCATCTGCATGCGCTCTTTCCCCTGGCACGCCTGCTCCGGCACTGTTTATTTTCTCTGTCATCTCTGCCACAGACTAGCGCTTACCTGATGCTAATTTCAATTAGGCATCTAACTGTCTGAAGAAATAAATAAACCTAAAGAGTTACATCGGAGTCAACAAGAAGACAAAGACAGATAAAATATAAAACATATTGACATGTCCATGCCTAGGAAGCCAACATAAAATGTTTAGTGGTGTCTTGAACAGGCGGGAAGGAAGTTGACCGGAAGTTGAAGTCGGCCGCGTGCCGCCATCTTGTAGCATAACTTCACTTGCGTTAGCATCCCATTGACTCCCATTGATTTTGGCGTCAATTTGACAGTGAATAACTTTACATCTGAGGTGTTTAAAGACTCCATTTGTCCATTATTTATTTCTAAAGACACACGACAATGTATAAAGGGCTCCATTACCTTCTATGTTACATTATGGCCCCGTAGAAACAGTTTTTGTAAAAATAGGCTAACGATTGCGTCATAACCACTCGACTCCCACTCGCACAGTAGAGAAATTACCGTACAGACAGGAGGAGAAGCTCGCAGGCAATCGGGGAGACGTCAAGAGAGAAGCCAATAGATATAGAGTCCATAAAAGCAACGGGACAAAATATTTCAACAACGTTTTTGGGGAATTGGAAATAATTCGGTATGTGGCAAGTGAATACATATGAAGTAGCTTTTATCCACGAACTTTAATAATTTTTCTACTTTATTAAATAATGAAGTATGGGTAACGGCCGGTATATTGACGGGGAATGGAGAAATTATCAGGAAATTATACAGGCAGTGTAAGAAAAATCTCAATGTCAATCGCGGTTAACGTTCCTTTATTTATTTACAGATCTACGCTTGAAGATGAATGTGATCCCTTTCATCCTGGTCGGAAGCCATCTACAAAATGTCATACATGGATTTCTCGGCGACGTCATCACTGCTTGCGCACGCAACCAAGAGGCAAAAGGCTCTTCGTACCGGAGTAAATGGTTTAGGTGGTGGTGTTGTCGCTAGTCAAAATGCCAAGGAGTTGTTGCGTTGTCAGTTGTACCAACCGAGCCAGTGCTGGGTGTCAGATGTTCAACGTGTGATTTTGATTCGTAAACAGTTGGACGTTTTACACAATGTTATATTAATAATATATTAATATGAAACACAAACAAACAGATCCAACTCTGAAATTGCAATTTATTATTGAGTCAACAAGAAATTACAAACAATGCGAAATCTACGTTAATTACAATGTTCTTTTACTGAACTCGGCATAACAGATAGCGGTTTTCTGCCTCCTGGATGCGCGCGCATCCGGTATTGTTTGTATACAAGAAACCCATGTATAGCATACATAACGTGAAATAAAGAAAAAAGTTTTTTGTTCAAGTGTTTTTGACCATGATTTATTAGCCAAAACTGCATGATTTAACACCTAGCTCACAATTATTTGAATATTAGCCTATGGGCAAATGTTTTACGTGAAGAGATGAAATCATGTAGAACAATAAGCAATTTTAAGAGACTATAAATGAACAGCCTATATTGAATCGATACGAAAATGACTCGAGGGGATATTGTATACTGACAGTATGGTTCCTGGGATTATATATGTCTGTTTTGGATGGGTTACTATTCGGTTTGATGTAGATAGAAGGAAACAAATTTTTTTTTAATGTGTGCGTTTATGCATGAATGTGTGCATGTGCTATTTGAATCACTTTTAATAATTTTGGATGATTGTACATGTTCTTTGTTATCTGTTATATACATATATATATATATATATATATATATATATATATATATATATATATATATATATATATATATATATATATATATATATATATATATATGTGTGTGTTACAAACACGCCAGGTTCCACCTCCACTCATTCACAACGCACGCCCTCACCTGAGTACTGAGCACTTCCACCTGACCCTCATCATTACCCAATCACCTCGGCACCATAAATACCACACACACGCAGTCAATCAGCGTCCGGTCTCGTTCGCGACAAGGTCTTACCTGTATGCTAACTCAAAGGACTAACTCTTCCTGTAGTTACCTCTCTCCAGCGATTCTCCGAAGATCAAGATCCCCAGTGTGCATGTGTGTGGTTCACCTCCCTCCTCTGACATCTTCACCCAGCTCTCACGGATCCATTCATCACTCTACCCAACACTACCTGCTCCTCTGCTTGTGTCTATTAATAAACCCTTCTGTCTGTTACTCCTCAGCCTCCCGAGTGATCTGTAACAATATATATATATATATATATATATATATATATTATGTGTGTGTTCAAAATAAGCTAACTAAACTAATTAACTAAAATGACTAAGTACTGCAGAAAGGCAAACGATTCCAATCCAAAAATAGGCTATAATTTCAAAGTCGATAATAATAATAAAAGTCGATTTTAGCCACTTCTTTTGTCAGGCCTATAATGTTTTAATGTAAGATGTCATATTGTAATTATATATAGCGTAATATGATATGATATATAATTATTATAATATTATTATATTATGTTATTATATTATATTATGTTATTACTATACAATATGATTTGATTTCCAAAATCACACACACACAGACATATGTCAGTTTATTCTGATGCGTCATTGAGCGTTCGAGTTCAGCTTGCTTGCACTTAACGTAACGTTATATACACCTGGCTAGTCTGAGCCCTTATTTCTGGAAAGCCGTGATACTTCGACCTTGGAAACTTCTGATCATCATTCAAGACATCTAAGACATCAAGACAGTGATGTCACACATTTTTTAGGCCAAAACATTTTTTGTCACATCCAGCAAACATCTCCTCACTATCCGCTAGCTGCTTGTCCCCTGAACACACTGTAAAAAAAAACGGGGTCTCTCTAGACACCACAGGCTCCACAAACAACAAGAAAAACAAACTGGGCTCACCTCCACCACAAAACATAACAAACTGTTCCAGCCAATAACCGACAAGAAAGATTTGGGGTGGGGTTTGGGGGGTTAGTGCATGGATGAGGAGGAGGGAGGGTCTAGCTAGCCTCCGTTTTGTTTGACAACAATTTGAATGTCAACAAGAAGTTATGACTCCCGGCATCGCTTAGAGCACCTTTAAGTAAAAGTACAGTAAGAGTATCTGATTTCAATCATGTTTATTTTCTATAAAATGCTATAATAGATATATAGATTATATTTTGTAAATATAGAGGATATATAAAATAGTGTAAATTAAAATTAAATGCACTGGATGTGCTGGTTTCGGCCTCATCATCAGCCAGCTGCAGTCATGACCATAGGTCATGAACTCAAACACCTGCAATTCAGAAACCAAGCCAAAAAACTAATTGTACTCTAAGTGATATGCCACAACAACAGGTTTATTTTAAATGAATCGCTGTGTCAATCATATATATTTGTTAATATAGGGAGTGTATGTGCATAATGTGTGTGTTTGTGCATGCACATGTCTGTACGTGCATATTCATATGGGTGTGTGTGTCATATCCCATACACAAAATAAATATATTTGAAATATATTTTTGGGAATATATGCAAATATTTGAAATTGGCCCAATAAATATATTTAACTTAAATATATGTAAATATGTTTACATATATTTTCATATATGTTTTAACTTTTGCAAATTGTTTCATTTGAAATATATTTTGAAATGTAAAAAGTTAACATTTTCACAAACAAACACATTTTCAGTTTATTTTTTTAGATAGACCACTTCAGCCGTGGATGTGGGCATGGGAGAGCAGTGCTGTACCACTTCCCCCACCCACATTTTACCTACTGGTCGGGATTGAACAGGCAACCCTTCGGTTACAAGCCCAAAAGCCCTAACCAGTATATCACGGCCTCCCCTTTACTGACTTTATTGGCCTAAAATGACAATTTTATGTAATAACACACAGAATGCAGAGTTTTTTTCCCCCTATTTTAACAGAATTGAATACAGTTATTTAAATAGTGTGTGTATATGCAGTGTTAGACACTGAGTTCTATCTATTGTTTAAGTGCACTTCACTGCAGGAGTGTCACTTTTGTACTTGCATCATACATATTGTGCATATTTTCAATATTTAAATGACTTCAGGAAAGATGTCAATAAAACAACAATAAATCTAATAATTGCACTTAGTGTTAGGTACGTGCCAACTAATATGGCCTAATAGTCCTAGGAAAGCAACTATCTGTCATTTTACATTGCAGTAATTTAAATGTAAGTACAGTACAATATATTATAGCTGTGTGTCATAATTCAGTAGTGAAATATGGTAGCCTACTGTTGTGTATAGGGGAAAAGGTAGAGGAATTACTATGATCAAAATACATTTTCGACCCTTCTTTAGCAAGCTAAACATTTTATGACCATATATTTTGTCATATATTTTACATTACATGTTATAAATGTAAATATATTTCACAATATATTTTTGTTATATTTCAGAATATATTTCAAAATGATAAATATAAGTGAACAACAATGCAAATATATTTCAATGTATTTGAATTATAGGCCACATATATTTTTGACACTTTAAAATATATTTCAATATATTTCTTTTGTGTATGCGATAGCCTATAGTGCCCAATTGAATGCTTTCTATCAATTTACCACCACAGCCACATTTTATTGTTTTGGTTGGTTGTGAGTGACAGATCAGCTTTTGCATTGTCACTGCAATTGATTCTCAACTGGGGTGGGGGTTAGTGAAATCATTTTTGGGTAGCATGGCATGCAGATATTTTATGAGGAAAAAAAACAATCCATCACTTCTCATCCTTTTGGTTTAATTTCCATTTAATTCATTGGAAGAATTGAATGACATGAAATTCATTAAATGTAAATGATATTAATTTCCATTTAATTCATTTTCTTGAACAATGTGATATGCTTTTTTCTTGTCAGGTTCCCCTTCAATGACAAAGACAGGTTGCAGCAGTGGATACAATTTGTCAAGAGAAAGAACTGGAGACCAAAGAAGTATTCCTCTGCTCCCTTCACTTCACACAGGACTGTTTCATCCCTGTTCAGGGAACGAAACACCCTTAAAGCAGACGCGGTGCCAACCATCTTCTACCCCTATTGCCAGGCAAAGGTCAAGGTGAGGCACACCAGAGTCAGTACGAACACAACGGTAAGTAAGACTGACTCTAACACACAAGCTTGTTAAATGCAGGAATTTCAGTCATGACCATGATTACATCAGTTGCACTCGCAGTGAACCACTGACAGTCGAGGTGAGTGTAGCCAGCTGCACCCATAGCCATTCTGCAGATCATGGTGCATACACACTGAAAAAATCCCACAGTCCTCTAAAGAGGAAGGTGTCATTTGGTCAAAGTAGCTTGCGTCCTTACAAGAAAAAATTGAAGCTTCAAACGCAGAGAGTCAGAAGACTGAAACAGAAAGTGAAGTCTCTTTCTTCAGTTGTCACTGATCTGAAAGAGAAGCTGCTTATTTCCACCAGCTGTGCTGATATGCTGGAGGCTTCCTTTAGCGGTGTTGCTAAAGAAATTCTTACAAGGGCCAAGTGGAAGACTAAATCTCAAAGAATCTCTGATAATTTGAGATCTTTTGCCATGACTCTCCATTTCTACTCTCCAAAAGCTTATCAGTTTGTTCGTGAAAGCTTTGATTGTGTTCTGCCTCATCCTGAAACAATCAGGTCTTGGTACAGCAGTATTCCTGCAGACCCAGGCTTTACAGAGGCATCATTCGCTGCCCTACAATCCCATGTGGAGGACAGAAGGAAAGATGGTAAGGAGACTGTTTGTGCCCTTATGATGGATGAGATGGCCATTAGAAAGCATGTTGAATATGCTGAAGGGAAATTCCATGGGTATGTTGATGTAGGATGTGGCAAAGTTGATGACTCTTTACCAGTAGCCAAGGATGCATTGGTCCTTATGGTTGTAGCTTTTAATGGATCTTGGAAAATCCCTGTGGCTTACTTTCTCCTTGATGGGTTAAGCAGACAAGAGAGAGCAAATATTTTCCACAGTGTCTTTACAAGCTGCATGACATTGGAGTGCGCGTTGTTTCCCTGACATGTGATGGACCGTCTTGTCACTTCACCATAATGCAGGCTCTTGGAGCCAATATCACAGTTGGAAACATGAGGCCATTCTTTCCTCACCCTGCAAATCCAAAGCAGGCTGTACATGTGGTTTTTGACGTGTGTCACATGATGAAACTCTTGAGGAATGCTTTTGCTGATGGACGTGTTTTCCAGACAGGCAGTGGCAAAGAGATTAGGTGGAAATACCTAGAAGACCTCAACAAACTTCAGGAGATGGAGGGCTTGAGGTTGGGTAATAAGCTGAAGATGGCACATATTAAGTGGAGGAATCAGAAGATGAAGGTAAATCTTGCCGCTCAAGTTTTCAGCAGCAGTTTTGCAGATGCTCTTGAATTCTGCAACAAGGAGCTCCACTTGGCTCAGTTTCATGGTTCTGAGGAAACCGTTGAATTTCTGAGAACAATCGATTTAGCTTTTGATGTTCTCAACAGCAGGAATCCTCTGGCAAAGGGTTCCAAAGCTCCTTTGAGAAGTTGTAATAAACTTCACATGCTAAGTCTGTTGGAGAGAGCTGAAAATTTCCTTCTGCAGCTCAGAGATAGCTCTGGGAGACATCTTCATGCAGGCCCTAGGAAAACGGGCCCCATTGGATTTGTTGCCAGCTCCAGAAGCATTTCCAAAATTTTTAAAGAGCTGGTTGAAGCACAGGAGGCCCCTTGTAAGTATCTCCTTACTTACAAACTCAGTCAGGATCATCTTGAGCTGTTCTTTTCTGCAGTTAGGGCACACAGAGGCTACAACAACAACCCAACTGCCCGACAGTTCAAAGCTGCATACAAACGCCTCCTAGTGAGACATCAAGTGAAAAATGGAACAGGGAACTGTCTCATTAGAGATGGAACCAACATGTTGGCAGTGACAGTTGTTCCAGCTTCTCGTCAATTTGATGTCACACCAGCACTCCCTCTGGATTCTGACCACGACTACAGCATCTTACCTTATGTCGAGTCAATATCCGAGTTCAAGGACGCCGCTATCCATTACATTGCTGGATTTGTGGTGAAAAAGATGAAGGAGAAAATCTTGTGCATGCCCTGTTCTCTTGCACTGAGTTCTGATTCCAGCATGCATGCTTTCATTGCCCTGAAAAACAGGGGAGGCTTACAGAATCCATCAACAAACATTGTGGAGGTGTGTAAAGCCATTGAAAGGTGCTTTCAAAGACTTCTGACCACCAGTGGAGGAAAGCTTCCTCAAGGAAAAGGAGTGACAGCTGCCATTACAATTCAGGTTCTGAGTGATTGTGCTGACAAGAATAATTTTTCAGAGTTGCACAACCACATGTTTGAGACCAGTGTTGAGGACAATCATGTACACACCTTGGTTAAGATGGCAGCCTCCATGTACTGCAAGATACGCCTTCATCATTTGGCAAGGCAGGAAACTGAGAAAGTAACAGGGGCTCTTGTGAGAAGGAGGCCAAGATGCTGTACATCCTTTCTCATGTTTTCAGACATGCTGGTGATTGCTGTTTCCAAGTTTTTCCAGTAACGAACACTTTAACTTTAACTCAGATTGAGGACAGTGAAGAGCAGCACACATACAAAGCACACATACATAGTTTAGTTATAATTAGTCACCTGGCTGTTAAGCCAAGTTAAGTTAGATAACTCAGACAACATCTGTAGTTTATATTGTATTATTTGTATTTGTCTATATTGTTCATACTGCAGTGCATACACATATGTTCTGCTCTTATGCTACCGTTAATATACTTTACATATCGATTCCATCGTCCGGCATGTCCACGCTACCTCAGGTAAAGGTAAGGTGCGCAGTCACTATTTTCCTGGTGCTCGTGTTCTAGATATTGCTTGCCAGGTTCCCGAGATCCTGAACGGTGACGAGCGTGTCGGAGCTGTTGTGCTGCATGCGGGAACGAACGACATCAGGCTGCGGCAGATGGAGGTTCTGAAGAAGGACTACAGGAGCCTGATTGAGACAACGATCATCGTGTCTGGACCGCTTCCCACGTACCGACTAGGACAAGAAAGGTTCAGTAGATTATTTGCTCTAAATGAATGGCTAATGTCATGGTGTAATGAACAGAGACTGCCCTTTGTAAATAATTGGAATCTGTTCTGGGAGCGACCTAGGCTCTTCCGTGCTGATGGCCTTCACCCCAGCAGAATCGGAGCGGCTCTTCTGTCGGACAACATCTCAAAGGCGTTACACACCATATGACTAGTAAGTCAAAGTCCAAATCACACTCTTTGCTGTCCCAACTTAATTGATATAAGTACCAGTGTTGAATATTATAGAAACTGTGTCTATTCTTTGTTTAGTTAGGTTAAACAATAAATCCACTGTGGGATCTATGGAAAATCGAATTATGATTAAACCATAAAATCTAAATATTATTGCTTCAGAAACACAATTGTAATTACTGTAATGCTTTATTAGCTGGTTTTCCTGCATCCTCACTAAACAAGCTACAGTTAGTCCAAAATGCAGCTGCTAGAGTTCTCACTAGGTCAAGGAAATATGATCATATAACACCGACTTTATAATCACTACACTGGTTACCTAATAAGTTCTGTTACAATTACAAAGTATTACTACTCACTTATAAAGCCCTAAATGGTTTAGCTCCGGTGTATTTAACGGATCTTCTATCGCCCTACAATCCATCGCGCTCTTTAAGATCACTAAATTTGAGGCTTCTGGTCATTCCTAGGATATCTAAGTCCACTGAAGGTTTTTTTACATTTAGCTCCTAAACTCTGGAATGGCCTTCCTGATATTGTTCGAGGCTCAGACTCGCTGTCCCAGTTTAAAACTAGATTAAAGACGCATCTCTTTAGCCAAGCGTTCACATAATGCATCTCATACCTTTAATACTACAGTTAAATTAGACCAAATGCATTAATATTATGAAAAGCAGCTATGCTAATTATTTCCCATCTGCTTTTTTGTTATAGACTATGTCAGCTCCAGTTTGTATCCAGCTTCTCATGGAAACTTCAGATGCCCCAACACCTGTGAAGAGACGACTCGATGCCGGCGATATGTTATGCACTAAATTAATACATTTCTGAAATGCATTTTCTGTAAAGCTGCTTTGAAACAATATGTATTGTGAACATCCTTACTGTAAACCGTACCACTAGGTTAACTGTATAGTACTTTCATGTCATTTACTGTTTATAATACACTACGTCTATACCACACTTTTTTTGTACTTCTGGTTAGACACTAACTGCATTGAATTGTCTCTGTACTTGTACTCTACACATTGACAATAAAGATAAATCTAATGTAATCTAAAGGTGTCTTGACATCTCCCTTATCAATATTCAATGTGAAGGCTACTGACTGAATATGTATCATTACAAAGTTCTAAACCATAAGTAATAAAACCACATGACATTCTGTCAAAGTATGTCTACTTGAAGTGTCTACTGTGTGTTTTGATAATAAATATTCAATCATTTCGTTAATAAATATTTATTTATTGAAACACAAAAACAATTTTAAAAAAGAAATACTTTTTTTTTTTTTTATCCTGATCCCCTCTCTAGCTACATTCGTCGTGGGGAAGAAAAGTGAGAGGCCATGGGGTGGATGGCTAGGGTGATACATGAATGGCACGGAGTGGAGAAAGAAGGGTAGGACTAGGCTTAAGCTTTGTCTGTGAAACTGGGGGATACAGTCTTGTTTGCTGATAAATGTAAAAAAACTGAGCTTATGTGTTAAAAAAAAAATTATAATAATTCTGCCAATACATTTTTGGCCTTTTATTATTATTATTTTTTAATATTGTATTAATAATGTTCAAAAGTAAGTCTATTGCCTATAGAGTGTAGTACTGGACATCAGCCTTTGTTTACTTGTGTAAAGTATGTTTCTGACTGAATTATACGCATATATGCATATAAGGATCCTTCAAATAGAGCATAATTGTGAGTAATTGTGTGGAAAGTTATGTAGATGTTCTGCGCTTGAATAATGCTAATTACTATAACTGTGGATTTCCTAGTTTAGAATAATCAAGATTTATCAACATTAGAATGAGATGAGAACAAACTGAAGTGCGTGTTGTGAATCCGATGAAAATTTTGCATATAATCATTCCTGCAGACAGAAGACTTAGTGAATGAAACCCAGTGTCTCTAATGAATCTATTTTAAGCTCTTTTCATTTCTGGCTAACATGCACAGATTTGACATCTCAGCCCCTTCATTACCTTCCCTGATTGATTATATACTGTATATGTGAACCAACAGTTCATTAACGAAATAATTTGTCCTCTTATCCAGCTTCCACATCTGTGTGCTCTTTGTCCATCCGTCCAGAAGAAATCACCCCCTCACATGAAAAAAAGCAATTATCTCTTCCTGTACACAACACCCAAGCAGGGTCTTGGAATGGATACAGTGCTGAATACTACCCTAATTGGGTTTCATGCTGGCAGAATTTACGACATCTGTAACTCGGATTATAGAGGTGCCAAACAATTACAAACGTGGCTTTACAAACACTTTTATGGGCTTTTAATGATAAACACATTCATTGCTGCGGTAGTTTGTCACAAACATTTACAATCAGGGGTTCAGTTAGCTTAAAAGGGGTCCTTTATTTCCGGAAGCAGGGTGACAAAATGAATCAAGCATGTCTGGGAAAAAAACACTGGCCTTTGTGTGTGTGTGTGTGTGTGTGTGTGTGTATGTGTGTGTGTGTGTGTGTGTGTGTGTGAGAGAGAGAGTGCATTTCAGTGTGCAGAGAGTGTTTGGGAGAGTTCGGGAGATGAAATGGCTGAGCGCTCATAATTGACACATCTCACAGTTGGGCTGTTGCAGATGGCGTTGAGACTGTCCTCTTTTCTCTCCCTCAGAATCAATCCCACAGATAATGAGTGGTTTGTGCTTGAACATAATCAGATACATATGAGAGGGAATTGTAGTGAATATCAAATCCAATCAAGCCATATGACATCCACTGCAAATGAGCCAGACAGCACATTCCGGTTTTAAGAGCAGGGATAAAGGATTCATACCCTGAGGCCTTATGTTGTCAGACTGAACCCACTTTTGCACGAACCACATTTCATGGGTTTGATTTCTTTATCTTTCTGCCTGTATGTCTTTCGATCCATCCATTCATATCTATGTATGATAATCCATCCATCTATTTATCCTTCATCCATCATTTATCTCTGTCTATTGGTCCATCAATTCATCCATCAATATGAATATAGGTTTGCTTATCCATCCATCTATAGGTATATCCATCATTTAATATCTATTTATCCTTCCAACCATCTATATGTATATCTACTGTATATGTTTTTTAATCCATCCATACAGTATTTCTATCATCATTTAACATGTATCTATCTATCCACTCTCCTATATGTATATCTATGCGTCCATCCATCCATCCATCCATCCATCCATCTTTTATTTCCTGTTTTCTTTTTCATTGTTTTTGCCTTTATTTTTAAATTAATGTACTTCCTTTCTTCTATTTTATTTCCTTTTCTTATTTATATAATTATTTCTGGTTGACATACTTCTTTTCCAACATTTTCTTTGTTACTATACAGCAAACTATTACTCAACAGCTCATGCGACAATGTTTAGCCTCAGAAGAGGACCGCAAGGGCTGAGGTTCCTATTTGGGAAAGAGCCCCAAAAGACAAGCTCTAGCTAATTAAAAATTAAAAAGCATCCACTTGGTCAGTATTATTGTTCAAAGCTCTTTAATAGCACATAAGGGATGCAAGACTGAGGTCTTGACCCCATCGGCTGAGAAACTAAATGACCTCACATCATCCTCGGGGTGACATTGAGGCCAGACAATGCATGCTTCTTCTTATACACACAGACAGACACAGTATGGCTCTAATCAGCTCCATAACAAAACTAACAATCCCACTCTGTTAGCTTTAGTCAGTTCTCACCCAATGACTTTAGGGGACATCTGCGGTGGGAGATGAAAGGGGGTGTCAGTTTCCTAAGGACAACCGTAACTAGGAGTATTGCATCATGGTTATATGATACACAAAAAAGATATCTTAACTGTTTTTGTGCCTTGGATGGATGCTTTTTTTATTTGTTTATCGTGAATAACAGGTCCAACACTTAAATGCCACTCTTTTGGGAGAAAGAGAGAGCTGCCACGCATAATCAAGCCTAAATGTTGCAGATAATAGCCTTTGATAATGCATTAGTTAGAGTCTGTATTATCATTCAATATTTTTTTCCAGGTTCCTTTACTTCAACCACTTATAAATTATAAAAGTGAAGATAGGAGGACAAGTCTGCTTACAGTATATCTACAGTATATCTACAGTATATTTTCTTGCATGTATTTGATTTAGTAAAAAACAAAACAAAAAAAAAACATATTTTCAAAATGCATTTATCAGCATAGTGGAATCAGCATAGATCTGTTCAATTAAAATTATTGAAACTATGAACCATGAACCATGTATGAACCATTCAAATATCGCTAGCTGTGGAGCAAACTATTTTATTAGTTAAAATGTATGAGATTTTTGATTCATTGATGACAAATATATAAATATATAAACCTTGTTTTTGTGTATGTGTAATAAGGAATAATGTGTATCTTTAACTCACCTTGACTTGACCTCATACTCAACCACACCTGTGATCCATTCCATTTTCTTTTTCTCTCTGTCTATAGCCTACTGACCTCACTGCTGCTCTAGAGAAACAAGCGCACATGTGTGTTTGCAAATACGTGGGACTGACTGAGGGTGCTCTGGGCATACAATGTCCATCCAGTGATAGAGAGCCGTGGTAGACCTCGAGAAAGAGAGTGAATTGGGTGTGGGAGTGTGTGTGCGTGAGAGAGAGTGTGGCAGCTGAAGGGACCCATTGAGCTGGGGTCCGTCGCCTCTGCCTTCATTAACATGCAGATGGGAACAGCTGTCGACACTTTGCTGTGACGGCTAAAATATTTACGACTCGCTGTTTACTGAAGACTCTCGGACTGACTAGCCTGTGAGTCCGTCCCTTGCTGTTTCTCTTTGTCTTCAAGTCAACTGTACAGATAACTGGGCTTCTCTCCTCACATCCGTTCTGAACGTGACAATCTCATTCGGTTTGATAATGTTGCATTTGAGTGACAGCTTTTAATCTGGCCCCCTCTCTAATGATATTTGCTTTTTTTCCGGTACATCTCCAGCTATCAAAATGTCACAGACAGAATTACACAAACCCGGCCCACCAAACAAAGCTTATTTCACCCCAGCACTTGAGAGAGAGAGAGAAAATCCATATCTACTACAAATCAATAGCAGGAAATTTACGAGCTTTACCTACAGGCCAACAGCGGTTAACATCTCACTACACGGGCATGAATAAATGAATACTTAAACAGGCGGATGGATATTGTGAAGGGAACTGCGGATTGCAGGCAGAGAGTGAGCTCTGTCACGGGGTCATTGGCACTGGCACACAGATGTCTTACAAACAAACAAAAAGTCGATGAGCGTGTCAACATTACGCTCATTGGATAATTACATTAAATGCTTGATGAGCTGATCACGGTGCCATCGAAGCAATAAAAGTTTAAGGAATTAGCCCTGCATTGTCTTTTTGTGTCTCTCTCTTTTGCTTTTTGTCTCCATTCTGCCCTGCGCAGCCTGAAAGGCCTGCCGTGGTTGCTCATCACAAAACTAAATAAAACACAATAGACCTTCAGGGCACAATTACCCAGTGTAAACAATTAGCTTTCAGTGCAAACATTTCACAGAAGGGTCTCCGAAGGCACGCACGTGTCCATATGGAGCCCCAAGGAACTTGTATCCTTAACCTCAAAAAAAAAAAAAAAAAATACTGAGACAATTAAAATTATTTATTTTTTTGGGACATAAAATAGCAACAAACAAAAAAAATATATGTATGTGCCATGTTAAATTAATATCATCATTCAGTCCAATGATATACTGTTGTTTCTTCAACTCTGAGCATAGATTAACTTTTATTTTCTAGCAGCAAAATCTATTTTAAACTGTTAGTGAACATTGTTCAACATTGTAATTGTGCACGCATCACATAAAAATCATAGTTTAAAATGTTTTTATTATTTTTTCGATTGATTGATTAAAGATTAAAAGTCTGAGATATGTTAAACAGTCAAATCTACACATTAAAGCGATATGTAAAGCTGCTAAAATAAACAAATGTATTTTAAAAGGTTCAACATTTGAAAAAAAAAAAAAAGACTATTTTTTTTATTCCACTGCCTGCATATCACATGTTTTGCAATGCAATTTTTTTTTTCTTAATTTGAAGTACGATGGTTCTGTTGCTGCTTTTTGTAACACACATCCAGCTAGCTAGATTTGTATCTGTGTTTTTGGAACAGAGCAGCTGGTTTGTAGCTGGTCATTTGTTGGTCAAGCTGGTTAAGGTGGTTGACCAGCTGCACTACCAGCTTGTGAAGACCTGGCTGGGCTGGTAGACCATCTTGGATCAGCAAAAAAACTATTTACCATGTTCCAAAATCAGCTTGACCACCTTATGCTATATGACCTGGTTTTCCCAGCAGGGCCGTGAGTGAGAAGCCAAGTCACGCAGACTCCACAGAGGGATATGGATGATTACACGCATTGACAGTACCGGTGGGCCACTATTTCATGCCAGTGAAGACATTCAGAGTTATCCAAACCTCTTTCTAAGGTAACTCCAACCCATCTATCCTCAGTATAGTAATGCTAATACTAAAAGAGCAGGAGGATGACAAGGAGATTGAACGGGAGCAGTTGAGCCATGTCACTATCTGAGGGCTGACACAGGCTATCACTGTCAGCGCCTGAGAAATTACCTGCTCCATCCATCAAACTGTCTCGACTTGAGAGTAAGAGAAAGACGAAGAGAGATTACAGCCTGCTTAATCTCTTTCATTCTCTCTCATTAGAAAAGATATATAGTCCTATTATAAGAATCTGTATGGACAGTGTGGACAGATTGACATTTGCAAGATGAGGAAAGAGTGAAGTGAGGAAACAAGCCACACTCACACACTCACACACACACACACACACACACACACACACACACACACACACACACACACACACACACACACACACACACACACACACACACACACAAAATGTAGGTATAAAATAGGTGTGTTTTAGCCAGTCTTGAACTTCACATTAATCTGAATACTTTAAGAATGGTACAATCGCATCACTAGAACAATTTTGAAAAGATCTGAGAGTTGTATGTATATAAGGCTACACAGATCATACTAAATATTTCTGATTCACTAAAAAGAATGAATTCATGAGTCATTAGTTTTTTTAAATCAAGTTACACCAGTGACTATGTATTTTTTTAATCACTAAAACGAATTGGTTCATAAGAGTCATTTGTTCATGAATCAGACTACACTGGTTGTATTTTATCTTTTTTGTCTAGAAAGATGTTCATTATTTTGTGGTACACAATCTTTTCGTTCCAACAAGCATAACTTTTCTATGATTTCTCAGAAACCCCGCAATTGTCAATGCTTAATTTGAAAACTATTAAAATTGCTAAAATATTTGTAATGTTGATGTTTTAAAAGACACATGACCCCTTAAAATCTGGGCCTGTACATTTATACACACTACATCATGGATTTAACAGTAATGCAACGGCTGTTTGCACGAGGAAAACCACAATTGTGCAGAATTTGGAAATTAATGGGTTGGAAAGAAGAGTTTTCACTGCCACAGATAAATGCTCTACTTCAACAGAGTCTACAAAAAGGCTGACATGGTCAGATTGGACAGTCTGCACTTCCGGGAGCAGATGTTTTCACTTTTTTCATCCTTCTACTAGTTTATCGAAGGGAAAAAAAATAGAAAATACTTTAAAGATAAACACAGAGAGAAAAAAAACTAATCTAATTACACGCTGATTTATTTTGTTCAAAAGACTTAATTCGGTTATAGCATTTATCCACTAAAAAGAATCACAGATGAGGAACACCAGGGTTCATCTGTTTTTGTTGCTTTTTATGTCTACATAGACATAAAAAGCAACAAGAGAAAGCTGCAATATGTTAAAAGGCCACTATGAACTCAGAATTGAAAAGCAAACGATGATGGAACAAAAGAGCAATACAACCGTTGACACTGATGCACAGAGACTAAAAGTCACAAACATGTCTTCAGGTAACAAAGAGTTAAAATGATGGAGTCTGGTATATGACAATAGCAAACACATAGGGCTGACAGCTATTCAAGCGCTACAACAGTGCAGAGATTGACACACCGGCGCAGTGAGGGAGTTAACGACACAGGCCTTCTGAGATTTGAGGGGGTTTACACCGCGACAGAGATGCAATGTCAGATACTGAGGATTATTCATGCACTTTACATCAAAGACAGCTTTGTTCTCACCAGAGAACACAGACAGCCGGAAAAAGAGCGACAAGATTCATTCATTTGCTATTACAGTCCGCTTTGATTGAAGTTTGTAAACAAAAAGGGCCTTAAACTGATGCGGCATAAAGCTCTGAAAAGTCTTTATAAGGGATTTCTTGTTCGAAATTGCGTAGGCACTCCAGGATGTAATGATTTTGAGCTATTCAGTCTTACACACATTGCTGTAGACAGGGACTCCCTTTGTGTAAACAAATGACTGAGGAGTAAAGGAAAAAAGAATTATAAGTGAGCCAAAGATAAAAGCAAGTTGCTTTGCATTCTATTGTCTTCTTTCTAAATGTTCTTGGTTGCTGTAAATGAAGGGTCAAAGGAATATTTGAAATTAAATCACAAAGGAGCAGAACGCTTGCCATCTGTGAAATGTAGCATAGCTTTCTCCTTGTCTCTATAGTGTTCTTTCTCTCTTTTAACCTTTGTTTAACTGACCCATTTTATCTTTTTAAAGTCCGCATGAAATGGAAATTGCGATTATCTTCTTTTGTCTAGTATATATGCCAGTGAAAAGGCTTCCTAAAATAGTACAGAACTTGATTTTATTAAATAAATAAATAAGCCAATAAATTATATATATATACCACTATAAATCATCTTAAGACCTGTTGGTTAAAAGCAATTCCAAAAATACCTTGGTAAAGAGAGGCTAGTCCTAAAAAAAGCACTTGATTAGGCTAATTTTCACTTTATAAATAGTGAGAACGTTATCCCAGCTTATTCACTAAGCATGTGCTGAAAGGACACATGCTATGTTATCTTCGCATCAGAAGAACAGTGGCATTATTTGATGCTTTGCTGAGTGAAGAGGAGACAAATAAAAACTACAGTGTGTAGGGGTGGTTTGAATTTGTCCATGTGGATACCTTTGAAACAATGAATCCTCTCTGTGCACATGCATTTGACATTTAAAAATATGAATATGTACATAGTCAAGAAAACTTTACATATTGATGCTATAGTCATACTCTGCCATCTATAATTAGCTGACAAAGGTATTATACAGCTCCGGGGTCCTCACACATTGTGTCATCTGCCATCCTTCCACCGCTGGAGTTTCACTGCATAATTTAGGCATAAAAAATAACTAAACACACAAACACTCAGACATGTGTGAGAAAAGCATTCTCAAACAAGGTGTTTCCCTCACTGAAGCAATCACAGTTTTATTTTGAGCTCAGATCTCTGAGATCACTGCTTCATGGAGAAACACCATCCAGCCTCCTTGACTCTGCACTCAGTCAAGACATAAAAGCCTCACTGTGAGCCAACGGCCGGTGAACGAGTCAATGAGCATGTTGATTTTGGTACCAAGAGTTGCAGTTTGGAAATTTGCACAGTGTGATCTGTTCAAATCAAACTGAACTAATATAGAGTATCATATTTTATTGTTTTCGATATATCTGTTAATGTTTATATCATTCAAAGTAAAATACACGATAACACGCCCCTGTGTTTTGCTTGCTTTTCTAGAAAGCATTTATTTTCTTACCAATAAGTGTGATTTCTTTTTACAATTATTAATATTATTATTCATTTTAATTTTATACAGTTCCTATTTGCTAAAAAACAATAATTAAATAGTGACATCACTATTTCAATTATTAACAATGGTTTTTGTGTTAATTGTGGTGCATTTATTATTATTTATTTATTTATATTTATTGATAAATAGAAAATTCTGTCTCATCCGTCTCATACAGATACTTTTGTCTTTGCCATATATCTACAAAATGGCTTCGCTGTGCACTCATAATACACACATACAGATTTTCTCTTTTACTCTTTAAGCGACGAAAGTTGCATCATGCGACACACCCACACCAAAACAAACACACACAGTCTCAAAGCCATCTGTGCAGCGTTTGGAAAGCCAGCCATTAATACACTTTCATGGCAAGGACCTCAGATGGGATGCTGGGAACTGTGTCTTTCTTGCCGCCTCATTCCAAGGCTGCTATCCCTGTCTTTCAGCTCTCTGTCTGAGATTCATTAGGCAGGAGCACAAGCTCTGATTTACACCCTAATTACAGTATGAATGGCCAAATGTGCAATGTTCCAACACTGATCATTGTGCTCAATGAGGATGGCCAGGGGCCACAGGCTACTGTGCACAATCACACCACTAATCGGTTAGCACCTTGCAAACATACCGACATCATTCCCTCAACACCTGCCTCCCTCTTCATACCAACTTCATCACAGGAGGTCAAAATAGTCACCAACCTATAGTATAAGGGATCAATGCAGCATCACAGAGCCTTGATTGGCCTCATAGCATAGGAGGGCAGAGCCAAGGTGCGGCCACATTGAGTGTGGTGCTCATGTGGGCAACACAGGTTAAGGTTTGGCCTGTAATGTGTCCCAATTCTACTTCCCATTTTTTCTACTCAAATATTTCAAATGTATCTCTCCTGCAAAAGGTTTGGAATATTTGTGATTTTTGTATGTGTTTGAAAAAAGTCTCTTATGCACACCAAGGCTGCATTTATTTGATAAAAATACAGTAAAACAGTAATATTGTGAAATATTATCAAAATAATAAATGCAGTTTTTGAATTTCAATATATTTTAAAATGTCATTTGTTCCTTAGTTTTCAGCATCATTACTCCAGTCTTTTCTTCTGTCACATGATCCTTTAACATTTATTCTAATAAGCTGATTTGGTACTCAGTTATTATCAGTTATTAAGTTATTAAGACATGAATGTTTCTTGTTATTTCAATGGTGAAAGTTTTTGCTGCTTAATGTTTTTGTGGCTTTTATGAATAGGAAGTTTCATAAATGAAATGTATTTGCTGTCACATTTAATCAAATTGATGTACGTATATATTACGGAGCCCACCACATGACATGCAGGAAAAATATTAGGCCAAATCGTGTGCACGATTTACTAATTCGTTCCCTCAATGTACTAAAACGTGCACACGATAACTATTGTGTTCCCTCGATTTACTATTTCGTTCACTCAATTTATAAATTGTGCGCACAATTTAGCAAATCGATGGAATGCAATAGTAAATCGAGGGAACGCAATACTAATCATATGCACATTTTAGAAGATTGAGGGAACAAATTAGTAAATCATGCGCACAATTTATTATTTTTTTCTTGCATGTCATGTGTGGGGCTCCATAATATATACTATTATAGTATATTTTATTTATTAATTTAATTTATTTATTAATTTATCTTTCTTACTTATTCATACCAAAATTTTGAATTGTACTGTATCATGATTTTCTCAAAATACTAAGCAGCAAAACTGTACAACATCGATAATAATAAGAAATATTTCTAGAGCACCAAATCAGCATATAAGAAGGATTTCTGAAGAATCATATGACAATGACTGCAGTAATAACTGCTAATAATTCAGCTATAATGGGAATAATTTTAATATGTTAAAATATATTCAAATAGAAAACAGTTGTTAAATTGCAAAAGAAAAAAAAAATACAGTATTATTGTATTGTGCTGTATTTCTGATCAAATAAAGAGACTTGTTCAAAAACAATTACACCTTTTGACCATTAGAGTATTAAAAAAAGTTTATTGTGGATTTATTGAATTATACATCAGAAGATGGTGATGACTGCATGCTTTCATTTCTTATTGACTGTCATCAGGTAAGTAATGTTTATTTCCTTTCAAGAGCAAGTGTCACAAAGTGCTTTACATCAAAATAAAAAAAATAAATAAATAAATAAATAAATAAGGTTAAAAATAGACATGACAATTAAAAGAACAGATTGGGTCAAAAGCTAATTTAAACTGTGAATTGAATTCCCTTCCAAGTCTCTCTATACGAAAAGTCACAAACACTATTTTCAGTACATGAGGTGATGTGTAAACCAAAGCAGTGAGTGTGTGAAATGTTTCTATATGTTGGGAACAGGAACCTGTCACAAACAGCCAAGTCGAGAAGCTTATGCATGCACAAATGTGGTGTGGCTGTGCTTAACAAAATGTGCTCATGACTTTTGATGCATGTTGGCTTAACAAGAAATGGTGGCTAAGAAAGTGAAAGTGACATGACATTCAGCCAAGTATGGTGACCCATACTCAGAATTTGTGCTCTGCATTTAACCCATCCGAAGTACACTCACACAGAGCAGTGAACACACACACACACTGTGAACACACACCCGGAGCAGTGGGCAGCCATTTATGCTGCGGCGCCCAGGGAGCAGTTGGGGGTTTGGTGCCTTGCTCAAGGGCACCTAAGTCATGGTATTGAAGGTGGAGAGAGAACTGTACATGCACTCCCCCCACCTACAATTCCTGCCGGCCCGAGACTCAAACTCACAACCTTTCGATTGCCAGTCCGACTCTCTAACTATTAGGCCACGACTTCCCTCAGGGGGAAGGGGATAGCCTATAAAAAAGAGGAAGTGAATGACAGAATAAGGATGTACAAACAAAAGTGAAAAACAAAAGGGGACCTCTAGGTTAAAAGGCATGCATGGCTGCCCTCCAAAAAGCCAACAGTGCCAGCTTGCCCAATTTCACCCAAGCTCATGATTCAGAATTACGCTGTCAGCCTACTCCGGCATGATCTATTTTTATTCTCAATGTATCATCCCTACTCCTTTTCTCAGATGAAGAAAACAGAGCCGTCCAAATATCTGTGGCCACAGGGCAAGCGCTATGTTATATGTTTGCCTCTAAAGATCAAAATTTCACAGAGATTCACGGCAGACATGTATCTAAAAGTGGAAGTCGGCCGGAACTGATATGACTGTGCCTTTTAGATTTAAAACAGAGATTGTGACATGCATATTTCACCGAAATCAGTCAGAACTCTTATGGATTATTTTATTATTTTTACTTATTAAAATCATTAATGTTGTTTAGAGCTCAACTCATGTGGCTTATTTTATTATTGTTGTTGTTGCTGCTGTTTTATATTTAAATCGTATCATTTTAGCTCAAATTATGCATTTGGCTTACTGAAGAAAGCATCAGGCATCAGAAGAATCCTAGACTTAGATTCAAAAAGGGAGCTCAGGGAGTACATGTCTTCAGATCAGAATAATATAGACTTCAGAATAACATAGACTTAGAGGTGGGTCTTTTAACAACTCAGGCAATTCAGTATCACACTATAGAAACTTCCTAGTCACACACTAGCAACCATCCAGAACACCCTAGCAACCATATAGCAATGTGCACCAGCCATATCTTTGCACCAGAATATCACAGACACACTGAGGTGGGCTCTTTTAACATGGGCCAATGAACCGTGGGCCATGGGTTTACTGTGAAGAGGCACATGATAACATTTTGGCTGCGAGTTTCACTACTATTATTTCATCACTTATTATTATTATTTCATTTTTATTGTGTATGTAATCATTCATAACCCTTTTGCTGTGGTGGTGATGCTGATAAAATATATTTTGTAGGTATTTGTAAAATAGTTTTGAGTAGAGCACAGAGGTCGAGCAGCATCATAACCTGTTGTTGTGGAGTTCGGCCGTGTGTGCTGCAGTCACAGGCTCTGGTGAGTCTGAAAGTGCGCAGTGAGGCATCTCCTGCTCCGTGATCGCCGTTTATTCCCCTAGTCCCACGGAGGGAAATGAGCGCTGGCACAGTCCCCCCTACTGTACAAACACGGAACTTCTACTCACTCACCATCAGTAACTCTCCGCCAAAAACCAGCACACCACATCTATTATTACCAAACGAGAAGTCTCCATACTGTCGGTTTATAATGACGCACTTGCTTTAGACTTAACAAGCAGCATATGGTAAGACAGTGAAAAGAGAGAGAGAGAAAGAGAGAGAGTCGAAATGAGAGCCAGAAGTGGAGTCATTGTTCATGGTTTTATGTTGTATATTGCAAGTATTATTTTAGTAAGACTGCTGCATCTTTGTTATTATTTATTTATTTTTACTTTAATTTAAATATTTGTATTTATTCAGTGGTGGTTGTGCATGTAAGAACGTACAAATCAAGTACTTTGCAATTGAAAGAGAGTGAGAGAAAATGAAAGTTTGCCTTTTATTCTCGTTGTTAAAACGAGACATCACTGACCAAACACGAGCTCTGTAGCCTACCTTTTCTTTTTTACCATGTACTGCTGAACGCTGCACTGGCTCCATGTCACAAGTGTTTTGCTCTTAATATCAAGTGACAGGTTCTTTGATAATATTTAAAATGAACTATATGTCACATATGTTATATCACATAAAAATGCTCCAAACGCAACAAAACAACCGAATGCAACAGCAAAACATGCAACGTGTTCTATGGTAAATCCATTATGTGACCAACACGAATTAAAAAAAAAAGAGACAAAAGTTGTCAAAAACAACTGTATTATGTCGCAGAAATCTTATATAGAGGAAAACTTTGCTCATGGTTAATGTTGGAAACAGTATTAGGGCATGTTTGACCATTTATGTTGTATAGGGGAAGGAAAGGAGACTCGAACCGGGAAGGTATATTCCCATTCCACAAGGGAGATTCGAGCAGCAGCTATTGCGCATAATGTATAGGCTAACCAATTTAAAAATAAGAAAATACAGCACACCTGCTTCTAGTGAAGCAAAAACTGTCAAATATGTTTGTTCTGATATCAGGTTCTTATGTCTAAACTGTTTTGTCCACTTGACACTAGACTGGTCAACACCGCAGTTTGGTACCTTGGAGAGCGCAAGCTGTCTGGCCAAGCACTGATATATGCATATATGAGTTCAGAAAATCCTCTAACTGAATTATGCTGATTTGTCGTGTCATTCTCTGATGTAACACTTATAAAGGGCAGAGAAAAGATGCAACAGAGTTGATGAGAATGACCATAGTATCTAACCAGTGCGTGCGTGGAAGGAGATTTAACTCAATTATTTATGACAAGGCTTAATTGAAATGAGACTATGGTTAAATGAATAAATATATTATGACGTGTAAGCAAAAGCATTATATTTAATTACCACGTCGAGTGGGGCTGAAATGGGAAGAAAATATAGGGTCTCTAATCACATTCTATATAGATCATAATGAGGGTTTACCTCCAAAAAGTTGGCATGTCCCATTTGTTTGTCTGCACATAAAAAACCTTCGACTATTCCTCCAACTTGTTCAGAAAAAGTTCGGTGGATTCATTCTTTCAACAGGCAATATATCTGCTTGAAAAATGACACAAAAGAAGGTCTGTGTGCTCCAGTGGAAAATAAGTGCTCATAGGACCGTAAAAAGCAACAAGCATCCATAAATTCACAGCGGATCCTGTTAATGTGTGTCTGTTCTGTCACTTCTGATGATGTTACTCTCCTTCCCAAATGTTTATTATTAAATCCATCCCGCAAGTTGCAATGGTTGTCCAGTTTTCCGGATACAAAGTCCTTAAGTGGTGTGTGAAGGCTCCAGGGAGGTGTGCGGTGAGTGTAGCCCAGGCTCGGGTCGGGTGTTCTCTCGGTGCGTGTCGAGGCAATGGGAATCTTCCTCTCCTCGCCCGCTTTGTCCACACAAACTGGATTCAGTGTTTGAAGGCAGGCAGTTGGGCACTAAAGCATATATCCAGCAGCCCCCCCTTGTGGAGCAACAGCACTGCGTGGCGTGAGTGGGTCACACCGGAATGAAGGAGACACAACGATGAGAAAGTGAAAGTGAAGCGCACAGGGAGAAAGACAGACAGAGAGAGAGAGAAAGAGAGAGAGAGAGAGAGAGAGAGAGAGAGAGAGAGAGAGAACGCTCACAGAGACAGTCGTTTAACCCATTCAGAGCCGATTAAAAAAATTATATATATATATATATATATATATATATATATATATATTCTCACATACACACAGATATATGTAACATTTATTCGCTTTAAATGATTGTATTTTCTTATTTAATGTTTAAATTATATTTTTCATCAGTTCTATGAGACATTTTTTAAAGAAGACGGAATATACCTCACTAAAGTGTCACAAAATAAAATTTGTATGGATATTTATGAAATTATAGCGTGGAAGTGTGATGCACAGCAACATGTGACGTCAATTTCCATGTAAATTTCGGTTCGGCCGCTCGCGGTTTATCCAGCGTTTGGCTCGTGGGCGGCCACCTGCTCACCGCACGCGCTCGAGCTGGAGACTCTGGGTTCTCCAGCTCGAGGGCAGGGAGTGGGAGGCTTCTGATGCTGAAGCTGCTCCTCATGGGACCGATCAGAATATAACAGAAGCGGGAGAGTAAATTACGCAACAACATTTGCCATGGGACCAGACGCAGCTTTCCTGTTTCGCAAGTGATCAGCTGGCAATCAGGGCAACCTGTGCCATGTAAACACGGGGAACTGTGAACTCTTTACAACATAATCTGTATAAGACCAAAGTTATGTGATATAAAAATTATGAATTGTGTGTTTTTCTAAATCATGTGCTCTAAAGTACCTTGCAAGTTTGTTTCCAAAGAAACAACACTGTAGTAGTTTTGTCCAATCATCAACATTAACATGTTATGTCTTCATATTCCACTAACTATTATTTATTTGAGTTTTGGCCTGGGCTCAAACATCCTAGCTGATGTGAGATGTGAAAAGAAGAGCTTGGAGGAACACAAGTAAGTAAAGGTTTCCTGTTCTTTTACAATAAAAAACAAATACGCATTGAGCTGTCTTTGAGTTGTGTTTAAGGTATTTTTATTTTTGTGTTTCACAGATGAAAGGTCTCATTGGTTTGGAATAACATGAGGGTGATTGAATATTGATAGAAATTTCATTTTTGGGTGGGTTATTTTATACAATTTCCAGATCCATTTGGGATTACACCCAATTATCACTTTGGGATGCACTGATCTACTTTACCTTTCAGATACAGATCTATACCAGTGCTATCTTCTTTTCCACCATGTGTTCAGATGTCAGGTACAAATGTGTCGCCTTAATGTTCGGATAACTTTTATTATTTTGTTAAGTTTCACCATTGGCTTGGACATCACAGCTGGGAAAACACTTTGATGTGAGTCTGAAGGAGAAAAATATGTTTCCATGAGCAGGAGCATTAGTAAAATTTCTAGTTATTTTCTCACATATCCACATGAAATAGAGAGAAATACATGCATTTGTAATGTAAGCTTCAATCCCCTGCCCCAACCCACACAAATCTACTGTATATACACTTTCAGCTCACAGCATCTGCATTGTCAACCCTTATAAGGTATGATTTCTTCACCATAATGCCATAAATTTGTCTCTAAAATAATTAAAAAATCCAAACGCAGCATCTTATGTCAAGGTCTTTCTCTTTCGCAGGCATGTTCTGATTTGTACAATAAACCTCCATCCTCGCATCACCTCAGCTTTCTCAGACAGTTATTGTGTGGCTCCTTTTTAAGTCTGAGCTAAAAATGGAAGTGTACTGTGAAAAACATACACTTTGGAAAGGTTTGCCTTAGATGTGACTGTAAATGGATCTAATGTTAGATGACATTCAGTGATTTGGTATAAGTATCTATCTATCTATCTATCTATCTATCTATCTATCTATCTATCTATCTATCTATCTATCTATCTATCTATCTATCTATCTATCTATCTATCTATCTATAATTCAAGGTTTTTAAATACTTTTTTCAAAACATTTTTTAAACTCTTGCTTCATGGTTATATGCAGTTCTTTGAATATCAGTTTGTTTTAATTATACATTCAAATGTAATTCTTTCTTCCTCGAATGAATGAAATTAAACTCTGAACGACGTACAATCCTGTTGGTGGGATATCAGCATCCAAAAACCTCAGCATGTGCTGCTTCAGCAGAGATTATTATATTTACTGTTATTTTCAGCAGTATGCTTAGAAAGGATAGCCCAGACCTTTTGAAAGTGAGTTTGTGGTTGATTGTTTTTGGGAGGTCATTCTCACATAGAAAAGCAACATTCAGTAAATCGCAACTCACAGGCAACAAGAGACTGCAGCAGTGGAGACCAGAAATGTGTTGATTCTTATTTATGCCACAAAGGCATAGCGTGGGAATGTTTTTTTTTTTTTTTTTTTTGGCAGATTGAAAACAAGTCGGGCAGCATGCAGTGTTTTGGTAGTGCTCAAGGGGGCAAATGACAGATGCAGACCGACCAGAAATGAGTGAGCTGCAATAATCTTTAGTGGAGAGATAACTAAGGCCTGGATGAGTCAGGAATGTACAAAGGCCATCACTTTTGAATGATGTCTTATCTCTGTTAGCACCATCTAACTTGTAATTTTCACAGCCCCTTCCTGTTAGAAATCCTTTTATAGACATTAAAGGCACGTCTGCTGGCATACTTGTGTAAAAATCCCTCAGCCATACCCAGAGGTTTTACAATCATTTGCATTCAGATTAGGGTGCATAGAAACTGTAGTAAGAAGTGTGGGATAAATAAATACTGTATAGAAATGTGAATAAAATGCAAGTGCAACACAAAATGCTCTGTTATCTGTTGCCATCAGCATAATGTTCATACCAAAAGTTTCATGTACAGCATGGCTCGGTATCTATCAAAAAAGTGTTTGAATCATGTCTTATTTATGAAGCAAGTGTTTTGGTTGATTTGCTGACTTGTTTGTTTGTTTGTCTTATACCCAAGGTGTTTGTTTTTTCACTGGTATGGCTGTTGCAAAGATGGTGAGGCTTTAGGACAGCAGTCCCTGTTCTATCTATGCATCTTGTCTTGCTGGAATACGGGGGAGGTTTGGACGTGTGAACGCACAGCTCTGTGGGCTGCGTTTCTGCTGAGAAAGGAAGAAGGAGAGGGGGATGAAAATATGTGTCAGTTTTAGAGTTTCAGATGAGTAATGCAACCATCTGCCTCTGCCTGTGAGTGTTTGCATGCACATCTCGTATATGTACAGTCAGATTCACAAACACACACATAAACACCTTGTTAAAGAGGTAAAAGAATAGTTAAACAAAAAATTTTATGCTACAAGAAAAACACAATAAAAGTACACCAAAGTCTTGAAGCCAAAGCTATATCAAAATAGCATTCACTCAGAGTTCAATTCAAAGACTCAATTTACTATTTGTTCTGGTTAAAGAATTGGATTAAACTACTCAGACTGATTTGTTCAAGAATCATAGTTCAGCAGAGTACTGGTTTACAAATTGGATCGAAAAGTCCATTTGAACGGATTGATTTGTTCAATAATCAGAATTCAGCTCACCGACTGAATTCATTGGTTTACAAATTGGATTGAATGATTCAGTTATATGTACTGATTGGTTATAGAATTAAAGTTCAGTTCACTGTCTAATAAATTGGTTGATTTGTGAATTTGATTAAACAGTTCAACTGAACTGACTGATTTGTTAAGAATTCAGCTCACTGGCTCAGTGAATCAGTTGATTTGGTTTACAAAGTAGTTCAAGATTCGTTCGGGAATCAGATTTTGGTCCAATGATTTGGTTAAAAAAGTGGATCGAACTGTTCAATTGAACAAACTGATTTGTTCAAGAATCAGAACCAGCTCATTGAACTAGTTCACAATCCAGGATTGAGCAATTCACTAGAATGGATGCATTTGTTCAAGAATCGAAGTTCAAGACTCTGACTCACTGACAGGGGCGTTGCACAAGATCCCGGGCCCTATGCATAGTCAGTCCTGATGGGCCCCCAAATAAAAAATAAAATATATTCCAGACTTTTCAAGGGCCCTCTCTTCCTTTGGGGCCCTGGTAGTGTTGTCAAAAGACCCGGTACTTCGGTACCAAGTCGGTACTAAAAAAATGTAAATGTGACGGTACCAGGTTTCTTTAAGTACCGGTAGTACCGAGGTCCCGTTCAAACCCGGTTCAGCCATAGACAGTAAAAGAAAGGGTTCAGCGCTATGATTTCCGCGAAGCAGAAAACGAGGACAGAATCTCAAAATCCACTCATGAAAATGAAACTTATATTTTAATATGGACAGTCATGGAATTTGTCAAAGTTAGCAGAAATTAATCAAATCAAATCTCCATATGGACCAGTATCTGTAAATGTTAAGCCGCAAAAGTTGTTTGAAATATGAAGCCGTGTTCTGCGCGTCTCTGTGTGAATTAATGAATGGCAGAGACATGCGGGTTTGTTTACTACATAGACTGAAGCGCATGACGCTTGCATTAATTTCAGCATCTGAGCTTCAGAGTTCTCTCTCCATCAAGCGATCTGAACTTTTCAGTTCATCTCAATGGACACACAGCGCACCTTTAATTGATGCTCTGTAAACTCTTTGTGAAGGCGCACGACTCACCGTCGCTTTACTGATAGCACTGTTTCTCCAGATCGTTCTCCTGTCAAAATAATGGAGTTCATTTAGAATTATTCATATTCATTTTCGAACAAGCAGAAGACATACCGGTTTCTCTGGTAGTGGGCGGAGCTACTGCGCAAATGGAAATTTCATTGGATGGCGCTGATCTACAGTACCGTCCCTGTTTTGATTTCAGCAAATCATTTTGACCGAACGCAGACAACGTGATTAATATTCATTAGCCCAGCAGCTCATCAATTCATAGTGCATTGTATATACATTAGTATGATAGTAGAATTAGTAGTAGTATTATCTTTTAATAATAATTAATATGATCTATTACTATTTTTTTTTACAGAAACCCTCAATGACCAAAAATATCTTAAGCATCACCACCAGTCTTAAGTTCAGTTAAAATGACAAATATGCATTCAATAGGCCTAAAAGTTAATTTTTACATAAAGGCATTGTGCTAGAAATATTACTATTATTTAGTAAAATGTATGTGATACTGCTACTGTTGGAAAAATGATAAAACTTTATTTTTTAAAGAAATAAATCACAATATTTCTTCCATGTTTTAATTTTAATAGCAAATCCCCTTTATTTACCAAAAATAAAATGTGTTTAAATTTCATAAATGAAAAGACAAATTAAATTTGGGTGAAACTTGTTTACTGTTTTTCATAATTATATAACTTGTAGAAATACTTTAAACACAATTGTAAATAAGTATAAAGAATGGCATTGGTTTTATTTTTAGTGCTAAAAGGTTTTTTTTTTTTTTTAATTAGCATATTTTTGTGTTTTGCTTTGGTACCGAAATTGGTACCGAGAACCGTGGATTTTCACTGGTATCGGTACCGAATACTGAAATTTTGGTACCGTGACAACACTAGGCCCTGGTAATCAGTACTGGTTTTACCCCCAGTCCGACGCCCCTGCTCACTGAACCGGTTTATATGGTTCAGAAAGTGATTTAGCAATTCGACTGAACAAACTGATTCGCTCAGCCTAGAAGGCTTGATTTAGGTCGGGGCTAGATTTAGGGGGTTTTGTTCAGGGCCCAAGAAATGATAACTGCAGCCCGGATTTGATGTAACAAGAAAAGAAAAATAATCTTTAAAGAGGAAAAAAAATCTTCTTTCTGAGTACAGCATGTAATGGAAGGGTCAGATGCAACTTGGCAGGGTGTAACTCTGTTCTTGTGCTGAAATGTGCTGTGCTAGTCATTCAGCTGAATGCTCGCTCTGCTCTGTTTGGTTCAGCATCCCTTTCTGACTGTTTTCCCTCCAAAGAGAGCGAGAGAAGAGAATCTCCTTGTTCAGATGAGTGTCAGACAGTTTGACTTCAGGCTAGAAAGGTCATGGCTATGGAAACAGAGTAAGCATTTCATGTGTGATTGTGAAAGCCTGAAGGTCATTACAATCCTTGCTCTCTCTCTCTCTACACACACACACACACACACACACACAGATATAAACAAACAGCCAGGCCATATGCTGTCACAGCTGAAAATAACAAACATTTTCACACCATGCATATGGACGGTTCTCATGGTTAAACCCACCGGACTACCTTTTTGTGGCTGGATATTATTAATCTTGCTGATCTACTATTCCCAACACCCAAGAAAACTTCAAAAGCTAGCATATTTCACATGAAAGAGATCCTGCAATTTCAACAGACTCAACGAATCAGTTCCACATGAAACAATCTGATAGCTTTGAATATGAAAATAATCCAGATGAGATGAACTTGCAGACTTGAAACGGCAACCATATGGTGGCACTAAATTCAGCAAGTAGACACATCTACAGTGTTTGATGTTATATGTTAATAATTGTTTCCTCTCTGTTCACTTCATCTCCTCTCATTTCTCCTACATATCTCTAATCTTCTTCATTGACTTTTTCCTCATCTGCTTACCTTTGGCCTTTGATGATTGTAGCAGGAGATTTGGAGCTTGTTTTTAATCTTTTTCTGTAAAACCTGCTGATTGCTTTGCCTTGGAAAATGGAACTTATTTCATATTTAATATAATATTAGCATAATTATAAGCAGTAATATTGTGAAATGTTAGTACAGCTTAAAACAACTGTTTTCTATTTTTACTATATTTTAAAATGCAGTTCACTCCTGTGGCAAAGCTGAATTTTCAGCAGCCATTACACCATTCTTCAGTGTCATTCTATGCTGCTGATCATGAATTGTTTTTTGTTTATATTAATATATAAACAATATATATATATATATATATATATATATATATATATATATATATATATATATATATATATATATATATATATTCTTTTTTGTTGTTGTAATAATGGAAGTCTTTACTTACACTAATTATTATTATTATTACTAATTATTATTATTATAATTGCTGAAACAAAACCTAATGAGGCACAATGAAAGAGTCATTAAGACTTTTTGTTATTAAATGTTTTGCCTATTTTTGGAGTTTGTCATTTTCAACAGCACCTGTCTCTGTTTACTTGAATTAGCCTATGTGGCATAAATGAATGCAGTATTTTTGCTACACTTCTGCTATTGTGTTCTACTAGACACAAGCTTAAAATAACATAGATGAACAATGTCAGAATTTTCACTTTTGGCTTAAATATTTCTTTAAGTAAGTCTCCATTTAGCTCACTACAATCTAGGTGAAACATAAAAAATATCTCATTAGTGTTTCTTCTATTTTTATGAAGAACAGTGGTGCTGTCTCATCTGACTATTAAACAGCTCAATGAACATGAGAACAAGGAGACTTTTAAAAGATCTGTTCTGTCTTTAGCTCTTCAGGAGGGATTTTCTCACCCTGTTCTTTCCTATTCTTGGAGCTGGTGAGTGATGGATGCAGTGAGAGGCTGGTACGGAACCCTTTCACACCTTTAATTAAAAACAGATCTTAAACAGGATACTGCCATTTTGCTGCGGTGCAATCCCTTAAGCCTCAAAACAAAAGCTTTAGCTCAAATTTCCACATCCACATCGATCTCACAGACACACAGTAAAAAAAGATAACTTTTCATGCTTTTCAAAATTTGATCATTTCTTGGGTCTCTGTGTAAGGTTATTTGACTGTGACCTACACTTTTGGTTTACGGCTGTAAATGTTTTATCTAATGAGAAGCTGGTCTGCAATTCTCAAAGCTCTTAACGAAAATGTGTCTGTTCACTGAGAGAATTTGGGTTGAGATATAGTTGAGTGAAATTGTATAGATTATATCAGGTTCATCGTTCTTTAATGCAGCAGTCCAAAAGAAAAATGAAGCATGCGTTGTGATAAAGATCAAGGAAGAATGATTTTGGAATATAAAAAAAATACAAAATAATAATAATAATAATATATATTATTTTAAATTATATGGCTCCATTTCTCAAGACTCTACACACACACAACATGCAAAACGTCACACTTATCTTGCAAAAGCAAACACTTCATTATACACTGTATATACAGTATGCATGTACAACTGATTAATTTTACACAGTTATGCAACTGAACTGAACCAATACTGAACTGACGTTAGCTGTATAATGACACTATTGACTTCTTTTATATATATATATATATATATATATATATATATACACACACACACCTCAAAACACTGATCTTTGATCACTAAATGAGGTATAAGTGTTTCCACACATGATCACTGGTCATCAGTAAATGAGTGTGGCATTTACAGTAAATGGCAGTGTTTCCCAAATGAAACAAAAGATCGGTTAGTTTTGAATGCACAATGTGCTTGTAGTTTTATATATGAATGAATGGTTTCACTGAGTGGGCCTCAAGTACTGCTTTTAATCTCTAAGCAATATAAAATAAAACTGTAAAGGGTTAGTTCACCCAGAAAAATCTCATGTTGCTTTAGACCTACAGTATATCTCAGTCAATATTAAATATATCAAGGTTACACTTTCACAGAATGTTCTTTACATCATGAAGGGTGATTTGAAGGAAGGAAATGAAGGAAAAGTTTTCTGTTTTTCACAGGCAGAGTCCAATATGATGAAAAAGCTCTTTTGTTGTCTTGTGGTAGATACATTGTTTGCGGTTGTGTCACATCTAACTATTTTTCAGCAGTTTTCTAAAAATGAATCTTCCTAAAGAAGTTGATGGTCCTTATTTGTATTTACTACCATTCAAAAATTTGGGGTCAGTTTGAAAGAAAATAATAATAATAATAATAATTATATTTAGTTTTGTTTTAATTCAGCAGGGATGCATTAAATTGATCAAAGGTGATGGTAATCACAATGGTTAAATTGTATTAATATTTATAATGACAAAAAATGTCTATATATATATATAACAATATATATATATAACAATATATATATATATATATATATATATATATATATATATATATATATATATAAAAAGTATCACTGTTTCTGCAAAAAATATTAAGCAGCACAAATGATTCCAACATTGAGAATAAGAAGAAATGCTTTTTTTTGAGCACCAAATCAGCATATGATTTCTGAAGGAACATGTGACACTGAATGATTAATGGCTGCTGAAAATTCAGCTTTGTCATCACAGGATTATATTCCATTTTAAAATATATTAAAATAGAAAAGTTATTTTAAATTGTAATAATATTTTATATTTTTGAGCAAATACACACATTATAATTGGTGAACATATGATACTTATTTTATAAACATTTTTAAAATCTTACTAACCCCAAACTTTGGAACTCTTTATTTTGTTTGATTCAGGTTAAATGGGTTCATGAGTGAGGAAAACAAATGCATTCAAGACACTCCTGATGAGGTCAACAGTCAGAGGTTATGAGGAGTTTCACACAGCAGGATGAGGAAGAAGACAAGGAAGCAATGTCGTCTGATGACAGCAGGTGGAAAAATCTCCAGGAGGGTTTCTTACAACACTGTGGTAGGATAAATCAGCTGTTGAAGTGCAGCTGTTTTTGACCGCTTTCCCACATAAACAATGCTTGAAATGTGCATATTTCTCTCCTGATTCAGATGAATTTTATATTATGGATAGAGGTCCCATATTTTTGATAGAAGCAACAGTTTGAGGTTTAAAACATTGTAATGATGGTTTTGTCTATTACAAACATGCATATGTTCACCTTTACAAGATATTTATTAATGGAGCTGTGTTGTGGATTAATGTGATGTTTTTATCAGCTGTTTGGACTCATTCTGACTCATTCTGACTGCAGAGTATGCATTTGTGAGCAAATTATGTAGTGTTGAATTTCTCTATTTCTGTTCTGTTGAAGAAACAAACTCATCTTGAACAGCCTTATAGTGAGCTATATTTATAGTACATTTTAATTTTTTTGATAATATTTAAATATTAATTGAGTAATACTACAATAAAATTAATATTAACATTTTGCTTTATGTGGAATAAACAGTTGAACTGAACTGAACTGAATTGGATCAGTTAATACTTACACACACTATTTTCTGCTTCTCAGATGACAAGTGGGGCCAGTTTGAGATGTCATCCATTCAGGCAAGGTGAAGCCGCCAGGGGAGAATTGGACTGCACATTGCATAATTCACCACAAGATGTTCTAAACTGATAAAAGATTAATGTTTATAGAGTCTTTTTGGAGGCGAACAAAAAGGAGTGACGTCAAAAGAAAAGTGTACACTTAGATTTGTAACACAGATAACCTAGTATTAACAGACTCAGAAGACCATTTTAGTGCTTAAAGGTTGCTTGGTCGATGCTTATGAGATATTTATTAAAAAATATGTTAAAAATAAATTAGACAATTATGGTCATATAGTAAAGTATGTTTTATGAAATTTCCTAAAAAAAACAGTCTATATATTTTGTGAGATGTAGAAATGTTTAAGATTGTGATCTGAGAAGTAAAACTGAAGCAGAAGAAAAAAGCTGAAAACTGGCTGTTATATATATATGTATATATATATACAGTACAGACCAAAAGTTTGGACACACCTTCTCATTCAAAGAGTTTTCTTTATTTTCATGACTATGAAAATTGTAGAGTCACACTGAAGGCATCAAGGGCTATTTGACCAAGAAGGAGAGTGATGGGGTGCTGCGCCAGATGACCTGGCCTCCACAGTCACCGGACCTGAACCCAATCGAGATGGTTTAGGGGTGAGCTGGACCGCAGACAGAAGGCAAAAGGGCCAACAAGTGCTAAGCATCTCTCGGGGAACTCCTTCAAGACTGTTGGAAGACCATTTCAGGTGACTACTTCTTGAAGCTCATCAAGAGAATGCCAAGAGTGTGCAAAGCAGTAATCAAAGCAAAAGGTGGCTACTTTGAAGAACCTAGAATATGACATATTTTCAGTTGTTTCACACTTTTTTGTTATGTATATAATTCCATATATAATTCCACATGTGTTAATTCATAGTTTTGATGCCTTTAGTGTGAATCTACAATTTTCATAGTCATGAAAATAAAGAAAACTCTTTGAATGAGAAGGTGTGTCCAAACTTTTGGTCTGTACTGTATATATATATATATATATACATTCCATATTTTTTTTTATGTAATGCTAGTTGTAGGATAGTGATTTTAGAAACTCACAGCAAGCAGTAGAAAACAAAGCAAAACAAATGCATCAATATGTTTTTAAAAGCATCTTAGCTGCTAGAATCAAAGGGATGTTTTATGAGAACTCTAAACCTCTGCAGTGTGTCCCAATCATAGACGGATATGATTCAGCTTTGTGGCCCTGGGCATCATCAAACCAATCAGACAACTCAGTAGACCATGTTTATAAGCTCAATCAGACGCGTCTTGCCTCCAGTTTAACCGCCTCCCCTTTCCTGAAACGCCAATCAGAGCCCCCCACTAATGATTCCCACATTAATGAAATCATCTACCTGTGCAATTCCACAGCAAGCTTCTTTTGCTGCATCAGAGGCACTCTAATTATATAGACTTGATTCAGTAAACACTTCCAACAAGAATGTTCCAAAAATATAATTGAACAGGATGTTTTTTTCATAGTGTTACAGCATGAAGCTAGAGGTAACAGGAGCATTGGAACTATTTATGGTTAAGTTTTAAGAAGAAGGGGGGGAAAATCAGGATAAATTCAAAAAGCCATGAGTGGGATTATTATTATTGTTTAACCGAATGATGTTCGGTTCTTGGCACACAGCATTCTTGCGTCAAAGCGAGCAGAGCACTATATTTAAATTGTCTTGACAAAGGCTGCATCTGAAATTGCATATACTCTATTGAGTAGGAAGGTGAATAAGTAATTTCTTCAAGGGATAGTGAATGGGTGATGTTTAATAGTCCAATAAACTGCATCCATCCCTAATAAAAAAAGTGCTCCACATGGCACCGGGGTGTTAAAGGCATTCTAAAGTGAATCGATGCGCATATATGCCTATAATTTCAGGCCAGTTTTTGTGTTGCCCCTCTAAATATTGTGAGTTTGTGTACACAACTTTTGGAAGAAATGTAACCTTAAATGTATTTATCAAAATTAGTGTCATTTGAGATAGACCTATTTGTTGGTCAGTAGTACTACCCCTGACCGACTAACAAGCCATCCTAACAATACTGTGACTTTCTCTTGACTTGTAGCTAAATGGTTTTAGGATAAAATTTGTTGCATATTGATATGTTTGCTTGTTCTCATTGCCTTGCTTGGTCACTTCACTAATGTTTTAATTTGCCTTAATAATTGTCTGCTCATCAACACTCTGAGGTAAGGTGTGCGTTAATTTAACAAATTATCATATTACAGTCTATCCAAAGGAAACAAACTATTGGCAGACATGGCCATGTGTGCCATGCAAGTATGCGATCTGCACACAAGAGCTAACAGAATTATTATTGAATAACTATTAAAATTTTATTGGACACTTTATGTGTAATGCTGCCAATGTGTAATTTCATCCTTTGAGTTTACTTTGCTTCCTCTGCAAGTGTGTGTGTGGAACTGTGACTCTGGACTGATTAGATGGGTGTTTTGTACTTTGATTAGTGATAATAATTATAAAGGCCCATCGAGATTGATCAGGTCCATAGAGCATCTGAGCAGGCAGCCCATAGGGACTCATAGTGGTGTAGGGGCACAAGTTGTGATGTGAGGGAAAAAAAACCTGGACAGGATTCCCAGAGCCTCTTCATAAAGATATAAATATAAGCTGTTTCTATGCAATCATGCACACATTCAGTCTGGTCAAGGATGCATATTAAGCTGATTTAATTATAAGGAAGAACTCATAAATCGTGTGTATCTCACTAGCATACAGGATACACTCCTGCATCCCCTTCGGTTGTTACAGTAAGGGTGTATGCTAATGTAGGAATAAAGCGCTCAAGGAGGATCTTGATTAAATGAGGAGTTTACTGAACATAGAAGGAGAATAACAGACAATATACAACACATTAACATCAATACCTTAACTTACAATAACTTACAAATAATCATGGACCAGGAAGAACTGAACATAAGGTTATTTAAGCACAGGAGGTAATGAGGGAACTGGAGACAGGTGGGGATCAATCAATTAACTACACAAGAACAGAAAAAAGACCAAATAAGGAAACTGAAAGTTCCAGAACGTAACAGTTCGCCCCCTCCCGGAACGGTGCGTCCTCGCACCGCATGAGGAATACCAGCGGAGGGAGGGTGGGGGTTCTGGAGGCGGGCATGGGGCAGGCAAAGAGGGAGCAAGGAGCTGGGAACCAGGGTGGAGTGGATGGAGGGAGGAGCCGGAGCAGGAGGAGCCAGATGGTCCTCCAGAGACCAGCCAGGTTGGAGATCCACGGTGGGGTCAACGGCGGGAGGAGCCATGTTGGAGAAGGGCCGAAGACACCAGGGGGCCGACAGACGGAGACTGCACTGGTGGGTGAGGAGCCCAAGATGGAGCAGCGCAGCCGCAGAGCCAGGGTGAAGCCGAGGATCCGGAGGGCCAAGGTGGAGCAGAAGGCTCAGGCGACCAAGGCGGAGGTGGGGCCCTGGAAGACCACTGCAGAGCCGGAGTGACTGAGGATGGAGGTGGAACCAGAGGGAAGGAGGAGCTTGACAGAGCCGGAGGGATGGAGTAACGAGGTGAAGCCAGAGGAATGGAGTCCAGAGGCGGCGGATGGTCGACGACTGACCAAGATGGAGCCGGAGGGACGAGGGAGCCCGGTGGAGCAGGTGGGATGCCAGGCCACGGTGGAGACGAGGGAGCTAAGAACCAAGGCGGAGCCGCTGGGTCGAAGGACCGAGGAGGATTCCAGGGCTCGGAGGTTGGAGGCGGAGACAGTGAATTCACACGCCAAGGCAGAGCTGGAGACTGGCAGTCCAGTGGCGAACCATCACGCCCAGATAGCACAGACTGAGGGTGAGCTGTGGGACTGACTGGCACCAGCAGAGATGAGGTCGAGGAACTGGCTGGTCTAGGAGGAGATGAGAGAGGAAGGATTGGAGCAAACACAGGTGGATCAGGGCTGGACAGAGCCAGTAGAGAGAAAGGAAACTTAAGAAAACTTAAATACTTCTAAGGATGGAGCCTGCCGAATATGAATTTGGGAGCCACAACCATAAATGCTCTATCACCTTTAGACTTTTGGAGCGAGGAACTGCCAGTAACAGTTTATCTGCTGATCTCAGTGTCCTAGCCGATGTAAGGTACTTTAAAAGATTGGGAATATAACTTGGGGACATGTTATGATCAGGTCATTCATTTTCAAAAATGAAAATTCTGTTATAATTTTCTCACCCTCATGTTGTTTGGTTTAGGGTTTAGTGTATGTAAATAAAGGTCTAATTTTAATCGGTTCATCATATAAACTGAACATATCTCTTCTCAAGTCTCATTTGGATTCATTTTATGACAACTTTATGATTTATTTTTTTTTGTATCTTCTGGACTTTCAGTGAAGGGACAGAAAGTTCTTAAGTTTCATAAAAAAATATCTTAATTTGTGTTTCAAAGATTAACCAAAGCCTTATGGATTTAGAATGACATGAGGGTGGGGAAATTATCACAGAATTTTCATTTTGGGGTGAACTCTTGTAAAATGAAAAAGTATTTAATAATAATTATGAATAAGTATTTTCATTTTATTAACACATGAATTACAATTATGGGAAACAATGTAGACTGTCTCTGTTTCAGTGAGTCTTTTTGCAGATTATATCATTATGCCAATTGGAGTCTTTATGAATGAGTCACTTAATGAGTCATTTGACCAATTCATTCAAAAAGGAGGCAAAAGCAACTGTCTTTATGAATGAGTCACTGAATGAGTCATTTGACCAATTCATTCAAAAACAAATACATTTTTTTTACAGAACAAAACAAGTAACTCTCTTTATTAGTGAGTCATTGAGTCATTCACTCAACCAATTTGTTTATAAGATTCAAGATTTTTATTTGTCACATACATGGTTATATGGAGAGCATATGACCAGCAGTGAAATACAAGTAGAAAAAAATTCAGGGGAGAGCGCGAACGCAGTCCCCCACTACCACAAATTATGCAGTCGAGATTCCCACATTTGGGGAATTCACAGGGGTCACTTGTTCATTTCTCATAAAGAAGGTCGACTGATTCATTCAATAATGAAACAAGTCTTTATAAGTGATTCATTGAATCATTTGTTTAAAAGCAACAATATTATGTATTATTATTTTTTTATTTTAATTTTATTTCTGTAAATACTAATAATAATAATAATAACAACAAGAAGAAATGTTAATCTATTTAAATTTGAAGATGAGAATCAAACATTTTTCTTGTGTCCCCTGGCTGAAATTAATCAGACAAAAGTGAAATGTTTACACTTTTCAGTGTGAGTATAAATAATAATAGCCTATAAAATATTATTGCATTTAACTTTAAGGCTGAGACAAATTGGGAGGACTAATTCCATATAGAGTGAATCTGATAGCATTAGAGTGTTAACAGTTTGCAGAGGAATCAGTCGGCATACTTACAGTTGACTTAGTTATTTCTGCTTATTAAACTGGAAAGAAAGAAAAGGGAAAGCTTCTATCACTGAAAAATGACTCATATCATCTCTAAACAGTTAATAGCCATGGGGGACAAACTAAAGACATACTCTATTTGCTAGTAAATACTAAATAGTTAAGCTTGTTAAATTATCCCACTAATAGTAACACACACTGCCTAGGCTGAATCATGAAGTCATCTTCTTTAACCAGGCACGTGCACAGGTAGGGCTTAACCTGTGCAGAGCACATGCCCTTTTTGCCCTTACACTCCGAAGTGCCCTTTTTTTGGTGTTTTTTTTTTTTTTTTTAATCAATGCTATTGGTCACCCTTCACGTCTGTCTGTCTGTTTTACAAATATTTAGCAAATGAAAGTTCTTAAAACGAGCTTGTGTTAATCTTATTCGATCCAAGCTGTCAGTAAGCTGATAACTCCGCCCCCTCATTGAATCAACTGAAGTTCCACAGCAGCCGCACAGTACACAACAGCTGAGCTGAACAAAGTTTTGTGAAGGGTAAATAAATATCTTGTTGTTTGAATAAGTACTACTAAACACTATGTCTATAAAGGCTCATATTTTATTTATTTGCTGTCTGACTGACTCACTGACTGAGACATGTGGGACATCGCCTGAGAGAGAGGGCTAGCATTTGCCATCTAGTCATAGCCAATACATAGCCAACACTTAAATAGCCTGTGCATACAGTAGCATTTCATATTTTATAAAATGCCATTTTGGCCAAATGCATTTTACCACAGGAAAAACTGAGCGCTCCGTCTATATAGCTACAAAAACTAGTTTGTAACCTGTAGATGAAAATGTAATGTGATGCCGGCAGCGGCAGGCGCCGTCGCCGTTTTAATGACGGACAAAAAAAATTCACATTTGGACACATTCGCTGGTCAAAAACTATATATTGATAAGTAATACAACAACATATAATTTGTTTTTACCATCGGAAAATCATAACAGGTGCGCCCCCGCGCTGTTTCGTACTGGAACTTACACAAAGCGACGAGTGATCCTCGTCAACTAGATAACATATTTCTAAGAAATTTCCTCTTTGATTTATGATTGCTGATACACTTAATTTATTAACATTTAGGCTAATCATGTTATGGTATACTCTCCCCTCGTCCTCACATGTATAAAATGTAGTAAAACATGGTTTTACTACAGTAATGTAGTAGTAACTAAAAAAAAATTACCTTACAGAAGATCACTGTGAAATCTTTATATTTTATCATGCAAAATGTAATTCATGATTCATTCCATGGCTTCATTTATTTGATCCAAATTACAGCAAAAACAGTAATATTGTGTAATATTTTAAAAAAATTTAAATAACTGTTTTCTATTTGAATATATTTTAAAATATAATTTATTTTTGTGATCAAAGCTGAATTTTCAGCATCATTACTCTTCAGTGTCACGTGATCCTTCAGAAATGCTTTTCACTGCAACTGTACTTTTCACACTATTTTTATTTATTTTTTCATTGCTGGCTAATTTAAGGGAAAGTGTAGTGAATAAGAGACCTTCAAGAGACCAACATCCCTGTGTCAGGAATCAATCAGGTTCATTCACATCCAAGACACAAAGATCACACTCACCCGAATACTAATCACCTGCACCTGTCATCAATCCCAGCAATTACTGAACACTACAAAGGAACACACCTCACCTCCAGTCCCTGTCAAACCTTGAACTAGGAAAGACCTACTAACCTGTTCTCTGTGCATTCCAGACTTTTCCTAAACAGTTCCAGTCTGTTGCCACAGTGATACTTATCTACTTCCTCGTCTTGAGATCCCGCGTTCTCCTCGGTGTGTTCCTTGGATTGTGTTTCGTGCCAAAGTCCAGCCTGCCACTATCTGCAAGAGAAAAGACGATCATTCATGTTCTCATTACAGTACCTGTTTATGCATCTACGTTTATTCTGCTGTCCAACGAGAGCTTCAATAAATGTTATACTGAATCCTTCTTGGTATCTGAGTATACATCCTGACAGAAGGTTTGACCATAACCGCAATGGATTCAGTACAACCCGGTCCAGGGATCAATCCAGCTGAAATTCCTCCTCTCGAGTCTGCCGAGCGCGGAGCGGCAGCGATCCCCACTTCCGCATCTGTCGCTTCTTCTCCGCTGTGCATTTCCAGTCCAATGGTGAAACCAGCGCCCTTCTCTGGTCGGGAAGAAGATTGCAATGGGTTTCTTCTGCAATGCTCACTTGCATTAGAGGTACAACCTTACCATTTTCCTACTGAACGTTCCAAGATTTCCTTCATCATTTCACTTCTATCTGGTCGAGCACTTCAATGGGCAGAAAGCATGTGGAATCAGTCAGGACCGGTTACCGATTCTCTTCAGAATTTCATAGCACACTTCAAAGAAGTTTTTGGTTGTCCAATAGGTGATTCATCAATTTGTGAACAGTTATATCACCTTTAACAAGGCCGAATGTCTATCACAGAATATGCATTGAAGTTTAGAACCCTTGCCGCTGCGAGTGGGTGGAACGAGAGAGCTCTCATCACTACTTATCGTCAAGGTTTGAACCCAGCCCTCAGATTGCAACTCACAATTTATGATGACGTCATGGGCCTCGAAAAGTTTATTCAACAATCAATCCGAGTCTCCCGTCGAGTTCAAAATTGTTCGGCTGATCATTACCAATCATATGCTTTCTCATCCAGACCTACTGAGAACCCAGATTCCCGTGGATTTGAACCTATGGTTGAGCCTATGCAAATTGACCATACCCGTCTCTCTCCATCAGAAAGAACCAGACGCATGACCAATAATCTCTGTCTGTATTGTGGAGACAACACCCATTACATCGGTGTCTGTCCTGTTCGTCCACCTCGTTTCTTGGTGAGTTCGATGACAGTCAGTCCCCTCAGTGTTGCTCCTCTCTCGACCACTGTATCATTGATTTCTGCTGATGTTATCATTTCCCTTACAGCCCTCATCGACTCAGGATCAGCGGGCAATTTCATTTCGGGCGACCTCTGCCGGAAACTCCAACTCCCAAAGACTCTCACCCCAACCCCGTTCACAGCCAAGACAGTGACCGGAAAAGTTTTGAATCCTGGGTATGTGAAACACAGAATCAAACCAATCACATTAAGAGTAGGCTGTTTGCACGAAGAGTCATTCACTCCTTTGGTGCTAGAAAACTCCACTTCTGCAATCATTCTTGGCAGACCCTGGCTTATCCAGCATAATCCCGAGGTTTCATGGATTAACGGAGATATTCTGCGCTGGGGTTCTACCTGTTTCTCTACTTGTTTCCCAAAACTTCCAAGACCTGTCCCTCCTTCGCCAAAGACCATCTCCATTGCAGTGACCTCTATCGAGAGCCCTCGAGAAAAACAGTCCACAGAAATTCCCCCCTGTTATGCTTCCTTTGCAGACGTGTTCAATCCTGAGAAAGCCTCGCATCTTCCTCCACACAGACCTTGGGATTGCGCAATTGACTTGGAACCTGGAAAATCGGTGCCCGGCGGTCACATCTATTCGCTCTCCATTCCAGAACAACAAGCCATGGAAGAATATATACAAGAAGCTTTAAATCAGGGGTACATCCATCCATCAACTTCTCCAGCAGCATCTAGTTTCTTCTTCGTGGCAAAGAAAGACGGGGGTCTACGACCTTGCATCGATTACCGAAGCTCTTAACAAGATCACCACAAAGTTTTGGTACCCACTTCCTCTCGTACCCACATCACTCGAACAACTACGAGGTGCTAGTATCTTCACCAAACTAGACCTCAGGAGTGCGTATAATCTCATTCGGATACGAGAGGGGGATGAGTGGAAAACGGCATTCATCACCCCCTCAGGTCACTATGAGTACCTCGTTATGCCTTATGGGCTGGTCAACGCCCCTTCTGTGTTCCAAGATTTCATGAACGAGGTACTCCGTGATTTCCTCAACAAATTTGTGATTGTGTATATAGATGACATTCTAATATTCTCCCAAGATGAATCTGCACATCGACGACATGTCTCCAGAGTTCTCCAACGATTACGAGATTATTCTCTCTTCCTGAAAGCAGAGAAGTGCCTTTTCCATCAAGAATCAGTTACCTTCCTCGGGTATATCGTGAGTAAGCAAGGTGTACAGATGGACGATGGAAAGGTTGCCGCAGTCACTTCATGGCCCACTCCACAAACAGTAAAAGAACTCCAACGATTCCTTGGCTTCGCAAATTTCTATCGCAGATTTATTAACAACTACAGTACCATAACTTTTTCACTCACTTCGCTTCTGAAAGGGAAACCGAAGTCCTTGACCTGGAATCCTGAAGCAGATCACGCATTCCAAGCCTTGAAGAACAAATTCATCACCGCTCCTCTTCTACATCACCCTAATCCAGATCTCGCCTTCATTGTTGAAGTCGATGCCTCCACGACTGGAGTAGGTGCCATACTATCTCAGCACCAGGAGAATGTCCAAAAACCGCTTCCCTGTGCCTTCTTTTCAAAGAAGTTGACACCAGCTGAACAGAACTATGATGTGGGTAATCGGGAACTCCTCGCTATTAAACTGACTCTGGAGGAGTGAAGACATTGGCTCGAAGGGGCACAACATCCATTCATGGTACTTACTGATCATAAGAATCTACAATATCTCAAAGAAGCCAAAAGACTAAACCCACGTCAAGCCCGTTGGGCCTTATTCTTCACTCGGTTCCATTTCCACATTTCCTATCGGCCAGGAACCAAGAACATTCGTGCAGATGCCTTGTCCAGACTCCATGCCTTTCCAGACACCGTTGACGAACCTGAACCAGTCCTGCCCGCTACAGTCTTTGTTAACCCTATTATATGGGACATTGATGATCAGATCCAAGAAGCTACGGAACGAGAACCTATACCACCGGAATGCCCTGACACTCTCACGTACGTTACAAATGAATATCGCCTACCTCTCATCGAATCTGCTCATTCGTCAGTTGGTACAGGTCATCCTGGAGCAACACAAACTTACACTCTTCTACAACAACGATATTGGTGGCCAGGCATGAGAGAGGAAGTACAGCGTTTCGTCCAGGGATGTCAAGTTTGTGCTGTATCAAAGACTCCCCGTCACTTGCCTTCAGGAAAACTATTACCTCTGCCCATTCCCCAACGGCCATGGTCACATCTTGGCATCGATTTTATTACTGACTTACCACCATCAGGAGGCAACACCTGCATTCTCATTATAGTCGACAGATTCTCCAAAGCCTGTAAACTGATCCCCTTACCAGGTCTTCCTACAGCTCTTGAGACAGCCGAAAACCTCTTCAATCAGGTTTTTCGTCACTTTGGCATTCCTGAGGACATTGTGTCGGATCGAGGACCCCAATTTATCTCACGGGTATGGAAAGCTTTCTTTTCTCTTCTCGGAGTAACGATAAGCTTGACATCGGGGTACCATCCTCAGGCCAATGGACAGACTGAAAGAAAGGTTCAAGAGATAAATCGTTTCCTCCACACGTTCTGTCAAAATCGTCAAGACACATGGCATCAATTCCTCGCCTGGGCAGAATATGCCCAAAACTCCTTACATCAAACCACCACAGGATTAACTCCCTTCCAATGCTTCCTTGGTTTCCAGCCACCATTGTTTCCGTGGTCAGGTGAGCCTTCCGAGGTCCCTTCTGTTAATTACTGGTTTCGAGAGAGTGAAAGAGTGTGGAATGATGCCCACCATCATCTCCAGCAGGCTATATGCAGACACAAAAGATTTGCGAATGTCCGACGAAATGACACACCCACATTTGAACCTGGCCAACTTGTCTGGCTCTCAACACGAGACATCCGTTTACGCCAGCCCTGCCGTAAATTACGCCCACGATATATAGGACCCTTCAAAATTCTCCATCAAGTCAATCCAGTCACATACAGGCTCCACCTTCCTCCTCAATTTAAGATTCACCCAGTGTTCCATGTGTCACTCCTGAAACCTCACTATCCTTCTGTTCTTCCTCCCTCCACAGAGCCTGATCCTGACTACACACCTCCCATACCTACCATCGAAGAAGATCCCATCTACTCCGTCCATGAAATCCTGGACTCCCGACGTCGGGGTGGTCGGTTGGAATACCTTGTCGATTGGGAAGGTTATGGGCCAGAAGAAAGATCTTGGGTTCCTTGAGACGATATCCTAGATCCGGCTCTTCTCACTGAATTCCACCAACAGCATCCACATCGACCAGCTCCACGACCTCGAGGCAGACCACCACGACGTCGGGGTCCTAGGTCCGCTGGCGCAGAGGGGGGTATGTCAGGAATCAATCAGGCTCATTCACATCCAAGACACAAAGATCACACTCACCCGAATACTAATCACCTGCACCTGTCATCAATCCCAGCAATTACTGAACACTACAAAGGAACACACCTCACCTCCAGTCCCTGTCAAACCTTGAACTAGGAAAGACCTACTAACCTGTTCTCTGTGCATTCCAGACTTTTCCTAAACAGTTCCAGTCTGTTGCCACAGTGATACTTATCTACTTCCTCGTCTTGAGATCCCGCGTTCTCCTCGGTGTGTTCCTTGGATTGTGTTTCGTGCCAAAGTCCAGCCTGCCACTATCTGCAAGAGAAAAGACGATCATCCATGTTCTCATTACAGTACCTGTTTATGCATCTACGTTTATTCTGCTGTCCAACGAGAGCTTCAATAAATGTTATACTGAATCCTTCTTGGTATCTGAGTATACATCCTGACACCCTGGTCCACCACAAATTTTTGCCAGGTAGGCGGATACATGTTGGATATGTTATAGTAACGGTATGGCTATAGTCTCTTATAATCTGCAATTGAGTTGGACATAATGACTTAAATTATATTTCAAAAAAGTTTGTCAAAAATACTTGACCCATTGCTCACCTTCCCCTCTTCTCAATGTCATTCATAATCATGTTAACCAAATAAGACAAATTAGCTTATAAAACCAAACAGAATAGCTAAAAAAGAGAATATATATATTTATTTTTTTCTTTGCAAAGTTCATTAAAAAAGTGCATAAAGTTAAAAAAAAAAGATTTTGGTTTCTGTTTGGTTTTATAAACTAATTTGTATTATTTTGGTTAACACGTTTATGTATGAGTCAAGTGTTTTTTTTTCTCTATAAATGCAATTTAAAAAAAGAGGGAGTACACAAGAGCAATTCACAAACACAGGACCCTACAAATAATACTGACAAAAAACCTTTTTTTGCACTTACATAAAATTTGATTACTTGGTGGTTGCAGTGCAATGCCCCGTAAAGAGAGAAATAAGAAAAAGAAGGAGAGGGAGCGACAGCAGGCAGCCAAGGGTAGCAGCTCACTTACTTCATGGATTAGGCCAGTTTGTAACAGGGAAGAAGAAAAGGAAGGAAGTAGTAATTCAGATGTAGAGAGAGAAGCGATAGATGATGTACAAGAATTTGCTTGTGAACAAGATACAGGAGCCTCTGCAGGAGAGTTACCAGAAGGAGATGCAAGAGAAGAAAGCCAGTATGGAACTGCTAGTGTAGATCAAGAGAATGTGATGGAGACCGGTGCGGGGGAATTACCTCCAGATTACTAAATAATCTTGATATAAATAAAGGAAGGGGGGTGCCCTTTTTCAGTTTCAGCAGATGCCCCTCAAAAGGTCTGTGCACGGCCCTGTCTTTAACTTAAGACTGTACCTTCGGCTGGGCTAATTCCATGCCAAGCAGGAAACAGAAAACAGCCCAGCTGACATATATTTTCCCTTGTCCCTTTGCTGGTTAGTCACACACCACAACGCCAGCACTGCCTCTGGCACACAGGAGCTGGAGCAGTACCAAATGATTATATACGCTTATTTTCATACACACACACACACGCACACACACATTGTCGCTCTCTCATGTACACCCATAGACAGGGAGACTGTTGCATTTAATAACAATAACATGCAATACAGCTGAGGAAGGGATGTATCAGTTATATGGATCTATCATAAATGGATTTTGTGTTGTGCACAAAATAGTCTCACTTGCTGACCATGTTTTATGTGCACTGCCTCTTGTTACCGATTGCACTTGTTTTGCCAGAACTGAAGCAGGAAAAATATCCACACAGCTTAATTAATGTACCGTGTCAGTAAAGCCTCTTTGCTTGTAGCCTGAAATCTTTCACTGCTTAATACAGGATAATTATGTTGAATTCTCCCTGTCTAATAAAGAAGAATGCTTTTAAAGGCTGAAACTGGCAGGCTGAGCATCCTCCCCTCTGATGAGAGAATAAGAGATATCTGTGTAATTATTCACTTCTCTTTGTGCAAATGGGATGATTACTGTACAAATCAGGTATGTACATGAGCACAATACGCAAAAGGTTCTCTACAAATTACACATGCCTGTGCACACACACACACACACACACACACACCAGGGTGTGAGAGAGGTGCAGATTGGAGGTGGAGTGAGATTTGGTATTTGGTCTTTTTGTATGATTCTGTTGGGCAAGGATTTGTATTTTTATTTATTTATTTTGGAAAGTCAGAGCATCTGAGTTTGATTAGCCCATCTCTCTCTAAAACAACTCCTCATATATTAGTAGAATGATGGAGCAAAGCAAAAAAAAAAAAAAGGTGGAGCCAGCAAAGTTAAAAAATAGCAAAGGCTTAAAAAACTAAAACTAAAACTAAATAAATAAATAAATAGTCCTATAGGCAAATTTGTTATGAAAGTCGGGTTTATTTAATATTGTTTTCTTGTTTATTGAACAACTAAGATATTAGTCAGATATGACTAATTAAATATAATGGAAATAGAATAGATATATAGAATTAATATTTTGGAAAGATTCAATTTTTTAAATAGTAATTTTTAGTGACAGTTAATGACAAATAGAATTGATATTCGCTGACCAAAAAAATATTTCAAGAGCATAAAGTGTTTCTTTTCACAAATAAAATGTTATCTAAAGTGTGTAAAATGCCACTCTATTGCTTCACAACTTCACAGAAATTGTGCAAATATGATTTCTACATAGTAATGTCCCATGTTTTCTGTTTTTGTTTCCAAGCACTCTTTGTTGAAGTTTTTCCAATTAACTCATGGTTTGTATTATGTTCCATTGTTCTGGTGTTTCATCCTGTGTTTGAGTTTGATTCCTTGGTTCCTTGTTTACTTTGACATCTTGCAACTTCTGCATGTACATATTGTGTCCAGCCTTGCATAGTTTAAAAAAATATTTTATAAAAAACAACAACAAGCCAATAAGGTTTTCCAATGGCATTTGGATTACTGCAGAAATTAACAAATATTTCTTACAAGTACACTAAAATAGTTCTTACATGTTTTGTTCTTCACAATATTCTTCACAAATAAACACAACTTTTATGAATTTTGATGCCTATATTGCCTAGGGTCAAAAGCTGAAGTGCGTAAACAAGTTACACCACAGTTGCATGACTTCAACATCACCATTACTAAGTTTCTGAAAGTTCTTTTTTAAAATCTACAAATTGAAAAAGTTTGAGTCGGAATAGTTGAAAATGTGCATTTTATGTATAACACAAGTCCATACAAGTCCTAAATCATAATTCTGAATCTGACATTTGTGTCCGACAAACAAACCAGGCAGGAAAGTTAAAAAAAAGGTGTGTGTTGAGTCTTTCTGCGGTTGAAACAAGATACCTTCTGATGTACTTTTATGTTTACTTCATGCTATAAACAGTAAAGAGGAAGAGCTGATCGACATTAAAAGTCACAAGACGTTAAAGAGCCATTTATTTTATTATTTATTGTTTGAATTTCTTTTAAAAATTTCAAAATTTGAGTTGAAATTTTGTTTCATACTGTGGGAATGTAAGCTGATTAGACACTGTAATAACAACTGATGATGTCATTATTGTCAGGGCTAATCACCTGCCTTTTTGGGTTGGGAGTGTGTGTTTGGATGGTTTGACAGCTCACTGCGTCTACCTGTTTGATCTGAGTTTTCCCCGCCCTGTCAAGTCCCCAGAGATCACTCCTGTCTTGTCCACAGATGTTGTCAAGTGTCCAGAGATCACTCCTGTCATGTCCACAGATGTTGTCAAGTGTCCAGAGATCCCTCCTGTCATGTCCACAGATGTTGTCAAGTGTCCAGAGGTCGCTCCTGTCATTTCCACAGATGTTGTCAAGTGCCCAGAGATCACTCCTGTCATGTCCACAGATGTCAATGTCACCTTTATTTATATAGCGCTTTAAACAAAATACATTGCGTCAAAGCAACTGAACAACATTCATTAGGAAAACAGTGTCAATAATGCAAAAATGATAGTTAAAGGCAGTTCATCATTGGATTCAGTTATGTCATCTCTGTTCAGTTAAATAGTGTCTGTGCATTTATTTGCAATCAAGTCAACGATATCGCTGTAGATGAAGTGTCCCCAACTAAGCAAGCCAGAGGCGACAGCGGCAAGGAACCGAAACTCCATCGGTGACAGAATGGAGAAAAAAACCTTGGGAGAAACCAGGCTCAGTTGGGGGGCCAGTTCTCCTCTGACCAGACGAAACCAGTATTTCAATTCCAGGCTGCAGCAAAGTCAGATTGTGCAGAAGAATCATCTGTTTCCTGTGGTCTTGTCCTGGTGCTCCTCTGAGACAAGGTCTTTACAGGGGATCTGTATCTGGGGCTCTAGTTGTCCTGGTCTCCGCTGTCTTTCAGGGATGTAGAGGTCCTTTCTAGGTGCTGATCCACCATCTGGTCTGGATACGTACTGGATCCGGGTGACTGCAGTGACCCTCTGATCTGGACACAGACTGGATCTGGTGGCCACGGTGACCTCGGAACAAGAGAGAAACAGACAAATATTAGCGTAGATGCCATTCTTCTAATGATGTAGCAAGTACATAGGTTGTTATGGGAAGTGTTTCCGGTTCCGGTTTACCTAATTAATGCAGCCTAAAAATCCTTTAACGGATTTGGATAATAAAAGCATATTAGTATGTTATGTGTATGCCAGGTTAAAGAGATGGGTCTTTAATCTAGATTTAAACTGCAAGAGTGTGTCTGCCTCCCGAACAATGTTAGGTAGGTTATTCCAGAGTTTGGGCGCCAAATAGGAAAAGGATCTGCCGCCTGCAGTTGATTTTGATATTCTAGGTATTATCAAATTGCCTGAGTTTTGAGAACGTAGCGGACGTAGAGGATTATAATGTAAAAGGAGCTCATTCAAATACTGAGGTGCTAAACCATTCAGGGCTTTATAAGTAATAAGCAATATTTTAAAATCTATGCGATGCTTGATAGGGAGCCAGTGCAGTGTTGACAGGACCGGGCTAATATGGTCATACTTCCTGGTTCTAGTAAGAACTCTTGCTGCTGCATTTTGGACTAGCTGTAGTTTGTTTACTAAGCGTGCAGAACAACCACCCAATAAAGCATTACAATAATCTAACCTTGAGGTCATAAATGCATGGATTAACATTTCTGCATTTGACATTGAGAGCATAGGTCGTAATTTAGATATATTTTTGAGATGGAAAAATGCAGTTTTACAAATGCTAGAAACGTGGCTTTCTAAGGAAAGATTGCGATCAAATAGCACACCTAGGTTCCTAACTGATGACGAAGAATTGACAGAGCAACCATCAAGTCTTAGACAGTGTTCTAGGTTATTACAAGCAGAGTTTTTAGGTCCTATAATTAACACCTCTGTTTTTTCAGAATTTAGCAGTAAGAAATTACTCGTCATCCAGTTTTTTATATCGAATATGCAATCCATTAGTTTTTCAAATTGGTGTGTTTCACCGGGCTGCGAAGAAATATAGAGCTGAGTATCATCAGCATAACAGTGAAAGCTAACACCATGTTTCCTGATGATATCTCCCAAGGGTAACATATAAAGCGTGAAGAGTAGCGGCCCTAGTACTGAGCCTTGAGGTACTCCATACTGCACTTGTGATCGATAGGATACATCTTCATTCACTGCTACGAACTGATGGCGGTCATATAAGTACGATTTAAACCATGCTAATGCACTTCCACTGATGCCAACAAAGTATTCAAGTCTATGCAAAAGAATGTTGTGGTCAATTGTGTCAAACGCAGCACTAAGATCCAATAAAACTAATAGAGAGATACACCCACGATCAGATGATAAGAGCAGATCATTTGTAACTCTAAGAAGAGCAGTCTCAGTACTATGATACGGTCTAAATCCTGACTGGAAATCCTCACATATACCATTTTTCTCTAAGAAGGAATATAATTGTGTGGATACCACCTTTTCTAGTATCTTGGACAGAAAAGGGAGATTCGAGATTGGTCTATAATTAACTAGTTCTTTGGGGTCAAGTTGTGGTTTTTTGATGAGAGGCTTAATAACAGCCAGTTTGAAGGTTTTGGGGACATGTCCTAATGACAATGAGGAATTAATAATAGTCAGAAGAGGATCTATGACTTCTGGAAGCACCTCTTTCAGGAGCTTAGATGGTATAGGGTCTAACATACATGTTGTTGGTTTAGATGATTTAACAAGTTTATACAGTTCTTCCTCTCCTATGGTAGAGAATGAGTGGAACTGTTCCTCAGGGGGTCTATAGTGCACTGTCTGATGTGATACTGTAGCTGACGGCTGAATGGTTGCAATTTTATCTCTAATAGTATCGATTTTAGAAGTAAAGTAGTTCATAAAGTCATTACTGCTGTGGTGTTGGGAAATGTCAACACTTGTTGAGGCTTTATTTTTTGTTAATTTAGCCACTGTATTGAATAAATACCTGGGGTTATGTTTGTTTTCTTCTAAAAGAGAAGAAAAGTAATCGGATCTAGCAGTTTTTAATGCTTTTCTGTAGGATATGTTACTTTCCCGCCAAGCAATACAAAATACCTCTAGTTTTGTTTTCCTCCAGCTGCGCTCCATTTTTCGGGCTGCTCTCTTTAGGGTGCGAGTATGCTCATTATACCATGGTGTCAAACTGTTTTCCTTAACCTTCCTTAAGCGTAAAGGAGCAACTTTATTTAAAGTGCTAGAAAAGAGAGAGTCCATAGTTTCTGTTACATCATCAAGTTGTTCTGAGGTTTTGGATATGCTAAGGAATTTGGATACATCAGGAAGATAACTTAAAAAGCAGTCTTTTGTGTTAGAAGTGATGGTTCTTCCATACTTGTAACAAGAAGTAGAATTTACAATTTTGGCTATATGAATTTTGCAAAGAACTAAATAATGATCTGAGATATCATCACTTGGCTGAATAATTTCAACACCATCAACATCAATTCCATGTGACAGTATTAAATCTAGAGTATGATTTCGACAATGAGTAGGTCCTGAAACGTGTTGTCTAACACCAATAGAGTTCAGAATGTCTATAAATGCTGATACCAATGCATCGTTTTCATTATCAACATGGATATTAAAATCACCAACTATTAAAACTTTATCTGCAGCCAGAACTAACTCGGATGTAAAATCACCAAACTCTTTAATAAAGTCTGTATGGTGCCCTGGTGGCCTGTATACAGTAGCCAGTACAAACATAACAGGGGATTTATCATTAACATTTGTTTCTTTGGATAATGTTATATGAAGTACCATTACTTCAAACGAGTTATACTTGTAGCCTGCCCTCTGAGAAATCCTGAAAACGTTGTTATAAATTGAAGCAACACCTCCACCTTTGCCTTTTAGACGTGGCTCATGTTTATAACAGTAATCTTGGGGGGTGGACTCATTTAAAATAATGTAATCATCAGGTTTTAGCCAGGTTTCTGTCAAACAGAGTACATCTATATTATGATCAGTGATCATATTATTTACAAAAAGTGTTTTCGTAGAAAGGGATCTGATATTCAATAAGCCAAGCTTTATCATTTGTTTATCCATATTGCTTCGGTTTTTTATTTGTTGAACCTCAATTAAATTGTTAATCTTAACTTGGTTTGGACGTTTTTTGTATTTTCTAGTTCGGGGAACAGACACAGTCTCTATAGTGTGATATCTAGGTGAAAGAGTCTCTATGTGCTGAGAATTAACTGACCTCTGTGACGGGAGGCAGCTAGCAGACGGTCGGTTTAGCCAGTCTGTCTGCTTCCTGACCTGGGCCCCAGTTAGTCAAGTATAAACACTAAGACTATTTGCCATATTTCTAGAGAGAAGAGTGGCGCCACCCCAGGAGGGATGAAGACCATCTCTTTTAAACAGGTCAGGTCTGCCCCAAAAGCTCGTCCAATTGTCTATGAAACCTATGTTATTCTGTGGGCACCACTTAGACATCCAGCCATTGAGTGATGACAATCTGCTATGCATCTCATCACCACGGTAAGCAGGGAGGGGACCAGAGCATATTACAGTGTCTGACATCGTGCTTGCAAGTTCACACACCTCTTTAATGTTATTTTTAGTGATCTCATTAGCCAGCATATTTTAAATTTGCCAAGATGTCAGGCGCTCTGGCTCCCGGTAAACATTTGACTATGGTGGCTGGTGTCTCTATATTCACGTTCCGTACAATAGAATCACCAATAACTAGAGCACTTTCATCAGGTTTCTCAGTGGGTGCATCACTGAGTGGGGAGAGCCTGTTTAATGTTTTGATCGGAACAGAAGAGCGGTGTTTTGACCCACGACTACGCTGCCTCACCGTCACCCAGTTGCCCTGCTGCTGGGGCTCTGTTTACGGAACCGAACAATGTACAGGAATCCCTGAGCTAGACGCATCCAAAGCCGTATCTAGAGCCCTAACATTTTTACTGTCCTCAATTAAAGTTTGGATGCGTGTCTCTAATTCTGAAATCTTCTCTGTCAGCCTAACTATTTCCCTACATTTATCACATGTGAATCCCTCATCAGCGACAGAGATAGATAAACTGTACATGTGGCAAGAGGTGCAAGAAACAATGATAGGAGAAGCCATTACTCACCGTGCTTGATGAAAATTCTTACTGCGGTTGTTTGATGAACTTGTGAAAAACTGGAGCGAGGGAGAGGAGAAAAGAAAACAGCGATAGGTTCGAATGAAAACGCTAATGACAGGCTAACGAGTGCTAACGCTTTGCAGGTGTACTGCACTCACGGAAATAAAATAAAAGTGAACGATCAAAGTTAATCTGATAAGATTGATCGATAATATCAGAAATATGGTGTGAATTAAGTTATATTTTACCACTTTAAAAAACAGAGAGTGATAGTAAGATAAAGATTCTAGAGAAAAAAATAAAATAAAAACAGCTACACGGAGCTACAATTTGCTACAGAAGGCCAACAGGAAGTAGAGAAAACACTGTCCAACAGCGACATCCGCAGGCCAGATGTTGTCAAGTGTCCAGAGATCACACCTTCAGAGGTTGCCCCTACCTACTTTGTCTGTTTGGCCATAGAGATTGTTCCTGTCTTGTCAAGTCCTCAAGTGTTGTTCCTACTGGTCACATCTGGGCCATGTAAAGTGTTCCTGCCTGTCCTGTCAGACCTACAGTACAGAGGTCATTCCTGCCAGTTGGGTCAAGGCCTTAGACGGTGTTCCTGCCTGTCAAGTTATGGTCATGTAAAATGTTCCTGTCGGTTCGGTTACGTCCTGAGGTCGTCTTTGCCAGTTGGGTCATGGCCATGGAGATGTGTTCCTGTTTGCCTTGTCAAGCCCGCGGAGGTTATTCCTGCTAGAGGTTGCGACCACGAGATCATACCAGACCAGCTATCTGCTGCTTCAGACGAGTCCTTCGGAGGATGTTCCTGCTAGTTGTCAGCCATCTGAAGGGGCTATCTTATCTGTTTTATCCTGTCTTTAAAGATTGTTTCTGTTTGTCTTGTCAAAATCTATCGAGGTAGGCCCCTTGGAGGGGGGGGGGGGGGTACTGTCAGGGTTCGGGGGATTGTTTGGATGGATTGACAGCTCACTGCGTCTACCTGTGTGATCTGAGTTTTCCCCGCCCTCCTTGTTTCTCCGTTGTTAACCTTAATTGTTCGTCACCTGTACTCAATGATCTTCTAATTTTTCCCTTTATAATTCCCTGTGTTTCACTGTTCGTTGCCAGACTGTTGTAACTCTTACCAATAGCTCGAGCTGGTCTGTGTACTCACCTTTTCTTGTCTTCAAGCTCCAGTGTCTTTTGCTGTTTTGCTCTGCCTCTTGTTCTCACGAATGCAGTACTCCTAAAAGATTCCAGCTCTCATTTTTCTGGGTCTCGGCTGTCGAACGTGTTAAACTGTGGAACGATACTCATCTGCCTTGTTTCATCTGCTTTTAATAAAGCTCAATGTAACCCGCAACTAAATCCAGCCCGTTTCTCCTGACAATTATGATTTTTTGAATAGGTTTGCTGAGGTGTTACAGTTGGGGGGTAACTTTCTACATCCTTTGTTTGTTCAGATTTTAAGATGTCACCTCTGAATAACACCTCTTATGCTCTTATAGGCCTATGAATGCCTATAAAAATACATTGTATGCATGCCTCAGTCAGACTTTTGATGGCTGCAACACCACACAGCAAGTTTTCAATAAATAATCCTGCTGATTATACTCCTGGTCTTCACCAATGTTTCCACCTGCTCTGTGTTTTCTTATGGCACGTTGTCAGTTTTCTCTTCCGCAATACATCCAATATATCCACAATGTATTTTTCACCATGTAAAAAAAAAAAAAAGATGTGCGGTGTGAGAACGGATGGCTTGTCGGATATAACAACAGTAACGAAGGGGGTGAGTCTTTGAGAAGGGTCAATTAAACAGTGTGTCAGAAATTACACACTTAGTAGGTACTTGAATTTAAACTCACTTTTGTCACCACTGAAAAAGAATGGTCTATACACAGTATGAATATGGCTAGCATGGCTATGAAATTCATTCGTGCTACATTCGTCATGTTGTCATTGTCGTGTGACCTACCAGTTAGTTGTGTCACTTCACTGCCATTCACAAACCCTCTACTGTGGTATCATTGGATAGTTAAGTGTCAATCAAATGCATATTTCAGAATTTTAGAGGTAATAGAAGGTCGTCCTGGAACTTTTTGCCTACTGTTTTTCAAATACTATGAATTCATACATTCTACTCTTTTGGCATGGTGTTATATATACATAGTATATAGTACGGGAGTATTCAATTTCAGATGCAGTAAAGGTCTTCAGGGTGATTTGAAAATAGCAGGCAGGTTTGTTGGAGCAGGTTGGAACTGCTAGCTCTCCAAGAGCAGGGACGAAAACCTGTTTTTTGTTGCATCACTGCAAAACTCCTTTTTTGGAACCTTTATTTTTAAGAGGGTCTAATTATGTAGGTCCCATAAACAACAAGAATGTCATTATGTTCAATGTTTGCAAGAGAAATCAAGAACTATGAAATCTGTTTCACTAAGTGAAAGTGTCATTGCCTGTATTTTCTCACCACCAAACACTCTACACCCGACAGGTCTATCCCTTCTCCTGCTAGGTGAGAAAGAGATGACAGAGAAAAAGAAACTGAAGTTTCTCCACAGGTGGAAGCCCACACAGCCACGCTTTGACACTTGTCTGGAGGCTAAATATAACCGCTTGTTAACTGAGCATAGATATATCGATCCTTTGGGCTCCTGGCACCTTTAAAGAGTGCTTTCTTTCTTCATGTGGTTGACATGTCACCCTTTGCCCAATCACTCTTATTCACTCTGTGTTCATTGTATGTTCCTTCCTCAGCTCCTGCTGAGGCACTGAAATAGATTTTGTGAGCTCAGTTATCTGATCATATGCTGAACGATTCAAGAATTCAGAGCTTGATATATGTGACAAGGTATCAGCATTTCTTTATGGATATGACAGATGTCTTTAAAACGATATCTTCACATTATGAGGTGTGATACATAGGTCAGCATGTCTGGATGCTAGTAGTTTCATGCTCAGCTCCTTGAAAACTGCTAAGTTACAAAATACTTATCAGTTAACAGTAATAAAGCTATTATGTCCATGGACTGTCTGTGTGTGTTTTTGTTCCCATGTGCTTCATCTCGTGTTAATCAAAATGAATTTAGTTCAGGTGTGTCTTGGTATTTGTCCTCGTTTCCCCATACATTTAAGTCCCAGTCTGTGCTGTCTGTCTTTGTTCTCACATACGTCAAGTTCAATCTCCGTTTCTTCCCTCTGACACAGATCGTGACTGCTATAGTCTTTGAAGACTCTGTGTAGTAGAAAGTTAACATTAAACATTTACTGGACTCCCCATTTCCGCACCTTGCTAAAAAAGCATAAAACACTTAATTTCTTCATTTACTCTCCCAATCCAGTTCCATGAAAGGCATGCTGGGAAATGTTAATCGTCTGCCTATAGTTTCAGTAATGCTACTTTAACACACCAAAAACATGCCATACCAGCTCAAATGGATTAATTAAATTGAACAATTTTTCAAGTATTGCTTAATTAGTTTAGTCAACAGCTAAATTTTATTTTAAATACACTTTAAATAAACTTTTATTTTTTTTATTATTTATTAAAATGTTGAATATTTATTTTATTTTATTTTTAAAAAAGTAGGAAACGGTAGGTTGTTCTTTAATTGTGAACTTTGAATAGAAATGTGTGTTGTAGACACTTCCTGTTTGATGGTGGTGGTTTTGGAAATCTGGAAACATTACAGGGTGGAGAGATTTCCAATACGGCCCGTTCCTCTGAAGGTCCCCTTCAGCCTGTAGCTTGCCAGACGAGATCAAAGCAGCAAATCGATACACAAAACACAGGAATACCAGCAAGACGAAATGGACTTTGAATGGGGAAGTGAAGTGGGAAATGGATTTTTAAGTTGGCCTGGAAAGCATTTGCAAGTGGAATTTAAAATAGAGGGGGGACTGTAAGGGAGAGGTCGTTCAGGCAGTAAAGAACCTCTCCGCTAAAGTGCTGCATGTCCATTATGATCACATTCATTACACAAGCTTAAGCACCAACACATGCCCTGGCTTGTTGATTTCTAACTAAAAAGAGTAATTGTAGAACTGTGCTTAATGTCAAGTGTCAAGCTTATATTGAAAGTAATAAATAAGCTTGATAATTGAACCTGCACTGATGGGACTACAAGGCTGTAACTAAATCACAACGCCAATTGCCTTATAACAAATTAGCCTCAACCTTGAGAGGATCTAGTGTGAGAAATGAGTCCTAGAAACTTTTGGAACAAACCTGAGGAACCTCAAAGACCTATAAGCTAATGAGACCGATAACTTTTCTCAAAGTTTTTAAAAATGATTGAAGTGACCTTCGAATTCATTGGTTTATAGATTTATTCTCCTCTCAGGGACAAATGCTGGGTTTCATTAGAGCAAGATCCTTCACTTCAATATGGATTCTACTGATAAAAGTTGTATTGATGCTTTACTTTGCTCATTAGCCCTCTAGCACAGAATGCTAATAGTGTGCTATACTGTTTTTCCTCTTTGATATTGGTGAGGTAGAAAATTAGGTTGCTAGTTGTTTTTTCAACTATGAGCATTTTAGGCCCTGATGACTTTAAGTAAACTCTCCTAAAACACACTTTTCAAACTCTCAATAGTTTATTTACTTTACAGTGTTGGAGTGCATTTAAAAAATAAATAAAAATAACGCACCTAGAATAACTTTAATATTTCATCTCAAGGAACTTTGCTGATGGTAAACAAAAAAAAAAAAAATGTTGGTTATTGTGGAAATGACACCAATTATGAGAGAGTTTGAAAAATGTATATACTAAAAAAAAAGGCATTCAAAAAGTAGTAAATGATGCAGACATGACAGAAAAGTTTCCAAAATAGTTTTAATATGACCTTCATAACAAAGAAATATAATAAAATTGTATAGTTTTAACAACAACAACAACAACAAAAAAGAATCAACCCCTGCAACTCCAACCCATCTGTTTGTTTGGTTTCATTGATATTTTCACTTTTCAGGAGGATCAGTGTATGCCAGATTGCACCGTAATGATCAGCCTTATCGGCCGAATTACATGAATTTAAAATGGCGTCAGATTAAACTCTTTGAGGGATTTGAGTGTTTAAAAAGTTGTCAAACAACAACAGTAATAGTGAAATCAAATATGTATTTACAATGTTCATACGAGACTTAAAACAACACAATAATAATAGTAATCCTAGGCTGTTAAAAGCACAAAGAGTCTTTCCTTCCCATACCATTAAAACAGTCCTTAAGAATTCCAGCACGCTGTCCCAACGTGAAAGTGAGAAGTGTCCACCAGTGTATATATTATCCAAAGAGAATCCAATAAAGTGAGGTTCTGGAATGGTAAGTCCACAAAGGTAACTCCTCAGTCCAGCTTCTGGTCAAAGACCCTGTCTGTTTGTCATGCCTTCTCTTCAGTTCCTATTTCCTGTCATGTGATTAGTCACATGACAGGCAGACCCAGACTCATTTAAAGACATTGCCACATTAAAATGGTTAAGAGGAATAAAATGGCTAAGACAGCATGAAAACCAATTAAAACTCAAATATACATAAAATCATTAACATATACTGAGCGGGTTAAAACATGTGTCCTGTGTGACAGTGTCACAGCATTGCTAGCAACAGATGTGTAGAGTAGTGTGACCAAATGAGCCATTTTCCCAGGATGCGTCCTTGCTAGGATTTTTATATTGCCTAAAATATCCAGATTTTGGCTGTTTGTGCTGTGCAGATCGATCATTGTATGACATTCACAAGAGCTACTGAGAGCAGAGCAGACGGCTCCTTATGCATTAAAATCACTGTCTTGGTACTTTGGTGTCATACAATGATCGGTGCACAGCGACGCTTCAAGTTGAATGAACGAACAAACAACTAACATGTATTTGCATTGCTTTGATCATTCTCTGTAGATCTCACGTTCTCACATGCCACGATTGGTTGATTATGTACCATACCTGCATGTTATTGGTCAAACTACTTTGGATGTTTTAGGCAATATAGAAATCATGGCAAGGACGCGTCCTGGGAAAATGGCTCATATGGTCATCCTAGTGTAGAGTACATATACACATCCGTTTGTGTGTATGTGTTTTCATATTTTAGCCAAGCTTAAATGCTTTGCCAGAAATGTGATGGATGTGTCACATGTTATGTGTGAAACACATAGCACCATAATGATAAGGTGTGAACACAAGAGAAATTGAAGATGGACAGTGGGACATCCATCACGTCCACGTGGAGATCCAAGCATGCAGTCCTGGGCCATTATTTCAAATTTAAAATTCATCCAGAGGTAATTTAACTTTTTTCATTGTTGCTTTGAGCTCTCACGCTGAGAGAGGACTGAATGTAGTTGATGCTGAAAAGCTGAAAATTTGTGTGTGAGTGCCAATACCCAGCTGGCCTTTCCAATGAATAAAGTCTTTTGGATTACACCAAGCTCCTGCTGTTCACATTTGCAATTCCTACTCAAATCTGTCTCCAATATTTCCATGCACTTGTTTTGATGTGAACATGTTTGTAGCCATATGACCACGAGTGTGTATGTTGAACACAAAAATATATTGTAGAGGAGCTTAAGTGATATAAACACCCCTAAAGTGCTCAGAGTGCTGACTCGGAATCAAATGTTATTATGGCAAAAGCTGGAAAAGATGGCCTTCTTAGTAAGAAGCATTTTAGCAACATTCCACAAATGTGCAAAGCATCTTCTCATAGTTTCATCTGCGTATCTGGTGAAGAAGTTTGGGAAAATGTACCCCGTAAGAGGTTTTCTTAGCATCTGTGTCTTGGTGAGAAATGATAATGCAATATATGGCATGTGATTTTAGCAGTTTTAGTACGGCATCAAATGGGATAAAAACTCAGGCAAAGCATATAGCTCTTTTATTATTAGTGCTCTCAAAGATCATGTGGGATTCATTAGATTTTTCCTTTATTCACTTAACGGAAGTTGGAGACTAAGAACATTATTATTAAATCTTAACAATGACCAAGCCTGCCGTTTTAAAGTGTAAACAATCTGCGCACAACTCCTCCACCTTGCGCGGAGTCAGAAAATATTTTTACCGCCATCCTGGACTGCTTTGTGTCACCTCATTCATCTCACCACAAAATTCCCTCTTGGTCCTTCGCTGGACCTAATCCATTATCGTTCACCCACAAAAACAATATCCCAGGCTGCCGAGCGGCAGACATGCTTCTCTCCGCAGGATGAGAGTGGAAGACGTGGACCTCTGCATTAACCTTTCAGCCGGCTTCTTACAGAAACGCTTAAGTCCACAATTCATGTAAATCACCGTACCACTGTTGGCAGCTCACAGAATAGACTGGTGCAGATTCCATTTCAGTCCTTTTAATTAATATCATCTAATTCCTTCCCCCGCTTTTTAATTGTGTCACCATTCTTTGAAAGAAATCACAATGTGTAATATCAGCCAGTTGGAGCGTCTGACCTGGCTGCTTATTGAAACTTTAAACCCAATAAGGAGACATTGTCCATAGGCTGCAGTTAAAATGAACGTTATGTGTCGCCAGAGGTGACTGGAACATAAAAGCCAATTTGTTTAAGATATTATGCCACTGGAACAAAAACTCACCAAGTCTCATGGCTAAAACTCATTAAGATTAGTCCGTATCTTTGTTTTCATCTGCGCAGATGTTGCCTACAATGATTTATGATTTCCTGAGTTTTATCCAAACATTATTTCAGGGTAAAATATATAGAGAGTTGATATATTCGCACTAAAACTATATAAGTAGTGGGTATTAACAGTTGGTTGTAGGTTTATATTTCACTGTAATATTGGATGTTGACCACTCCAATATTTGCAGTTGGCAGACATTTCACATGTCGGACATGTCTGAAGGATATGCTGTTATCAGTTCCAGGGCGGTGCACAGTGGGGTGGCCCGGTGGCTCAAGCAACAGCCCCTTTGCCCTCATCGGCTAAGGTGCCCCTCTCTAACCACCCCCACCCTCACCTGAGCTCAAAGCATTCTGTTACCACAACACTAAAGATCTGCTTTTTCCGCGAATCCGCTACGTGTTTTCCTGCCGTTCCGCAGCATCACTCGCTACCTGTGTGCCACTCTCTGGAGTAGAGACCACTTCTCAGAGCTTGTTCATCATCAGGTAGATGCATTACAATCCACATTACAGTTAGTGGATGATTCACTGAATTAGTCATTTGGTAGTTTGGTTTTGTATTTCTGTCGGTAAAGTAATTAAAAAGTGATTACAACTAAATATCCACGTTCTTAGAATTAGAATATCTAATAAAATTATTATACACGATCAGATAACATAAATAACACAAAATCTGCTTTTGTTGGCACACTTGAGAGAAATAACGAAGGGAGGCTGCCAAAGGCAGTTCAACATTGCAGATATTAATTCAAAGTTCCAGCAAGCCAGCAAGTAAATCATCATATAGGATATTTAGTAGTTTGTTGCACTTTAGTTCTTGTAATTAAGTAGGCTATATTTCACATTATAATCACGTGTCTTGATACAAGTAATCTATAACAGATTTTATTAAAACCTTATTAATAGTAGGCCTATAAATTATTTAAAAATAATATAAAGTGAAGTGACATTCAGCCAAGTATGTTGACCCATACTCAGAATTGGTGCTCTGCATTTAACCCATCCAAAGTGCACACACACAGAGCAGTGAACACACACACACTGAGCAGTGGGCAGCCATTTATGCTGTGGCACCCAGGGAGCAGTTAGGGGTACGGTGCCTTGCTCAAGGGCACCTAAGTCATGTTATTGCCAGCCCGAGACTCGAACCCACAACCCTAGGGTTAAAAGTCAAACTCTCTAACCACTAGGCCACAACTTCCCCCTCAAACATTAACCACCCTGGATTCGAACCCATGACCTTAGAGGTTCAGAAATAGCGGCTTAGCCAAGTGCACTACTCAGACGAATTTTTTTTCTAAATGAGTTGTTTATTAGTATATAATATAGATTTATGATGTAAAATATTAAATTAAATGTCTAATACTTCTAATCAGGGCCGTGCACAGACCTTTTGAGGGGCATGTGCTGAAACTGAAAAAGGGCACCCCCCTCCCTTTTTTTATATCAAGATTATTTAGTAATCTGGAGGTAATTCCCCCGCACCGGTCTCCATCACATTCTCTTGATCTACACTAGCAGTTCCATACTGGCTTTCTTCTCTTGCATCTCCTTCTGGTAACTCTCCTGCAGAGGCTCCTGTATCTTGTTCACCAGCAAATTCTTGTACATCATCTATCGCTTCTCTCTCTACATCTGAATTACTACTTCCTTGCTTTTCTTCTTCCCTGCTACAAACTGGCCTAATCCATGAAGTAAGTGAGCTGCTACCCTTGGCTGCCTGCTGTCGCTCCCTCTCCTTCTTTTTCTTATTTCTCTCTTTACGGGGCATTGCACTGCAACCACCAAGTAATCAAAATTTATGTAAGTGCAAAAAAAGTTTTTTTGTCAGTATTATTTGTAGGGTCCTGTGTTTGTGAATTGCTCTTGTGTACTCCCTCTTTTTTAAATTGCATTTATAGAGAAAAAAAAACACTTGACTCATACATAAACGTGTTAACCAAAATAATACAAATTAGTTTATAAAACCAAACAGAAACCAAAATCTTTTTATATTGAACTTTATCCACTTTTTTAATGAACTTTGCAAAGAAAAAAAAAAAATTCTCTTTTTTAGCTATTCTGTTTGGTTTTATAAGCTAATTTGTATTATTTGGTTAACATGATTATGAATGACATTGAGAAGAAGGCAAGGTGAGCAATGAGTCAAGTATTTTTGACAAACTTTTTTGAAATGTAATTTAAGTCATTATGTCCAACTCAATTGCAGATTATAAGAGACTATAGCCATAACGTTACTATAACATATCCAACATCTATCCGCCTACCTGGCAAAAATTTGATACTGTGGTGGACCAGGGATGTTGGTCTCTTGAAGGTCTCTTATTCACTACACTTTCCCTAAAATAAGCCAGCAATGAAAAAATAAATAAAAATAGTGTGAAAAGTACAGTTGCAGTGAAAAGCATTTCTGAAGGATCACGTGACACTGAAGAGTAATGATGCTGAAAATTCAGCTTTGATCACAAAAATAAATTACATTTTAAAATATATTCAAATAGAAAACAGTTATTTAAAATTGTAAAAATATTACACAATATTACTGTTTTTGCTGTAATTTGGATCAAATAAATGAAGCCTTGGAATGAATCATGAATTACATTTTGCATGATAAAATATAAAGATTTCACAGTGATCTTCTGTAGGCTAATTTTTTCTTAGTTACTACTACATTACTGTAGTAAAACCATGTTTTACTACATTTTATACATGTGAGGACGAGGGGAGCGTATACCATAACATGATTAGCCTAAATGTTAATAAATTAAGTGTATCAGCAATCATAAATCAAAGAGGAAATTTCTTAGAAATATGTTATCTAGGTGACGAGGATCACTCGTCGCTTTGTGTAAGTTCCAGTACGAAACAGCGCGGGGGACAGCACCTGTTATGATTTTCCGATGGTAAAAACAAATTATATGTTGTTGTATTACTTATCAATATATAGTTTTTGACTAGCGAATGTGTGCAAATGTGAATTTTTTTTTGTCCGTCATTAAAACGGCGACGGCGCCTGTCGCTGCCGGCATCACATTACATTTTCATCTACAGGTTACAAACTAGTTTTTGTAGCTATATAGACGGAGCGCTCAGTTTTTCCTGTGGTAAAATGCATTTGGCCAAAATGGCATTTTATAAAATATGAAATGCTACTGTATGCACAGGCTATTTAAGTGTTGGCTATGTATTGGCTATGACTAGATGGCAAATGCTAGCCCTCTCTCTCAGGCAATGTCCCACATGTCTCAGTCAGTGAGTCAGTCAGACATCAAATAAATAAAAATTTATTTTATTTATAGACATAGCCTTTATAGACATAGTGTTTAGTAGTACTTATTCAAACAACAAGATATTTATTTACCCTTCACAAAACTTTGTTCAGCTCAGCTGTTGTGTACTGTGCGGCTGCTGTGGAACTTCAGTTGATTCAATGAGGGGGCGGAGTTATCAGCTTACTGACAGCTTGGATCGAATAAGATTAACACAAGCTCGTTTTAAGAACTTTCATTTGCTAAATATTTGTAAAACAGACAGACAGATGTGAAGGGTGACCAATAGCATTGATTAAAAAAAATTAAAAAAACACCAAAAAAAGGGCACTTCGGAGTGTAAGGGCAAAAAGGGCATGTGCTCTGCACAGGTTGAGCCCTACCTGTGCACGTGCCTGCTTCTAATACTTTTAAAATGTAGAGAGTGGGGTAAGATTAGCCATTTTTTACTTATGTGGTTCTCGAGATAAGGGAAAATGATGCAGAGGTACAATGAAAGTATCTATCCTATCTAATCCTATCCTAATAAAAGTATTGATATCATTTTAAATTATCAGAATTTACCTAAAGGGTTCTAAAAATAAAGCTTCTTTTAAAAAAGTGTTCCCATGGCTCAGAGTGAGGGGTAAGTTGACCCGTTGAGTCGAGTCAGTGGGTAAGATGCACCATCTGAAATTACCATCTGACCAAATCTGATTCAAACCCATGTGTAATTAATAACAATATAAAAACTAATTTAATAATTTCCTCTTACAAACATTCATATTTATAATGTGAAAAGCATTTTCTGATTCTTATCAGAGAAGGATTTGGTGGACTTGTACACTGTCCCTATCAAATAAACTACAAATAATATGTATATGATAAACTAAACTAGTAATATCACATTAAAACATCAGTTTATAATTCAGAGATTTAACTTAAAGGCTTAATTCACCCAAAAATGAAAATTAGGCTACGTTTTACTATGCCCCGAGGCATCTTAGGTATATATGACTTTCTTCTTTCAGATGAATCCAGTAGGAGTTATATTAAAATTGTCTTTGATCTTTCATGCTCTACCATTCCTTCAGTCCCAAAGAAGTGAAATAAAAAGCACCCTTCCATAAAAAAAAGTGTCTCACATGGCTCCGGGGGGTGAACAAAGTCCTCCTGTAGCGACTCAATGCGTTTTTGTAAGAAAAATATCCATATTCAAAATGTGAATTTTCATGGAAGGGTTCTTTATTTAATTTCTTTTGGACTGAATGAATGTAACACCCACTGACTGCAATGATAAAGCTTGAAAAATCAAAGACCGACTGGATTTGCCTGAAAGAAGAACATCATACACCTAGGATGCCTCGGGGTTGAGTAATTTTCATTTTTGGGAGAACTAACCCTTTAACTACGGTGTCTTATGGTAAGTTAAAATAGTGACTCAATTTACCCCACAACATTTGGCTCACTGCCATTTAAAAAAAAAATTGCTACTGTAGCTTACCAGTTCAGGCTAATATTAAGCTAAATGACTGGCATGGTTTTATTGGTAAATCACCTATATGTATCATAAATATTTTTAGACCTGGATAAATTTACTTTGATGTAACAACCATTACATCTGTTATAACTTTGACAAACCAAAAACCGTTTTTAAAGTAAATGGGTGCCTTCCACTCCTCCCGTGTGTTTCTCCAAATCACAGTTTGGCAGAAATTATTGTTGGTTCCAAAATAAATGGTCACACGACAGCAAAAGTTACCCCACTCACCCCAACTTCCAATGAAGATGAGGCAGTACCAGGCTCAGAGAGTGAGGGAGAGCCCACTCTTATCAAAACATCTACAATAAATTCTGAAATTATTACAAAGTGTGCTGTCTTCTCTTTTAATTGTATATTTGTAACAACTGGATCACTTGTATTAACAAGCACCCACCATTTTGTGCCCCTTTTTTAGATTTGGGCCACTACCCCTCAAAATGTGTGTGTAAATGTATGTGTGGGTTCAATATGCATGAAATCCTGCCAGACGTCTTGCCAGATTTACAGATCCAAACCCAGGTACCCAATGTCAGTGGTGAGTGATAATTGGTTCTGGTTTGTTCCGCTCATTTTTCAGTGCAAGCTATACATCATTACATTTCATTGCTTGCACTTTATTATGTATTATTATAATGGCCAGATAACTGAGCATGAGTAATAAAATGAATCCATTTGTACAACCCCACCCCACCCTCCCCACACACACACATATTATACTATATTGTTATACTATATACTATATACTATCTTGTTTCAAATATAAGACGATCCCCCACTTTTTCAAGATATATATATATATATATAAATTAAACCAAAATGTTCTACTTGGAAGATTTAAAGCTATGTCATGCATTAATCTAAATGCTAACTCTAATGCTAAAGTCATGCATTGTTACGAGAAATATATAAGCTCTCTACTCCAAACCTCCCGATTCTTTCTAGTAGGAGTGAGTGGAATGTGAGACAAATTAAATTAGTGTTCGTCTTTCTAATAAGTTTGCTTATAGTTAGTTATTTGATACTATAAAATGGAGTGTGGTGCCATGATTGTGAGCTTGCAATTGGGTCTGCAGGAGTTTGGGCGAGACTTTGATAGTGCAGCTCGACCACACGATCACTACTGCGCATACTCGGGTTCCAAATTATGAAATTTAGCAAAATGACAGCAGCCATCGTGTAGTCGTAGTATAGTGCAAGGAAGTGGAGATGAGTTGTCCATCTTTTTTTACAGTCTATATGCCCGAGCCAGTGATGCCACCTTGTTGACAAACTAATTAGCGCAAGAAATAAATAAATAAATAAATTACACTGTCCTCTCTAACCAGATTTGATTAAGAACTAAGGTTTACAGGTTTGGCAAGATGCTAAGGGCTACACACTAGTGATGCGCAGGTTGGGGTTTTTTCCAACCCGCGGGTTCTGCATTTATGAAATTATTTGGCCCGCCCCAGCCAGCCCCGCAAATAAAGTAAAATTTCTTGACCCGCCCCGACCTGCCCCGCGCATCGGGGACATCACGGAAGTTACGTTGCTACTTAGACCTTCGTATCATAACCTTATCAATATAGGCTATAGGTAATTTCACTATGATGGTTCGTTCGTGAACAAATCTTTTAGGTGAACGAATCGTTCTCGTTTACGTAATCCACTGACCATAGACAGTAAGACCATAGACTAATTTCTCGTACAATAAAGTTCCTCCCACAGCAGCGTGCTAGCGCATCGCTATTAGCAGCGCATGCGCAGCTCGTGAACAGCTCTGTGAACTGTTTCATCCTGTCAAAAAGAGTTACTCAAGATGTGACGGAGCATGTGACTGGTTGAATGTAGTGAACGAATACGATCTTCTCGTAGGTGAAAGAGTTGAATGAACTGATACATCTCGTTCGTGAATGAAATGAATGAGAGTATACAGGGTCAGTCGGCCAAGCATGTAAATTTCGATCAGCAATCAGCAGATACAAAGTGCAGTTATAGGTGCTTGTTTTCATATTTAGCATACAGAACATAACTCCACGTTTAATCCCCGATAAAACCTCGTGCTTTGTTAATCTGAACAATTTATTTAGACTATTTAATGCAATCATGCACACACTTTAATAAAGCCAAATCAGTTGTTGTAACAAGTAAATACGTTCATCTTTTTCGCCAACTGCTGGCGTATTTGTGTAATATGAAGAAATGGTAAATAATTTTGGTGAACGAACTGAAAATCAACGAATCTCTTGAAAGAATCTAAATTTACACCACTAAATGCAATGCAACATAAATGGATTTTTTTTTTAAAAATTGTTTTTAGTGACCCGCCCCAACCCTCCCCGCAATAAAGTGCCAATTTCTTAACCCGCCCCAACCCGACCCGCGGTTTATGACACGACCCGCGCATCACTACTACACACAACAGTAAGACAAAATGACCGATAAAAAGTGACTGATTTTAAGTGCAAAAATATTAATTCACCTTTATGGTATTCACAAACACCCTATAGTAGCAGAGTGGAAAATAAACCCTGAATGTTTATGCTGGTTTGCACTTATTTGATGTGTGTCATAATGCAGACCCCGCTATTACTGCCTTGTTAGTCTTTTGATGCCTAATGATTTTTGTCAAGGCACATTAACTCAGTGCCATTTTGCTCATTTTGGTTATGGACAGGACTGTGTGAGTTATTCATAAGTGAATGGTCAAGAAGGAGTCCAAACCACTATCGTAGAAATACAAATTATAGTTTGAGAGGGGTTTGCATTTTGTGGTGAATATAAAATTCACATGAGGGAAAAAAAGTAAATAATAATAATAAAATTACTGTATATTCTACATTACTATTACTGCTCCTCTTCTTCTTACTGCTGAAACACCTAAACTCTCAGAGAGCGATCAGGTCAAGAGGTGATTCTCTTATGTGAGCAGGAGGTTGAGAATATACGGGCCAGGATCTCTGAGCCCCCAGAGCAGTGACACTGAGGAGGCCTGACAGACTGCTCCTCTGTCAGCAGATGGGCGGTATCAATAATTCAGTCTGGAGACTGTTGCATGCTGCTTTGTCTCATGTCCTATCAACACAGCTCTCTCACAGTCAGTGTAAGGAAACACAAGGGCCACATCTACCACCTTAGCAGTGATCCCTGAATCTGTATCACACATGCCCATCTGTCACAAATAAAAACTAAATGAGAATCAATAGACAGGTTTACACCAGTGGTATGTGATGGATTTCAGAAATAATTAATTATTTTTTAATCCAAGGTAAATTAATATTTCAGTTCCCCTTTCTGGTTTAGGGAACATCATTTTTAATTTATTTATTTAATTTTAATTTAATTTGTAATTAAAACTACACAAACATACACCCATACACACGTGTGCATATAAAAACAAACATTATTACTAATAATGCTACTACTATTAATATACATTATGGATAATATAGTTTAGGAATAATTCAATAAATGTGATTCACCCTAGGACATGGTAACATGAGGGATGTGGATATATGGCTATAATTATTAATAGTTAATGTCTTTTGAGGTCATTTTTTTAAATCCCCTGTAAACACCACAGGTGTCATGACAGTCACTGGACCTTTAATTTAACAGAACTGAGAGGTCATTAAAAACCAGCTCTCTCATACATTATCATGTCAATTTCACTTTCATTTAGATCTGATGATGTCTAAGTGAGTTATTTATAATGCCATTAGTCTATCCTTTTCCATCAGTTTCCACAGATTTAATCTATTGAGATACTAACATGGCTTTTGATTGACAGGGTATACAGCTAATCACAGTGAAGTGGAGGACTTGCCTCGTCCCAGGCTGTATGTCATGAATTAATGCCGGCCCTGTGCTGCTGCAGTGGCCTAGATCCCGGCCTGAGGTTTACATGCATTGCATATGTAGACGGTGTGAGTGTGTGAAGGTCGAGGGTGGCGGGAGTGACATCCTGTTTCACTTAATTCACTTTCACTATGTACCGCCCCTCTCAGATGCTCATTATTTAACAATTCCATCCACTTACTAGGAGAAATGTGTGTGTGTGCGTAGAAGAAGGGAGTAAGAATACGTTGGGCTTTCCGTCAGGTCTGTAGCCTCCTTTAACTCAGAAGTGTTTGTTGATCCACCCTACCACACATGCACCCAGACATGAGCTAATGTAATATTAACCCTCTGGAGTCTACGGTTATTTTTGGGGCTGTCATGTCCTGACATTTGAGCATTTGTGCATTCATCTAAATGGCTAAAGTGTAATCTCACTGTAATCAGCACAAACTTGGCTATAATAATATGTGAGCAGCATGTATGTACATGATAGTGTTTTTGAGAAAAAAAATGTTATGCATGGTTAGCAAAAAACAAAAAATGTTTAAACACTTGAATAAGGCAATTAAACACATACATATTGTAGCCTAGAATTTTTCTTTCTAAATTATGTGAAAATCATCTTTTTTTACTCACTTACAGAAAACAATATATTGATTAAAATTTTCTAAGACACTTTCTGTTGGTAAAAGTCATATGCGAGTAGGTGTCAACTATTATGAATATCATTGTGATTTACACCTGAGAAGACAAGTTACAAGAAAGAATGTGAGGACAAAATAAATCTATATAAGTTTATGTTTGTAGTCTATTTAGAATGTATTTAATTATCCAACAACATAATTTAATATCCACTTGCGATTGCAGTTAAACAGTTTATTAGGAACAATCAAAGCTGACTTTCAAACTAATTTTTTGCATCATTACTCCAGTCACACAATCCTTCAGAAATCCTTTTAACAATCTTATTTTCTATTAAAAAAACATTTATTGTTATTATTATCATTATTATCATCATCATTATTATTATTATTATTATTATTATTAATGTTGAAAAGAGCTGAGAATATTGTTTCCAGATTTTTTAGGGGGGATAAATTGAAAGAACAGCATTGTTTGGTACATTTGTTACAGTTACACTTATTTGTTACATTTATATTATTTACATCAATCTTTTGAATTATATAGTATTGTATATTGCTATTGAAACTTCATAATATTTCATTTGATTATACATTTAGTCAGGAATTATAGTTTGGAAAAAGTCTTTGGCAAAAGTCTAACTAGTAAAATGTTTACACATTATGTGAAAACTAGTACAAGTATATAACTAATTAAAAGAGGCTTACTCATGTTTATGATCTCTGCTGAATAAAGTTCTTCATTCTTTTTTTCTGAGGAAATCCAAAATGTCAAATCCTCAACCACATCACATCTTTTTGGGGTGAATTAGGTCTTATTCCTCTCATCGCAAAGCAAACAGTAAAATAAAAAAAACTTGAAGAACAGTCTGGCTGCGCTGTCTTCTGTTGTGTGGGCATATTCAAGCCGCACGCTTCAGTGAAACATTAGAATCTGAATAGATCGTTCAGCGCGGGGGCGTGGTCGCATTAGAAGATAATGAAGTGAGACGTGAAAAACGGACATCGTGTTGTTTTCATATGGATTATTTTATCACAGAATAAAAGTAGACATGTCAGGCTTTCTATAGATATCTCTCTCATGTCTCTTTGTTGAGTATTCACTGAGTTACAGTTCATTTTAATGACGCGTTTGTAAATGAAGATCAGCGCAGACAAAGGCTGCATACAACACACCTTGTTTGTTATCTTTATTTTATAAGTGCACAAAGTTCTGTTGTTATTATGTCTGTATACAAAAAAAGTAGACCCTTTACAGATTCGATTGATGTATTGCTCTTATCGATCAGGTTATCAGAAGAAAATGACTCACAGCCTATCTCTCTGCCTGATCCAGAAAGGTCATTTTCTCAGTCAAGTCTTTTCTTCCACTTAATCCTCGTCTTTTATTTATTTCCAGTGAGCCCATATAAAGCTTTTTTTTATGATTTAGATTCAACAATGCAAAGTGAAAAAAAAAAAAATAATAAAAAAATAATAATAAATAAATAAAATAAAATGCACAGTGCAATATTTTTTTATTTAAATCATTTAAATTTGAACTAGATTCCCTTAAAGGGTTAGTTCACCCAGATATCAAAATTATGTAATTAATAACTTACCCTCATGTTGTTCCAAACCCGTAAGACCTCCGTTTATCTTTGGAACACAGTTTAAGATATTTTAAGATTTAGTCCGAGAGCTTTCTGTCCCTCCATTGAAGCTGTGTGTACGGCATACTGTCCATGTCCAGAAAGGTAAGAAAAACATCATCAAAGTAGTCCATGTGACATCAGAGGGTCTGTTAGAATTTTTTGAAGCATCGAAAATACATTTTGGTCCAAAACTAGTAAAAACTACGACTTTATTCAGCATTGTCTTCTCTTCCGTGTCTGTTGTGAGAGAGAGTTCAAAACAAAGCAGTCTGGATATCCGGTTCGCGAACGAATCATTTAGTTCACCAAATCGAACTGAATCGTTTTAAACGATACGCATCTCTAATACGCATTAATCCACAAATGACTTAAAGGTGCCATGTGCAAAAATTGAGGTAAAAATATTCAAAAAATTACCTACACGCATCAAAAGTATGAGAAGAAATAAGGGCAATGATGTCATTAAAGAAATGTCAAGTTATAGTGCTGCAGAGATATCAACCTTAATTAGCAGTAGCATTACTAGCCCCGGCCCGACAGGTGTCGTAATACCAGTTTCGACCATGGGAGGCGGTATGCGGGCAACATAACCACCAGCCAACCTGCAATACACGAATAACTCGCACGGCTTGTGGGCGTACTTATATCTGATGTCAATCATGTGGAAAGTACAGCCCACTACTTCAGTTCAGGGAAGAGAGCGCAAGGATGACTTAAGCTCTTGGCAAGAGACCACCACCCTCTACAGGGAAACAACCGCGCTCGGCATCACAAATCAAATCCGATAAGAAAAGGAGCTGAACCAGAGTAAACATCGGCACTGCTTTCAATCGCTGGAGACAACTGATGGACCTGAAAGAAATGAGGTTCGACACCGAACTTGCAACATTTCTTTTGGATTGGTAAGTTAGATGCTGTTAGTATTTCGCTAGAAGTTTGTTTTATATGTTTGTGTATTTTTTTTTGGGAAGTTATAACATAGAAATGTATCGAAGGCTGTTCTATAAACGTGCTAATGTTAGCGATGGCTAACCGTAGCTGCATTTGATAATTAGCTAGCTATAACTTACCCATTTTTTATATCATGAGTAACCTGCTCTAACTAGTCTGTTGGTCTCCGTGTCCTCTTTGCTTTGTGGTTTTTCTGTACCTGAGAAAATTGATGTGTGGTGTGAAAGCGTGTGAAAAGAGTCAATTGCGTGTGTCTCACGGTGAATGCTTGAGAGTTGCCAGCTCTGGTTACGTTGGTTGGCGCTAGCTGTCTGATGTTGACCAATGATGTTGACAGAATGCTGTCTGTCAAATTAATTTAATTCAAATAATGTGTATATACAACTCAATGTAATATGAACAAAACGAATATGAACATATTCACTGGGAAAGGTGAAGGGGAGTAGCTTGAAGATGCCATGTTTCAAAATCACTTGACATAACCAAACGTCCTCTTATAGCAGCGGTTCTCATTTCCAGTCCTCGCGCCCCACTGCTCTGCATATTTTGCACGTTTCTCTTTGTTAACACACCTGATTCAGATAATCAGCTCGTTAGAAATTAACTCCGTTCATGAACTGTTTTTCAAATGTTCATTGCTCCCTACTCTCTGAGCAGGGGAGATATGTTGAAGTTTACCTCACATCGAAACATTCAATCACTGATTTGTGCTGTGCAGCATCTTTAAACATGGACAACTGTGACATCATATACCTCTGTAAATCAATACAATTTAAATTCACGTCTTGCACACTTCAATGCACTTTGATTGGAACATATAGCTACGTTCGCTTCGAACTGGAATCATGGCTGAATATCCTGTGATGTCCACTTCGCAGGGCACTTATGTTCGAATAGAACAAATGTCTGAAGCGCTAAGAGAAACATTCAAAATGTGCAGAGCAGTGGGGCGCGAGGACTGCAATTGAGAACCGCTGTCTTATAGGCTTCAGCTATGCTCTAGGATTGTTGTGAAGGTTGGGGCGGAGCATAGAGACTATGCCGTTTCTCGTTTGTTACTCTAGAGTAGACCAATTCACTTTATTGAGGCATACTGCCCCCATCTGGTATGGAATGTGGAGTATGACTTGATTTTTTTGCCAGATATGACAGATGGCACCTTTAAGCTGTTAACTTTTTTAATGTGGCTGACACTCCCTCTGAGTTTAAACAAACCAATATGCATGAGTAATGCATGCACTCAAACAGTACACTTACTGAACTGCTGTGAAGAGAGAACTGAAGATGAACACCGAGCCGAGCCAGATAACGAACAATAGACTGACTCGTTCACGAGTCAAGAACCGGTTGCATCGGTTTTCGGATCACCAGTAGTTCTTTCGGACAGTTCGATTCAATAAACCGGTTGAAGAAAACGGTTCACCGGTTCTTTTGCGCTCGACGTAATGGTGTTATTTGCGATGATTGCCCTTGATTCATGCCTTCAGTTTACCCGCGCTCATAACACTAGCACAGAATCAGTTCAGAATTAATCACCAAAAGAATCAGTTCAGTTCAGGCGCTCTGTGTGTCAGTCTGCTTCACAATGAATCACACATGCGCAGTATCATCAGCTACTCGGTTCTCGAATCGGACGCGTCAGGCAGAAACGGTTCTTGACTCGAGAATGAGTCAGTCTGTTGTTCGTTATCTGTAGCTCGGTGTTCATCTTCAGTTCTCTCTTCACAGCAGTTCAGTCAGTGTACTGTTTGAGTACATGAATTACTCCGGGATATTGGTTTGTTTGAACTCAGAGGGAGTGTCAGCCACATTAAAAAAGTTAACAGTTTAAGTAATTTGTGGATTAATGCATATTAGAGATGCGAACTGTTTAAAACGATTCAGTTCGATTTGGTGAACTGAATGATTCGTTCGCGAACCGGATATCCAGACTGCTTTGTTTTGAACTCTCTCTCACAACAGACACGGAAGAGAAGACAATGCTGAATAAAGTCGTCGTTTTTGCTATTTTTGGACAAAAATGTATTTTCGATGCTTCAAAAAATTCTAACCGACCCTCTGTTGTCACATGGACTACTTTGATGATGTTTTTCTTAGCTTTCTGGACATGGACAGTATACCGTACACACAGCTTCAATGGAGGGACTGAGAGCTCTCGGACTAAATCTAAAATATCTTAAACTGTGTTCCAAAGATAAACGGAGGTCTTACAGGTTTGAAACAACATGAGGGTAAGTTATTAATTACATAATTTTGCTATCTGGGTGAACTAACCCTTTAATGGTAAACTAAATTATTTACATTATTATTCATCATATTTACAACAATTCCTGTATTTTGAATATATTTTGTCACAATATTTCCACATTTTCTATTTAGTTATACACCTTTTTTTTTAAATCTAACTCATTCTTATCACTTTCTATTGCTTCTCCAAACTACACATCCCATAATCCCACTTTTTTTTATTCAGGTCACATGATTATAAGCAAGGAGCAGATGGTACAGAGTCATGTGATGTTCTGAGCCGGGTTGAATCTGAGAGGTTCTCCTGCATCTGATGTGAGTGTTAAGTGCTCTCCTAAGAAAAAGGATAATGTATGAAAATTAGCTTTGTTCAGTTGTGACTCTGGTTAAATGGATTGTTCGTTTCAGCTGAGAATGTGTCAGGTGGAGGTTAGTGTTTAACGATGGAGAGGAGGTAAGAGGAAGGGGGAGGGTAGGCCAGAAAGGATGCTCTCTCGTTATCGTGGCATTCAGAAAGAACACTGTATGTTGGGATAATTGCATGTGATGTAATACATACAAACATAATGTCCCATCTGTTATGTGGGCTGAAGAATGTTTTTATGAATGTCTGTGTTAATCCTGAGCTGTGTTATTTGGTTTATAATGGCTATGTGAGGGGCCTGTATTTTTTTTTTTAGAGCTGTTGTGTATGTTTTTTCTTCTTCTGCTGCCCAATCAAATTTTGTACAATTGTTTGTTTACTGTTCGGCTGACCATTTTTCTAAGTAGATTATCCATATTAAGCTGTTGCTTTCCATTTGGGTATATTTTGTTTTGCAGTGTTGGTCAAGTGAAACGAGCCTTGTGCTTTCACAATGTCTGTTGCACATGATGCTAAGCTATGGCTATACTGTACTTTAAACACTTATCAGGATTGTGTGCGATTCAGAAATGAATTGGTAATAAAGTTCCTGCTCAATTCCTGATTTTGAATGGAATTTGAAATGAAGTAACAAACAGATATTGCCATTTAAATCTGAATTTTCAAATTTTACATTCAAATTTTAAAAACACAAGTTTTTTAAATTCAAAGTTCAAAGAAATTAATTTAAACTCTTTTAATATACCATTTTTAAACTAGAAAAGCCTTGAATGCTGGCTCGACAAAGCTTTAAAATCCTTGGTGTTTAAAGGTTTATAGGCTTTACCTATGTGTGATTTGAATTTAAACTTTTCTTTTCTCACTCTTTTTTTGTGCTAATTATATGATGTTCTCTTATAATGGGAAACTCATATTTTCAGATGCGTAAGAAGAAAGCCATAATTATTGTATTTTGTGGTCCGCCTCTCTACCACAACAGAATTTTTATTTATATTACAAAATAATAGCTTGTAATACAGTTAAATCACAGCCCTTGCTTCTATCAAATTATTTATGTATTGCACACCAAAACAGTTTCACAGCACTTTCCCACATTTTGTGAGGTTTTTTTTGCTTTCACATTGCTAACGTTCATCTACCAAATGATTTAAGCTGAATGTGACGTAAAATAAATTGCCACTGACAGGAAGTTAACTGACGAAAGACGATATGAACAACATAATTCATATGCATTTTTTTAAATCATAGTTTTTAAAAAAGTTATGAATGTCCATCATGAAGGTCCTTCTCAGTAAAGATCCTTCATAACGGACAAAGGAGCTTTTTTTAATGGATGAACAGTTCTGTATCTAATTGTCAAACAAAGTCCACTGGTATTGATTATTTCTTTTCCATTGACTAATGTTGGAAATGATAAACAATTCAGCACAACGTTAGTATTTCTACAGCTGCGTTACAAATAAACTAAAGATAATTTAAATCAGTTGTCTAAAGATCAGAAACATCACAAGCTGGCTTTGATAAGTTATTTAAATGTATTTCAATTCAATTCGTACAAACCAGTTCACATATGATTCTTTTAAATAATTTCATTTCAGGCTGACCGGGAATTTAAGTGGCTGTAGCAAGTAGCTGTGCAGGTTTCAAAACAAGTTTGCAGTGTAAATATCTCTGTTAATTCATGACAGTAAATAAATCTCTTGTTTTCTGTTGCTGTGTATGTTTGTTTACAATTACACCAAGTGAAAAATTATTCACTGTCCAGATGGAACCAACCCAGGGTCCGAGTATGGGCTGCGTTTCCCAAAAGCATCGCAAGCCAACTAGATACAGTAGTAGATCCATTGCCACCAATGGTCTCTACGATTAACTTATCTCACGATGCTTTTGAGGAAAGCAGCCCTGGACTGTGGTTTGCAAATTGTTTTCCTCTATGCTAGATTGACTGCAGTTTTAGTAAAATTTAGTCTTTAACATTTCAAAATATATCTCATATGTGTGTATCTATTGCACATATAGGAAATAAAAACCATGTCATGAGGGGCTTGATGAGATTTATAAAGCTTCCCCCCACTTTTTAGATCGTTCCTAAGCCCCTGCTGATAAGACTCATTGCAAAATAAGACAGTTTACCTCAGAATAGATCATATTTGTTCAAGTACAATGGATTACATCATACAATCTCATTAATTAAAGCAAGTCTTTTTGGTTCAAGAGAACGATAGAAGACTACAGAAGAGCAATGCATTGTGGGAAATGAACCTAATTATTTCTTTCTTTCACCACTTTACCTCATCAAACAATACTTCTCTGGCCTTGCTGTCGGGGCAAGACAATTCACAAAGTCCTACATGGGTTTTAAAGCAACCCTCAAGGACCTTTTTAGTTCCCAAAGCTGCCAGACATCTCTCTCTGACTTCAATTTTGATAAACTGATGAGATAGCAAAAACCCATGTTCCCTACACCAGTATGATTAAAATGCAATAACAACATCTTGGTCCACATCTCAGGACCACTTTCATGATTACACTCGCTTTTGATTATATTGAGAAAGCAAGTTGACACAATGGCATCATAATTAAGAAGCCAATTGTCACAATCTTGAAAAATGGTGCATCGTTGGACAATTTCCCAGCCAATCTAAAGATTTTGTTGTGCTTGCGACTCGGGCGAGATTTGGTTGTAATTACTTGACTGCATAAGTAACTTGAAATCTGCATAATTGGACTGCATTATAGCAGCCGGTTGGGAAAGAGCCAGGCTGAGATTCAATGTGTGTACCCCTGCAGACAAGAGGTTTCACCCAACAAGAGAACAAGCTATGTGCTTTGGAGACGTGTGAGTAATGCATGGACAACAAGTATGTCTTAATTCAACAAATAATTGCTGCAATAAAAAAGCGCTTACAGATAAGCTTTGGGATGCTCATAGAAATGATCAGGGCCAAAGCAGGGTAATTTTAGTTTTAAAATATTTTACTTGTGTAGCCAGATATTTAAATAATAGATACTTCTAAAAAGCATTCTAATATGTTGGCACAAGAAAGTTGAAATGTGTTGAATACACACATAATATTGTTTTTTATTGACACTTTTGGTGCTTCAATTTAATGCTCTCTTGCTGAATCAAATGCTAATTTCTTTGTAAAAAATCTTACTTTATATAAGAAGTTTAAGATTGTAGAGAGATTGACTTGTCATTCTCAATGATTCCTGAACTCTTCCATCCAGATCTGTTTGCTGAGATTCTCTGGTGGATCTTTTTTCTTTAGGGTTCATGGGAAGTGTATTTCTTACCTGGAATTTGTCTTTTAAATATAATATTTGCTTTTTTTAAATGAAGTTGAAATTACATTGGCAGATGGCTTCAACTGAAACATATGAATAACCATATACTGCAGCTTTTAAAGGTTTATACAGAGTCATGTGAAATGAATTTTCATTTTAATTAATTTAATTTAATTAGGCTTTCCTCATGCAACATTTCAGTTGGGTTGCCAATAGCTTTGAACCATTCTTATGATGTCAGCCCACATTATGAGGTTGAAAAAGTCAGATCTTATGTTTGCACAAACTCTTTAAAAATTCCCTTATAGACACAGTGCTTCTAGTTGCCTTCACCTAGGCCTGTAACATGCCTCAGATATTTGAGAGATTTGATTGTTGTCTGCTTCATTTTTGTCGCCTCATTTGATTAGAGGAACCAATTGATTGTATCATCTTAGCTGAGTAATTGATTGTAACTGGTTATTAACCTTTAAGAACTTTATGTCCAATGTGCTATTGCATGAGGACAGGCCTTAATCACTCACAAATGGCAGCCATTAATGAGATTAGTTCCTGGTTCTGCTCCATAACTTTATTTGTTCCCGGAGGCATTGACAAGGGCATCCAGATGCTGAAGTTTACTTTTCTGTGAATTGATTTCTTCCCTGTTTAACCACATTCTTTGTCACATTGATAAATGTGGGCTTACCGAATGTAAAATACAATAAATATTACTTTTTAAATACAGCGCGATAGCATTTTTGCAATCCAGGATTTTGAGCAATCCTATGAAAGCCAAATCTCATATGATCTCAAAAAGAAATTTTCTGTCTTTGATTATAGATGAGATTACAGGATATCTGATATTCAATACCTGCACAGCATGACTATCTGTTCTATAGATAGAGCTACTGCACTCTGTGTTTCAGTGTTAATCTGGTGTACATCACTGGTTATTACTTTTTTTTTGTTATCTCGTAATGCTTGAAGTGTACGGTAATATAACGAGAGCCAAAGCCCAAAATAGTTTCTGCACATTATCAGATTGAAATGACACACACTTTGACAGGTTATGGAAAATGGGCAAATAATGTGACTCATTGATGGCAGATTTTACCATCTGCCACATTATGTCAGAGAGTCAACAGCGCATGCATGCTTTATATTATCTCATAGCATGAAATAATGAACACCTGCATTTTTTTTGCATTTGTTTGCAACTTAAACTTTTCAAAATCATTGTGACTTTTTAGATACATCTGTAAACAAAGACTACATTAACAACAACAAAAAAGTGCTTTAGGATTACAATGGTTTTATTCATACAATAAGAGTCACATGTTTGTGAATTATAGTTGTTCCGTTCTTTGCTGATAAACTAAATTATGAATCTGACCTCACGGGTTGTGTGGTATGTTTTGGATTCAATAAAACAAATTGGCTCATATGTTTTTGTCATATGTTTATGTTTTTTGTCCATGAATTGGACTACACTAGTCGCTCAGTGTTTGTTTTTGCGTGCAGTCCTCTATAACAACTTAATAGAAAGGTTTGCTTTCTAATTGTTTATTTGCCTTACATTTTTTTTTTCTTTATCGCATTTAATTTAAATCGCAATCCCACAACTCAGATTAGAATTAGAATTATTTTGTGTGGGCAGTGCAGGAAATACAGATTGAGTAATAATGCAAATGCAGAAAATGTTTCTCATTTGTTTGACATGATTTTTTTTCATATCTGCTTTATTTTGTGGACAATACAAGTGAATTATTAAAAAAAAAAAAGTTTGCTAACAAAACTTTAAGTTTGCCTGAAAATCTAATGTTATACCGTTATTCAGCTTCATCTTTGAATACTGGATGCATAATGCTGTTATATTTATTATTTTGCAACCCTCCAAATTAACATTTAATACCATCACTTTACAATGGTAAGTTCAAAGGAAGCAAGTACGAATAAACTCACTTTTATTAACCTTTTTTTTTTTGATGACATATTGCTGGACCCTGCCAAGGAGATGTCCTGTGTGTCCTTCCTTATTTTATTTGGGCCAGCTATGCCATGATTATCTTGGATTGTGGGAAACCTAGGATGTACTGTAGCTGTAGGGGGAAACATATGTGGTGTGAGGAGTGAACCAGAAGGCTGGAACTTGGAGGTCCAGTGTACCATCTGTTTAACTCCCCTTCATGAGCCAGTGAGCCCTTTGAGCTCATATTGAAATCAGCTCTCCCAAAATCCAACCCTAAAACAGCTTGTAATCCCAAAGGAGGGGGGGGGGGGTCATAATCATGTCCAGCAGTGGGGTACAGCACTGACAGACAAAACAGCCTTGGGTCCTGTGTAAATGTCTACATACATCACATGCCATCATCTCATTAAATAGGCAGAATGGCATTATGAGAAACCAAAAGATTTACCCCAGAAGCTCATTTTAGACACAAATTGTTGCGTTCTGATGAATACCACACTCACACAGCGCAGAAATCTTTAAGTATGCCAATGTTTTTTACATTGACATATGTGCTTCCACAAATATAAATAAACTAGCATTACTTATTTTTATTCAGAGCAAACATTATGTACATTTTGTCTGAAAATTTGGTCAGTGGTTACATGCAGTGGGTCTGTGAGGGACATTTTAATGTACAGGTGCATCTCAATAAATTTGAATGTTGTGGAAATGTTCCTTTATTTCAGTAATTCAACTTAAACTTTGAAACTCATGTATTAAATAAATTCAGTGCACACAGAATGAAATAGTTTAAGTTAGTTTAAATAGTTTAGCTTTTTTAATTGTGATGCTTTTGGCTCAAATTTAACAAAAACTCACCAATTTACTATCTCAACAAATTAGAATACTTTGTAAAACCAATAAAAAAAAGTAAATTTAGTAAATTGTTGGCCTTCTGGAAAGTATTTACTATACATGTACTCAATACTTGGTAGGAGCTCCTTTTGCATTAATTACTGCCTCAATTCGGCTTGGCATGGAGGTGATCAGTTTGTGGCACTGCTGAGGTGGCATAGAAGCCCAGGTTTCTTTGACAGTGGCCTTCAGTTCATCTGCATTTGTTGGTCTCTTGTTTCTCATTTTCCTCTTGATAATATGCCATAGATTCTCTATGGGGTTCAGGTCTGGTGAGCCAGTGAAGTACACAAACACCTTGTCATTTAACCAACTTTTGGTGCTTTTGGCAGTGTGGGCAGGTGGCAAATCCTGCTGGAAAATGAAATCAGCATTTTCAAAAAGCTGGTCAGCAGAAGAAAGCATGAAGTGCTCCAAAATTTCTTGGTAAACGGGTGCAGTGACAATGGACCAACACCAGCAGATGACATTGCACCCCAAATAATCACAGACTGTGGAAAATTTAAACTGGACTTCAAGGAACTTGGGGTATGAGCTTCTCCACCCTTCCTCCAGACTCTAGGACCTTGGTTTCCAAATGAAATGCAAAACTTGCTCTCATCTGAAAAGAGGATTGTCAATGATTGTCTTCTGGACAACTGTCAGATCAGCAGTCTTCCACATGATTGTGTAGCTTAGTGAACCAAAATGAAAGACCATTTTGAAGGTTCAGGAAACCTTTGCAGGTGTTTTGAGTTGATTAGCTGATTGGCATGTCACCATATTATAATTTGTTGGTATTGTGAATTGGTGGGTTTTTGTTAAATATGAGCCAACATCATCACAATTAAAAGAACCAAAGACTTAGAGGGCTTTCACACTGGCAGTTTAGTGCGGAACGGGGCACGGTTCGCATGAAAAATCGCTAATGTGAACGCTGTCATCGGACCCTGGTGCGCACTGGGGTACCGAACCCGAGACTACCTGGAGAAGGTGGTCTGAGTTCGGTTGCTCCCGAGCTGTGGCGCGGTTCGCGTGAATGTGTAAGCAACCCAGCCTTGGGTGCGCACTTGTTCAGGAAGTATCCCGCACATGCGTAGTTTCAATGATATCATCAGTTTCTGAACACTGTCGATATCATTGCTGAGGTTGATTCCACACACTCCTAAAATTAAAATTTAGTTAATTAAAATTAAATAATTAAAATAATTAAAATTAATTATTAGACTGTGCATAATAGCACCAAAATAACAAAAAAGTTACAACTATGCTCAGTCGCGTTGTGTTCTCCATGCGTTTTCTGTGTACGTTTGCGATGACGAAAGGTGTCAGCAAACGCACCTGGGTTCGATACGACCATTGTGTGTCTAAGCAGACCAACACTGCGGGTGGTGCCAGGAACAATCGGGCTCGGACCGCAGCAAACGAGCCCAGTGTAAAAGCCCTCTTAAACTACTTCAGTCTGTGTGCATTGAATTTAATACACACATTTCACAATTTGAGTTATATTACTGAAATAAATGAACTTTTCCATGACATTCTAATTTGAGATGCACCTGTAAATCAGTACAGATCAAATTAATAAAAAGTAGTTTTTATTAGCATATCTTGTTTTCTGAACAAATTGACCATATACCAAAGACATTGCTTCAAAGCAACTTTACCAAAAACAAGCATATCTTTTGCATGAATTAAAAATCCTTTTTACATTACATGGATCTATACTATTTATATTAGTGGCTAAATTTTATTAAACAATGGTTACTTTTTATCACTTGTTGCATGGAGTTTCAGCCTCTGTTTCCCTTTATCTGACGGACTGCCACTTGTAGTGTGTAGTCTTCTGTGTTGGAATAGGCCAAATAATCTTATATTTGTCACCCAGCTCTGCTTTGGGCTAACATTTGTCCAGACACAGACTCACCATTCAAACTCTCTCTCCCCTCCATTTCTTTTTATAGCTCTTTTGCTAGCTCTTTTGATCTGGTGACTTGTTCTTGTACGCTGTTGGTACACGTTGGCCTGTTGAGATGGTTTTAGGTTTCATCCCCACATTCTGAAATTTAATTGAAATGAGTAAGACTGTGTTTAGCCCTTAAGCATCACATCAAGTGGAGTCCTCCTACCACATCTGCTCTGATTGACCTCAACATGTGCTACTGCCCAAAATAAGGCTATAGATGAAGTGTGCAGTGTTGTTGCTTTTTTGCAAAATTTATGGAAGCCTGTTTCTGCAAAAGAAAAAAAAAAAAAATAATAGGGGGTATTGTTTCAACTGAAAGAGTCTTGCACTGTTTGATCTTAAAACAGGTCAGTGCCCCTGTTTTGTGTCAAGTTGCACACCAGTAAGGTTTTTTTTTTTTTCTCTCTTAGGCGTGTTTATAAAGTGTCTTAATTGAACTATGGCCTATTCCTGGATTAGTCTAAGACCTGTCTGTGAAACCAGGTCTATATATCATAATTATGACTTTATATTTCACAATTACTAGAGTTTACACAACTGTGACTTCACATGCAATGTAACTTTTCATATCATACTCTAATTAACGTGAAAATTAGCTTTATTTCCTAATTTTGACTTTGTTGTACTTTGGACTTTTAACCATAATTTTGTTTTGTCAATTTTGATTTTGTCATAGTTATGACATATTATGTCAATTTTAAAATCTATAATTGTAAATTGTAAAATTTCATAATTTCAACTTTTTATTTCATAATTATGAGTTCATAAGTTTTACTTTTTTGTTATAATTTTGATGTCAATTGACTGTCAGAATTATGACTAACTAACTATTTATATAATTTTTTTTCCCTTTTGTGGCAGAAATTGGCTTCCATATATTTATATGATTAACTCTTTAAAACGTAATCTCAAAATTTATTTGCTTTCTTTTTTTCTTTTTTATTATTATTATTTTTGTTTTTCCTTTAAGTGGAAACAGGCTTCTTTCTGTGTGAACCAGTGACAGTTTTAATGAGCATTTTATTTTTTTGATAGATATTGAAAGCAGGATCAAGTGAGCGTGGATACATTAAAAGCATTATCTCAGCATACACAAGCCATGTGCTCCGTTTATCTGGTGAGAGAAGCAAAATACCTAAAGGAAGGATTGTTAAGATATAATTAGCTGCTAAGTGCATCTGCATAACAAAGTTCTGTATATGCATCATTTGCACTGCCATTTATAAATCTAGAAATGGTCACAAACCATTTTTATGTGTTTTCAAATGTAACATTATGTGTGCAGAGTTTTCCCTATGGTTTTGATGTTATAGTAGAAGCAATTAATTTTCATAGAATATTACACCTAAAGTCATGTATAAAAGCAGCTGCAAAAGCACAACCGACTGATACAAAGGGGTTTGTGGATAATTTAGATGACGACCATATACAAATGAGTTGTTGCTTGTGGGCTGCACTCAGATGAGAGCAAATTGGTCTATCTCGAATTTGAAAACTTTCCAGCCAGGATGGCTTTGTCTGCCTTCCATTCACAGTGGAAAAACTGCAGAAGGATCCCAGGTGACTCATTTTAAATAAATTGAGGCAGAATATGTTGATAATGTCACAGTGTCTGGGTTGTGTTCCCTGGGTTTCCACTAGGTGTCCTCAGTTCCCACAGTGTTTATCATTTATCACTTCCTGTCTCCTTATTTGGTCACCTTCCTCCTTGTTTAGTTAATTGATTGTTCCCCACCTGTCTCCTGTTTCCCCATCATCCTTTTGTGTATTTATACCTGGTCTGTCTGAGTCTTAGTCACGGAGTCCTTGTTTAGTGTTAAACGTTAATTCATGTCAGTCAATGCCTTGTCTTGCCTTGTCTTGCCTTGCCTTGCCTTGCCTTGCCTTGCCTTGCCTTGCCTTGCCTTGCCTTGCCTTGCCTTGCCTTGCCTTGCCTTGCCTTGCCTTGCCTTGCCTTGCCTTGCCTTGCCTTGCCTTGCCTTGCCTCGTTTATGTTATGTTTGGATTTACCGGTTTTGACCCTGCCTGGACTGTGTATTCTCTTTGGATTACCCCTTATTAAAGACATACTCGCAATTGGTTCTCTCTCCTGTGTTTTCCATAACACCGAACGTGACAGAAGGACTCCGTCACTGCAAGAGCCAGCGGTATGTCGGCTTATGTCTCCTCCCCAGCCACAGTGCGGGAGAGGAGTGGATTTGAAGGAACTCGCCTGGTGGTTTTCCGGGGAACCAGAGGAGGTCGCCGAGGAGGGAGTGGTCGAGAGGATACTCAGCACCGCTCTCAACCAGGGCCGCCCTTCGACCCGGGGCTCGTGTGGGATGGATTAGAGCCACCGTCTCACCATGGCGGACGAAGAGGAGAGAGGAAGCGCACGTCCGCCACAGTGGCGTCACTGCCCATGATGGCCGCTAGTCCAGTGCCACGAGGCAGGATGGACGCCAACACAGCACCACAACCCAAGGCGATCACGAGTCCAGCGCCACGGTGCAAGATGGCCGCCAGCTCAGCGCCAACGCCCAAGAGGGCCGCTGACTCATTCTTGGACTATTTCGCTACGCTGTCCAAGATCCTAGAGATTCCCAAGACGGTTGACGTCATGGCTGCTGAGCCAGCGCCACAGCACAAGATGGCCGCCAGCCCAGAGCCACAGCACAAGATGGCCGCCAGCCCAGAGCCACAGCACAAGATGGCCGCCAGCCCAGCGCCACAGCACAAGATGGCCGCCAGCCCAGCGCGACAGCACAAGATGGCCGCCAGCCCAGCGCCACAGCACAAGATGGCCGCCAGCCCAGCGCCACAGCACAAGATGGCCGCCAGCTTGCAACCACAGCACAAGATGGCCGCCAGCTTGCAACCACAGCACAAGATGGCCGACTCAACGCCTGAGTCTCCAGACAAGGTGTCACCGACTCGCCAAAATAGAGGGCGGAGGAGGAGGAGACAGGCGTCTACCGTTCCTCAAAGCCCAGAGGACGTTCCCGAGGCGGTGCCCGATGCTGTTCCGGAGGCCGAGGCGGTGCCCGATGCTGTTCCGGAGGCCGAGGCGGTGCCCGATGCTGTTCCGGAGGCCGAGGCGGTGCCCGATGCTGTTCCGGAGGCCGAGGCGGTGCCCGATGCTGTTCCGGAGGCCGAGGCGGTGCCCGATGCTGTTCCGGAGGCCGAGGCGGTGCCCGATGCGGTTCCGGAGGCCGAGGCGGTGCTCGATGCGGTTCCGGAGGCCGAGGCGGTGCCCGATGTCGAGGCGGTGCCCGATGCTGTTCCGGAGGCCGAGGCGGTGCCCGATGCTGTTCCGGAGGCCGAGGCGGTGCCCGATGCTGTTCCGGAGGCCGAGGCGGTGCCCGATGCGGTTCCGGAGGCCGAGGCGGTGCCCGATGGGGTTCCGGAGGCCGAGGCGGTGCCCGATGCTGTTCCGGAGGCCGAGGCGGTGCCCGATGCTGTTCCGGAGGCCGAGGCGGTGCCCGATGCCGAGGCGGTGCCCGATGCTGTTCCGGAGGCCGAGGCGGTGCCCGATGCCGAGGCGGTGCCCGATGCTGTTCCGGAGGCCGAGGCGGTGCCCGATGCTGTTCCGGAGGCCGAGGCGGTGCCCGGTGCCGAGGCGATGCCCGATGCTGTTCCGGAGGCCGAGGCGGTGCCCGATGCTGTTCCGGAGGCCGAGGCGGTGCCCGATGCTGTTCCGGAGGCCGAGGCGGTGCCCGATGCTGTTCCGGAGGCCGAGGCGGTGCCCGATGCTGTTCCGGAGGCCGAGGCGGTGCCCGATGCCGAGGCGGAACCCGATGCTGTTCCGGAGGCCGAGGCGGGGCCCGATGCTGTTCCGGAGGCCGAGGCGGTGCCCGATGCTGTTCCGGAGGCCGAGGCGGTGCCCGATGCCGAGGTGGAGGCCGAGGCGGTGCCCGATGCCGAGGTGGAGGCCATTCCCGATGCGGTGTCCGAGGCCGCTCCCGATGCGGTGCCCGAGGCCGCTCCCGAGGCCGTGACCGAAGCAGTGCCCGAGTCCGTTCCAGAGGCGGTTCCCGAAGCCGAGGCGTCTCAAGTCTCCACAGGCAGTCCAGAGTCGAGTCAGGTTCCAGTTGACCCTCCAGAGGCGAGTCAGGGGCCAGTGAACTCTCCAGAGTCAAATCAGGTGCCAGTGACCTCTCCAGAGTCAGGGCCAGTCACCGTTGAACTTTCAGAGTTAAGTCAAGTCACTGGGTGGTCTGCTGCTCCGCCCTGTTGGACTCCGGCATCGACCACAGGGGCGTGGTGGTCATCTGCTCCACCCTGGAGGACTCTGGCCTTGACCACAAGGGTGTGGTGGTCTTCTGCTCCGCCCTGGGGGGCTTCATGTTGTTTTTTTTTTTTCTCTCCTTTTGTTTTTGTGTTAATGTCGGTCCCTGTTCCTTTCTGTTAGTCTGGCCCTCCGTCCCTCCCCCTGAGCCTCCACCTGTCCGCCTCCCTCCTGGTCTCTGTTTTGTGTCTGTCTTGGAGCGTCTGGGAGCCGCTCCTTAGTAAGGGGGTACTGTCACAGTGTCTGGGTTGTGTTCCCTGGGTTTCCACTAGGTGTCCTCAGTTCCCACAGTGTTTATCATTTATCACTTCCTGTCTCCTTATTTGGTCACCTTCCTCCTTGTTTAGTTAATTGATTGTTCCCCACCTGTCTCCTGTTTCCCCATCATCCTTTTGTGTATTTATACCTGGTCTGTCTGAGTCTTAGTCACGGAGTCCTTGTTTAGTGTTAAACGTTAATTCATGTCCGTCAATGCCTTGTCTTGCCTTGCCTTGCCTTGCCTTGCCTTGCCTCGTTTATGTTATGTTTGGATTTACCGGTTTTGACCCTGCCTGGACTGTGTATTCTCTTTGGATTACCCCTTATTAAAGACATACTCGCAATTGGTTCTCTCTCCTGTGTTTTCCATAACACCGAACGTGACAGATAAGGCCAAATGACACATAAACAGCAGAGCCAGACTTGCTTTATAACTCATCCAAATGCACTGAAGGGTTTATTGAGAAAAAATAAAAAATAAAACATTTGTGACCAGTCCTCTTAGAGCTCTCTAACAAATGAAATCATTAAGGTCCTCCACTCCCTTTCTAAAAGAAGGTTACACAATTCTTCTCTCACCATTTGGACAGGCTGTGTTTTAAGTGTCTTCATATCTTATAAATGTGACAGTATCATCAAAAACATGCCAGCCCATCTTTTCTGAAGCTGTTGGTCTTATAAGGAACCAGCTGAAATAAATAAATAATAAATAAATACAACTCTCCATCATCAAGAACTAGGTGCTGCATGCCACAGACACAGATTTCGTAGTTCACCGACCTCTTATTATATGTACGTTGCCAGAAACCGTGGGTCTCATTCTTTTATAATTGCATCTTGATTTCCTTATCCTTAGTGAATCCGCTTTTAATAAAAAGTTTAACAGGTGCCTAAGCATATAAATTTATTCTTCCCATTATTCTGATGTTGATAAATCCAGATTATTCTAATTGAGAGAGAACATGCTAGCAGGTGGTAATTAGCACAATAAGTGCCCAAACTATATCTGTATACATGCTTTCCACACAACCTATGTATAGCCATTTGTCACTCTCTGCAAGTATATTATTATACTCCCCAAAGACGCAGTCTTGTCTGAAAGCATGCACACATTTATATGTTTGAGTTAAGAAAGTATGCCATTCACAAAACTGGATAAACACAATAAATACCTTTTTTATCTAGGTCAGTGACTATCTTGTTTATATTTTATGAATGATTATTAAAATGTCAGTAAGGAAACTCAAATTTCCTATGTCTTCATGTCCCACAATTATAATAACAACAACAACAAAAATAATAAATGTTAGCAAGCCTTATTATTGCTGTAGTTATGAAATGTGGAATTTAGCCATGTGCTTAAAATTGAAGTCTATGAGGAGGATTGGTGGGTTTAGGAGCGGAAATCTTTAGACATTTTGTTAAATTGTATAGTTGCCAGGGTTAAATTGTCAATAGATGATTAGATCGTGCAACTTTGCCTGCAATATAGTAGTTTGCCTATAAATTAAAAATAGTGTGGTATGTTGAGCATTTCTAACATTAGTTTTAGTTCTGTGCAATTTCCCCAAAGGGTTTTATCTTTAGTACAAGCTTAGTGCAAACTAAGGGACAAGTGAAAATGTTTTTTTTTTTTTTATTAGTTAACAATGTCACAGATACTGTTCATATATGTTGTAAGGTTTAAAAAATTATTAGTAGACTAGTTCTTGATATATGAAATCTGAGATCATATGCAGACAAACTATTACCATATTATCATTATTGTTTTTTACTTTGCTTTGTGTGCCAAACAATGCTGCTATGAAGATAAGCACCTCTGGCACAGGCACAGGCTAATAATTTTCCCATTGTACTATTTTCAAAGCCATGTATTTCCCAGACCTCTTGTTAACGGCTGATTACTTGGAAAATAGTGTTGTGCTATCCTTGGATCTCTTAGCAGAATCCTGTTAGGGAATTCTCATCAAGTTACGACTGGAGACAGTGGGAGAGATTACATTTAGCTCACATCCTCCCCCTCATCATTAACAAGCTTGTTAGAATGGGTGTTTTAATGATGGAATTCCAAACTTGTTTGTTCACCAGCTTGTTTCGGTGGCTTGTTTGGAGACAAATCTTGAATGAAAACATGACCTGGTGTGCTCTGTGAATAACTGTGGAACGGTGAGTCATCAGCTTAGCCACTGCTTTCTTATTTTATCTAAAGGGAGCTTGTTAAGACTCTGAAGATTGTATAAAAGCACCCACCAGTGAAACAAGTTGACAGCCCTCTACTTCCTTTTTGGCTGAGTTTCTATGTCTTGATGTCTAAATGATGCTCATGCCGTGTGGTAAATGTGTAATATATGGCTGATATGGTGTAAAAATGGTGAATCACTTGCACTAGCTAACATGAATTAGGCAGCTACCTGGCACCCTCATCGATGATGATCAATAGGAGAGGCTGGATGGAGGTTATTTTTGGGCGAAAACTTGGCAATTTATCTCAATAATGAGTTTTTCTTATATGTGAAAGGGCAATTGTACTGTCTAAATGTGGGTGGGAGTATGTGGGGGCGAGTGCATGTGTCCTCTGCTTTTGGAACTGAATGTCAACACTATTCGAGCAAAGACTTTTGAAGGGGCAGCTTTAGAGATTGAAGCTTTTAAAATCCCACAAGCAATCCCACTCTTTAGAAGGCTAACAAGAATGCAGAGAGAAAGAGACCAATAACTGTGGAAGAAAATCTATTTCTCACATCGTGTTGCTTAAAAGTATAGTTTCAAACTCAAGAGTGATAACTTTGATTGTTTTATATAAAAAATGGTATCATATACACTCATGTTGCTGCTTTTTTTTTTTTTATCTAGTGAAAAAAATAGATGTTTCCAAGCTGCACTTTCAATATACTGTAATGGAAGCTTGGGGTCACACAAGATACTGTAAGCAAAGATGCACATCATTTTGTCACCCTCAGATGTAATCTTGGATCATTTTTCAGAATAAAAAAATGACAACTTATATATATTTTTGTCTCATTTGTTTGATTGGATTTTCTTTGTCAACTTTTAGGACTTAGGTGTAAAAATCTGATGATCTTTTGGGTTATATTTATGCATAAATACAGAACATTTGTAAGGGTTCACAAACAAGTATAACTGTGTGTGTGTGTGTGTGTGTGTGTGTGTGTGTGTGTGTTTGTGTGTGTGTGTGTATATATATATATATATATATATATATATATATATAGAAGGGATGGCGAACTCCATTCCTGGTTCAGGCCCGACCCTAATTAAAACTCACCTGTCTGTAGCTTTCTAGTAACCCTTCAGACCTTGATTAGCTTGTTCATGTGTGTTTGATTAGGGTTAAAGCAAAACTCTGCAGGGCTATGGCTCTCCAGGACCAGTCTTCACCACCCCTGCTATATAGTGATATTGGAACTCCAAACATTTCACTGTTTGTATCACTCCACTTACAGTATTTCTCACAGCGAGTGTAACGCGGATGTCCAAATCCACTTAAATTTTATAAATGATACTGTTTTATGTCACGGAATGTATGTTTAAGAGTTTTTTAGGCAACAATATACTTGTTTAGACTTAAAATGTGCGGTTTGTTGATAATACATTTTTGATGGTTTCGGATATGAGCTCCAGGGCATCAGTGGCTGTTCAGCACTCACGAACCTGCCGAGAGCAGCCTTACCTTGACCAGATCTTCTAGAATTTCAGAATTTTGTCTCTATAGTGGTTCAACAAGGGTTACAATTAGTTTTGGGTAAATCTGACGGGCAATCTTTTGTCTCATGAATCTATTATTTTATTCCAGAGCAAATAGTTTTGACTGAGGGCAAAATCTCATCACTTTATGTTTTATGTCAAATTGCTGTATTTCAGAGCGCTGCCTTTGTACTTTTGACTGCATTGCTTAGCAACTTTTATGATATATATAACAACAACAACAAAAATAATAAATGTTAGCAAGCCTTATTATTGCTATAGTTATGAAATGTGGAATTTAGCCATGTGCTTAAAATTGAAGTCTATGAGGAGGATTGGTGGGTTTAGGAGCGGAAATCTTTAGACATTTTGTTAAATTGTATAGTTGCCAGGGTTAAATTGTCAATAGATGATTAGATCGTGCAACTTTGCCTGCAATATAGTAGTTTGCCTATAAATTAAAAATAGTGTGGTATGTTGAGCATAGGTGTAAAAATCTGATGATCTTTTGGGTTATATTTATGCATAAATACAGAACATTTGTAAGGGTTCACAAACAAGTATAACTGTGTGTGTGTGTGTGTGTGTGTGTGTGTGTGTGTGTGTGTGTGTGTGTGTGTGTGTGTGTATGTGTGTGTCTGTGTTTGTGTGTGTGTGTGTGTGTATATATATATATATATATATATATATAGAAGGGATGGCGAACTCCATTCCTGGTTCAGGCCCGACCCTAATTAAAACTCACCTGTCTGTAGCTTTCTAGTAACCCTTCAGACCTTGATTAGCTTGTTCATGTGTGTTTGATTAGGGTTAAAGCAAAACTCTGCAGGGCTATGGCTCTCCAGGGCCAGTCTTCACCACCCCTGCTATATAGTGATATTGGAACTCCAAACATTTCACTGTTTGTATCACTCCACTTACAGTATTTCTCACAGCGAGTGTAACGCGGATGTCCAAATCCACTTAAATTTTATAAATGATACTGTTTTATGTCACGGAATGTATGTTTAAGAGTTTTTTAGGCAAGAATATACTTGTTTAGACTTAAAATGTGCGGTTTGTTGATAATACATTTTTGATGGTTTCGGATATGAGCTCCAGGGCATCAGTGGCTGTTCAGCACTCACGAACCTGCCGAGAGCAGCCTTACCTTGACCAGATCTTCTAGAATTTCAGAATTTTGTCTCTATAGTGGTTCAACAAGGGTTACAATTAGTTTTGGGTAAATCTGACGGGCAATCTTTTGTCTCATGAATCTATTATTTTATTCCAGAGCAAATAGTTTTGACTGAGGGCAAAATCTCATCACTTTATGTTTTATGTCAAATTGCTGTATTTCAGAGCGCTGCCTTTGTACTTTTGACTGCATTGCTTAGCAACTTTTATGATGGCTGTTGTTGTTCATTAAATATTAGTTTAATAAATTAGTTTATCATTTTCAAGAAATAATATTTTATATAAATAATAGTATATAGGGGTGTAACAGTAAACAAATATGAGGTTTTGGTAGATACCTCGGTTATAATGTCACGGTTCAGTATGATTTCGGTACAGCAGGGGGAAAACTAAACTCTTTTTTTATGGTTTACTGAACAAGTTGCTTTTCCTTTAACCCTCTGGAGTCTAAGGGTATTTTTGGGGCCTGGAGAAGTTTTGTCATGCCAAAATTTGTCAAATACATCCAGTTATGGTTAAAATTTCCTTAGTGATAAAAATCTACCTCAGCTTATGCTTAAAACTATATGGAGCCCTTATACATTATAACAACTTAACCCAAATTTAAATGTATTACTATTTATTTTTAAATAGATGATCAACACTCAACTTTAAAAGTATGCAAACATGTTAATTGAGCATAATGCAGTTTTTAAATTAACTTATGAATAATACTTATTAACTTATGAATAATACTTATGAATAATACAATGCCTTAAACTTATTTGTTAAAATATATTCATTTGCACAATGGCTGTCATAGCATGTTTCATGACAGATTAATTTAATCATACTGTACATTAAATAATTAAGACACAGGTTTAGTAAAATATAATTCAATTCAATTCAAAATTTATTTATAGAGCACCTTTTTAAAACAGCAGGTGTTCACCAAAGTGCTGTACATACAATATAAAATGAACAGTAAAACTAAAAATAATAAAAATAAAATAAATAAAAACACAATAAAATATGCAATACATACAATAATGATTTATAACACACACTTAAAAAGAACTCCTAACAGGTAACTCTCATACTTTTATATGCTGTACTATACAAATATGTTTTTGAATGTAATTTAAAAACAGCAAGTGAAGGTGCCTGCCTAATGTACAAAGGTAAATTATTCCAGAGTTTCGGGGCCGCTACTGCAAAGGCACGGTCACCTCTGCTCTTTAATCTTGCATTGGGGAAGACTAAAAGCAGTTGCCCAGCAGACCTTAGTGCTCTGGATGGAGCGTATGGCTGTAATAGATCTGAGAGGTATTTAGGAGCAGTGTTATTTAATGATTTAAAAACTAAAAGTAAAATCTTGAAAACAATTCTAAAACGAACTGGCAACCAGTGAAGGGAAGCTAATATAGGTGTAATGTGGTCTTGTTTGCGTGTCCCTGTTAATAAACGTGCAGCCGCGTTTTGTACCCTCTGCAAACGTGTTAGAGATGCCTCACCAACAGTGTTGGGAAGGTTACTTTGGAAATGTAATAGGTTACAGATTACAAGTTACCCTGTTTAAAATGTAATAGTAGTGTAACTTTTTCAATTACTTTATTAAAGTAATGTAACTAATTACTTTTGAGTACTTTTTGATTACTTTTCTAAATTTGTGAAAATTAAAGAATAATAAATAAAAGCACATACATCAACTTAAATACAGTTATCTAATAAGCATGTGACGTATTCTGTGTACTAAACTCCTGAAACATTGGTGTTTTTTTGAAACTGCTGTCTCTGTATATGATGATAGTTTTCTCAAAATAAGTAAAATGCACATGAAGTGACACAGAGCAGTTCTAGAAATTATGTTTATGTGCTCGTGTACTCCTATATTGAGATGGCAAAGGTTGAAAACACTGCGAGCTTCAGTAGGCCTATGTGTAGTAAATGAAACCATGTCTTTGCCATTCATTTACAGCAGGGGCGGACTGGGAAAAAAATTCAGACTGGAAAATTCAAACTCATACAAAGAAATTCATGGACAAAACTATTTTTTTGTATGGACTTGACATAAAAAAGGTTTAAATCTTTAATTTGGGGACATGCAAAATAATTAAAAGTTTTCTCCTTAACTGCACCTTCACTTCCATTTTTCTCTTCAGTCTCTTTATTTTGCCCTGCTATCCATCTCTCTCATGACTTTAATACTCAAGATTGAACAAAACTACTTTACAATACAATACCCTACAATACTACAATATTTTTATAGAAAAATCCTAATACTGTACACGAGTCATGTTTTTCCCTTACAAAATTTACCATGCTTTTATATAAAAGTTTTTTTTTTTGCAAATGGATTTGTATTTATTTTTAAATAAATACATTTGTAAAATAATTTTACATTTTTTGTTATCACAGTTAAACAATAGTAACCATTTTCTCTGGATTTATAGTTAAATATTAAAATGTTAATTTTCGTAAGGGTTGTGTTGTTGTCTGTCGTAGCTCCCCCTAAACCTATAAAAAATTTTTTGTAACATTACAACAGATAATAATGATGTCCTTTATATAGTATTTTGAGTGATGACTGATGAGCAACCTGCTGCTGCTTGATTAAATAAATAAAAAAAACAAAGACAAAAAAGCATCTTTACAGATGAAACTGACCTGAAACCCTAAACAGGAGTTCTGCTTCTCTGCTCCAGCTGTGCGCTTCCACACTCCACTCTATTCTCTCTCTCTCTCTCTCTCTCTCTCATTGATTACTCGGAGTCTGATCCAAACCGTTTGGCGGAGGCGCGGAGAGCGCGCGAGTCATGACTAACACTTGAAAGTGAAAGTGAAGTGACATTCAGCCAATTATGGTGACCCATACTCAGATTTTGTGCTCTGCATTTAACCCATCCGAAATGCACACACACAGAGCAGTGAACACACACACACACTGTGAGCACACACCCAGAGCAGTGGGCAGCCATTTTTATGCTGCGGCGCCCGGGGAGCAGTTGGGGGTTCGATGCCATGCTCAAGGGCACCTAAGTCGTGGTATTGAAGGTGGAGAGAGAACTGTACATGCACTCCCCCAACCCACAATTCCTGCCAGCCCGGGACTCGAACTCACAACCTTTTGATTGGGAGTCCGACTCTCTAACCATTAGGCCACGACTTCCCACGACTTCATGACTTATTAGAGATTTAATTATCAAATGGCGGATTCGCAAATGATCGCTTTAGTACATTCGGCAGGCAATTATACAATAATGATATTAAATAGTGGGGCAAAATCGGCTGCCAGGCCACCGGGAATTGTCCCGGTTCTCCCGGTGTCCAGTCCGCGCCTGATTTCCACAGATACGCAGAATGTGCAAGTCATATATTGCATTTTTGAGGCTTTATATTCACAGACACTAGTCGATGTCATGTTTTGATTCAAGTGTACTGACCTACTTTTGATTTAGTCATTCAAAATGTGGCATATTCCGTCCGCGTTAGGCATTTCGTTTTTATGACTGGATTCTACGAACCAGACTGTATTTCCGCATCCCGGAAATTATTAGGGCGGTATGTCTCAGAATAGTCAATGCAATTTGGGAAAGAAATCAGTTAAATCTGTATGTGGATGCGTGTAAACATTCAAATGTAATCCCCTTTGTAATCGTAAAAATTTCATAAGTAACTGTAATTTAATTACTCATTTTTATTAGTAACTGTAACTAATTACAGTTACAATAATTTTGTAATTAAATTACATAACGCCGTTACATGTAACTAGTTACTCCCCAACACTGCTCACCAATGCCTACATAGAGACTATTACAATAGTCCAGGCGGGATGATATAAAAGCATGGATGACCTTCTCAAAATCAGTAAAAGATACAAATGACTTGACTTTAGATAATTGCCTTAACTGATAAAAACACGATTTAACTACCAAATTAATCTGTTTATCTAGTTCAAAGTCACCGTCCATTAAAACACCTAGGTTTTTTACAACGGGCTTCACATATGACTTTAGGTCGCCAAGATCTACATCAGGGGTATTGATGGTACCACCAGGTCGAAACAAAATGATTTCAGTTTTATCTTCATTGAACTTTGGAGGCCATCCAGGCTTTAATATCCTCAAGACATCTCAACAAAGGTGTTATAGAGTTTGCATTATGTTTCAAAGGCAGATAGAGTTGCGAGTCATCTGCATAACAGTGAAACGAGATTCCATGTTTCCTAAATATGGACCCTAAAGGTAATATATATAAAGAAAATAAAATGGGTCCAAGAATGGAACCCTGAGGGACTCCACATACAAGAGATGCAGTAGAAGACACAAATTCCCCAAGACGTACCGAGAAAGTTCTTTCACCCAGATAAGATCTAAACCATTGTAACGTGGCACCCTTTACACCAACACAATGCTCAAGACGAGAGATCAGTATATTGTGATCTATGGTGTCAAAAGCAGCAGTAAGATCTAACAGCATAAGAACAGCATAGTTACCTGTGTCAGTGGCCAATAATAAATCATTATAAACTTTTAACAGGGCCGTTTCTGTGCTGTGAAGTGATTTAAAACCAGATTGATAAATTTATTGCAAACCATGCAAGTCTAGAAAGGACAGTAATTGTTTAAAAACAACTTTTTCCAATATTTTGGAAAGAAACGGGAGTTTCGAAATGGACCTAAAATTCTCTGTGGGACAAACAGATGGATTCATTTTGTCAATGATGTCTTTTAAACAAGCAAGAGACACTGGCTCAAACTGATTGAAAACAGAGGAGCACACAGAGAAAGAAGACATATCAGCAGAAGGGTTAACAATATTGGCTCTAACAGTCACAATCTTGTCATTAAAAAACTGCAAAAAGTTTTCACATGTTCCTTTGGAAAATTCCAAACTCATTTGTTGAGATGTATTTAAAACAGAATTAATAGTGTTGAACAGAACACGAGGTTTATGATAATTATTTGCGTTGACATTTGAGAAATACCTTGACTTTTCCATTTTTACAGTTTTTTGATATTTAAACAAGCTGTCTTTCAAGATCTCAGACGAAACCCGCAGGCTATCTTTTTTCCACTGGCGTTCTGCTCTCCTGCACTCGTGACTAGCAGCACGGGTAATATCATTTAGCCATGGTTATGATTTTGGCTTAGCACGAATAGTCCTGAAAGGGGCAACAATGTCCAATGCATTCTGACAAGAAGTATAAAACAATGATGTTAACTCATCAGTATTATAATGCTGATTGGACACTGAGAAGGCCATATTTGTGCTTTTAAAAACATCAGTAAACCGTTCTGCAGTTAAAGAGTTAAATGAGCGACAGCGACGAGCAGGAGCACATGGTTTGGGACTACAGAAACAAGAAATCTCGGCATGTGGTCAGAAAAAGTAGCATCACAAACATTAATATTGTTAACAGGTAGACCACACGATAAAACCAGGTCTAATGTGTGTCCGTGCTCATGTGTAGAGCTATCCACAAACTGCATCAAGTTAAGCGACTCCGTGAGATTGAAGAAGTCTTTAACCAATGGCTTGGATGGACAACAGATATGGATGTTAAAATCTCCAACAATTAAAACTCTGTCATACTTCGGCATGATTTCAGCCAGAAAATCCGAAAAGTCGTTTATGAAGCCTTTATGTTATTTGGGAGGATGATAAATCACAGCGCAATAGCACTGGGTCAGGTTGATTCAGCTCAAATACAATTAGCTCAAAGCTTGAGTAGAAGTTGCACTTCACACGCCGGTAGTTTAATTTTTCCTTAAAAATAATCGCAATTCCTCCAACCCGTCCTTTAAGTCGTGGAGAGTTAAAAAAGTCACAGTTTGAGGGTAAAACCTCAGAAAAGGGATTAACTCACTCTCGTTCATCCAGGTTTCAGTCATGCACAGTAGATCCAAGTTATTTGAGGTATAAAGTCATTTAAGATAAAAGTTTTGTTTACCAGCGACCTGGCATTTACCAGGGCAATCCTGGCCGGAGCTGGGTTATTTGCTATCCGGGGCTCACGATTCAACACCCGTAGACACGATCTGTTAACTCCACCTCCCCGAAAGAGGGGGGACACGGAACGGGGAGCCCTTGACTCCTTGTCGGCGTCGACCACCGGTACCAGCCAGGTGTAAACAGGATCCAAAGAACGCATGGAAGTATAGTTGAAGTCGTCTTTCTGATACTCCGCTAATGTTCTTCGGAGATTGCGGGAAACTGCCAGACGGGATTTAATTTTTATCAGCAGGCCGCCACGTTTCCCCCAACGTTTATGTTGCTTTTTCTTCCGAGCAGGAAACGGTGTTCGGCAGAGATACGTACGCAGGTAACTCGTGCAGGTGAGGTGAGGTTTTCGATCCACCAGAATTATAAATTATCATATTTTCCATATTTGATCTAATGTTCAGCAGTATCTGGTGATCATACACCAGAGTCCACATTGTCAAAAGTAGTTAGTAAAAACAACACAAACACAATTAAGGCTAGAGACAACAGACGGCCTGCCACATACACTGGCGCCATCTTGGATTCCACTCATGGAATTTTCAATATAATGACTATATGGCATAATATTTCACAAAATGCTCCTATCTAGACTTCATTTCTCAAGTGAAGGAGCTGTGGACTCTGATGACTTGCTGAGGTAAATTAAATGCTAGGTGACATTTTATTTCCACGCTATATTGTTAATGTCTTTCCTCGGTTGAAACCGGAGCTTATCGCACCCGCTCTAGTCGGTGCTTGTGCTAGGATTATACCAGAACGTTTCTGAACCGTCCCAGATGCGGCTTTCCAAGGGGTTTATACAGCGATCTGTCATGCCACATCAAAGACTGTCAAAACAGCATTTTGTTTTTTTAATTTCCTGAGAAAAAAAAGAAACTGTATTCGTTCGGTATACATGCGTACTGAACCGAAAGACCCGTACCGAAACGGTTCGGTATGAATATGTGTAGTATTTATTGGTAAACTGTGTGTTGTGTGCGTGTGTGTGTGTGTGTGTTTGTGTGTGTGTGTGTGTGTGTGTGTGTGTGTGTGTGTGTGTGTTCGTGATGGTGATTATAGTTACGGCCATTAGATGGTGACTGTTTTTATGAGTGAGTGAGCAGTAAATACTTTTATGTTGACAGAGACTGAAACGGCGTTATAAACAATAAATATACTTTTACTTTCAACACCTTTAATATACAGCCAACCAATGCACTGAGCAGCTCTGTAATCGAAAATCACCCATAACAGATGAAAGGATAGTACAACAAAGATATAGCTTTCCTCAGCAGAGATTCAATCCAATGTTTTATGCTGAATATGACATTACACTGAAAAATGAATGCTTTATCAGATGCAAGTGATCACACTCACGCAGAACCATCACTCTGTCCTAATACTCTACATAATACAGTAAGCTTTTAATACAGTAATGCGATAAGCTTTCAAGTGACTCAATGGTCCTTCATTACTAATTCTAAAGTGACGTTTTTCGAATTATTAATGGAGGCTTGGGCTCAGCTGTTAAACTGTGAACCTGAGATTTGAATCAGTGGCAGAAGGAAGTAGTTCGCACAAAATAGGGCCCCTGTTGGCATATTGTAAGTTTTATTATTATTTAATTTAATAATTATTCCTAACCTGCCTCTGGTCTCTCCTCATGTTTTTATATAATTATAAATTTGAGCTCACTGTGGCTATAACCTTTCTAAGGGTACTGATATATTCCATTTAGGTACTAATATGCACACTTTAGGCACTTATACCTTTAAAGTGCTAATATGTATTGCTGGGTGAATAAGGTACAAAAGTGTACCTTTTAAAAATGTACCAGCCCAGTGACAATTTTTGTACCCTTAGAGCAATATTGTACATGTTTAGAGCAATATTGAGTTGAAGAGATAATAATTAAAATTGGGATGGTTTGAATGAGTCCCCTGTAGGATCCCTCTGTTAGGGTTTTTTATTTTATTTTTTATTTTATTTTTTGTAATAGGATTTTGAGCCTAAATGAGAGCTTTAAATCAGCAGGCAAGCGTTTAACAACATAAAACACTAATATTAGATCATTTTGAATGGTTAGAATGAGCAATAGCTTTAATTATTGTTTTTTTCTGGGGTTTCCTTATATTTGACACCCTTGTGTGCTTTGACGCACATGCATGGCACCATGTCAACTACTGTTCTCTTGACTGCATTGTTATATTTAACAGTAGGCGATGAGTAGGCCTACATGAAATCTGCACCCACAGAACTCTACAGAAAGACAGAACTGGAGCGGCTGCCATTCACCAAGACATTCCTCACAACTTATGTGTTTTATTAAATATTTTGGCTTATTAATTTTAGCCGCTGATAAGTTTCTCACCATATAGTTTTGTCTATAATTATGACAATACATAAAACAATAATATGATGACAAATAACACAGCAAGCTGTTTTGTACAGCTATAAATAACTGGCAGTAAAATACTGGAAAGTTGTTATTATTAGTATTATCTCCATAAAGGATGTATAATTAAATTTATAATGATATTATATATATATATATATATATATATATATATATATATATATATATATATATATATATATATATATATATATATATATATATATATATACAGTACAGACCAAAAGTTTGGAAACATTACTATTTTTAATGTTTTTGAAAGAAGTTTCTTCTGCTCATTAAGCCTGCATTTATTTGATCAAAAATACAGAAAAAACAGTAATATTGTGATATATTATTACAATTTAAAATAATAGTTTTCTATTTGAATATACTTTAAAAAAATAATTTATTCCTGTGATGCAAAGCTGAATTTTCAGCATCATTACTCCAGCCTTCAGTGTCACATGTAACATCCGGTCTACCACATGATCCTTTAGAAATCATTCTAATATTCTGATTCATTATGAGTGTTGGAAACAGTTCTGCTGTCTAATATATTTGATGACTAAAAGGTTAAAAACAACTGCATTTATTCAACATAAAAAAAAATTTAATAATATATATTCTAATAATATATTTTCTTTACTATCACTTTTTATCAATTTAACACATCCTTGCTGAATAAAAGTATTGATTTTATTAAAAAAAGAAAAAAAAATTACTGACCCCAAATTACTGACCAGTAGTGTATATTGTTATTACAAAATATTTAGATTTTAAAAACATAGCTTCTTTTTTTTTTATACTTTTTATTCATCAAAGTATCCTAAAAAAGTATCACATGTTCTGAAAAAATATTAAGCAGCAGAACTGTTTCCAACTTTGATAATGAATCATCATATTAGAATAATTTATAAAGGATCATGTGATAATGATCCTAAAAATTCAGCTTTGCATCACAGAAATAAATGACAATTTAAAGTATAATACATTTAAAAACAATTATTTTAAATTGTAATAATATATCACAATATTACATTTTTTTTTGTATTTTTGATTAAATAAATGCAGGCTTGATGAGCAGAAGAAACTTCTTTCAAAAACATTAAAAATAGTAATGTTTCCAAACTTTTGGTCTGTACTGTATATATATATATATATATATATATATATATATATATATATATATATATATATATATATATATATATATATATATATATTCAGCACTAATAATAATAAGAAATGTTTCTTGAGTACCAAACATGATTGAATTCACATGACACTGAAGACTAATGACCATTGCCATCACGGAAATAAATTACAAATTACATTTTTTTTTTATCAAATAAAGGCAGCTCTGTTAAGCATAAGACATATTCAAAAACATAATAATACACTGACTACAAACTTTTGAATGGTGTGTGTATATTGCTTTGTATATTTATGTACATTTAAAGCATATCACATTTAGATGGTATTTTGCACTTTTATTCACAACAGTGTTAAAATGCACCATAAGTTACATATAATATGTGCATCGTATCTAAACAGGTTAACATCACTGATAACATTTTAGGGAAAGTCGTGCTTTGACTGATTTTATGATGCTTATGATTTTTTAAAGCAATCACCACTGTGCCACATCAGTAATATCTGGGGGGGAAATAGCTTGTATCCTGAAAAGCAAAATTTGTCCAACATTTGGGCTTTCAACTAATAATATGTAGTAGTCAAACCTTTTAGAAAATGCAGTCAATCCCAGACACTCGCTGAATGTAGCCATAGAGAATTGGGGCTGATTGAGAGTGACTGATCTGACATCCTTAATGCCTGTTAATCACTCCATAAAAATATGGATTACAGGCTTTGAGACTGTGCACCACTGGTGTTTACGGACTCTATGAGTGATATAGTATGCACGCACATGCGCACACACACTCACATAAACCCTTAATAAGTGGGCACACTGTTTCTCTGTGTGTGTGTGCGCATGTGAAATAAGCAGACAGCAGTGACAGCAGTGGCTGTGTGTCCTGAGTGTTCTGCTTTGTGACTGTGTGCTCTCGTGCTGTGCTAAGCCTCTCTGTGGTGATAATGGGAGACGGGGAGCAGAATAAGGGGAAAAATTCACAATGAGAGGAAGTGATGAAGCATTCTGTCAGCCCCCTGTCAGCCTACAATCCTGCACAGCCTCTGATGGCTGTATTTATTGCCGGCCCACTTCAACCTCTTCTCTGATAACACGCATTGACAAACTATCTCTCCCACACTTGCTCACCACACACATAAAAAGAGACCAAAGACACTTCAATGGCAGCTGTGGGAATGACACATATACTGTATGCACCCTCCCTTCTTCTTGTCTCTGCCTCTTGCTTTCTGTTTCTCACCTTTCAATTTTTCTTTCAAGGTCTGAATACAGTGTGAGCCCCTGTTCCATTTTGTGAATGTTTTTGTTTTTCTAAGATTTTTATTCATCCAATAAACCGGTGCTTTTTTTACTTGCTAAAGACCTACAATCAAGGTGGTCTATAAAACCACCACTAAAATGTTTATTAACCCAATCACTTGAGCTGTAAAAAATAATAATTAATAATTATATTAATAATTAATAATAATAATTATAATAATCTACCTCATGAACAGTTAAATGTTTCCCACTTAAACTTATGCTTATGCAAAAATGTGCAATATCCTTATATTTATTTGTTACCCCTCCATCCTAGAACATTCCTGCATCTCACTCAATCCTATTCCATTATCATTTATAGCACAATTGTTTATACACTTATTTATTTGCCAATTTGTAAATCTCCAGTAATTTTTTTTTTTTTTTTTTTTTTTTTGTCTGTGTGTTGTTGTCTCTGTTTACTGGAAGCTTATGTCACTAAAACAAATTCCTTGTATGCGCAAGCATACTTGGCAATAAAGCTCTTTCTGATTCTGATTCTGATTCTGATAATTAGTAGTAGTAATTATAAATAGCAATATTACATTTATATAAAAATATTACATCAAATATAATAATAATAATAATAATGACAATAATAATACATTTATGTGATAAATTATTATTATTTCACAGCAATAAATTAACAATTTATTATTTTTTATTATTATTGGCCATTTTTATTACCGGCTATTAATCTATCTGTCTATTAATTTGCTTAAATTTAACTAGCGCTGGGAGTTCCAAGAATTTTTGCTTTTAGTTTATTTCTCTCTCTCTTTTTGCTCTTACAGTCTCTCTTGGTTTCTGTCTTTGGAATATGTATTTTTAGAGCTAATTTTCATGGTAAAGGTTCTGGATTACTCATATTACATAAGGGTGATTATGGTTAATGTATCTCTTATTCCAAAAACAATTGATAAAATGATCGAGGGTCACTTGTACAGCATAACAGTTCTTTCGAACCATGCTTTTCTCCACTAAGCTGGCATGCCATTACAGATTAACATTAAATGTATAGCATATCCCTTAAATGTATTTAACATTATACATTTTTTATGTTTGTGGAATGACTGTTGAAATAAAAGTATTTCATATTAAAACTATATCCACTTAGCTAAATCCTACTTAACTAACTAATCCTACTTCTTACAGCAGAATATTTACATATGATATATACTGAAATATACTCAAAAACAAAAATAGTCTAAGTAAATATCTCTCAGGATCTGAGTGAGCGTGAGCAAGAAGCAGCAAAACATTGTCTGGGCTCAAAATCAAGAAGCAGAGAAATGTTTTATTGCTGCCAAAAGTAATTAATCTTTCCAATCTATGGAAATTAATCTGATTATATGGCCACGTGGCCTGGCAAATTTAATCTTCAATCTCATTCCTCCCGCAGGCTTGGCCACCTCGCCCACCTTCACTCTCTACTTCAGAAACAACACAATCTTTTTCAAGGGAGACATCTGTCATTATCTCCACAGGTCCTCACACATTCTTCTGCACTTTTAGAGTTTAGCTTGCATATCCTGCCTGGATCTACAGAAATGGCTAATAATAAACTTTTAATCATATGAAATGTTTCAAACTTAGCAAAGTGGTTTTGCTTAAAGGCATAGTACAGCCCAAAAAGGAAATAGTCATTTACTCGCCTTCATGTCATTGCATACCGTAAAACTTACTTTCTTCCGTGTGAAACATAAAGGTGGATTTCGGAAGAATATCTTGTCTTCTATTTTCAGTATAATGAAAGTGAATACGTTTTGGGGCTGCCAAAATAGCAAAAAAGAAAGAAAAAAAGAAACATCTTAAAATGATCTTACTGTAAATGTGGTCCACATGAATTTAAAGCTATAAAGCATTAGAAAAAGCAAAAAAATTAAGTTGTCATTCACTAAATTATTACAAATGTATTTGGAATATAGCACACACATTTTCTTCATTAATAATAATAATAGTAATCATCATCATCTGCATCAGTTCAACACCCCTGATGATTTCTGATGCTGTATTTGTGATATGATGGCACTGTAGTGATTCCATTGAGCAGGTCTGCTATCTCTCTGTGCACACCATGTTGAGGGTGAGGGGGTTGACACGCTTTCCCAATGCATTCTTTAACCTTTTTACCGTGTTATACACCCCTCACAAAGTTATTATGAATGTGAGAGACCAGTGCAGATGACGGAGTCGTTTGCGAGGACTGATTTATGGCATGAGGTTTAATTCATGCTCGCATTCACATGAATGTCACTGTGGGGTGAGATTCGTGTCACAGATGCCCCATATTAGTTCACACCTTAAACACTTTGCTAATTAATGTAACTGACACATTGTCCCAGTGCACTGATGAAGTAGCATGTGTGCCTCTGTTTATTGCGCACCAGGCCCCAGGAGTTTGATAGGTCATGGTTTAAAGGGATCAGGACAAATTTCATTCAAGATCTATCAGACGTGTGGGTTTCATTTTATTGCATGTTTTTTACCTGAATGGCGCATTTTGCATTGTAAATTCTAACATTACAAAATTACTACTGAAAATGTATTAATTAATAATAATAATAATAAAAAAATAAAAAAATAAAAAATAATAATAAAAAATTATAATAATAAAATAATAATAATAATAATAATAATAATGGTAATAACAATAATAATAATGATAATAATATTTTAATTAATGATTGTTTATTAATTTGAGAAAAAAAAGAAAATGTAATTGTTGTTGTTAATCATAATATTTATTTATTTATTTATTTACTTACTTATCTACCCAACCGTTACCATTTTGTGTCTTTGTGCATAAAACTATGACTGATCCGTTGGTGTGTTGGCAAAAAAGGTAAAAAATTTTTTTATAAAATAAAATACTACTCTTCCTATTTGTGCATTTAAAATGCATCAAATTGTGGTAGGCCCATGGGTGTGTTGGCAAAATAAATAAATATTTTTTGCTTAATTGATTTGTTTGTGATATATTTAACTGGTTCTACTCTTTCTATAATTGTTGTTATAACGATATGCTTTCTGTTTTTTTTTTTTTTTTTTTCTGTGCAGACTAATACCATTTGGCTGCTCAAGAAATTACTGGAGGACCCAGAATGTCTTACGGATCCATTGATGCGGGCTCATTTGGAAGCAGAAATCCATTTGGTGGGCCCACAAGGCAGGGATACCAGCCAGTAGGTAAAGATCCATTTTTTCACACTCACAGATAGAAATTCTCTTTATTAATCACCAGGCATTGTTGAAATGTTTTGTATAAATCATTCGACAGAGACAAAGGTTTTGGTCCCTCCACATTTACTAAGCCACGGCATTATGCATGTATTCCCTCTCGATAAATCATCATGGGATTAATAAGCCATATGGCTAATTTAGTAACTAATTTCTGCCTCGTCTGAGTTCTGATGTGTTTAGTAAAAAGTAATACGCATCTTGTATTAAACATTGTCTCTGATAGGTACAACAAAAAAAGTTGCAGCTGAAAATATTACATTCCCAAAAGAACTATGGATATGAAATATGGAGAACACTTCTGTTGTGCATGGGGAGAGTAAAGCCTCAAGCCTTACCATGTTAGTGAATGTCAGGTTTTAATATAAACACAGGGTTTTTACTGACTTGAAACTTCCTTGAGTTTCTAGAATGTGATTAATATCAGAGCAGCATAACCAAGTGCATATTGGCTGACTTTTTTATTTTTAGCTTGTTCTGTGCTCACATAATCTGGGTTGACCTTTCATTGATTCAGCCATAAACATAAAACTAAATGTAACAAGCTAGGAAGGAATACTAAGCATAATATGAAGGTGTTGTTCACTTTTACTCACACGTTCTCTAACTACTGTGACCGGCAAGTAACGAAGTCAATTACTAGCTTTCATGTCATTTCAAATGCTTTCCATGATCTTCCATGGAGCACAAAAAATTGATTTTAATTCTAACTGAACATATGATGACTTCCTGGGTATGTTGTGTAATACAGATAATGGCATGCATGATGGGATGTGTCATAAGTGTGAATTTAAGTAACATATTCAGTTCATATAAATTAATTTGCATGAATACAATATGTTTTACAAGAACGTGTTGGAATGTCAGCATAACAGGATGTGCCGTTTTTGCATGGGTTTTTGTAGTATAGTTTATGTTTTTATCAGAGCTGTGCAGGAGAAAGGAAGGGGTGTGACAAATGTAAGAGAACACCTTAAGAAAGAAAAACAACATCTTCCTCGTACAGAACCTCTCACAATCAAAACATGCAAGACCACACAGCATGACCTCAGTAAGTCACACATTGAGAGATCTCTCTCTTAGTCTGAGCGTTTGTCTGCTGCCGGTCCCACAGGACAACAGCTAGAGAGTGAGGCAGCTTGAGTTCTAAGAGACAGGTCTTTGATCACAGGTAGCCTGTCAGCTTTGCTGTGTTTGGGCTCCCGCATCAGGCTGGCTGAAGAGGGGCTCAGGCGATGATCATAGCCAGGGTTAAGTCTCTAATGCATTTGTCAGTCGAGCTAATCTTTCCCCTCCTCTCCCCTGCCAAACCTAACTCCCCTCCAGCAGCATATGCACTTCTTTACCATTTTCTCTCTTCCTCTAATCGTTTTCTCTTTCTCTGTCACTCTGTTTACCGCTGTCATTCTCCTTTCTCATCACATCCATCTTCACTCTATTCCAGCTGAGCAGCACCAACACTCACTCCTGTTTATCTGTTGCTTGTTTGTAAGCTCTCTCTACCTTTCTCTATATTTCATCTTTTCTTGCTTTCTTGCTTGTTTAGCTGGTTGTTCGTTTTCTTCCTTTCTTTTCCCTTCCCATCTGTCTTTCTGCCATCAATCTATCAAGCCTTCCAATGTGGGAAGCATGGAACCGGCCTTTTCTTGCTTCTTATTCCTTTTTCCCTTCTTTCTGCCATCAGTTCCCTCCTCTCACACTTTCTTTTCCTTCTGTCTATCTGAAATCACTCCCTCAATCACCTTTCTTTCTTTCTTTCTTTCTTTCTTTCTTTCTTTCTTTCTTTCTTTCTTTCTTTCTTTTTCTTTTCATTTTCCTTCCTTCCTTCAATCATTCCTGCCTACCCGCAGGCGATGTCACAGCACAACCTGACCATATCTGCTCCTGTCATGGTCCTCGTAAGTGGCCAAACCCGGGGCATGCTGTCCGTCTATGCTGAAATGATCCAAACAGAAGGAAGAAATGAGCTCAGGTGTCGTGCCTTGTTCAGGGTGAGAAAGTAGAACAAACAGCTTGACACCACACATGCATACAACTACAAAACACAGGCCTGATTGTCTGCCTGTTCTAATCTGGTGGGTGTCTTTTGTAAGATCTTTTTTTCAAGGATCTTTGGCATTGTGAGTCGGGGTTTTACATATAAGTCCAGTTACTGCTCTTTTGTCTCATTCTATGAATTGCAACCCTCTCAGACTTCTCAGAGTGCAATTTTGCATAAACCTGTATGATTGTCTGTAACCATATTGCATGATACCAGACAAAATGTGGCAAATTGATGTCAAAGGCAAATTGACTAAGGAATAAAGGTCCTTTCGCTCACAGAAGTAATCAAGCATTCCATGATCACCTAGAAAGGCCACGTTGTGCGTCAATGTCTTGATTGCATTGTAATTGGGGGGCTTTGGGAGGTGGGGGACTTTTAGTATATTTCAGACATAAAAACAGACATAAAAGTGGTATTGGTACAATTCTCAAATCTACAGAAATTATACTGCTCCAGGTCATGATTGGGAATGGTGTTGTGCAAATATTTGTGTGTAACCTCCTGAACCAGGAAATCACCTATAACACTTATATCTTTATAATGATAGACTGATATATCTGAATTATGATTTCAGCAAAACTATCATGTCAGTTCTTCAAGCACTCATGCATGCTTTGCTTTCCTTAGTGAGTCATTGTGCGACAGGCCTGGTGCTTGCACTGCGGGGATGAGGACCCATCTCACACTGTATCACACATATCGTCTGACAGGCATCTCTGGCCTATAAACCCCTCTCTCCCTCAGCTCATCTCAGCTTTTTTTTTTTTACCCTCTGTCAAAGCTCTCAGGCAATACATGGGATTACTTTCTAGTGTTTGAGTTGGCGTTTTTCAAAGTGTGTGTGTGTGTCTCTGTGTGTGTGTGTGTGTGTGTGTGTGTGTGTGTGTGTGTGTGTGTGTGTGTGAGAGAGAGAGAGAGAGATTCATCCTGGCCTCATGCATAACAAGGAGAATGCTTTTGATTAAGTCATTTCCTGATTTGAGAGTATAATTGAACACACTGCAGAATCTGCGTTTGCAGCCTCTACAAACAATTCAGAAAGGGCAGAAGTTAATTTGTCCTGTGTCCCAGATATTCATATAATTATATATAATTTATACTTGATATATTATTTTCTCACCACTGACTAGAGAAAGTGTTTTGTATTTTTGTTTTTCAGCACTTCCTACAATACTTTCTGTCTCTATTTATTTCCAGAGGCTCCTATACTCTCACACCCAAAGGCACACTTCCTGAGCTCTTCAATTTTCCATAACTTTCCGTGATAGACCACGCTTTTTCCCTCCTGAATTTGCGTCATCTACCTTACTTTTTATTTATTTATTATGTTTTAATATAAAAAGAATGGAAAATGGACATTATTTGTTGCGCCAGCCTTATAGATAGAATTATCTGTAGATTTATATATCTATCTGTCTGACATTCTGTCCTGTTTTTAATTCATCTTCAAAGTTTAGCTGATTCATAAAAGATCTAACAAGTATATGATTTAATAAAAGTAATGAAACATATAGATATTATAGATAAGTAGATTTCCCATTTCCAGAAGAAATTATCATCTTCAAAGTTTTAATATAAGCTTGCCTCAGGTTTTAGGACTTGCTTTTTTTATTTTAAATTACATCATAGAATCTTTTTCACGACACTTTTGTTTTGTTTTGCTTTGTGTTGGGTGTATACTATTTATAATGCAAATAAATAAATAAACAAATAAATAAATAACTACAAATAAATGAATGAACACGAATCACAATTATGTAACATATTGTTGTTGCAGTATCGTGGTTACATTTTGAATGTACATTCTAATTAAGTCTAAGGGAGTTTTTCAAGCTTACAAAGTATATGTATGAAGTTAAAATAAAATTTAAATTGAGAAATACAGAGAACTTCTTTAGTACCTGTCCTGTGTGTTGTGTAGCACAAGCATAGCTACAAGTGCTGAATACAGCAGAAATTAAGCTTAAAACCTATTTGTCAATAGTCTTTTGCAATAGCAATTGAACAACAAACAGTTGCTAGTGAAGTCTTTATTAAATATATTTTTATTGCAGTCAGCCAAAAGCCAGTGTGTGATAACTATTCATTCTTAAGATAATTTTTTATATACTAAAATTATTATTGTTTTCTTTGCTTTGTACTGAAGTTTAAAAGAGGTCAGTATACTTTTTTTTAAAAATATTTCTTGTTTTAATTTCTTAATTTTCCACACAGAAATGAATGGGTTACTTTAGTAATCACTTTGTGTTCTTACAATATTCTCCACTTATTACGGTACACATGAAAATAAATTATATTTAAATTCCAAAATATTCTAGTTTCAGTTTAGACTGATTTTTGAGTGTGGCACAGACACTAAGCAAATAACAAATAGACAAATAGCACCATAGGCGACAGGAAAAATGGCAGTTTCCCAACACTTTGTGTGTGTGTGTGTGTGTGTGTGTGTGTGTGTGTGTGTGTGTGTGTGTGTGCGCGTGTTTGTGAGTTTAGCTGAATCTAGGTCTTATAAAAGGGTGAGAGATAATCCTGCGGGGTCTTCTCACATGTGCACAGGAAGTAGTGCCCTTGTGGTTCCTCCTTCTACTGTATATATATAGGGATACTGCTCAATTCAGAGTGAATGAATATGGAACATCCATCTATCACGATGATGGAGGAGAGAGAATGAGAGGTGTGTGCATAGCTGGAGGCCAGTGGCGATAACAGTAAGGGCACAAAAGGTTGTTTCCCTGAAAAATGATCCACTGAGAAAAGCTTATCACGTTTGTAGTACACACACACATACATAAACACGTCTGGTCTGGAAGCACTCAATTAGATAATGTCATACACTTCTCGCTGTCATGTAAAACTCACACCTATTTTTTTTTTTTTTTTAATCTGCTGAACTATCCCATGTGAAATGTCAAGAATTCTGTATTTTCTTGTTCTTTAACATATAATTAATGTCATTTATCATGTCTTAGCACTGAAAACATTTCAGGGATGATCAATATTTATTGATATTGCCTATACAAGTCAGCCCATAGTTACAGTCAACAATGTGTCCTATACTGAGGCTTTTATTCACGATGAAACATCGTTAAAGTTCAGCCAAAATTAAAATTTGCTTAAAAATGACCCTCAGGCAATCCATGATGTAGATGATTTCTTCATAAGAACAGGTTTGGAGAAATTTTGCATTACATCACTTTCTCACCAATGGATCCTCTGAAGAGAATGGGTGCCATCAGAATGAGAGTTCAAACAGCTGATTAAAACATCACAATAAACTGCAAGTAATCCACATGATTCCAGTACATCAATTAACATCTTCTGAAGTCTGTTAAAAAAAAAAATCCATAATTACATGTTTTACTCCAAAAACTCGTCTCATGTGAATCAGGAGAGACATATGCACAGAACAAGCACCATTTACAAGTGAAAACAGCCCAACTAGTAGATTTTGAAGCGAGAGGACAGTAAATGGACTTTTTTTTTTACTTGAGGAAGCATTGTTATGGGTTATTTAAACCAGAATTGATGGTTTGAAGTCAAAGCACCTTAATGTTGGATTTGTTGATTACAAATGCAGCTTTTCATTTCATAAGGTGATGGAGTGGAATCGTATGGGTTACTTGTTGATTATAAGTTTTTATCAGCGGTTTGGACTCTCATTCTCATGGCACCCATTCACTGTAGAGAATCCATTGGTGAGCAAGTGATGTAATGCTAAAAAAAAAAAAAAAAAAAAATTCTCAGTGTGATGCCATGAAGCTGTCAACATTCTGCTTTAATAAAAATCAAAGCATGATTTTAGCAATAAATAGGGGTTTTGAGTCCCTCTAGCATACTCCTGAGTAGCATTCATGAGTTCTTTTTTCTTCCTGAAGGGTTTCTCCTTTATTTGTACAAAAAAAAAAAATCTTTGAGTTATTTTGGGAGCCGCATACATGCTTCATTGGACCAACAAGAATCATGGACAGGAATATTTGCTGCTCTTCCCTTTTCCTCCTCCTTTCTGTCTTTACCTGTGTCTTCTGTACCAAATCCAAAACCTCTCTTAGAGTAGAATATGCTTTTGCGCACATGATTGCCTGTGATTTTACCCTCTCAAAAGTGAGTGCATTAGAGCACAGATAAAGATTTGTGAAAAACAGCAAGTCAATTACAGTCATTTTGAGTGCACAGGTAGACAAAAGCTGAGAGACTACATATTTGTGTGCATTTGCAAAGGACCAGTGGGTTGTACTTTGATACAGAGGTTGTGCAGTGAATTTTTATTAAGAGCTCTTGATGATTACCTGTTCCTATAAGGGTGTGCATGATACATGCTTTTGATGAAGAAAATGACTGTGCCCACACACCCATTTGGGTGGCTCACGGCTCAATCTGTTTAGGTCTAGCTGCTGCCCAGAAACCTGGTGCATTTAGAATTTTGCTTTGTTTGGATTCACTTAGCAGAAATATGGAGACCCTCATAAATAGGATGTGCCAGTTAAATAAAGAGAAACTATATGCATAATCTTAGTAAAAGCAGTGTGTAATTGTAATGATAGTTTCCTAAAGCCTAAACGCATGGCCTCAAGTGGGCTATTGCTTTAATAAATAACAATAAATGATGTACTGTGTATATTAAAATGAATAAATACATTTATAATTAATTGCAGTTATTTATCCTATTTATAATAATTCAATGAATAAATGCATAAATATTCTACCAAAAATGAGTGGTTTGTAAAATGTCATGATTTCTTATGTTTATGAAAGAAGTAAATATTTTGCTCACTAATTTATAAAAAAAAATAATAATAAAATAAAATATATATAAATATATATGTATAAAGATTTGAGTTTGAACTATTTGTTTTATCACTAGTTTTGAATAAATTGGATGGGATACTATTTTAACATCCAATAAATTACCAAACATAATTTTTAAAGGCTGTGCTTACAATTTAACATTTTGTCAGTAGGTAAATACTTTTTTTCCTTCTACAGCTACGCAAGTCAGTCCCTCAGAGCTGCAAGATGTGTTCCAGGAAACCTCCTCTAACATCTTTCAGATCAATGCTAACGGTGAGTTTAAAAAGCCTCCAAATATTCAGAACTTGGATGGCATAAGGTATGAGTCGTGAGGTGAAAGTGACACATTTAAAACAGAAGTTTCTGTCCGTTTTTTTTAGTGGTAACACTTGAGAAGAACCTTCAATCGCTGGGAACATCCAGAGACACAGCAGAGCTGCGGCAGAGTTTGTAAGTCAACACACACACACACACACACACACACACGTAAACATGAGATTGCATGCAAAAGTTGATTTGACCTTAACACCTATAAAAAATACAAATAAAAAAAACTCCCAGGACCTTGTATTGCAGTAGAGAAAAGCAGATTTGTGGTATATTATGATGTCATGATATTCCCTCACATACCTTCAGTGGTTTTAATAGCTTCCCTTTTACTGACTCTAGACCACTTTGAAACTGACCAACATCTGAGTGTTCTCATTGTTTCATCACCTACTGCCCAACATTGATTACTCATCTGACTTTTGTAGTCAGGATGCCACAATTACTAAATTTATTTCCTATGACAAACTAGCTGGTCTGAAATTGCTGTTGTTTGAAATGCATTACACAGTCTGTGTCCAGTGGCCGATCATCAATTATAACAACCATTTGTTGTTAATGAAAGCACTGAAAACCTAATACAGTCTAGTGTGTGTTTGGTTGTTTTCATTTCCCTTGAAGAATCACCATCCCTAGGGCGCAACATGACATCTATTGTTAGCTATAAAGCCTAAGGCAGATTGGCTGCCTAAAACTAAATGAGATAAGCAGCAATGTCTTTCTACTGCTACACCATCTACTGTTCTTGTGAAGTGACTGCACACTAGACAATAAAGAATTATGAGCCAAAATGATATCACGAGCTGCATTACCATGTAACATTTCCCTTGTGTACTGCTACAGTCTTGTCTTGTAGGGAATTTTATGAAGTGTAGGTTTATTGCGGACAGCTAGTCTCAAACACACCTGAGTCATTAGCTGATGTGAAAAGTCTAGTGTGAAAATATCTGATATTTATATATATATATATATATATATATATATATATAGTATCCACTAGCCTCTCCATGTAACAAAGTTGCACCTACTTATCTTGCTCTTTATTCGCATCTCTCACTTTTTCGGTCTTTTGAACTCTCCATTAGGGATGGATATTACAATTCCACTGGAGTTCCTTGATAGTTTTGTTTAATTGGACCTAACTATATACATATAGATGGATGCCTACATTTTGGTGACACATTTTCATTTTAAAATAAATTACTTTTTATAATGACAATTTACTCAAATATTCAAATACTGGTGTATAAACATTCACCATTAATTGCAATGAATTAGTAGTTAGCCCAAAAAATGTGTTTCAAACCTCTTTTTTTTCTTCTGTAAAATACAAAAAGTGGACTTTAAATAATTATTATTTATAAAAGAATTTATAAAGAAGAGTTATAAAGAATGAAATGCAAGGATATTAGTTGTAAAAAGACACAAAAGCAACCTAAAAGTCTAATAAAAGCAGTTTGTATGAGTCATGTGCTATATGTTTGTATGAAGCCATATGATACAAAGTGATCGTTATTCACTGTATGTAAATATTGACTTCTGTTCTAGCGGTGTTTGGAATGTTCATAAGAGAAGCAAATAATGCCAGGATTTTCATTTTTGGGTGAACTATTCATTTGTCTCATCGTGAGCGATGTGTTAAGGAGGAATACATTTAACACAATAACACTTCTCTCATAAGTCAACGGAAGTCCATAAATATCATTGTGAGCAAACCAGCCCACAGTGAATGTACATTTTAAATACCATACTTACCGTAGCTTATGCTTTTCACTTTTTTTTTTCTTTGCTGTCTCTTAGTTGACCTTGAATGTGCTTCCCTACTTGCCAGGTTTAATCCTGCTGCTCCAAACACTTGACAGCTACCCCGTCTCTTGCTCTCTATGTCGCTTGCTCTCTGACTCTACCCATTTTCTTACACTTTCTGCCCTCTGCTGCACCCCAGCCATGATTCTATTACAGCCAGTTTCCACGGAAACCTCACAGTTCCAGGGTCGTACCTCCCAGATGGCGATATGTCGCCCAAAGGCCCTAGCAGACTGCACCCCCCGCCCCCCTAAACTTCCTCACACACACACAAACATTTTCTCACTCTACAATGTCACAGGCAAGCCAAGATATGGACTGCCAGTGTGCTAAAAATGCACTGACTCAGAGTGGACTTCAGAGGCTGGCAATAGAAGATAGACTGTTCCTCTTCAGGAACTCGAGCTGCGTCAAGTGCTTTGGGGAAACGCCTTTGGCAAGATCAACTCTGAATATTGTGTGCAATCTGTTCAATGGAAGGGAGTGACGTCAAGGGCGGGGTGACGTAGCGACCAGGAAGCTATAAAGGCACCTGCCACGCAGCTGACTTCAGCTTCGTGTCATTCAGCAAGCGCTCTGTGTGTGCATGTCTAAAGTCTGTCTTGTGAGTCTTATTTATTGTTGTCTGTCCCTATGAACAACATAATGCCAAAGAGCAAAGCAAAGACACGACATTTGAAGGGCGATTCCAGATCGCGCTATAGATTGTGTGTTCCTCCCTGCCCACGCTACATCACGGGTGGGGATACACAAAGTCTATGAAGTGTAGCCTATGCGTGGTTTGCCTGGGATCGAAGCACGCTGAGTCGAGCCGACTGCCCAGCCGATGCGGACGCTTCGATCCCGGAGGGCTCTCTTTGAGGAGGGAGCCTTCGCCAGCGTTCCTCGCGATACAGGTCCCGCTTTCTCTGAGGCGGAGCGGCGCCGGCATTCGTTGGGTTCGCAGATCGATCTGATGGAGGGAATGGAGACGGGCACGTCCTTATACCTTACCCATCAGATCTGCCCGATTCCCGGGTTCAGAAGCCCCAGCTTCAGTTCTTCCCCCCGAGTATCGGGCTTGACGCTCCGCCTTTCTTTCTACGAGGAGATTGACACGGAGGGCGTCGGCGAGCTTGTAGTTGCACAAACATAAAGTTGCATAAGCACCAGTATACAATAAACAGTGTTATGCCTAGCATTATACGGGCAGCGTTAATGAGCAGCTATTTAATCTCCGAGGGGATTAATATTGTTTGTGTGACTAAGCTATTCGGGCGCTGTCGAGGCAACGCGTGTATTACATCATTTTCGCTTTTTGCTGGTTGTTACATCCGCTTGTCTGGTTATTTAAACTCCATTTAATAAGAGTTAGTTCTATCACTTCAATGTGTACTTTATCACAATCTAGACCGTGTTTACTTGTCTGAATGTTTGACTACATTAAATTGAGAAATTTAATGACTTTGAGAAGTTAATATATCACTTCAATGTGTATTGTTCACAATCCAGACCGTGTTTACTTGTCTGATTGTTTGATTGCTTTAAATTCTGAGGAATATAATCACTTTGAGAAGTCAATATATCACTTCAATGTGTACTTTATCACAATCTAGACCGTGTTTACTTGTCTGATTGTTGGATTGCATTAAATTCTGAGGAATCTAATGACCGTTATCTAACTTCGAGAAGTTCAATATATCACTTCAATGTGTATTGTTTCACTATCCAGACCGTGTTTACTTGTCTGATTGTTTGATTGCATTAATTTCTGAGGAATATAATGACAGTTATTTAACTCGTGAAGTTAGATGTACTGGAGGGACTGCTGGGCGGGAGCAGCCCCCTCCATGTACAAACAGAGTGTTGCTGCCTGTGTTCCCCCGCTTCGGCACCAGAGGCTGAAGCAACGCTCTGGGCCAGTGACTTCCCAGCCTAATCCGAATCAGATGGAGCCGTACTTCAGGCTGGGAGGTCCACAGCCAAGAAGTCATGACACATTTGGTCACGACTACAGAGGGCGGCCCCTACTGGGGTAGAGCGGAGTCCACCTCATTACACGGAGCCCGTCTCACCTCAGGGCCCTCGGGAGGTGGGTCTGCCAACCCTGCCAGAGTTTCAGGGCGCAGCAGCTTCCAGCGAGCACTGCTCTCAGTTATTTCTGCCCGTGAACGTAGCGGGGCTAAGACGCTTGCCGCCCCTTTGGGGGCCTCTTACACCAGAGGTCAGTCTCGAGAGACTGATTCCCTTAGTACATTAGTTAGCAGCGTGGAAACAACTGCCAAATGTATCCCAATGGGTCCTGCACACAATAGAAAGAGGCTGTCGTCGGCCATCCACCGCCGACATTCAATGGGGTTACACCGACAGTAGTCGGCCCCCAGCAGGCTCTGGTGATGGAACAAGAAGTGAATACCCTATTAAGGAAGGCGGCCATCGAGGTGGTCCCTCCTCTAGACAGGGAGTCCGGGTTTTACAGACGGTATTTCATGGTTCCAAAGAAGGATGGGGGGTTGCATCCGATCTTAGACTTAAGTTATCTAAACCTCTCAGTAATGTCACTGAAGTTCAAAATGCTCACTGTCAAACAGGTTGTAGCTCAAATCAGATCTGAGGACTGCTTGTCACAATAGATCTCAAAGATGCAAACTTCCATATATCCATCCTTCCATAACACAGGATGTTTCTGAGGTTCGCTTTCGGGGGCAAAGCCTACCAATATCGAGTACTTCCCTTTGGCCTTGCACTCTCACGGCGCACGTTCACGAAATGTGTAGATGCGGCTCTGGTATCCCTCCGTATGCAGGGCATCCGCATTTCTAAACTATATCGACGATTGGTTGATTTAAGCTCAATCAGAGCAAATGGCGGTTCGACATCGAGATGTCGTTCTCGCACATATGGGGGAGCTGGGTCTGAGACTGAACGCCAAGAAGAGTGTACTTTCTCCAGTTCAGAGAACCACCTATCTAGGTGTAGTGTGGGATTCGACCACGATGCAGGCACATTTGTCTCCTGCTCGGATCGAGCCAATCCTTACCTCAGTCAAGAGAGTCAGAGAAGGACAGTTACTCACTGTCAAGCAGTTTCAGAGACTGTTAGGGCTTATGGCAGCTGCGTTCAATGGATACCTTTTGGCCTCTTGCACATGAGACCCCTACAATGGTGGCTCAAGACCAAGGGATTTTTCCCGAGGGGGAATCCATTATGAACTATCAAGGTCACGCGGCGATGCCTTCGTGCCTTAGACATGTGAAAGAAACCTTGGTTCTTGAATCAGAGCCCGGTGCTGGGAGCTCTTGGTCGCCGTGTAACGCTAGCGACAGACGCGTCCCTCACCGGTTGGGGTGCCACCCTGTCCACCCTGCCCGTGGTCTGTGGAGCGGTCGCCATCTGACATGGCATACCAGTTGTCTAGAGATGCTAGCTGTGCATCGAGCATTGAAATATTTCCTCCCAGACCTGAGAGGCCGTCATGTGTTGGTGCGCACCGACAACACATCGGTGGTCTCTTATATCAGTCACCAGAAAGATCTGCAATCGTGCCCCTTGTACAAGCTGGCACACCAGATCCTTCTGTGGTCCCAGGACAAACTCCTCTCGTTCGGAGCAGTGTATATTCCTGGGAGATTGACTGTGGGAGCAGCCATACTGTCGAGACAGGGGCCGAGGCCCAGGGGGGCTTCACCCCGAGGTGGTGAAGTAGATATGGAGAGTTTTTGGACCTCTTTGCGACTCAAGAGATATCGCAATATCCCCTCTGTTTCTCTCTTTGACCCTGTTAACTGCCCAGTTGGTACAGTTCTGGAGTTTCTCCAAGCTAGGCTCTCTGCGGGGTTAACTCACTCCACCATAAAGGTGTACGTGGCGGCCATAGCTGCTTACCAAGTCCCTTTCAACGGTCAGTCAGTGGGTACACCACCTAGTTACACGTTTCCTCCACGGTGCGCTGAGGCTGAGACCTCCAGTACGGTCCCATGTTCCCCCTGGGACTTGGTTGTGGTGTTAGAGGCTCTTTGTAAAGCTCCATTTGAGCCAATTCATGACTATTACTGGTTATTATTTCTCTAAAGAGAGTTGGAGACCTTCAGGCCCCCTCGGTGGCCCCTACCTACTTAGACTTTGCCCCTGGTATGGTCAAAGCATTTTTATACCCTCGAGCGGGTTACGTTCCTAAAGTTCCCTCTGTTACGCCACAACCCATAGTACTGCAGGCCTTCTGCCCTCCTCCCTTTCGGGAGCCAGACCAGGAGAAGCTAAATTGTATGTGTCCAGTTTGAGGACTGGACGCATACGTCCACAGAGCTGCCCTGTGGAGAAAAACTGACCAATTGCTTGTTTGCTACGGTCCTCCTAAGAAGGGTTCCCCTGCCTCTAAGCAGACCCTTTGTCATTGGATAGTCGAGGCTATCAACGTCTCCTATGAGTCCTCTGGTCTTCCCCTTTCTTTGGGAGCCAAGGCTCACTCTACTCGGGGTATGGCTGCCTCTAAGGCCTTTCTAGCAGGTGTGTCCCTCTTGGACATCTGCAACGCTGCTGGATGGTCCACTCCCTCTACATTTGCCAGATTTTACAATCTCGATATGCGAGCCACTCCTGGCTCTTCTGTCCTCTTGCCTTAGCTGTGCTCTTCGGATACACACTAGGCAGGGGATTGGTAGTCTGGCAGCGTTGGCACATCGTTCCCCAAAGCGCTTGACGCAGCTCGAGTTCCTGAAGAGGAACGTCTCTAGGTTACGAATGTAACCCTAGTTCCTCGAAGGAACGAGACGCTGCGTCGCAGAGCCATACTCCCGGCACCCCTGCTAGCGCTTGCTTCCCTACTCAAAGCTGAAGTCAGCTGCGTGGCAGGTGCCTTTATAGCTTCCTGGTCGCTACGTCACCCCGCCCGTGACGTCATGCCCTTCCATTGAACAGATTGCACACAATATTCAGAGTTGATCTTGCCAAAGGCGTTTCCCCAAAGCGCTTGACGCAGCGTCTCATTCCTTCGAGGAACTAGGGTTACATTCGTAACCTAGAGACATTTTCTGTGATTTGTGGGTATTTTGTTGCATGACTTAAACTATAAAAGTGTTCTTAAAGGGATACTTTACCCAAAAATGAAAATTTGATGTTTATCTGCTTACCCCAAGGCAGAGGCGGATCTAGTAAAATATTGATGGGGTGGCGAGAAGGGGGCAGGAATTTGTGAGGGGTGGCAACATAAGGCAGACATATGTATACTGAAATTTAGTCACTGTTATCACTGTTTGATGATAAATAGTATATGTACACACTACAAAAGGGCACAGGATGCCATTTACAAACTTAATCTCATGCAATCAATGTCTTGCATTTGAAACAGTTCTTATAAGGAATAAGTGACCATACAATGTGATCTCACTTAATAGGAGATAGAAGTGTGATAGAAGTAAGGGGCATTATCACAGGAAAGGCATTAATGTTAAGACACAGGTGATGAGTGGCAGATGTGTGAGAGGGGAGGCAAACTTTTTTTTTTTGACTGACTGTATATACAAAATAAGAAACATTAAAAAAACACTTCTTCATATTCAGCAGGATTTACACCATTTACACCAGTGTCACATTTTAAACTTTGTTTTTCACTAATGCATACAGTATGCATCGACATGTAATTGAGAGCATTCTGAAAGATTAAGTGTTATCAACATGTCAATTTATTATAAGAAACACAAGACTTTAATACCCAATGACATTTACAGCTGGGGGGACTCAACTGATTTTCAACTGTTTATTGTTAATCACCATCTAACTCAACCAGTCAAGAGCTACATTTAGCATGATGTTATATGAATATGGTCCCTGAAGCATAGGTTTTATTAGCTGACAATAATAATAAATTAATAAAAATAGGCACAAATACAAATGTACTTTTAGAAATTGTTTTTGAAAAATATGGTGTTATTTTTTTGGCAAGTTTATATTAAAACATCTATGAAAACTTGTTTGATATTCCTTTAAAAGCACGTTTTAGTAGATCTTTTAATAAGTATATTTTACTGTGCAATTTCTTACATAATTTCTTTGAGTTAGACCAAACTTTTATTTTGGTGGGTTGTAGACATTTGTGGTGGTGGGTTGTAGACAGAGTTTCTGTGTTTTTTAATATACTTTTATTATTATTAGCTATTAGGTCTACTTGAAGTATATCATAATCTACTGTGCAATACAACTTCAACTTTCTGTTGAAATTTCTTGAAGTTATACCGAAATTTTTTTTTGACAGGTTGTCGTAAAGTTTATGTCTGTGTACGATACGAATGAATGATGATAGTTTTATCAAATGAAATGGTGAAATCCTCTCATAGCACGCTTGCGTGCAAATGTTGTACTCTGTAGTGAAGAGCTAAAAAACACCACGCGTGCTTCTGTGTGTGTGTAGTAGTAGAGCACACATAGATCCCAGAGACGTGTAGAACAACAATTGCAGTCTCTTTGACCTTTAATATTCACAGACACTAGTCCATATCGAGATTTGATTAAATGTACAGCCCTACTTTTTATTTATTAATTAAAAAATGGCCTAATTCCGTGACGTTCTGCTTTATACAGCAAGTTCCATTTGTGACTGAATTCCGCGATTCAATCCCATGTCGCTTTGCAAACACAGACGGGGTGAATTTTTGAAATGAAAGTGTGAAAGTTTTGAAGTGGGTAACGTATCACTTAGTAGACTACACCACTGTAACATAAGTAAGCGAAATAACGTTCTTCAACCTGATATTTATCATCTCAAAGTCAACATTACAACTATGCTAGCACTGTGCTATCATTATAGCTTAATTTCTTGATAGACAGATAATCAATTTTTTTTGCCTCTTCTGTGTCTCCTCGCGACTCCGGGTTCCCTCGCTACTCCGCTTCGCGCGCACTCATAAACAAACAAATTTAAAATATAGTCTATTGCCGCTCTGTCGTCTTCTCATGCTGCCTGCATTCACTGCAGTGGGACATTGGAGATACGCGCTCGTAAATTTTCAAATTGGCCATAACTTTTAATTCCTTGCAAGGGGTGGCAAGGCTTTCTTTAAGGGTGGCATTTGCCAGCCCATGCCACCCCGGTAGATCTGCCCCTGCCCCAAGGACATCAAAGGTGTAAGTGACTTTGTGTCTTCAGTAGAACACAAACTAAGATGTTTAACTCAAACCGTTGCAGTCTGTCAGTCATATAATGGAAGTGAATAGGAATCTCGGTTTTGATAGTCAAAAAACATACATAAACAAAACCAAATTAAACCTTGCAGCTTGTGACGATACGTTGATGAGTAAAGATGCAAAACAATCAGTCTGTGCAAGAAACTGAACTCTTTTTATAACGATTTTTACCTCTGATTCACCGCAATGTCTGAACTGTCCTGAGCGCATTTGCGTCGTCTTCTTCAGCCGGCGAATGACACATTTTCTTCTTCTTGCTTTACAGAAAGATTGCAGAATTATAAGTGCATTATTACCACCTATCTCTCAAATGGACCATAGATATTGTCAATGGTCCATTTGATATATATATATATATATATATATATATATATATATAGATATAGATATAGATATAGATATATATATAGATATAGATATATATATATATATGTGTGTGTGTGTGTACACTGTTAAGCATGGTTTATAAGTGAGAATTTAGCATGTAATAAATATCATAAGTCAATTTAATATAAAATAAAAATAAAAACAATAATTAAATAATCATAAAGCATAATAAAATTTATTTAGAATATTAAAAAGAGATTACTTGATTATTGAAAAAAAGAAATTGCTAGTTGCAGACCTAATCTCAAGTGTTAGCTCAACAGCTTACAACTAAAAGTGTTTGTACACATGTGGTGCATGAAAAATCACTTGGATAATTAAATTCGACCCATCTTTGTAATCATAGAAACACACACGCAGCAAAACTAAGTGGATTAATCGTTCACACCCTTTGTTTGTCATTGTGCTCGTTAGAGCAGTACACATTCCGCTCTGCTGCATACAGGGCTTCTGAGAGACACTCTTTGTCTTTGGAATGGAGGACAGACTGCACTGTCTGTCCTTGTTTCTGCTGAGGATTCTGTAGACAGAAGGTGAACCTTATGCTGAGAAGCCTATAAGGACCGAAATTACATTCAAGTAGTTGGTGGTATTGAAAAGGTGCTTTGAAATTATGGCATTATTTACCCTCTGTGACTTTCCTTCTTTTGTAGACCACTAATGGAGATTTAACGTGCCATGTTTTATTAATTTTATATGCAACCATGAACAAGATTTCTTGAGAACTACAGCAGATGTGAAACTTTTCAGTGAGTAATGACTTAAGTTTCAGTGTTTTCTCACACAAAGCTATCGTATGGCTTCAGAAGGTGTATGAGTTTTTTGCCTACTTTTTGTAGTTTCTGGAGCTTCACAACCTCTAGTCACAGTTCACAGACTTTCCTTGCATGGAAAAAAGCAGCACCATTCAAATGCTTCCTCTTTTGTGTTCAAATGAAGAAAGAAAGTTCAAAACAACATGATGGCCAGAATTTTCATTTTAGGGTCTTCACAGTACTGGGTAAAATCTTGTTTACATAGTGACAGTAAATTATTGATAACTTATTGATTCACCCTAATTCTTCATTTTTCTCTCAAATTTTCCCTTCTAAAAAATCTTACCGCTTGTATACTTTTGGAAAGTCTTTTAGTTTTATGGAACTGCTGACTCCAGCCACTAGGCAGCTGACTATAATTACACATAAAATCCACAGAATTATTTTAATTTGACATTTTTGTGAATGCATTGATTATTAGCTTTTCATCACCTCACAAACCCCCTGCAGTTCTTTCAGGAACCCCAGTACGGGAAACCTTGACAGTTTGGGAAACCCCAGTTTGGGAAACCTTGATGCAATGCTTAATGCACTTCATGATGTTGATAACAAAAAAATGGAAAATTAGGTCAAATGTAATCTAAAAGTAATCAAAAAGTAGATAGAATACATTACCTAAAATGTGTAATCCAATAGATTACTTTACTAACTACAATTTATATTATGTAATTCGTAATCAGTAATTAACTACTTTGTATAAGTAATCTTTTACAAAAAAAGTGTTGCATATTTCATTTGTCTGCATTGATTTTATTGTGGTTGTGGTGTTAAAAAGAGTTGAAAGAGTTGAAAGAGTTGACTCTACCCAGCATTGGCTATTAATTTTATGATGTTGAGGATAAAAATAGCAGGTATTTACAATGGCTGCAGATCAGAAATTATATTCAGTATTTCATATATCTTGTACAGGCAATCATATATATTGTAATGTTGTATTTCTGCAGAAAAACATACCCAGTATCAGTCATGACAGTAACGTTATGATTCAGTAATGCAATCTTGGCGGAAGACCAAGCGTGTGTATTATTAATCGTCTGGTCTCCTAAGCAAATGCAAAGTTAACTATGCATAATCAGAGCAATCAGAAAATGAACAGATGATTATAAGCGACTTTACATCACTTTACATTCAAGCTTTAAAAGCAAAACAAGTGCAATTTACTTGCAAACTCATCTAGCTAATTTCACTTCTATTAAACCCCCCCCCCCCCCCCTAATCAATGTAGTGTGAAATATATTATTCATAAAACCAACATACCAAATATGCTTAATGAAAAATGCACCATAAAGACCATTAGCTAAATTAAGCTGGTTCTGAAAACCTGTTGTGAATGCTCACTCCTCACACACAAATAACTAATCAAGTGTTTCAGTTGCCCTTTTAGTGAGTATCTTTTGTGAGCCGTCACAAGATATGTAGTCTCCATCTTTTTGATTATGTATGGCATCACTGCACAAACTTTGCCTTACCTGACAATGTCAGAATAGTGTCCGTCAACATGACTGATTCGGTATGCGTCATTACCCCAGGTCAGGATCGGGGCTTAATGGAACGTTACGATGGGATAATTGTTTTCTACTCATTAACCCTACATTTCCTCTGCTCAGTTGGCAAGTCAACTGTGGACACTTGGTACTCTGGTTTCACGAAGAGTGCAGGAAAAGTACACCAGAATATTCATCAATGCTTTACTACTGAAGTGGAGACCTTTATTTTATAAATGGTAGGGGTGACAACATATAATTACGCATGTTTATTTTTATTTGCCATGTACTTAAATTGTAAAACCTGAATCTTTTGATGAGAACTGAGAGAAAGAAGCCAGAATACAAGCATATTTAATCAAAAGTGAGTTTTTCTTCAGTGAGTGTAACAAGCAGGATAGTGTAGTCGTCCATTCCCTATGGGCATATATATATATATATATATATATATATATATATATATATATATATATATATATATATATATATATATACGTAAAATATTTTTTGTGTATGTTTTATGGTACGATTCAGGCAACCACATCTGCTGTTTTGCTTTCCTCATAAAAAATGTTTATTTTATTTCACAGTGCATGTGATTAAGGCCATCCAGAGAGCGTGCTGATTTGTGTACTTTTTTTTCTGCTCGCATTTAATGTTTGCAGAGTGATTTTACTCAGACTTTCACTAATCCCAATCGCTGTAAATTATGTATCACTCACTTGAAAACAGTGTTGATTATCATGCACAGCTGACAGAAAAAGAAACACGCTGATTGTCATGACAGCAAAAAAAAGTTGTATGATGCAGTGCAAGAAGAAAGGTAGACCTTAGAGTACACTTGCTTATATAAAGTACCAGCTGACAACTCTCCATCATCAAAAGGCAAAATGGAAAATTGGTATATTCTCAGGTCTGTGCTGTGTGGTTATACTGCATCTGTTAGAGATTATAGGTGTTATTTTTATATCCCTAGACTTGTTAAAATCACAGAAAGAGAGCTGAGTTTCTAGAAAACAAAAAATAGAACAGTGTTTATTAGATTTTGAATGCATTCATGGTGCAGTATGATTCATATATAATTCTTGGTTAACTTGATCTTGGGCTATATGACCCAGACTGACTTTTGCAATGCAATGAAACACCTTAAGAAAGAAAAAGATTGTGTTCCTTACACAGCTGTCTGAAACTAAATAAAATCTCACAAAAGTAAATACACAGCATGACCTCAGTACATCACACATCTGAGGGAGAGAAGTAGCTTTTGAGTCACTGTAACGAGTATCTTTGTGTTACAGTATTTTCTGACCTCCAGGTAACCAGTCAGGATTTGAGATTCGATTTGTATCATTCAGGTTATGCAAGGCAGTGTGGAATTACAAAGCTTTATACTTTTGTCTGTCAAGTTGTGTGAGTTATTGCAGAACTGCACACAGGGGGAGACTGGGGCAAGTTATCAAACTTTTTACTCACTTACATACCTTAGTTTTGAATTAATTATTAAATACATGTTTAGCTTATGTGTTAAAAGGTTCTTTATTGGCATCAATGCTTCGATTAAGATCATTCATGGAGTCTTTCAATTCCACAAAAGGTTCTTTGTGCTTCCTTAAATTATTAATATGTCCATCATACAAAAAAATTGTTCTTTTAAGAGCTGTTCACCAAAACGTTCTTTGGAGAACCAGAAAAATGGTTCCTCTGTGGCATCGCTGCAAAAAGCCCTTCTTTGAACCTTTATTTTATTTTTATTTTTTTACAGAGGGCAAGTAATCATCTGAAAGCATCTGATGGTGTTTGGCCTTGGCCTCCTCATTTTCCATCTTCTCGTAGATTCATTTGATGATCTTCAGTAGCAACCCACCTCAGCTGTAGCTAGCAGTAGCCGCATTTCCACTGTCGGGCCAGTGCGAGCCAGGGCTTAAAACAGGCCAGGTGGGGCTAATAGCCTCGGCCCACTAGCACCGAGGCCAGAATAGTGCAGGGTTTCCACCATCAGGCCTGAAGCTCCGCTGCGCTTCACTTAAACATGCCCTTTACATGCCTCTCATGAACAATGTCATGCAACCCCATCATTTCACCAACAAAGAGAAGTTATCAGAAAACTAATAAGAAATAAGTCACTGGAACATGCGCGATCACACACGAACACGATAACAGCGGCCGTTTGTTTGCATGCTTTGTTAAATATTCAAATTCAAAAGCATCGATGTTTTACTATAGAATAAATGATACATTGATCATAATTAAATAATTTATCAGGACTCAAAATTAATCACACAATAATAAATGTATTTATATTTTATTCATTTATTTTTAAACGCTTATGAAAATAGCCTGCTTATTCAGTTGAGTTTGTTTCTGTTTATTTGTAACCACAGTAGCCTATATACGTCACATTAAGAATGAATGATAATTTTTCCTGGTTGCATTTACCATGTTTACTATGGTAACGTTAATGTTTAGCGTGCACAGTGTTTTACATCGCTTATAAATATTTCTGCCTTGTGTGGTGATCATAATCCACATCAGATCAAGTTATTTCAAACACTCGCTGCTGACTGAAAGTGAGTTTTGAGCTGAACTTATTTTAAAATGCTGGTGTTATAGCTGTTATCTTTCTGAAATGATCTGCAGCACTGATGCTCTCCAGACTCAGAGAAACTCCACCTTTGTTCATAACCCCTGCTCTAGCCACAGCTGGCCCGCTTTGGCCCAAGGTTTTCGTCGGGCCAAAAAACCCTGGCCGTTGGCCCCGAGGAAGCCCCAATGAGGCACGATCAAGCCCCGGAAGTGACAGTGGAAATGCGACTGGCCCTGGCACCCACTAGCACGCCCGGTTTAAGCTCGACAGTGGAAATGCGGCTAGTGACTCAGTCTCTGTTCAGTACTCCAGGGCTTCAGGTTGAAGATGGCCATAGCCAGTCAAAGCAGAGGAAGATTCAGATTCTCTTCCACCGACTCTACAGACAAGAAAAAAAGCTAAATGCGGACCATGAACAGCGTTTGGGGAAATAAACTGCTGGGTTTTGAATATGTGGGATGAGTAATAACCGAACTTGAGATTGTGTAGGGCATATTGAGTTTCACATGTTACCGCTGAGGGAACACGGGAAGCTGTAATTGAGAGAATATTTAAGGTGTTCAATGGATCACAGTGTGCAATATAATAAGGTTGAGTCATGGATGTTTCAAAGGGCTTTATTTGTAAACCAAGGCATTATTGTTGAGTTATAAAATGATTTATAGCAGTTAAATTTTTATTTTGTCACAGACAAATGTCTCTCACCACAGGTTTATTTCCTGTTGTTTTTTTTCCCTTTTTTCTCTTCATAGGACTTTCTTCCGTCCTCCAATTGGAGAAAATTCTTTGGTCTGGCCTTGTCCTTAACGTGATTTTTTTTTTTTTTGTAGGTTTTTTTTTTTCTGCCTCTGTTTGTTTGTTGAATATTATCCGGTTCTGTCAGTCAACTGACAATAATGAAGTCAGTTTTACAGGTTTGGAATGATATGAGGGGTGAATATGATTTTTTTAATTTTTAAGTGAACTCTTATTTTAATAATCAGTTTATAGAGAAGTGATGACCTGTCAGAGATGGATATATCAGCTATTAATTCACCACTTCTGGGAATGACCCAACAAGGCACTATCAACCGTGCCCTAAAACCCAATGCCAACCAGTTTAACAATGCCAGGAGGGGTTCTCATATTAAAATTACTGGAGGGGAGAAAAAAAAGAAGAAGTTTTTACATTTTAACCATCATGTAATACACTTCTAGGCAGGAGAAGCTATGGTCTCTCCAAAAATCTCAGCCAGTAATATTAAGTCCATGCATGCAGAACTGTAGAGGAGTGAGTCATTGCACATGTTCAGCCTTGAAACAGACTGATCACATTAAAAGAAGTGCCCAAAGTCAAGCTTTATGGTTGAACTGCTCAGCCATGTTCGACTATTCTCTGGCGTGTGATTAGAACGTTCACTGTGGACCTTTGCCTTTTTTTGTTCACACAGCACGACTGCTGCTGCCGCTATTGTTACAGGTGCTTTTCTGCTCTACTGGTCTCGTTTCTCTCTCATGGACTGAGAATGACAGTGACATGCCCCCACCCATAACGAATGCACTAGAGATATTTCTGCCCGACGCCTCTCTCCTCTCCTCTATCCTCGCTTTTTAAATCAATATTTGATTGGTAGGGGGGGGGGGGGGCCCACTTTCGCTGGTACATATCTCTGGGGAGCAGGAGGCACTCTGGATGGTGGTCTTGGTTTGGGATTTAAAGGAAGGGATCAGACGGAGCAGGGCACAGACACTAAATCAATGGCCTTATCCAAACCCCTTGGTCCGCATGAGGAGAAAACGGAATTTCTATCAGGAGAATATATTTGTTCACTAGCTTCTGACCCATTGGCCCCTTTTTCCCTTCTTTCTTCCATCCAGTTCAGAACTGCAAATATCCAAGCTCAAGTTTTTGACATTTAAATTCTTCTGAATTTTTCCCTTATTTCTAGCCTTTTTCAGGCCATGTTGCCTCTATTTTCACCCCATTTCCAGAGGTGGATTATGACATTGATGTACCCAGGGCCCTTGACACAGGAAGCATTCTAGCATTAAAAACAGCTAGACGGAGAAATAGAAGTGTACAAAAGGGACGTTTATGGGTGCATGAAATCCCATACATCATTTATCATAACCCTAGATTGCTTTGACTGGTCAATGGTTTAAAATAGACATTGATTCAATAAGCCACATCAAATGTTTTTAACTTGCTAAAGTACCTAAATTGGACATTTCTCTGTTATTTGGCATAAAACAGTACATATTTTAAACATATGCTACAAAACTAGCAAGGATGGGCAAATTTAGCAATTTTTGTTTCCTTTCGATTCGTAAATGTGAATTTGAATCGAATTGCCTGTAACATTTGATTTTGGATTACAATGGCAGGAACAGGAATTGTTTCTCAATTCAAAGAAATTCCAGGTAATGCATTCTGGGAAGCGTAGAATATATACCTTAAAACCTCAAAGCTTTTTAAACTCTAAAACTTTTTATCAAGCCATCATTCCAAATTTGAAAAACTTTGTTGATCTAGTTATGAATTAGTTTGAATTTACGATCATTTTAAGTCTATTTCCATTTAATTGCAATTCTCCTGTTTGCTACCAATTCAAATTCAGTTCAAAGTCTTGGAATTGATTCTCAATTAAAATATGAATGCCTCACAAACATGAAGTCTAGTTAATATGAAACGTTTCTGTAACACTTCAGGGCCCCCTTATGGTTTGGGGCCTTGGGCAAATGGGAACAGACAGCCATGTGTTCACATAGTCTACTGCTTCCCTTTCTTCTCTTTTATTTGTGCAATCATAAACATTGCTCTATATAAGTCCAATTTATGCAATTTTGATTTAATCTGCTCTATAAATACATTCAGTACAGCAAACCTCTAACTGTACCGTGCTACCTTTCCTCCATTTGAATTGCTGTCTCTGTACACAACGTCTAAAGGCCCGTTCAAACCAAGCATGATAACTATAAAGATAACTATAAAGATATAGATATTTCCAGCTGATGAACGATACAAACATTGACATCCAATCAGAATCCATCCTGCTGTAACGAGCTCGAGGATTAAAAGCGGCAGACGCACGTGTGCTCAGAATAAACAGACGATATCGTTCGCTGGTGTGGACGCTAATATCGTTATCTTTATAGTTATCTTTATAGTTATCGTTCTTGGTGTGAACTGGGCTTAATCCTTTGCTTCACCTCCGGGGTGGCAGATTGACTCCTGCCTGGAGCCTAAAGCCTTCCTGACATCATGTGTGCTCTGCAGCCATGACACACAGTCCCTCACTGCACAATGTTGTCCCTCTGTCGCACAGTCATTGATATTGATTTACTTAATTGGTTGAGCCTAAGCCATCCAATAAGGTTGTAAACCTATCCCAACTTGGAGAGCATTGCACCTTGGTATAATTAATGAACCGTTTTGATTCATCTTTCTTTGGTTTGTAAAGCACAATTACCTATCTTTTCACCCCTCTCGTTCTGCTCCCTCTGTTACAGACATTCCACACAGCAGCAAACCAATAAACTCATAACAAGCACAAGCCAGCTTGTTAAACAACTCGCTGACATCATCAGCGGGTCTTCACGGGTAAAATAAATATTTTCTAAATCTCTCAATTTCTTATGTTTTTGGAACAATCGTCCTTATATAAGTATAGTCCGTGATATTGGGTTATATCATGAAGCATTCCACTGGCATGTGTTCTAAAATGTCATGGTAAAGTTATGGTGGTGTTAAACTGAACCAGCTTTCATTTTAAAATCATGCTCTTTTGTTTCCTCACAGCAAGACAGGCTCCGTCTGACGAGACTCAAAACAGAGCTATCAGATTCTTTGCAGCGATATGGAGACCTGCAGAAGGTACACATGAAGAACTGGCTTTCCTTTATTTGTCCACAAAATAACACGCGGTTAGGGCTGTAAGAGTTTCTGCAGCAGCTGTCAGTATTGAAAATTTGGGGAGAAATTGTACCAATTTTTTTGTTTGTTGTTGTTAACATTATGTGAGAAATTTATAATGAGGTTTGAGAAAAAATGTATATATGCTGAATGTAACTCTATCATTGTAAACTTAAATCATATCAAATTTAATACAAGTTACTCACATTGTGACATTTGAAAAAATATTTTGTATTCATTTCTGAAATGAGAGCACACCTCAAGCTATTAAAATAATGCTAATTAATATGATATATATGATTATTAATATGAAACTGAATATTTTTCTCTTTCACCTGTAAAAAAAATTGTTGTAGAATTTTCGCTAAAAATATGCTGGTAAATTTCACAAACACAAACAAACCCACTGAAAACCTTAAACAGAAATGTATTCCAAAGCATACTTTAATAATCTTTGTTTAATTTACATTTTTTTTTTACATTGTACATAAAAATAAAGCAATAGACTAACAGGGATCTATAATAAGTTAGAATAAAAATATAATAAAAATATATTTATTGACTGACAAGTAAAGAGTACTAAATGTTCATTTACATATTTCGTGATGTTATATATATATATATAGTTATGTAGTCATACAGATTTTGTTTCTAAGATTCTTTCTTACATTCTAACTAGTTACAGTTGCCTCCATCCTCAAGTAATGAAGATCAAATGGTATATTTTAATTTCCAGCGACAGTGAGCATATATGAAATATTATTTGTCATGTATATATATATATATATATATATTTCTTTTATATATTGTTTTCTTTTTTCTCAGAAATTAAAGCAATTGCACTTGGCAGAGAAATAACTCTATTAAGCATGTGCTGAAGAAGTGTCAACACTGTATTTTGTGTTCGAAGAAATGTCGTTTTAAAACAGTCCCCAGTCTCCTCTTCTGTATCTGTGCAGCCCATTCATGCAGAAATAATATAAACCAGTGAAAAAAGAATCCAATGAACTTCTCTTTAGTTCAGCTGCCGTCACATGTCTGGCTGTATTTGCATATTAATGTAATTTTTTCCCTTCTCTCTGACAGAAAATTGCAGACCGTTCGAGGGCCTTACTTCCTCATGCACAAAAGGACAGGAAACAGGTGAGTGGGCTTTAATATCTAGTTCAGAGAGAGTCCACTTCTTCCTCTTTGTTCTTTCACGGGCTCTTTAACGTCCCTGTGACAGTAAGATAGAGAGTATGATTGCGTGTGTGATTGCGTGTTCATGAGGAGCTCTTTGATGCCCCTGTTTTTTCACCATTTCATTTTCTAGCAGGTCAGATACTGACTGTCAGAACTTCATGACACTTAAAAACCTCCGTCTGCTTATGAAGATTGTTTGGAACCACTAGGCTTGTGGTCCAGAATTTGCAGCCGTGGCAGTCAAAATGTGGTCCAAGATCAGGGCTGGAAGGAATATAGATCCACAAGATCAGATACATGACCTACCTCCTTTATGCAAGACATTTAAAAGGAAAATTCAACCAAAAATGAAAATTCTGTCATCATTAGCTCACCCTCATGTCATTCACCCAGATGTATTTCTTTAATAATGTTGTTCTTATGAAATATTAAAGAACATCCTTTCAGATGTTTTCATATAACGAAAGTGATAGGAAACGCGGGATGTTCAGCCATACAAAAAAAAAAAAAAAAAAAAGTTTAACCTATCCCTAACACTTTCATCAACATTGACAAGATTTTCCATTATTTATGACGTATTAGTTCCCCGCCATTAAGTTATTCCAACAACCTGTGTTTTCACTGTTATACTCTAGGGGTCATTGTTACGGATCTTCTGAAATAGTACAGCGTCTTAAGATCCAAAAACAACCGAAGAAGATGATCAGCATAACAAAAAAAACTTTGTTTACCAGTGGACTGAAGTTTTTTACACAGTTGTTAAGCTAACTTGATCACCAAACATTCAACGGCATATAAATCAAAACTTAATATTACTAAGAAAAATAAATAAATAAACACACGTGTGCACAAAGTTCAAAATGTTAGATTTTTAATTTTTTTATTTATTTTTATTTTTTATGGGACTTAAGAATCACTTTATTTAATTTAACCCTGATCCGAACGCACGTGCTGGAGATATACTACTAATTACAGGAGCGTCTTTACTGTTGAGATGTGCATGAAAATCGCATTCGATTTTTCGCACAGCCCTAGTCTTTGGATTGATTGGCGGAAAAAATGGCTCCACTGATGTAAATAACTTGCTCTTTGCTATAATTAAACCATCGCTCAGCTTCAATCACTCAAAGACTGCTGACTTCTATTTAAACAAACTGTGGAAAATTGATTAAAATTACTGCAATATGAGTCTCTTCAAATCAGAGGTACATTACATAATAGCACCTTACCCTCCAGAGAATTTGGATTATGGAGACATTTCTAAATAAACGTCTTAAACTGGGAATATCCCATCTTGAATGAGTCATGCTAATCCTATGATTTAATGTGACCCCCCTCTCTCATAGTATATCACTTGTGGATTTTGAGAAAATCAAAGCTAATTTTATTGTACTGTATATATTCTAAATTTGAAATAAGGTTTAAATAAGCCCTTTTTGAAGGTATATAATACATTTTAGACAAAATTTCAGGGCAAATTATGCATTCGAGATACGAATGCAGATTGAAGGATAATTTCTGTTGTACATCTTGTCAGTAGACGAGAAAAAAACTCCAACTACAAGCCACTCTATGACCTAATAGACAATGATATCCTCAGTGAGTGGGATACTCAAACGCGCAAAGAAGATGATGTTCTTAGAGTGGTATTGTGCTGGACCGAGATGTATTGGATGTGTTAATTCTGAGAGGGAAGAATACAGTGAGTCATCCAACACATTACAAAAAATAATAGCACGCATCGGGCCTTTATCGATTTCATGCATATGCAATTTGAGAAATTAGCAGATCAATGTGGCTCTCTCTAAGTGACCAATTCCAACCTCTTCAACCCTTCAGTCTGACAGAGAGTTCAACCTAAATGACTAACAAAGGCAGCAGAGGCTTCCTTTGTGATTATTTTGCTGCAGTATGAGGTGACGAGTCATTATCATTGTATTATATTCTCCACAGCCATGAAATGTCAGTGCTTTGTTATTATATAAGATGCTTTGCAAATGGATCTCAAGGAAAGTGGTCTCACTTCTAATATAGAAGTTTCGAAGTCAGGTCCACATCTGTAAATGAGCAGAGGTGGTTTTGGGGTCAGTAAGTATTCAGGGCATGAACATAGAGTCATCCTTTGATTAAATACTACTATGGTACACTTTAAAATTAATGTTAAAATAACTGCAAGAAATATTTTAATGAAGTAGCTGTCCAGAGTTGAACTTAAAAGGTTGACTGAACTTAAGGCCCTTATATACTTCAAGCAAAACCGAAGAACGAAAGTAGGCAAAAAATAAGTTTGTTTGAAAATGCTTGCCAGAAAAGTTTGGTCTGGCCAGTAAACATCTCCACACTACCATTGGTCCATGGCAATTAAGTTATAGTGCTTTTGGGCTCAGCTTTTTTAACATGTAAATTTGCGTGTAAATTTTCTCGGTTTAGTCTGTGGTGGTCAGACAACTGCGACTGAAAATATGAACACACTGGAAAGCTGCTTTATTGTAGAAGTTGTAGTAGAAGTTGGAATTCTAATTTAAAGTGACACTAACACCGTTGGTTTTTTTTTTTTTTTTTGTAAAGCTTCTTACTTTAAAACAATCTATTTGTATAAAGTGATCCATATATAAAAGTGACATCACTTTACTTGTCTGGAGTGCCGAATGGCGGAGCTTGTGTGTGAACATATTACCATCACTGTGATCACTGCTGTTTTCTCACTGCTTTCATTTTTGTTGTGTGTTTATTTTGTTATTGATAGGAATGCGCGCAGCACATGTATACACACACACACACACACAGTATATTTAAATATTAGTGTTGTCAAACGATTAATTGTGATTTAATCACATCCAAAATAAGTGTTACACAGTTACATACTGTAATATGTGTGTGTACTGTGTATATTTGTTATATGTATATAAATAATTGACAGCACTAATATACATACAATATATATATACAATACAGACCAAAAGTTTGGAAACATTACTATTTTTAATGTTTTTGAAAGAAGTTTCTTCTGCTCATCAAGCCTGCATTTATTTGATCAAAAATACAGAAAAAAAATTAATATTGTGATATATTATTACAATTTAAAATAATTGTTTTTAAATTTATTATACTTTAAATTATCATTTATTTCTGTGATGCAAAGCTGAATTTTTAGGATCATTATCACATGATCCTTTAGAAATCATTCTAATATGATGATTCATTATCAAAGTTGGAAACCGTTCTGCTGCTTAATATTTTTAATAGAACAGAACATGTGATACTTTTTTTAGGATACTTTGATGAATGAAAAAAAAAAAAGCTATGTTTTTAAAATATAAATATTTTGTAATAACAATATACACTACTGGTCAGTAATTTGGGGTCAGTAATTTTTTTTTTTTTTTTTTTTTTTATACAATCAATACTTTTATTCAGCAAGGGTGTGTTAAATTGATAAAAAGTGATAGTAAACAAAATATATTATTAGAATATATATTATTAGATTTTTTTTTTTTTAATAAATGCAGTTCTTTTTAACCTTTTATTCATCAAATATATTAGACAGCAGAACTGTTTCCAACACTCATAATAAATCAGAATATTAGAATGATTTCTAAATGATCATGTGATAGACTGGATGTTACATGTGACACTGAAGGCTGGAGTAATGATGCTGAAAATTCAGCTTTGCATCACAGGAATAAATTATTTTTTTAAAGTATATTAAAATAGAAAACCATTATTTTAAGTTGTAATAATATATCACAATATTACAGTTTTTTCTGTATTTTTGATCAAATAAATGCAGGCTTGATGAGCAGAAGAAACTTCTTTCAAAAACATTAAAAATAGTAATGTTTCCAAACTTTTGGCCTGTACTGTATATATAAATCAATGCTGAGCTCATCTAGTGCTGAATCTGAGGATTATATGTACTCTTAAATATTTTAAGAAATTGTATCTCTCTTTGTGTGTGTGGATAGAGCCTACAAACTCCATTCAATGAACTGGTTGAAGAGGGGCCATTGTTCGGAGCAGGGGAGGGCATTGAGGGTGACGGACAAGCATTCCTGTCAGAGATCAGTGAAGAAGATGTGGAGATCCTGAGGCAGAGAGAAGAAGCACTGCTGCAGATTGAGGTGGGAGCTCAATAACCTAATTGTATTAATAAGCCACGCCCAACCCCTCATTATAACAGAGCATGCATTTTCCTCATTTGTTTTCTGTTTTTAATGTTTCAAATCTCATTTATTCCTGTGATGGCAAATCTGAATTTTCATCGGCTATTACTCTAGTCTTCAGTGTCATATGAGCCTTAACATGACACTATGTATATAATACAATATGCAACGAAAGCATTATAATAGGGCTGTATATAATAAGAATTCAGGAATGATCAGTAGATTTATTCAGAGCCCCGTAAAATTGTTGATTTTTGTTATCTGTCCATATAATCGTCAGTGCCCTGCATAGTCCTTTAATTCCAGATTTTCGACACGATTAAAAAGAACATTATCATTGGAAAGAACAGCGTTGCATTACTTACATTTCCATACAAACAGAACCCTCAGGTCTGCATACTCGCTGTACTAGCCACTTTTCTTTAGCAACTGTCTTTTTACCAAAATAGTAAAGACTCAATAGTTTTGTTTATTCTGCTGTCTAGTCCCAAGCACACAACCAGAAGGCTTTTTAAACTCCACTGAAAAACAGCATCCCGTTGCTCCATTGAAGTATGTCTCGTCTTTAGCAAAACAGCTGTTTTCCTCAAGTTGTGAATTTGCACAGATGTGAACTTGCGATGATGTGGTCATTCTATTGTTCTTTGACATCCGTTTGGGACTGTTTCAATGCCATTTGTTTCGGACGTGCACAGTGAGCTGTTTTTTTTTTTATTTTATTTTTTATGCAGGATGTTCTAAGACAAGTTTGAAAATTAAATAAATGTCAGCCCGACATGATTATTGACAAGGCTAGAGGGAAAGCGAATCACGCAGATGAAGCATTTAAAACAAATGACTGTTACTTTTTTGAATAGCAGGGAGTTCAGAAGCAAGAGGTGCCACACGTCCTAATGACTGATGACAACCTCGAGAAAGCCTTGAAATTAAGACAAATGGCTTTCCCTCCTGAAGACCTGTCTGAAGTTCATAGATGCTTGCTTGCTAACGCAGCTACCACATCTGGCTAACAGACAGGCATCAAACAATCCCACATCCCGCAGCCCTCTTAATAAATTCCCATTTATCACACGGACAAAACCTGAAAGGCTCAAACAAAAGCGACAGCTTGTTTTAGTCATAGAGAAATTAGATTTTTTTTCAGGTGATTGGAAGGGTGATGAGGACGACTCTGTGCTCCGAGAGCTCTGACGCAGGTTGCGGAGATGTCTCTGGCCCCGGGCCCAACCGAGCTGATCATATCTGACAATGTGCCTTTCCTGTCTAGCATCTTTCCGCCTTCCCAACCCCCCAAACCTCCAGCCTATTCTGCACCGCCTCCTCACGCAACTCCGCTCAAGTGAATCACCAGCATTTGCAGCCCTGTCTGAGCCCCATTCTCTCTCTTTTCATCCGTCTCTCTCTCTCTCTCTCTCTCTCTCCTCCTTCCCGTTCACTGTTAGATGGATTCCCAAGGGAAATGGAGAAGATGGAATGTGTGTTATCTGTGTAAAGTACAATCAGTCTCCCCTCGTTCACTCTCTCACACTCTCTTTCACTCCAAAAGCTGATCTGTCCTCCTGAGTACTTCGCATTTACTGTAGTGGCTTGTGCATTCAGGCGAACCCTTCTTCGGAGAACTGTTCAAAGGGACAGACACGCACACATAAGCCAGATAGAGGGCGGGGGGTTATTCCACATGCTGTTATGGATTCTCCTTCTTGATTTTCTATGAGGCGACCCACAAGGTTAATGAACTGTACTTCTGGGAAGACTAATTTGATTTGGATTAACCCTATATTGCAGTGAAACAACGGACACATTTGAAGGGAGGAGCGAGACGCCAGACTCCATCCTCCACTGTTTATGACATCAACCCCAGACGCACCTGCCTGACACTTTGGCACTGGCCATCATTTCATCAAAATGAATCAGTAAAAAATAATAATAATAATAAAGGAAAAAATGACTAAGGCATGACTAAGGACAACTTTCAAGGGGAATCTGAATGCAACACCTGGCCCATCCAGGAGAAAAAATACAGGCACGTGTCTTCCCTGCAAATGTGTCCAGTGCATCCCTTTTGCCCTTCAGTGAGAAATGGAAGTTTCATAGTATAGTGGAGCTACAGTAAATGATGTAAATGGCAGACAAGCAATGCTGTAATCTGCTTGTGAATCTCTAGTGTAGTAAAACTCTTAACTCTAGATTGAAAGCCCCTACTTACAAGATTTCATTTAATTTTAGTGGTCTAAGACAGAAAAGAATATATATATATATATATTTGTTTTTTTTCCCCTTAATTCTTTCTCTTACGCAGCTATGAGATTGAGCTATGAGATCCTACAATGTAAGATGTTTCAATTCAGGAAACACCCTTGTTTAGTTTTGGCCTGTAGTGTTGCTCATGCCTGTAGACATGGTGTTACTATACTGTAGGTTGTTCACTTTTTGTTGTTTAGCCAAGCAATGTTGGTTTTTAATATTTGTTTTTTAGTTTAATTATTTTCAGTTAGTTTGCAATACCTTTAATTTTCACTGAAAGTTTAATTCTAATTTATTTATCTAAACTGTGTTAGGTGTGTAACGGGACATGTATTCATCCCGAACCATCACTATGCATTTCATGCAGTCAGATGACGAATACAGTCAGTCAATAGGGGATCAATCCAGAAGGGCGCACACGGTAATGCACTGCTAACTGTCACAACAGGAAAGAGCAGAAGAAGAGACGATCTACTCACCAACCCAAAACATGAACAGCATTGGCACGCAAGGGCTCGAAGAACCGCCTGCTTGTTTTGAATCAGCAGTGTGGGAAAGTTTCGGTTTCTAGAGATGCTATAAATCAGAATCTGTTTTTAGTTTTATTTTGGCCGATCTCTATTGCAGAATTGCGCACAAACTGCATAGCCATCATTTCCCAAAATGTAATTTGTGTGAAGTTTTTATGAAGTCCGTAGAGGAGAAAATACTGTACCCGGCTGATCAAGCTTTAATGTACCTCTGAGAGGAACTGACCATCTTCAGAAATGTTTCCATGGCATTTTCTTTTCCTCTTACCTCCATTTAATGCATATTAAATTGCATTAGCACAGGCTCAGCTGGTTTGTTTATGGCAGTAACCAAGGAAATGCTATAATCACTGCTGTTCCATATGGGGGTACACTTGCATTTTCATTCAGTCCGTCTGCTGTTTTTGTTTTGTGCAAGTGTCTTATGTAGCAAAATCATCATTACTTAATCTAAAGTCAGACCATTCTGTTTTTGCTCACAAATCGTGAAATTATACAATCTATTTCTAATCAAAAATAACTGCTTATTGTACAGTACAGTATGTTGCACAACACTACTGTCTGTTCAATAAATAAATAAATAAATAACTTCTTGTACCAACTTGTATCAAACCACGACCCCAAAACCGAGGTACGTCCCGAACCTTGTCTTCTGTGTACCATAACACCCCTACTAAATGTACTGAATGTACAAAATGTCCAGTGTCTGGGCATGTAAGTGTACGTCATGATCTCGTGATGTTACCATGTGTTGCTGTACTTTGTTTTTGAACATGTAAGTTGTTTTGACCATGGCCATGGCCATGTCAGAGCACATTGCATGCTTTTCTACTCTGATGCATCAAGGCAAAGACATTGTTATTTTTATAACAAACAGCGTGACCCTTGAGAGAACTCTGACTCCATGGTGGTGCTCTTTCTCTCTCTCTCTCTCTCTCTCCCTCTGCCCCCCGCCCCATTAATCCACAGCTATGAACTTTGAAAGACCAGCCCTCACAACTCATTTTTTTATAAATTTTTCTCCTCCCCAATTAAACCATATAGGTATATGACTGGGAATCCTGAACTATATGTTAAGAACCGGTGAACCAGGAAGAAACCTTGAACAACCAGTCTGATCCCCAAAAAAATGACTCTATGAGTCTTTTCTTTTCAGAGAATTAATCAGTTAGAGCAATCACTGAATTAATCAGACTCACTTAACCTTTTCAGTAATTTCGTCATGTCTGACTGCCATAACAGCATAGTTATATATTATGTAAATAGCCTAAACAGTCTAAAACATGGAACATGATCTGTAAAGCATTAAGATTCCACAATACAGTAACATTTAAACAGCATTTAATACTTCAGTATGCTCATAATGTGCTATTATTTCAGGAGCTCTAGTTTTATTGACATCGATCAATCGTTTTTGAATGTGTAAAACAATATTTTTTATGTTTAATGTTCCTTTAAAGATAGCTCTTTAGTTCAAAATATGTTTTTTTTTCTTCATTATAGCATTAATAAGCAAATGGACTAAGATGAATTAAAGATGACAAAAAGAGAGTAAATGTAAAAGGAAAGATTTTTTCTAAGCCGTTTTTGTAGTCGTCACACACTAAAAGGCTCTTACGACCAAAAGAGGCTCTCTCTGATTTTACATTTGCTGTATTGATTTGTTTTTCTGAAAGTGATTTCTATCCTTTTTTAAACATTAATACATGTCTTGCTTCCTTTAGTGTTTGCCATTGGCTTTATTGTGCATCCCTGTGATGTGCCTCTGATTATTTTATTGTTGTTGTTTTTGTGTCACAATCAATAGCAAGTGCTGTTGAGCAACTCATATTCTAGTCCTCATCTAAAACATGACATACACAACACTCCCCCTACCATCTCAGTTATTATTATATATATATTTTTTTCCGAGATTAGATGCATACACACATTCTTTGTGCCCTAAGACTGTGTGCTTTGAGTTTTGAGGTCCTTGGGCTGTGACAGAAAGGAAACATTTGATTTTACATTATAAACCGTTTATTCAGCAAGGGCAAAAAAGAGACGTTTCACGCTTAAGCCCTCAGCAGGCTGTGCACGGAAATGTCATCATTTTTTGGGGGGCTGTAAGCGTGCGCGTAAATCTGCTTAACAGTTTTTCTTCTGTGGCACTGACACCACGTCCTGTTGCCCGTTGCCTTTGGGCTGGTGTGTGATGTGGGGAGAATCTCATATCAGCATTAAACACATTTATCTAGGAGAGTGAGAAAAATGGAGAGAGAGAGAGAGAGAGAGAGAGAGAGAAGAGGCAGGGAGGGGAGAAGGGTGGTGGATAGGATTCTGGGAGGAGGATGGAAGGCAGCATTAGGAGTGGAAAAGCAAAGTGTTCCACAGTTCAATACTGCATTAGTACATTAGAGCAGAGCTTTTCAACCTTTACAGGCCTAGAGACCCTCCAAACACACTCTCTACCAACCCAGTGACCTCCAGTAGAAAAGATTTCTCTGTAACACTTTATAAATTAATCAGATGTATCCTTCTGTACTGATTAACTGAACATTTAAAGCCAACTTGACACTCCGCTCCGGAAACCTGTTTTACTTTTGTTGCATTTAATGTGGTGAATTATTTTGTTTAATGTGATTTCATATAAAACTGGATATTCAAGGAACATATTATTATTATTATTATTATTATTATTATTATTATTATTATTATTATTATTATTATTATTATTATTATTATTATATATGCAATAGTAGCAGTATAGTACGTAGTAACTTTAATACTAGTACAATTTATGGATAATAATAATGAAGAGGAGTTGTTGTTATTATAATTTTAATACCACTAATCTGTTTTAAAATAAATAATTTGTAATAAATTATGAATATATTAAATTCTAATTATTATATTAATGAAAATTAATTTCAGTTTATTTTATTAAAACCTTTTAATAGTAGTAAAATATATGGATATTGTGTATGTTAAGGTATATTTTGATAATGATGATTAATACTAATTATTATTATTATTATTATTATATAGAAATAATAATTAGATTAGAAATAATAACTAGATAAAGGTCAATTATTATTCAGGATAAATTTAAAGTACTTCATTTTGAAATCTACACAGAAAGGAAATCTTGCATTTTTAATACAGAATTTCAGTTCATAGATTTCACTGCAAAATCCTCATGGACTTCGAGGCTGAAAACCCCAACGCTGAATCTGGGTAGTTTCTCAGATAAAGCCCAAATCATTTTAAACTAAGGCTCGCATTGATAGTTTTTAAAGACAGCTGGATTTTTAGGGGCCTTCTGCCAGAGCATTGTCATTTAAGACCACTTTTCATGGCCCAACTGCACAAGCCCCACCTGTTCCTTGAATCCTTTGAGCTGCAGCAATCAAGCAATAAATAAGCTGCCAATTTGAATGCAGTGAGGCTGTTAGACTGGCAAAGATCAAAGCCTTCTGTGTTAGCACAGCAAATACAGCATAGAGCCCAGCACCTCCCCTCCCTAAAACAAAACCTACACACCAAGCATAATTAGCCAGCATCTCCCCAGTCACTCTCCACTACTGTCAGAACAGCAAAGATGGGCATCAGTACAGCTATCGCAAACATAATATGCTCTTTTATTTTCTTCTAGTTTGCAAAAATCAGCCATTTAATGCACAGTCCCTTGACATCATTCTGGAGATTGTTTTATGATTCTGCTTACTTAGTAAAAGCGGCCTTACATAAGTCTTATTATGCCCCTCAGGACCACACAGGCCATTCAAGGAGACTGAAGAACATTTAAATGAAGAAAGAAGAGGTGCGCGATACGATAAGACTATCACTTGAAGCAATAGTTCACCCAGAAATGAAAAACCTTTCATTTATTTTTTCACCCTCATGTCATTTCAAACCTCTGTTGTTGTTGATGTTTTCCAGTGAAAAACAAAAGGAGACATTTTTGAATGATTATTACACAGCTTTTGAGATACAAAAAAAAAAAACTAATAGCACGTTATTATTTAGTATACATTTTTCAGTGTTTTACCCAATTTCCATTATTGCACAATATTATTATTATTATTATTATATGGAGAAGTATCGTGTTTAATTTATTTAATAGTACATTTCTACACACACACACACACACACACACACACACACACACACACACACACACACACACATAAAAGCTATTTATATACACGTGTTTATATATACAGTCAAACCAAAAATTTTTCATTATTTTTTACTGGTGGGACACTATAGTTCATTAATGTAAGGAAGGATAGCCAAATTAAGTAAACTGTGACATATTATACCCTAAAATTCCTCATACATTGGATTACCAGTAAAACTGATAAAAATTTGGGAACCAAAATTATTCAGACAATATTTGGAACAATATGAGAGAGAGAATAATATAAATAATGACTGGATAAAATTTTTTTGGTGAACTGTCACTTATAAAAGGTCAGGTAACAATAGCTGAAATAGTTATTATTTATTTATTTAGTTATTTTTCTGTAGTATGTACTGTGCTTTAAAGGGCAGAAGTTACACTCTTCACACAAAACTTGTATTTCATAGCTCCAGTGAAGTGTGTAGTGTTACTTAAGAGTGAAATTTAGGGCACTTATGGGTCACCCAAAAAAAATTTTTTAAATCCTTGGGGGTTACTGGATGTTTCTGTGTGAGCTGCACAGCCTGACACTGAGCACAAGCTTGAGAATCTGATGCTTAGTTTGACTGACATTTGAATCTGTCCGTGGCCGGTGCGGAGTATAGTTCTGCACGCTAGAACCTATGTTGTTTGATCAGAAGCTGATGAAAAGCTGGTCTGTTTATCCAGCCACCTCGAATGGCAGAGAAATGTTAGTGACAGAGTGTATCTGTCCTGGCTTTTTGAATATTGGGGTCTATAAATGTTGGAAGTAGATTTGATTTTCATAGTTATATAAATACAGCCTATAATGTTTTACAGTGAATCCCAACACACACACACACACACACACACACACACACACACACAGACATTCATTTATCATTCATAATAATATGACAACCATTTCAGTTGAAGTCAGCTGAATATAAGGGTTAAAGACGTGCATATAGCAGTTTTCTGTTTTTGAATTTGAATGATTTAATCTGTAGTAACATTCTTAAAAAATAATAATAATAATTAAAACAGTAGCATGATATTAAATGATGCAGCCGCTGTGGCATTCACACAGGGTTGGTCTCAGACTTTGAGTGAGAGAAAGACTGGCATTTTGGAAAGGTAGAACAGCTGTAGGCTCTGTTTGGTGGTGGGGGGGTTCTAAAGAGACGTGCAGCAGGGGTGGACGGATGGATGACTAGAGTAATGACATGTGCTTCAAGCAAATGATGATTAACACACTTGCACCATATGCAATTCTTATAGAATTAAAAAAGTGCATTGATGTGGCAGTGAAGTAAGCAGTGCACTCGAGAAAGCCATTCAGCACTGCAGAGCCTGTATCATATAATAAAATGGCGCAAGGTAGTCATGGAGTCAAATAGCATTGCTTAGAATTTCTAAGTTTAGTTTGAATGGTAGCTATTTATTTGAATTCCCACACCAGTGCTCTGCTGTGTGAAGAAATGTTCTGTTCCCCAGCTGTTCCTCTCCTGATAAAGTTACTGTACAAATTTGTAGATGTGGTTTCTGGTAATTCTTTGTAAAAATGCAGTGACATTTCTTTCTGCAGGGATCATTTTGCGGTAGTACAGACTCAATTTAGTACCTTCTGAAAACTTTTGCAGGCTCCTGCGCATATTTGTGTTTTTATTTACAAAGGCAAAGGTTTCTGTTTCCAATATGTTTTGCAGCTAGTCACATTGAAAGATCGAGTCTGTTGAGCACTAGCGCTATTTTTCCACATGTTCTTTTCAAAGCAATGTTAATTTACTTGTAAAATATTTAAGAGATTTAAGGTAAGTATTCATTATATTTAATTTATTATTTTATATTATAATTGTTATATTATCTTATTTTCAAATAGTACTAAAACTGAAATAAAAATAAAGGTTAATAGAAATATATAACAAAAATATAATAAGTAAAAACATTGACTACATCACAAAGTTACTGCAGCTAAAACTTTAACAGCTAAAACTTTAAATGATTCACATTCACAAAATAGGTAATATGAGTGTGTTACAACAATTTTTGCTCTAGAATAAAAATTGCAGAAGATAGATTTTTGAGGTTTTGTAAGTGTTTTTCACAATCACATCTCTTCAACTGTCAAGCCCATTATGTGTCATAATTGTGTTGATTAAACTTCACTTATGGCAGTTTAATCTATACAGTGTGAGGTGGTGCTATACAAAATAGCAGCACCACTGTGAGGGATTGTCTGTCTTACAGGGCATGTTGTCTTTTTATATGCCGTGTTGTAGAATTGACAGTACCTGTGATGATTTATGATAGAGCCACAATCTGATATTCCACTGCTTCACCTCATTTGTGTGTATCACCCACGCATTAGCTCACAGCTCACAAGCCAGACTCATAAACAAAACTCACTTCACTTCAGCCACTTCTACACTTTACCTCTAAAACTTTGATATCACCTTAAAAATTTTATTATTATTATTATTATTTTATATTTAATCTTTTTTTTTTTTTTTTTTTGGAGGCTGGAGGTTTATAATATTAGTAAGATTCATATGGGGCAGTAAATGTTAAAAATACATTTACTTTATTTATTTATTTATCAATATGAGACAAAAGGTGGTGACTTGATAGTGTTTTATGGTTTAATGTCCAGTTATGCTGGGATTTAGGACACTTTTTGTGTCATGTTTGGCAACCATTGCAGTAAAGACTGATGAAGAGCAGGCTATCTGTTGCTTTAATCAGTAAGCCATTATTGTTTTGCACGTAGAATGCTAGCATTTGCTAATGCTAGGTAGAAGTTAGTTACAGTAGCTAGTAGAAGCTTATTATATGAGTGAGTAATTAAACAATTATGTAAAAATGAAGATTTTGAGGACACACATAAAATCAATTTGATGCAGTTTAAATGAGGCATCCTAATGAATTTAAAAGCACAAACTATATTTTGACAGGCTTAATGAACTGAACTGAGAGACAAATTTGCTTAGAAACTTAATTTGCTATTTGTGTGGAACAAGGCTGAGCATTATGAATAAATTGTTAATTCTAAGCATATATATGTAGATATTCTGTGGGTCTGTACATTATATATGAATAGACTGCAAATTCGAAGCATTGTATTTATATTTCATTTTGACACAAAATGATGTTTTGGTGGTGCAGAATGAATGTTGTCTTTTGGGAGTGTGTTGCCCCTCAAAACTGTTTTTATCCTTCTTTTTTCACTACAGGGGCTCTCACTCACTTATTTCTGATGGTCAGAGCTCTCAGAGCTGATTGTCTAGCAGTATGAACGAACACTCTTTTTCGCAAGCTATTATGAAGCCATCAGCCACCAACTCACTGTTCGAGGTTTATTTTTTTCTTCTTCTCATTCTATCATTCACAGTTCAATGCTATACTTTCTAACCCTCTCTTGGAGTTACACACGCCCAGCTGGCTGCTTCTAAATATGGAGATTTCAGGTTGTTTGCCCCAGGGGAGCTTTGATACATGCAGCGTTTAGTTCAGGACTTGAAATCAGAAACACAGAGGGTAGTCATATCACATTATCTTCACCTAGCATAACACGTCAACATCATCCAGGGCACATTTCAGCTCTTATAAATGCATAAAAACACTGCAATTGTTGCTTGACCGTAACTCCATGTACTGTGATATTTACTGCAGGTTATCACCCCTATATTAGGAACTCTGATTTCACCTCAAGCTATTTATATATATATATATATCGTATATATAATTGTTATTACATAAATTATTAGGATTTTGTATGATGTACCATATATGTAATTAAATGATTATTAGTATTATTATTTACATTACAGTTATACACTATTAAGCTTGTGTGGAGAACCATGGGGTTGTTTCCAGCCTTCAGATCCTGAAAGCCATTTTGAACCTGTGCCCAGTCATTTTGTTGGGCCTTTCACTTTAGATCATCACCTTTTATCAATGATGCTGCCAGGATTGCACATGGTGTACAAAAACATGGACTGAAGCCAGCATATTCTTTATTAAGAGACATTCATTTTGTTCAGAGCTGCCTCATTCTGTTAGCTTAAGCAATAATAGTGTAGTTTCAATTAAAGGAGTCATTTAGCAGATGTGCTAATCCAAAAAAGACTAAAAATACACTTATTACAGGACAATCCCCCAGGAACAACCTGGGGGTTAAGTGCCTTGTCTTTAATTACCAGCTTTGAGCTTTAACCACTGCAGCCCAGTTTTGCATTTTAAAGGTAACATGGTTTTATTTTAAATCAAAAAGGTTTAATTGGCCGGTCATTTTTGGGACTTCAAACAGTATTTTTGGTGCATCTTTCACCAGTAACAGCAGATGGCTCTATTTTGACTTCAGATATATAAAATATCATGTTGAACTTTATCTTATTATTTCACAATATTTCACATACTGTATCTTGTCCATCCATCACCTGTCAAAAACCATTATAGCTTTCCTCAGTGTTTTCTTGTCTTAGATACTGTAGGCCATCTGATGACTTACAGTCACTCTCACATTCGCTCCTGTCAGTCTGCGCTCCTGCAAAACCTCCTGATGTGTTGCATTCATAGAAGTGTCATTCATCTTCTGTTCTGGAGAGTGTGTTTTTTCCATGACTTCTAGCCTTATCAGTCCACACATTTAATTGGGCGGCTGCTGCGGTTCCTGTCAGCGGCTCTCGCTGAAGTGTATGCGCGTTTGTGGTGAAAAGCAGACCTGTGTGTCAGATGCAGCAGATGTCTGAGATTTTTTATCTAATGAAACAAAGGCAGAACCTTTGAATCCTGTCAGATTTGTGTTTGCAAGCTTTCTCCCTATATTTACGTCTCACGTCGATATCTTTCTCTTTCCAAATAAAAACAGAATGATGTTAGACATGAGCAACTTAATTGTGGCACTAGGAAAAGAGCATCAATCTGATCTAACTGTTCAACATTAAGATGGCTATGTTTCAGAAATGAAAACCAGGGACACTTCTAGTTCCTCAGAATATAAATTTGCATTGCCATTATTGATAAATTGTCATTTAATATATATTGACCATGATAAATATAGTACATTGTGCATTGCATTTTTTTCAAAATCAAAATAAATGTTTATTAAATATTAAGCATTACAGGTGTTTTCAACACTGTTAATAATAAGAATTGTTTCTTGAACAACAAATCAGCATATTAGAATGATTTCTGAAGGATCATGTGACAATGAAGACTGGAGTAATGATGCTGAAAAGCTTTGGCTTAGAAATAAATTACTTTTTAAAATATATTACAAAATAAAAGTTATTTTAAATGTATTACAAATAATTTATAAATTATTACACAATATTACAGTTTTCGTTAAATAAACACACCCGCTGATGAGGATAAGAGACTTATTTGAATGTTTTCTGAAGGATCATTGAAGACAAGAGTAATGAAGCTGAAAATTCAGATTTACCTTCACAGTAACAAAATATATTTAAAACTATATAACAACAGAAAAAAAGCTGTTTAGTTTGTTTAGGTCATTTAAGTAATTTCTTCATATTTCATCAGACATTTTTCCCCACGGATTTCCCTCACAGTGTTTCACAGTGTTTGCTTTGAATTATTCTGAATTCAGTGCCTGTTAGCTACAAATCCAATTCTCAAAGGGGATGCAGCGCCAGGGAGATGTGTTTACTTAAGGAGCCATTCTAAAAATTACAGTAAATTAACTTATGATTGCTCTAACTAGATGTGTATTGTGCTGTTTTTTCTTCACCATCCTTTAAGTTTCTACCATCTAATCAAGTGTAATGACACTTTATATCCTGTCGTTTCTACACACCGAATTTAGACTGTGCACATGCTTTGGTGGGGAAAATAAATATGTTGCTCTGTGATGGTGCTGACGGCCAGAGACAGAAAATGCAGAAACTGTTAAGTAATGTGTGATTGGGGGCCATTTTGGCTCCGGCCAAACGGTTTGTGCCAAGAGCCAGGATGGCTGCCAGTTTCCCAAACAATTGCAGACACCTGTGATGAATGGCTCAATGGTTTAAGCTCCACTGACCCAGCTGCACTTACATAGGGTTGTGTATGGAGAAGAAAATGTGTGTAGAGGGAATTTTGACATGAAACAGCACCAGAAGAACACGTTTGGTTTAAACATGTTAGTTGTCCATGTTGTATGTTTTTTTATATGTTATGGCTGAGTATATTGTGTTAGCGTTGTCACAATAGTTACCAACAGCTATACCAACATTTCACAGTTTTTTTTATTTACATTTTTCATCTATTGAATAAAAACAGCATCTTTTAAAATGTAAAAATATTAATAATAATTTTTATCAGTATTAATTTATTTTTTGTACAGATTCATTATCATTGTTTTATTTGAGTTTTAGTATTTTAGGGCCATCAATAACTAAACTAAATTCTTGATACCAATTTGAATCTACCAATTATCTATTGAATAAAAACAACATCTTTTAAACTTTAAAGCATAAAAAGAAATGTAAAATATTAATACTGACAAATTTCAGGACAACTATAATTCTGACATTTAAAATTTGTATTTTTATTTTATTTTCAATTTATAGTCTAGTTTCACTTTTTCAGAGTTTTCCATTTTCAGTTGAAATGTTTTTATTTATTTAGTTTATTTTAGTTTTAGTATTTAAGGGCAAAATAGTATAATTTAAAACCATTTTTTTTTTTCAAATTTATGGACATTTGTATTTAATTAAATGTAATTTTGTTTGGGAGTCAGGAGAATGTATTTAGCTTAGTTTTTTATGTTTTAAAATGTATTAAGTTTTGATATAATCTGTTAGATATAATTAGTATATAGTATATTTATTATAGCTGATCTACACCTAAGCATCAGCTCCAGTTTATGTGTAATAATGTGTAATCGGTATTCAATAAGACCTACTTCCTTTCTATCTCTCTGCTGTGTTTGTTGTTGTTTAATTAATTTAAAGTAACACAAGAACCATGAGACTGCATAAAAGATCACTTCAGAGCACTGTGATGTTTGCTTAACTCACCTCTGAGCTCCAGCCTCTGTTTTGTTTTTGCAGAGAGACGTGCTGGACGTCAATCAGATTATGAAAGACTTGGCCAGCATGGTGCATGAACAAGGAGACACCATAGGTGAGATCCTATTTGTGTGTGTGCGTGTGTGTGAGTGAGTGTGTGTGTGTGTGTGAGTGTGTGTGTGTGTGTGTGTGTGTGTGTGTGTGTGTGTGTGACTCTATATTTCCAGTTAAGAGTCTGTTGACAAATCCTTGTTTGTCTGGCCTTTTATTGATAATCACTTCTCCCCCATATCCATCCCATAATCCCCTGTGGTGCTGAGGTGCAGTTTCAGTGGAGAACAAGGCATCACCTTCTCCAGCTCAATACATGACAGCCTGAGGGTTAGTCTCTACAGCGTGAGGCCTTTAGAGGAGACTAAGATCAGAGAAGATCCTCAGAGATTCAATTTATATTTAACGGGACAGAAGCATTATTCAGGAGCTGAGTCCCTGGTTACATGAAGATAATTTTGTTATTGCTTAATTATTTAAAAAATGTTTAGATTAAACCTTTGACATTTTATCTTGGACATGTCAGCAGGCATGATCTGTCTTAACATTGTGCTGTTTATAATAATTTATTATTATTATTATTATTATTATTATTATTATCATTATCATTATTATTATTACTATTATTATTATTTAATGGTATATTCAGTGTTGGATATTTAACTGGAAATTTAATTTCTATTGTTTACATTTAGATTACCTTTTAACACTCATAATTTAAGAACACAGTTAAATATAAACTTTAACAAATTTTAAAACTAATAAAATATTTTGAAATATTAAAATACATTTTTAACTGCACATGGTAATGTTGTGATGCTGAAATTCATTTGATTTTAGTATTCTGAATTTACTTGTAAATAATAGTATAGAATATAAATGAGATAAATGATACAAATTATTTTTAATATCAGCCATAACATCTAAATAATTATTAGCCTTTCTGTATTGGCCAGAATTTTAATATCAGTGGATCTTTAGTGATAAATATTATTGTAAATTAAAAAAGCTGTTTTGTTGGTGCTTCACAAGGTTTGGGGGAGTGAACCATGACATGTGACCTGCCCAAATGTGATATTATGCATAAACATTTATATCAGGTGATGGAAACACGTTACTGTTATTTTGGGTAATTTGACATGTGACCCTTAGCCATGACCTCTTTGTTAGATAATGCCCATTCCTGTTCTCTCTCCAGGAAAATTTTCTGTACGCTTGGGTCAGAGTTTGCATGGATGTGCACACATTTTCCCGTCAAGTTTGTTTTTTATAAATCCCACCTTTTGCATAGGAAGTGGCGTACACTTCTTTCAGGGCAGGTTTTGTGCATACCCAATGGTTATAAAAGAGGTCCCAGATGATCAAGATACTACTCCTTCAGGAGAGGTTAAGGATGTGCTTTTCATCCTAATTTAACACTCTCATGGTCACAGTACAACTGCAGCTCAAGGAAAAAGGAGAGAAAATGGAGGCGTAACACAATATGAAAGGAGTTCATGAGAGAAAAGGGATACTGAAACTTTCCTTGTCCCCCACTTCCTTCCTTGCATGGACACTTAACATTTACACAGGGAAATGATGTTGGACACATTGAAGGGTATCACAAGTTATGTGACACAAGTTTATTGTATACACACAGTATACAATAAAACCCAACAATGCCATTCCGCCCTTTAGAAGGACAATTGAGGATGTAGGTGGACTATATTTTATTTTATTTTACTCTATGCCACTTTCTGATCTTCTCATTATACAACATGCATTAAGATTTTCATATTGTTTAATTTATTTTTATTTTGTCACTTTCTGGTTTCTCTTCCCCTGCAAACTTTGTTGATGAAACGATGATGCATTTGTACTGTTCCAAAACCATGCCTATTTCGGCCACGTTTACCAACATTTTTACTAAAATTAAAAGGAAAAACGGAATATATTAAACTAAATCTAATTCAAAATATAAACCAAAGCGGTATGATACTAAAATAACACTGATTATGAGTTTCCACTTGCACTGCCAGACTCACTCTCTTAGAACGTTGTTGTTGATGTGTATGAGATTGTATACACCTACATATGCAAAGTGCAAACATTTCATAAATGGCTGTTAGAAAACATTAGCGTCATTGCATCTAGGCATGATGTTTTCAGTAGTAAGTAAGGCTAGAACAAAAGCCTTTTTGCTCAGAGTCCATTAGAGTTTTAAGAGACTGAAATAGAAGTGGCTAAATTGGTCTCTGCCTTTATACCCAGGGTGTTTATTAAGAGGTGGATGTGAATAAAGTCTCTGTGGATGGCCGTAATTTGAAGGGGTGGAGATAGGACAGATTAGACAAGTAAACAGGTGCATGAATTTTAGATGCTTTTAGCACAGCCTTATGGAAAGGTGGACTTTTGTGATAAGGCAAGAACGATATGCGACGTACCTGAATGAAATGGGTCATGCTTTGTTTTTAGTTGTTAGATGACAGGAAAAAGCTCAATATGCCAATGTTACATGTATTAAAATGTGTTGTGGCATTATGTAGTAAAAAGCTATTGGTGTATTCACATAATAATGGTGCATTCACATTAGCAAAATTTTTTGTGAAATTTTGTAGACAAACAAGGTCCATTGTCCACTGTCAATAACATAGTGATGCATGAAGCACAGCTCACACAAATCACTTTCAAACCAAGCAACTTTCTGTTTGTTAGTTTTGTCAAATTCCTTTGACCAGCTTGAGAATGAGAGAAATCTGCATGAAGAACTTTTTCTTTCTCACATGAAACTCACAATCGCACAGATTCCTACTGAAATTATTTTGCCCATGAAATTAGCAAATGGAAGATGCGACTGCCGACTGCACCTTTAAAGTAGTATGATGACAACACTGGCACATAGCCTGACATGTTCTGATATGATATACTGTATATGTGCAGTTGACTTCAGGTTATGCTCAGTCACCATTTTCATTTGAATTTGTTAGCCTAACTAAATTAAGTATATTAAAAGTATATTAATTTGTTATTTTTTTACTTGTTCACCCCATACACATGACGTGCATGTCCATGTTAGCATTTCCTCAGGTGTGCTTGTATTGTGTGCCACATTTGTCTAACACTGTGTAGTCAGCGTTGATGCAGTCATGTTTATTTACTGCTTCAGCATTGCTTAAGGTTATCTGTGTACATAGCGAGTCTATTAATTCCATAAAGAAGTGATTTGATTCTGAGCCACGAAAGCTAAATTATGTTTTCAACTAATTGGGTGTTTGTTTTAAAGCTCAGCTTTGTGCCTTCCTAACTGGTTGATTCTTTAATTATTTCTAGTCTAATGTTTTCAGCAGTATTCACGGTTCGGGTGTGTGTATGTGTGTGTGTGTGTGTGCGAGTCAGTGGTGACCAGCTGAGGAGTGCTTGTCAAACCTGTTCATTTAGAGTCATTATAAAGTATGTCCCTGTAATTCTTAAACAAATTGAGGATGATGAAAATTAAAAAGCAACATTTGTATTTGTGTTTTCAGAGGCTGTTTGCCCATGTTTGGCAGTCGATAAGGTTATATTACACAGAGCAGGATTCTGCATATAAAAAGCTGAATTAAAAGAGGAACCAGAGCTGGTGTGATTCAGCTAGTTTAAAACAGTGAAGGTCTTTTTGGATCCCAGTGATACACACAATGCTTTATGGTTAACGGTGCATCTTTTATCAATTTGTTTTTAACTTTAAGACATTTTGTTTAGTAAGTGAATTAAAAATGAAACCAAACACTGTTGTTCCTTTGCAAAATTAAGCTTACTAAGCAAAACCTGCTTTTTGCTGTTTTTGGGCAATATGGCCTGATGTGAAGCCAGTTTGAAACAATATGTAGCAAAATTATGTTGTTGTATAAAATAACATATACTTTGTTTATAATAAGACAATCCCAGAATACATGTTTTAGTAAATGTTTTCGAAAGGTTTAGCTTTTCTAAATGCTAAAACCTTTGGAGCCTATGGAAATGTCAAATACTTTTATTCAGTACTTTTATTCAAATATTTGTGTGCTGTATTTTTGTATATTTAGAGTATCAGGTCATTAGCTTAGTGTTGGTAACATCAGGCTCTAAATTGTGCAACAGTCATTGTGTCTGCATTGATTTTTGACAGTAATACATAAACTGTTCAAGACAAACCTACCATGAAATATTAAGCGATGAGGTATGGTGCTTTAAATATTATTATTATTATTGTTGTTTACATCAGGGATAGGCAACTCCGGTCCTGGAGGGCCACTGTCCTTAGCTTCAGGCCTCATAAAAACTCACTTGCCTGTATCTATCTAGTAATCCCAAAAACACTGATTGCCTTGTTCAGGTGTGTTTAATTAGGGTTGGAGCTAAACTCTGCAGGACAGTGGCCCTCCAGGACCGGAGTTGCCTATCCCTGGTTTACATTATTTGTTATGTTTTACTAGATTCTCCAGGAAGAGCCCCAATGCCCATTATTTTGAAGAGAAAGGCAGCCAATCAGAAATGTTGCTATTATTAAGGAAACAAAACTCCAAAAAGGCCAAAACCACTCATAAGTGACCACCCATTGACATGAAGCATTGCATCATGTGCCCAAACTCTCAAATATTTGTAAATATTTAAATATTTTGTGCATAAATTATTTATAATCAATGACTGTAAATAAATTGTTTAATATTGTACCATCATTTAGTTTTAGCAGTAATCTGCAATGCTTCATGGGACTTCATTCTCTCCCTAAAATAATTTAAATGCCCAGTATTGTGCCTTTGTCTGATTTTTCAAATTTGTAATATTATGCTTTTCCTCTTAGAGTTGGTTGGTTTGGTTCCCAGTTTAACACTCTTTAGAGCAGAATATTTTGAAAACTCTATGGAGGGAATAAATGAGAAGAATCCTTCTGTATCCTTGGCTGTTGAAAAAATGGGTGGCCACCATGGAGCTCTGTTGAAATCAACTGAATCTCTTGTGTGCTTCATGTGAGAAGTCATTTGTCCCATTTACATGAGTGACAGTTTGCAGAATTGCTATGAAAAGCATCTCTCAAATCATTCGCTTATGAAGTTCCATTTCAGTTGGGATGCTTCTGTATAAAATAGCTGCCTGTGTAGACCGTAAACAGCGAGGAGACTTTTGGAACAGCATTGCTCAATAGCTTTGATAAAAATCCATTTAGAATGTCTTTTTGACACAATTGACACTAATAAGAGGCTGGTTGCCCTGCAGGGTGTGTTTAGCAGACATGGCTGATGATTCATCTAGCACAGAGCCTTCTTTTCAGTTTCGCTATTGAAATATTGATTGATAAGTCTCCGTATGATGTGTCATCGCCTTTCAGTGTTTCTAAATGAGCCATTTCTCATTTCCACCCAGATTCACTGGGCCTATATTGGGAGTAGATCATCTTAGATGGAGACAGAAGAAATGTTCACGCTGGGAGGGTTCTTTTGGTCACTGGAGTAGATACTGAGCACTTTCTGAATATCGTGCGGCCCACACACACTTTCAGATATTGCTTTGTGTAAACTTTGGTTTGTTTCTTCCTGTCTGCAGCACCCAGAACCATATTCTCGCTATTTTTCACTTTTGTGACTCGATGAAGCTTGTTGTTCAAGCACCTCGGGCTTGTGATGAGAAGTACGGGAAACTGTGATGTGGTACAACAGGTGCCTACAGGTTTAATTATCCCAGGGAGCTACTGTGCTCCGCTCATTTAAAATGGCCAATTTAGCTGTTTCCAGAAATGTGGGGTTGAGATGAATCCAGGTAAGGAATATGGGATGAAAGTTTACAAATTGATAGCACTTTTTAATCCTTTAGAAGGCCATCTAACTGAATGATGAATTAAAAAAAAAAATAGACAAAAAACACATTCCTGAACAAGTTTCCAGCTTCTTTCCATGCAAACACTCCTCTGCCACATCTCACGGTGACGACGGAGACCAGCACCAAATCAAATCAGAGAAAGATAAACAAAACCTCATTATTTTCTCCAGCTAGGCGGAGATGAGGTCTACAGTGATCCCCTCAGCTGAGCCTGCCCTGCTTTAACCCCGCTGTAACTCTCCCGCTTTTGCTTTCGTTCTGCACTCCTGTGTTGTGAACCACACATTTGTTTTTAATTGGGAAGGGAATTGACTCTGCATTTAAATCAATGCTCTCTCGCTAGTATAAGTACATGTGCATTGGAACAAGACACCTCATTTGGATTATTCAAAGTTAATAATTGGCTGTCTTTGCTACAAATTAAGGAAGCAAGGACATAACTGAGTCTTTGTGTGTTTTTAGCTGATTATTACACCGTATGTGTGTTTCTAAGCACAATTCTCAGCGGAAAATGACCTTTTTTGTGAAGGGTTTCTTGAGTAGAATATTAGCTAATCTTCTTTTGGTACAGAGAGAGATGTTAAAACTATTTGTTTATACTTTTATACTAGATATACACAAATGGTCATACAATAATAATCAAGATAAATGTAAAGTACTTTCAGTGATTTGTTTTAATTCATTTAATAGCATCAAAACACGATTATGGAATGATATTGCGACATTATTCAAAAGGCATTGCAAATTGTATTTGCAATAGCGTTTTCAATTTGTGGACGCATAAAATGTGACATAATCCAAACGCAAATGCAAATCGCACATTACCGTTTTCATTTTCGATTAAGTGAACGCACAGTGTCTGCCAAATCTAAAATGGAAATGCAAAGTACGTTTGCAATTGTGTTTTCCATATCTTACGAGCTATTAGCCTGTCATATTTAAATAGCAATATTAATTACCACATTTGCCTTTTCACTCTCTCTGCACTGTGCATGTAAACTGCCAAAACTCAAATGGAATCGCAATACCTTTTGCATTTGAATTTCTAACGTCTACACGGAAACCTGTCAATCAAGTGACGGGGTGGGGCAATTTTATTGGGCGTGTTTGCATTGGGAAGTGAAGATCGTACTAAAATGTACCATGTTTTTACTAGGGTAAATATGAGTTAGCGATAGTGTTTATAATTAAGCCACAGTAGCCACAAATGTACAGTTGTCTGAGACGTTATGAAATGTTCTTTAATATCATGAACCATAAAAACTTAGTCAGTGTTCTGCTATTGTTTATTTTCATAAGAGGCATACACAGGCCATAAGTTAAGACGGTCACAGATCTGGTGTTGATTCAGTGTAGCTTGGTAGCTGAGTGGTTAGTGACTGTTATCTCTAACGGCATACCATCTTTTAGCGCGTGTTCGAAACCCGGGCCAACACAGACGTTCTTTATTTTTTTGTTTATCCTACTAACTTCAGCCGCTGATTTCGGACTTGCATCCTCAGTAGTTCAGACTTTGTGCTTTCGACTTGGGAGTGTGATGTCTGCGAGGACGCAGGTCCGGTAATTCTGCAAACAGCAGCGTACTTGATAACATGTCAGCTCGCCTTGACAACTGCAATTTTCCTCACTGTATGATCGCCCGTTTGGCGGCTGAAGTCAGTAAACAAAAAAATAAAGAACGCCTGTGTTGGCCCGGGTTTCGAACACGTGCTAAAATACGGTATGCTATTAGAGATGACTGTCACTAACCACTGACCTGTGTATACCTATTATGAAAAAAAAAAAATAGCAGAACACTGACTATATTTTATGGTTCATGATATTAAAGAACATTTCATAACGTCTCAGACAACTGTACATTTGTGGCTACTGTGGCTTAATTATAAACACTATCGTTAACTCATATTTACCCTAGTAAAAACATGGTACATTTTAGTACGATCTTCACTTCCCAATGCAAACACGCCCAATAAAATGGCCCCACCCCGTCACTTGATTGACAGGTTTCCGTGTAGATGTTAGAAATTCAAATGCAAAAGGTATTGCGATTCCATTTGAGTTTTGGCAGTTTACATGCACAGTGCAGAGAGAGTGAAAAGGCAAATGTGGTAATTAATATTGCTATTTAAATATGACCGGCTCATAGCTCGTAAGATATGGAAAACACAATTGCAAACGGACTTTGCATTTCCATTTTAAATTTGACAGACACTGTGCGTTCACTTAATCGAAAATGAAAACGGTAATGCGCGATTTGCATTTGCGTTTGGATTATGTCACATTTTATGCGTCCACAAATTGAAAACGCAATTGCAAATACAATTTGCAATGCCTTTTGAACAGTGTTGGGAAGGTTACTTTGGAAATGTAATAGGTTACAGATTACAAGTTACCCTGTTTAAAATGTAATAGTAGTGTAACTTTTTCAATTACTTTATTAAAGTAATGTAACTAATTACTTTTGAGTACGTTTTGATTACTTTTCTAAATTTGTGAAAATTAAAGAATAATGAATAAAAGCATATACATCAACTCAAATACAGTTATCTAATAAGCATGTGTCATATTCTGTGTAATAAACTCCTGAAACATTGGTGTTTTTTTTAAACTGCTGTCTCTTTGTATATGATATGATGATAGTTTTCTCAAAATAAGTAAAATGCAAATGAAGTGACACAGAACAGTTCTAGAAATTATGTTTATGTGCTCATGTACTCCTATATTGAGGCGGCAGGGGTTGAAAACACTGCGAGCTTCAGTAGGCCTATGTGTAGTAAATGAAGCCATGTCTTTGCCATTAATTTACAGGAGGGGCGGACTGGTAAAAAATTCAGACTGGAAAATTCAAAATCATACAAACATATTCATGGACAAAACTATTTTTTGTATGGACCTGACATAAAAAAGGTTTAAATCTTTAATTTGGGGACATGCTAAATAATTAAAAGTTCTCTCCTGAACTGCACCTTCACTTCCATTTTTCTCTTCAGTCTCTTTATTTTGCCCTGTTATCCATCTCTCTCATGACATTAATACTCAAGATTGAACAAAACTATAATTTACAATACAATACTCTACAATACTACAATATCTTTATAGAAAAATCCTAATACTGTACACAAGTCATGTTTTCCTTACAAAAATTGACCATGCTTTTTTTAGCCTATATACAATAACCTTTTTTTTTGTTTTGTTTTTTGCAAATGGATTTGTATTTATTTTTAAATAACTCAATTTGTAAAATCATTTTAAATTTTTGGTTACCACAGTTAAACAATAGTAACTATTTTCTCTGGATTTATAGAAATATATTAAAACATTAATTTTCGTAAGGGTTGTGTTGTTGTCTGTCCGTAGCTCCCCCTAAACCTATAAAAAAAATCGGATTGTTTTTCAGCTAAATTACTACTGTAACATTACAACTGATAATAATGATGTCCTTTATATAGTATTTTGAGTGATGACTGATGAGCAACGTGCTGCTGCTTGATTAATTGAATAAAAAAACAAAGAAAAAAAAGCATCTTTACAGATGAAACTGACCTGAAACCCTGAACAGTATAGTTCTGCTTCTCTGCTCCAGCTGTGCGCTTCTAAAGTCCACTCTCTCTCTCTCTCTCTCTCTCTCTCTCTCTCTCTCTCTCTCTCTCTCTCTCTCTCTCTCTCTCTCTCTCTCTCTCTCTCTCTCTCTCTCTCTCTCGAATTGATTACTCTGAGTCTGATCCAAACCGTTTGGCGGAGGCGCGGAGAGCGAGTCATGACTAACACTTCCTGATTTATTAGAGATTTAATTATCAAACGGCGGATTCGCAAATGATCGCTTTAGTACATTCGGCAGGCAATTATACAATAATGATATTAAAATAGCGGGCAAAATCGGCTGCCAGGCCACCGGGAATTGTCCCGGTTCTCCCGGTGTCCTGTCCGCGCCTGATTTCCACAGACACGCAGAACGTGCAGGAGATATATATTGCATATTTGGGGCTTAATATTCACAGACACTAGTCCATGTCATGTTTTGATTCAAGCGTACTGACCTACTTTTGATTTAGTCATCCAAAATGTGGCATATTCCGTCCGCGTTAGGCATTCCGTTTTTATGACTGGATTCTACGAACCAGACTGTATTTCCGCATCCCGGAAATTATTAGGGCGGTATGTCTCAGAATAGTCAGTGCAATTTGGGAAAGAAATCAGTTAAATCTGTATGTGGATGTGTGTAAATATTCAAATGTAATCCCCTTTGTAATCGTTAAAAACTTCATAAGTAACTGTAATTTAATTACTAATTTTTTCTTAGTAACTGTAACTAATTACAGTTACATTAATTTTGTAATTAAATTACGTAACGCCGTTACATGTAACTAGTTACTCCCCAACACTGCTTTTGAATAATGTCCGCATTATCATTCCATACACGATGATAACAGCAATGATAATGCTGTTTTCTCTCTTCACAGACAGCGTTGAAGATTACATTCAGACCACCTCATCGCATGTGGAATCAGCCAATCACGAGCTTGCAAAAGCTAGTCATTATCAGGTATGTTATTGACTACCTGGGAAGCTGTTGCTTTGATAACTGCATTAAGGTACACAATTACACAATTATTGTAGCAGGTTTGTTTATTGGTTTCAGTTGACATCACACAGTGAGATTTTCAACATGCTGTCATTCATTAGCTGCTCACTTCAGTAATCACCCTTCACCAATTACCTAACAGGTAGACCATAAACCCTTTTGAAAATTAAAATTTGTCATTGATTGTTCACAAGCTCTGTCTGAGTATTGTCTGAAGAAACAAATGGTTGTATTACCCCTTTGTTTACCCTGATGTCATGCTTGTTGTTCTGTTTGTTTTTCTTGTTTTTTTTTTTTTTGCATTCAAAGTATTTATTTTATCTGTTCATGAAACAGTTATGCTGCTTTAATACTTTTTTTTGTGGAAGCCATGATTTTTTTTTTTTTTTCCCAGGAATTTTTGATGATAGAAAGCTCAAAAGAGCAGCATTTACTTGAAATTGAAATATGTTGCAACATAATAAATGTCTTTACTGCCACTTTCTGTCATTTTAATCCATCCCATTAATTATGTATTGATAAATATGATCAAAGAAGGCTGTGAAAATTTATCTGCATTGTTAATCCTTTTGATCTTTTATTTAAAAATTTCACAAAAATGTATCCTTTCATTGGAAAATAAGAATTTAAAATGGGGGGAAATATCATTATGAAATAAAGGTTTTTCTCTAATACACATTGGCCACAATTAACGGCACCCTTTTATTCAGTACTTTTTGAAACCTCCATTTGACAGTTTAACAGCTCAAAATGTTCTCCTGTAATGCCTGATGAGGTTAGAGAACATCAGAGACTATTCCTTCATCCAGAATCACTTCAGAACCTTTAAATTCCCAGCTCCATGTTGGTGCTTCACTCCTCTCATTTCTATAGGGTTCAGGTCAGAGGACTGGAATGGCCATAGCAGAAGCTTGGTTTTGTGCTCAGTGACACTTTTCTGTGTTGTTTTTGAGGTTTGTGTCTGAATTATTGTACGATTGGAAGATCAAGAACAGAGTCAGTCACTTACTGATTTTTTTATCTGGTATTTGATAGAATCCATGATGCCATGTATCTAAACAAGATGTCCAGGACCTCCAGCAGAAATATAGCCCCATAACATCAAAAATACAGCAGTATATTTCATTGTACACATGGGGTACTTTTAATCTCTGTGTCCACCAAACCCATCTTGAGTGTTTGCTGCTATAAAGATATTTTTTTTAGTTTCATCTCACCATAGAAGCCAGTCCCATTTGAAGTTCCAGTCAAGTCTGATAACTGAATATGCTGGAGTTTGTTTTTGAATGAGCTAAGATAATTTTTCTTGAAACCCTCCCAAACAACATGTGGTGATGTAGGTTCTGGTTGAATTTTTAAAGGTTTTCTGAACCAGAGCCTCAACTATTTTCTGCAATTCTCCAGCTGTGACCCTTGAAGAGTCTCTCCTTCTCACCATGCATTAGGACGATATAAACACACGTCCACTTCCGGGCAGTTTTGTTACATTTTCTTTTGGTTGGAAATTCATGATGGTGGACATGCAAATTTTCACTGCTCTAGCTCTTTTCTTAAAGCCACTTCACTAATTTGTGAAGCTCAATTATCTTTTGCTGCAAATCAGAAGTATATACTTTGGTTTTTCTCATTGTGATGGATGATTAAGGGCATTTGGGCTTTGTTTACATTCTTATTTATATTTCTGTGAAACAGGAAGCCATGGCTGGATAATTTCCTGTTTATAATCACCCTGGACTGCTCAAAATTGTGAATATGAATGGGAATATACGTCAGATATATTTTACTCATAAGAATTTCTAGGGGGTCCAATAATTGTGTTCAACGAGTATTTGAGAAAAACCTGTATTTTATAATGATACCCCCCCCCCATTTATTTATTCTTATTATCCAACGAAAGGATACATTTATGTGAATTTTTTAAATAAAAGATCAAAAGGATTAACAATGCAGATTAATTTTCACAGCCTTCTTTGATCATATTTACCAAGGGGTCTGATATTTTTGGCCACGACTGTACATATATATATATTATTTTTTTCGTTTTTTTTTTATTCTTCACTTCTCATGGTATTTTAGAAATCATTTCCCTTCAGTATCATTTACCTTTTAGCTCTGTTGTCCAGTCATATAAGGGTAATTTGAGACACTTAATCATCTGTTGTTGTCTGCTTAGGGTATGTGGGGTATTTCTACTTTGACGTTTGTTTTCTTAAATTCCCATCTGAATAGAGCAGTAGGTGATTAGAGCATGTGGCCTTTCATATAATTCCTTCCCTGGGATTCACAATAAAAACACGGGCTAATAATGGATTGCATTCCATTGTATTGCATGTGTGCTTACCCACATTGCGTCTGCTTCTACCTGTCCACCAATTCCTATCCATGTGAGTGTGTGTGTGGCAAAGCAAATGAATGTCCCAAACGGGTGCTTTAGCGTTCCTCTCTTGGCCATAGTTTTCTCGCCTCTTCTTTCCTCCACTTACAAGAGTGCAAGGGAGTAAATGAGTGAGTAGCAACAGCTTTTGGATTAATTGTCATTTCATTATCTCAAGGAGAGCTCAACCATGACCAAACTCACACAGAGCAATTTAGCACTTCGCCAGTCCTGCTGCCGCCCACCCTGAGGGGCGGAGGGAAGCGCCTGACTTAGGGAGCTACCCCGTTTCCTTCGAACATCTCCCATAAACCCATACTGTTAAACATGGCACGCACAAGTCAATTAAAATAGTAAGTAATTTTCTTTCCACAGACCAAAATGACAGTTAACGAATGCAGAATTTTTTTTTTTTAAATTATAATCCATCAAGCCAAAAGCAGATCCTCTCCGCTCAGTCATGGAAGGTCTGTAAGTGACAAGAATGATGTTGTATCAGCCCCATCAGAGTTCAATGGAGCATGATGGAACATGATTGTTCATTACCATGCTGCTGCTCCAAACTCTAAACTCAAATGAACAGACACTGAACAGAGTTCACACCATAATACACAGACTCCAGACTTCATTTACCATTACTCATTTTCTCACTCTTTCCATTACAAGCCCACTTTTTCATGTGGAAAAGTGCTTTACTGGGTGCTCTGAACTTATTTGACTTCATTCAATTTAGTGCTAAGTTCAAGAAGTACTTTTACAGTTATTGTGTCCCTTTTCCTGTAGCTAGAAATACTGCATTTATAATTGCATGATGTTTATAATTGACTAATTTAGACACAATACTTACAGTTATATATATCTGTCTGTTTCTGCACAGTGTGAATAGGTCTGAGCCACAGGAGAGCCTTTGTGTGTCTCTGAGAAACACATGGCAGTGGTGTTTCATTCCTTTTTTTTTTATACTGTTGCTGCACTACTGTTACTGTTTAGTGTTTAGAATGTCTATACTATTTATAGTGTTTAAGTTTCTTTTATCAATGCATTTATTACTTATTTTCAACTTGTTTTCTGGTGTCTTAATGACCTGCAAATGTTATTTTGTTTATATGTACCCCTGGGTGCATACAGTGACAACAAGTGAATATAATGACAACATCTTAATGACCCCAAACTTTTGAACCCTATACGATATATTAATTTGTGTGATTTATGCAATGAATGAGCACTGTTTAACTTCATATTTTGCTTGAAGATGTGTGTATATAAAATATGCATGCTTTTAAGGGGTGATGAATCATATGACTTGTAAACAGTTTGCTTTAAAGAAAAGGTTGGTATTCACTGCCCTTACCGAGATGAGACACGATGAAATAAAAAGAAAATCCTCCTGTATAATACATGCAATATAAACATATGTGTATTAGAATAGACATGGTTATCTAGTAAAACCAATAGCGTAACCACTGTTGTTCAACAAATGCATTCACATTTTTCATAGATTATTGCTCACACATAACTCATGTCTGGTGTGTAGAAAGTGCCTTTGTGTGAGTGTGTGTGCGTGTGGGCTGTGTTAGGCTGTATTTATGTCAGTTGGATGATCACGTGGCCTATAGAGTGTGACAGTTAGCGGGGTGTTGGATTATTATTTGCTATCTTCTTCTACATAAGCTGCATGCTGTCCCGATCGCACTGAATCCATACAGACCAGACGGCTTATTTGTGTGCCCAGAGCAGATTCAATGCTTCAACATACCCACCATAACCCTCCTTCCCACACACAAAAACATAAGAGAGCCAAATCGGGATCTAAGGAGGACAAATGAAATTCAGTTTATTAGTATCACTGCTACTGTTGTGGATACTTAGGGTTGGGGACTTGATGACACCTTAAATCATGCAGTTTGTTGAGCAGAGGTGTGCTGTTACATTTCTAAATGCTGTTACATTTGAAAAATTACTGTATCTTCCGGACTATAAGTCGCACTTTTTATAGTTCATAGTTTGGCTGGTCCTGCGACTTATAGTCAGGTGCGACTTATTTATCAAAATTAATTTGACATGAACCAAGAGAAATGAGCTAAGAGAAATGAACCAAGAGAAAATATTACCGTCTACAGCCGCCCGAGGGTGCTCTAAGCTGCTCAGTTCTCCTGTAGTCTACACTGAGCAGCACAGAGCTCCCTCTCGCGGCTGTAGACGGTAATGTTTTCTCTTGGTTCTTGGTTCTAAATAAATGCGACCTATAGTCCAGTGCGACTTATATGTTTTTTTCCTCATCATGACGTATTTTTGGACTGATGCGACTTATACTCATGGGCGACTTATAGTCCGAAAAATACAGTAATTGACTTGAAGGAGGGTTCAGAGCCATATCCTGAGACCACTATCACATTTTTGACTTGGCAACAACCAAGATCCAGTGAATGGGTGCCATCAAAAAGAGAGTTCAAACAGCTGATAAAAACATCACAATAATCCACAAGTCCATATATTAACATATTGCAAAGTGAAAAGAATCAAATCCATTATTAAGGCATTTTAACTCTAAACTGTTGGTTCTGGACAAAATATGCATCCATAATTCATAGAAACGCTTTCTCCACCCATTAATTACAGAGGATCCACTGATGAGCAAGTGATGTACTGTAATGCTAATTTTTTTCCATATCTGTTTTGATGAAGACACAAACTCATCAACATCTTGGAAGGCCTGAGTAAACTGTCGGTAAATTATCATTTTTGGGTGAACTATTCCTTTAAAAACTACTTGGAACACTTTAACAACCAAATAGCATTAAAAAAAAAAATTATAAAGCATCACTCGCATTTTCTTCAAAATGGGTAAAATGTATTCCCATTCAGTATGTGAATTAGTGGTGCATTTTCTGCTCTTTTGTTGTTTAAATGTGGTGCAGAAATAGGACTATATTGATCACAGCATAGAACATTTATGTAGTTTACTTATTCTTTGCAAGAGTATTGCTCCTCATGTTGTAAGTTTGTCAAGTTTGTTTAATGAATGCAGAAAGCAGCTGATCAGTGTCCTGCTGTGATCAGGCACAGCAATGCAAATCAATCAGGCAATGTAATTTAGGTAATGGTGATAAATAAAGTTTAGCTGGTGGTGATGACTGCGACACAAGCCTGCCTGTAATATTGGAGCTGAAGTAGAATGAATATGTATGTGAATGAGGGGATGTTGTGGAGAGTTTAGCTCAGGAGCATTATTCTCTATGAGGTTGAATGTGGCAACTGGCCAAATTGCCAAAGTCGCTGCTGCTAATGTTATATGCTTTATGTACTGTATATAAAAAGGCTCTCTGTCTGGTAAACCCTGACTATAATATAATATATTGTATGTACAGTATGTGTGTGTGTATACACACAAATAGAGTGAAAGTTCCTGCTGACATTAAAGTTGCTGACTTACGGATTTATTTAATAAAAACAATTCTTAATGACTTATAAATGAAATATAAATGACTTATTAATGACTTATAAATGAAAGTTATTATAAAGTGCTGCCTTTTAAAGTGGCAGGATCAAAGTGCAACTTTAAAACCTTTCTTGTTCACCTGTAACGCTTTCTTCCACAGAGCTTTCACACACTTGTGTACATCAGCTTGAGGCAGAGAATGGCTCGTGTTTGCCAAAGGCTAAACTGCAAAGTGGGGACCTCAAGTTCTTGTATATTTGCTGTGTCTTTTAAACTTCATAATCAGGAAGACTTGGATTCTGAATTTTTATGTAAATTGCGCATAAGCCGATTACAAGCCAGGCAGTGGCAACACTAACATTATTTATTTTATGGACCTTTAATTTTCTGAGCAAATGAGATAAAGGCAGAATAATATTATGTGGGTAATCATCATGCTGCATTATTATGACATTATCAAGACGTTTCTCATGTCGTGCAAGATAAAAGACTCCCTCCCCGTCTCTGTCTCTCCTAAAACCAATGTCATTCTGTTTCTCGTGAAAATGCGACGTCCACCTGTATGTGACTCAAATGTGTTAAAGTGAAATTTGCTGCATTGTTCAGGGTTTGCTACAGCTAGGGGTTAATTTGGTCGAGTGTCTGGCACAGAGGTTTAGCAGATATGTTCCGCCCCTCTTTATGGCTGGAAATCCATTTGTGGTCACATGCCCTCATATAATAGTCCATTACAAGTGGAAAATTGATGGTTCTCCTTATGTGAAATCATTCAAATTTAGAAAAAATTACCAAGAATTAAATGACCTTTTGAGGCAATTGTCCCATCCAGCCACAAGGTGACCTGAATAGTAAAATAGGTCTAAATAAAGCGCAAAACAATTAAAGGTATAGTTCACCCAAAAATAAATGCAAAATTTTTTTAATAAGAGACAGTAAAGATTTCTATTTCAAATAAAAACTGTTCTTTTGAACTTTTTAATTATCAAATTTTACTGAAAAGAAACGTATCCTCAAATATGATCAGTACAACAGCTTTAAATACCTTGATAATAAGAAGAATTGTTTCTTAAGAACCAAATCAGCATATTAGAATGATTTCTGACGGATCATGTGACACAGAAGACTGGAGTATTGGCTGCTGAAAATTCAGCATTTTAACATACATTAAAATTTGAAAACAGTACAATTCTGAATTTTAAGAATATTTACAGAAATGTAATTTTTTTTTTTTGTCAAATAAATGCAGCCGTTCGTGCACATGAGACTTTATAAATAAATAAATAAATCAATACATTACCAACCCCAAACTTTTGAACAGTAAATTATGGGTGCATGTTTATACTTATATTTATATTTATACATTTAAATTATGAATGCATATTTAAACAGTAGTTTAATCAATTATAGGAATACCCCGGAAACTTTTTCAATATCCTGGTGCCTTCGTTTTAGTGCTTCTTCAGCAGCTCAACTAAATTGAGTACACACAGAGAGAGAAATTTAATTTCCCTTTTTCTTTTCTCTCCTCTCACCGGCACTTCACTTCATCAGCTTTCTTTTTATCCTTAAGTCATTTTTCCCTTCTCTTTCTCACTCGGTGAACGTCTGCACTCTCCATCTCCACCTCGCTCCCCCACATCAGGAAAAAATTCAAGCTCCGAAATGGACCAGCAGTTGTATTGTCACCTAAAGCTTTTTTGTTCCCTTTTTACCTGATTTATTTTCCTGTTTTCTCTGAATGACAGACCAGGTCTGGGTTAACACAAAGTTAAAATCAGCGCCTAGAGACTGAATTCTGAGTGATAGAGTGAACGAGGGAGAGAGAGAGAAAGTTTATAAGGTGCGGTTTTGGAGAAATGTAAGAAAGAAACGAGGGAATCTGTGGTGACCAGCTGCAAGAGAGGAGATAGCAGAGAGAGGCTTTTAATTCCCAATCCCTACAGAGTCTTTGAAAATTACCAATCTTCTTATCACAGATGCAGGGCTGCTTATGCAAATTGTTGTGGAGTGGAACGTTTAAACAGAAAATTACTCAACAGCAGTTTTTTTTTTTTTTGCCTCCTTCTCTCCCTCCCTCCCCCCACAAGCACACTTCCACATAGAAAGGCTGTTTCCAGTCTCTGATAAGAAGATGAATTGCTTTTCGCGCTCCTTCATCACCTTCAAAATAAATAAGCATTGTACACTAGGCAACATATTGTAGGCTAGAAATGGATTTCTGGTCAATGTTGGCACTAAATAAATACTGTATCTCCATATGTAAAACAGTGTGCTAGTTTGTCATTAAGATGCTCTTTTAAAACATCTATCATTATATACATTTGTAATATATATATATATATATATATATATATATATATATATATATATATATATATATATATATATATTTCTTTTTTTTCTTTTTTTTCTTTTTTTATAGATATTTATAGATAATTTATAGATAATTTTATAGATAATTTATCTATTGTAAGTCGCTTTGAATGAAAGCGTCCTTCTGCCAAATGATTATGTAAATATTAGGGTGGAACAGTTCAACTTTTTCACAGTTCAGTTTGTTTCACGGTTTTAGAGTCACGGTCTCGGTACCGTTGTATGTGCTATGTTTATGGAAAAACTATCCTTTAAAAAAAATATATATATATTATCACATTATTAAGAATATTCTAACTACAAGCAACAGCACAAATAAAAACAATAGAGTAAAGATACAAATAAAATAAACCCGACTTTCAGGGTTTTTTTAGGTAGGTCTTGCATTAGTTTTTAGGTACATAAATTAAAGTAATCAAATGTAAAATAACATTGCATTTTGGACTATAAATTAAAGATTATTCTTTATTAAAGTAAAAAAAAAAGCTTTTTAATCAAGAGCAGTGAGTGATTTCTTTGTTGTTGCTGTTCGATTAATATAAAGACTGTCACTTTAAGAGAATGCACTGATACAGTGTTCGTATTAATATTGAACAAGAGTGAATGATTTGTAGAGGTTTTTTTCATCGCTGTTGTTGTAATGTCTGGGAATCCAGAATGCGCATGTATCAACAGAAACATATATTATTTGAACCCTGTTTGTTTTACGTGTTATTCATAGTAAACCATATTACATATGCTTTGTCAGATTTAAGTTGAACAACTGTCTCAGCGCGTTTTTTCAGTGAACAGTCCCATCCCTAGTAAATATAAATGTAATTCTGACCGACCTGCTCTCTTACTGGAGAACATGGCTGGGATTTTGCAGCAACTTGCTGCGTCTGTGGCCAGGGCTTTCCTCCTTTTTATACGTTCCGTCTCTGCTCCTCCTTTGTGTTTACGCTCCATTTTTTGCGTGATTTTCTAAGATAAAGTCTGCCTCTGGATATAGCCAATTAGGCAGTGCTTCGCTGATGTTTGGTCATGTGGTGGTGTTATTTTCACTCAGCGATCGCCTGATTCGTAGATTCCTAAGACGTCTATTAATTCGCAGTTGCATACCAGCCTATCGCACGTCAGCCTGATTGACTGCACAGCAGCAGCCGGCAGGCCAGAATGACCTTCAGGCCACCGGGAAATGTCCCAGTGCTCCCGATGGCCAGTCCGCCCCTGACTATGACTGCTGCTCTTTCTGGCTTTGTCAAACAAACAAACAACAACCAAAAAAAAAACTATGGGAATCAGGGAAAGGCATTTCAAAACCACATAGAATCTAGGCTCCCAAAAGTCAGAGCCGCCTGCCGAGTCAAAAATATATATGCATGTATTGAAATCCACTCAGCAAGCAAATTTTTTGTGTTTTTTATTATTCCCACACTTGTTGGTTGCATTGGTTCTAAACTGGATCTTAATTTCTCAACATGATAAAACAATAGATCCACTGGGGGGTTGGTCTTAGACACTGAAAGTCCAAATGACACTTTTGGAAGTTTTTCAAAATTCCTATGAAAACAGAGCAGGGCTTTCTCCCACCACGGTGCATCATCAGAGACGAAGAGCATCAGAGAGCCAGATGGGTTTTGCAAACGCTGTTCAGCCAGAACTCGAGCGCGACGGAAAATGTGGCTCTCTCATGCTTGGCCAACAGCTCATGACTCTAGGTCACAATTCAATTCTGTCTTTGAGAAATCATTTTCAAAGCATGTCTCTGTATTGGGGAGAGAGCCTATAGAGGTCAATTGATGGCAGCACCTTCATTTCGTATGGTAGTATTGCATTGGTGGCGGGAACCTGTTTGGAAAATTATGGTGTAATTTTGTTCTTTTATTCCATGCGGGTCCTTTTGTACCTAGAAGGGCCGTTCGTACTGGATAATGACTGTTGATTTATTGATTTTAACAGTGGCGGGCAACCGAGAAAGAATTTATTCTATAGATTTGTGTGTGTATGTGTGTGTGAACAAATCTATTTGACTCATGGGTCTTGCTTTTGTTATTAGTCTATTAAGAGTATTCTGCTGGATGTTGTCTGAATGCATTTTCAGTTAATATCATCCTACTCAGTATTTTCAATACCTTGATAGTGGCTCATTGTTTTCGTTCATGGATATTTTTGTTTATGTATATTTGTTTTGCATAATTTACTCACCCACATGTTGTTTTGAAGCTCTATGCCTTTCTTTCTGCTATGGAGCACAACATAGCAGATTATTGATGCTGATTTAAGTTGAACAATGAAAGTAAATGGTGACCAGGGGTTGTCAAGCTTCGTATATTCATATTCAAATCTTCATATGTCATATCAAACAAGTCATATGATTTTTGTGAAAAAAAGCCAGAATGTTAAGCCATAATTGTCTCCACTGCAGTTCACAAAACAACAAATTTTAATATATGCATATTCAAATGCAGAAGTAAGATTTGAGTGCTACAATGAAAATGAAAATGATTTTTATGGCTCTATTTTATTTTATTTTATTTTTTTAATTATTGTTATTATTATTATTTTAGCATTAAAGCCCCTGGTCAGTATTCACATTGAATGGAAAAGAGCAGCATGAACATTCTGCCAAAAAAAAAAAATCTAACCGTTTTAGAATGACATGAAAATTATTATTATTTTTTTTTTTTAATCATCTTTATCCTTAATCATACAGTAATATCTCAAACCTTTTTCTTCTTCATTCTGTATTCCAGAGGCAGCTGAGGAGAAGGAAATGTTATCTGTTAATCGCTGGAGTTCTGCTTCTTACTTTGCTTATCATCATTATTGCAGTCTCAGCCAGAAAATGAGATCAAGACCACAGGTGAGCTACGTCTGGTGTGCCCAGCCTGTAATATAAATAACAACATAAAAATAAAAAAAGTGAGAAAAGATACTCGAGGGACAACACAAATCAACAGAACAAAAATAAAACAAATATGAAAAATATATTATTTTTAAGCAAATTTATAAAATCTGTGAGCGATATAATTGAGAATTAATGTTTATGATTATGTTAATGAAGATTCTGATTTTTAAATATATATACTGTGTGTGTGTGTGTATATAATACAATATAGATTAAAAAAATCTACAAAAAACATTTATTTATTTATTTATCATTCATTGGCCAAGTATACCATTTCAAACTTTGCTTCCTCATTTCAGGTAGTACTAATAACACGATGATAAAACATTGTAACATTTATCACCAAAATGCAGTGCAGAACATCATAATCAATTAATTTTGACTGAAGCAGGTCATTAAGACATCTGTCGTCAACACTGAATAGTAAAACACCCAAACGTCATAATCTTCTCTGTGAAAAAAAATAAATAAAAAGGTGACGAAACAATCTTGCTTACCTAATTGGTTCTTGACATTTGTGTAACCTGAATTGACATATTAGGATGCTATTTTTCACCACGAAAAGCCACTGCGGTGAAAGCACTAATATTTTACCCATGGGCAGGAGTGGGATTTTATCAGTTATTACCTCCTCATTCATCTCTGAAAGGCCAACTGACAATTACACTCTTCTGTTATTCATTTATCCTCACAATCTACTTGTATTCATTCATTGACTCATTCATTAGTTCATTGTTTTTCTCGTTCATTTGTCTGTGAGGAGGAAGAGTGTTGGAAACTGGATGAGGAGTGACTCCATTTCCATGAGATGTTTATCTATGTGTTCGATCTCTCACGGCCTCCCTCGGGGAGACGAGACTGAGTGACAGCCTGGACTCCCTCTCGTATCGATCCGTATACCCTCTCCGCTCTCCCACTTTTCCTCTGGCAACACACACACCTCCTTTTAAGCGGCGTGTGTGAAACTGAGAGTAGATAGCATCTTTAATTAAGTAGCTCTTAACTCGCATTTGTGAAATAGGGTGAAACAAGGAGCATAAGTTGTTTGAACTTTGGTGCTAAGATCTCATCTTTTACGCAACGCTTGAGCAAATAAGAACAGTTGAGAGATTTTGTCACAAAAAAAAATAATAACTCAAGCACGCTCTGCCATGTGCACTGCTTACAAATGGAGAACTCTTTAGTACTAATTGATGTAGAGATTTCAATATTCCATCGCTTCTGTTGTTTTGACCTACAATGATCTCATTTATACTGGTATTATGTCTTTTAGAATTTAAAAACTAGATTTTAACTCTTTTTTTTTTTTCAGAAAAAAATTTTAATGGATGCATTTCTTTGCCTAAGTTGATGTTATATTATGCGATTGCTGCGGTGTTCTGAGTGTTTTTTAGGATGCTACTGTGCGGTTGCTAGAATGTTCTGAGTGGTTGCTAGGTTGTTGTTATCATTTCTGTATAACCAGGGTCCCCCTTTTTTGGGTCAAGTGCAGTTCACCCAAAAATCTCATGCTGTTCCAAAACTTTACAAATGCCATTCACACAATTGTCATTTTAGTATCACTGAGATATTATATAGTTTATTATTTTTTTCATAGTTTATATTTTATTAATATTTTGAATCCATTTCTGTAAAACCAGGGTCCCCCTTTTTTGGGTGAAGTATAGTTCACCCAAAAATCTCATGCTGTTCCAAAACTTTATAAATGCCATTCACACAATTGTCATTTTAGTATCACCGAGATATTATATAGTTTATACTTTTTTTCATAGTTTATATTTTTTATTAATATTTTGAATTCATTTTTATTTATTTATTTATTATTTATTTGCTTGTTTGTTATTTTATTTTACTATAAAATAGTGAAAAATATAGTCCAGACCAAAATTATAATTGGAATCACTTTCTGAACATTTTGAACAATATATGGTATTTTTCGGACTATAAGTCGCACCTACGTACAGTATAAGTCGCATCAGTCCAAAAATACGTCATGACGAGGAAAAAAAACATATATAAGTCGCACTGGACTATAAGTCGCATTTATTTAGAACCAAGAACCAAGAGAAAACATTACCGTCTACTGCCACGTGAGGGCGCTGTATGTTTTCAGGGGGTAGACTATAAGCACCTAGCAGCATAGAGCGCCCTCTCGCGGCTGTAGACGGTAATGTTTTCTCTTGGTTCATTTCTCTTGGTTCATGTCAAATTAATTTTGATAAATAAGTCGCACCTGACTATAAATCGCAGGACCAGCCAAACTATGAAAAGAAGTGCGACTTATAGTCCAGAAAATACGGTATCTGACAAACAATGTAAACATCTGACTTTCAAGAGCCTGAACATTGGAAACTGTGTAGATGCTTATCTTTTTTTTTTCTTTCGTGGTATAAACAGGTCTTAACTATATTCTTGCAGAAAGCAAAAAATATATATTTTAAATACTGGATTGTATTTTTTTTCACCACTCAATTCCTGATTAAGCATGTGTTTTGTTTCTCAGGCTGATTCTATGTTTCTGGATAACTGCTTTAAAAGACCCATGTAGCAACATGTACCAAATCATGTTTTCAGACCCTCTGATTTTTAGAGAAAGGAGTGGTGAAAGGGAGGGTTTCAGTGCCATAACAGACTATAAGCTCATGAGAGCTTGCCAGCTTGTGTGCTAGGGACTGGCTCCAAAAGCTGAATAGATTTATAGAGACTTAACAGCTCTGAATCTATGTAAACATGGGCCATTCAGTTCTAGTGAGACTTGTTTTTATTGCATGCCTTGCACAGTTTGTGATTATTTCTGTCTACATCTCCTTATAACCCCAAGCTGTTCGCAGCCTTAGTGCACTTTTTTTTAGAATTTTAGAATTTATTTATAAATTAGAATTTATCCCTGGGTGACAAACAGTATAAAAAAGGTACACCTTGCATCAATTTCAGATGGATGCTCAGGTAAGCAGACAACACTAAATACAGGTTTAAGCAGGTCCAAAACATTTTGTGATTCATCATTCAAGCCATTTTTGAAGTGTAGTGTAAATGACAATCAGTGTGTGTGATCTGGACAACAAGGACCTCTTACACATCTGTCAAACAGTTCCAGAGATTGATTTATTGAAATGTTTCAGTTTTTTATTTTTTTTATTTTTTTTATTGAAATGTTCCTTTTTGTTTATCTGTTTATTTAATTTTCACAGTGATTTATTTAAGTATTGGACTTTTTCTCTTATTTCTCTATTGTATTTATTTATTGTACTTATTTTACTGTGTAATATTATTTATTTATTTATTTTTACTGTAGTTTTATTTTATTTTATAGTGGTGTGTTTATGTAGTGCTTTGGTTTTATTAAATTATAGTTAAATTATAAATGTATTACTAATTATTATTCAATTATTAAATGTAAATATTTATTTTAATTGATGAAACTGCTAATCAAAGGTTCAAAGCGAAATGCACTTGTTAAATGCTTATATCAGGTGTAAGCAGAAATGTATGATCTGATCACCCACAATGGAGGTTAACATGACCAGGTGTACACAGGGCCTTAGATGTTTAGAAAAAGTGACAAACTTGGGTGGTTAATAGTGAGATCCTTCACAAAAGCAAAAGTGTAAAGGATTAAAAAGGTGCAAAGGATTACTGGAAATGTGCTGGACTGATGTGGTTGGAAACAGACTGGGTGGCAGAGGGAAGAGCATATACCAGTAATTCATTATATATCAGTTTAATGATTCAGCAATGACAGAAATATCCGGGGAGCCGCTTTGTCTCTTAAATCAATAGCCCTGCGCTTTATGGTGCTCTAAATAACAATAGCTGCTCCTTGACACTTATTCCTGCGAGCTGTGTTGACAGTGCTGCCCTTACATCTTGTTTACAGACTCATTTGGGTGAAAGAGATCCTTCAATATGCATGTCAGCGGCATGAGCTAACTGCAGTTGATCCTTCTGCTCTGAGCTGGTGAAATTGAGAGCAATCTGAGAGCGGCCCCAACTCATTGAGTCACCAATTGCTTAAAATGAACCCTCAACAGCATGACAACAGACTATTAAAGTGTTTTAATGTTGTGACCGCTATACGTTATCATATAGTAGGAGCAGTCTGTTCGCAAGTTTAACAAGGAACATGAGAATCTTCAAGCATTTTCAGACCCCAGTGGTGTCTGAACCCCTGAAGTAGATCGCCTCTTATCTCATGTCAGCAGAAGTCTCATGTTTTGACGGGTGAAATTTTTCATTTTATTTAGTGAGCTGTCACTTTACTTGTTCTGGTTGGTGAGTGAATCGAAATCTAATCTTTTTGATGTTTTTCAAATGTAAAAAAAATAAAAATAAATTTTTTATTTTACATTCTGTTAACAAAATTACCTACTCTATAAGATAAAATATTATAGAGCTGTTGAGTCATGATGTCAACTAAGGCTTAGGATGGTTAAAAAGTATTGTTGTTATTTTTATTATTGTTATTTTTTTATTTTGCTCTTACTCAGTGAGAATGTGACAGACATTTACATTGTTGCATACAATTAATGTTTCAAATAAATTCCAGTTTTTTAAATTTATTTCTGTTTATCAAAAAAAATAAAAAATGCCACGGTTTCTACACAAATATTAAGCAATACAGCTTTCAGCTTTGATAATAATTGGAAATGTTATTGAGCATCAAATTAGAATGATTTCTGAAGGACATGCAACACTGAGGACTGGAGTAATGACTGCTAAAAATTTCAGCTTTACCATCACAGGTATAAATTATATGACAGAATTATATTAAAACAAAAAAAAAATTTTTGTTTATTTTCACAATATTACTGTTTTTACTGTATTTTTGATCAAATAAATGCAGCCTTGGTGAGCATTCGAGACTTCAAAAATATAAAAAATCTTGCCGACCCCAAACTTTTGAATGATATTGTAGATTTTAGCAACTTATTAACAACACTCTAAAAAAAGCTTTGGGTAAAATATGGACTAACCCAGCTGTTGGGTTAAATTTTGTAATTAAAATTTTAACCCAAAAGTTGGGTTAGTCCATATTTGACCCAAAGTTGGGTTGAAACAACCCAGCATTCTTTAGAGTGAAGATTAAAAAAAGAAATGCTGAAACCTAAGAATTCATGCATGAAGTGTTCAGTGTGTATAATTTACACTTAAGTAATGACATGGACCTTATTTAACTGATAAACCAGTATTTAAAAAGCCCATAGCCTGAAATTGCTATATATGTTTTCCGGGTTTTAGGACTACAATCTGAACAGCTCTATTAAGTCAATTTCTGAAGCGGTTTTTCTCTTGGAGTCTCAATGTAGGCTACAGTAGGTTTTTTTAAAGGGATTTCTGTCTGTATGGGTACATTTGGCAGTGCAAAATATAACAAAAATCTGTCTAGACTAGAAATAAAACAATTTAATTGCTGGTATATTTTGCCATAGATTAAATGTCAGAACAATATCGGAATTAGATTGTCACAGTGTAAGATTAAGTTAAGGCACTGAGACTAGCCTCATATCCAGCATATAAATGTATAAACGGATCTGTGTAATGTGCATCTGTGTTTGAGTGTGTTTTATGTTTAAGCTATTGTGATCACTGTTGTTGCTTTCCAACCGTGAAAGTGACGTGACATTCAGCCAAGTATGGTGACCCATACTCCGAATTCGTGCTCTGCATTTAACCCATCCGAAGTGCACACACACAGAGCAGTGAACACACACGGTGAACACACACCCGGAGCAGTGGGCAGCCATTATGCTGCGGCACCCGGGGAGCAGTTGGGGGTTTGATGCCTTGCTCAAGGACACCTACAGTAAGTCGTGGTATTGAGGGTGGAGAGAGAACTGTACATGCACTCCCCCTACCTACAATTCCTGCCAGCCCGAGACTCGAACTCACAACCTTTCGATTGAGAGTCCAACGCTCTAACCATTAGGCCACGACTTCCCCAAAGTCAATGATCATAGATAAATGATCATAGATAAATACCATTTCAGATCATCTGCCATAAAACATTGAAATAACCACAGACACAAGTTATTTATCTATGATCATTTATTGGGCAATAAACACACAAAGATTGCAAACACTCACTAGTTTCCATTTTCCAGAATCAAACCTGTGCAAAATACAACCTGGGACTTTTATACACTTACCATGCTGAGCAGCCATTTTGCTGTGTTTGCATGTTCACAGTGTGTGTGCGTGTGTGTGTGTGTGTGTGTGTGTGTTCACTGCTCTGTGTGTGTGCACTTTGGATGGGTTAAATGCAGAACACGAATTCTGAGTATGGGTCACCATACTTGGCTGAATGTCACGTCACACTTTTCTTTTCCACTGTGTGTTGGGGTATGTTACCACGTGTGTGCCAATAGAGCACCCTTCACCTGGCTCCAAGCAGCTTCTGTATCACTTTTGCCTCCTATCCCCCCACTCAATTCCTAACATAGATATTTGCCTTTAAATTGGCTTCTTTGTATTTATATGAATAACATAATTCTGCACATTGTACTATGAGCTCAATATTTTGTTTTTATGATGATGTATGGGTCACCATACTTGGCCGCACATCACTTCACTTTCATTTTTCAACACATCATCAAAAAACAAGGTTTTGTGACAGTGATTGTGTAAGTTTAAAAAAAAAAAAAAAACATGTAACTATAAATTCTGCCATGCAACTGTGACTTGTCTTTTTAAGACTCTACACTCTTTTTAAGATACAATTTTTGACTTGTGTAAAGACCAAAATAATAACTGAATTTTATTGTAAATCTTTTGTGACACACTCAGCACTGCCTAAAAAGGAGCCTGAATTGAATAATAAATGGATACTTTAGCCTCAAAGACCATTTGTACACAACAGGGCATCTCACCAGCTCCTCTCTGACTTGTTTACAGCCCTTGTTTTTTGAAGGAAAAGTATAGCCAGATCTGGTGAAGGGAATTAAAATCTGTGAGAAAATGACTTCTTGGAAATTCATTGCTGCCATAGAAACAGAACAGTTTAGTTTATGATGCAGATTAACTGTAGACCCTGACAAATAAGCACAAAATATATGCACAGTGTAAACCAAGGATTCAAATGTTATAAAATGTTTTATTTTTTTCAAGAGATTTTTATGATAAGACCGTTTTAAATTCCAGTTCTATTACCAAGACCCTGTCATTCATTTCTGTATCAGTTTGTGATTTTCGAATGCACAGCCCACATAAAACCCACAGTCTGTGTCCAACCTCATGTGGGCTGCTCTTTTTGAACATGCTAGAAGAGCACAAAGCCAGCATATTTCTCATATTTCTGCAGTTCTCCTCGGCATAGAACTGCACGGATGGGCCAAGTCTCAGTTTGACCCTTATCATGTCTTAGACCGACCGCTGAGCGGCGGATTAGTGGGCTGGCCTGCACCTGTGTGGGCGTCCACTGAAGCACTGCAGTCAAACCGTGCAGCCAGACACCATCACGGAAAGAAGGGACATAACAGACCCAACCACCCACTATAGGCATGCTGGGAAGGGCAGGGGAGGAGGGCAGAATTTACCCCTGCTTATCCTTAGAAGCCTTTATGTCTCTCTTCCATCACTGCTGCTCCTGGCTTAGTGTGTTGCCTTTGGAAATGTTGACTGGTTCAGAGGGAGAAGGTATTATGGGAGGGGATAGTGGAACTCTTTGAGATGGTTTAACGGTCAGTGTTGCCACAGCTTTTTTAATTACCTTGATTATTCTTTTATGCTAAATGACACATTGAGCCTATATTATTGTAGTATGTATTAGTATTATAAAGTCGCTTTCATTTTATATTTTCAGTTTTAAGTTTTAGTATTTTTATGTATTTTTGCCATTTTTATTATTTTTATATTTCATTTAGCATTTTTTTAAGCTTTAATTTATTTTTATTTCCATTATAGTTTTAGTAATTTTAATAGTTCACCAGCTGCAAAAGAAACATTTCTAATTTTCATTTAAGTTTCATTTAATTTTAAGTTTCATTTTTTTAAATTAAATTTAAGATCAAGTTTTTTCTTCTAATATTATTTAAATTATTGATTTATTATTATTTCAGATTTGAAACTATGATTAATGAAATAATAATTTATTCATTTGACCTTTTTATTGTTAATAGTAATAACATTGAGCAAGATATTCATTCATTCTTTTCATTTATTTACATTTATTTTAAGTTAATTTAATTTACCCTTCATATTTAAAAAAAAGTTTACTCTTAAAGTAAAAGTTCATCCAAAATGAAAATTTGCTGAAAATTACTTACCGTCAGGTCACCCAAAATGTATCAGAACAGATTTGGAGAAATTTAGCATTACATCACTTGCTCACCAATGGATCCTCTGCAGTGAATGGGTGCCGTCATATTTAGAGTTTAAACAGCTGATAAAAACATCACAATAAAAAATATTTCTAATTAAATTTTATTTTTAGATTTTAGACATAGTTTATTTAAAATTCTCACCTGGAAAGACTCCAGACATCCTCCTCCTTTTCAGAGGTGGATGTAGACCAGTCATAGCCACACTGTTGGTGTATAGGTATCAACATATACCATATAGATCAAACAAACATTGATCCTGTCAAGGCGTCAATACACTCACTTTTACTCAGCCATTTTTTTTTCCAGGAAGAACACAAACACCTCCTGACTGGAAGTGAGTAACAGTTCAGGAAGGAACTCCACAGAAACCCCCACAGCTCTGGTTACAGATACAACCATCATATATCCAGTAATAAACGCAACACAAGTCAAATCTGAGATCTGTTTGTTCTTTTGATTTACACACACCTCTGTCATGTCAATCAAGGGTGACAGGACCCAGTGACATGGCAACCACTGTGACAGACAGGCCATATAGCTATAAATCAATCCAAATCTGACCATTGCACTTTTGACATATGACTACCTGTCAGTCAACGCTGACTGTATGTACATAAATCAGGCCATAAATCAGGGTCATAAATCATCAAGATTGGAGACTAAGGATATGATAGTAGTACTCACAAGTCATATACACACATCTACTCCAGTTTGAGCTTTTAGGATCAACTGAGGCATCCAAGCTTATGTGCGGCTTGTCGTTCTCTCTAAACTGTTAGCAGGACTGAAGCTGAATTTCAAGCACCGTTTTTCACTGATAAATATTAAAGAATTAATGCTCAGGAAACATTTTTATATTTAGCTGTTAAAGCTGATTTAGCCTCAGTGAAACAGAGCAGACAGGTTCCTGCAGGAAGAGGCTTATTCAAATGAAAAAGCTAAGTTGACAACACTGAGCTGGTATTCACCATGATGAGACATTGCAAAGATGAAAAGAAAGAAATCCGACAGAGGCACAGAGGGAGTGAGAGAATATGTAAGGGTGCCTAGAGTACTAAACATCAGACCTTCAAGCATTGAACATCTGATTTAACATAGCCCTATGCATGTTGTTCTGTCATTTCATGAGCACAGTTCATTAATGCATTTAATATTAGTTTAATATAGCACATTAAAGATGTGTTATATTGTCAAGACAGTAAATAATGCTAGTATTTTATTTTAATTGTTAATATGAAATCACAATACTGATTTAAATGTTTTAACTCTGTGTTATTGCAGGTTTTGTTACTTAAAAAATAAAATAAATAAAAATAATAATAATGAATGAATAAATAACATTTGACAAGCAATGGCAAGTAATACACTTAATTAATAAACATGACATTTAATTTATGTATTTTAATAGTATTTTCTTGTTTCAGTAATTTTTTTTGCAGCTTACGAGTAGTCAATGTTGCTCTGATTAGAATTGCACCCATTTTTTTATATTATTTTATTATAATATATAATATTTTTTCCAGCCTGAGGTTAAATGCTTCTTTCAAGGGCAGAATGGCAATAACTCAGCAACTCGATTAGCCTGCAGCAGTTTCAATAAACTCCTTAGGTTAAGAAAACCCTTGGTGGTGATTTCACAATAGGGTTTTCTCAGTTTAAGGGCTTCATTGCGACCAGCCCATGATCTTTAACCGCCCCACAACCACCAGGACATTAGTGAAGGTCATTTTCTACTTGCTACTAGTCAGTCGCAGCCGTCAGAAATAAAAGGTAGCTTGGAGTCCTAGTATATTTAATCCATGTCCATGAACAAGTGTGACAATAAGCCTTCTGTATGGACTAAAATCCTTTTAGGCAAAGCGTTGTGGGTGAACTTGCCTGATGCAAATTCTAAACCCCATTAGCTTTGAGGAACTAGTCGGCTGCATTGAGATTAATGGCAGGACGACTACTTGACTTCATAGAGTTATTTCACTGCTTTTGGCCAAGAATAAACAACAAACTTAATGCAAAACATTACTCACTTTCTCCACTGACTGATAGAAGTTTCTGAATTCACTTGTGATGAAGTTTGTTGATGCTCTGTTGTCTCCTTTTTTGCTGTACGTTCCTTTTTTTGTTGCCTTTATGTGTTTGGTTTTTTTTAAACGATCCAAAGCCAAATGAAATATGACAGACTGCAATTTGATAGAGCCTGTTATTTAAAGTGCATTTACAATGTTTTATATCGATTTCTCTGTCATGAGAGGAAAAAGGAGTAAGAAAATAGAAATAAAAGGTTTAACAAACTGTTTCCTACCTGCAAAATAATGCTCTTTTCTCTGCAATGAAGTGATTTTGTGAAATTAGGGGATATGGATTTGCAGCCGCTATTAAGGATAAATGCTGAGTGAGAAATGTTATATGCAATTTTCCATTACAGGGTGAAAAATGAAAATCCTTATTAACTATTTTTTAGTGCTGTCAGCTCGCTCTGAACTTTACTCATGGGGATTACTGACAAACTCTACGGATGAGAAACAGGCGCTGAAGCTCCCATGTGAGAAACAGATGTGTGGCAGAGGTATTATAAGTTTTCAGAGTCCCAAACCTAAACGTTAGTAGCTTATAAAAAGGAAACAGAGAGATAGAGAGGACACCTCTCTGAAATGGAGGATGACAGAAATCACACTTGTCCTCTTTTTATTTTTTATTTTTTTGGACATGCTTCTCCAGGTGTCACAATTAGATAACCCCCTCCCAGCTTCAGCTGCTAGCTAGTGTCTACAGGAAGAGCTGAGATTAAAAGCTGATAGGTCAACTTAATGTGCTATAGACGCCACCATTAAAAAATTGAAATTGTCAGTTGAGGAATTGAAAGTGTTATTATAGTCAAAAGATCATTGCAAAGTTGTTCAATCCATGGGGTCCACATGGAAAGATTAGAAGATTTTTTTTTTACAGTCAGTCCCTGTAACATCCAATTATTTAGATATGTAACATGCACAATAACATAAATTACATTGCACCATGAAATATATTATAAGAAGAAAAGCACAAAACAGAATATATGTACACTGCCAGAGGGGGCAAAAACATTTTAAAGATTTTTTTAATTATTTTATTTTATGTTTTATAGATGAAAGTCTCTCTTATGCTGTATTTATTTGATCAAAATACTGTAAAAACAGTAATATTTTGAAATTAGTACAATTTCAAAAAACTTAAAACTTATTCATATAAAAACTATAATAAATGTAATTTATTCCTTTGATGGCAAAGCTGAAAACAGCCATTACTCCAGTCTTCATGATCCAGTAGAAATCATTCTAATAGGTTGATTTGGTGCTCAATTATTATTAATCATTTTTGGTGGTCAGATATTAGTAATGGTTCTTCTTATTATTAATTATTATTAATGTTTATACTACTTAAAGAATGTTATTGATGATATTGCTCCTGTAATAGTAATAGTAATAGTAATAGTAATAATCCTCGGAGAAAATCAACAGCAGTACAGAGTATGAAAAGACAATGCAGAAAAGCTGAGTGGATGTGGCAGAAGACGAAACTTGACATTCACTATAGCATCTATAAAGACAGCCTTCATGCTTTTAATGTGAAACTAGCCACAGCTAGACAGAATTTCTTCTCAAACCTTATAAACAGTAACTTAAACAATACTCACACTCTTTTTGCAACTGTTGAGAGACTGACTGACAATCTTGATAACACCATTTTGAGCAATCATATACCAATATCAAATCTTCCTTTTATATCGGAGTTCATCTTCAGTTCTCTTTTCACAGCAGTTCAGTCAGTGTACTGTTTGAGTAAATGAATTACTCCGGGATATTGGTTTGTTTAAACTCAGAGGGAGTGTCAGCCACATTAAAAAAGTTAACAACTTTAGTCATTTGTGGATTAATGCTTATTGGAGATGCGAACCATTTAAAACGATTCAGTTCAATTTGGTGAACTGGTTCAAGAAGATCTGGTTACATTGAGTGATTCGTTCGCGAACCAGATATCACAAACTGCTTTGTTTTGAACTCGCTCACAACAGACACGGAAGAGAAGCCCATGCTGAATAAAGTCGTAGTTTTTGCTATTTTTGGACCAAAATGTATTTTCGATGCTTCAAAATATTCTAACTGACCCTCTGATGTCACATGGACTACTTTGATGATGTTTTCCTTACCTTTCTGGACATGGACAGTATACCGTACACACAGTTTCAATGAAGGGACAGAAAGCTCTCGGACTAAATCTAAAATATCTTAAACTGTGTTCCGAAGCTAATCGGAGGTCTTACTGGTTTGGAACAACATGAGGGTGAGTTATTAATGACATAATTTTGATTTTTGGGTGAACTATCCCTTTAAGTCTACATTTCCACTTAAAAAAAGAATGAATGAATACATAAATAAATACATTCTATGATGATATCAATCTGTCAAATAATGATGTTGATAATGTCAAATCCATTGTCAAAAAGGCAAACTAAAGGTAGGGTGGTGAGTCATCTTTTCCCATTTACAACAACTAGCATTCCCCACACAACAACTAGCATTCCCCACACTCTGCCTGTGTGCTTTTAGGAATGGGGGAGGGGTCTTTTTTTCTTTTTTCAACAGGGCAAGTGGGCAGGTTGACAGGAAGATGTTTGAATGGCTCTCAAATAGCTTGTCTATTCACTGTTGGAGGTGTAAAAGCTTATGCACTTAGTGAGTAGACTCCATTCTGGTGTGTCCAAAGACATTTGTATCTTATATTCGGTCAGCTGGACTTGAATGTGAAGTTTCATACAGTTCTCTGCCTTCAACCCATCAGAGTACTCGCTCTGTGTCTGTGGAGGTGTGGAGGTACCATTTAATTCCCTCTCTGACAATCAGTACTTTGGCTGTGAAGAGTGCTTGGCTTTGATTGATATGAGCTATCGGAAAAAGGCATCAGGATGTGGCTTGGAAATGGGGCAAGATGGATGCTTTTGGAGTGCAGGCCCCATCTGTCCACATTGATTTGCACTGAATAGTGCCAAACTACTAAATCTTAGAACTTTTGGATTGGGAAAAATAGAGGTGAAAACCCTTTTATCCTGGTCTGGAGTTAAAACGTCATATAAGGCTTTTGATGTCCTTAACAGCATCTATTGATTGCTTAAATTCATGTTAGAGCTGTGGACTCGCAGTTGCGCATATGTTCTGATGCATTAAACTGTCATGCTCACAGAGAGTGTATTTGAGAACAGCATGCAACATTTCCTGGTACCCTTCCCCATCTTCTTTCCATTTATTCCAGGTCCTCTTTTGACTGCTCTTGTATATTGTAACTTTGTCAAAGTATACACTTGAATTTTCTCTCGAACATCTATATGAGGTGCATCTTGGGATGCTTGTTGTAAACTTTACCTTTACCTCTTTCTTACAAAATTAGTTTTAACTAACTTTTAGGTTTTGAAACAAGTAAATAAGTAAGTAAATAAATATTTAAATATATTGTATTTGTCTACAAACAAACATAATCCTTTATATATGTTTTTTTTTTTTCAGTCCATCAATTAACATCTATTGAACATCCATGAAGTGTGAAACTGCATGCTCATCAAGGTGTTTTTTAACTTTAAAGCTTTGCTTCCAGCTAAATTCCAAGTCCTCTATCCATAATATTTATTTCTCAAGTGAAAAAGACATCGTGTCTTAATCAGGAGAGAAATATGAACAGATCAAGCAATGTTTACAAAGGGAAGAGAGTCCAAAACAATTCTAAACAAATAAGTTGGTGGATTTTGACGTGAGGATGACAGGGAACAAACTTTTTCACTGTTGGAACTATTATGGTTTATGGCCAGAAGTGATGGTTTAAAGTTAAAATGCCTTAATAATAGGTTTGTTTTCTTTTAAATATACAGATTTTTGCTGACATTAATTTATGGAGTGGTGGGAATTACTTGTGGATTATTGTGATGTTTTCATCAGCTGTTTGGACTCTTCTTCTGATGGCACCCATTCACTGCAGAGTATCCGTTGGTGAACAAGTAATATGCTAAATTTCTCCAAATCTGTTCAAATGAAGGACTCCGCTTCATCTTGGAAGTGAATTTTCAGCAATTGTTCATTTTCAGTGAATTATACTTTGTTATTTTATCTCATATTTATTTGAAAATATATTTAAAGTTTTTTATTAAATACATAATCAACATAATGTATTCAGTTTTCGCTCAAATGACCTCAGATTCAGTCTTTACTCATTGCAAACAATGACCTTGTGAATAAGGATAGTTTTGCAGTGCATAGGAACAGACGGGCTCTTTTACCCCGGGAGCTTTGGTCCCATTGCACCCTCGTCTTCAGCTATTGCTCTGGTTTGCAAGTTTATGTGCTTATGTCGAGGAGATTCCTCATCTCTTCAGGCTCTATAGCTCCCCTCTCATGTCATTTCCACTCAGAGAATGATGATGGTATAAAGGCTATAGTAGCACAGTTGGCATGAAGGAAGAGTAAGACTTGTGAGCTCGGTGGCTGGGGGAGATCCTCCCCATGGTGGATGTGAAGCAGTCTTTGATGTGGACGTAGCCAGCAGAGCAAGCTTCTTGGCCAGAGAGACAGCCTGGGTGGAGGTTGCCCTCTGATCTCTGTCACTTCAAAGCAGGTGTTCCTTCTTTCTCAGTTGCCCATCCTTTCATCCTTTTACTCCTTTTACCATTCCCCTCACTTACTGCCTGCTCTCTCTCATCGTCTCAGACACATAATGCTCTTCTGTCATTTCTCTCTCTGCCTCTTCCACTCATTATTTTTTTTTCCCAGATGCACACACACCCACCCCCACACACACACATTAAAAACCTCCTCCTCCACTTTTTGTCAGAATCATCATTTGACATTTATGTTGTTGTTGTCCTGTATATTTCGGGAATTCATAGGAGACGTTTAGTTATGTATCTGGCTGTTTTTGAAACAATATTGCAAATCACAGTGTGGCAAGAACAATTATAAAACACAAACATTTATGTGGCATAAAAAAAAAAATGTATAAAATAGAAAATTCTCTAACGGTGAAATGTATATATATCTCACAAATGTCACCTTAAAATTAACAGGTATAGGTCATCCAAAACAGTCCTGTTATAAAAATCGGAATGACATATTTTTATGCATATAATAGAAACAAACCAAACAGACAAAAAGCAAACAGAAATTCCCATTTAATATGTATGCATGCAATAACTTATACACTACCGTTTCAAGTTTTGGGGAAGATTTTTTTATTTTTATTTTTTATATTAAGCAGCACAACATGATAATAATAAATAAATCGTACTTGATCTTATTGATGTGTCACTGAAGACTGGAGTAATGGCTAAATGCTAAAAATTCAGCTTTTTCACCATTGGAATTATTTAATTTTAAAAATAAATTGAAATATAAAATAGATATTTTAAATTGTAATAATATTAACGGTTTTACTGTACTTTTAAAGCAATAATGCAGCCTTGGTGAGCATAAAAGGCTTTTCAAATAAATTGTTTGTTTTTGCTTTCATAGAAGAATGCAGAATTTTTCTAGAATTTCTGTCTGCATTTCACATTTTTTTGTTGCATCCCACTTATAGTAAATACTGTATGCCTACTGTATGCCTCTTTTTTTCCCTTTTATTGGCCTTGTTTTGTTAATCTCCTCTTGTGACAATCCTCATACATTTTCCGTTGTTCTGTCATTATCTGCATTTTATTTGTGTGTGTGGATGAAAAGCCACTCCACATGGGAAGGTTAAAGTAGGTAAAGAAGTACATCAAAAGGCTGCAGTGCCCTTCACTCTTATTTTATTGGACAATTCGGAGTTCTCCATGTGTCAGCGCTGGCCTCAGATCAGCCCTGCAGACCCAGACGGGCAGAGACAGGTCATTTGAGATCAAACTTACTGTTCAGACCCTCTTGACGTGAATCCTTAGGCACAGTGGGTGATATGAGTCTGAGGGAAAAGAAAGATGGACGAGAAGGTGGGTGACATGGAACACTTTAAAAGATGTGGGTAATTGAGCAGACAGTGGGAAGTGCTTAGAGACATGCGGCTGGCTGGTCTTGTACCAAGTTACATAAAAGCTGATTCATCCGGTTTGGTCAGTTGCTTACAGAAACGTTCACATTCTGTTGCACAGATGGACTGCAATTGTTGATAACAAGTCACATATGTATGGAATATCATACAAGCAAGAGTGCTGTTGTGTTAAATATCAGCTGGAACATATATTTTCTAAGTTAAAATAAATAAATAAATACACACAACACATCCGGCGTAATGGCGGCGAGTGTTTGATGCAGGCTGGCCCGCAAGATGCCTATTTGACTTCAAATAACTTATTTTCATTTACGCTACGAATGTAATTATCTTTCCGAAGAGACACTTTATATAAACAACGTCCTCAAAGCCTTTGATCTAAAGCGCATGCTCATCATGGAGCAAGCAGTTACAAACAAGTTTATCGTGGATACTATACAACAATTGAAAGTTGAAATGCTTTCACACTTCGATGCAAAAATGGTCAGTCAAGCTTAACGTCTATCACTGGCTCTTTATCAACTTTAGGCGAACATGTAGCTGAGCTTTAACACAGGGTCAGCTCCAATGAGGATAATTTATCTGACATTTAAAAACGCCTGAAGTCAATCGAGGGTGAAAATTCCTACCTGAGGGATAAACTGGATGAGCTTGAAAACCGAAGCAGGGCCTGCAATCTCAGTTTCATTCATGTTCCTGAAAAAGCTGAGGGTAAAAACATCCACGGGTTCATCGGTGGCCTAATTACAGAACCAGAAGAATCTTGCTCCGAGGCCTATCCTGGTGAAACTCCTCAGTCTTCAGGATAAGTTTAAAATCCTACCTCTTGCCCGTGAAAAACATGATCTTAAGTACAACTGAAAACGTGTTCATATATTCCCGGATTTTAGTACCAGTCTCCGCCAAAAGCGTCGGGAGTTTGACGTTGTCAAAAAGAAACTTCGTGAACTTGACATTGATTACTTCTTGCTCTACCCTGCTACGCTTAAGATTATCTCCGATGGTAAATCTGTGTTGTGTAAGACTCCAGGGGAAGTTGAATCGTTTCTTCGAGATTTACAACGTTTACCTGAATGATGGACTGCACCTGTTAAGAAGGTAGCTTATTGATAAAAGGTTTTGGTTGTTGATGTTGATTTGCCATTAGTAGCGTAATCGGGACTTATTTGTTTACATCTTGAAGGTTATATAATATGTAAATGACTTAAATGACCCGAGACCAGAACATTGAGATGTTTTCTTTTTCCTTGTCGCGCTCTTTCAACAGCGCTACAAAATGAATCCCATAGCTGAAAATATTATTCGTTTTTTTTTTTGCTATGGGATGTTTCATACTGAGGTCTGAACACAGGGAAATTTATAAAGCATTCACAGTTAATAAGTTGCGGTCTTAGCCTGCATTATTTCTCTCTCTATGCCTTGGCCCATTTGTGTGTGCATGGAGGTATGCTTGTTTATATGTATAGGTCACAGGTCGGAGCGGACCACAGATGTCGGGAGTCACGCCCCTCCCTAGATTTCCACCTCGAGGAGGTCCCAAGAACACCCCAATGACCAGACACACAAGAGACGGTAAGTATTAAAACGGCTTTATTAAATTACTAAAAAAAAAAAAAGGTATAGGGAAGGGAGGGAAGCTAAAATCCAACTCTCCAATTGGGGGAGTATCAATCTCAAATCTCTTAGACTCCGTCATGGGAGATCTCGGTAAGTTCTTCACTCCTCTTTCCTTCTGGCTATGTGACGACAATCAGCTTATTCACAAGTGCCCCTTTGTTCTAGCTTGCAGGAGAGCTGCCCGGGGCCCTCTCCTTTTCCTGGACGTATCAGATACAAGTGGCAAGTATTTAGAGTTTGAATACATGGTGGATACCTGCTGCTTCTCGTGGCGAACTCCAAGGCGGCCCAGCGGGTTGGACTCCCAGTCGTCCGGATGCTGGTGGAGCTGCACAATGGCTGTCGGGACCCGACTGAGACAGTACTGGTAAGTGTACGGGAGGTGTTTGCGGTTTCTGTATCCAGAGTAACGGGTCGACGTGCAGGTAGACACTTCAAAGGGACCTGCTAGATCTGCACAAGAACATCCCAGTAAGTATGACAGGACTGGACATGGATGGTGGACAGAGGGGCCACTGGCTCTTTGCTCGGGGCACAGGTAAGTCTGTAGGAAAGACAACTGAGGCTTCACTTGGGCATACAGGCGAATGTACAACACAATATGCTGGCTTTAGCTATAGGCATAAGGCAAGTACATCAAATGTAACTAGGGCTTCACTGGGGCATACAGGAGAGTGTACAACACAATATGCTGGCTTTAGCTTTGGGCAATAGCTTACGGTGAATATACAGGGAAGCAGAAAGTGAAGTGACATTCGGCCAAGTATGGTGACCCATACTCAGAATTTGTGCTCTGCATTTAACCCATCCGAAATGCACACACACAGAGCAGTGAACACACACACACTGTGAGCACACACCCGGAGCAGTGGGCAGCCATTTATGCTGCGGCGCCCGGGGAGCAGTTGGGGGTTCGATGCCTTGCTCAAGGGCACCTAAGTCGTGGTATTGAGGGTGGAGAGAGAACTGTACATGCACTCCCCCCACCCACAATTCCTGCCGGCCCGAGACTCGAACCCACAACCCTTCGATTGGGAGTCCGATTCTCGAACCACCAGGCCAAGACTTCCCCACAATTGGGATGTTACTCACACATTTTGGGGAAATAGACGTCAGGCGTTCCTTTTCTGAGGTTTACCAACTGCTGATAGGGATGCGGGTCGAAAGCTGCTGCTGCGTTGGGCCGAACACGGCCTCCGCTGATGTCACACACAGGTTAGTTGTTTCACCCAGGGAGTGCTACACTGGGTGGGTCGGACGCTTCCCTCTCCTTTCTGCCAACCAACAGGGTGGGTCTTCTAGACAGGGGCGAACCTTTGAAGAACTCCGCAGCAGGTAATACACGCACAGCTGATTTCCTGCTCCAGCAGCCAACTCCTCACCATTAATACTTCCCACTATATCCACACTGTTCTTACTTGAATTTGTTTCCCACCTCCGTTACATGGGGTAGAAGGGTCAGGATGTCATCGACGGCATCTAATTAGAGATGTTGTTTTCTTCGCCCGCCTCAGTACTCACTCCCTCCACAGGATTTCGTCGGGCCTGAAAGGTGGTTTTTGACGACACAAATACAGCACAACACTGCAATTTTCAAGTGTATACACTCACAGCAAAGGACAAAGGCTCACCCACTGCACTCCACACACTCTTGGTGAATTTAGGGTCAAACCCCCCGTCTGACCAAAGACTCGTCCTGGAAATCGTGAGAACACTGATGCAAAGAATATTCAGATTTAAACGTCGCCGCCACGACACCCCAACGTCTTCTCTCACTCCTGGTCCCGGCTCACCCACAATCCTCCTCCACGGTGGGGCCGCTCACTCACTATGCCAAAAACTCAAAAAGGCTCACAGATAGTTCACTCCAGATAATTATGCTGCCGTACAATGGTTTGGAGTACTCACACCGTTACTAACACGAGGTCTCTTTTCCCTCTCCTTTCCAGCTCCTGGATACTTCTCCTGCTGCCACGTGACCTGTCCAAAAAGGGCCTCCTTCAGCGATATTTCCGGTGAGTCTTCCTATTCTCAACCACTCAGAATTCGTTACACATGTCCATAGAGCATTTCACAGTTAGACAGACATCCCAATATACTCAGCCCGGTTTCTGTTTCTGCCAAACCCTTGTCTCCGTCTTCGCCCAGCCAACGATATTCCTCCGCCTTCTTTCCGCTGCCCTTGCCCAAACACTCCAACTCACTCGCCGTATCGGCTGGAATAAAACAACACTCCTCTGCAGTTTCTGAGGCCCTCTTTATACTCCTCCCTCTCTTCACACTGCCCAATCCGCGATCGCCCCGTTCATCTATCCACCTGCGATAAATGAAACCCTGATTTCCTTCCCCGGAGTTCCCGGAAGTAACCGGTGTTTGAGGAATTATGGTCCGGGCGGAACCAATCTCCGTCCTTTTAGTTCCGCCCTTACAAAGTCACTCCGTGACATATATGTTTGTGTTTGTGGATAATTGTTTGTAAATATATGTGTGATAAGCTCACCTGTAATCATCGCCCTTTTCTCCCCGTTCCACCTGTTTATTTTTATTTTTTGATGACTTTGTATAGGTAAAGGTTTATTTGTTATTCATTTAAATATTATGAGTTTGGTACATAAAATTGATTTGTTAAGAGCTTGGCTTTCTTACAATAAGCCCAGTGTCATTACACTTTCTGAAACATGGCTGAATAGTGATATATCCGATGCAGATGTTAAACTTGATGGTTATAAGTTGTTTAGAGCTGACAGGGCCTCTCGTGGTGAGGGAGTGGCTACGTATATATCTTCTCATTTATTTTCTGAACTCATTATGCCTAAGGAGAAAGCTGTACACTTTGAATGCCTATTTGTTAATATTGCTTTTCATGAAAACAAGCAGTTAACTATAGGCAACATTTATAGACCTCTGAATTTCCCTGTTGACTCTACAAATTGTATTCTTGCTACTAATAATTCTTTAGACCATGCAAACGAGCTGATTTTATTGGGTGATTTTAATCGTAATTGGCTGGATCGTTCATCTTCTCACGAGAAAAGTTTGTTTAATAGTCTAAACCTCACTAAAGTGATTACAGATCCAACTAGGGTAGTTAATAAATCCAAGTCTCTTTTGGACTGGATTTTGGTTACTCTTCCTAATAGAATTTCTAAATCTGGTGTTTTGCCAGATTGTTTTAGTGATCACACAATTGTTTTCTGTGTATGGAAAATAAGATTGCCCAGTCTGCCGCCTAAGGTAATTAGAATAAGGCAATGTAAAAATCTGAACACAGAAGCTTTTATTCAAGATTTAATAAGCATTAATTGGTCCAGGTTTCAAATAATTCCTTATGTTGAAGACGCCTGGAACTTCTTTCTCTCAGAGGTACTTTTAGTCATTGATAAACATGCACCTTGGACATCTGTAAAGGTCAAGGGTAGTCATTTACCTTGGATTGATGGTGATTTAATAAATTTATTTAAACAACGTGATAAAGCCTGGGTCAGATTTCGCAAGACAAAGGAAGCTGCTGATTGGTCTGATTATAAGAAATTAAGAAATGCCTGTACAACTAAAACTAGGAATGCAAAATCAAATTACTATAAGCACTCTTTATCAGATGACATCAAAAACCCTAAGAAATTTTGGAAGAGACTTAACTCTTTAATTAAAAAAACCAATACAAGTCCTCCTTCTAAACTTAGAGTGAATAATAACATTATCACTGACCCTATTTTAATGGCTAATGCCCTCAACCAACACTTTGCTTCTATTGGTAGTTCACAATTATCTGAGCTCTCTTATTCTACCACAACAAATACTGTGAACAATTTCTCTTTCTCATTCTCAACAATTTATCCCTCTGAAGTCCTTCAGGCTATCTCAGAAATAAAATCTTCTAATGGTGCTGGTCCTGATGGTCTGGATATGAAGTTTATTAAATTTTCTTCTCATGTACTAGCATTTCCACTATGTGATTTATTTAATTTATCACTTTCCACCAGTGTAATTCCATTAATGTGGAAATCTGCGAAGGTAATACCATTACACAAAGGGGGTCATTCACTTGATGTCAATAATTATAGGCCAATTTCCATAATCAATAATGTAGCTAAGATATTTGAAAATCTGATTTTTAGGCAATTGTCTAAGTATATTAATGACTTTTCTCTCTTAACTCCAAATCAATCTGGATTTAGACCTCATCACTCGACAACAACAGCCCTTACATTATTTACCAATTATATTTTTTCGGCACTAGATAATAACAGGTCTACTGGTGCAATCTTTATTGACCTCACTAAGGCATTTGACATGGTCAGTCATTATATTCTTCTCGACAAACTATATGCTATTGGTCTTTCCGAATCAGCTGTTCTATGGTTTAATTCATATCTGCATTAAAGATGTCAAAGCGTGTCTTTTAATGATGTTTTCTCCCAGGCTAGAATTATTGAAACAGGTGTCCCTCAGGGTTCTTCCCTAGGGCCTCTTTTATTTTCCATTTTTATAAATGATCTTCCACAATTATGCTCAGACTGTCAGATTTATCTACTGTATATGCAGATGACACAGTTTTGTGTACATCCAGCTACGATATATCTAAGATTCAAACCTCACTTCAATTTGATTTTAATCTTATTCAAACATGATTTTCATCAAATTTACTTCTGTTTAATAAAAACAAGTCTTATAGCATGTTTTTTGCAACTAGATCTGCACTCCATAAGCAAAATAATTCTCTTCATGTTAAATTTATGGATGGTGCACCTCTAAAGAATGTTGAGGAGTTTAAATATCTTGGCCTTTGGGTCGACTCCCGACTTACCTTTAGAACTCATATAGATTCTATTGTAAAAAACATAAATTCTAGTTTAAGAATATTATACCGCTCAATTAATTGTTTTACAAAACAGATTAGATTAAAAATTATTACTCAACTATTATTGCTCATAATTGATTATGCGGATGTTGTTTATCAGAACACAGCTGATATCAATCTTAAACCTTTGAATGTGATTTATAATAGTATCTGCAGATTTGTTTTGAGGTGCCCATTTGGAACACATCACTGCCAAATGTATCAGTCATTGAATCTTCTTTCACTAAATTCTAGACGGCAGTTTCACTGGTTGCAGTTTGTTTTACAAATGCATTTTTTGTAACTATCCATCTTATTTGAAACAATATTTGATTCCATATCAAACATCTTATAGCTTAAGAGACACGGACCATCTTTTCTTTTCTGTACCAAAGATATCCAAGGAAAGTGGGAGGAGAGCATTTAAATTTAAAGCCCCTTCTGATTGGAATGCTTTACCTAGGTCTTTTAGATCAATTTCCTCCTTCTACCAGTTTAATATGTCTCTTCTTAACTATTTGCATACCAGTTGCAACTGTTTTTCTGATGTTTGACATGAATATATTTGTCTAGATGAATGTCTCTAATTGTCTGTCTAATTTTTAATGGTTGAATTGGAGACGGGTGGGTTTGATGTGATGGAGAGCTTTATTTTGTTAGTATGTAGGTTATGTATGTATGTGAAGTATGTTTTTTTTTTTTTTTTTTGAGGTCCCCTCGAAAACGAGATGTTACATCTTAAGGGGTTTTCCTCTTCACAATAAAATTTGACAATTTGACAATATATATATATATATATATATATATATATATATATATATATATATATATATATATATATATATATATATATATATATACAGTACAGACCAAAAGTTTGGACACACCTTCTCATTCAAAGAGTTTTCTTTATTTTCATGACTATGAAAATTGTAGATTCACACTGAAGGCATCAAAACTATGAATTAACACATGTGGAATGATATATGGAATTATGTACATAACAAAAAAGTGTGAAACAACTGAAAATATGTCATATTCTAGGATCTTCAAAGTAGCCACCTTTTGCTTTGATTACTGCTTTGCACACTCTTGGCATTCTCTTGATGAGCTTCAAGAGGTAGTCACCTGAAATGGTCTTCCAACAGTCTTGAAGGAGTTCCCCGAGAGATGCTTAGCACTTGTTGGCCCTTTTGCCTTCTGTCTGCGGTCCAGCTCACCCCTAAACCATCTCGATTGGGTTCAGGTCCGGTCACCCTCCTTCTTGGTCAAATAGCCCTTGATGCCTTCAGTGTGACTCTACAATTTTCATAGTCATGAAAATAAAAAAAAAACTCTTTGAATGAGAAGGTGTGTCCAAACTTTTGGTCTGTACTGTATGTATATATATATATATAAGATATATATGTATATATCTTATTTTTCGGACTACAAGTCGCACCTGACTATAAGTCGCAGGACCAGCCAAACTATGAAAAAAAAGTGCGACTTATAGTCCGGAAAATACGGTGTATATATATTACGGTGTAATATATATATATATATATACGGTGTTTTTCTTTTATCTTAGAAAATATATGTTCAAACATATGTGACTTGTTATCATCAACAATTGCAGTCCATCTGTGCAATAGAATGTGAACGTTTATATATGATTGTTTGTTTTGTATTCCACTGATAATTTTTTAAAAGTATTATCCATTTATGTTTTTCACAATTTCCCAAGCAATTATGATAAATAATAATACAATATTTTATATATATGTGTATATATACATACATACACTGGCGGCCAAAATGTTTGGAATAATTATAATCTATTTTTATTGTAAGAAGTCTCTTATGCTCAAAAAGGCTGGATTTATTTGATTAAACACACAGTAAAAACTGTAATATTGTGAAATATTACCATTTAAAGTGACTCTTTTCTATTTGAATATATTTTCAAACTTGATATATTGTAACCTGTGATGGTAAAGCTGAATTTTCAGCCGACATTACTCCAGTCTTCAGTGTTACATGATCCTTCAGAAATCATTTTAATATGCTTATTTTGTTGCTCCGTTATTATCGGTGCTCACTTATTATTAATCATTTTTAATATGCTGCCTATTTTTGTAGATTTTTTTCAGGATTCTTTTATTCTTGGTTTACTTATTTATGTATTTATTTATTTGTATTAACATTCTAAATGTCTTTAATGTTACTTTTGGTTAATTTAATGCATCCTTGCCTAATAAAAGTTTTCTTTTATTTTCTTAAAAATATTAAAAAGCAAAAATGGTTTTCATCACTGATTAAAAACTATAATAATAATAATAATAATAATAATAATAATAATGTTTCTTGAGCAAATCAGCATATTAAAATGATTTCTGGATAATTATGTAACACTGAAGACTGGAGTAATGGCTGCTGAAAATTCAGCGTTGCCATCATAGGAATAAATAACATTTTGAAATACATATTTAGATATTTAGATATTTTTACTTGAAAATAAGACAAAAATACTGATTACGAAAAGTTAATTGTGTGTGTGTGTGTGTGTGTGTGTGTGTTGTAGGTACCACACAAGATGAAAACATAAGTTTGATGTTGGATAACAAGCATGGAATACTAACCCACATCTAGTGACAAGGAATGATGCCTCCCTAACTCTCATTTACTTAAAGGTTTCTTGTTTGCGCTCTGAATAACGATAATTTCAGATGAAAGTGATGAGCTATGGCCTTTTATGGATTGTCTAGTTGGGTGATTAATGAACCACTTCAGTTAAACAAATTAGGCTTGCACTTAAAACTTTAAGTCTGACCACAAATCCTAATTTACATTAACCAAACCTCAGGAAAATGTTTATAATAAAATGTCCAGTTTGCTTTGAAACCAGTTAATGACAGTACTAATATATATATATATATATATATATATATATATATATATATATATATATATATATATATATATATATATATATATATATATATATATATATATATATATATATACATATATATATGAAAATGTCCTTGTATCTTCTTGTACTTTGGTTCAGATATCAATATTATCTCCTTCATAATGGTGTTGACATGCTTTGTGACATTTGACCTTTTTTCAGAAATTCCTGTTTCCAGTCTGCTGTTATCTCTCCTCAACTTCCCAGCAAAATGAGAGTCTACATGTAGAGGTTCACCTGCGCTCACTTCCTCTCTTCTAATCTCTGTCTGTACTTCTTTCGGATTATGTGTATGCATGTATGGAAATGTGGGTGTGTGTGAATGTTCATTAATGAGTCTATTTTTAATCAGTGCTTTGTACTGTGATGTGCAATTAATTGCTCCTTACCTCTTCAAAGTGGATTCGAATCAAAGAACAAAATCCAAATAGACTAAATGTTGCTCTAGGCTTTTATGCCAATGTTAAAATCTACTTTCTGTCATTTATCTCTGATTCTTGAGTACTGAGACAAAACTGGCTGTGGTTTTGTTTGCCTGTAATTAAATTTGGAATTAAAAAAAAACAAAAAAGAATTATAATAATAATTTTAAAAAGTTTAATTAAGGTAGTTTCATACTGATTATTTCTTATAATTTGTATGACAGAGTAAGAATGTCAAGGTTATGAAATTAATATAACCACAATAAAATAAATGGTACATTTGTATGAAGATCACCTGATTAATTTCCCAGTCAGTGTTTTGTCCCATATCTCAAGAATCAGTCTTATGCTAGTTCTCTCAAGTCAGCTCATATTGATCTTTTGCTACTTACACTGTGCTCAAAATACATGTGTATATTTATTTTTCTAGGGCGCAAATATATAAACTGTGTCAAAAGTGTAAAAGTGACATTCTTTTTAGGAACATTATTTGTAAGACAATTATTTGTTTTAAAGAAAAATAACTGGTACATTTCTCTTTAAATATTGTAACCTGCTGTCTGTGTTTAACTAAAACTGGTATAATAAACTGACATTTCGATTGCAGGATTTAACCTACCATTATAGAATACCTGTTGAGAGAGAAAACTGAGTTATTGTTATTATTTGCATAACCATAAAATCATAAACATGTTTTTCATGAAATATTATTTCAAAGGTTCAGTATTGTCTTGTATTGCACTGCTCTTAATATTCATTATCTAAGTTGATTTTTAATTGTTTATTTGCTTGCTTTTATTAAACAGCACAATGTAAAAACTTTCAATTTCCTTTGCAGTCTTGTTTACACACACACTCAAAGCTCATAAAACCTCAGCAGACTTTGATGGAAAGAGGACTGACACACAAATAATCGAAATAATGGGTTTGTACTGGCTCAGTCATTCACCTACTAATCAATTACGGGAACTTCATGGCACACTCTTCATTCAGAGACAGTAACAAGCTCACTATGTTTTCCCCTCAGAGTGATTATTTTATTTTAACTGTTGGATTATCTCTACAGTAAGCTGAGAAAGTCAACGAAGAGTTTGAATGGGGTATAATGCTTTTTTTTTTTTTTTTTCGGTTGATCCACCATGACTAATGGCTGCTACAGAATATTAATGCTTAACATTTTAACATATATTAATTAATCATAATGGAACAATGCAGGTAAATGTGGGGTCAGTAATTTATAGTTTATTTTATTTTATTTTTTAAGAAGTAAGCAATTGCTCCAGTGTTTAGTACAGAAGCTTTCTCATTCAAGCCTTTTTTTTTTTTTTTTTTGCAATTCTGAGAATTCTCAGATAAAAAGTCACAATTATATATATATATATATATATAATTATTATTATTAATTATTATTATTCCGTGATAATAAAAAAAAGTATGGAATCGCAAACTTTTGAACAGTTGTGTGTGTGTATCCAATTATTATTATTTTTTTTAAATTGAAAACATTTTGTGATATTAAATGTTTGTTCAATGTTTTGTAGCATATGTCCATATTTATCTTCTCTATAACAAGACTAAATCTAATTTTGTCCCTCAAAAATCCCTGTAGAAGAACTGTAGATGCTAACATGCTCTCTATTATTCCTAAATCCATCTTTCCTAAATCCGTTTGGTTGCTAAAATGTAGGCTAACTGGCAGCAACAGTACATCACTAGCTTCTCTTGGCTGTCCCATTTGCAACTTTGTAAGCAGGGGATAAATTTATTGCTCCTCTAGGCCTCATGAATCAGTGAGCTCTCTATAGTGAGAATTAAAGTTTTTCTAATGGGCCGAGCTACTGCAACATATTGGTGTTTGCAATCACAATACTGTAGCTACCAAGGCTTGATCAAATTTTGCAAAACAAGTCATTGAAGGAAACACAAATATTAGAACATAATCTGCCACAGGCAATTTGCTCACTTTATCAGGAACCATGCTGAAAAAAATAAAAATAAAATCTTAAAATAGTGTTAGATGGTTCTAGCTGATCTGGCTGGTCTTGCAGACTAATACATTATAACAGAGCAGAATCCCACTAAATACAGAAACACAATTCCGCATTCTCATTTATCTTTCCAAAGTGTGCATTTAATAGCTACAGCTGCATAAATAGACAGTGTTGGGGAGTAACTAGTTACATGTAACGGCGTTACGTAATTTAATTACAAAATTATTGTAACCGTAATTAGTTACAGTTACTAAGAAAAAATGAGTAATTAAATTACAATTACTTATGAATTTTTTTACGATTACAAAGGGGATTACATTTGAATATTTACACACATCCACATACAGATTTAACTGTTTTCTTTCCCAAATTGCACTGACTATTCTGAGACATACCGCCCTAATAATTTCCGGGATGCGGAAATACAGTCTGGTTCGTAGAATCCAGTCATAAAAACGGAATGCCTAACGCGAACGGAATATGCCACATTTTGGATGACTAAATCAAAAGAAGGTCAGTAGCTACACTTGAATCAAAACATGACATCGACTAGTGTCTGTTAATATAAAGCCCCAAAAATGAAATATATGACTTATATGAAATCAGGCGCGGACTGGACACCGGGAGAACGGGGACAATTCCCGGTGGCCTGGCAGCCGATTTTGCCCCACTATTTAATATCATTATTGTATAATTGCACGCCGAATGTACTAAAGCGATCATTTGCGAATCCACCATTTGATAATTAAATCTCTAATAAGTCATGAATTGTTAGTCATGACTCGCGCGCTCTCCGCGCCTCTGCCAAACGGTTTGGATCAGACTCCGAGTAATCAATGCGAGAGAGAGAGAATAGAGTGGACTGCTGGAGCAGAGAAGCAGAACTCCTGTTCAGGGTTTCAGGTCAGTTTCATCTGTAAAGATGCTTTTTTGTCTTTGTTTTTTTATTTATTTAATCAAGCAGCAGCACGTTGCTCATCAGTCATCACTCAAAATACTATATAAAGGACATCATTATTCTAAGTTGTAATGTTACAGTAGTAATTTAGCTGAAAAAAAAATCAGATTATTTTTTTATAGGTTTAGGGGGAGCTACGACAGACAACAACACAACCCTTACGAAAATTAACATTTTAATATTTAACTATAAATCCAGAGAAAATGGTTACTATTGTTTAACTGTGATAACCAAAAATGTAAAATTATTTTACAAATGTATTTATTTAAAAATAAATACAAATCCATTTGCAAAAAAAAAACAAAACAAGGTTATTTTACTTTTATATAGGCTAATAAAAGCATGGTATTTTTTGTAAGGGAAAAACATGACTCGTGTACAGTATTAGGATTTTTCTATAAAGATATTGTAGTATTGTAGAGTATTGTATTGTAAAGTATAGTTCCTTTTCAGGAACTCGAGCTGCGTCGAAACGCTTTTGGGGAACGTCCCTGACGAGACCGACTCTGAATATCGTGTGCAATCAGTCCATCGGAAAGGCGTGACGTCACGGGCGGGGTGACGTAGCGACCAGGAAGCTATAAAAGCACGTGCCGTGCAGCTGGCTTCAGCTTCGAATCTGTCAGCAAGCGCTCTGTGTGTGCATGTCAAAAGTCTGTCCTGTTGGTCCTATTTATTGTTGTCTGTCCCTTAGCCATTAAAAGATCGCTAAAACAGCTCAATATGCCAAAACAAAAGCAAAAGACCTAACATATGAAGGGCGATTCCAAGCCACGTTATAGATTGTGTGTTCCTCCCTGCCCTCGCTACATTACGAGTGGGGATACACACAGTTTGTGCGTGGCTTGCCTGGGATCGAAGCACGCTGAGTCGGCTCTCGAGGGGGCCGACTGCCCGCATTGTGAACGAATGCCAATGCGGACGCTTCGATCCCGCAGGGCTCTCTTCGAGAAGTGAGCCTTTGCAAGCGTTCCTCGCGATGCCGGTTCCGCTTTCGCCGAGGTGAAGCCGCACCGGCATTCGTTGGGTTTGCAGATTGATCTGCTGGAAGGTATGGAGACGGGCACGTCCTTATCTCCTACTGTACCCACCAGATCTGCCTGATTCCGGGATTTGGAAGCCCGAGTTTCGGCTCTTCCCCCCGAGCGTCGGGCTTGACACTCTGCCTTTCTTTCTCCGAGGAGATTGACACGGAGGGCGTCGTCGAGCTTGTAGTTGCACAAACAAAGTTGCATAAGCACAGTATAAAACAAACAGTGTCATTATACGGGCAGCGTTAGTGAGCAGCTATTTAATCTCCGAGGGGATTAATATTGTTTGTGTGACTAAGCTATTCGCGCGCTGTCGAGGCAACGCGTGTATTACATCATTTTCAGTTTTGATGTGAATTTTTCCATACCCGACCGCGTGTCTGGTTATTTTAACTCCATTTAATAAGCAGGAGTTGGTTCTATCACTTCAATGTGTACTTTATCACAATCTAGACCGTGTTTACTTGTCTGATTGTTGATTATTTTTAAATTCTGAGGAATATGACTCTGAGAAGTCAATATATCACTATATGTGTACTTTATCACAATCTAGACCGTGTTTACTTGTCTGATTGTTTGATTTCACTAAATTCTGAGGAATTTGGATTGCATTAGATTCTGAGGAATCTAATGACTGTTATCTAACTTCGAGAAGTTCAATATATCACTTCAATGTGTATTGTATCACAATCCAGACCGTATTTACTTGTCTGATTGTTTGATTTCATTAAATTCTGAGGAATATAATGACAGTTATTTGACTCATGAAGTTAGATGTACTGGAGGGACTGCTGGGCGGGAGCAGCCCCCTCCGCGTACAAACAGTCACGACTACAGAGGGCAGCCCCTACTGGGGTAGAGCGGCGTCCACCTCATTACACGGTGCCCGTCTCACCTCAGTGCCCTCGGGAGGTGGGTCTGCCAACCCTGCCGGAGTTTCAGGGTGCAGCGGCCTCCAGCGAGCACTACTCAGTTATTTCCGCCCGTGAGCGTAGCGGAGCTGGGATGCTCGCCTCCCCTTCGGGGGCCTCTTACTCCAGAGATCAGTCTCGAGAGACTGATTCCCTTAGTACATTAGCTAGCAGCGTGGAAACTACTGCCAATGTATCTCAATGGGTCCTGTGCACAGTGGAAAGACAATAGTCGGCCTCCTGCAGGCTCTGGTTATGGAACAAAAAGTGAATACCCTTTTTAGGAAGGAGGCCATCGAGGTGGTCCCTCCTCTAGTCAGGGAGTCCGGGTTTTATAGCCGGTATTTCATAGTTCCAAAGAAGGATGGGGAGTTGCGTTCGATCTTAGACTTATGTCATCTAAACCTCTCAGTAATGTCACTGAAGTTCAAAATGCTCACTGTCAAACAGATTGTAGCTCAAATCAGATCCGAGGACTGGTTTGTCACAATAGATCTCAAAGACGCATACTTCCATATCCATCCTTCCACAACACAGGAAGTTTCTGAGGTTCGCTTTCGGGGGCAAAGCTTATCAATATCGAGTACTTCCCTTTGGCCTCGCACTCTCACCCCGCACGTTCACGAAATGTATGGATGCGGCTCTGGTATCCCTCCGTATGCAGGGCATCCGCATTTTAAATTATATCGACGATTGGTTGATCCTAGCTCAATCAGAGCAAATGGCGGCTCGACATCGAGATGTCGTTCTCGCACACATGGGGGAGCTGGGTTTGAGACTAAACGCCAAGAAGAGTGTAATTTCTCCAGTTCAGAGAACCACCTATCTAGGCGTAGTGTGGAATTCGACCACGATGCAAGTACGCTTGTCTCCTGCTCGGATCGAGTCGATCCTCACATCAGTTGAGAGAGTCAAAGAAGGCCAGTCACTCACTGTCAAACAATTCCAGAGATTGTTAGGGCTGATGGCAGCTGCGTCCAACGTGATACCTTTTGGCCTGCTGTACATGAGACCCCTACAGTGGTGGCTCAAGTCCAAGGGCTTTTCCCCGAGGGGAAATCCACTTCGAGTTATCAAGGTCACGCGGCGGTGCCTTAGACATGTGGAAGAAACCTTGGTTCTTGAATCAGGGCCCGGTGCTGGGAGTTCCTTGTGGCCGTGTAACGCTAGCGACAGATGCGTCCCTCACCGGTTGGGGTGCGGTCATGAGTGGCCACCCTGCCCGCGGTCTGTGGAGTGGTCGCCATCTGACATGGCACATCAATTGCCTAGAGATACTAGCAGTCTATCGAGCATTGAAATATTTCCTCCCAGACCTGAGAGGTCACCATGTGTTGGTGCGCACCGACAACACATCAGTGGTCTCTTATATCAATCACCAGGGGGGTCTGCGTTCGCGCCCCTTGTACAAGCTGGCACACCAGATCCTTCTGTGGTCCCAGGGCAAACTCCTCTCGATCAGAGCAGTGTATATTCCTGGGAGATTGAATGTGGGAGCAGACATACTGTCGAGACAGGGGCTGAGGCCCGGGGAATGGATGCTTCACCCCGAGGTGGTGAAGCAGATATGGAGAGTATTTGGCACAGCCCAGGTGGACCTCTTTGCGACTCAGGAGACATCGCAATGTCCCCTCTGGTTCTCTCTAGTTCATCCAGCTCCTCTGGGACTGGACGCTATGGTACAGACCTGGCCGAGGCTTCGTCTGTACGCTTTTCCCCCTATCGCTCTGCTCCCGGGAGTTCTGGCGAGAGTACGCCGGGACGGGGCCCGTCTACTACTAGTAGCCCCGTTCTGGCCGGGCCGAGTATGGTTCTCAGAACTAGTCTCGCTCCTCGACGGCTCTCCATGGGAGATACCGATCAGGACAGACCTACTCTCACAGGCGCAGGGCACGATAATTCACTCTTGCCCAGAGTTGTGGAAGCTGTGGGTGTGGCCCCTGAGGGGGCACAGCTGTTAGCAGCTGGTCTCTCAACCGAGGTTGTTGAGACCCTACTCCAATCCAGAGCTCCCTCTACGAGGAAACTGTACGCCCTGAAGTGGAAGCTCTTCAATTCATGGTGCAGAGACCGCCAGCTTGACCCAGCAGACTGCCCAGTTGGTACAGTTCTGGAGTTTTTACAAGCCAGGCTCTCTGCGGGGTTATCCCACTCCACCTTAAAGGTTTACGTGGCGGCCATAGCTGCTTTCCATGTCCCTTGCGAGCACTGGACGCATACGTCCACAGAGCTGCCCTGTGGAGAAAATCAGACCAATTGCTTGTTTGCTACGGTCCTTCTAACAAGGGTTCTCCTGCCACCAAGCAGACCCTTAGTCGTTGGATAGTCGAGGCTATCAACGTCTCCTATGAGTCCTCTGGTCTTCCCCCTCCTTTGGGGGCCAAGGCTCACTCTACTCGGGGTATGGCGGCCTCCAAGGCCTTCTCAGCAGGTGTGTCCCTCTTGGACATCTGCAACGCTGCGGGGTGATCCACGCCCTCCACATTTGTCCGATTTTACGATCTTGACATGCGAGCCACGCCGGGCTCTTCTGTTCTCTCATCTTAGCTGTGCTCTTTGACTACACACTAGGCAGGGATTTGGAAGTCTGGCAGTGTGGCACATCGTTCCCCAAAAGCGTTTCGACGCAGCTCGAGTTCCTGAAAAGGAACGTCCCAAGGTTACGTATGTAACCCTAGTTCCTTGAAGGAACGAGACGCTGCGTCGTAGAGCCATACTCCCGGCACCCCTGCCGGCGCTTGCTTCCCTACTCGAAGCTGAAGCCAGCTGCACGGCACGTGCTTTTATAGCTTCCTGGTCGCTACGTCACCCCGCCCGTGACATCACGCCTTTCCGATGGACTGATTGCACACGATATTCAGAGTCGGTCTCGTCAGGGACGTTCCCCAAAAGCGTTTCAACGCAGCGTCTCGTTCCTTCAAGAAACTAGGGTTACATACGTAACCTTGGGACGTTTTGTTCAATCTTGAGTATTAAAGTCATGAGAGAGATGGATAACAGGGCAAAATAAAGAGACGGAAGGGAAATATGAAAGTGAAGGTGCAGTTCTGGAGAGAACTTTTAATTATTTTGCACGTCCCCAAATTAAAGATTTAAACCTTTTTTATGTCAGGTCCATACAAAAAATAGTTTTGTCCATGAATTTGTTTGTATGAGTTTGAATTTCCCAGTCCGCCCCTCCGGTAAATTAATTGCAAAGACATGGTTTCATTTACTACACATAGGCCTACTGAAGCTCGCAGTTTTTTGAACCTCTGCCATCTCAATATAGGAGTACACGAGCACATAAACATAATTTCTAGAACTGCTTTGTGTCACTTAATGTGCATTTTACTTATTTTGAGAAAACTATCATCATATACAAAGAGACAGCAGTTTAAAAAAAACACCAATGTTTCAGGAGTTTAGTAAACAGAATACTTCACATGCTTATTAGATAACTGTATTTAAGTTGATGTATATGCTTTTATTTATTATTCTTTAATTTTCACAAATTTAGAAAAGTAATCAAAAGTACTCAAAAGTAATTACAACCCGAATTCCGGAAAAGTTGGGACGTTTTTTAAATTTTCATAAAATGAAAACTAAAAGACTTTCAAATCACATGAGCCAATATTTTATTCACAATAGAACATAGATAACATAGCAAATGTTTAAACTGAGAAAGTTTACAATTTTATGCACAAAATGAGCTCATTTCAATTTTGATTTCTGCTACAGGTCTCAAAATAGTTTGGACGGGGCATGTTTACCATGGTGTAGCATCTCCTTTTCTTTTCAAAACAGTTTGAAGACGTCTGGGCATTGAGGCTATGAGTTGCTGGAGTTTTGCTGTTGGAATTTGGTCCCATTCTTGCCTTATATAGATTTCCAGCTGCTGAAGAATTCGTGGTCGTCTTTGACGTATTTTTCGTTTAATGATGCGCCAAATGTTCTCTATAGGTGAAAGATCTGGACTGCAGGCAGACCAGGTTAGCACCCGGACTCTTCTACGATGAAGCCATGCTGTTGTTATAGCTGCAGTATGTGGTTTTGCATTGTCCTGCTGAAATAAACAAGGCCTTCCCTGAAATAGACGTTGTTTGGAGGGAAGCATATGTTGCTCTAAAACCTTTATATAATTTTCAGCATTCACAGAGCCTTCCAAAACATGCAAGCTGCCCATACCGTATGCACCCCCATACCATCAGAGATGCTGGCTTTTGAACTGAACGCTGATAACATGCTGGAAGGTCTCCCTCCTCTTTAGCCCGGAGGACACGGCGTCCGTGATTTCCAACAAGAATGTCAAATTTGGACTCGTCTGACCATAAAACACTATTCCACTTTGAAATAGTCCATTTTAAATGAGCCTTGGCCCACAGGACACGACGGCGCTTCTGTACCATGTTCACATATGGCTTCCTTTTTGCATGATAGAGCTTTAGTTGGCATCTGCTGATGGCACGGCGGATTGTGTTTACCGACAGTGGTTTCTGAAAGTATTCCTGGGCCCATTTAGTAATGTCATTGACACAATCATGCCGATGAGTGATGCAGTGTCGTCTGAGAGCCCGAAGACCACGGGCATCCAATAAAGGTCTCCGGCCTTGTCCCTTACGCACAGAGATTTCTCCAGTTTCTCTGAATCTTTTGATGATGTTATGCACTGAAGATGATGAGATTTGCAGCCCTTTGCAATTTGACGTTGAGGAACATTGTTTTTAAAGTTTTCCACAATTTTTTTACGCAGTCTTTCACAGATTGGAGAGCCTCTGCCCATCTTTACTTCTGAGAGACTCTGCTTCTCTAAGACAAAGCTTTTATAGCTAATCATGTTACAGACCTGATATCAATTAACTTAATTAATCACTAGATGTTCTCCCAGCTGAATCTTTTCAAAACTGCTTGCTTTTTTAGCCATTTGTTGCCCCCGTGCCAACTTTTTTGAGACCTGTAGCAGGCATTACATTTTAAATGAGCTAATTAAGTGGATAAAAGTGTAAAATTTCTCAGTTTAAACATTTGCTACGTTATCTATGTTCTATTGTGAATAAAATATTGGCTCATGTGATTTGAAATTCCTTTAGTTTTCATTTTATTAAAATTTAAAAAACGTCCCAACTTTTCCGGAATTCGGGTTGTAGTTACATTACTTTAATAAAGTAATTGAAAAAGTTACACTACTATTACATTTTAAACAGGGTAACTTGTAATCTGTAACCTATTACATTTCCAAAGTAACCTTCCCAACACTGTAAATAGACATTTAGTAAACATGTCAATGGGGAACATTTGTCACAGCGCTGCATTTCCATCAAAGCTTCCATCATGATGGCAGTCACTTACACAAACATAAATGCAGAAAGCATGGTCAATAACACAACATTGTTTCCACTGCTTAGGCAATGGTCCAATTTGACAGATACAGGATGTAATCACAAAGAGATCGGAGGTGTGTTTGTCATGGAAGATTTATAAAATGGATCTATTGTTATGCAGAGCCGTTTGAAGGAATTTGCGGGCCCCAAATAAAATGGACATAGATGCCCCCCGACCCCGCACACGCACACAAAGCCTACAGGAACCACATAGCCATACAGTTTAAGTTCACCCACACTTTATATAAATAAAAAAGGTTTACAGTGCAAATACTGCTTGAAAAAAATAGTTTGGTGGGAATTCAATAGTGATTTGCACTGTTTTTTTCTAATAATATGACAGCACACACTTATCAGTTTAAACTCTGGGCTGTGCAGGATATCAGCTATAATTATAGAGCTTGTGGTACCTTGTGCTATATAGAGGAAACATCAGCACTGAGAAGTGATGCATCTGTTGATATTGAGGATGAAGTTGATGGTGTAGCTGGAAAAATAATTGAAAAAAAAAATCTGAAATTACCTGTGAAGTACGTTTTACCATTTCACTGTTAGCATATTGAAAGAGGTCACTAGCAGCTCAGGGGTGCGTTTCCCAAAACCATAGTTGCTAACTAAGTTAGCAACTTTGTTGGTTGCAATGCAATTTCCCATTGCCAACCAACTAAGTTGCTAACAGGTTAGCAACTATGGTTTTGGGAAACGCACCCCAGCTCAGTGAGAGAAATACACTCTACCTTCATCAGTGGAGGTATCCTTAGGAAGAGCCTGAGGGCTGAGAAATTTAAGCAAAGCACCTTGAGGGAGAAAGAAAAGATGGTAACACTTTATAACAACAATCATTAATAGGTGGTACATTTATAGTTAATTAATTTTTAGTTAATTGTCATTTAACTGTTAGCAAACAGTATTTTTACTTATTATAAAGTTTACCAAAAACTTAAAGATATGTTAGCATTTCCATATTTTGATATTAGAAGGGAAGGGATGCAGGCAGCTGCTTTCACTACCAATGCTTAAAAACATCCCAAGCTAATGTTTGATGCACGGAATTTATTGTGTGGTTTTCCTAACCACCATTTGGTAAATAGATTATCACGGTGGAATAGTATAGCATGCTATTTACTATGCCACTTTCATCAAAACCTATTACAAAGCGGATTAATGCGTGCCCAAAACACAGGTTTAATCTTTGACACATGGAAGGCGGGATGGATTTTCCTGTACGCAGGAGGAAGTTTGAGTCGGAATAATAAAATCTCTCTCAACAGTAATAAAATCTAGCGCAATGTGGGACCAGGGTCTCGAAGGGACCGACAGCAGTTGGAGTAACCCATCCGGGGGTCGATTGGAAGTCTTGCCAGTGGCACAAACCGAGTAAGCCAAAACAAAACTGCGGATGTCGCGAGCCATTAATGGCCACCAGAATCGTTGCTTCACCAAAAAACTGGTGTGATTTACTGCTGGATGACACGCTATACTGGAACAATGACCCCACTGAATGACGTCAGACCGATACTCCTCTGGCACAAACAAACGGTTCGGTGGGCAATCGGGCGGAGGCGTTACCCCTTTTAGGGCCTTCATGACCTTCGATTCAACCTCCCATCTGAGAGTTGAGACCACTAATGTCTCGGGTAAAATACAATCGGGGGTAGACGGGCGTTCGGAATGGTCAAAAATACGAGATAAAGAATCGGGTTTGATGTTTTTGGAACCCGGGCGGTACGAAAGAGAAAAGTCAAAATGTCCGAAAAAAAGTGCCCACCGAGCCTGCCTAGAGTTGAGTCTTTTAGCAATTCTAATATATTCTAGGTTCTTGTGATCGGTCCAAACGATAAAAGGTACCCCTGACCCTTCTAACCAGTGACGCCATTCCTCCAGTGCTAACTTGACTGCCAACAATTCTCTGTTAACAATGTCATAGTTAAGTTCAGCAGGTGACAAACGATGAGACAAAAACGCAAGGATGCATCTTGTCGTCCGTGGAAGAACGTTGGGAAAGAACTGCTCCTACCCCCACCTCTGACGCGTCGACCTCCACCACGAACTGACGTGATGGATCAGGGGCAACGAGGATGGGAGCCGAAACGTAGCGGCTCTTAAGTTTGGCGAATACAGCTTCCGCTATCAGACCACCTGAACGTCGTTCTGGGGGAGGTCAAGGCAGTCAGAGGCGTGGCTAGTTGGCTGAAGTTGCGAATAAAACGATGATAAAAATTGGCAAACCCCAGAAACCTCTGTAGGGCCTTACGGGAATCTGGATTTGGCTAATCTATCACAGCCTAAACTTTGTCAGGATCCATACGCATTCCCTCAGACAAGACGATGTACCCTAGAAAAGGAACAGACTGTGCATGAAAAATGCATTTCTCCGCTTTGACAAAAAGCCCATTCTCTAGCAACCTTTGAAACACTCGTCTGACGTGCTGAACGTGTTCCTGGAGAGAAGACGAAAAGATCAATATGTCATCCAGGTAGACATATATGAATTGGTCAACCGTATCTCTCAGCATGTCATTGATGAGTGCCTGGAAGACCACTGGGGAGTTGGACAGCCCGAAAGGCATAACCAAGTATTCAAAGTGCCCCCTAGGGGTATTAAACGCGGTCTTCCATTCATCACCCTTCCTTATGCGAACCAAATGATAAGTGTACGTAAATCCAATTTTGTGAAGATGGATGCTCCCTGTAATCGCTCAAAAGCTGAAGACATCAACGGTAAAGGATAAGTATTCTTTACCGTGATGTTGTTCATCCCTCGGTAATCAACGCACAGTCGCAGAGACCCATCCTTCTTCCCCACAAAAAAGAACCCCGCCCCCGCTGGAGATGAGGAAGGTCTAATGAATTTGGATGCTAGAGAATCTGAAATATATTTCTCCATAGCCTCCCTCTCTGGAACAGAAAGTGAATATAACTTGCCCTTAGGCGGAGACTCACCTGGCACTAAGTCTATGGCACAGTTATAGGGACGATGTGGAGGAAGAGAAGCAGCACGAGACTTACTGAACACTTCTATCAGGTCCTGGTACTCCCCGGGCACGTTAGACAAATTCACTGCCTCCTCCTGGAATACAGACACAGGTACAGACGAACATGCAGACACTAGACATGACTCATGACACGTATTACTCCACATAGATACAGAGTTGTGACCCCAATCGACTCTGGGATTATGCTGTGTGAACCAAGGATGACCGAGTACGATGGGTGCAAGAGGTGAGTTCATGAGGAGGAATGTTATTGTCTCAGTGTGGTTGTCAGACGTGATGAGAGTGATGGGTACAGTAGTGTGTGAAATGTTGGGAAGCTGTTGTCCATTAAGAGCAATGGCAGAAATCTTGTACGTGAGAGGGGTGATAGGAATGTGAAGACGGTGAGCCAGTCCTGAGTCCATAAAATTACCTTCTGCCCCGGAATCCAGTAAAGCCATGGTGTCGTGTGTGTTGGTTGCCCACCTTAGTCTTACCGGAAGGAGAGTAGATGATGATGGTGATGATGAGGTCTTCTCGGCGGAGATCCCACCCGATAGTAGCCTCATAGTTACTACCGGGCTCGATCTTTTAAAGGGCATGAGTGGATGAAGTGGCCCGCCTTCCCGCAGTATAAACACAGTCCTTGGGACCTCCGCCGTTCTCTCTCCTCACGGGAAAGCCGAGCTCTACCCACCTGCATGGGCTCAGGATCGCAAATGGGACTGACCGTATCCAGGTTGTCAGAGCGCAGGGTCTCCGTGCCGCAAAACGGATGGTTCTGTTGGAAGCGACCCATTCTGCTCAGCCAAGCATTCACTCGTAGTGCTAATTCAATAAGTCCATTGAGACTGGTAGGAAGGTCCAGCATATAAATCTCAATCTGGACTCGGTCAGCCAACCCATGCAGGAATCTGTCCCACTGCGCCTCCTCATTCCATCGGCACTCTGGAGCCAGGGTGCGGAACTGGATCGAATATTCCGACACCGAGCCGTTACCTTGGCGGAGATCGGCGAGTAGTCTGGCCGCTTCCCTTCCCCGCCACCGCACGATTGAAGACCCTTTTCATCTCCTCGGATAGTGCCTGGAACGAGGCGCAGCATGGGTCTTGATTCTCCCACACCGCTGTTCCCCAGAGAGCCGCTTTGCCCAATAACAGCGTCAACACAAATGCCACCTTTGACTGTTCCTGATCGAACATCTGTGGCTGTAATGAAAGTGCATAGAACATTGGGTCAAAAATGCTCTGCAAAACTCTGGTTCACCTACATACCCATCCGGTGTAGGCAGTCTCGGTTCTCGCCGCGGCTGCGGCTCTGGTGGAAAGGGCTGAATGGGCGGTGTGGGCGGCGCAGTGGGAACTCTTAGCTGTTGTAGTTGTTGGGTGAGCTCGGACACCTTCGTCATAAGTGCTTGGACCGCCCGTCCCGTGATAGAGATGCTCTCTTCTTGGGTGTCCATTCTTGCGATGCTTCGAGCCGCGAACTCGTCCCAAGTCGTAGCGCCTGCTACATCCATAATGAGGTCAGATCGTTCTGTTACGTAAGACAGAAACAGGATGTAAATGCAATAACGCTCTTTATTAGTACTCAGCACAATGGTCAGAAAAAAACTGAACAAAGACGGCTGTCTGCACAGCAGAACAGACGGGCGGACACAACGCAGGGTGAAAGCTGTGACGCAGGGACCTCGGTGGACAACTGGTGAAGGTGCTCAGTCCAGTGATGATCCCTTGTGAATGGTACTCTGGTCCAGTGCAGTAAACCCTTGTGACGGTGCTCGGTGATTCAGTGCAGAGCATAGAATCCAGGAATGAACACGACGACGACATGGGGAATCCAATCCAATGAACAGACACAGGAACGGGTACAGGAAACACACCGGGAAGCACAACGATCTGACAACATGAGACACTGGTTACTGAACTTATAAAGGGAACAAACAATTGAATCCAGCTGGCGCTACTGATCACGGCTGATCAGTGACCACGCCCACAGACACACACAACAGCACACTAGACGAGAGAGAGACAGTGAATTTATGAACCGTGACATCTAGCTGGCATTGATCGCACAAAAGAACTGTCTGCGTGCAGTCGGAGAGAGTGTTTACGCAACGGGTGCTGCAGTTTGGCATCAAGCCTTTGACAGGTTGGCTCTTATCACTGACATATGAATAAATGTCTTCCACCACTTCATAACTTCTCGCTGTCCAGCCTGCTCGCTCACAGCTGCTTTTTTAAAGAGCAGCAAAATGTCAGGAATCCCAAGTCATAAGCGTAAATATATATAGGTGCCATTTTATGGCGTGCAGATTGTTTTGGAGTGCATAGTGGTAATTTATGTTGTAGATGTGACACTGGTTGTTATTTGCATGTCTAATAATGTTAAGGCTTAAATTAGAGGCAAGTTTGGGGCAGTAGTGATTGCTTCATGATGGAGACTTAATGTTCTTGCACATAAAAAGATACCTGCTTTCATTGAGTCACCATTAAAGGCTCTGAAAATACAGTCCCACATCAAACGTCCACATATTTTGGGCATTGATATGTAGATTTGGAGGTCAAATGGAGTCTGCCAATTATCAAAAATTGTACATGGCATTGTCATGTTGTGCAAACTGTACACTTTACACAATCTCCTAACTGTTCTATAGCATTTTGAAGAAGTTGATTTAAATTCTACTGGACTGCGAACACTAATTGTCAACTAAAGCGAGGCAATACATGATTAGGTGAAGCTGTTCCAGGCAGCACTTTTAAAGGGGCCAGTCAGTAAAGAGGTGTTCATGTGCTACATAGGCCTCTTATGCATAATGCATCTATCCGTGCATGTTTAGAAAAGTAAAACTGTCAGGGTCAGTTAGACCTGGCTGGAAGAAGATTGCACCCACATCCCACTAAGCATATGATTCTGTCCAGTCTGTGCATTAACACTCTGTTTTTAACCTTTGGCTTCATATGCAGGCACTAGCAACTTGTCTCACACCTAAAGAACACAGTACTTAATAATCCAGCGAATAAACCTTTCTTTTCACTGTACTTGACTTGGTAAGTCAAGTACAGTGAAAAAAAAGTTGAATGTGAGAAAAATAACATGTATGTTGAGAAAACTTGCCCTAATAAGTGTTTTTGCATGTGTACAGGCAACTTTAGAGTAAAAAGTTTCTTCATGCATTTTTTAAGTGGTTAAAGTGTCCTGTGTTAGAGGCAATAACAGCATGTCTGCTACATAAGATCCATGCTATTTCAAGGAGGACCTTCCAAGAGATCTTGATAAAAAAATAATCTTATCTTAAATGGTTTCTAGGTGGTGGAATTTGAATGTTTGCAAATTCTTGTCACCAGGATGATGATAACTTATTAGTCAGGAGACAGACTGGATGATGATGAGATCAGATCTGTGTGTGGAGCACTGGCTGACTCCTTGTGCATACAAAACTAATTACATTACTGTGAGATCTATTGTGAGCTCTGTTTGACCTAAGTTAGAACCATCTTGACCACCATGTTTGACCTACATTTTTCATCAGGGTAGTACAGTTCAACCCATTCCTTCTCCTTTGGATCAAAACAAGGGCCCTCACTCAAACTCACAATGCTTTTATGTAGTCGATATTCAATTAGATAAGATGAAGCATGACAATCAGTTTCCTTTTTTCTATTTACATTTCTTTTGAACATCCTTCGCTGTGGTGCAAGCTGAAAAAAGGATGAGAAGAATGCATCGCTCTCACCCTGGAATTTGCAAACATTGAAATGACATTCTGTCAGTGTTTGGTGTGTGCAGAGATGTCAAGAGAGACATGCTGAAGACTAGGCTGTCACTGTATGCAGTCAAGCGCTTATTCATGAAATGGAATTACTGACAATTGCCAGGCATTCTTCTGAAGCTTCCTGCCATTGCTGGACTTTAAATCTATTAGTTGGCTTGAAGCCCTTTTTTCTCACTGGTCTTGAGGATTCTGTTACTGGGTGAGTGCATATGATTGTGAAGTGCTTTTCTTCTGTGATCATTTTCAAAAGGAAAAACTGGACAGGAATTATCGACAGAAAGTTATGTTCCAAGAAATGGGCACTGATGTTGCTATGGTTGTAGCTAGCTACTATAATATAAATGTATCATTATTAATGTGCTAAACCATTGTCATTAAACATTTGAAACATCTGAAATGTTGTTTGTAGCAGTTGTGAATATAATTAGCAATAAATATATGTATTTGAGCACTTAATTTCACTGTTTATTTATTTATTTATTTTTAGTCATTTTCAACTAGAAGTAAAATAGAAAATGCAGGTCAAATTTCCTATATTAGATTTCCTAAACTTCACACACTCACACCCAAACATACCTATGTAGGTACTTATTAAAAACATACGTTTTTAAAAATAAACATAACATAAACATAAATAAACATGCTTCAATAATGTCATTTTCAGTATGATGTGTGTGTGAGTTACTTTGTATAAAAAAATTTCCTTACTCATGAATTGAAAAACCCCATTATAAAAACCCATTGGAAAATCTCAAGAGAAAATGTGTCAAATTAGTCTTCTGGGTTTTGACTTCAAGGCTGCAGCCTTTTAGAATTTTGCTGTTTATTAGATTATTATAAACTGGAACAAAACAAGAGAGTTATTTTGTTTCCTTTTTTCTTCCGAACAGAGCCGTTTCCAGACTGTCACGGACATAAACTCGGAGAGATAATTTACTCAGAATATTTTAACAATGAAACACATCACTCGCTTCTCAGAGACTGACATTATTATTATATACTGACTTTGGCTGAATGTAAATTTCATTGTAAGGACAGTACAATAGTGCAAATCATAAAACAAGTGAAAGTAATTAAAGAGAATCAGAGCATCATGACCATTTAGTTTAATTACATTGAATTGAATTTTATATTATTATTATTATTATTCAGTTTAATTGTGTATAGGGTGTTTAAATTCAAATTATTTCAATACTTATAGTTTTATGTAGTCAGGGTTTAAAGGCACAATATGTAATTTTTCGCCACTGGATGGCGCGTATTTAAAATAAACAAAGACCAGGTAGCGTAGTTTGATGACTCCGTGATTGAGTGTGGAATCATGGGAGTTGTGGTATTCATTCCTATAGCCGATGCAATCCCATGGGACTCAGAAATCATGTTTATGGATGAGCTAATGATTTATTAACGTAGTGGAATGAAGTAGGATGAGGCTGAAAGCTGTCGAAGCAAAACAAGGCAGCTGAATGGGCACAACACATGACTCGAAAGCAGCGGAGCTTTCATTATGGCACAGTCGACCCCTTCGCTTCTCCCGATGGTGCGTATGTGGGGGAAAAAAAGCAGCGCTGTTTTATCATACTAGATAAGTTTGAAAGGGGAAGTCGTGGCCTAATCATTAGAGAGGTTGACTCCTAACCCTGAGGTTGTGGGTTCGAGTCTCGAGCTGGCAATACCATGACTGAGGTGCCCTTGAGCAAGGCAGCAAACCCCCAACTGCTCCCCAGGCGCCGCAGCATAAATGGCTGCCCACTGCTCTGGGTGTGTGTTCACGGTGTTTGTGTGCAAGTCTAGTGTCTCGTGTGGCAAGTTCAATGACGCAGGTAATGATGATTCTCTCCGGCAAATCAGTGATCATCATGGTTTGCACGTTACATTTTGGTGATGGTACAGCTTGCTTGGAACCTTAGCCGATGTGGTACTGAAAAAAATAGCTGGTACCAGGCACTGTACAGTACACAGTGAGAAACCCCCCAAATGTGATTTGTGCCATGACTTGCCGTGCAGTACCCTGCAGTGGAAAAGCGCCAATATAAACACTTGCTAGTGGTGTATTCATTAGGGTGCTAAACAAGACAACATGAATAGGGCTCATCTCTGAAAACTGTAAAAGGACGAGATATAAAGGCTTTTTGCAGTGTGTTGCTTTGAAAGATGATCAAAGGACTAAAGCTGAGCTACATAGAGGCTGGAAACTGATGTGGAACCAAACATCAATTTGTGTCTGATAACGTCCAATTCTCAAGAGGTCAGAAGTTGGCCCCTTTTAGCTTCAGAGCCGAGACTAATGAAGACAGTGCCAGTATTAGCAAACACTTACCAGCAGACACGAAATGAGAGTTCAGTTATCATGATCCTTGGCCTTCATTAATCAATTAAAAGTCAGACACTGTCACAGATACTATATATTAAAGTCTGTTCACCATTTATATATGACATTCTAGTCTCCAATCAGCCTCTGCAAGGCAGGGATGTTCCTTAAGGTTTTTTTTATTTATTTATGTTTTTTACTTTTTTTGATAACTATAAGGGCTGGTTTTTTGATCATCTTCCAATTGTTGTTGTCTCCAAAAATCATTCAGAATTAATTATCTTGGATCAGGCTGTGTGCATGAAAAACGCAAATTGATCACATTAGTAATCATAAGAATTTGTACATAAAGTGTTATTTTAGCACATATTTGTTTTCATATATTTTACATAGACATTGAAACGTATATTATCAACATTTTGAACGCAATTTAAAGTTGATAATTTTACATATGAACCACTTGAAATTTGCAAGACATTTGAAAATGTCGGTTAACCCAGGCTCATGGAAAACATCTGCCTGTGTTGACATATTTGCAAAAATTATATTACATTACTTCTTGCACGTTTTGCAGCAGTTTTAAAGTGAAATGTCCAGTGAGTGGTGCTAAAAAGCATGTTAAAATTTTCTCTGAAAAAATTATGTGTGACTGCTGCAAAATGTTATTGCTTTGGTTCATGCACATATCCCAGCAGTTTGGAAATCAAATGTATAATGATTTGTCCCTAAAGTTAATGCTTTACCGTTTTTTAAAATAACTACTTGCACTAAACCTTACCCTAAACCCAATCAATAGTTAAAAAATAAATAAATAAATAAATCTTTATTTGCTGAAGCAACCATGCCATTTTACCTGTTTTTTACACAGCTCTGAGCTCTTTTGTTGAACTGTGTTTCACTGGACTCATACCAAATGATCCAGTGCTGTATCAGGTGAGCTACTGAGCAATCTAACCTTTATGTTGGAAAAGCCATACATATGGAGATCAATATGAGATGCAAACATGAAAATGTAATAGTTTACATATCATGCACTACAGTATGGTAAGAGTTTTTTGAGGTGATAATGTAAACATAGTACTGATCAAAAAAACTAGACGAAAATTCTTTCATATATGTTTCAATGCTTAAGGTAAACTTTACATACATTATAAAGACCTGGTAAAAGTAGGATTTCTGAAAACGTGCCACACTCACATAAGGTTGAACTGGAATGACTCTTCAGCATACAAACTTGCTAGTGCTCTGATAAATGTAAAACAGGTGGATGTGTGCAACCTAAACAGAGATAAATGTTTACAGTCTGGAGTGTGTGTGTGTGTGTGTGTGTGTGTGTGTGTGTGTGTGTGTGTGTGTGTGTGTGTGTGTGTGTGTGTGTGTGCGTGTGTGTGTGCGTGTGTGTGTGTGTGTGGTTTCTATCCACTATGAATGCTACAGCACGTTTTTTGTTGATCAGTGCACTTCATTGCTGTTAGCTGATGGTAGTCCTAGCCTTACCACTCAATTATAAGCTCTTTCTCTTGTGGATCCAGCATGCAGTCCTCATCAGAGCAAGCTATTACCTGGCCTAATTACCAGACAGCCAAGCATAAGCCAATAGCCGCTGGGAATAACCGAACCTGTCCTGCTAGACAGAGTGACCCTCACACCCCTGAAAAATATTGCCATCTATTTTAATAGAGCTTTACATCAATTCAGCCAGCACATGCATGCAGGCTTGCTGAATACTCATATGATATAAATTATTATAATGTGTCTAGAGATAAGATGCAATAATTTCTTTGAATACCCAGAACCTTATTGCAGAAATGGGATATACAGGCTTTGCCAATCTGATTGAAATTAGTCAACTAAAGGTTCTAGCATTTAACACACACACACACACACACACACACACACACACACACACACACACACACACATTTATTTGATAATGTATTTGATCAGAGTGAAAAAAAAAAAAGAACAGTAATGTTGTGAAATATTTTTACAATTTAATACATTTGCTTTCTATTTTAAAATGTTATTTATTCATGTGGTGGCAAAGATGAATTTGAAATTTCATCATTACTCCAGTCTTCAGTGTCACATGATCCTTTGGAAACATTCAAATATGCGGATTAAATATATATTATAGATTATATTTAATATATTTTTTTGTAAGAATGTAAAAGTCTTTAATGCCACTTTTTTGTGGATTTAATGTGTCCTTGTTGAATAATAGTATTAATTTCTTTAAAAAATCTAAGAAACTCTAACAGTTAAATCCTAAAAATATGTATTTCCTTAAATAATAATAATAAAAAATCCAGATGTTCAGTTTGGTCTCAGACTTTTGAACCCCACTATATTTATATTAAATGAATAAAACACTTGACAGCTAATAAAGGTGTGCCATTACAAGCTTACATTACTAACGATAATTGAAATATTTTGTCACACACTAAATTCAAATTAAATCAGTTTATCTTTTTATAACACAAGGGAAATTAATTCTCATACACTCAATCTTGACTTAATTAAACAGTGTAATTAATTAATGTAGAGCTTTAAAAGCCATTGTTTAAAAATGTGTTTTGAAATATTAGCATCAGGTAACTGCGGCATAAAGTTACAGCATGATTTTTATTAACAACTCTTTGTGAAAACCTCCATACTTTGTGTCCACCATCATCATTCGATTTGTTCTAGTGTGTGTATATAATGAAAAATAACTATTTCTAACTCAAGTAACTATGTGAAACTATAGGACAAAGCAAGAAACGACCTACAGTACAAATATACAGCAGTATTAAAATAAATGTTGTGTTCTTGCTCTCCTGCTGTGTGTGTGTGTGTGTGTGTGTGTGTGTGTGTGTGTGTGTGTGTGTGTGTGTGTGTGTGTGTGTGTTTGTGTGTGTGTGTGTGTGTGTGTGTGTGAGAGAGAGAGAGAGAGAGAGAGAGAGAGAGTGAGTGAGAGTCTGTTTGTCACTAAATGAGTGAAGCTGTTTCATAGATGAGTTACATTACAAAGACCAAAACAGCTGCAGCAGAGGACCTGACCAATTCATTATTCGTTTGTTATTCAATTACAAAACAAAGACAGTGTCTCTGAATTCTTATCATAACAAATTACCTCCAAACAAATAATTACTGTTGGCAATAAATCTCTTGTCATATTTCACTATGACACAACATGCCAGGAATATGTTCAGATATACCAAGAGTTTGCTCAGTTTGTCCACTCTGAAATTGTGTTTGTGAGCATGTGTGCCACTGTCAGGCATTTTTACTAGAAGTTTTTACCTGCCTGCACTTTTGTAATGGCAAGTTTGCTCTCAACGTTGAGTGAAAGAATGATAATATTAAGCACTGGTGCTCCCTGTGAAGATGGAGCAGTTCCTCTAAACTTCTCTTAAGCGCTTAGCTCACTGAACCCAATTGGGAATGAAAATCAAGCAACATTATCTTGACTTGTCTGGGTTTCTAAAACCTTATTTGAAAATAAGGCTTAAATCAATAGAATAAACCATAATAGGCATTATTTTTGGAGCGCTGAACAAAAATTCAGAACACATAATCCTATTATGAAGACAAAAGGTTAAGTGTTTGAAATTCTGGACCAAACTGTTGACATCCACACTGAGCAGAGACAAAGTCTGAGCGTCCTTGCGTGTACAAATTTGAAGCCTCATTGGATACACGATATATGGAGATTATGTGTGAACTTTAATCACATTCCATCCTCTTATTAAGCGAAACCCTATCAGATCAGCAGATCCTTTTCCTATTTAACTCCTAAACTCTGGAATAACCTACCTAACATTGTTCGGGAGGCAGACACACTCTTGCAGTTTAAATCTAGATTAAAGACCCATCTCTTTAACCTGGCTTACACATAACACACTAATAAGTTTCTAATATCCAAATCCGTTAAATCCGATTTTTAGGCTGCATTAATTAGGTAAACCGGAACCAGGAACACTTCCCATAACACCTCCCATAACACCCGATGTACTTGCTACATCATTAGAAGAATGGCATCTACACTAATATTAGTCTGTTTCTCTCTTATTCCGAGGTCACCCTAGCCACCAAATCCGGTCTGTATCCAGTCCTACTGATATCTCCCAAGGGTAACATGTAAAGCGTGAAGAGTAACGGACTTGTACTGAGCCTTGAGGTACTCCATACTGCACTTGTGATCGATATGATACCTCTTCATTCACTGCTATGAATTGATGTATGATTTAAACCATGCTAACATACTTCCATTAATGCTAACAAAGTGTTCTTTCTAGTCTATGCAAAAGAATGTTGTGATCAATAGTGTCGAACGCAGCACTAAGATCCAATAGCACTAATAGAGAAATACAACCACAATCAGATGATAAGAGCAGGTCATTTGTAACTCTAAGAAGAGCAGTCTCAGTACTATGATACGGTCTAAATCCTGACTGGAAATCCTCACAGATACCATTTTTCTCTAAAAAGGAATATAATTGTGAGGATACTACTTTTTCTAGTATCATAGACAGAAAAGGGAGATTCGAGATCAGTCTATAATTAACTAGTCCTTTGGGGTCAAGTTGTGGTTTTTTGATAAGAGGCTTAATAACAGCCAGTTTGAAGGTTTTGGGGACATATCCTAATGACAATGAGGAATTAATAATAATCAGAAGAGGATCTATGACTTCTGGAAGCACCTCTTTTAGGAGCTTAGATGGAATAGGGTCTAACATACATGTTGTTGGTTTAGATGATTTAACAAGTTTATACAATTCTTCCTCTCCTATAGTAGAGAATGAGTGGAACTGTTCCTGGGTAACTGCAGTAATCCGGATCCATTACATATCCAGCCCAGATGGTGGATCATACATTTATACAGTCTCAGTTAGTCTAGTATAGAACGCATAGTCAGGTTTTTTTTTTATTATTTATTTATTTATTTATTTATTTATAAATGAAAATACAAGAAAAGGAAAAGTGCTAGTATTAGTTGGTTAAGTGCAGGCGAAAAAGATGAGTCTTTAGATGTTTCTTAAAAACGATTAAAGACTCAGCTGTTCGAACTGAGATTGGGAGGTCATTCCACCAGCTGGGCACAGTCCAGGAAAAGGTCTGTGAGAGTGATTTTGAACTCTATACAGCTGGGCTCATCAACCATTACTCCTGTCCTCGAAGGAGTAATGGTTGATGAGCCCAGCTGTATAGAGAAAGTTGTGATGAAGCAATGGGTTAGCTGGAATCACCAGGAGTTCTGTCTTTGTAAGGTTAAGCTGAAGGTGATGGTCATTCATCCAGCTAGAAATGTCAATCAGACAGGCTGAAATGCGAGCAGCTACCGTCGGGTCATCTGGCTGGAATGAGAAGTAGAGTTGGGTGTCATCACCGTAGCAGTGATAAGAAAAGCCATGCTTCTGAATGACAGATCCTAATGACGTCATGTAGATGGAGAAGAGAAGTGGTCCAAGTACTGAGCCTTAAGGAACCCCAGTAGCAAGGTGGTGTGACTTTGAAACATCACCCGTCCAAGACACACTGAATGATCTGTCAGAGTGGTAGGACTTAACCCACAGGAGTGCGGTTCCAGAGATGCCCATCTTTCTGAGGGTGGACAGGAGAATCTGGTGATTAACAGTGTCAAAAGCAGCAGACAGGTCAGTTAAGATGAGTACTGAGGATTTTGAAGCTGCTCTTGCTAGTCGCAGGGCTTCAGTAACCGAGAGCAGAGCAGTCTCAGTTGAGTGGCCACTTTTGAAGGCGGATTGGTTGCTGTCCAGGAGGTTGTTCTGTACAAGGAACATAGAATGCTGGTTGAACACGGCTCGCTCAAGTGTCTTTGCAAGAAGAAGAGAAGAGAAAGTCTTGAAGAGTGTCCGAGCATCACAACAGTTGTTAATTTTGTTGTGGTAGTAGGATGTTTTAGCCGTGAAGACATTTGCAGAGAAGGAAGAGAGGAGACACTGATACACACTGAGGTCGGTAGAGTTTCTTGATTTCTGCCATTTCCTCTCTGCAGCCCTGAGTTTAGAGCGATGTTCACGGAGAACCTCGGACAGCCAGGGGGCAGGTGGGGCGGTGCGTGCTTGTCTAGACAACAGTGGGCAAAAGTTGTCCAAGCAAGATGTTAAAGTGGAGCAAAGAGTGTCCGTAGCACTGCTCGTGTCCAGAGCTGAAAACTGAGAGAGTGCAGGAAGTGAGGATGAAACCACAGAAGATAGGCAAGATGGAGAGAGTGAGCGTAGGTTCCGTCGAAAGGTGACCTGCGTTGGAGTGTGAGGCGCTTCAGGAGTAAGTGCTAGGTTAGCAGTAATGAGGAAGTGGTCTGAGGTGTGCAGTGGAGCAACTGAAGAGTTGTCCACAGAGCAACAGCGCATGCAGATGAGGTCCAGTTGGTTGCCTGATTTGTGAGTCGCTGTAGTAGACACTAGCTTGAGATCAAATGAGGCGAGCAGAGTTTTGAAGTCAGCAGCCTGGGATTTAGGTTCTACCTCACGCAGGTAGAGTCGATTGTCTTTACACTCGTCGGTCTTCACACGAGGAGGACTCACATGAGGGCTGCCGCGACCGCTGCCGCGGTGAAACCTACCGCTTTTGTATTTGCCTGATTACCTGTGATTGAAGTCAGCTGGCCACGCCTCACTATTTAGCAGATCGAAACTGGCAGTCCTGCGATAGGCATACGCAAAACCAAGCACCACTTTCAGCACCTATTTACCAGGGTAAGACACACACAATTTAAACCAAAAACTTTCCTAGCAATGACGATCACACAGTAGTCTAATGAGAAAACGAGACAAAACACTCACACGCTGCTGTTCTTCTCTGTAGCTCGACTGTTTCTTCTGCACCTAGATCAGCACCTAGAAAGGACTTCTACAGCCCTGAAAGACAGCGGAGACCAGGACAACTAGAGCTCCAGATACAGATCCCCTGTAAAGACCTTGTTTCAGACGATCACCGAGATAAGACCACTGGAAACAGATGATTCTTCTGCACAATCTGACTTTGCTGCAGCCTGGAATTGAACTACTGGTTTTGTCTGGTCAGAGGAGAGCTGGCCCCCCAACTGAGCCTGGTTTCTCCCAAGGTTTTTCTCCATTCTGTCACCGATGGAGTTTTTGTTCCTTGCCGCTGTTGCCTATGGCTTGCTTAGTTGGGGACACTTCATTTACAGCGATATCGTTGACTTGATTGCAAATGATTGCACAGATACAATTTAAAATGAACTGAGATGATGACATCACTGAATTCAATGATGAACTGCCTTAACTGTAATTTTGCATTATTGACACACTGTTTTCCTAATTAATGTTGTTCAGTTACTTAGACACAATCTTTTTTGTTTAAAACGCTATATATATATATATATATAAAACGCCACTGCCTTCAGTCGATTCCCTTTATACATTTCAGACTGTAAAGCAGGCAAAGAAAATCATCTCTGACCCCTCACATCCAGCGAACCACCTTTTTCAGCTCCTTCCCTCAGGGAGGCGCTACAGGTCACTCTCTACCAAGACCAAACGCTTCACAAACAGCTTTTTCCCCATAGCCATCAGGACTCTGAACTCCTCTCTTTAGTTTAGTTTTTCCTCTCATACACTACGCATGGTCATGTACCCACTGTATCTTGTATTGTTACATGTTGTGAAGTGTATTGTCTATTTGTTGTTTGTAATGTATGATGATGTAGAGCTTAAACATACTGTACCGAAAACAAATTCCACCGGCATTGTCGTGTGGCTAAATAAACAATCTATCTATCTATCTATCTATCTATCTATCTATCTATCTATCTATCTATCTATATAAATAAATGTGACTTAACTTAATGAAGATTAAGTTAGGGTTAGGGTAAGGTTAGATGGCTAGTGCAGAACCCAGAAAGAGCAGGATTCACTCGGCCCACGTATGTAGTTCAAAACAGAGTAGAAAATGTTTGGTCAATATTAATATAAATGAATATGTCATTATAGTTAGTCTGAGATCTTATTGGCATAAAGTTGTCTTTTTGATTTTGTTTTTGTTGTATTTGCTAAGAATTAATTGCATTCACTGGCAACATTGTTTATTTGCATTATGAGTGCGACACAGATACCTGAATCATATTTTTCAGATGTTAAAATTACCTTTGACTACACCGTGACTAGGTATATGCCACTAGGTTTTCCATCATTTGATCATCATTTAATGAATAACCACTGCCATTATCAACAGAAAATGTAAAGTATTTTTTTATTTTTGTTGAAATTCTGAGTTTCATCGTCTCTTGAACATAGTTACCAAACTGGCTTGTTACAGAAAGATTATGAAACAGTTAAACTCACTTATTATTATGATTATAAAATGTCTGATGGTTTTATAATGAACTAAGAAGCAAACAGACAAATTCTAATACTTTAGAGTGAGCATATGATAACTCTAAAAGCTCCACTACATTAGTTAACAGCCTAATTAATATTGATTCAAAATCCTAGCCTTTAGAATTTAGATGGAACCCAACAGACATAAGCACATAATCAATATTGCCATTGGTCCTTTTGAGGACAAACACATAATTTCTAATTTATAAAAAATTCCCTCTTATGAATCAGAATTCTATTGAATGCACTTGATGTTTCAGGTTTGTTAAAAAAAATGACAGAATTAATGGTATCATGATATCATGACAAATAAAAAGGTATGTCCTAGAGTGTTTTTTCGTTGTTTGTTTTTTTTATTTACCAATGTTAATGATGCGAATATAGTATATAGAAGTTACGAAGAAAGTAAGAAAAGTTTATAATCCCCTGCGACAATGGGTGAGACATGAGTGAAGATTTGGGGAAAGAAAAAAGAGATTCAATGTTCAGTGGAATAACTCATAGAATACTGTTAAATTCATGGGGAAAACAGAGTGACCAGATCACAATAAATAAATAAACAAAAATAATTTGGCTTAATTTTTCGGGCTCATGTTGGCTACCACTCTCATTCGGTATGAATGTAAATGTTTCCATGGTTGCGATGTAACATTTAATTGCTAACATATTATTTCTTTTGTAAACAAAGCTTTGATCTAAACTTGTCATAATGTTCACCTAAAACAGGATTCACATTCACAATGTTATTCTACCATATGTGGTACTTGGTCAAATTAAAATTTGGTCAATTGAGCCTCTTCTCATTGACTAACTTTTAGTCAGCAGAAAAGTTTTGTGAATTTAATCAATTAAAATATATGATTCAAAAGAATGTTTTGTTTTAGTCTGTTTGTTACACAAAGTTTTTGTGTGACTTTGGAAGACTTCAAATATAGCGCACAAGTCATATAGACCAATTTTATGACACTTTTAGGGTGCATTTTTTAGCTTAAAAGGCCCAGTCTCTGTTATTTTTATTATAATGAAAAAGAACGGAGACTGGGACTGTTAAGCTATAGGAAATTATTTTTAAAAAATCATTTTCTTTGAGTAAATGAGGACATTTTTTTATTATTATTATTTGCGTGTGAACTGTCCATTTATGTTTCATGTTTTTAAGTCTTTGGATGCACATCTCCTCTTTCAGCAGGGCTCCTGTACCTCAGCTAGAGGTAAAAGTAAGGAGAAGAGAATAAAACAAGATCTAAGAAGATCAATAAATGTTTCATCAGATTTAAAGGATGGTATTACGCTGAGCTTTATGGCGGCTCTGACACAGTTTCAGGGTGGTCGAGTCCTTGGGAATTTAAAGAAAAGTTTATGGCGCTGTAAACATGCTACCATTCTCTTTTCCATTTCGTCCACATAAAGTGCAGACAGATCAGTAAATCTGCAATGCATGGAGTTTATGGTTGCTTCTCTCTATCTCTCTCTCTCTCCTCTACCAGTGCTCCTCATCCACATTGATGTCCTTCACACTAGTATTCTAATAGGGCCGATTTATCCTCTGATGTTTGAGTTGCTGTACAATTGCTGTAAAGTAAACATAATGCTTGCACATTATCTCAGCGCTGTGTTTATATTGCTTCTGATCTGGCCCGTGATAAGAGAGCACAGCAGTCAAAGTGCACAAAAAACAAAGCAAACAATCACTTTCGCTCACAATCTCATTTGTTTGTCGAAAACATCAGATACATTATAATAAGCAATGCAATTCAGCATGTCATTTGCTTAAGTTCAGATTTTTTTACACAAATGTTTTATTTGACAAATATGAATGTTGAATTTGAGTTCATTAAATCTACATTTACGATCAAAAATAACTACTAACTGCTGTTAGAAAATGTGTTTTTATGTCCACCAATTTTGCATTTATTTGATCAAACATACAGTCAAAAAACAGTAATTATGAAAAAGTATTGCAATATTAAGTAACTGTTGTAAGATATATTAAATGATGTAAAGCTGAATATCAGTAGCCATCAATCCAGCCTTCAGTGTCTCATGATCCTTCAGAAATTATTCTAATTTTTGCTGATTTGGTGCTCAAGTAACATTTATTTTTTATGATCAATATTGCAAAACAGTTGTGCTGCTTATTTTTTAATAAAAAAAAAACTAAATACATTTTTCTGTTGAAATTTCAGGATTCTTTGATGAATAGAAATTTCAACTGAACAGCATATTTGAAACAGAAAACTTATGTATCTGTAAAAGTCTTTACTATCACCTACTATCGAGTGTTAATTTCAAAGATAAAAACAAAAACTTTTCAATGTATATTAAATGAAGTCCGTTTCTACTTTACGTAAGTAGAGAGAGTTCCAGAAGCAATAATATAATAAGTTAATATAATAGCAGACAGTCAAAAACAAAATCTAGGGATTTTTCCATATATTAAATTCAGACTTTAGTAATTGAAATGGACACCTCATCCCAAATCTCTCGAGGGGGCAAATTGCATCTAGCATTTTCTGTGACAAAGCAGCTGGAGTCGCAATAACAGGACAGTCAGGCTGAATCATTTGAGCCCTGAGGCTACTTGAGGAGATTTTTACCCTTAGAAAAACGATCCGAACTGAGGAGGAGGTGGAGGGAAACCTGCAGTGATGGCTTTGTCCATCCTTATTTTCATATTCCAAACCATGCTTTCTATATGTACTATTGCTTTGTCTGATACGAGGATTGGATGCTGTGAAGGAGTGTGATTGTTTTGTTGTCGGGGAGGCAACAGATGGGAGACTTTATTTACAGAAGAGCTGATAAATAAGGGGATTTACAATGTTTAGCCTAATCATCAGATGCACATGGAGCAATGAAATCTTCGCACCAGTATTAGTGCCATTAAATGAGAAAATGACCTAAATATTAAAATCCATGTGATTCTAATTTCCAAACAACAACAGGAAAAATAATGCATGATTTGTTGGTCAGTTTGTGAATTTGTGAACTAGAAATGTATTACAGTGTACATAGTTTACAGTGTCCTGTCCATTTGGTGGCAGTTGTGTGATATTTTAAATAAATCCAGGTCATTATAGTCCTAAAAATTAAAATGAAATGCGAAGAATCAGTGGTTTTAATTATTTAAAGGAGTCGGTCACCCCAAAATGAAAATTTCCTGAAAATGTACTCATCCTCTGGTCATCCGAGATGTAAATGAATTTGTTTCTTTAGCACTATAGATTTGGCACAATTTAGCATAGCACCACTTGCTCACCAATGGATCCTCTGCAGTGAATGGGTGCCGTCTTACAAACATAGATTTTCACTTTACAAGACATGATTAATGATGGACTAGAGTCATGTGGATTACCTGTGGATTATTGTGACGTTTTTATCAGCTGTTTGGACTCATCATTATACAGTATAAACAAATAAAAACAAGGGTTAGAAATAAAAAGAGACATGTTTGAAGTGTCATATCTAGTACAGCCTCTGTTCAAAACGTTCTTTTATTAGACTTTATGAAGCTTGTGCGTAGCCAACGTTTCTTTGTTTGCACAATTTATAGAAAGTACCTCGTATGCAATCTATCTCATCTGCCGCCGGAGAACCCCAAGACGCTGACTGTGACAGGTTGAATGCTCTGGGCCCTCCTCTGTGGATTCTCACACCACGTAACTGACTGTTGTTTGGATTCATAAACAGAGTGATTGAGTGCTGCTGGCAGCCTGGCTGCCATTACAGCCAGTGCTAGCTGAAAAACGACAGCGAGGACTAGAAACGAGGGAAATCACACCACTGTCCCGCTGACAGCTACTAATCATTTCCTGTGTTTGTGATCTTTGTGGCCCTTTACCACTGCTGTCCATCACACAATACATTTGTGCAGCCCAGTTGTTTCCACTGAATGATGATATATGTTTGAAAGAACCCTCTGAAATATCAGATTAGCTTTGGTGCCAGCACATGCAAAAATGTTGATATTTTACAACTTTGTTACAGCAACTCATCTGAGAGAATTTCTTAGGTCCAGAATATATATGAACACTTCCAGATACTCAGATCACATTTGCAGATGTCTGAAATGATTTAGGCACAAAAATCAAAACAAGTAGCATCTGAACTTTCTCAGAACCAGCTTCAATTTACTAGCCAATTTAGCAATTACTTTTAATCATCTGGGCCTAATACTATTTATTTATTTATTTATTTATTTATGGCAATTTATGCTTTTATAAATATTATTTTTCTTTTACATGTATACATTTAACAGATGTTTTGCCAATGCAACTTATAATGTAGGCCTATTATAATAAAGTCAGTTTTCACTTATGTACCATTTATTTGAAAAATGTTAAATTGCATTTAAGTGCCATTTATTTTGATGTTTTTGAAAAGTGTGGCTAAAATGTGCAAATACTTGGGACCACATTATTTAAATTGGAAGAGCATATAGCAAGTACATGCAGTGTCCTGGGAGTGCTTGTTATGGTACAGCTGTGAGGGCAATGAATGAGACATTCACACTGGAATAAAAGCCATGGCAGATAATGAGCAAGGACAGAGCATGTTTTCATAGATGCTTAATAACTACAGATTAAATATTCATATGCAATTTCTGTGTTCAAATAACAGATACATGTGAGCTGATTTTCACTTGAGATCATTCACTTGAATGTGTTGGCCTCTAGATCTAGATCCAACAAATTTCAAATCCAGCATGTTGAAGATATTTCAAGTGTAGACCCCAAATTGCCTTGAGGCCTGCCTGAGGGCTCTATTTCGGCTCTAAATGCCAGTGATCACTGCATCCTCTCTCCTTCTGTGTCAGTAAAATATATCCCTAATGTTTTAGTGCTGCAGCATTTATTTATTTATTTTTTGCAGTTGATGCTGCTACAGGGATAATGAATAAACCCATATCCCGGAAGTTCTCTTTAGGCTATATAGATTAATTTAAAACATTTTGTACTGCTATTTTGTAATATTATTAATAAAAACATCAAGCTTAAAATGTACAAATTACAATAAAACATGGCATGACATAAAATATGAGACAATGCATTTGATTAAAATGATTCAAATACATTGTTATATTAAATATGATAATAATATGTATATACAAATGTATTATTTGATTCAAGTATTTTTTATGATTCAAGTACATTATTATATTAAATATAATAATAATAATAATTTATTCAGCAAGGACACATTACATTGATTAAAAGTGACAGTAAAGATTTTTATTTCAGACTTTCTTTTCATCAAAATAAGGGAAAAAAGTATCATGCTTTCAACTAAATCATTAAATGGGACAACTGTTTCCCACATTGATAATAATCAGAAATGTTTCTTTAGCACTACATCAGCATATTAGAATGATTACTGTAGAATCATTTTACACTGAAGACTGGAGTAATGGCTTTTGATCAAATGTAACCTTCATGACCATGAGAGACTTCTTTCAAAAACATTAAAAATATTCCCGATCTAAACTTTTAAATAGTATACATTTTTTTTGGAATAATCGTTTGTAGACAATAATGCTTTTTACAAGCATTATTAGAGCTAGTAGTTTCAGCATCAGTCAGCAGAGGCAAACAAGACCATGCTAACTAGTCAAACCTTGGATTGACTCGACATTAAGGGTACATAATACTCATACTCATAATACTTATTTTATTATTAATTAAAGAAGTATTCATTAAAAGTAATAAAGTCTGAATTCTTCTAGAGATGGAAAACCTTCACTGGAAATTTTGATTAAGAGACAAGGGTGTGCTGTGGCTTTTATGGTGATTTTGAGACATTTTTTTTTTTTGTATCAGAGATTCGAGGGAGCCTAACAGCCTCAAAGAGGTAGTGTGAGGACAGAGTCATCCGCTCTTTTGCTTTGAAGAACCCACTTTTGCCCTTGTGCTCAATCTGTCATCATCCCCTTCCATTGACAATGCATTAATCGCAGAGGCTCAAAGAGGCTTTTACCCAAAGTCTCTTATTCTTTACCCTTGGCATCGTGCCGCTGGTTCAAATTCTATCGGAATAGTGCATGTTCAATGCTGTGGAAAAGTGGTTTGTTAATGTGTGTAGCAGGGCCCGTATTCTACTGTATATCTACCGGGTTTCAGTGCAGATGTATAAACACAAGTCCAATGGGAGCTCTAATCAGAGCAAGAGTGCACTCGAAGGCCATGCAGACTCGTTTGCTGCCGGGTAGAGCTGATAGATGGGCACACTAAGACTGGGCCACAGCGGTTCTGCCCCCTTCCTGCTAACCCAGCCTGACATCTCTAGTGCCCACCTGCAGCTTACGTGTCCATAGCCCTGACTCATTGGCACGCTGCAGAGAGCCTGATGAAAATAGCCTGCCTCCACACCTTCTTTTATCACACTCTTCATATGTTTACTTGTGTGCAACCGATAGTGGATTGTGATGTACTTTTTGTAAAACAATCTAGGTTTGTCTCAAAAGCGTACAGTTTAAATTAACGGAGGGGTTGGCGACGTGTACTTCTGCCATTTCTTGCGCTCAAGACATATATGCTTGAAAGCTTTCTTCGTTTTATGGTTTCTTGGTTTGCATTTATTTTGGCCCGGCAAATTTGCAAATTGCCTCAAGGGGGGAAATGGATCAAATAATGTAATTGTGTGTTTCATTAGTTGTGCTATTTCTAACAACACTTCAGGGGATGTTTATTGTATATGGACCGTGGTAACGTAGCAACACGGGAAATGGCCATATAATGTGAATGTTAGAGGAACTGATCATCCATCACCTGTGTAGGGCTGATATTTTCTCTCAAAATCTTCAGTTACTAGAAATGGATCTGTTTGATATATTCAGTCTTGATTTGCCCGATCGCTTGTGGCAGCAAATTAAACTGAGTTATTCCTGCTGTGATGGTTTTCGTGTGACAGGTCTATGGTTGTTTCAGCAGACAGAAGCTCCTAAATGTGGTGGAAGTACTCTAAAAATAACCGTAGAAAAAGTCAACAATACCTTGTTGTTTCCCGTACTGACAGGGCTTCACTAATTTTCATAAAGATGCTGACTAAAGGCTTGTCAATACTGTAAAGGATCACATTTGTTCCACTTAATGTAAATGTAGTTTTTGTGCAGCTCACTTCTGATATAATGTCGCTGAAATTCTAAATAAAAAAAAATGTCATTGTTTATTGTTTAGTCTGGTAAAGAGCAGCCTGGGGCAGTGTAGTATAATTGCAAGTGTAATTGTAATAATAATAATAAAAAATGATGTCATTAGTATTTATAATTATTTAATATGTATACTTTACATTTCTTTATAATTTATATTTTAATTTAATTAATTAATGTGTTAATTACATCAAGTGAAAATTATAACTAGCAAAAATTGACTTATAACAAAATTATTAGATGATATAAAAGTATAAATTTAGGAGGAATACTCAAAGAACCAAGTTAATGACATGGGCCACTGACCCGCCCCGCTGATGCCTCTATACATTATATTTGGTAATTGGCATATAAAAGGATTATGTGATTTAGGTTTTGGGATTAAAGAGTTATCAGATACTCAAGGGCATGTAATTCATCTTGTTTGTTTGCATTGAGCTCTTTATGGAAACATGACTTTGCTCAAAGCACATTGTTAACTTAAACAGTGGCTTGACCCATCTGTATTGCAGTTTTGAGTTTGCCTCCAACCAAAATGCAGTCATTTTGTGTTTTCTGTGGTAATGGAGATCACCCAATGATTTGGAATGGCAAGCACAACCAGCACAACCTTTTAAACCAAGAGGGCTTGTGCATGTGGAACAAATTGCTATTATTAAAGACTCAAATATGTATGAATAATTAGCATAATAATGTAAATAATAATTTAATAATTTTGGTTTTCTTTTATCTGATTTAATATATATATATATATATATATATATATATATATATATATATATATATATATATATATATATATATATAGTACAGACAAAAAGTTTGGAAACATTACTATTTTTAATGTTTTTGAAAGAAGTTTCTTCTGCTCATCATGCCTGCATTTATTTGATCAAAAATACAGAAAAAACAGTAATATTGTGAAATATTATAACAACTTAAAATAATAGTTTTCTATTTGAATATACTTAAAAAAATAATAATTTATTCTTGTGATGCAAAGCTGAATTTTCAGCATCATTACTCCAGCCTTCAGTGTCACATGTAACATCCAGTCTACCACATGATCCTTTAGAAATCATTCTAGTATTCTGATTCATTATGAGTGTTGGGAACAGTTCTGCTGTCTAATATATTTGATGAATAAAAGGTTAAAAAGAACATTTATTCAAAATAAAAATTATTATGCATTTATTCAAAATAAAAATAAAAATTCTAATAATATATATTCTAATAATATATTTTCTTTACTATCACTTTTTATCAATTTAACACATCCTTGCTGAATAAAATTATTGGTTTTATTTAAAAAGAAGAAAGAAAAAAAATTACTGACCCCAAATTACTGACCAGTAGTCTATATTGTTATTACAAAATATATATTTTAAAAACATAGCTTCTTTTTTTTTATTATTCATCAAAGTATCCTAAAAAAGTATCACATGTTCTGAAAAAAATATTAAGCAGCAGAACGGTTTCCAACTTTGATAATGAATCATCATATTAGAATGATTTCTAAAGGATCATATTATAATGATCCTAAAAATTTAACTTTGCATCACAGAAATAAATGATAATTTAAATTATAATAAATTTAATAACAATTATTTTAAATTGTAATAATATATCACAATATTACTTTTTTTTTTTTTTTTTGATCAAATAAATGCAGGCTTGATGAGCAGAAGAAACTTCTTTCAAAAACATTACAAATAGTAATGTTTCCAAACTTTTGGTCTGTACTGTATAAATAAATATATATATATATATATGAGTAGTACCAAGCAGAAGAGGTTTGGTCAATGTACCATAATGTACATGTAATTTCTCATGTAATGCGAATATTTTTTAATGAATCCAGGTCTCATTTGTTAGCCCATATTAAATATAATTTTGCGCCTTTCGCTTCAACACACTGCGGCTCTACGGTGAGATCAAATTGATCTTGGCCCGTCGTTGTGACAAAAAGGTATGTGAATGGATGGATTTTGTGGAAATGTGATAGGATGATAAAAATCTGTTGAATGTCAGACGTGTTTAAGGCCGGTGGCTGATGCATGGATGCGTGCAAGTGTGGACGCGAGTGTGTGTGTGTTTGCACTTGTCGTCTTGTTAATTGTCTCTGATTTGTGCATTCATTGAGTTCTCTTGTCAGTACATGAGGAAATTAATGTTTTATGAGTCAAAGTCTTTTAAGTATGCTCATTCCCCAGCCTCAAGCTGTCACTTCTAATTCCACTATATTCCACTTCCAATTCCCTTCGCCTTCCCAACGAGGAATATGATGGCTGACGTGTCTTAATTACAGGAGTGTGTTTAGCCTGAGCATGTCACCTCATGGCTCATAGGACACTTATGCCACAGGTTGTTTCTTGATCAGTAGTCACCTAATGCCTTTTTCTCTTTGATCTAGGTTTGCATTTGTAAGTCTAAAAAATAAAAATTAGCTGTGAGACTTCACTGCCTCGTAAACCACAAACAATAAAACTCTGTCTGTGCTCTCATGCAGTATGTTTAGTGAGCACAACAGGAAGGTAAAATGGATCATGAGCCATACTAGCATTAATTTATTTGCGAGTTGTTAAAGTCCATTCTAGGAGGCTGATTTTTTGGAAAAGGTCAGCCATCGTTAGTGTAATGGCAAGGTGAACACAAGCAGCACAAATGAATGAATACTGACGGTAACCAAGGTAACTGTGCATATTTATGCAGTGCATCCTGTTTACAACGAGGGACAAAATAAAATGAAACGTTTGGTTGTTGTTCTGCCAAAGCAGTGGTGCAGAGCAGCATTCTATCTCATTAATAAATGTCAGATAAGATCCAGTGCTGTGACTTCCAATCCCCAAGACACATTTAGCATTAATGCTGCACAGCGTAAAATCAATAACCACTGGATAGTAATGGCCAAAATCTCTTTGTAATAGCAGACAAACCTCTAACTCATAGGTACAATTCTTAGAAAATGCTAAGTAGTTAGCTTGATTAGTCAAGTCATTATTGTGCATTATCGAACGTAAAGGTTCAAGTTAGAGCCCCTTCAGCTTACCGGATAACAACAATACCATTAAATTATCCACTAAATGAGACTAAATGAACGGGTGCTTAAAAACAAGTCGTGAATAAAAACATCAACAGTGTTTTTATACTAATTCTTTAGTACAAATAGTTCATGGAAATGTACAATTAGGGGCCATACACACAAGGTGTTTTTCTTTATTTTATTATGTAAAATGGTTGCTGAATGGACTCTTTTGACTGTTGCACTTACATCTTGAGTGCAATAGTTCAAACAGCTGATAAAAACTCACATTAATCCACAAGTAATCCATATTATTCCAGTCCATTATTTAGGCACTGCCCCATATCCAAAGTTAATGGGTGCCGTCAGATTGAGAGTTCATACAGCTGACAAACTTCACAACAATCCACAAGTAATCCACAAAACACCAGTCCATCAATTATGTGAAGAGATGTTTATTAGTAAAAAATAATAATAATAATCTTATCATTAAGACGTTTTAACTTCAAGTGGTCACCTTTGGCCAAAATGCAAGTCCATAATGCATAAGAATGCTTCCTCCATTTAAAACACCCATCCCCTGCTGTCCTCTCACATTAAAATCCATCAACTAATTCGGACTGATTTCACTTGTAAACTGTGCTTGATCTATACATATTTCTTACCTGAGAGACAAGATGACTTGCAGTAAGAAGCAACGCTTTGAAGGTAAAAACATGGTTATGTATTTCTTTACATATATAAACATGCAGTTTTTCACTTCACAAGACATTAATTGATGGACTGGAGTGTTGTGGATTATTGTTATGTTTTTATTAGCCATATGGACCCTCATTCTGATGGCACCCATACACTGCAAAGGATCCATTGGTCCCTAGGCTCTTTTTCATTCAACTACCCTGCGTTTTGCTTTTTGGAAATGCAAAAGCACCTTCTGCGGGAATGGTCCCTAAACCATTTGTTTTCCAGCATCTTAATTCTAAGCCGCACCACAGAAATGTTTCTTTGTGTGTGCACTTTTGGAGTCCGTTGGAGAAGTGGGAGATCTGTGTTTGCCCCGAAGTGTAGGCATCAAAGCCAGAGGGGTGAGGATAATGCATTTGGCTCCTGAGTGTGTCACATGTGGCTCTTTTAATGTGACAGCTGGACTCTTTGGGCGCTTTGGCTGGGCATGGACAGCCCGGGAATGCCACGCTAATGGTGCTCGGAGGGTGACAGCCGCGGAGGTACAGGCCCGTTTCAGCCCCTCTGTCAGCCCACATGGCTGCTCTGACTGATGTCTTGGTGCAGATTTCCTCCTCCGTGTGCCACTCACCTACGAAGAGGCCGGCTAATTTAGGCATGCCCGATGACAGCCGCAGAATGGCGAGATTAGGCCAGATTTTTTCTGGGGAGCTGCAGTGCACAGACACACAAGTGTCTCCTTTTCGCATTATACTATTCAAAATTGATAATCTCACACATCCTTTCATCAGACAGAAATCCACTTGGTAGTCCTCTCTTTCTCTTGCGAATAATGGTAATGGGCATTATTTTTCTGAATTGTTACTGTAGGTGTTTTGCAGTAATAGATATTATTTTGAGTGGGGTGTGTGGTGGTTTTGTTAAATCTTTTGTTCACTTTGGAGCTATGTTTGGAATAGCATACTAGCATACTAGTATGTATACTGTGCACAGTATGCCAAGTTTTTTTTTACTTATAACTTGATTAAACTGGCAAAAGTTAACACATTTTTACACAAAACTGATTTAAAGATGCAAAAGATCAGTTTTAATTTCCAAGATGATAACCGAATAGCACTAATATGCAGCATAATGGATTGTTTGAAACATTTTTGTATGTCTACATTACTTTTTTAAAACAGTAATAAGTATAGACAGTCTTCATGTACTAACATGTGATTTAAGTGCTTGATTTTGAGTGTTTAATTCACAACTTCTTATATCACTGTCTACACTCAATTTTTCTCTTGATATATTGTACATTAACTGTTAGATATATTTTAATGCTTTTGAAAGATGTCTCTTGTGTTCACCAGGACTTCATTAGTAGATTTTTTTTATTTATTATTAGTAATTTCTCATCTTCTTTCTTTTAACAGATGCCACTGAGCATGGCATCTATTTCTCATACTCAGTATCAGGCTATAAAAGGAGCTCCCAGTTGTCTTCAGCTGGCTTTTTGGCAGAGCATAGTGGAGGTATCATTGATTTAAGTGCTTCATTTAACTCTCTATATCTTTAATGCCATTTTAATAACAATACAACACTTTCAGCCTTCTAAGAAGATAATTAGATAGATAATTAGGAGTGCCATTATTGGAAAGATTTTTTTATTTTCTTTCTTTCTTTCTTTCTTTCTTTCTTTCTTTCTTTCTTTCTTTAGCTTTCTTTTCCTTTCAAGCATTATTCACTAACTCTGTGTATTTCCTGTGGAAAAACACAATTTGGTCAAAAATACAGTCAGAAAAATGAATTCCGGATAAACTATTATTTGTATTAGAAAGCTTTTCTGAAGATACGTTTAGTTTTGAAACACCACAGACTTGAATAGGTGGATGACAGCAGTTGGCTGTTAGAAACTGACGAGCCTTTTTGCGAGGCTCCAGAACATTACAAAAAAAAACAAAAAAAAACACTGTGGTTGGTTGATTTAGCCACAATTTGGTCAGATGGGCTGGTGGAGATAAGGAGAAATAGCCCAGCTGCTTCCAGCAGTGTGCTTAAGTGCCCTTCTCACTGTGCTGTGTTTCACGTTGAGCCAGGCACTGTAATCTGCGTTTTATTTGTTTTACAGTAAGACTGGTTCATTTGGGAAGGTAGCCAAACCATGGAACATTGGTTAATGATTATGTAAGCATTAGTTGGAACTAGCCTGTGAGTGGTGAACTAAGAAAAAAAAAAAAAACACTGTGTTGGATATATTGAACTGTCTGTTCTGTTCCTTTGTATCCATCACTTTGACATATTTGTTTTATTGGTTGAATGATTAACACTCTGGTAAACATCAGTCCAACATGTTAAACATGATTTACTTTTGTATATACCGTCTATACTGTAGACCATTTTGAGTCTATAAGCTGGCCAGTAAACAACATTTTTTTATTTTCTATGTAAGTGCGATATTCTGAAATTTGTCCTAGAGAGGGCATTGCTGACCTTCAACCCTGCAGCATTTAATGTTGAAATGTTTTGGATGTATCAGGGTTGAATGGTCATTGCGCAATATATGTTTTGTGAGAGAAATGTCATGGATCATTAATATTTTGGGATTCACTGCAAGGCTCATCAAAATGATTTATGATTTTAGTCTGTGATATATTAAATCATATAAGGTTGACATTTATTAAAACTAACAGATTTCTAATTTCCTTTTCTCTTGGAAACTTTTTTACCTTACCCTTTTATTTTTGTTACTTTTCAAAATGCTTTTCAAAAGTTTTTTTTTTTTTTTTGGCTTGTCCCATACATATTCTTTCAATCTTACATTTTGAAAATACGTGATATTATGGTATCTGTGTACAATTTTTTTAAAATTATTAAACTTTCTTTACTTTCTTGACAATATATAAAAGTTTATATTGCCAACAGTGTCCGTGAAGAACAGTTTGAAGTGAAATATGAGGCATGTGGTTTGTGAAGAAACAGAAAATTTAAGGTAAATGTCACTCGCGAGCAGAATATTTCAACCATGTATCGTTTGCAATTGTAATTTTTGTTAAATTATTCAAAATGTGATACTGTTATTGAACTTTGTGTATTTAGGATATATAGTATGCATGAAATTAGCATAATTTAATAAAAGTCAAAATTCTTCAAAAGACTTGTGTCATTTCACATCTGTTTCATCCACAGAATATTATCAAGCACAATACATAATTAGACATTTAATGGAAATTATATCCTAATGGATATGTTTATGATTTTATGGACAAAATGACAGAAGATCCATGTTAGAATATACAATGTTAGGCATTAATAATGCACAAATAAACTAGTAAGAAAGTGAAAGGTAATCTAAATGTTTACAGAGTCAGGTTTATAGTTAAAGAAAGACCTTTAACAATACAGTTGTTATTTATTAGTATATAAAGCAAATATAATAATAATAATAATAATAATAATTAGCTAAGCTTTTGTAGTTAACACCTGTAATGTGCTTGCTTACTAATCAAAAGCCATGTAGCAATGTAGTAATGTAGTAAGCCAGCCTCGATGAGGGTCAAATTGTTTTTTTATTGTTGTTGTTGTTGTTTCAAGGCTCTACATATGTCTGTTTGGATGAGATAGGAGTGAACCAAGAGACACATCTCTGTGCTATCTCTGCTTGCGACATATGTGCAGAGAAGGTGCAGTGTGTACAATAAGCCAGTATTCGCCGGTGGAAGCCTGCCTGCTGCCTCCCGCTCGCCTTGGTACTACACAGAGGATGACAAACGACTGAATGGAATAAAAACTTATTGGTGCTGGGGTAAATGGAAACAGAAAAATATGTAAGGGGAATAGAAATGGCAGGAGGGAGCTGTGTGCGATGTGTGATAAGGCAGGTCGAAAGCTTTGAGTTGAGCTGAGCGGGACAGTGAACCGTGTAAGTGTGTGTATGTGTGTGTGTGCTTTTAGGGGTCTGCAGCAAGGTGAGTCATGCCTTGCAAGATCTTTCTCAGTGGAGTTTTAGTCTAGAAATGATTCCAGTCTGAACAGATTGGGGCCAGATGCTGCAGGTAAAAAAAAATAATAATAATAATATATAAAAAAAATATATATATATTGTTTTACCATGTATACAATATATTGCTTTACATACACAAAATGTTTACATTCCCTCTTGAGCATCTGCTGGCTGTTTTTACATGTACTGCAATCAAAACACTTCTATTTTTTATTTGATGTATATGTATGTATATTTATTGTTATCTAATTTGTACTTTGTCTTTCTATTTTGTGTGATTTGAATGTTGCATCACAGGGCCTTAAAAATTACCTCCTTTGAATACTTGTATATCGATGGTTTACCAATAAAGCTCTTATGAATCTTGAAAAAGTAACAAAAAAAGTAACAAAATATTGTTGGCATGAGTTGCAATGCATTCTGCAGGACCAATAATTACAAATAATAACAAATATTGCAGATATTATAATAAATGTAATGTTATAATCATTTTAGATTGTTAAAGATTACAGATATCCAAGTGAAAGGCTTATATTTAATGATATGGAAATAAAACATCACAATACAATAATATGTTTATTATAATACTATTTAGTGATTTATTCAGGTCACAATAATGAATTATTTGGTGTTTTCTCATCAAATATTTATTGATTAATTTGGTTAATCAGCATATCATGTAATAAAATCGACAATTTTCAATATTAATATGTGCTTTTTTAAGATGTTTATTAAAGGTGCAAAAAGTCAAACAAAAATTATTAAGAAGCCAATATTTTACTTTCTCGTGCAGGTTTTTTTTTTTTGTGTACAGAACTCATTTAAATTTTGGTTTTCAGCATAGCATTTAAAGGTGTCATGAACTGCCTTTTTATTATTTTGTACTATTCTCTGAGGTCTACTTATAATGTTATCAACATTTTAACATAAAAAAACATAGTTTAGAAGTAATTGGCTATTTTCTTTCTGTTTTGACCCCCGTCATCATAACTCTGTTTGAAAAGTCGTGGCTGATTGTAGACTCGGAATCAAACGCCCACGTGGATCTGTAATAACAGAGAAAGCAATAGTGACCACATAAAATAGTTACTAAAACTTGTGTGGTGTGAAATTACTGTCAATATAATCTACAAAGCATCTTCTTGTGCTTCAAATCTTGTGCTGAATTGTGTTTTGTTTGTAAATGAATCCATGGTAAAATGAAGTCAACAGAGGACCAAGTTCTTACTGACGCGATCTGGATCTTCATTAAAAATAAAGTTCATACACTCTTTTCTAATGTCAGGATCAGAAGAAAGGCAATGCAAAGACTTGGCAGTGAACAGCATCTTGTTGTCTTTGAAGTCATCTTTATCATTTGGTTTCTGCGTAGACCTGCATTTGCCTCTCTCGCTAAAAGAAGAAGTCAACAATACAGTGCACCGCTGAATGATGTCAAATGATTTGTGTGAACCAAGTCTTTGTAATGGATCAGAATCATAAAGAGAGACCAAATTGTCACATTGTTCTCAATTGAGCTGGAATGCACAGCCTGATCTCACAATCAAAACGTACATATTTAGACGTAAATTAAAACTGTCCAATACGTATGTGCCTTTACGTATTTACAGTGTCATTTACGTATTATCTGGACGTAATTACAGGTTCGATACGTATCGAAATTTACGTAAAAACAACCTCAAATACGTACAGATAGAACGTGTTCTCTGACCAGTCAGTTATCCATAGAAATTTGCTCATGAAGCTGCTTTTCAATGCGTATCAGATTACTTTTTTAAATATTTATGTATATTTTCCCTTTTTATAATTTTTTTTTGATAAATGTAAGATCCCTATACCTCACCCAAACCTAAACCTACCCATTTTAAAAGAATGTTCAAAGAATAAAACATAATAAAACACAACTTTAGTAAAAATATAACATTAAAACGTTATTTTGAGCCACTAACGTTAATCTTACACCTACCCCTAAACCTACCCATAACCATTTCTTAAAACTACATAACGTTACTGTTATAAATAAACAAATAACAGATAAACAAATATCATGTTAATCATTTATTTTTTGCGAAAAAATATCAAAAGTGGTACCAAAAGTAGTTCAAATGATAATGAGTTCCTCTCTGGAGGTAATAGTTTGTATAGGGTACAGAGCAGAATTTAATTTATTAATCCGTGAAATAATGAATCTGTCTTCTCTCCGTGAAGGCGCACTGGCGCAGTAGCAGTACTGATTTCAAATGTCTATCAACTGAAACACGACATGTCGCAATCTGTGACGAATTATGTGAGAACCAATGAGAGTTCGATATTAGTGCCGTAAACCATGTCGTAACGTTCCTGGAACACGCAGCGCTGGGCTCTGATCTCTTTCTTGTTTTTTTTTTGTTTTTGTTTTTTTTTTTGTTTTTTTCCTATTTCTTTTTTTTTTTTATATATATATATATATTCTTTATGACTTCCCAATGTGATCACACCTCAATCCAGTAGATAGCGGTAATGCACAAAGATTGCAAACTGCCAATAAAATTCACTGAAGAAGAAGAAGAAGAAGAAGAAGTAACGTTCCTGTGGCGCACTGGCGCTATTTTCAAATTCGAATCATAACGAGCGCGGGCTTTGACTGTGACGGACGCTGTTGCTGAGAATGAAGATGAAGATCGACTGATATGGATATGTTCCTTGAAAACATCTGGATTCTAAAGATATGGAGTACAGCAAACAAATAAAATGGATGTGATTTGTAATTTTATGCTGTGCTTTTGTGTATCTATGGTTTGCAGCATGCACAGAAATGTTATTTCCTATTAAGTAGATGAGTAAACTGCTTTCAATAAATTCAATAAAAACATTTATTGATATGACAATTAAATACAACAGATTTAAATCATTAAAGCCACGATTTTAATATTAATACATGGGAATTTATATAAATTCACACTTTACGTTAGATTCTTTACGTTTTTTTAGCTGCTAACACGTAAGTATTTGTACGTTTTACTGCTATAAATACGTCTAAGTTGTACGTTTTTATGTGCATGAAAACGTAAGTAAATGTACGTGTGGTAGAACCACATTTAACGTAAAAATACACACGTATTCTCATGAGATCACGTTGGAATGCATAACATAATCCTTACATTCCCAACATACTAGATCTCTCATCCACGATAATTTGCCTACATTGATCAGAGTAGAATCATTCAATGCAACAGGAGGTTGGGCAGAATGAACAGGTTTCATTCACCCTTGTGACTGAATTATAGCAGAATATTATCTCCACATCTGAAGAAGCTTTTTAGCTCTCATGACTTCACAATGGCCCTCAGTCCCCTTCGGTCTGCCAACCAGGGGGCCGTCTCCCTGAGACACACACCATCATGACCACAAACTGCTGTGCGATATTACTCTTACTTTATTGGGCTCAACTTGATGGGTTTCTGTAGCACATTAAACAACCTTTTAACCCTTTACATCCTTGCCGTTCCTGTTATTGTTTCTTGTTCTATTATTTCTTCCCGTTATTCTTTATAACAGATGACATAGCTAGAGACTCACACAAAAATCACATTTTTAAAGTGAAGGGAAAGACTATAAACTTTGTGGATTATTAACAATGGTCCGTGTACTGTTGTCATCATGAGAAGTGGCACAGGAGAGAAGCAGATGGCATGTTGAGCTTGGGGAGCAGAAAGGAGCCAAAGAAGGAGACAAGGGCTCCAGACAATGGTGGAACAGACTGCGCTTCAGATGAGCTTTCACAAGCTCCAAATGAAAATGAGCATTTGTTTCAGCTTTCTTTTTGTGTGTGATGGGTATGATACTGCTCATTAAATCTCATTATTGGAGCCAGTAATATCCCAGGTGGCACTTGCCTTAGAAAGATATCTTCAGATTCAGCACATCTTACTGAACGTTTTGCGGCAGAAGGTTGGGCTAAATGAGAAACACCTGGAAACGTCACTATGGATTTGAGAGTTTGGAGTAAGTTAGAGACTCTTTATCTTAAATAAAAAAAATAAAAAATTCTATAGATATTATAAAGAGAACAGGAAATAATGGGAAACTGCTGGCCACAGCTAAAATAGTGTGCTAGAAACTCATATTTATTTTTCATATACCACATAGCAGGTTATTTTTAGTCATATTAAAGGAATAGATCACCCCAAAATGAAAATGTACTGAAAATGTACTCACCCTCTGGCCATCCAATATGTAGATGAGTTTGTTTCTTAATTGGAACAGATTTGGAGAAATTTAGCACTACATCACTTGCTCACTGATGGATCATCTGCTGTCAGTTTTGGGTCAACTATTCCTTTAAAAATGGTTGAAGAATGTAGATTTTACAAGTTTTCTTTGGTCAAATTAGAAGAAATGCCGCATTTCTATACATATATGACTCCTGAAACTTTGCCGCATATAAGTGATCACTGGTCCTCTTAGCATCTTGAAATACAAAACATATTAAAATTCCAAATGGATTACAGCCAAGAAAGCGTGTATAGAGTGTTCCCCTTATAATCATTAAAAAGCGTCACTCATTTCAGTTAATTGCCATCTCACAAATTTCTGTTATAATCAACGAAGCTCTTCACTGTTATGTCTTATCATGTTACACGTTACATGTTTTTGGTTACTATGGCGAGTGGGGCGGGGCCGAGGGACGTGGGAACAAGGAGTGAGGCCGGCAATGATTGGGCAAATCAGTGGCACCTGCGGCCCACCGCCGGTCTCGAGTCCCACGTAGGAGATGGAAGGATATAAAACTGGAGCGACGACAGTGAAGGACGAGAGAGGACCAGGCCTGGGCTTTTAGTTGTGTTTTGGTTTTTATTTGAGCGCACCAGTCATCCGTGAGGGGCTGGTGCGCTGTTTTGTGTTTATTTTTGATTGTTAAAGTTCCATTTGATTGTCCGCCGGTTCCCGCCTCCTTCTTCCCGATGATTATTAAGGTTTAATCGTTACAGTGGTGCCGAAGCCCGGGAGAAGGAGGGACGCGCTGCTGAAGATCCCTCGCCGCTGTGGGGAATCCGCGGTGCCACAGAGCAGGCGAGGAGGATGCCGCCATGGACGCTTGAGGCGGTGGGCTGGAGCGAGTTGCCGGGGACGGGCGAGCTCGCTGCCGACCGCCCGCTATCTGGAGGGGCGGCTGCCTTCCGTGAGGGAGCGGAGGATTCAATTTGGGCAAATCATTGCCGGCCTCACTCCTTTTTCTACGTCCCTCATCTCCGCCCCACTCTCCACAGTTACATTGAGAGACTCTCGAGTGTGCAGCACTGCACAAAACTGGTGTATTCTAACTTAAACGCTTTCCCATTGTATTCAAGAAATCAACAGAACATGTCGGTGAATGGCTACATTGGTCAGTGCTACAAAAACACAATGAAAATAGAAACCTTTGAAGCTTTCCAGAGTTCACACACACACAAAATAAAAACATACTGTAACAAAACACTGGAGCATTTGAAAAATATGTTTTGCCAGTATCCTATTTTTACACCTTCATCTGATGTGCTCTTGCTTTCATTTCATTCCCTCTAGCACTCCAGTAGAACTGGACCTGGATTAAATTAATTGCAAAGAAAAATGTAATGAGTATTTCATACATGTTTTTAGGTATGTTATAAAATTATAAAAATAATAAAAAATATAGAACCAAAGGTATTCATAAAGCAATAGGCATATGTTACTGATAGCCACAGTAGTAGTGCAAGAGGGCTCTTAGTGCATCTGTATAGAGACAATAAAAAAAGCTAGAAATACATTTGGCATTTATAAACATTAAAAAACAAGCTTTATATAATTATTAAGATGAAATACAGATTTTGAATAATGAAAATTACTTTTGTGTGCTTATTCTATCCGATCCATGTTTGAACCATTAAAAAAGAAACTGCATTTTCCATATTTAATTTCTGGTTTAAAAAAGAAAAAAAATGAAGAACAGACCTAAAAATCTAACCAAATTACTTTTTTATTTTTTATTTTTAAACAGAGTCCATACCACAACTACAATGATAACTGCATGCAGGAACTGTAATGTTGGAATCACTTTCAAAAAGATTTTCTCCAGGTAATGAATGATTAAAACATTGACAGCCAATCAGAAACCATCCTACTTTGAAGAGCTTGAGGCAGACAGCATAACTGCAACATGTTAATGCAGTTTCTAAAATAAATGAAGATTTACTGAGCAAAAATCATCTGAAGCCAGATGACTTTTTTTCTAACCTGCCCCACCAAAACAGATTCATTTCAGTTCCAGTGACTGTTAGCACTCGAGAAGGTCAACTGCCGACCTTTAAAACCCAGGTACAACAAATCTAACACCTCTCTGTACATCTCCCAGCAGGGTATAAAGAGCACTGTTGTTTTCAAAGGCTTGTGTATGTGTGTAAGAAAGATAGAGAGTGACATACAGGCAACTTGCTCTTTAGTGTTCATGGACCTGCTTTGACCATTCCAATATGGCAGACGGCTTATACATAGCAACCAATAGAAACAGCCGCTAATAGAGAATCTACCTATACAGCCATGGCCAAAAGTTTTGGCAGTGACATCAATTTTGTGTTTTGCAAACTTTGCTGCTTCAGAATTTGTAGATTATTTTTCCACGTTTCTATGTTATACTGAAAAACAATCATAAGCATATCATAAGTTTTAAGGCTTTCATTGGCATATATATATTGTGGCGGGAGGAGCACAAGCCAGACACAGTGGGTGTGGCGTCAGGCCTCGGAGGGGATTTTATTAACAGAAAATCAAATAAAACAAGGGATAAAAGTGGCCAAAGGGGAAGAGTGTCCAAAATGAACAGGGAATCTGGTGTCCTCGTCGTGCTGCGGGGTTCGTGTGGGTCGGGCAGTGTTCATGGAGGAAGGGTCCAGGTAAGGGGTGGAGTCCGGCGGCCGCACGCGCTCCCCTCTTCGGTCCGGGGCGCGAGGGGCGGCGGCTTCCTCTAGCGGCCGCATCACTCTCGTTGGAAGGCCCGGCATCCTGGCCCGACGGCCGTGCAAACGGGTGCGGTTCCCATCCAGATCGTGGGTCCGGCAGCTCATGTCTCTAGTGGCGCGGGAGTCCCTCAATGCACCCTTCCTGGACCCACGAGGACACCAGTGTACATGCACGGGGAAGAGACCGGTCTCCCGAGGAGAGGCGCGTTGGGCTTTTAAACAGCGGCGGTGATGAGGCTCCATTTCTTTCAGGTGTGCCCCATCACACGCCGCCAGCCCTGACTCGTCCAGCGCCCCTCCTCTCACACACCCACTCCAGTCGGGAGCCTGGTGAAGGGCGGCGATTTAGGACGGGGTGCCGGTGACAATCAGGGAGGAGGAAGCTGACTCGTCACATTCCCCCTCCCAAGCGACATCCCCGTCATCAGGGCGCCGCCCACACGGGAGTGCTACCATCCTCAACCAGGCTCCAAACGGTCTGAGTGGGCGGGGATTCCTCTCCGGGCAGTCCTCCCTCTCGCAGCGCACCGGAACAGGGACAGAGAAAACGGGTTTTAGTGACAGCCTCAACCAACCACAGGGTAAAATGACAATAACAGAGAGGTCACTTACCCCTTTTGTGGCTGGGAGGCTGTCCCCGGTTTTCCTCCGTCCCAGTCCGGGTTCTCACGAACGTTTGGAAGCGAGAGGGAGTGACGTCACCAGATGTTTCCCAACTGCGCTGTCTAGGCTCCGCCTTGCCCGCATTCTCTACCACTGTGACATTCTCTAGCACAAGACAGACACAGTGGGCGTGGCATGCGAGAGTTAGCGGGATCGGTGCCCGCATTCTCCACCACTGTGGTGGGAGGAGCACAAGACAGACAGAGTGGGCGTGGCATCAGGCCTTGGAGAGGCTTTTATTAACAAAAAAATCAAATAAAACAGGGGATAAAAGTGGCCAAAGGGGTTCGTGTGGGTTGGGCAGTGTTCATGGAGGAAGGGTCCAGGTAAGGGGCGGAGTCCGGCGGCCGCACGCGCTCCCCTCTTCGGTCCGGGGCGCGAGGGGCGGCGGCTTCCTCTAGCGGCCGCATCACTCTCGTTGGCCGTGGCGCTGGCAGGGGATGGATGGCCCAGCATCCTGGCCCGACGGCCGTGCAAACGGGTGCGGTTCCCATCCGGATCGTGGGTCCGGCAGCTCACATCTCTAGTGGCACGGGAGTCCCTCAACGCACCCTTCCTGGACCCACGAGGACACCAGTGTACATGCACGGGGAAGAGACCGGTCTCCCGAGGAGAGGCGCGTTGGGCTTTTAAACAGCGACGGTGATGAGGCTCCATTTCTTTCAGGTGTGCTCCATCACATGCCCACAGACCTGACTCACCAAGCGCCCCTCCTCTCACACACCCACTCCACTCGGGAGCCTGGTGAAGGGTGGCGATTTAGGACGGGGTGCCGGTGACAATCAGGGAGGAGGCAGCTGACTCGTCACAATATATATATATATATATATATATATATATATATATATATATACATAATGTGTGTCAATATAAAATGAGTCAATATTTACAGTGTTGACCCTTGTTCTTCATAATCTCTTCCATTCACTCAACACCACAACAGCTTAAACAGCAAACTTTGCTAAATACAAAATTGATGTCACTTTTAGCCAAGCCTGTACATATCTATGTGAATTTTGATCAGAATTTCACCAAACTCATCCTGTATTACTGTGATGACATTACACACTGTTAACAGTGAGGTTTAGGAATTAATTCAAGGGTCATAGGCATGTTTGTAATATACAGAGATTTTGCCTGGCCTTTCCTTTTTAGTGGATTTCCACTCAAATGGGCTGCATGTCTATTCGAGTGGCTGTTGTTTTGGAAGAGCTCCATGGAGGATACAAATTGCATTATTCACGGCATGCAGGCCAGTAATGGCAGCAATGAGCGA